>NC_136073.1:645672763-646982763 GCF_964261635.1 Lissotriton helveticus | reverse complement strand
TGGGTTTAATCCATCATCATTCTTTAGCCCACTCCACCACCCCAGTTCAGACATGGCCATATGCAAATCAGTCTGAGCCTGTGCCTCATGGGAACAGTCCAGCCCGAACTGCCAAGCCATGTCCCTGGATCGGAAACAAGCATCCTGGGACCGGTTTCTGGCTAATCAGCCGTCATCAGCCAGGCTAGCTTGAATCCAGTGGCAAATTGAGCAAGGGACCCACGTCTGGACCTTTTCCTTTGTTCTTTTTGGAAACCTGAAAGTAGCGAGAATAGCAACCACAGCTGACTTCCGGCACCTAAACTCTCTCTACGGCTCCCTTGGCTAAGAGAGCCATGACTTCCTTGCAGAGCAGGGATCCTCTTACAGCCGTGAGATGGTGGCATGGATGGAGGGGTTGTCGGGAAGGGGAGGAAGTAGCCCTTTGGACGATTCCCAAGACCCACCTATCCGATGTTATTGGTGAATCCTAATGGCAACTGGAGGCGCATGGTGGTAAAGGCGCAGATTAGGAGGGTTTGAAGGCTGCAGCTTCGGGGTGGTGGTGGACAGACCATACCGCTGGCTACCCAACCCACGAGGCCTGTGGGCACTGCTCCCTTGGCCATGCAGAGACTGAGAAGCATGCACACCTTGGTGGCTGGGAGGGAATTAGTGAGGTTGGACACCCCTTCTGTAGCCATCAAAGAAGCAAAAGGCATATTGGGGATGATGTGGGGCCAAAGAAAGACACGAGGACTTGGTTGATGCCCGACTGTCCTTTAAGCACTTCAGCACCAAATCTGCCATGTCTCTGAAGAGATGGGTGCCATCGAAGGGCATGTCCATAAGGGATGCCTGGACATACTTAGAAAAGCCAGTCATCCTCAGTCAGGCGTGGCACCTCAGGGCCACCATCAATAAAACCGCTCTGCCCATTGAGTCGGTCGTGTCAAGTCCACAGCCAATAGTGAACCTTTCTGCTTCCCTCCTACCGGCAACAGCCTGAGAGAGTACAGTCTGGGCCTCCTCCATGACTGGTGGCAGCACTTACTCAACCGTGTCCCACAGTGTGGGAGTAACAGCCCAATTGCCATGCAGTGTTCACAGACCGCAATGCCAGGCTGGCGGAAGAAAACATCATCTTCCCTAAGAAGTCCAGCTTCTGGATTCCCTATCGTGGTGGCGGTACGGAATGCGCACTGGGATACTGAGGCTTGGACCACCAAGATCTCCGGAGTAGGGTGTTAGATGAGAAAATGTGGGTCCCCTGGAGCAAAGCAGTGGCAGAGGGCTATCATACTATTCATCTAACTGGGTTTAGATGAGGTGTCCAAAAGGATGTCAGTGAGGATGACAGTGAAGGGAGTAGCGGTTTGGATGTGGAGTTTCCGGTTGTAGCACCTCTGTCAAGATATGCGTCTAGACTGCCACTGAGAGCAACTGAAGGTCAAGGACCTCAACCGCTTTTCATACCACCACTGCTTATGAGGCTCCCACCTCCGTAGCCACGGTTCGGGGAGAAAGCATACCATACGTACTACAGGCAACAAGCAGCATATTATGCACAGACGAGTCCACAAGGCATGCCACAGCACCCTCCAGCCCGGCAGGTATAAATATTTGGCCAAATGTAAGAAGTGGACAAGACCGACATCAAAGTTGGTACAACCAGTGCCCAGGTCAAGGAATGGATCCATGGAGGTCCAGTGGAGCTGGGCTGGAACTACCAGCACTTAACCAGGTGGGGTCCCCTCTAACCCTGTGGGGCCCAAAGACAAGCCAGATGGGTTGGGTCACCCAAATATGAGGGCCATGAGTTCATAGAACTCCTTTAGATGGACTGGGGTTGCTCTGGCTCCCGGAAATTCAGGGAGGCATAGAGTAGGCCCCGGAGCAGGCTCTACCATGGAGCCAGGCCTAGAAGTTAGACGCTCTCCTGGCTTGTCAGTCAAAGGACGAGGATAAGTCTAAGACCGCTTCGACTTTTTCTTCTTCTTGTTCCTTGACTTACCAGTGTCCCAAGAACTTGGAATGGGACAAGGACCATGTATGCCAGGATCACTCCCAGGACCTTCCTCTCGTCTGGGGCTCAATTCACATGGAGTCACATGCTGTGCCGCCATGAGATTGAGGGATCACTCCTGCAAGGCCTAAGGATTCACACGTGGCAATCAGAGCATGACGCTTGCAATAAACACAGTTGATGGACAGAATGTAGAACAATGTCATACATTCACCCCAGTACAAGGATCTGGGCCTAAATCCATCGTTTTTTTGCACTCCACACCACCCTGGGTTAGACACTGGCATTATGCAAATCAGCTCTGACCCTGTGCCTCATGGGAACAGTCCAGTCCGAACTACCAAGCCATGTCTTTCCCAGACCGGAATCAAGCATCCAAGGACCGGTTTCTGGCTATCAGCCTTCATCAGCCTGGATAGCTTGACTCCAGTGGTGTGGAGAGCCTGGGACTCACGTCTGAGCATACCCAGCCCACTCGGGGTGAAAATTGCAAAAAACACAGTTGATGGACAGAATGTAGAACAATGTCATACATTCACCCCAGTACAAGGATCTGGGCCTAAATCCATCGTTTTTTTTGCACTCCACACCACCCTGGGTTAGACACTGGCTATATGCAAATCAGCTCTGACCCTGTGCCTCATGGGAACAGTCCAGTCCGAACTACCAAGCCATGTCTTTCCCAGACCGGAATCAAGCATCCAAGGACCGGTTCCTGGCTATCAGCCTTCATCAGCCTGGATAGCTTGACTCCAGTGGTGTGGAGAGCCTGGGACTCACGTCAGAGCATGACTACAGGCCATGGCTGCGCTCCAAACACTACAGGCAGACAAGGTGCGGGTCTGTCACCGACATGGCCCGATGACAGGCTCCGCAGGGCTGGAAACCTGTCTTCCTAGATGACATCCTACACAGCAGGAGGACAAAACATAAAAAACACTTGACAAAATGAACAAAATCTAGTCAAACAGTGACTGACGGGTAGCTCTTCTAAGGATCAGCGCTGGCTAGTGAGGAAAGAAAAGAACTGATGTCAGCATGCCTAGGTGGCAGCTATATAGGTGCCACGGATGTCACTTCTGGCGTGGACGACAAACATGAAGCTGAACTACGCACCTACCAACACGCAGGGGTACTGCTCATGAAGAATCTCCCGGATCCAGTCGGGAGCCTTGGAAATTCAAAGGTAAGGAGTCTGATGCTAGAAGTCTCTATCAGACATGCTTATATGGATTGGTCCTGGTGTTCCTTTTATAATACATAATTCCAGGGCTTACTCCAAGGGTCGATATGTGGGGGTGGAGGGAACATTAGATGAGGAAATGTTAGCAATGGTTGCGATATATGCACCAAAAGTGATCCAAACCTCCATTGTTGCCATGCTAACGCCGCACTTTCTCCCTAATATGCAAGCACCCACAATGTGATGCGGAGATTTTAACTGTGAACCGGATGTCGATCAGGACAGATCTACCCCGCTCGTCACTGGGGCCCAGTCCATTACAGCCGGCTGACAATTGCAGCAATGGGCGCTAAACATGCAGGTGTTAGACGCATGGAGGCTCTTGCACCCAGGAAATTGAGAATACTTCTTTTGCTCTGGGCTTCATACCCTCCACTTTAGAACATACATTTTGTTCGGCAGTGGATAACCAGAGACCAGTGGGTAGCTGGTGCAGTGCATCTAGGGTGTACACTTTCCAACCATAAACCAGTCAAGATATCCCTTGCATGGGGCAGACCAAACTTCAGGATACTTACATGGCGCCTTCAAACAATCAATCAATCAATCAGGTCATTTGTAGAGCGCACTACTCACCCGTAGGGTCTCAAGGCGCTGGGTTGGGGGGGGGGTGCCGTTACTGCTCGAACAGCCAGGTCTTGAGCTTCTTCCTGAAGGAGAGGTGGTCTTGGGTCAGGCGTAGGTCGGTCGGGAGTGAGTTCCAGGTCTTGGCGGCCAGGTAGGAGAAGGACCTTCCTCCTGTTGTCGTCTTCGGATGCGGGGGACGGCGGCGAGGGCGTGGCTGGTTGATCTGAGGAGGCGCTTGGGATTGTAGAAGTTGATCCGGTTGTTGAGGTAGCTCGGGCCTTGGTCGTGTAGGGCTTTGTGTAAAATATAATCTCACTAACCAGGGTCTGCACCTGATTCTAAGGGCAAATGGCTAACACACTTGAGTACCTTCTGGATCTACTACTACTATTGACAACATTTATGCTTTCCCTGTAATCTACTCAGATGTTTGTTCCTAGTTTATCACGATATCTATTTGATGTAACATTTGTAAAGCGCTCTGATTCCCTTCCAGGGTCTAGTTCGCGCTATATAAAATTTTTTAAATAAATTAAAAAATGATGACCTGGATAAAATATGCAAACTGGATTAAAGAGAGTGTGTGGCCCGGCAACATACAGATGGGGAAAAAGCAGGAGGGCTACTTTCGTGGCTCTTCAAATCAGAAACCCCCAGAACCCTGACAGGTGCCATTATCACTCAAAATATGTTACTAGTAAATACCCAAACAGAAATAAATCCGTTATTAAAAGAGTATGATCGAGGGCTACATCAGGCACCATTGGTGGATGAGACGCACACTATTGAGCAACATCTGGGTGAGCTCTTTGCCTTCTATAAACCCATTGCAATGACACAACTGAGAAGAACCACTGCCTGTGGAGGGGAGGAGCTATAACTGGCACTCCTAGATAGTGATGGACAGGACCCTTGGGATGGAATTGTTCCCGGTTAAATTTTATTCCAGTTACAAATCAAGATTAGCGCTTTGACTATTACAGGTATAAAAGACAGCAAAAAAGAAGGGGATCCTACCACAAACAATAAGGGAGGCTATGTTAGTGGTCCTTCTGAAAGAGACTTTCCAAATGTAGAATTCTATTGCCTTGTGTTAATCCTGAACTTAGAATACAAGGTAGTGGGAAAGGTGCTGGCAAATCGACTCAAACCAATAGTACACACTGTAGTGGATCCAGACTGAAATAGTTTTATATGGGGCAGACATGCATACCTTTACCTAAAACCTGTTCAGAAGTATGGATTGGACCAAATTAAGGCTTATTGATCGCTGGGTGGCTTCCTAACACATCCAAAAGGCTTTCAACACGGTGCATTGGCCCTATTCAATGATCATGCTTCACAAATTGGGGATGGGTCTGGAATTCCTGGGATTGGGACAATTACTATAGATGAAACCAGTGGCTAGAGTTTCCACAAGTAGGGTGATCTAAGATACATTACACATAGAAAGAGGAAGCAGGCAGGGGTGTTGTCCTCTCATCCATAATCTTCATGCTGGGTATGAAACTGCTAGTGTGCCCACGGCCCAAACTGGGGGAAAAATATAGATCGAGAGTACCTCATTGTATAACTATACACAGATGATTCATCGGAATACTTACAATCAGATGTCAACAAACGACAGTCTTTAATAAAATTATTGAACACATCTGGTTTTACTTCAGTTTGAAAATCAAATTAGATAATTTAATGAGAGGAAACATACAGAATTTAACAGAAAAGGAGGAACAGGAGCTTCATAGTACAGATTAGAGTGGAAATTGGATACCATAAAAAACTTAGGAGTCAACATATATCACACTGAGAAAGTCCTTAGCAAAGGAAACTTAAGGAAAGCACTGACAACAGCATTGACACTCACTCCCTTTCTGGTGTGCACACCCTCTCTTTCGATGGGCCGGGTGGCAATCTAAAAATTGCTTCTGCTCCCCATGTTCCTTACTACTTTGCAGCATTACCCCCTAATCTTCAAGAAGGAATTCCTCAAGGACTTGTAGACACTTCTTGCATCCCTAATATGGGGATTAGGTAGACACAGGGTATAGTTGCAGCGGCCAATGCTTTGGCTGAGTGATGTACCTAGGCCAGAGATGGAGGATGTGATGCTGGGGCTAAGAGGGCAAGGTATTTTAGAATGGTTAATGGGAACTTCATTGCCTATGCAGCAAGAAAATATGCTCATAGGATGGTGCACTGGTGCTTGTGGTCCTACATCCATGTGAAATGCAAACTGCCCCCATACCGACCCGAGCTAATTTTTATGGGCCTTACTTAAATATGTGACCCTAAAAACATTACATTATGTTACACCCTGGACTGAAGCAGGCCTGACCGTGTGGTGGGTCATGTTCGATGATGGAATGCTCTGATCTTATGAAGACTTAATGGAGGGAAACCGGTTTTACAACGCGAGCTTAGCCACATGTGCTGTTTCCACGCAAGCGTAACAACGCTTGCCTGCACAATGCATCTGCCTTAACCAGGCATATGCGTGGTTAAGACAGACAGAGGTCGAGAGATGTCCCAATGGGCAGGAAGAGGAACAGGAAGCTCTGGAGATGGGCAGATAAGGGTGGCTGAGGCCGGGTTGGAGGTGGTTTTTAGGCCTCAGGGCGGGGGGGGGGGGGGTCGTTTTTGGAGTTGGGGCCGTTTTAGGGTGTGGGGCAAGGATTGGGGTAGTTTTTCGGGCTGGGGCCATTTTAGGACTTAGGGCAGGGGAGTCGGGTCGTTTTTTGGGTTGGGGTCTATTCAATGTCTCAGTACGGGGGGCTGGGGTCGGGGTCGTTTTTTGGGGTGTGGGCCATTTTTAGTGCTCAGGGCGGGGGCTGGGATAGATTTTTGGGCTGGGGGATGCATTTTAGTGTGGGGGGGTCAGGGTTGATTTTAGGGCTGGCGTGGGGGGCACTGCTGGGCTGGTGTTTAGGTCTCAGGTTGGGGCCCGGAAAGTGATTGGGGTTCCAGCGGGGGGGGGGGGTTGCAGTGCTGGGGGCCGGTTTGTATGGCTCAGCACAGGAGGGCGTGGGTGTAATCTTTACTAAGGAGGCCTTTACCAATCATACCTTTACAACAAATTTCATTGTAAAGGCATGTGTGGTAAAGGCATGCGTTGTAATGGCATACACGGTAAAGGCATGTGTGGTCAAGGTATGCATGGTAAAAAAGTGGTCGTGGTTGAGACCGAGTTGTTATGGCATGTGTTGTTCTATCATACAACCCTTAATAAAAATATACAATCTGGGAACATGTCAGTTTTTTTACTTTCTTTCAGTGCATTGGTTGACAACTGACTCAAACTTGGGGCACGGTACGCAGACGCAAGGCAGAGTTTCGTTTTGACACATGGAATGGACAGAAAAGTGATAGCCTGTTTATAAAAAGCATTGCTTCAAAAGACAGGCACATATTTGGGTCACTTAGGGAATGGTGGGAGACAAAGCTGGGAAGGAACTCTTGCACATTACTGGAGGGAAGTGTATGAGTAAGGTGAAATTAATTTAGAAAAATGCCACATTGAGGTTAACTCAATTTAAATATATACACAGCACCTACCTAACCCCAAAACATATTGGGCATATGGACCTAGGAGCTTCAACTGATTACCCAAGATGTGCATAGATTGGTGCAGACTTCTATCATATGGTGCGGCAGTGCTCAGTGATATCTCGGTTCTTGGAACATGTGCTAAGAATGGCGTTAGATGTGACTGATATATAGCTACAACTGGACCTGACCCAATGCACATTAGTCCTAAGGGCCTACACGTAGAAGACAAGACGTGAGTGAGTTTGTGAGCCAAGCAATGGTTTCAGCGAAACGACGCATAGCAATGGTGTGATAATCTGCCGCAGCAGTGCTGTTGGCAGACTGGAAAACAGATCTGATACAGTGGCCCCATGGAGAAGAGGACACATGTTCTGGGCCACAGCAGGAAGGTAGTTAGGATAGACGTTATACACAGTGGGATGAGTACCTTGAAAAACTAGAAGCTCAAGCATATGCAAGACCTCTCTAAAAACAGCCAGTGGAGAATACGAAAACTGCATTATATTAATATGTAAAGTTATGTCTTATATTTATGGGTTTCACATACAAGAGTGTACAAAGGAACAAATGCGTATGGGAGAATGGGTGCTCCACGGGGGGTGCAACCATGAGAGCCAAGATTGCAGTTGCATCACCCATTGCCCTGCCTCATAGGTCCTTTATCCTGCAAACATCACAGCCAGTGTGCACCGTCGGACTGGCCTACAGCTCCCCATACGTAGCGGATCCTATCTGGAGTGTCCCCAGAGCAGAAGTCTTCACAGGGAGGTTCAACACACCGCGAGGCACCCAGACCCGGATGGGCCTTCATAGCTGGGTTTCCCTGAGCGCTGGTGGAATTTGGCTCCTGGCAATACATCCTGCTGAGCTTCTTTGCCTGTGAGGCACTTATTGGCTCTGCGGTGCCCCTGCAAAAGTGGCACCACCCAATGACTATGGGCTCAACAGCTGGCAGCTGTGCTCTTGGTACGCCACAGGCAGCTTCGGCTTGGGGGCATGGCCCTCCTTGGCATGGTGGTGGTGCTTTGGGCCCAACTTGCACTTTTCGCTGTCTCCCTCTAGAGTAGGTTCTAAAGGACTCTGAAGAACCATCCCCTGTTTACCTGGGGTGGAGCTGCACTTGTCTGTGCGCTATCTTAGGTGCTAGAGGCTGCCAGAGACTACTCGCAGAGGGCACGACCATCGCTGAACGTCAGGTAAAACAGTTGCTGTCCCTCCTTTTTCCAATGCCCTTCACCTTCCCGAATACTGCACTTTCAACAGTCATGCTCCACTGCTGACCTGGCTCTGTCTCTTGATGATCTTTGGCCAATCTAGTCCCTTGCATGCCACTTTCAAAGACCTGGGTGGACTTAATGGGCCCTGATGCCATTCTCCCTCCCATTGCTTGGCACTGGAGTGTGGCCTAGGTCCTGCAGGTCTCCCTTTTGAGTACTAGTGCAGAGGCGGAGTTGTGGGCACGCCAGACAGGGGCGTCTTTGTACTATGGGCATGTTGTCTAGACACCTGGTTGCTAGACAGTGGTTGCAGCTTTCCCTTCCTCCCTCCTTCCCTGGACTGGCTTGTAGAGCTAGCAGTCTCATCTCTTTACCCAGGCAGGGGACAGAGACTGCAAGCACATCAAAGGCAGCGTGGGGGTTAACTGCCTCCCCTGAAGTCCACAGCCTTCATCAGCTTCCTCCCCCCAACACACACACATTGGCACTGTCAGTGTACTGGCCTACCCCAATAAAATTTGACGGAGCGCCAGAGTCCGCGGCGGAACATAACCAGAGCAGTGGGTTGCTCGTGCTACAGGTACTCTCCTGTCTCCTCCTCCCAGGAAGGTGACTTGATTCCTGTAAGCGGGCCTGCAGCTTGGCCACTTTGCACCACTCCAGCCGACCACTAAATTATCTCATTCCTCTGGATTCATTAACACCTGAATGGGTAGGTCCCTTAATGAGATTGCTGCTCAGCAGACTTCTCTCCTGGAGGGACCCCTGGTTGCAGAGCTTACTATGATATCTCTATTCCCTGAAGGCCTCAGAAGGCTGCTGATAAATTGGACTCCATCCTTGCTGCTCTTGCTGGAATGAGCTTCTTGCTGGAATCCAAGAATGATGCTGTGTCTGTTGAATTCACCTTACTCCATGGTGATCATCGCAAATTGTCTGAACAAGTGTCCCGTACTAAAACTATGTTATCAGACATGAAACCTACGCTGGCTGAAGTTCAGTCCACTCTCACAGACCTCATGTATAGGGTACGGATTTTGGAGGGCAGGGATGAGGACACGGACAGCTGAGCTTGCAGGAGCAATCTCAGAATAGTGGGCCTGCCGGAGGGAACAGAAGGCTGGGACCTTATCACTTACCTCAAGACCTGAATCAAAAGTTTGATGCCTCCGCTCAAACTCACCCTCTTCTTATCCAATGAGAGAACTCACGGGGTCCCAACATGCTGACTTCCTCCTGGCACGACACCCCATTCCATTGTCGCCAAGATCCTCCATTACAAAGACCACGAGATACCTCAAGAAGACCGGAAGCTCTTCCCGCTGGAAGTGGTCAATCATCATGACATGCTGTTTTCTACATACACAATAGCGGTCGAGCACTAACACTCCTCTTTCAATGGCATGAAGCGGAGACTTCGGGCATGGAGCCTTCAGTACTCCGCGCTATATGCAGCTAAATTGAAAATCAGCGATGCCCAAACGACACACTTTTTTAGTGATCCCAAGGAGCCATGGGACTAAACAGAGCGTTGTTCACCCAGCAGTGGGAAGATGACTACCGAAGGTTGGAACACCTGCCACTGAGGAATCGCCGTTGGTGCTCCAGATGCCGCCCTGCCTGGGCCTGCTGTAGTGCTAGCCTCCCCAGATTACCAGGCCAGATGTTTGGCCAGCGGGGCATGAGCAGTCTTCACTTAATCTTGCTGTATTTGATGGAGGTGGTGTGGTCAATAAGGCTTTTCTTGGGCAGGTAACTTTTTGCACTCCTTTCTACTGATATCTCCTCATTACTACTTGGCTGCGAGAGTGTCTATGGTCAACATAGTCAGTTGGAATGTTAGGGTCATGCGCATAGCACCTAAGCACTATGCATTATGACATTATAATAATATGTACATTGTTTTCTGTGTTGAAGCTATGTAGTAAGATGTAATAACATAATGCAAATGTAATAACAATATTACAAAATAAACAGCCAGTTGATTAACGTTGTGTAGGAAAACAGTTTAAGGTGCGATTGTAGTCTTGTGAAGTAAAGCTAAGTAAATGTATGTCTCTTAAATAAATGAGGCAAAACTATATTGTCCATACTAGTCCTTGATAAGTTCCTGGGAGTATGACTAGAAGGGCATGAGATAGATGCATCGCATTGAGCAGAGTCTGTGGCTTTTAAAAAGAAAAGGAAGAGAGACTTCTTTTTCTGTTACTTTTCGTGACAATGGTCATAATTTGGACGTTACTGAATGGAGAATTTCTTTGGCGCTATAAACTTTTTAAATATTGCTTTACCGAAGCTTAGGAGGGCAGACTCGTTTGAGGCACCAATATCCAAGGAGTAAGTACTATTGGCGATCAAAGGTTAAAAATTAATAAAGCCCCTAGGGAGAGATGGCCACCCAGCTACACTCTAAAAGACCTTTGCTCCTCAAAAGGTCAACGTATAGGCAGAGGTACTTAATAAGTTTAAGAGGATTAGGGATAACTCCATCTATGGAAGAAGCACACGCTGTACCTCAAATCACCCTATTAGTCTACTCAATCTTAACACAATAGTATTTTTTTAACAAGATTTTGAATAAGTACTAGCTAACAGCATATATGAGGTTATGCCATCCTTGATCTATGCAGACCAGGCTAAATTCATCCAAGGGTGCAACACTAGTGACAATATAAAAAGTGCTAATGCCTTGTCAATCTAGTCATGCAGAAGGGGATGGATACCATTCTCTCACTTGACACTGAAAACACAGTTTACAGATTGCACTAGGGCTCCATAGACACTCAGGAGTCCCATGGCTTTGGGTTGGGCTTCTTCACATGTATTTTACCTAAATCTCAAAGACCTAGGGTGAGGATCATAGGGAATAGTTGGTTTTCCAAGAGCACAGGCATATAGTCAGAAATCTCTCAGGGATGTCCCTTTTCCACATTGAGCACCTCCTACAGAAGATCAGAGATAACCACCAAACTAGGACATAATACCTTCAAAGTAATAGCCTTCACCCACATTCTAATAGTACCCACTGAGCCAGAACAATCTTTGAAAGAACTGTTGGCTCAACTAGAAAGATTCCTGGTGATGGTGGGCTTTCACGATAATGTAAACAAATCAGAGGCGAGTGTTGGCAGGAGAGAATACTTATTGGGTAGACTACAGGCATATACAACCCCTGATATTAATAACCTGTATACAAATAACCCCAAATGTACATATTTGCTGTTTGAAATCCCTCTGCCTTGCTCAAAATTATAAAAGTTGCCTGAAAATCCTGGCATAACCGTATGCTGTCTTAGGTGGGATGAATAAAAGGCCATAAAATGATACTACTACCACAAATATTATACATATTTATTGCAGGTCCTTCCTAAAACGTGGCAACGTCAAATGCCATCAAAATACTTGAAATGCCTTCCTCTGGGAAGGCAACAGACTGAGGCTGATTTATAGGCAGTGAACCGTACACCCTAACCAAGGGGGTCTAGAGGCACTCCGCCTTCTACATTACTATCACACTTTCCAACTACATGATAGAATGGCCACAAGGGGAAACAATGTAAAGTTCCCTGTGTCACAAAAGAGAAAATTGGAAGGAAAAGTTAACTGTCCCTACTACAAGAGCCACTTTAGAGGTTTGGGACAGCAGAATTTCAAGAAATTACTCAACTATAACTTAACTTCCCATTAACTACGACTATGACTTAACTTCCCATTACACTCCACTATTTGGAAATGCCCACTTCACTCCTGGGACGGACTAGGATACATTAAAAGTTTGGGAAGGAGGTGAGGCTTTTAGGCTACAAGAACTCTTTGATAGAGGAGAAGTTAAATTATCCAAGGACATTAAAAAAGACTTTGCAATTATTGAAACTGAACACCTTCACTATCTATAACTGCGCCATATGGTTTTACATTCTGGAATGAAGGCTGGAGCAATGACGGACCTTATCCTTTTGAGAGATTCCTTTGATCACCATTGTCAATGAAGCACTTTGTGTCCAAGCTTTATCAGAGGTTAAGCTCAAAGCAGTCAGCAAAAAAACTCCCTTTTTAATAGCTATAGGAGATGGGTGTCACTCTATACAGGAAGCAATGGGATTTGGAGCTTTTTCAGAGGGTGAGCGACTTTGTCAGAAGTGAATAGGGCAAGGAGGCACTTTATAGTATTCTACATATAAGTCCCTGTAAGCCTGAGAGGATTACATGCAACAAACTAGATGAAGTGTCAGATGATTGCTGGAGGTGATGTGGTTATGCATGATCTCACATATTCTCAGGGGCAGCCCAGAATTATATACTTTTTGGCCTGACTAAGTAAGCAGGCAACGAGACTGGAGAAAACTGTGACGGGATACTTTTGAAGCACCCTTTGCTGGAGACCTTTCTCTTAAATTCACATGGGGGAAGACTGTTTCCCACTTCCTGTGTGTTGCCACACAAACAATTTTGTCACTTCGGGGAAACACAAGTTCTCAATGAAAGACCTCAAGCTATAAAGTGCAGTTGTAGCTGAATTACGAGAAATTACCATACAGTGCCCCGGCAATATATGCAGTAAAATATAAGATTATGTGATTTCATATATCAATCAATGAAAGTGGTCTACGAGACTTTCCAAAAACAAGCCAGGCTGAGGGCATTCCCATAAGTCAATTTATAACACATGCTTCGCTCTCTAGGGCAATTAGATTGATAATTATTGCTGACAAAAACCAACTGAAGGCATGCTGGAAGATGTTGTTTGGGAGAGCGCTTTGAGAACAGGTGTCGGATATGTCATTGAGTCTTTCAGCAAAAGTTTTTGGCAATGCTAAGTTTAAATTATTACAGCTTAATTATATGCACCGAACCTAGCTTACACCTCACCACCTGCATAAGATGTACTCTGGTGTATCAGACACATAATGGCGAAATAAAGAGATTTGTTTACACATGGTACGGAACTACATGTTCCTCAACCCATTTTCGAGAGTTAACTGAAAGGCTTGATACACCAACACATTTTATGTCAAATGGAGATCTGTTTAGTGGAATTTATGACACAAATCAAAGTAGACAGAAAATGTAGTTGGTCATTGATTTAGCTTTTTTGGTGCCCTAAAGATGGATCGCAATACATTGCCACTCCTCCAATGCCCCTGAAGGATCTACTAGGATGATGGACTTGATAAAATGCACAACAGCAAAAATAAAAATGAACACAAAGATGTGTAGAGAAGGCATGGGAACTGCATCTCCTGACATGAGATATTCACTTGGAACTGACCCACTACTCGGACGACCTCCCACATTCATCCTTTGTAACTAAAGATATATCAGAAGAATAACAGTAAGAAGTGCCATTGAGACCCCCTGGAAAGATTATAGTCATAAAACATATATGTTTGGCAAGCATAATGTATTCTTTCGGGGGTTACTCCATCCTTTGCAACATTCAGAATGAATTTGGATTCACCCACACAATGGTCACAATATATCTGCACAATACAATACAATGATAATGTTAATCAGGTGTAATTAATTTTACCATACTATCCACGCTACGCCTGTCAAGATGGTTCTAAGGAGCAAACTCACTGTGCTACTAACAATAAACAGATCAGTCAGTGCTGAATATTTGTGCAAGATCAACTTGGCAGGTACTATACTGAGTCACTTGCAACATGAAAGCACAAAGTTGTTACATAGACTATGCATAAGACTGCTTTTAATTGACAATTCATAACGAAATAAAAAATAGATCACAGGTGGCTTTTGCACCCCAATAAGAATAGGGGACTTAGACCCCTAGATAAAGATAAATAAGTTTCAAATGGATCAGGTGTCATAGAAAGTGAAGGTGGGCTGGAGAAAGAGTGGCAAGTGGTGTTCCCAAAGCTGGGTGCGTGGGGAAGAGACCAGGGCGAGCGGGGGTATGAGGTGAGGGACAGCAGTTACTTGTGGGGTTGGGAGCGTTGATAGACAGTTGTGCCTGACCTAATTTATAATTTCTTAACAAAAACTCAATAAAAATTGCAAATGGAGGATTTTCGGAGACCTGGAGGGGGGAATTCCCCTCCTGGACCTTCGTGAAACCACAGTCACAGAATTGTTGAAACCAAGAAACTTGATAATTAATGCTCAAAATAAGAGCCTCTACTAAATAGACCAAAGGCACGGGCAAATTGATTGCAGGGTTCCCTAATGCTTGATGACCAAAGTGGTTTTATATCTAAGCGAACAATATGCCACAACACCGGGTGCCTAAAGATTAGAGAGCTCCAACCCAATAATAGTTCTTCTTGTCGATATAGAGAAGGTCTTTGATTCAGCAGATAATTATTTATTTGCGGTTCTTATAAAGATAGGCAATGGTGTATACTTTCTCCATCCATTGTATATGTCAGCTCTACACTCTGCCACTAACATGAGTGCAGGACAATGGTGTTCTCTCCAAGCCATTTCTGATCAGATGAAGTGGGCCGCAAGGATGCCCATTGCCACCTCTTTGCTCGGGTCTCCGGGTTGATGTTGAGATCCACGATTTCAAACGGGCTCTGGGTCTTGAGAACCAGGTCTCACTTGATGCAGATGGCCTTTTAGTCCTCCATCATCCCTGATGCTCACATCTTCAAACAACGAGGCTATTTGAATCTATTTGGGCAACTCTCTGGGGTGCTTGTGAACAGGTCCAAGCCTGTGTTATATACAGTGCTGGGGCCAGTGACGGAAGTGTGTTGGGCTCCGGAGTTACATTTGGAGAAACAAGGTTTGCGATACTTAGGTATTTTTATAGCCAGGAAATATTTTGCTAAGAGGAGGGGGAATCTGCTTCCATTTCTGGACTCACTTAGGCTTGTCCCCAACCACTTGAACACTCTTCCTTTGTTAATTTTAAGGTGCACAAAAATGGGCAAAGTGGTTTCACTCACAAAACTAAAATAAGCCCTCCATAGCTATCCATTTCATATTTTCAATACCTTCCTACCTAGGGTGGTTGCACTTTTTCAATGTTTCCTTTGGGGAGATAAGAATCCTTAGGTCTCATTGGCCAAGTGTTGTAAATCACCTTATGATAGGGAATTGGTTACGTGCCTCGCAACGGACAAGTTACTTACCTTCATTAACACCTTATCTGGTAGAGGCATGATCTGGCCGCAGATTCCTTATCTTTGAACTTCAAGGCGTCAGGCTGAATCCAGAAGATATTTCTTAGCAGTACCCCTGAGTGCCGGTAGGTGGCATCAGCTGACTCCGCGTGACGTCGTCGGCTCCATGAAGTCCAGATCATCAATATAACCGCCGTTCCGGCGCACTGACATCAGTACTTTTCATTACTTTCCATTCCAGAAGCATGGTGTGTTAAGAAGACAGCTAGGGCCCTGAAGGGGAACAGCCCTGACACTAACAACAATTCTGCAGTGCGGGGAGGATGGGTGGGTCGGTAGGGAATCTGCGGCTAGATAATGTCTCTACCAGCTAAGGCGTTACCGAAGGTAAGTAACTTGTCCTTTTAATATAGACATCAAGCCGCAGATTCCTTACCTTTGAATAGATACCCAGGCAAAACCTTCCGAGGAGGTGGGGTTGTGGAAAAGTTTTAGAACAGAGCAGCCAAACAGGCCCTCCCTGCAAACCTGAGAATCCAGGCAATAGTGTCTGGCAAACGTGTGCAGGAATGCCCACGTGACCGCTTGGTAGATATCCTCAGAAGGGCAGTGGCGGCTGCCTTGGGCCTGGTGGAATGGGCCCTAATGCCTTAAGGAGGCTGCTTCTTTGCCAAGGCATAACAAATCTTTATACAGAGGATAACCCAATGGAAGATAATCCTCTTCTGAACAGCATGCCCTTTCTGTGCTCCCATGTGCCCCACAGAGAGTTTGTTATCCACCCAGAACTCTTTAGAGCAATCAAGGTAGAATGATAATGCTCTTTTAGGGTCCTGACAATGGAGACACTACTCTTCTTTGGAAGGGTGCGGAGGAGCATACAAAGTGGGGAGAGTAACAGACTGCCCGAGATGGAAGGGAGTTAGAACTTTGGGCAAAAGGATGCCCTAGTTCTTAGTACCACTTTTTCTGGAAAGACTGTCAGGTAAGGAGGCTGTGATGATAGTGCCTGTAGTTCATTCACCCTTCTGGCAGAGGAAATTGCCACTAAAAAGGTTGTTTTGATAGTGAGCAACCATAAAGGGCAGTTGAGCAGCGGCTCAAACAGTGCACACATCAAGAAAGCAAGGACCAAATTAGGGTCCCAACGTGGCATAAAAAAAGAAGGTGGAAACAAATGGGTCAACCACTTCAAAAACCTCTGCACCAAAGGGGATTTAAAAAGTGAAGGCTGATCTGTCAGCTGAAGAAAAGCTGAGAGGATCAAAAAGCAGCCCTTCTGAGTACTCAAAGCAGAGCCTGGCTGAGCCAAGGAAAGGATAAACAGGTAAATATCTGACAGTCAGATAAGGGATCAATAGACTGTTCTGTACAATATTTACAAAATCTGTTCCATCAGCAAGCGTATACCTATTTCACAGAGGAAAGCCTGGCTGCCAGAATAACTTCCCAGACTTCGGGAGGCCGGTTACAAGCTGTCAGCTGTCACCGCTCAATCTCCACGCAATGAGGCAGAGAGTAAACAGGTTTGGGTGGAGGACCCTTCCTGGCTGCTGCGACAGCAGATCCACCTGAAGGGGCAGTCTCATCGGAGGATCGATGCTCATTGCCAAAACCATGGGATACTAGACTCTCAGTGCCCAGTCCAGAGCCACAAGAACGACTTGTGCATGTCTCTCCTGATCTTCTTGAGCACTCTGGGCACGAGTGGTATGGGTGGAAACGCATACAGGAGGCCTGAGCTCCACTCGCGACAAAAAACATCACCAAGTGAGAGCCGCCTTAGAAGCTCCAATGCGTAAAACAGCTGACATTGCACGTTCTCTTTGGAGGCCAACAGATCTAACCAAGGCTCTCCCCTCCGCTCCACCTCTAGATGGAGACGCCACTCATAATCTGCAAGGCATCTTTTGCTGATTTTGTCTGTTCTGGCATTCAGAGAACCAGCCAGATGATGAACCACCAGAAAAATGCATCTGAGTCCAGAAACGCAGGGCCTCATGACAGAGTCCTTGGCCTCATACCGCCCTGTTTGTTGCAGAACCACATGGCAGTAGTGTTGTCCCTGAACACCTGAACCAGCCTTTCCTTGATGGACAGTAAAAAAGATTTCAGAGCGAAACGGATTGCCCGCAGCGCCAATAGGTTGATATGAAGCTTAGCTTCCGCGGGAGACCGGAGTCCTCTGATCACCACTTTCCCCAGATGGCAACCCCATCCCAGAAGAGACGCATCCTTCACTACTGAGAGATCTGGGTGGGGAAGGGAGAGGGGTCTGCATCTGACTCAATTGCAGTTTGTCAGCCACCACTGCCGGCCTTTCGCAGTGCCCTCTGATATCTGAAACTGGTCGGTGAGATTTCATCTATGCGGTCCCCATTGGAACTTCAGGTCCCACTGCAGAGGTCGCATGCGCCAGCTTGCATGGTCCACCAGCAGGATGCAGGAGGCCATAAGGCCCAACAGCCCCAGAGTCATTCCCACCGAAATCCAGGATAAAGGCTGAAACATCGGTATCATAGCCTGAATATCCCGGACTCGCCGTTCGGGAGGATAGGCCCAAATCGGCATTGTGTTCAGAACCGCTCCAATGAAAGGGAAC
Organism: Lissotriton helveticus; assembly: GCF_964261635.1. Taxonomy (NCBI): domain Eukaryota; kingdom Metazoa; phylum Chordata; class Amphibia; order Caudata; family Salamandridae; genus Lissotriton; species Lissotriton helveticus. Next base: position 646,964,492 of record NC_136073.1, on the reverse strand, counting down.
GTCAGAGGCAATCAGGTGAGCCTTCCGCACTTCGATAGTGAACCACAGCAAATGCAGGAGGTTCACCATAGTCTGGAGGTGGGATACAATTGCTTGGGACGAGCCCTCCTTCAACAACCAGTTGTCGAGATGGGGGTAGACTGGAACCCTGATTTCTGTACATGGACTGCGACTACCACCATCACCTTTGTGAATACCTGAAGGGCACTGGGGAGGCCGAAAGGGAGAGCGGCAAACAAAGTGCTAGTGGCCCACCATAAACCGCAGGTAGCGGCGATGGGCAGGCAGGACGGGGATATGAAAATAGCCTCCTGCAAGTCCAGCGCTACCATCCAGTTTCCCGGGTCCAGAGCAGACAAGACCGGAGTTGGGATGAGCATCTTGAACTTCTCCTTGTTGAGGCCTCTGAGGTTGAGGATAGGATGAAGGCCTCCGTCCTTCTTTGGGACCAGAAAATAGCGGGAGTAACAACCACCACCTATTCCTGGCACAGGAACCCTTTCTATAGCTCCCTTGGTCTTCCTTGTGGAGTAAGACAAGATGATCCTCCATCAGCCGATCGTACACTTGAGGCATGAATAGAGGGGCAGTCTCAAAGGGGAGGGAGTAGCCCCTTCGGACAATTTGCAACAACCACCTGTCTGAGGAGATGTCTTGCCAGTGGTGGGGATGATGGGGTATTCTGCAACCAACTAGCCATGAGTGATCCTGGGAGATCAGAATAGGAGGGTTTTGCGGGGGAGGGGATCGTGGCTTGGCTCGACTTCTGGCCTCCCGATACTTGGGGTGAACAGCATCCACTGCCCCACTGATGTTGCTGAACTTGCGGGCCCTCTGGCAGGAATAGGGTTGGTGCGCTTGGTAGCCCCTTCTGCAGGCATGAAAGGAGCTAAAAGAAAACATAGGCCGGGATGTTGTATCGAGGCCCAAGGACTTGGCCATAGCCCGCGAGTCCTTGAAACACTCAAGTGCCGCATTTGCTTTGTCTCCAAAGAGACAGAAGCTTTCAAAGTGCATGTCCATAACATTAGCATGGACATCCCCCAAAAAATGAGACATCCTCAGCCAGGCGTGGTGACGTAGTGCCACAGTTGTGGAAATCGCTCTGCCCAGCGAGTCTGTCGTGTCCAAGCCACATCGGATGGCGAACTTCACTGCATCTCTCCCATCTGCAATGGCTTGGAAGAGTAGAATCTGGTCCTCCTCCAAGACTCTGGGCAGCACCCGCGCAACCATGTCCCATATTGAATGGGAATAACGGCCCAAAAGGCATGCAGTGTTCACCGACCGCAATGCTAGACTAGCGGAAGAGAACATTTTCTTTCTAAAGCTTTCCAGTCTCTTGGATTCCCTGTCCAGGGGTATGGAAGGGAACGCACCACGGGAAGTGGAAGCTTGAACCACTAAGCTTTGTGAGGGGGGGTGGGCAATGAGATAAACGGAGTTGCCCGGTGCAGGGCGACGGCAGGAGGCAATAATTCTGTTGAGAGGAGCCCATGTGCTGGCCTTGGACCAGGGGCCAAGAAGAAGGCCTGTCAAAGCCTCGTTGAAAGGCAGCAAGGGTTCCGAGCTGGAGACACCAGGCTGCAGGACCGCTGTCAAGATGTTAGTCTTGACTGCCATGGTAGGAAGCTGCAGGTCCATGACCTCCGCAGCCCTACGCACCACTATAGTGAATGATGCTCCCACCTCCATAGCCAGGTTGGGGTGAGACAGCATGCCAGAAGAATCTGACAAGTTGTCCAGGACACTGGCATCACCCAGTTCCTCATACCAGATAATGTCCTGGGGTTGATGGATGTCTAAGGGGTCCTGCTCCCCCTCTAAATCCTTCTCATCCATTCCTAACCCTTCGGAATAGGCAAGGTCAAAAAGCATGGAGCAATACGGCGCTGGTCTCGGCATCGGTGGACGACCGACCGGCTCTGTGCCTTCGGGAATGAGGACTGGAGAGACGGCGCTGATGACCTCGGCTGGGGATGTAGTGCCAGGGAAGGTCCATGTGGAGGTGCAACTGAATCCGGTCTGGACCCTGGAACGGGGCCAGTATGAGGCCGTGGTGGCGGGGTCGGAGCCGACAGCACAGAACTCACGGGGACTCCATCATCCGAACCTGCTGGCCATCCAAATATGACGCACATGGCTTGATAGAACTCCTTAAGGTGGGTGGAGGTTGCTCCCAGCCAAAGGAAGGGAGGGAAACGTGGATCCAACCCAGGCACCCAAGCGGGGCCTCGAACGCAGAGGTTCCTCTGTCTTGTCATGCGACGGATGTGGCGTAGTCCAAGCACGCTTTGACATCTTGTGCTTCTTGTGATGCCTCTTACCTGACGACTTGGAAAAGAGGACTTTGATCCACCAGGGCGGTGCTTGGACCTTCCTGTTGACCGGGACGGGCTCAGCGACTTCCGAGGCACCGGTCGCCGGCCCGCGGTTAGCTTTAGGGACCATTACCTCAAAGCTAATGGCACAAAGGCCCGGCAATTGAAGCACAACTTTGTTTCGTGGCCACGCTCCAGGCACCAGAGACACACTCAGTGGGGGTATGTGACTGACATGGCACGGTGACAAGCGCCATATGGATTGAACCCGAGGTCTTCTTGCTAGACATCCCTAGCACACCACAAGAAGTTGAAAAAATTCGAAAAAAGTCTGTCAAAAAAATGACAGGGGTAAGCTCTCTTCGACAAATCTGTGCTGGCTGGCACAGAAAGAAAAGAACTGACGTCAGTGCGCCAGAGTGGCGGTTATATTGATGATGTGGACGTCACGAAACAAAGAACACCGCGCCACCAACGTCACGAGAAGTCAACCGATGCCACCTACCAGCGCTGGGGTACTGCTAAGAAAAATCTTCCAGATCCAGCCTGACGCCTGGAAGTTCAAAGATAAGGAATCTGATGCTAGATGTCTCTATTAGATTGCCCATTGTTGTGCAAGTAGCTCAGACATGCTTCCGTAGAGCCCTACGTCTTACAAAACATGTCACACCCTATGAGACAAAGCTCCCGTTATTGGGACTGCTGAAAGAGGGGGTAGGGTTTGTGTGGTCGATCTCACGGACTGGCAGGATTCGGGCATTTGCACATTAGGGGATCTATATGAGGGAGGTGTACTACATCCCTTTCTCTCCTGGATTGACGAAGAGGGTATCCGACCTGGGCAGTTCCTGAATCATGCCTCATGGATGGGGACGCTGGGGTGACATTGGGACAGCAAGTCACAAGAGTTCCTGACGCATCTCCTGATACAGTACATACAAATGATAGGCACGGGGCAACACCTTACAAAATGGTGTGTGGAGTCAATTGCGGACATACTATGACTGAGCTAACACCACAGCGCAATAAATGGGAGGCAGACTTGTCCCGGCTTTACACAACTAAAGAATGGGACACGCTGCTGAAGAGCCCCACAAACATCCCTGGACATGCAAGGTTCAAGTTAATTCACTTTTACATAATCCATAGGGCGTATTTAACCCCAGAAAAAAAATAATAGGTATTTTAATAGAACAGACGCTTGTAGTCCATGCTGCAAATTAGTGGATGCGGACCTCCTACATATGCTTTGGTCGTGTCCCTGGCTGCGAGGCTACTGTCAGGGTGTTATTAGGCAGCTACATAGATGCACTGATATGGCACTACCGCACACATTGGAGGCTTTTATTGTGGGAATATTTCGCCGAGATAAAAAACAGAGCATCTTCTTGTTCCCTAGATCTGGGGCTGGTGGTGGCCAAGCAGCTCGTCACGAGGTGTTGGAAAGCTGCAGACCCCCCCACCACTTAAAGCCTGGATACAATTCATGCTAAATTGGGCCAAAGCTGCGGGTGTCTCTTTATCGAGGGAGGATACACTTGGGCTGCGCCAATATCCTATCTTGACTTTCTGGGGCACGATTTTGACAGTGCTCCAAGTGGCTACAGCTCTGGCTACAGCTCTGGAGGACCCCTTAGACATTTCCAATGTTTCTTAAATATGGGATATATATACACTGTCATATGTCCGGTTGATGGAACAGTAAAGTCGAGAGCTTGTAAAAACGGCGCGCTGCTGCATTTTGGTATTAGACATTTGGTGTCTGATGAAAGAATGTTGACATTGGAACAAGACTGTATTTCAAATAGGCGTGGGAACACGCATGGTAGTTGTGTGGCGTTTTAAGCTCCGAGTGAATTTTCCCGATTCATGCCCTTATATAGGTACAATTCACATTGCCCTTATACAGGCATAGAAATCAATCCCTTGTTTAGGCATAGCCCATGCTACCCAAATACAGGCATGGCTACTTCCACCCGTACCAAACGTCAACGATTTCGTGGAAAATCGGCTTAAGCAGTCAGGGAACATCCCCTGGCTTGAATATTGATTTCTCCATGAACTCAGTTAGTTTTACAATAAACAACTATTCCCAAGGGGTTCATTATAACGTTCTTATGCCCGACTTTACAAGGTACAAATATATCTTCACTTGCTCTAGCAAGATACAGTGGTTCGGAGCAGTCCGACTATCTACTTGCCCGACGCAGCTCGCTACAGCAAGTGCCGAAGGAAGCAGACTCTCCAGCTGACGCACTGATCAAGAGGCTGCCCTTCTCCTGCCGAGAATCCAGCTCCAGTGTTTCCATGCTCCCCTTGTGGGGTGTTGGGAAATCGAGGCCCGAGACAGAGATACCAGACCTTCTTTCTACCTAAGATATGGAGCTGATTAGAACCTAGAGAAACCTTTGGTAGATTCTTGGCAAAAACAACTAAACCTATGCTACACAATACTTACTTCTTCCCGCGTACTAGACTTAGGTTAGGTACATTGCGGTAGGCGTATTTTAGAAGCACCAGTTGAGTATTTTAGTCAATGTTATTTATGTATGTATTTTTATATGGCTTAGAAACCATACAATGCTCCTACAGTATTATTTTATAATACTATTCTCAATGTACGCATTATACTTTGCAGTCTGCATAATGATTGTGGCAGTTTACTTCTCTTGTATGAGAAAGGAGTCTGTTCAATAAACCCTTTTATTGAAAACGCCCGTCTCTCTGTTTATCTGCAAACTTTGTAGAAACGAAGCATGCACGATTGACTGAGTGAAATTTTATCTATTGTTTCCGCGACACTGAGAGATATATTTCTTATTCTTGGGAAACAAAGTTGTCATGTTTATGCGGTTGTCAGAAACTAATCCCTTCTTGTGTATTCAAGAAAGTTTCTAGTGACCTCTGAGTTTGCTGGCACAATTAAGTTTAGTATATTCGATAGTGACCTAGTAGACCTCAGTCCTACGTCAAATCTATAGGATATATTATTTCAGAGCCTATTGAGAATATAGGAACTACACCACATGGCGTTGGATGTACACCCCTGTCTTGCATGCGTCAGCTGCATGGATATCTTGAACTGTGGCACTGAGTTTTGGTCTTTGGCAAACATGGATCATGCAACTGCGTCATGACTTAGGCCTGTCATATGGATCTGCAGTCTGGTTAGAACAGGTGTGGTGAATCAATGGCTGCCCTCATAGTGGTAAAGGGCTACTGCCTCTTACCAGGAGTTAAAATGCACAAGAGCAGTAGTAGCAGCACATCCAATTTGTGTTTGATAGTGTGAACAGGTCTTTTTAGCTGTGTCACTCAGTGGTGCCTTTAGGCACACTCGTGCAAAGTTCTGCTGCTGTGCATTTAACATGTCTAGGCCTAGGTGATTAATGTATGTAAACCTGGTAGTTCCCAGGTTCAAAAAATGCTCTTGGGGAGGAAGAAGCTTCCTGGTCGGTACTACCCGACTTCGGAACTCGCTTCCAGTAAGGCTAAATGAAGAAACCCACCTATTGGCTTTTAGAAAGGCGCTAAAAACTTGTCTTTTTTTAATCGCTGATGTGGTAAAACCTGACTGGTATCGTTTGGTCTGATGAGCTAGCGCCTTGACACCTTCAGGTGAATGTTTGCGCTTTATAAATTTCTTTTTCATTTCATTTCAGCGTCTTAAAGCATGACTGTATACGCATGCTCTGTTACATGTGTTTGTGCCTGAATGTGGTACATAACATGGAGGCCTGTGGGTTCCATTTTGAGAAGCACTAAGATGCAAGTTTGGACTGCCAACCCAGATAGGGGAGGTTGACTGCTGATATTTCTGGGGACTAAGAAAGGGAGAGGCGTAGAGAAATCCTCAGTGCACATCAAGGCATTTTGGATTCAGGAAGGATGTTAGATGGTAGAGCATGGGCACGATTTTTAGAGTAGATAATGGGTCTGATAAGGCACACACTACAGGACCAAAGAATGATAAAAGAGTGGAGGCTTAGCCGCACTGATGCATACCTCACAAAGGTTCAAAGGCCTGACACCCATATGTGACCCTGAAGGTACATCCATGGCTAGTGTTGAGGGTGCATACATTCAAGTGCCACCTCTACTAGGGCTGGCAGCCCTCTGACAAAGACCAGAAGAGAGTAGTGGGTGCATCAAAGGACTCTGCACCCACAACAAGACTTTAAAAAACAGAAACAAAACAGATATTAAATCACATCTTGTGACTAGTATTAAAGTGGGAGCCAGAAATTGTTCATCAGCATAGACAAGATCAACACGACTTCGAGCTGCAGCATCCAGGACTGAGGACCAAGGTCTGCTAGTCTCCCAGCTGGGTGAGGGGCCGTCATCAAGGAAGTCAAGAATACTTGCGCTGTGCCGAAGCATCAGTCTTCTGCCTGGCTACCAAGACCAGAGTGCCCTCTGAGGAGAGCCCCTGGAGAAAGGAAAGTGCAACAGGGATTCTGGTGAGTGGATTCCAGTGGCAAAGTGTGAGGCATCTGGTCCAGTCAGGACCACTGTTTTGAGAAAAGAGAGAAGCCCAACCTCTTGAATAAGTTGGCGCCCTCTGACCCCTACTGTTAACTAACAGGCTATCGCCTGCTAAAGTGAAATCTGTGACTACCATCTGTCACGAGGGAGCCACTAAGCCCATAGGGGCCATCACCCAATATAAACCTTATCTTTGGGACTGCTGCCATGGCCATGGCCCCCGTATTGGAGGAGTCACCCCTGAACATCAGAGGGATTTGAGATTAAGAGCAAAAGTCACATGTCCAACGCAAATGAGAAGCCACTTGATGCACCCAGAAGTCATTGCTGACTACAACGAGAAGAGAGCAAGGGATCCCTTCTAAGGAGCAAACTCGGGCACTATGTCTAACTTAATGGCATTATCAATACTTATCGAAGGAGCACTTATTTAATCTCAGGTGGTTTTTTGTTGCTTTGTTGATTTTAAAGCTGCTTTTGACCGGGTTCCTAGGGTAGCACTCTGGGTGAAGCTGATGAAATGGGGAATCCCGGTCAAACTTTTGGAGGCCATTGTCCAATTACATACTAATACCTGGATACAAGTTAAGCTTGGCACTGGCTCACATCTGTCTCGAAAAATCACACAACAAGAGGAGTCAAACAGGGATGTGTACTAGCTCCATTGCTCTTCAACCTGTTCATCGCCGACCTTTCAGCGGAACTAGATGCGATAAACAGCCATCCCCCTAAGGTTGGTGGTGTCCAGATAAGCAACCTTCTGTACGCCGATGACCTTGTCCTTTTCAGTCTCACTCGAGTAGGGCTGCAAAGACTGTTAAATAAACTACATAGTTATACCGTTATGAACAACCTAGAGGTTAACTTAAAGAAAACTCAAGTAGTCATATTCGGCAGAAAACACTACGGAGGTGATGGCTGGACGCATAACAGCTCTGGACTTGTAGTAGGAAAATCCTACAAATACCTGCCGGTTAATTTCGACTGCAGGGGCACCCTTGCCAAACATCGCAGCAACATCTCAATGAAAGCCATGGCTCTCCAAGTGAATTTTTCAAAACTTTCGAAAAAGTTGACCGGCCCGAGTCTAACTCCAATGTTGGAAGCCACGAAAGCCAAAATTGACCCCACGTTGTCATATGGCATTGAAATCTCTTGGGGTAAACTGAGTGCAATAGTAAATCAACAAGTGACTAGGATCTATAAAAGAGTTTTTCATATGCCAAAATTAGCTTCTGTTGCACAGATACAATTAGAATTGGGCATTTTAAATTTCGAAATCTTAAGCGCAGGTCCTTATTTAAATCTGTGCCATATGTTAAGGCAGGCCGAAGCTGGGTCCCTTGAGTCACTGTTGTGTTAGACATTAGCCTTAATAACCCAGGTGGGTCTTATAATCAGTTCTTCCATGAATGCGTACAGCAACTATCAGCAAGCGATCTCTGGAATCTTAACCCTAGTAACACTGTTTTTAAAATAAGTATCAAGAAGCGCATTTGTATGATTTCGCATAATACCGACAAAGCTCTTTCTGACAAACGTAAGCAAGCATGGGCAGTAAACAACTCTTACCAGATGGCTTCTCTACCATTATATCTATCCTGCAGATACCCCCTGTACTTAAAATTGCGGTTTATAGCACTTAGATTGGGATAATGGCATTTTTTTAAACATTTACCTCTATGGCATCGTACATCAGATGAGCTACAGTGTAGGGGCTGTGGGGACCTAGTGGGGTCCCTAAAGCATGTTGTATGCCTCTGCCCTGCATTGTTGGCCAGGCACAGATTAAAACGGAGGCCAGAGTGGAACAGATTGGGAGTCCGGTCCTGTAGGAAGGCAATTATTGCAGCATTGAACCCAGAGAACACAGCTTTAAACATACGCCTCACAATCTTTATTCACAATGCATACCGCACATTCAACTAGGAAACTGCAGGTCCAGTAACAATCTTGAGGAAGTGCATAGGTGACTGAAATAATAGCACACCCATGAAGCTCTATCTTAGTATAACCCGTGTTCACTGCCCCTGCAACACTTTGGAACGCGATCCCTATGACTTGATACTGATTATCGACAGCTGTCAGCTGCTTTATTGAACCGTTCTTATCTTTTGGGTCTCTCTGCAACTCTGTGTCTTACTTGCAGTTTTTAGCAGCAACATTCATTCTCTTATTTACATTATTAATTATTTTTAATGATATTCTGCTGCTATTTGGTTTTAAAATACGTAGTTTTGTATATGTATGGTATGCATGTCTTGCTTTTATGATTATATTTTAATCAAATAAAGGATTACAAGGAATGAGGTCTGGGAGTAAGAGGGGAACTAAACAGACCAAAAAGAACCAGAGAACACTCCCTTTAGACCTATATTTCTTTTACAAAAGATTTAATCTAGTATGGGTAGACAGATATGGCAAACATCCAATATTTATAAGATTACATCATCATTATTCTTTGAGGCCATATTTATTTTTCAATGCATTAAATGTCATTTTTGATAAATAGTTTCAAAAACATTTATTTTGGTAAAAAATTGTGTATACATATAAACAACCATACACAATTATATACAATGTAATTGATCCCCAAATAACAAATCTTACAACTCACGCATTCTTCACACTTGTTCACATTCATATAAGACACTTATGCAAATCTGGAATAAACGGGAAACATAAGATGTAAATAATTTCCACCAAGATGAAAAGAATTGTGATAAAAAGGTCTGGACACACAAGGGTGACACGCGTTTCGGTGGGTTAACACAGGACGTGAACCACCTTCTTCAGGCCCTTGTCCAAATCGGGCACAGTATCATACAGGCAAATATACAAGGGGAACAGGTTTCCTATATTGGAATTCCAATATCCTAGACTGGGACGCCGGAGTCTTTGATCAATGATGGTGACCTCTATGCCTATTGTTCAATATAGGATGTGCGTGTGGCTTTCAACAGGTCTTATATAATTGCAGTGCCATAGTAGAGATAAAATATCGCAGAATATATCATAGCATGTATTGCTAGGTATTATATCTTCTAAATATTATGTGGTTTTAACTGAAAAGACGTAGTTCTCCACCACAAGAGGTGGCAACGCCCCAGGGTGGTCAGAATTCTCGATAGATGAGGCTTTAAATGAAGATTCAAGAATTCTAGATTCAGTCCTGCAAAATGCTCTGCGTCCCTCGATAGATGCAGCCCCCAGCTGATAGTTTAGTGCCAAAGTGAGACTTGATTTTGCATTACTAGTAGAGGCAGCACATATGAGGCCACCTCAAGTAAAATGCTATGCTCAAGTAAAATGCCAGGAATTTTTTTTTTTTTTTAGAGTGGAGGAAGGAGGGGAGGATCTGGGTTACACTACCTAGGAAAGCGCTAGAACACTCGCCATGAGAGACTTTAATGAGTACACTTTATGCATTAGTTAGTGTGCTGTATGAGATTTTGAGTGCATAGAAAATCATTATTTTAAGTATTGGACTGGGCAATCAGAATATTGGGTCACTGTTTGTATTTTCAGTCTTAAATCTTTGCTTACCTTGCACCTAACTCCCTCCAAGAAGCGGTGGGCTGCTCAATCCAAGCTACCACTGAGATTCAAGTGCTGTAGGGGTGGTACTTGGCCCAGCTATTTTGGATCCACAGTAGGGCTGGCCCCGGACAGCATGAGTAAAAGGTCTCAACCCGCCTGGTAGGACCCAGTATCTCCTGCCTGCCCAGTGGCCCTCCGAAAGGCGTTGTGACAATAGGACAACAATAGCGTGGCTTTCTGCTCTATCATGCCCTTCAGATAAAACTAGGAAAAGGAATTACAAGCCAAGGAGTCATGTTGAGATCCTGGACACTAAATGCAGATGACATCTTATTGAGGCACCTCAAACACATTTTCATTCCTGAAACCTTAGGAGAAAAACATTTGACCTTGCTGTCGAAATTTGAGGAATTTCATTAGCGATACTTTTCAGAAGAGTTGCAAACCAGCGTTGCTAAGGCACGGAACAAGAGGAACGAATGGAAGGTGGGGCCGTATAGGCAAAGATGTCGTCTCATGCAGGGCTGGAAGATTTGCAGCTGAAACCGCACAACACCACCTGACAATGCCAGGGAGCTATTGCTGATGAAAGGTTTCCGCATCAGTACCTGGAGGATGTTCAGGAGGTGAGGAATCTGCAGGAAGAAGTATTTATTGGAGGTGGCCATTCACGACATATTGTATTTTAGGTATTATTGAGGTATGCCATAGGGTAGCCATTATTGGCATATTATGAGCATCCTAACTAATATGGAAGCCCAGGAGTAAAGTGACTCTCATTGGCCTACTGGTGATACCCCGGGCAACAAACTAGCCCATCCTGGTATAATAGTGGCCATTGCATCAGGTTGCTATGCTTTACATATTGTCTGCATATTCTTCATTACTGTGCCTATGCCAGTCATAAGGTGGCCCTGCCTATGGCTTCTGTTTGTTCTGAAATTGGAAGGACATTCTTAGCATTTCATGGCTACAACTATCATGTAATCAGAATTCCCCAAATAAATGTGATATGTGGATGTTTAACTCATGTTCTAGGTGTGTAGCTGTCTAAATGTGACTGCTTGGTGAAAATGCATATTTGGTATTTGAGAACAAAACTAGGGGATCTTTTTTTCAAAGTATGTATTTTGGTGACAGATTGTTACTATGAAAAAGGACAGTTTTGTTTTGGTGAAACTTGGTTAATTTATACGGATGTGAGATTTGATTATATTATTTTCCCACCATAACCTCCCCCAAAGTAAATTGTCAGTCATAATATATGACTGTATGCCTTCTTGGAGGGGCTAGGGTGCAAATATGAAAGAAGATGTGAATAATAATGTTGTAAACAGTTTTGAAAATCACAGTACATGCAAAATTACACATCAAAATTATATGATATGCTTTTAAACCCAAAAGTTGTTAGCCAAGTGTAGGGATATTGGACTGGAAATTGCTTCATTTTGTCATCAATTTAAACTTTTTACCAGGTTGTCTTGATACGGGGGAAATGGGGTTAGAATTTATCCTTCAATACAAGTGGGAGTATTAGTCTTGTTTGGCACTCAGTCTGGGTATCTAAGGCCTCCACCCAGGGACTTCAGGGCTGGATGTAAAATCTATGGGTTTTGTGGTCAATTTACTTGAAATTTGTTCTGTACAATCCCATGTATGGTCCCATTTGTGTGAAGATGGCATTGCCATCATATACAAACGGACTTACTCATGCAAGTGGGAGGACTTAGCCATACCCAACTGCGAAGCTGGTTGCTTCAAACTATTATTGAATCCTAACTACACCCTCTCGGGCGTTTTACTCTATCGTCCTCCGGGCGCTGCTGGCGCATGGGCCTCTTCTTTATCGGAAAATATAGCTCCTCTATTGATGCAAACCTCGAATTTTCTTCTCCTTGGCGATCTTAATATCCACTTTAACAACACACTCTGCCCTATCTGTACACACCTTCTTCAAGATTTGGCCGCTCTTAATCTACATCTTCACAACACGGGCCCTACACATAAAGCAGGTAATCTACTTGACCCCATCTTTTCGAACCTTGACGTCATCACCTGTCTCCCTTCCAAACCTATTACCTGGTCCGACCACTACATTGTCGAATTTAACATCTTGACTAGTGCTACTGTCGGTCCACCAGTTCACTTTCAGACCCTCAGACCGAATAGAAACTGGAAAAAACTCAATCTGCTACAACTGAATCGCCAGCTTGTCACAACCCTACCCTCTCTACCCAACAATATCACTACCAAAGATGAAAGTTTAATTAACACATGGCTTTCTTCAGCCATTGACATCTGTCTCCCGGCTCGAAATGGAAACCAAAACTTTACCCACCCCCCTGCCCCCTGGTTTAACGACCAACTCAAATGCGCTAAATCCAAGTGCAAGAAACTTGAACGCATATGGAGATCTGAGTATTCCTCCAATGATGAAGAAATTTATAAAACGGAACTTCGACACTACCACTCCCTGTGCAAATCTGCCAGGGCAAACTATGTAAACACCTCTATTCTATCAGCCCAAAACCGCCCAAAAGCTCTTTTTAGAGCAGTCCAAGAACTTTCTGGACAATCAAAATCGCCAAAAGCCCCCTGTTTGGACACAGTTCAATGCAATACACTTGCTGAATTTTTCACGGAGAAAATAGACCGCATCTATGTCGGTTTTGATGCCTCCCCACGAGAATTGGACAACCCCCCCAGTACAGATCCTGACATCACCTTCCCCCAGGATACTATTACCCTCGCCCGTCACACTTCCATTGACAAATGGGACCCGATCTCTTTAGAACCTTTCTTTAAACTCATGGCTAAAATCAAATCTGGCTCCCCACTGGATGCCATGCCCCCTCAAATTCTAAGCACCCTTGACACTTCCGCTCTTTTACCCATCCTAGCCCTCCTGAACGCATCTCTGTCGGAAGCCACCGTTCCTGCAGTTTGGAAACACGCCATGGTGGTTCCCCTTCTCAAAAAAACTAACGCTGATCCCAATAACCCATCTAATTTCCAACCCATATCTCTACTCCCTTGCCTGTCCAAGGTATTAGAAAAACACATCAACCTCTGCCTCTCCTCTCACATTGAGGACACGAAATTCCTAGAACCATCCCAGTCTGGCTTCAGGGCTGGATTCTCCACCGAATCCACCCTTTTAGGTGTCACAGAGGCTATCAGACAGCAGGTGGACAGAGGGGAGACGGTGGCGCTTATCCTGTTGGACTTAAGCGCTGCGTTCGACACCGTCTCCCATGACATCCTCCTCTCCACCCTAAAGGCCGCTGGTATCCATGGCATTGCTCTAGCCTGGATCGCTAGTTTCCTGTCCGCACGCACTTTTCAGGTCTTTTCCTCCACTTCTGCCTCCACTGCCCTCCCGTCCCCACACGGTGTACCCCAAGGCTCTATCTTAAGCCCCCTTTTCTTCAATATTTATGTTAGTCCTCTCGCCTCTTTGGCAGAACAATCTGGTCTTTCTATATTTTCATACGCGGACGACACCCAAAATATTTTTTCTCTCTCCTCTAATAAACACGCCCCCATTTCATCTCTCCGATCTGGGCTTACTAATATTGCTAACTGGATGCAGACCAATAAACTAAAACTAAACGGCGACAAAACCGAACTCCTTTTATTCGGTCCCGATACCTCTCTCTGGGGCCCTAAGCACTGGCCTCAGCAAATGGGTCCCCTGCCGGTTCCATCCACCAAGGCTCGTAACCTGGGAGTTACATTTGATAACCAACTGTCCATGAAGCAGCATGTTGTGAAAGTCTCAGCCACCTGTACTACTATCATACGGTGGCTGAGAAAAATAGCATGGATGCTTCCGCCAGACACCCTAAGAACTGTGGTCCAGGCTTTAGTAACCTCCAGGTTAGATTACGGTAACGTGCTCCTCCTTGGGGCTAGCAAGGAGGTAACACGTAAACTACAGGTGGTGCAAAACATGGCAGCTCGCCTGCTCTGCAACCTGCCCAGAACTGCCTCTGCCACCGTTTCCCTGCGCAGCCTTCACTGGCTGCGCATCGAATCAAGAGCAAAATTCAAAGCCCTCTGCTATATGCACCGGATTAAAACAGGCAACTCCCCCCCCACCTCTCCACTTTGGTTCACCCGTATTGTCCAGTGCGCACCCTCAGATCCTCCTCTCTTGGCACCTTTTCCGTGCCCCGTTTCAAACGCACCAGAGTTGGTGGTCGCTCCTTCTCTTATCTGGCGCCATCACTCTGGAACACACTCCCCATCTCTTTGCGCTTTGAAACTTGCTACCTGAAATTCAGGAAGGGCCTGAAAACCTGGCTGTTTTCTGCTTAATCTTCTCCCATCTTTTGTCTCCCTGCTTCTTTTCCTCTGTCAGCGCCGGGAAACCCCTGGGTATCTGTGCGCTCTACAAACCCAAATATAATAATAATAATAATAAGATGTTTTAAGAATACTTCATAAATGCCTTTTGTTATGAATTGGCTGGTAAAAATGTTCCTGTTTGGCTCAGGTCTTCTAAAATTGTGCTGTATAAAGCACAATTCTGCACCGGTTTCAAGCTTTCCTTAAGGACACAATTAACCTGGACCTTCTTAGGGTCATGATCACATGCTTTGCTCATCCACTCAGTACCAAATGGTTCAAAGTGAGAGTCATTTTAGTTTTCGATTACTCCATTACTTCCCACAGCCAGTTGCCCTCTTTAAGAAAAGGGTCTCATCAGACATTTCAGATGGATTGTGAATTTTAAAGAGTAGTGAGGAAAATTATTTCCCAGGAGAGCATTTTCTGTATACAAATTACATCCTCCTCACTTTTACCACGCTTATTTGCTCACCGCCCAGTTGTTGCTTTTGTTCCTGCCCGTGGGAGACTCCTGCCCGCCTTGGCCCACCATCGCTCAGCACTGCTCCTGCTGGAACCGCGGACCGCGCGCTGCCCGGACCTCAACACCCACAGGGCAGCGCGGTCTCGCGTGAGGCGGGGAGCTTCCTGTTCCGACCTTGGGCCCATTAATTCCAACGCGGCGTGGGACGCGTGCGGCGCGCCAGGGCCAAGGGCGGGCCCGTCCTTGGCCGTCTGTGGCCGACCTAGGCTGGGCTGGGCCCCCCACTAACGCATGGGATCTCGATAGGACATCGGTTTCAGAGGATTGTGAGTGACTTAGACCTCAATAGATGCTGTTCTTGAATTTACTTCATATCCCACATGCTGTTCAAATCTAGACACTTTGTGACTGTTCAGAACATTGTCTCTGCTACTACCGCTCTGCTGATAGAGCCCCCTGTGTATGCTAGATTGACTGGTATATTTTAGTGACTTTTATAATTGTTTTTAGATAGCATCTATGACCAATTTGTATCTGTTTTATTGTGGTATTTAACAGAGGAGGGTTTATATTATCTGGTTTTCCAAAGACAGTATCAATCGTTATTGTGCACTGGATTACATTCGAAAATAACACACTAGCACTTTATCTCTCCAGCTCCTGGCTTATTGGTATTTGCACATCTACCTGCAGTGTGCTGTCATAATTTAAATGCCTCAGCGCAGGCTGATATAAGTGACTATTTGCATACCTTTGCAACAGCGACTGGCACACAGGCACTTTATCCTCCCAATTCCTACCCTGGCATATTTTGAACACTCTTTTTATAGTTCGCGGACGCATTACAAATAACTATCTGTAGACTCCTGCAATAGCAGTTGGCACTTTACCCCAATAGATTCTACCCTAGCTTATTTTACACATTCATTCCTGCTATAGCGGGCTAACGTCTTATAAGTAACTTTTGTACTATTCTGCAATTAGCAGTTGGCACATGGACACTTTATCCCTCAATTCCTATCCCGGCATAATTTTGCACACTCTTCCATTACAAGCAATATCTTGTCCACTCTGGCATTTAGCTGCAGGCACGTTGGCACTTTATCCCCAGCCCTCATCCCAGCATTATTTGCACATTTCTAACGTAGTAGCTCAGTAACTCTTTGTATATTCTGGTATTTAGTTGCTGGAACTTTGGCACTTTACCCCCCTAGCTCCAACTCCAACATAATTTGCACAGACTTGTATTGTGTATTGACATAATACAAGTACCTTTTATATATAACCCTGCAACTTGCTGCCAAATTATCTCTCCTTCTACCCTGCATTATCACAGTGTTTTTCGCAAATTACTCCTGCAGTGTGCTGCTGCAGTATTAGCATCATTCCTTTCCGGGCTACGATATAGTATTATTCTCACACCATGGGAAAAAGAAAGAATGTTTCCTCCTCCAGTACTAACACAGAAATTGGTGGTCGAGGTGTACAACAATCATTGATGACATATCTAAAAGGGGCCATGGGAGCTATTGAGGAGCAAATAATATCTGTAGAGGAGACACTATCACAGGGTAGACTATCCCTACCTGTAGATTTAAGTGCAGGGGGAGAAACACAACAAAGTCAGGGCGAGATTATTAATGTAGGGGTAGCCAAGACGGGCGCAATAAATGGGTGTGTCTTGGATATTTCGGATCACATTGAGGTGACAGACTCCGAACAGGAGATTGAGCCCCCACCTAAGAGAGCAAAAAATCCCGTAATAAATCAAGGTAATAGTGATGTGTCCAAAGATGAGAATATAAGTCTGGCCAAAAATAGAACAACTCCAGGGAGAAAAAGAAAAGCCACTAATAAATCTGCCAAGTCAACTCAGAATAAGAAACAGATGGGAGTCGGGCTTGAAAAAAACGGATACCCTGTAGAGGAATATAGAAAAGATTTGGTCAATATTACAAAAGCTTTAGATACATTGTATTCCTTTTTCCTTTTTCACAGGCTCAATGGGAAATCTTCTTGAAAAAGTGTAGGCCATTGAGACTCAAATTAAAAAATGACAACCATCTGCGGCACAATGCCAGTAACCCTTATTTACCGGCACAGGGCAGCTCTATGCAGCCACTGAATCCGGTAATTGTATGCGGGAACGGCCCCATAAAGAAAGATGTCCAGACAAAGTCGGTTAATACCATTAACAGTAATACTATGGCAAATCAAGCCAACCTGAGACAGACCATGGATTCGCAAAAATCTAAGGGGCAAGAAGCGAGTCAAAGAATAGAGAGGACTACACCTAAGATCCACAGAAACGATGGCAGCCATCTAGGTCTGCCACCGGCCGCTTCACCTTATGTTATTGTAATAGCAAACGTCCCGCCCCTACTGGAAGCAGCTCATGAATCATGGGAAACTCTGCGTAATAAATCACTCTCATGGTTAGGGGATAAAACTGGCTTGGGTGAAGCTCTATTCACACATTTTAAAATGGCCCGCCATGTCAGCTGGGTAGGCAATAGAGGGAAAATGGCGGCTGGGGACTGTATTGTTCTAACATTCAGAGATCCCAGACTCATTCATGTTTTATTGACCAGGATAGGTAAAACACACATAAATGAGAGAGAAATGTGTGTACTCCCTCTAGGTTTTTTCTATAAACCACAAAGTTTGGAAGGACAGTCTATACTCTCGGTACAGAACTACAGACCATGGTGGAATCCTTTTAATGTGGCCGTACAAAACAGATTCGAACCATTATCATCGTTGGGGAACCTGGATTGACCACTACCCGAAGACCCAGGTAGAGGCAGGAAGGATTATATGCCAACTAATTGTATGGTTTCGGAGAAAACGTTAGATAAAAGGTCAATAACCATGTGTATAGTACAATACGAGGTGGATGACCCAGCGGATAACTGTTTAATGACTGATTTATAGTCTTTTTACAAACAAGCAAAGGCAGTTCTAGAAACTGCAAGTTATGTAACGGAACAACTGGATAAAAGTATCCCCAATGATATCATAAATATTACAAACCTAAAGTCATCTGATAGGCCACAATCATTAGGGAATCAACAATGTAACTTAGTGTTTTGGAACATAGCGGGGTTTGCCGCAAAGACACATGATCCAGCTTGGTTGAACTGTGGAAGATCACCCGATAATCTGCCTACAAGAGACCTGGCAGATCAGTGAGTACTATATGGAGGGTTTTCGGACTTATCATACCCCAGCTCTTCCGAGTAAAGCAGGCAGACCTAAAGGTGGCCTATGTATTTATATCTCAAACCTGTTAATTATGGAGAAAGTAACGTTTTTAAGAACCAATGATTTTTACCAGATTGTGGAGCTACAAGGGAAGGAAGTTGGCTGTTCCAAAAAATCTGATTCTGAGTGTCCTGAACCAATTACAAAGTGATTTGAGGAAACTTCAAGAGAGTCCAAAAGGGGAACCGTGCTGTATCTGGGGTAGGGATTTTAACTGTTATCTATGTAGGTACTACCAGAATGGAATCTGTGGGTTGGGGGAGGAAATAGATGATGCTGCAACACATTTTAAACATTCAATTGTGGGTGATATGCTGAATGAAATCATGTCCGAATTTAACTTCGACTTTGCCAACAAATGATGTATCCCTCCAGAAGCTTTTAAGCCCACGTATATAGGGAGAGGTTGTAACACGACAATTGATTTTGTTCTGTTTTAAAAAAATAAGAAATTTCTAAAGCTTTTAACTTATGTGACACTCTGCAATGCGTTGAGTGATTACTATCCTATTAGTGCCTCTCTCTCATTCGAGAATGGCATTTGCCATAGAATGGGTGAAGTGGGTTTCTCATATAATCAGGAACTCAGTTTGTCGAGCAGAAATGGATATACACTAAAATGGCAGAAGGTGGATCCCACCGTGTTTTTGGGGCAACTCGTACACGAAACACAAGAGGATTTTAAAGTGTGCCTAGCGGAGGAAAACAAAGGAGCTGACGTGATAAATGCTTTCTTGAACATCTCAGCTAAGATCAAGGAAATTCTTACAGTTAAACAAAAAAAATGGGATTGTGCAAAAAAACGGGAGTGGTTTGATAATGAATGAAGTAAAGCACATAAGAAGCTAAAAACAGCCTTAAAAAAACTACCCAGGATTAGAGAAGAGATAAGGAAAGCTAGATTGCTTTATAAACAGGCCCAAAAGAACAGAAAGCAAAAATTAAAAGAGGAAGTCTGGCTAGATTTACAAGAGGCTTGTCTAAAGAAAGATATTGTAAAGTTTTGGAAGATAGTGAATTCTCCAAATTTGACAGTGAGGGATAGTGATAAGATAGACATAGCAATTACAGAAGATAGTTGGATCGGCTATTTTAGTACCTTAAACTGCCCCGGCATAACCCCAATAGATAATGAGCTAGGGGGATATACCACAATCAGGAAGTGACGGGACAGATGGTACAAATGGGACACAGAGGGGCCTATCGGTATACCCTCTGGATATTAGCTTCACTCTGGACGAGATAATTGGTGCAATACAGAATAGCGCCTCAGGCAAAGCGCCAGGGCTGGATGGTGTCCCAGTCGATGTCTATCGGTCAAATACAGATATTTGGGCTCCACTTATAATGAATGTTTTAAACAAGTGCTGTCAAATTGGTTTCATAAAGTCTTGGCCAGATGCAATTTTAATACCTATTTTTAAGAAGGGGAATCATGATGACCCTAAATGCTATCGACCCATATCACTCTTAGATTCTCTTTTAAAGGTGGTCGGGAGGGTAATTTTAAATAAACTACAATTATGGGCTGAGGATAAGGGGGTCTTATAACGGCTACAATATGGTTTTAAGTCTGGACTGGGCACAATAGAGCAAGGTCTGAATCTCAGTCTTATTATTAATAAATATACCAGGGCCAAAAGTGGAAATGTGTTCTTAACATTTGTCGATCTATCTTCTGCTTTCGACTGTGTTATACACAATAAATTATGGGATACTTTATTTGAGTTGGGCGTCGAAAATGATATTTTATTATTTATTAGGGAACTTTATCGAGAGGTGGGCGTGAGGGTGAGATATGGGAAAAATGGGGAGTGCACGGCTAGATTTTGCATTGGAAAAGGAGTGAGGCAGGGATGCGTCCTTGCCCCGCTCCTTTTCACATTATACATCAATAGCCTGGGTGAACGACTGGCCGAGCTCCCCTATGACTACCCAAACATTAATGGAAACCCAGTCCCAATATTACTTTACGCGGACGACGCGGTTTTAATGTCAAGGACACCAATAGGTCTGCAGAGAACAGTTACACACTTTGTTAACTACATGCATGTGAGGGGGCTGCAAGTCAATAGAAGTAAAACATTTAGCATGAAGTGTGGGAAAAGAACTGCAAAGAATTGTAATATTTCTATTAATGGTAAAAAAATTGAGTGCGTAAAAAACGTTGCCTACCTAGGGTAGAATGGCACTTGGCCAGCTGCAATATCTGCCCGTAAAACTATATTTATATAAGCTACTGGGGCACTTGTCAGCATGTCAAGACAACTGGGTTCTCGACCGGTTCCAGAACTGCTTGCAGTTTATAAGACCAAATGTGTTTCAACTGCTACTTATGGTGCCGGTATATGGGGATTTACCAATGCTAATTGTATACAGAGCTGTGAAAATAATTTTTTGCGCTATTTATTAGCTGTACCTAGATCAACTGCCACACATATTTGTCATTCTGAGGTAGGTTTGAGTCATATTGCAGATATTATAAAATCTGGCATTTTATTACTATGGCACAAGATATGGAACTCCCCCGAAGCAGCTTTTAACCGGGATGTTATCACAAACTGTTTAAAACTTGATAATGTACATTGCATCCCATGGCTAAGACACATTGAGGAAACGACAGACGAAATTGGTCAACAAGAGTTATTCTCAAGTCCAGGCTTGGGGTTTCCGGAGGCAAGATGGTCGCACCTGGATCGTAGAGGGCAGTCGCACTCAAATCCCTCTCCTGACTAGGATGCGGATGGAAGTGTGATCCGGTATGCTGTGCTCCCCTAGAAGCCTGGAAAGTCGAGTAAAGCCTGGCAAAGGGTCGTACAGCTTGGTAAACGCACGGAGTACCCACACCACCTCTCAGCGGGCCTCGCAACTTTAAGATCAAGACTGATTAACCTGATCCGGGTCGTTACTAGCTACAAGGCTGCCATTGCGATGTCCCTCCGCTCACAGAGGCAGGAGAAGGCCTCGATGGATCTCCCCAGTGCCGCAAAAGGTCTGGCAGAGAAAATAAGCAAAAACGACACTGCAACTCCGGGACCAAATCAGCGTTCCACTGGCACGACTAGGAAGACGACAGCCCCGACAGTCCCAGCAACGAAGTCCCAGCAGAAGAAGAAGGGGGAAAAAAGACTAGCTGCACGCCAAGGCTACAGACCCAGGCGCAACAGATGAGACGCGCTGTGCCCCAATACAAAACCAACAGTTGATGGGCAGAATAGCTTGACTCCAGTGGTGTGGAGAGCATGTGACTCACGTCTGAGCATACCCATCCCACTCGGGGTGACAAATGCAAAACCAACAGTTGATGGACAGAATGCAGAACAATGTCATACATTCACCCCAGTACAGAGATCTGGGCCTAAATCCATAGTTTTTTTTGCACTCCAAACCACCCCAGTTCACACATGGCCCTATGCAAATCAGCCTTGACCCTGTGCCTCATGGGAACAGTCCAGCCCGAACTGCCAAGCCATGTCTTTCCTGGACCGGAATCAAGCATTCTAGGACCGATTTCTGGCTATCAGCTGTCTTCAGCCAGGATAGCTTGACTCCAGTGGTGTGAAGAGCATGGGACTCACGTCTGAGCATACCCAAGGTTGATTTGCATATGGCCATGTCTGAACTGGGGTGGTGTGGAGTGCAAAAAAACAATGGATTTAGGCCCAGATCTCTGTACTGGGGTGAATGTATGACATTGTTCTGCATTCTGTCCATCAACTGTTGTTTTTGCATTTGTCACCCCGAGTGGGATGGGTATGCTCAGACGTGAGTCCCATGCTCTCCACACCACTGGAGTCAAGCTATCCTGGCTGAAAACGGCTGATAGCCAGAAACCGGTCCTAGGATGCTTGATTCCGGTCCAGGAAAGACATGGTTTGGAAGTTCGGGCTGGACTGTTCCCATGAGGCATAGGGTCAAGGCTGATTTGCATATGACCATGTCTGAACTGGGGTGGTGTGGAGTGCAAAAAAACGATGGATTTAGGCCCAGATCTCTGTACTGGGGTGAATGTATGACATTGTTCTGCATTCTGTCCATCAACTGTTGTTTTTACATTTGTCACCCCGAGTGGGATGGGTATGCTCAGATGTGAGTCCCATGCTCTCCACACCACTGGAGTCAAGCTATCCTGGCTGAAGAGGGCTGATAGCCAGAAACCGGTCCTAGGATGCTTGATTCTGGTCCAGGAAAGGCATGGTTTGGCAGTTCGGGCTGGACTGTTCCCATGAGGCACAGGGTCAAGGCTGATTTGCATATGACCATGTCTGAACTGGGGTGGTGTGGAGTGCAAAAAAACGATGGATTTAGGGCCAGATCTCTGTACTGGGGTGAATGTATGACATTGTTCTGCATTCTGTCCATCAACTGTTGTTTTTGCATTTGCTACAGGTAGAGGCAGGTCTGAGCACTTCGCACCCTACCGCAAGTAAGTGGGGAAGTGAAGTAAGTTTGGCAGCACAGAGCCTAAACGCAGAGGACCAAGTACAGGGGAGGCTGGACAGAGGGGGAGGCTCACCCGAGGGAGATTGCTTCTTCTCATTAAATGAGGATTGTGAGTCGATACTCTATAGCGAAGGTAGCTCAGGGGGTAGCTCGGATACTTGTTCCACCACCTCAGGGGGCAAAAGTACCCAGAAAAAAAGGAGATCAAAGGCGAGGCCGCATGGCTCAGAGTCCCCCTCAAGCACAAACAAAAGACTCCTCTGGGATTACTCCGCCACATCTCACGTATATCAGGAAGATAACCCCCAGCCACCAGGGACAGGAGAGACCCCCGGAAGGGCCCCCCCTCAGCATGCTTCAATGGACCTACTGTTTAACACCCTGAAACAGATGCAGGGGGAAGCGAGAGCAGAGAGTCGGAGGGCAAGGCAGGCCACTAAAAAAATTCAGACTTCACTCAGGAAGGTGAATAAATGATATGAAGAGGTGGCGGACAGAGTTGCACATGTGGAGGAAAGGACTGGAAGATTGGAGGACGACATGGCAGGCTGGCAGTCTTTTAAATCAACTCAGGAAAAGATGGCTGAGGAGCTACAATGGAAAATGGAGGATTTTGAAAACCGCCAACGGCGAAACAATGTTAGACTACTTGGCGTTGCTGAAGGGGCAGAGGGACAGGACGCCAGGGGGTTTGTGATTGATCTGCTAAAGAGGGCCTTCTCAGAGGCGCAGTGGCAATGGGAGACCGAGGTTCAAAGGGCACACAGGTTTCCCCTTACCTTGAAGAAAGGAAGGGGTGATGGTCAAGAAAGCTTGCCCAGGGCTATGCTGGTCTACGTAGGAAATTATTTGTTGAGGCAGGAGATTATTGACAAGGCTAGACCTGACTCCAAGCGATCGTACAACGGCACCACCTTCTTTGCAAGACCAGATTTTTGCCATGTTACGGTAGAAAGGAGGAGGAAATTTAGGCAGCTAATTTCGCCCTTTCAGGGATTAGGCTCAGAGGCATACCTTCTGTTCCCAGCCAGGCTAAAGATCATCACAAGGGGTCATGTGAGGATGTTTTTTTCGGAGATTAGAGCAAAGCAATTTTTAGATGAATTAAAAGGGCAGAAGGGTGGGTAGGTGTAAGCTACCAGATGCTCAGCAGAAGGAGGAGGGGCTTCACACTCGGGAGGGGGACACCACAGCAGGTATGGGAAGGTCTGGGAGGGAGAGGGATGCGACAGCCGAGATCCAATAGCAGCCACACATAGGTCATGAGTGACCTATTTGCCTGTAAAAGGGGGGGTTATCAGTGGGAGGGAGAGGGGGTCTGGGTGGGGAGAGTAGTTGGTGGTGGATTGGTTCGCACAGCACACTGCAACATAGCACTGCACTACATAGGCTCTACCTATACTTTCAAGAAATGGGTGAGCAAGAATGGCACAGGATTGGCAGAAGAGGAGGAAATTCTCAGCAAGCATAGATGAGCATAAGAATAGCTTCTATTAATGTCTGCGGCCTAAATGATGGGAATAAAAGGCAGCGGGTGGCAGCTCTGTTGAGAACACTGCGATTAGACATAATATGTCTCCAGGAGACCCACATTGTGGGAACTAAACAATACTTGCTGGAGCAGCTAGGTTTTGAAGTATTAGCACTCACAAAGCAGGGGACTAAAATAAGAGGGGAAGCCATACTTGCCAAAAGGGGGGTTATCACAATCAGAAGGTAAAAAGAAGATCAATGGGGCAGGTGGGTAATGCTGGAAGGTAAAACCAGGGGTGAAATGTTCACGTTAGTCTCTGTTTATGGTTCCACTCAGGATGATCCGAACCTATTTGAATTCCTGGATTCCGAACTCCCTCTATGGCCAGAACCAGTTATCTGTTGCGGGGATTTTAATATTAACGGGTTGGATGGTTTAGGCACAAAGGCCGGACAGATTTATTCTGGCCGAAAGAAATGGACTTGCCAAGCAATACTTAACTTGGCATGTCACAATGCACTGGTGGATCTGTGGGCCCGGCGCAACCCAGCTGACTCCGGCAGCACGTTTTACTCGGCCCCTCATAAGATTATTGTTAGACTGGACTACTTCTTTAGCTCCAGCTCTCTGGTAAGCAATAGCCAGATAGATAAGCTACCAAGAATTATGTCAGACCATAACCCACTAGTACTAACTTTGACATTAGGAAACTCCCCGAAGAAAGAAACCAGCTGGACATTTGAGAGAGCTCTCCTGAAAGATGAGAAATATATTAAACATATGCAGGAGTGGATGGTGTCATTTTGGGAAATCAATAGAGGGAGTGCTCCCCCAGGCATCGCCTGGGATGCATTTAAAGCCGGCATTAGAGGGGAAACACTAAGCTACACGGTATACAGGAATAGACAGGAGAGGGCGAGAGTAGATAAAATCACAAAAGACTTAGCAGAATTAGAAGAACTATCTAGGGCTATAGAAAGAAAGGCCCCCCTGGAGGATATTCTCCTAAGGATTGACCTTAACAAAGCAGAGGCAAGTGAAAGTATCTCGAGTAAAGAAGCCGGTGATTATCTAACCTAGAGGGAAAAATGCTATGAGCTTAGTGAGCGTATTGGGCACATACTGGCAATCCGAACAAGGCAGAATCTGGCAGCAGGGGAAATTAAGGAAATCTCAGACGGTAAGGGGGGAGTGGTAAACAGTCCTGAGGCTATTAGGGAGGTCTTTGGAGGGTTCTATGCGACTATTTATGATCAAAAACAGCCAATTTCGGCAAACTGGATCACGGAGGACCTTGGAGGTACCCCACACTCGGTACTAGCCGAGGAGGGAAAAGAGGAGTTCGATCTCCCAATCACACTACAAGAAATGGGGGAAGCTATGGACAATCTCCCCTCGGGGAAAGCTGCAGGCCCGGATAAAATCCCCCCTGAATTTTACAAAACTTTCAGGGGGTCACTTTGTAGAGATCTTCATACGACCCTACTACAAGCGCGGCAAGGGAACTCGATTCCTTGCTCATGGTGGGGGTGTGGGGGGGATGCGGACATAATAGTGATTTTAAAAAAAGACAAACCTCCCCTGGAACCGGGCTCCTACAGGCCTATTACGCTGATGAATGCAGATGCCCAAAAAATTTCTAACATTCTGGCTACTAGATTAGGGAGGGTAATTGAGAGTCTGGTTAGCACAACACAACATACCGGGAAAGGCACCACACAGCGCACAAGGCAGATGATCACATTACTGGATGCAGCTGAGGTTTCAGGGGACCCTGCCGCGGCTATTTTCCTAGATGCGGAGAAGGCCTTTAACAGGGTCTCCTGGGACTACCTCTGGAAGGCCATGGAATGGTGCGGCATTGGGATAGGATTCATAAGGGCAATTCAGGCCCTATACAAAGAGCCCTCGGCTAGGGTAAAAATCAATAAAGGATTCACAGGCACACTGCAGATCAAGCGGGGAACCAGGCAGGGGTGCCCTTCCTCACCTTTGCTCTTCGCCCTGTATCTGGACCCATTGCTTTGGAGGCTGGAATTTAACATCAATATCCCCCCAGTTAGTATGCATGGCATTGAGTACAAAGCATTTGCTTATGCAGATGATGTGGCCATTATCACCCCAGCCCCAAGTAATGCCATCGAGGAAATCGAATTGGAGGCAACGAGGTTTGGGGCAATATCAGGATACACGATAAACAAAGGGAAAACACAAATATTTAAAAACAATTTTGCAGTGTACGAGGAAGAGAGGGTGGTCCCAGCGACAGTATACTTAGGGATCAGGGTAACATCAGACCTGAACAGCCTAGTAGAGATAAATATGGAGCCATTAATAATCAAAGTCAAAAGGGATCTTGAAAGGATACACAACTTGCATCTAACTCTTGTGTGGCACATTAATGTCATCAAAATGCTTATATTGCCGAAGTTTTTGTATATATTTAGAGCGATCCCACTGTTCTTTGAGCATGCCTGGTTCAACAAATTAGAACATATACTGAACAGATTCATCAGGGAAAAAGGGAAAACAAGGAGGGCGTATCGCTACATCACCCTATCAAGAGAAAGAGGAGGTTGCTGGGGCTCCAGATTTTAGGCTATATTACTGGGCGGTGGCGCTACAATACTTTCAGGGGTTAATAGGGGGTGGAAGAGATGGGAATGTGCAACCCGGGATTGGGCCTATATGTAAAAACGTATATATCACATTGTTGGGTAGAGATGCATATAACTGTTTTTTAAACACTATTGCCTTTAGCTACTATAAACACACTAGGTTTAAGACTTTACAAGCAGCATACAAAATCTGGTCGGCGTTCTCTAAAAAAGTTGGGCTAGGCAGATACAATAGATATACCCGCATGACAACAAATGTCTCTCTACCAGGGGAAATATTTAGGGATCCAGTTATGCTAGAATGGAAGAACAGCGGCATACAGAAAGTAGGGGACCTACTGGGCCCGGGGGGTATGCTCCAGTTCCAGGAACTACAATTTAAGTTCGTTATAAACAGTAGGAGTTTTTTTAAGTATTTGCAGGTGAGAAGTTTCTTTGCTGGTAAAAGGGGGGGACCTTTGGGATTTGGCCATAATCGAATATTAGATAGCATAGAGAGTAGCGGGAACTGCTCAATTAGACCGCTATATGCAGAACTGAATATATTTAAAACAGATGACAGAGACAAATATGCCGCTAAATGGGTAGAGAAACTAGGCTCCTCTCAGGAGAGATTTCAGGATTCTTTGGATTTGGGACGTACTATACTCTGTTCCGCCACCCTACAGTCACAACATTATAAAACTCTGTACTCCCTGTACTACACCCCTGCCAGAATTGCACAATGGGGGGGCACAACAGGGATAACCTGTGCACGATGTGACTCAACGGATGCAGATATTATTCACATCTTTGATAAGTGCTCACAATTATACACTCTTCTCAGGGTAATTGAGAAATTTATGGACACATCCCTGGGGGTTAAGACTACCCTGTCGCCAAAATTAATAATCCTAGGGGTTGAGGGAGAAACAGAAGGTCGGTCTACTGAGTTCCTCTTTATTGTTGCAGCAGTGTATCGCATATGTATAGCAAACGCATGGCTAGATAAGACCCCCCGCAACTTTTCAAACTTGGATTGCCAGGTTGCTGGCTACATATAATCTGGAGAAGGCGATTTATGCCAGGAAAGGACGTAGGGCTAGAACATTGAGGTGCAAAATCTGGAGTCCCATCGCACAGTGGAAAAGAAGCACGCCTGGATAAGACAATAAGTATGGTCGTACAGTATAACTAAAACATGAAGGTTTCTTCTTTTTCTTTACTTATAACTCATAGTTTTATTCCTTCTGCCTAAAATCTAGGGAATTATTGCTAGTAGAACTATTAAGGAAATTGTAAAATGTGACTAAAACATTGTGCAATTTTTAAATATCATTGCATTATGCTTGGAAAATGTGATT
The DNA here is from genome assembly GCF_964261635.1 of Lissotriton helveticus. NCBI lineage: Eukaryota > Metazoa > Chordata > Amphibia > Caudata > Salamandridae > Lissotriton > Lissotriton helveticus. Next base: position 646,936,185 of record NC_136073.1, on the reverse strand, counting down.
TGAAATACAGTGTGCTGTAACACTTGGTATAAAAATTATATACGCAAAAATTTTAACATAAAAAAAAAAAGAGTTATTCCCAAGTCCAGATTGCGTGAAGATCACCTCCAGGAAGTTACTAAAAAAAGGAATATCTGTCCTATCTGTACGACAAGCGCTGGTCCGTGGAGAAAGAAATACACTCTGTTATGGAAAATCACATTATGCTATTATGTACTGGAATTCAGCCATATCTGTCGTATGTCATAAGCCCCTTTCATCGGATGTTATTGACATGTTTCCGACTAGGTATCGTGCACAGGATTATCACATTCCCAATGATGAACGATTGGTCACGAACCTTAGCACTATGTCCTTGCGACGGTAGCTCGATACAATCAACATTGTATGTTACTTTATTCTGCAGGTTTTACTCGTCGCCAAGGAGGTTGTTTTTATTACCGATTCTAAAACAGTATGGTTTAAGACAATGCAGAGTGGCATATCTAAAGATACAACGTATGGAAGATGAATTGACGATGGGGTGTGTAGTAAGTTATTTAAAATGTGTGATCAGATTAAGAAAGACAATTAGGCTGTAAAGAAAACGTACTCCCCTATTTATCACCCTTGAAATGTATTTTTATCTGTGCTTTTATGTTTTTCAAATGAAATACGAATAAAGTAATTTTGACTTGACATCCTCCTCTCTCACACCTAATAAGTTCAGAAATAAAATTGAGTATTCTCTCCCATACAACTTTACAACTCATCTATACTCTAACCCTTCCCTCTGCAGGTAACCTACCTTTTATCTGTAGGAGAGGGAACCCTATTCATTAGCTTTTTTCATTCATTCACGTCCTATGTACATACTCTAAATTTATCATTTTGTATGAAACTCGACACTTTTGTACAACCTTCTTTTTCTCTCCTCTGTATGAACCTTCTCTGTACACATGATCTTCCCCTCTTCTGTACAAGTCAAATTGTTCTTTTTTCTGTATGACACCAAACATGTAATATACAAATAATTAATCTTAGTTGTTACTATCCCTTATAACTACCTATCTGAAGCCAGTACAAATAAACTCATCAAGAACCCTGTGTATAGCCCACATCTCTGCCCTTGGGGATACAGTTTCACTTTTTTCCCCTTTTTTAACACTATGCCTCAGGCATGCCATTGAATACCTATCCAATCAGAACTGCTACTTGGACACAGAAGATGGTAGCTCTCAAAATCTCACTTGTATGTTGATTTCTTACTCATCCCATGTTTGACCTATATATGTGACCTTTTTGGCATAAGACAAATGTAATACCTAAATAAAAGTGGCTAGTAATCTGCAATAAAGGTCTCCAGTAAACACAAAATTATAAAAACACTCATATGTCAAATTCTTTCAATGGAAGTGCAAGAACAAAATGGTTTATACAAATATAAATATTTTAGTAACCTACAAGGATTCCAGAAGCTGCCGTCCAAATGGATGACGGGCCCAGGGTGTCTCTTGATCCGGGTCTGACTTTGGGCTGAGACAGAGGTCTGTGGCAACTGCTGCCAATGACCATACCTGTGCAGGAGAAATGAAGTGACAGTTTAAAAAGGTGGAGTCATTAATGTGCTATGACTGAAGCATTAAAGGATCTACTGATTACCAAGGACCATTTAACATAAGTCAAGCATCCTAAGCCTAGTGATGGCACCTTCCAAGTCCCAAGGGGTGACTATGTCCTAAACAATATGAGAGCTAGTAACACTATCAAAACAAGAGAAGACAAATAAAGTGGCTGAAAAAACACTTACAATAATTGTCCTCTTTGATACTGACATGACATGTTTTTTCTGAATTGTCCAAATCACTGACAACCTCCAACGTCTATGAACTAGGTTAATAACTAAGCTAAAGTAACCTCATTTAAAAATATATATATTTTTAATTCAATAGCACTGACTTTTAAAACACACGACTTGTAGGGGATAGCTGCAATTTTGCAGCTTGTTTCTGTATTCAAAACGTGCCCCACACTGTAGGCTTTAGGAAAGAGAAAGGCTTTTCTAAGACAGCTATTAGTGGCAATCCTATTGCAAAAATCAAATCAGGCTCACCGTCTGACCCCTGCCCAATGGAGGTGGTAAAATTGGCGCAAGAGATCATAGCGGACAACCTGTCTAAAGTCTGCAATTTAATCTTTAAGACAGGAGTTTTCCCTAAGATGTGGAAAACCGCATCTATTCGGCCTTTTTTAAAGAAATCCAACCTAGACCCAGAGGAACTTAGCAATTATCATCCTATATCACGTCTTCCTTTTCCCACCAAACTCCTAGAGAGGGCCATGAATAAACAGCTTATGAAATACATCAACTTACACAGTTGGCTAGACGAGACACAACACAGCTTTAGAGCTGGTCACAGCACTGAGTCAGCCTCAATCAAATCAGTAGAGGAAATCAGGGAAGCCCTGGATAATGGTGGGAGGGCCGCCCTCATTCTATTAGATCTGTCAACAGACACTGTCCACAATACCATCTTGGTGGAAAGGCTATCAGCAATAGGATTGCATGTATTGGCACTCCATCTGCGCAAATCTTTTTTGGACGACAGGACACAATTTGTAGCCATGGACCCGTTCAAGGTTAAACAAAAGAATGGTTCTGTTGGGTAAGACACATTGCTTTGACACTGCTTATTAATGCAATCAAGATTCGGTGCTCTCTGGTACACACAAACTTTGAGAAATGAATGCTCAAACAATAAAAAGTCGGGAGATCAAGAAATAGTTTCATGCAATTTATATCAGAATTCATTCATATTTTGTCTGAATTGCTTCATTCAGTAATAACATTTAATGCATGATAAAACCGTCAAAAATAGGTGCAGTGTAAGTGACTTTAGGTGAATAGTGCTCAATTGGTGAAAAAATACACAGTGAAAAGGGATTTCCTATATAAAAATATATACAAGTATTTCACTGACCAGATGCTGATTTGCAACCAAGGATTCCTAGTGTTCCTAATGGGATCCTGGTGGTTCTGGACCTATGATATGCGTCGACGTTTCGTCCCTTATGCGCCCCGGTTGGTGGTCACGGCGGGTCTCCAGGAGTGCGAATAATGTTGACAGTTTGTGCTTCAGACCGGCGTGTCTCAGCCTGAATCAGTGCGGCACAGTGGCCAATCGTATCTCGATCGGTGAAAATGAGAAGAGTCGGCGGAGACGGAGGTGCTGCGTGCCTCCTGACTGTTGCATCAATACAGCCCCAGTTGAAAGAACGGTTGAATAACTTGTGGATGAAGTCCCAATTCGTGGATCTGCTGTGTCTGTCGACTTAGCAGATCTGCTATTTTGTTTTGTACTCCTGGAACATGTTGGGCTAAGAGAAAGATTTTTAGTGGTAGTGCCCATCTCCATATCTGCTGTAGAGAGTGTGTTCCCCCTTGTTTGTTTATGTAGTACATGGCTGTCATATTGTCTGTGCGGACTAAGACAGCTTTGCTTGATACTTGCTTTTGGAATGCTTTTAAGGCTAGAAATACAGCTAGTAACTCAAGGTGGTTGATGTGGAGTGACTTTTGTTGTGGTGTCCACCTGCCTTGCATGGTGTGATGCAGTAGGTGAGCTCCCCAGCCGGAGAGCGATGCGTCCGCAGTTCTGACTATTTGAGGAACTGGCTCTAGGAACGGTTGGCCTTTTGAAAGGTTTTTGGTGCTCCACCATTGCAGAGAGCAAGGAGTCCGACTGTCTATCAACACTAGGCTGTTAATTGACCGTGAGCCTGTTTCCATTGGCGTGCTAAGCACTTTTGAAGTGGACGCATTTGTAGTCTTGCGTGTTGTACTATGAATATGCAAGATGCCATCATTCCTATGAGTTGCATGAACACTCGAGCTGGAAGAGAGTGTTGCGGTTTGAACTTTGTTAGAAGAGTTTGTACACTTGTTATCCTGGCTGGAGAGGGATAGGCTAGTGCTAATTCGGTGTTTATTGTGGCACCGAGATATTGTTGTACATGGGACGGTTGCAGATGGGACTTGTTGTGATTTACTGTAAATCCCAAGTTGTGGAGTAGTTGGATTGTAGTGTGAGTGTGTTGTACACACTGGCTGTATGAGCTGGCTTTTATGAGCCAGTCGTCTAGATATAGAAAGACGTGAATATGCTGTCTTCTTAAATTTGCTGCTACTACCTGCTAGGCACTTGGTAAACACTCTTGGTGCTGCTGTGACTCCGAATGGGAGTACTTTGAATTGGTAGTTCTGCCCGTCTAGTACAAATATGAGATCTTTTCTGTGTGCTGTGTGGATAGGAATGTGGAAGTAGGCGTCTTTGAGATCTATAGTGGCAAGGAAGTCGTTTTGTAAAAGGAGTGGAAGGACCTGCTGGAGTGTGACCATATGAAAGTGGTCTGATTGTATGTACAGGTTTAGGGGTCTGAGGTCTAAAATAGGCCTCAGAGATCCGTTCTTTTTTGGAATTAGAAAATAGAGGGAGTATACTACTTTGTTGTGCTGATGTAGTGGAACTATTTCTATATCATTTTTCTGCAGGAGGGATATTACTTCCTGTCTGAGCAGTATCAAATGTTCTTCTGACATTGGACGCTGTTTGGGTGGTATGTTTGGGGGGGTAGATGTTAGTTCGAGACAGTAACCAGACTGAATTATTTGTTGCACCCACTTGTCTGATGTGATATTTTTCCAGGCTGGAAGGTATTGTTGTAGCCTTCCCCCGACTGGAGTGGAATGTGGCGGGGGAGGGGGAGGGAAGTCATTGGGCAGGGGTGTAGGCAGAGCGGGGGAGTTGTTTTTACCTCTGCCTTTATTGTTGTTACCTATATAACCGCCTCTCTGGTAGCCCCGCCTATAGATGGATTGTGTGGGGGCCTTGTAAGAAGTAGAGGGTGTGTCTGAAGAGTATCCCCTGGTGGTACCCCTGTAAGATGAGCGGCGAAAAGAGCGTCTGGGAACTAGCGACTGCAAGGCTCCCATAGATTTGGCTGTATCGGTATCCTTTTTCATCTTTTCAAAGGATACGTCCACATTAGGTTCGAATAAGTGTCGCTCATCAAAGGGCTGGTTGAGAATGGCACTTTGTACTTCAGGTTTGAACCCTGAAATGCATAGCCATGCGTGTCTATGCAACAGAACATTGGTATTAATTGCTCTGGAGGCAGTGTCTGCTGCATCTAGTGCACAACGAATAGATGTGTTTGTGATATTTTAACCCTCCTGTATAAGCTCATTTGCCCTGTTCTTGTACTTATTGGGGAGGTGCTGCATTAATGACTCTAATTCATCATAATGTGCCCTGTCTTATCTTGCCAGTAGTGCTTGTGTATTGGCAATACGCCACATGCTTGCTGCCTGTGACGCAGTTCTTTTACCGGATGCGTCAAGGAGCTTAGACTCTTTATCTGGTGGGGGAGATTCACCTGGTGTTTGTGAATTTGCTCTTTTGCGTGCATTAGAGACCACAAGAGAGTCTAATGGTGCTGGGCCTTTAATATATGTTGGATCTGAAGGGGCAGCTTTATATTTCTTTTCTATTCGTGGGTTGATGACCCAAGTTCTAACTGGGTCTTTGAAGACTTCTGGAGCATGCTTAATAACTCCCTTAAGCATGGGTAAAATTGACGCGGACCTTTGTGCATTGTCAAAGGTATCCATTAGGAAGTCTTCTACCGCAGGGTCAGTATGTAGGTCAACCCCATGGTATTGTGCAGCCCTATGTACTAGTTGAATAAATCCCATAGTGTCTTCTGGTGGGGAAGGCCTAGAGGGATATATGTCGTCTTGGGGGACATTAGGGACATTTGGAATGTTATAATCACCCCAAGGGTCAGGTGAGCCCGGGGGAATAGACTGATCTGGTGGCTCGCTATCTGCACCACCCCCTGTGTCATCAGAGCTATCATCTCTGTTGTCATCGTCTGCTACGGGAGAAGGTGTAGAGGAGTGATGTGGTAGGGTACGAAGAGGGGATGGTATATGTGGAAGAGGAGAGGGAGGAAGAGGAGAAGTAATTCTTAGAGGAGAGGTAGCAATGTCCTTCTTTGGATGAGGAGCAGGTGTAGGCGTGTCCAGTGGTCGTTTCTTTGAACTAAGAGTTAGTCGACCAGTCTTTGTGCAGGGTCTGGATGAAATAAGTCCTCTGCGGGAGGCAGATCTTTTGGTGCCGAGTGTTTTTGTGGCACCGAGCTGTGAGCTTCTTTTGGCTTTGTAGCTTGTTGTTTGGCAGGACCTTTTTCGGCTCCGATGATTTTTCGGTTACAAGGGTTTTTCGGCTCTGATGGGGTTTTCGGATCCGATGATTTTTACTCCAAAGCAGGTCTGCTTGGGTCTGAGTGTGGTTTCGGTGCAGAGGAGCTAACACTAGATTGCGGCTCCGATTGTTTGGATGCCGGCGATGGTATCTTTTTCAGTGCCGGTAGATGTGCGCTGGCACCGTGGGCAGGCAGACTCGAGCCCGAGTCGCCTGAAGGCTTATTGGGCTTCTTAGCCGAGCCCGAAGGCGGGGCATTGGAAGCAGTGTGTCGTGTGCACCCGAGGGCGAGGGTATGACCAAAGCCTTTTTGGGGTGTGTCGAATAAGGGTCGGGGTCGACGTTCTTACGACTCTTCGTGCTGGAGTGATGTCTTCGACTTCGGAATCTTCTGCCTCGGAGTTGCTGTCGACGCCATGTGGTTGTTCTGGGACGTCGACGCCCTCTTGGAAGATGTCGTCTAGAATCGGAGCTGATAAACGAGCCATTGTTCTCCTAGCTCTTCGGTCCTGGATCGTCTTCTTGGAGCGGAAAGAGGCACAAGCGGAACAGTCTCTGGCCTCGTGCTCCGGTTACACACCTCAGGTAGATGGGTGTGGGGAAACTTCAACCCACATTGAGGACACCTCTTAAATAACGTCCTTTCCATGAGCTGGAAGTTGAGGCCTAGGTAGGCCCGAAGGCCTTCGTCGACGACCGGAATCGAAGACTTCGGAGTTGAAGAGTATTGTTGATTGGAAAACACGTTAGAAACGATACCGTCGACGCTGGTGAGGATTGCGCATCGAAGGAAATCGGTTCCAACACGGAACGCTGGAAACACATCTGAGCCCGTGGCGGAAAAAAATAATCTGGGGATGGAGCCGATGCCCATGCGCAGTATGATGCAAAAGAGGAGTCACCTATCCAGTGACTTCCAAAGACATTCTACAACAAAAACAAACTGCAAACATCCGGGGCCAACACTGCAGCTCATATGCCTCGAACACAGTGGTTATCAGTGGTTACACATTTTCGTGCCATTAAAAACAACAGAAAAAGTGTTTTTCCGGGGGTTTACGGAATTTTAATTTAATTTTAATTATTGCTTGCTTTCGGCACTGTTAGTGCATGTGTATAGATGGCATATGCACAGGGTATATGAGGTCCAAATAAATGTTTACTGCACCAGAATGGACTACAAAGTCAATATTCTTCATTAACTCTGAAGATTGTAAAGATGCTTTCATCATATCATATAGCAAGTGACAAGGATCTCTTACACTTCAGTTCAGGTATCGATTTTGATAGACCATCATACAACTTTTTCACATACGTAGCTGAATTACAGCAATATCACTCCAATCTATATTGAACTTGGTATGAACTTTTTTCAGCAGCATTCCAAGTGACACTGCGTTCCTTGTTTGTCAAACGTCTGGTGTCATGTTTTCACCACTATCTCAGGTGCTTTGTGACAACATTCTTTTCAAATATACCTGTCACTACATCTTGCATTGAATGTTTAAAGCTTGAGGTGTTTGGCAATTCACTTACAATCAATACAGACTCACTAGCAAAGGGGGAGGATGTATCAAAGGATTTCACCCATTCCTTGTCTGTGGGTAAATGTGATGGTACATATTAGGAACGATTCTTATGAAACCAGCCGTTTTACTTATCAGTGAAATAAAATGTAGCAAAAATATCAAATATGATTTTGATATTTCCAGATTCTCTACAGTTTATAAAATAACTAAATACGACCTAAAACATGCTCCTAAACAACACTGCATCTTTAGACCAAAGACCACAAACATGAAAAAAGCAGAAGGAAGACGAGACAATGTTTTAGTGACATCCCTAAACAACAAAACTCAAGCAGAATAATGTATTGGCGCCTTCAGGAAGAAATAAAAAGGTCTCTTTCACTTATCTTTTCCTTTCTTTGAATGGCACTTAGTTTGTGATTGCAAAGGTGTTTTTTCAGTGTTTATATGTTTACACCGGTGATGGCTATTTTCCCTTCAGTGGGGTTTTATCAGTTATTATAGGTTTAATCCTAAAACCAGATGGCCTAATTATGGAGTGTCTGCTGCCTTTCTCATTCAGCTGTAAAACCCTTGTGTGTTATTGGAAGTCTGGTGGTTTCTTATGAACCCTGATTGGTCTGGGTCAATTAGAAATGGCATACATTTTTTCCAGACTATTTGCCAAAATCCTTTATGTAGATTTTGTACTTAAGCCTCAACCAGTTTGTGTTACAGTGTTCTAGAAATCATAAATAGTCTTGTCAGCTGAAGGGGAGCAGTGAGGTGAGTCGTTTGCAGAACTAATTAGTTAGACAATCAAACACATAGGATGAACTATTCTTATTGAAGCAGGGTCAAGACTAGTATGCATATGGCTAGGGTCAAAACGAGGTGGAATGAGGAGTACAAGAATGATGGGCTGGAATGTTACCTTGAGCGACTGCCAGTGTTCAGACAAATTGCAAGTTTTTCTCCGATCACCTTTTGTTTGTCTGATGTAACATCCTAAGTTGCCAAGGTATATGCCAAGACGTGGGCCCTGTGCTCACACCTGACGGAAGAGCCTAATCCAGACAACACCAGACATGGGTTGCTTGTATTCTGGTCAGGGAGGACCAGGCAGTTTGAGCTGGACTATTCCTACTGGAGCAGTGTCAAGACTGTTTTTTATTTGGCTGGGTACAAACTGAGCAAAAAAACAACAGGTTGGAATGTTATCCCCAAGCTTCTGCCAATGGTTAGACAAATTACAAGCATTTCCTTCAATAATCTTTTGTGTGTTTAAAAAAAAAAGGAACTGACTTCAGCATGCATGTGGATTGTTACATAGGTCAGTGTTATCATATCTGGCTTTTAACAGAGCTGTGGTTGGAGCTGCTCCTGAGACGATCTAGTGCTGCTGGGTGGTGACTGCAACAGGAAATGGTTTTGGCAATCATCTCCCCCCCTCCAACCCCCCCGGTAATATTCAAGAAACACTGAATCTGTGATAAAGAGGATCAAAAGAATGATTTCAGTCACAGGCCAGACCCCATAGCTATAATTATTAATGATGACTTGTAACACACTCAGGCCGCACAAAGGCAGATTAATCTAAGAATCAATGTAGAGTTTAAGTTTAAATGTATTTATTAGCATATTCAAAGATGCAAAAACAATACAGAGACATGAGTAGCGCATTGCAATATAATATACAATCCACATGTAGTCGTTTAGCAAATGAAAGCATATCACCAGCAGAGTGGATATTATGAATGAAACCGTTGCCAAGCTTAAAGTGGATGTCAGTAAGAAACGCTCTGCCTATGCATCAAGCTAAAAACAAACTCCCCCCACCCCCGTCCGGCAGTCTCTGTATCACCAAGAACAAGTCCACGATCTGCATTGGTAACATCATGTGCTAGGCACTGGGAGAAACTGTGCAACACTCTTAGATATTTGGGCTGGGTTACTTCATTGAACTCAGAAGAGCGCAGTGTTAGGAAAGGAAGTGGTGTTTTGTTGGGTATACCAGAGCCTGTGCAGCCAACCTACATGTGTGGGGAGTGTGGGGGAACCCCAATGTGTCAGTATATTTTGCAACGCTGCCCCAGTACTAGCCCCATCTGGTGGCCTCTCATACTTTTAAGTGGGAATGTAATTGGATTGGGGAGGCCTAAGATGACATAAACCGGAAGCCTCGGAATCTGATTGTCAAATAGCTCTTCTACTGCATCCAGAATTTTAGGCCAGTAGTTGGAAAACAGCGGGCAATCCTCGTTGTCGCATCCTTGCCAACAAATGGGACTCCTTTGTGAGTTGCCTCTGTGTAGGCGTACTGCCGTGAGATACCAGTAGGTGGCTATTTTCGTAGCGGTTTCTATGCTGGCCACATTAAGTGCTGTGTGCTTCGCCCTGAAGTAGATCCCTTCCCAGTCTTTCTGTGTAAGCTCCCCACCTAACTCTCTCCCCCCACCTCCTTTGACTCGGTGTGGCCTGTGATTGTGGGCTGTGTCTGATCATATTGTATATGTCTATTATCAGTCCTTTATCCAAGGTTTTGGTTATTAGCCATTTTTCATATTTGGTCCGACCCCCCTTGGAGTACCCAATGCCTGAGTTGCAGGTATCTCAATTTCTTGGATTCGGGAATCCCATAGTCAAGTTTCATTTAAGAGAAGGGAATTATGCCCGATAGGTCAAATAAATGGCCTACTGAGCGACACGGAGTGTCTCGCCATGCTGGAAAAACTTCATCAGACTTCCCGGGAGAGAATTTGTTGTTGCCAAATAAGGGGGTCAACGGAGAAGGGAAGGTGGTTAAATTCTTTGCTGTCAACACCCCATCCCAGACTGACATCACAGATTTAGCCCATTACTGGAAGTATATGGGAAGAAGGTGTTAAGTTCGGCCCTTTATGGTGCCGAACTTTCGGGTTTTCAGAATTTGAGAAACTTGACGCTAGCAGAACATGAATTTCTGCGAAAAGCAGCTAGCGTTCCTATAAGTACCCCGTTAACACCTCTTATGTGGGACCGTGGGAAAAAAGCGGTCCAAGATCTTGCCTCTCTGCGGCCTTTGTTGTACTGGCGCCGCCTATTGACCACAGATGAGTTACAGCATTACGCACAGGGCTTGAGGGAAATAATGGTTAAGGCTGTTCGTCAAAAAATACACTGGCTGAAGGCCATTCGGACCCTATTATCTACATTGGGAATGATGGAACTATGGGATGACCCGGTAAATGATGCATTCCCTTCCAAGAACATTTTGAAAGAAAAGTACTGGGAGATGGTGAATGCAGAAGTCTGCACAAAGGGTCTCTCCTCACACTTAACAGGACGTTTTCTGGAGTTTAAGGCCCAACCGAAGCTGGAAATATATTGGGATGCCATAGAGAAAAAGCAGGACCGCAAACTCTACTTTCAACTTAGAGTAGGCTCCCTTCCGCTAAGGTCATTTACAGCTAAATGGGCAGGTGAAAATGGTAATGATAAATGCCCTAAGTGTGGGGAGGAACAAGAGACAATAAGTCATCTCCTTTTTTTCTGTCCCTTGTATACTGCCCCTAGAGTAATGTGGGTTAAGCCAATCTGTAAATTGCTTGGCACGCGCAGATATGCAGAGGCTTTAAGAATCCTATGTACAGACTCTAGTTCACTAATTGCTATTGCTCTGGCCAAATTTTTGAAATGGGCTTGGATCATTCATACAAGATTAATTGCGGCTGAGACTTGATTATTAAGTACCTACCACTCTTATTTAGTGGAAAATATGGGGGCTGCTTCATCTATATGAGCTTTGTGCAATATTTCCCTGGACTGTATGAAAATTGATGGATCCCTTTTTTTAAAGATTTTATTAAATTAATTGTCGAATAAAGTTTATGACTTGGTAAATGGTGACCCTATCAAGCCCCCTGGACGTTGGGCCTTCTTTAAAAAGGGGACCTTCCAGAGAGGAATCCCAGCAAGGGCTCTATCCTGAAAGAGCCATCTTTTTTCCGATTCTGGCCTTGCCCATTCCACTAAAGTACCGCAAATTGTACCGCTTTATGGTAGCTAAGGAGGTCCGGGATTCCCAGCCCACCGGCTTCGGCCACATATATCCCAGAGACTTACTCATTCTTGGTCTCGCTCCTGCCCAGACAAATTGGTTAATGTCCTTTGAAGCGAGGCAATCACTTTAGTAAACGGGACATTTTTACTGTTGTTATTCTCCCTAGTAGCGAGTGTGGTGTTTACTCCAGGGAAGACATGGCTTGGCAGTTCGGGCTGGACTGTTCCCATGAGACACAGGGCCAGACTGATTTACATATGGCCATGCCTGAACTGGGGTGGCGGAGTGAGCTAAAGAATGATGATGGATTAAACCCAGATCAGTTGACTGGGGGTGAGTGCTTGCAATGTTCAACACTCAGTCCATCATCCCCTTTGGTTTTGCTTTGTTTACTCCAGGCGCCCAGATCTTTTTTCGTTTGCTGTGTCAGCCTGGCATAATTCAGCTGGGTTGTTTGGCACACAGAAGCTGCCAAGTCCAGGCCAGGTAGGGAATGGAATCTACCATTTGAATTCCGGATAGCCATCTCTCCCCGATGCCTGGAGCCAGGGGTACTGGATTCAGATTCAGTATCAGTGATTTCCTAACGTTAACCCAATAACCTGAAACCTGGCCAAATGCGTCCAGTTTTTCTAAGAAGGCGGGGAGGGAATCTTTTGGATCTGTCAACGCAGCAATTACATTATCTGCGTAGAGGCTAATAGGATGTGTTTCACTCCCGAATGGAATCCCCTTTATGTTGGGGTTGTCCCTGACCCCCTGTGCCAGAGGCCCAATATAGAGAGTGAATAGTAAGGGGGACAACAGCCAGCCCTGTCTGGTGCCCATTTGAAAGGTGAAGGAGCACGAGGAAATTACGTTTACTCTTATGGACGCTGTCAGACAGTTGTAGCAGCAGCTCAACCACTCGCTGAATTTCTCGCTGAGACCAACTTTGGACATTGTATGCCTAAGGAAGCCCCAGTCCACTCGGTTGAACTCTTTTTTGGCGTCAACTGTCAATAGGAGTGCATCCGTGTGTGTTTGGTGGGCCTTGTCTATTAGGTGGAGTACCCTCTTTGTATTGTCCGCGCACTGATGGGATTGAATAAATCCCGCTTGGTCGGGCTCTATCAGGTTTAACATACAGGGACATAGGCGAGTGGCGAGGATTCTGCTAAAGAGTTTAAAATTGACGTTGAGTAAAGATATGGGTCGATATGAACCACAATGTTGTCTATCTTTACCTGGCTTGGGCAGGACCACTATAGCCGCCGCTAAAATCGTTCAGGGAATCGGATTGGCGCTACCAAAAGAATTGAACAATCTCGTCAAAACCGGGGCAAAAATGTGGCAGAATTTCTTATTAATAAAAAAAGCGTAAAACCTGTCTGGGCCAGGGGACTTGAGCATCTGGAGACGCGAAATCTCTTTGACTCAAATGGGAGCATCCAGTGCTGCTGCCTGGTCGGATTTACTGTGGATATGGCAACGTATTGAAGGTAATCTGTGGTGGCGGGTTCTGATGTGGTGTCAGCTGTATATAATTTTTCATAGAATTCCCTGAAAATGCGGGCTATCTCTTGGTCATCCGTGATCTCCCTCTGCCCATTCCCCTGTAGTGAGGAAACCTTTGTTCGCTGTCTTTGGGCTCTCAACTTATTGGCCAAGAGGCGACCTGTATGGCCCCTCCGATGTCCGATGTAATAAGTATACGTCAACCTAAACAACGCATATTCCTCCCTGTTCAAGTCTATTCCGGCTAGCTGTGTCCTAGCTGCTTTTAGTTGCTTCCAGACCCTGGGCGCACCTGTCCTGCTATGTACTCTTTGCAGTTCATGTACCTGGGCCGCTTAGCTAGCTCTCAACGCCTAGCGTTCCCTATTGTCGGCCGCTGACAGTGCTATAAGCTCCCCCTCACCACCATCTTCATTGCTTCCCACAGTGTCGTTATTGATATGTCAGGTGTAGTGTCAGGTGTAGTGTAGTGTAGTGTACTATTCCTGGAACTTTTAGCGAGCTGCAGTATTACTGTTTTCTTGTGTAGCATATTCTCTTTAAGTCTCCAGCAGCCACCTTGGGAGGGGCTTGACAGCAACCATACGTGAGCGGTCAGTGCATCGTGGTCTGAAAGGGCCATAGGATCTATATTCACTGCTGTGACTGCCCTAGTAATCTCCCTTGTCCCCAAGAAATAATCAATGCGGGCATAAGACCTGTGCCCGTGCGAGAAGAAGGTGTATTGGGTCGAGTTTGGGTGTGCCTCCCTCCAGATGTCTACAAAACCCAGCTCCTGTAGCCATTTCTTCCCTTCCCCAATTATTTCTCCTTTGTGCCAAGAATAGGCTTGCGATCTGTCTCTGCTCACGTCCATTACCATATTCAGGTCCCCCCCTATTAAAGTCATGCGATTTTGTGGAGCCATGATGTCTGCCAGAGCTGTTTTAAGAAAGCGCTCCTGTCCGGAGTTGGGAGCGTATAGGGAGCCTATTACTATGGGTTGGGAGCCAAATTGTATGGTGTATGCAAGCAGTCTTCCGTTTAGTTCAGCCACCTTCTCCTTTACCACTCCCCTGCAGCGTTGGGATATGAGCAGGGCCACTCCCGTCTTTTTCTCCTGTGAAGGAAAAATATTGCTGTGGGAAGGCTTTCGATCTCATGCAATGGCAATCCTTAGCAAAGAGGTGTGTCATAGATTGAAACTTTGTGGATACCGGATCCTCCTCCCTCCCGACCCTAACCCCAACAGAACAATAGTAACCCCAAAAAATTGTCCAGGAGCCACGGTGTACCTCCGCATCTCCCTGGTGACACAGTTTGTAGGGTGCATCTTGTGGCCATTAATGCTCCCCCAGTCACCAGCCACCCGCCGCCCCAGGCAAGCTTTGGACCACTTATCTCACCCAGCAAGCAGCTTAATCTTCAGCTCAGGGTGTGAGTTCGGCAGTCAACGAGGCAAGCACTGCTTGGCGTTCATGTGCTATGGTTTCAGAGTCCGGCTTGGGGGAGGCCTTCGTGCTCCGTTGTCGTCCAACTCGTCGTCATCTCTCTCGTTGATTTCTCTTGTCTCCATCGTCGGTCTCGTCTGCTTGAGGGACGTTGATGCCCAGAACCTTACAGGCTTCCTGTAGTGACTTGATTTGCCGCAGTCTGCCGTCCCACCTAAAGATGATGCGAAATGGGTGTCCCCACGAGTAGGGGATGCCTTGTCTACGGAGGTGTGTTGTGACTGGTCAGAAGTCTCTACGCTTTTGTAACGTGATCGCTGCTAGGTCTTGATATAAGTCAATGTCATGTCCTCCATAGGTTAGTGGTTGTGCTTCCCTGGCTTTCCTCAGAATGAGTTCCTTGAGTGGAAAGTCTGGGTAGGAGGCTAATATGTCAGGAGGAGGTGCCGGCACCTTTCTTTGCAAGCCTACCCTGTGTGCCCTATCAGTTTTTATTGGAAAGTCCTGCGATTCCTACAAGATGCGGCGGAATAGGCCCTGGAGATATGTGGTGATATCAGTGCCTTTTTCTTTAGAGGGAACGCTTTTCAAGTGGATATTATTTCTACGGGAGCGATTTTCCAAATCTTCAGCATGGGCTTGAATGTCTATTTGTTGGGCTTGAAGGTGAATTACCTCTTGCTTCAAGTGCTCCACTTCTTCCTCCTTCAAGTCTTCCTGGTCTTCTTCTCCCTGATTGCATCCATATCTTGTCTCACTTCTTTAATCTCTTTGGTGTGATCCTTCCGGAGAGCTTATAAATCTTCCGGTAGGGTTGAAAATAATTGGGCCAGGAATGCTCGTGTGACCGGTTTCTACATGGATTCCGGCTCACATCCTCCTGGCGCAGGTGGGGATGCGCGGTCGTCTCCTCCGCTCGCCTCCGTTATCTTGGTGAACATGTCTTTCACGTTCCTGTCTTTCCTGGCACGCGTTAAGGACATATCCGATCTGCGGCCTGGCATGAGAAGCAGTGGCGTGAGGGTATGTCCCAGGGTCGGAACCGGGCATTTGAGCGATGTGGGCGTTGGTGGTTGCTCCGTAGGAGGCAGTAATGCGTAAACTGGGGGCCTTGTGATCAGGTCTCTTGTGACCGCTGCAGCCCCTCTTTAATTCACTTGTGTTGTTGCTTCTGTTCCCTCCTGGGCGGCTGCCTGTGGGTGTGGGTCAACCCGTAGATACTGCCGCGCAATAAGTGGGCCGCTCAAATCGCCGCTCCACATATGCAGCCCCACAAAGACACGCACTATTCGATCTGGGCCTCAACAGTATCGTCTTTTGGCACACCTGACTTTCAAACATCCAGGCCCTCAGCCAATTGCGTCTCGTTCAGACCTCCTCAAATCCTAGAGAGCTGCAGGTTCGCCAGCCTTATGGGTGCTGTCAGTCACGTGTCTTCGTTCCCGGGGCACAGCCCAACACTGTGCATGGCCGAGGGTACCTGTCCTTGATGCCCCCAAGGCGGCCTCCGAGTTAGCTGTTGCAAGCACCGGGGGAAGGGGGGAGGGGGGGGGGGGGAATGTGCAAGCCGATCTTTGCCCGGCAAAGCAGTAGATTATGTCCTGTAAGGGCCTGTGTGGCCTGGCGGGGCGGGGTTCATTCTTGCTCTTCGTCCCCCAGTAAGTTCGATATTATAGGGCAGCCTGATGCCCCTTCCGCATCCCTCACTCCCGGCTCCCAGGGGAGCCGTCTCTGTGACTGGGCCCCGCCAATCCGGGTGGGGCCGCAGGCCCGAAGCGGTATCCTGCTACGTGGCTGTCCTTTCTAACATGGGAGGGGAAGCTCCTCCGGGTCCCTCACCTTCAGGGTCTGGAGACCTAATGGCCGCTGACGGCGAGGTTCGCAGGTGCGCGTTTTTTCAGCACCCGCTGTCGCCCTCGATCGCCTGGCGGGGAGGCGCCTCAACCCCTCTATGGGACAAGAGGGCCCGCTGTGGGAAGCACTCTTGGGGCTCTGGGGCGCCGAGGCCTCCGATGTCTTGCCTCGCTGCGACGTTCACTACTCCGCCCGGGCCACCATCTTAACTCGCCGGGGCAAGCAGCTGGGCAACGCTGCTGGAGACGTTCCTTCGGTCAAATCTCACAGCAAAGCAAACCCTTAGGTTCGCGCTTGTCCACTGAGCACAACTGAGGGTCTGGCGCGCTGTAACAATGCCGGGAAGACAGTGGGCGGCCAATGGGAACGGGGAAACAAGCGAGTCAGGTCTTACCCGCTCGCCATCTTGGCCACGCCCCAAAGTAGAGTTTAAAGACATGGTTTCTTTGTTCTTATTTTAGGCCCTCTCAATAGCTTTTAGCATTTTTAGAAATGCTAAATCATTAATACAGTTGGATGAATAAATCACATAATTGGAAGCGATATAATAAATCAAAAATAAAAGTTGAAATGACGGATCGAATCACTGCAAAATAAATTAAATTTTGGTCCAACAACTATCTTGTATGAAATCACTGCTGAAACAGGATCATAATATGAATCAAAGTCCTTAAAGCAGTTATAGTGTAAATAAGAAAATCCTCTGTTTGCTTTTAGAACCTTAACCAATGGCCAATCTTCTATCTGAAAATGAAATAAGGATTCAGATTGCCATCAGAATTTCGAACAAGTGCACAATGAATACAGGAGTACTGTTAGCAATCTTGCATCGCTCTGCCAGAATGCTATGGCTTCATCTGGAGCTATTAGTGCATGAAGGCATACTTTAGCAAGTGCTGACGGTGGACGTGTACAGGGGGCGATCTGTGTGCCCCCTGTGTTGGAACCTACTACCGGTAACACCCACCGGGGTAAACCGACCATTCCGAGCACACAGGTTCAGCTGGTGGCAGATTGTCATACTGACCCCAATACCATATTGCCTAGTCATGAATTAGTAACAATAATTCTTTCCCCTGCATGTTGTCCCTATGTGATGGTTTTGGTCAATGTTTCCCCCTTGAAGCAAGGTGCTAGCGAGACCACTGAATCCTTGTAGAACAAGGTTGTTTATTGGCTTAGTTCCAATCACATTTTTCCTACTGATAGAGCGCACCAAATTGTATTGACTAGGAGAGTGGGATGGTTAGGACCGCTAAAGAAAAACCTTAAGGGTGATTGTGTAGTTATTCATTTTCAACACCCTAGTCTTGCTAATGAAATCCTTGCTAGGGTAGTGCCGTTATCTCTGTTCACTCAGAATATGGCTTTATTTCCCCTGGTTTTCTCTTTTAATTGCCATCTACGGAGCCCCAAACTTACTTTTAATGCTGCACAGAACTCACAGAGAGTGCTTAGACCCCAATCTCAGTTTTGCTTTGATCTAGCTGTCGAATGGATACCAGGTATTGAGCTCCTTAAATGGCAATGATTGACTTCGCTGCGGGGGGCAGATCGATATGAGGGCTGGAGATGTTAACCCCAGGGAACTCACTGTGGTTGGGGATAGTAACCTGCATTGCAATGTCTCCCTACATATTTGTGGGATGGAATCAAGCTGTATAATGGATAACCAAGAAGAAATGCGTTACTTACCTGTAACAGCAGTTATCCAGTATTGGTGTCTTTCATAGATTCACATGCCTGAATCATTCCCCGTCGTCGAGATGGGAGCCCCGGTAATAGAAAAGTAATGTCCTATAGACATACATAGAGAAAAATAGGCCTAAGGGCCTTGCCTTAGTAGCCTATCTATGTCCTTTTGTGAAAAGGACCAAATTCCAAAGGTAGCCAATCAGCTACCACCTCCCTCTAGAACCTTCCTGCCAGGAGCCTCAGTCTCTCAGATTTTCGTACGCACCAAGCTAGGTAGACGTAAGATATGCTCTGTAGTGAGAGATGAGTCCTTCCTGGGGAGGTGGGAGGGTTGCATGTGAATCTATGAAAGACACCAATACTGGATAACTGCTGTTACAGGTAAGTAACGCATTTCTTATCCAGTATTATGGGTGTCTTTCATAGATTCACATGCCTGAATCAGAATAGCAAGCAATACATTATGCACATATGCGATGGAATATAACAGTCTGAGATAATACATATCATGTGACTAGATACCATCAGTAATATAGAGAGTAAAGTAAATAAATGTGCATACCATTGCAGGACGGTGGGAAGTAGGAAGGCTCATCTTACTGGAAGAGATGGCGAAGTACAGCTTGGCCCACAGCTGCATCCTGCATCAGTTCCGTGTCCAGGCAGTAGTGTCTGGTAAAGGTGTGCGGCGATTTCCAGGTGGCCGCTCTGCAGATATCCAGAATCGGTACACCAGCGAATAGTGCTGCCGATGTGGACACAGCTCTCGTGGAATGTGCTCGGACTGAGGAATGTAATGGACGTCCGGCTTTGTCATGACAAAATGCAATTGTTGCCGATATCCATCTGGAAATGGATTGTTTGGAGAGTGGCATGCCTTTTCTCGGCCTGCTGAAGGCAACGAAAAGTTGTTTGGTCTTTCTGAAAGCTTTTGTTTTGTCCAGGTAAAATTTTAGACATCTCTTAATGTCCAAAGAGTGAAGAGATCTTTCCGCCACTGTGCCTGGGTTCGGGAAGAATGAGCGAAGCACAAGCGGTTCATTGAGATGGAAGTCCGAGGGGACTTTAGGAATGAAACGTGGGTTGGTTCTTAAGATGACTCTGTCTTCTCTAAATTGCAAGAAAGGATCCTGTATCGAAAGAGCTTGCAACTCACTGACTCTTCTGGCTGATGTTAGAGCTAAAAGAAGTGCAGTTTTCCAGGAAATGTATTTGAGTTCAGCCCTATGGATAGGTTCAAATGGATGTTTCATTAACTGATTGAGTACAATATTCAGATGCCACGTTGGTGGTATTCGTCTTGGTCTAGGGAAAGATCTGTAAAGCCCTTTAAGGAACTGTTTTATCAGTCTGTTGGACCATAGTGAAGGGCCTTTTGAAGACCTGGTGAAGCGAGAGATTGCTGCCAGGTGTACCCTGATGGAAGCATGCGCAAGACCTGTTTGGGCCAGATGCAGGAGATAAGGCAGTATCTGCTCTGGAGTGATTCTAAAAGGGTGTATATTGTTGTCTTTACACCAAATACAAAAGCGCTTCCATTTCAAGGAATAAGTTTTGTTCGTGCTAACTGCTCTTGCTTTAGCTAGGACTTCTTTGCACTCCTGCGGGATGCTTAGGTGACAGAATTCTCGGTACTCAGGAGCCAAGCCGATAATCTGAGAGATGTCAGATTCGGGTGGAGTATCTGGCCTTTGGACATCGAGAGTAGAGAAGGATGTTGAGGCAGTTGGATTGATGGACGGACTGAGAGGCGTCGGAGGTCCGCGAACCAATGTTGTCTCGGCCAGTATGGGGCCATGAGAATCAATGTGCAATGCTCCATTTTCATCTTCCGGATGACTCTGCTGATCAGGGGAAATGGCGGAAACGCGTACGCAAACACGTTGCGCCATGCGATGGAAAATGCATTTCCTAATGACCCCTGTTGGGGATGCCAACTTGCGAAGCTTTGGCATTTTTTGTTCTCCTTGGTGGCAAAGAGGTCTATTTGAGGTGTTCCCCATGCCGAGAAGATGTTGTCTAGAACTTGCTGGTTCAGTTCCCATTCGTGGGACATTGACCTCTGTCTGCTGAGAGCGTCTGCTATGACGTTGTCTTTTCCTGGGACATACTCCGATGTTAATGTGATGTTGTTGAGCAGTAGCCAGCTCCAAATTTTTTGTGATTCGCGAGACAGCGTCAGCGAGCGTGTCCCTCCCTGCTTGTTTAAGTAGTGCATTGTGGTCGTGTTGTCTGTCCTCACTAGCACTGCAGAATTTTTGATGCGAGGGAGGAATGCCTGTAGGGAGTGAAGGACTGCACGTAGTTCTAGGAGGTTGATATGCAGAGCCTTCTCTTGCTCCGACCATCTGCCGCTGATTTGTAAGTCTTGAAGGACTGCACCCCAGCCTTCGAGAGAAGCGTCCGTCGTTATGACGTGTGGAGTTTCTGGTAACAAGAACGTAAGACCTTTGGATAGGTTCTTGTGCTTCATCCACCAGCCCAGCGTCTCGGATATCTGTCGAGTGACGACTATGTGATCCTCGAAGGAATCTGTACATTGGGTCCACTGTTTGGTCAGGGCCTCCTGAAGGGGGCGCATTCTGAGCCGACAGTGAGGGATGAGTAGAATGCAGGAAGACATCATCCCTAGAAGAGATTTGAAAATCCTTACTTTGATGGTTGGTTTTGAAGATATCGCGGTAGCTAGAGTCATCAGTTTGTTTTTTCTTTCCAGAGATGGGAAAGCTTTGGAGGAAATGGTGTTTATAGTGGCCCCCAGAAATGTTATTATCCTGGTGGGTTGTAAAGTAGATTTTTCGAAGTTGAGAGTCAAACCCAGGCTCCGGAAAATGTTGAGACAGGCGTTGGAAGACAGCTGTGCGTCCGTGAGAGACGGTGCTTTCACCAGCCAGTCGTCTAGGTAGGGGAAGACCTGGTGATTCTGTTGTCTCAGGTAAGCTGCCACAGGAGCCAGGCACTTTGTAAAAATGCGAGGTGCTGATTTGAGGCCAAATGGGAGGACACAAAATTGGTAATGGAGACCTGCTACTTCGAATCGTAGGAATTTTTTGTGTCGTTTGTGTATTGGGACATGGTAATATGCATCTTGCAGGTCCAAAGATGTCATAAAGTCTCCTTCCTCCAGGGAGCCTAAGATTTCCTGGATAGTCACCATACGAAACGATTGGCTTTTCAGGAAGGCATTGAGTGCCCTGAGATCTAGAATGGGCCTCCATTTCTTCTTTTTCTGTTGGATTAAAAAGAAGCGGGAATAAAATCCCTTTCCCTTTTGAGCTGATGGGACTCGCTCTATTGCTCCCTTTTTTATCATGGAAGAGATTTCCTGCAGTAGCAGACGAAGGTGTCTGTGATGATGTTTGTGAGGAGGGGTGAACGGTGGGATGGAGTTGAATTCCAAGGTGTGACCGTGTTGAATCAATTGTAGTACCCACCGATCCGTCGTAATCCTTTTCCAATTTTGGAGGAAATGTGTTAGCTTGCCACCAATTTTGAGCGGACCGGACGGTGGGGGGACTGGCTGCGGGAAATGGTCATTGTCTTCCGCCAGCCGTTTTCTTTTGCGATTTGCCTCTGAAGTTCGGTCTCCCGTAGGGGGTCTGACGACTTTGTTGTTGCTGTCGCTGTGGATATTGGGAGCGATTTTGATTATATGTGGATTTGCCTTGATAAGATCCTCTGTACGTGGATTGTCCTCGTCCTCTGTGCCCTCGAAAGGACTGGTTCCTGAATTGTAAAGTCCCGAGAGCCCTTGCAGTATCGGTGTCTTTCTTTATCGTCTGCAAGGCTTCATCTATTTTAGCACCAAATAGTAGTTGTCCGTCATAGGGCATATCTACAACTTTGGTTTGTACTTCCTGTCTGAAGGACGTCGCTTTGAGCCAACCTTGCCTGCGCAAAACTGCGGCACCTGCAAGCTGTCTGAAGCCTGTCATGGCGACATCGACAGCTGAGTCTATGATTTCTGATGCCGATATTTGACCTTCATGAAGGAGTGCCTGGACCTCATTTTTCAAGTCATCAGGCACGTGCGTGAGATATGGAGCAATATCTTCCCATAGTTGCCTATTGTATCTGCCCAGCAGAGCAATGGCGTTGGCCACTTTGACCGTCATGGCTGACGTTGTGGAGAAGCGTTTGCCTATGCCATCCAATTTCCTGCCCTCCTTGTCTGGTGGTGCTGAGAGTGGCGAGGATGGGTTTCTGGAGTTCTTCTGGGCGGCTTGAGTGACGACCGAATCAGGTTTTGGATGTGAATTAAAACAAGTGGCTGCCGTTGACGGAGCCCTATATTTTTTGTCCAGTCTAGGGACCACTATAGAAACAGATGCAGGTGTTTGCATGAGTTGTAGCCCCTGTTCCCAGATATGTTCTATTATGGGAATGGATCGTGCCTCCTTTCTTATGGGGTCTTTGAAGTCATACAAGAAACAATCTGTTACTTTTGTTTCCATTGCCATGTGAAATCTGGTGGCCGCTCTCTCTATTAAATTGTGGAATCCACCGATATCCACTGGTGGAGAGTCTGATGTGCTGGGTTCCGGTGTGGCCGGAGAATGAGCAACGTAATCCTCATCATCTCTGTTTTGAGAGAGGTCATCTCTAACCTCACCTTCCTCAGGAGGTTCGTCGTCATCATCAGAGGATTGTATGTTGTGAACCTGTTCAGTATCTTGAGGAATAACCAAAGGCGTTGGTCTTGCCCTTGGTGATCTTTGCTGTGTGGAAGATTCTTGAGAATTGCCATGTGATGGTGTCGCTGACGATTCTGGGAATCTCTTTTTATAGTCTGTGATCAGGAATTGAAGATCCTGAACTATCTCGGCCGGTAATACTATCATTGGAGTGACTTGAGTATGTACCTGAGCCTGAATAGTTTCTTCCGTAAATATAACATCATCTCCGTCATCGTCAGTACTCTGGCATTTGACGTTGAGATCTGACGGGCTAGTAGCTTGTTCGAAGTGGTCATCATCTGATTCGTCAGCTTGAAGTATGTGAGAAGGAAGCAGTGATTGAACCCTACTGGGTGATGTTAATTCGGGCGTAATAGGGAGTTTGGTGACCTTTTTTGATGGAATTAACTCCGCTTTTTTCCATGGCGTCGATGATGTCGTCGTCGACGAGGTCGTCGACGAGGTCGTCGACGGTATCGCCGTCGATCGCTTTTCAAGCGTCGAGTGTCCCTTCGCCGATGAAGCTGTCGTCGACGAGGCGGTCGTCGACGGAGTAGCCGTCGACGGTGCCTTAGCCGTCGACGGAGTTGGCGTCGACGGTACCTTCGCCGTCGTCGATGCGGTCGTCGACGGTGCCTTCGCCGTCGTCGTGGACGTCGACGGCAGTTTTGTCGTCGGCGTCGTAGTAGCCGTCGACGGTGTAGTTGTCGTCGGCGGTGCTCCTACCGTCGTCGGTGTCTTCGTCGACGATGCGGTGGACGTCGACTGAATTCTCGTCGACGATGTCGGTGTTTTCTGTTTTGTCAACGTCGACGGAGATGACGACGGAGTTTTGACAAACGATTGCTGTTTTTTAATAAGTACAATCGACGATATTGGCTTACCCGTCGTCGACGAGTGGGTGGTCGTCGTCGTTGAAGTCAAGGCTGACGATGCCACCGTCGTCGAGATCGTCGTCGTCGATGTGGAAACATAGTTCGTTTTTCTTGAAGATAATGTCATCGAAGTAGACGACGAGGACTGCGATGGCTTTCTGAAGGTTGCAGCATCCTTCACAGACGTATCAGATCTTGCCTCAGAAGACTTTGAAGTAGTCTTTTTGTGAGGGACGTCTGGATGGCCAGGGGAAGCCTCCCTTGGCCTTTTTAAGGACAGTTTTGAGGAAACTGAGGCCATTTCACTGCCCTCCGAGGAGAGCACCTCAACATCTCTGGTTTTTAGTCTGTTTAGCCAGAGGAGCAGTCTGCCTTCTCTATCCTTAAGGGTTTTGGTAGAGAATGTTCTACATACCCTGCAGTCCTTTACTGTGTGGTCAGGGTAGAGGCAGTAGAGGCAAGTCTCATGCTTGTCGTCGACGTGCAGTCTCTTCTTGCCACAAGAAGAACAAGCTCTGAATAGTCCTCTTTTCTGTTGTTCAGCCATATTTGAAGTAGAATCCAAGTTTTTGTGAAGAAAGTAAAGAATTTGAAGAAACCTGAGGAGAGCTCAGGTGGGGACTCCCTAGCACAACGTGCGGTAGAAAATCTGAGAGACTGAGGCTCCTGGCAGGAAGGTTCTAGAGGGAGGTGGTAGCTGATTGGCTACCTTTGGAATTTGGTCCTTTTCACAAAAGGACATAGATAGGCTACTAAGGCAAGGCCCTTAGGCCTATTTTTCTCTATGTATGTCTATAGGACATTACTTTTCTATTACCGGGGCTCCCATCTCGACGACGGGGAATGATTCAGGCATGTGAATCTATGAAAGACACCCATAATACTGGATAATGCACTGTTAACATCTCAGATGGTATCACTAGTGTAAGATGTTTATACACCCAGGCTATAACAAGGGTTGAGAATAGTGACACTCAGGCTGGGAATTTTGTATTTGCAACCTGGAATGTGTGTGGGCTTATGAATAAGTTAGGAAATCCTGATTGGGCTGATACTATATCTAATTTAAAAAAATCTTTGTATTGATCACAACAGTGCAACATTTGCATCACAGCAATAAAGGGTGCCAAGACATTCCTTATATCGCATATATGTACTTGGAGGAAAATGCTTACATATACCAATATCTGATATTACAATATTGCAAATTCTATACCGTGGGTGGGAGGGGAGGGGAGGGGAGGGGATGGGATGGCGGGCAGAACACATACATTACCTCTATACTCATTCCACTTGCCCCATATACGTGACCACTTTTTCGGACAGCCCCTATACAGTCTTTTCCCCCATCATACACAAATCCGTTACATCTAATTTTGATATCATCTGCATACAAGAAACTTGGTGTACGACACCGGCATTCGAAGAGGGGTTTTCCTCACATTCCTTTGGTGACATAGCTCTCTATATCTGGGCGGACGAAAGGGGCTCTACACATTCTTAATTATAATACCCTTTCTGTAAAAGTTAAGAAGAGTACCTCTGTGGGGCCACATACTCAATTACTGTAGCTTAACAGGAAGGGGGAAGATACCTAGTTTGGTGAATTTTTACAATAATGTATTTGATGTTACTTGCAGCAGAGTGGCCCCCACAGTTGACCCTGGCCTCGAGGCCTTCTTTTGCCCTATTCACTCTAATTTTGTAGTATTATGTGCAGGTGATTTTAATCTTTAGGCTTGTGCATTGTCAGCTGCAGATGTTTGTGGATTTACTAATCGGACAGGGATGGTGAGTGCTCCTTTTTATCACAATTAATACGGGCAAGCATTACATTACCTGTAAATATGATTTACTATTACTGAGATGTGGCCGTGATGTTAATCGAGAGTGAGCCATATCATTTACGGGAAGAAATTCATGAACAATTATTGACCATATATTCCCCAACTATTGCCCCTTCCATATTAAGTGACCAGAACCCCATTATTATGCCCTTCTCTTTCTGGGGTAAGAAATGTGAATCATTGACCCTGTTTCAGGCCAGGCCGCTCCCCCGCACCGGTGCCGTGTCCCTGCTTCTCGCTACTGCTGCTACTGTTGGAAGTTCGAGGCCCTCCTCCACCCGCAGGCTCCGGCCTGCGCCTCATCCCTGGTGGCCCAGTGGTGGGCTATAAGTACAATACTACGGGCCATATCATGTCCACCTACGATAAGAGGTTCACTGCGTGATCACACGCTTCTTTTTCCTAAGCCAATATACTCTTGGAAGTCGACTATTGAATTACCTGGCGATCACCATCGTCTGGACACGGCAATCCTGAATACTATAAGGAGGTCCATTGCGTGATTACGTGCATCTTTTTGCAAAGCCGATTCAGCCTTAGGATTCGACTATCGAACTAGCTGGCGGTCATTCTATTGACACGGGAATCCTGAACACTAAGAGAAGTCTTGAAGCTGACGGTGAATACCGACTGGCTTTCCTATCATCGCATATACATCGATAGATTATCTACTCTTGGAATCCAATTGTGCATATACTGCCCTGAGGAAGCTCCCCGCATGGGAGTGAAACGCGTTGGCTGATCTCTTTTTTGTGATTACAACAATGAATTTTCTATAAATTTTAATAAATAAAGAAGAAATATTTTTGCATACAATCATCATTTGTTTTGGACTTTATTCTTGTGCGCCCCCACCAAAACTCAAAAGTACCCTTTGTTCTGGAATCACAGTGACGGCATTCAGCAGCTGACGTCAGGGTTGGCAGCACAAAAACCGACATTTAATTTGGAACTGGGTTTAAGGTGCGGCGATTCTAAGGCTCGCTGCTGCTCTCTGTTTCCCAAATCTGATTGTGTTGTGTCCCTGTCTACCTCGCTTTTCTTTCCGTTATTCGTGATCCCCCGTTGTGCTGCCTCTGCTCCCCTCTGCTTCCCCACCACCTGAGTGAATAAAGTTGCCTCCTTGTCTTTTTTGCTTTTTTCGCCGTCCTTTCCTCCTTTCCCCGCCGCCCGCTTCCCGCTCTTTCCTGCCGCTGCGTCCTCTGCTGCCCAGCCCCCTCCCTCCCATTGGTTCCCACTACCCGCCTCCCAGCTCCTCCTTCCTCCCTCCCTCCACCCCTTCTTAATGCAGGCCTCTGCGCGGCCGTGCCGCTGGCGTGCCAGAGGCAAACCCGTCTGCGCCAGTCCACGCCTGGACCGCGCCCAGCGCCAGAACCCCTGGCCCCCCGACAGGCCCACCACGCACGACAGACCTTCGACGCCACCACCCTCCTCGCACTCAACACCGGCCGCTCGACTGCCTGCTACCAAGCCACCCGAAGCGCACTCATGGACCATTCTCCTGCCGAACCTGCTGCTACACCAGGATCCGAACCGCCGCCTCCCACACCAGCCCAGGAAACAACAACGACCTCAAGTGCATCCTACTCAACACCCGCTCCGTACACAAGCACGCCACCGAACTCTGGGACCTCCTCGACTCAACAGCCCCAGACGTCACGTTCCTGACTGAAACCTGGATGAACGCCTCATCGGCCCCTGACATCGCCATTGCCATCCCGGACAGTTACAAAATCATACGGAGGGACCGTACCAACAAGCCCGGAGGAGGAATCGCCATTGTCCACAGGAACACCCTCAGAGTCACATCCAGCACCGAAGAAACTCTCAGCACCGCCGAGCACCTACACTTCCAGATCCACACTGACCCCAAGACCACCCTCCGAGGAACACTCATCTACAGACCACCGTGTCCACGCCCACAATTCAGCGAATCCATCGCCATCTTCGTCAGCACGCACGCCCTCGCCACCACAGACTACATCCTCCTGGGGGACCTGAACTTCCACCTGGAGAACAACAATGACAACACCACCACCACCCTGATCGCCAACCTCTCCAACTTCGGACTGAAGCAACTAGTGAACACCCCGACCCACCAGGCAGGCCACATGCTTGACCCCATGTTCTCCGCCAGCACAGACGTCACGGTCAGCCACACCACCACTCTCCACTGGACCGACCACCGATGCATCCACTTCTCCTACAAGAAACTCACCGCACACATCCAACCGCCGCAGATCCCCCGAAGATGCTGGAGCAAAGTCACCACTGACCAGTTGATCGCCTCCCTCGCCCAGGGCCCCCCGGCCAACGACTCGGACACCAACATCGCCGCCCGAAACCTCACACAGTGGAACAGCAACTGCGCCAACACCCTCACCCCTATCAAGAACCCTCCGAACAAACACAACAGCAGGAGAACCATCTGGTTCACCACAGACCTCAAGGACTCCAAAAAATCCTGCCGAACTCTAGAGAAAGCCTGGCGCCAAGAACGAACTGCGGAAAACCTCATGGCCCTTAAGACCGCCACACGCAGACACCACCAGCTCATCCGCATCGCCAAGAGAACGGCCTTCAGAGAGCGCATAGACAACAACGCACACAACAGCAAGGAGCTCTTCAGCATCGTGAAGGAACTCTCCAACCCAAGCTCCAACTCCAACGACATCCCCCCCTCACAGGACCTCTGCAACTCCCTCACAGCCTTCTTCCACCGCAAGATCGCCGACATACACGACAGCTTCGCAAACCAGACGACTCCACCAGCCGCAGAACCAACGCCCCCCACCGCCCTCCTCAGTCGCTGGACCCCCGTCAACACCGAAGACGTCACCCAGATCATGAACACCATCCACTCCGGCTCTCCATCCGACCTATGCCCTCACCACATCTTCAACAAAGCAGACACCATCATCGCACCCCACCTCCGAGACATCATTTACAGCTCCTTCGAATCTGCCACCTTCCCTGAGAGTTGGAAACACGCTGAAATCAACGCCCTCCTTAAGAAGCAGACAGCAGACCCCAAGGACCTCAAGAATTTTCAGCCCATCTCCCTGCTCCCCTTCCCGGCGATGGTCACCGAGAAAGCAGTCAACAAGCAACTGACCAACTTCCTCAAAACCAAAGGCTCCCTCGACCCGTCCCAGTCTGGCTTCCGCAGCAACCACAGCACCGAGACCACCCTCATCGCCGCCACCGACATCAGAACCCTGCTCGACAACGGAGAAACCGCAGCCCTCATCCTCCTAGACCTCTCAGCTGCCTTCAACACGGTCTGCTACCGCATCCTAAAAACACGTCTCCTCAACACAGGGATCCAGGGAAAGGCCCTGGACTGGATCTCCTCCTTCCTCACTGACAGAACCCAGAGAGTCCGCCTACCCCCGTTCCACTCAGAGGCCACCAAGATCATCTGCGGCGTACCCCAAGGCTCATCACTCAGCCCGACGCTCTTCAACATATACATGAGCCCCCTCGCCGCATCTTCCGCGCACAGGACCTCAACATCGTCTCCTTAGCCGACGACACCTAGCTGATCCTCTCCCTGACCAAAGACCCAGTCACCGCCAAATCCAACTTCCAAGAAGGAATGATGGCCGTCACCGAATAGATGAAGATCAGCCGCCTGAAACTGAACACAGACAAGACGGAGGTCCTCATTCTTGAACCATCCCCCTCCGCCTGAAACAACTCCTGGTGGCCCGCCGCCCTGGGCACAGCACCGACTCCCACCAACCACGCACGCAACCTTGGGTTCGCCCTGGACTCATCGCTCACTATGACCAAGCAAGACAACGCCATCTCCTCCTCCTGCTTCAACACCCTCCGCATGCTACGAAAGATCTTCAAATGGATCCCCACGGAAACAAGAAGGACTGTCATTCAAGCCCTCGTCACAAGCCGGCTCAACTATGGCAACGCACTCTATGCAGGGACAACGGCCAAGCTACAGAAAAGACTACAACGCATACAGAATGCCTCCGCACGCCTCATCCTAGACATCCCCCGCCACAGCCACATCACCACTCACCTGAGAGACCTGCACTGTCTCCCAGTCAACAAGAGGATCACGTTCAAGCTCCTCACCCACGCACACAAAGCGTTCCACAACACCGGACCCGAATACCTCAACAAGCGCCTCTCGTTCTACGCCCCGACTCGCCAACTCCGCTCAGCCAGCCTCGCCACCGTACCACGCACCAGAAGAACAACAGGCGGCAGATCTTTCTCCCACCTAGCCGCCAACACCTGGAACTCCCTCCCCACCCACCTCCGACTGACCCAGACCTTCTCACCTTCAGGAGACACCTCAAGACCTGGCTGTTCGAGCAGTAGCAGCAATCCCCCCCCCCCCCCCCCTCAGCGCCTTGAAACCCTCGCGGGTGAGGAGTGTGCTCTATAAATGTACTGATTGATGATTGAAATGATATTGCCCCAAATAAGGCCAATGGAGTACGAATAGAGTGGGCTGGCATTGATCCCTATCAGTATGTTACATAAAATAGTAACAGAAAATGTCACTGAAAAAAGCTATTGTCGACAGGATAATTTCAATCATATTATTAGCTCTATTAAAACGTATCTGACGCACACCCTGTCGACAGGATAATTTCAATAATATTATTAGCTCTATTAAAACGTATCTGACGCACACCTGAATAATATATGTGATATTAACAGAGATTGGTTTGACCATACCTGTACCAAGACCTCCCGTCCATTAAAACAGGCCTTATGTCACTCACCACGATCTACTAAGGTCATTAAAACCCTTTGCCAAACATATAAACAGGCCCTGGCTGTAAGAAAGAATACCCTGCAGGTTGAAGAGTGGAACAGACAGTTTTATGCATCTGATACTAAAGACATTAAGTTATTTTGGGATACAGTGAATGCACAATTTCTATGAAATGAAAATATCCCAGAGCTTTGTTCTCTTGTGCCTTGCGATGATTGGGTGGCACACTTCTCGGATATCTTTGGATAATGCACTAATGATGCCACAATGGAACTTAGTGAAGTGATTTCCCCATTGGAGATTACTAACAATGAAGTTACATTAGCTCTACAAGCTATTGTTGGACTATGGGCCCCTGGACCCGATGGGGCACCAGTAGATGTTTTTAAATCGGCTACCAAACTCTGGGAACCTATCCTCACACTGGTGTTCAATGCAGCTGTAGGCAATAAGATTCCATCCTCATGGCGAGTTTCAATAATTGTACCCATGTATATGCCGACCTGAAATACTATCGCCCCATTTCTCTGTTGGACTCATCGGTCAAGGTAATGAGGAGAGTTTTATTATATAGGTTGGAGGAATGGGCACAGAAACAATCCATTCTATGTTCAGCACAGTATGGTTTTAGAAAGCATATGGGTACTATAGAACAATGTAAACATTTGGAGCTGCTAATTGGGAGGTGCACCAAGGCCAAGTATGGAGTTTTATATCTTTTGTTTTGCAGATTTAAGGAGCGCTTTTGATTTGGTTCACCGTAATTTACTCTGGTCAACACTGATTTCCCTAGGTGCACCTAGGCCAATAATAGGGTTAGCCTCCAGTTTGTATGAGAATCTATCTAGCAAAGTTCGCTTCGGACCAAAATGAGAGTGCTCACCTACATTTAATGTAGGGCGAGGCATTCGACAAGCTTGTGTGCTAACCCCCTTACTGTTTTATTTATTTACTAATGGGATGGATACCCATTTGCAGGCCGTGCAGGCCAATGCTCCCCGGGCTGACGGCGTTCTATTCCAGTATTATATGCTGACGATGCTGTTATGCTGTCTAGGACCCCAGTCGGCCAACAAAGATTAATGAGTGTCTTCGGGGTTTATATGTCTTCTAAGAAAATGGTGATTAATAAAGGAGGATGGTTACAATTATTTATCTGGTGTAACAAGTCTGCAACACCATTTCGCCTTGCTACGATTGAAATGTGCCATTGTACATTACTTGGTGGCTTTTCCCACCATGAAGTCCTGCCCTTCTGGTCAGATTCCATGTCGAAGTGATGGAAGAAAGTGCGATGCACCTTTTATTGTTTTGTACATTTTATCAGAATCTACAGAGTTTTTATTTAAAACCTATCTTTGTTAGACACAACATCTAATCATACAAAGCTGCTGTGAAATATCTGATTGCACTATGTGAACCCTGTGTATGTTACAATGTGGCCCTTTTTATTCTAAGTGCCACCTATGTAAGGAAAATACTTTTCATATTAGATTGCCTTTAATTTTAAACTTTATTTTGTATGAATTTAGATGATTGATTGTATAGTGATGCAATTTTATTAGGATTACTAATTTATTTAAATGTACTTTTATGGCTCTTTTTAATTAGCCAAATAAAGTTTAAGAACCAAACCGAGTATAAGACAATGACTGATTACTACTGCAATTAAATTGCTCAATGGTTCAGTCAATATAAAAATGAAAGTAAAACATTAATCACTGTTCGAATTTTAAGAACAGGGTTGATTTCCTTTTCGAAAATTAATTGAAGGTTCGGCCAATAATTGAATTTGGTTCTGAAGTAAAAATGTACCTGCTAAGTTTCAAAAATATATAGTGGGACAGTGCGCTCTGTAGTTATTTTTTGAAGGTCGCAGCATACTTCTACCAAAAAGTGCTATTTCTTGGGCTTTGTTCTGCATGGATATAATGCAACCTGATGCACATATTTTGAGTCTAGATAATTACATGGGAACTGGAGTTGCATCATGCTACAAAGCACTAAAAATGAGCTCTAACAGAAGAAAGTCAAAGGGGAAATATTTCAGTGTAAACCCCGGGAATGCAAAGGTCACCCATAGCTATTCACCGGCACAATTTATAGACTGAATGTGGATGCAGTTAAAATAAACAAATGCACTCCAGTTGCTCAAGTATAGTGTCAACATACCTGTACAAGGTCCCTACGCCCCACGGTGAGAGCGGACGCAGCATTCTTTTGGCAGGTCTCTTGGATCTCGTCCATGTTAAGACTGCGAATAAAAAGAATCCAGAGAAATAATGTTAGAACATTGGGATGATCTTCCATGGAACAACACTGCTCAGTTTAAAGGCAGTATGATTGCAAGGTAGGCATGGCATCAATTGTGTAACGCATCACCTTCACAGAGAAATGGACAAAAAAAACATATTTTAATAAAAATAACAACCGAGTGTAGGATCACAAGTCACTTGCACAGTTTCCACTTGACAACCGGTTTCTCGATTTCATCATTTTGGTAGACCCAGTATGCTTTCTGGTGCAAGAGACCTGTGTCACAAGTCTCCTGACCAGTGTTGCAGGTGATTAGATCTTGTTACTATTACAGTGCTAATGCCGGTTAGGATTTTAAGAATTATCAAAAGTACTACTCAATGTATAATAGGCCATTGTAACTGCCATGCCCAAGCTATGGGAATACAAAAAGGCAGTGGAAGCTGATCTTGGTAGTAATATGCTGTTCTTTTTACCTGCACCTTACAATGGGGACGTCTAATTGCTCTTCCTGGTAAATTTGTATAGTGGGTGGAAGTAATATGTAGCCCCAAGGCTATGGGTACTCCAAAAGGTTAGTGATGGACAGAAGCTGCTGTCTGTCCTTTCCCATCACGTTCTTCACATGCTTCTCCAGGTGATTTCCTTTTGGTTCAGAGTACACTGTAAAACTAAGTTCACTATCTTGGTTTTAATATTGATTCCCTCAAAAGAACTATTGTGTTCTGGTTAAAACTTCAAACCAGTTTAAGCAGGTCAAGGTGTGTGACTTGAAAGGCAGCAATACCAAGACTTTAGCTGTATGGCACACACCTCACAGAAAAGACTGGGCTGAAGATCCACCCCACATCCTGTGCGTTGTGATGTGAAGAGAGACTATGTGCTCTTCCATTTCAAAACAACAACCACCACACATAATTACCATGCAGCCATTACACTGGGAGTCACTACAAATTAGGTGAGTTTCCAATACAATCAGGACTCTCCATTTCACAAAGGGTATTACAATGCTGGTAAGTATATGTAAGTATAAATTAACACACTCAATTTTCTTTTAAAAAGAGTTGGGGGGGGGGGTTTACAGACCATAAAAGAAAAAAACACAATTGGATGAGGATATATATATATATATATATATATATATATATATATATATATATATATATATATATATATATATATATATATATATATATATATATATATATATATATATATATATATATAACACACACACAGATTTCTAAAAACGAGTTCTGCTTCTGCATCTAATGTATAAAACCATCGAAATATGCTAGTTATGGTTAACAAAACACACAAAACATGCCATAACTCGTGCACAAACCAAGTTGTTCTCTTGGAGCCTGTGGTTCTGTGCCACTGGAAAATTGTTGGTTTATGCATGAGAGATGCTCCAACATATGAGTAATGGGGGAAGATGATCACAGGGCCTGCTCTGTTGCCAATGCCAAGGAGTTATTACTTGGGGATGGAAGCTTGGCTAGGTTTTTTTATTATATAAATTTGTTTAGATTTGCAAATTCAGTGTACACTTCAAACCCACCACCATCGTCCCCACAGCTTAGCTGCACCATCAACTGCTTGATAGAAACCATCCCCTTCCCAGGCGACTGGAAACATGCTGAGATCAACCCGCTGCTGAAGAAGCCATACTCAGACCAGACAGATCTCAAGAACTTTAGACCGATCTCATTCCTCCCCTGTCCAGCCAAGGTCATAGAGAACGCCATCAACGCCCAACTCTCCAAGTTCATTGAAGTGAACCATGTCCTGGACACCTCCCAATCTGGCTTCTGAAGCAACCACAGCAAAGAGACTGCACTCCTTGCCGCCCCAGACTACATCCGCTCCCTCCTCGACCGGGTTTGAGACCCCAGCCCTCATCCTACTAGACCTTTCGGCCACCTTCGACACTGTATCCCACTGCACCCTAATCAGAAGACTCCATGAAACCGGCATCCGCAATGAGGCTTTGGACTGGATCTACTCCTTCCTCACTGCCCCAGACCCAGCAAGTCAAACTAAAGCAGTTTCTCTAAGAACCCACAGAGATCAGCTGTGGAGTGCCCCAGGGTTCTGCCCCTGAGCCCCACCCTCTTAAAAGTCTACATAGCCCCCTCACAGTCATTGTCCGAAGCCACAGACTCAACATAGTCTCCTACGCTGACAACACCCAGCTGATCCCCTCTCTCACCAATGAACGCACAACCACCAGAACCAACTTCCATAGTGGAATGAAGGCTGTTGCTACCTGGATGAAAGACAACTGGCTCAAGCTTAACTCGGACAAGACCGAAGTACTCATCCTGAGACTCACCCCTTCTGTCTGGGACGACTTCTGGAGGCCAGCCGCTTTGGGATCTCCCCCACCCCGACGAACCATGCATGCAACCTCTGCATTATACTTGACTCATCACTCACTATGAACCACCAAATCAACGCAGTTTCCTCAGCCTGCTTCCACACGCTCTGCCTGCTTCGAAAGAGATTCAGATGGATCCCCACAGAATCCAGAAAAACGGTCACCCACGCACTGATTATCAGCTGACTTGACTACGGCATCACACTCTACCCCAGGACACCAAGAAACTACAGAACATCCAAAACGCAGCAGCCAGACTGATCCTCAACATCCCCGCCACAGCCACATCACGCAACACCTCTGACAACTCTACTGGCTGCCAGTCAACAAGATAGTCACTTTCAAGTTCCTCACTCACCTACAAACCTCTACACGACAAAGGACCGGCATATCTGAACCACTGCCTCACATTACACGTACCTGCCAGACAACTCTGATCCTCCCAACCTGCCCTCGCCTCAGTCCCCAGAATCCACAAGACCAGAACAGGAGGAGAAGTCGTTCTCCGACCTCGCCGTTAAGATTTGGAACACCCTGCCCCCTGCACCTCAGGCAATCCGCGTCGCTGACCCAATTCAGGAAGGACCTCAAGACCTGGCTCTTCAAATGATCCTTCAGCCTGTCCAACAAGCAGCCCCCCTCCCCAGTGCCTTGAGCCCCTCATGGGTGATTAGCCGCCCTTTACAAGTCCCTGACTGATTGATAGACACCCTAAAGTTTGCATCAGGATCGCAAGTTAGATTTCTGACTTGCGAAACCCCAAATCTGAAATTGCAGCCAGGTACCAGGATAATGAGACAGGTACCATGGCACCTGGCTGCCACTTAGGTGTTGGGGATTTTTGAGACTGAGTTGAAACTCGTGAATCCCACAGCAAGGCAGGTCCCTTACAAGGTACACCTACTAGCACCTTTTGTGTCCCACAAGGAAGAGAATTGGGGATATATAGAGGTTCGTCATGGCACGCTAGGCCAGTAGATAACAAGGTTACTAATGGCTGATATACACACAACAATGGTAGATCTAATGGGTGGGTAAATAATTTTGAGGGGGTGACAGTCTTTGTGACTAATGTACCAAGGCTTGAGGGAGAAATAAACAAAGATTATGACTAGCTAATCAATAAGGTGATCCATTGGATCAGGAATCAACATCAGTGATATTCCGTCTTTCGATCAGAGTCAGACATGTGTGTCAAAAGCCTCTCAAGGAATAAAGAATAGTTTGATGTGGTCAAAGTGACCTTTGCTGAGCCTAAACATGTAAAGGGGTCGGTGGACTTGGAGGCCCGTACGATGCCGCCAACGGTTCTTCCATCCAATTAACCTCAACTCTCCATAAATTAATGGTGTTAGATATCAAGCTGATTTCTTTTTTTAATCTTATTCAAGTTTTAGGGGTTGTCCCCCCCATGGTTAATTCTGGCAGCTCCAGGGCTTTGTCATGTTGATTGACAGAATGACTCAAATGACTCAGTGCTTCACACGGAGTACTTATAAAGATCCTCAGGTGAGAGAGGGATTCTAACATAAGGCCAACAAAATGTAATCTTGGTTGGGGCAGATGAAGGCTTGTCAAGCGACTCAGAAGGAGTGAGTAAATTGCAGGGCCGAGTGGCTAAAGGTGTAAGTGTAGCCTACCCTATGTGTATATCTATTAGCTTTGATCAGGTTCTTATAGGTTCGTCGGCCAGCAACCAGGCTGGGAGTCTAGCCATGGGGTGCGATGAGGTAGTAAACACAGCTAACCTATTATGTTCATCAAGTATTGGAAGCTAACCCAGTGTGTTCATTAAGTTTGGAAGCTTACATGATTTGTTCTGGAATGTGGCATGATTGCAGCGGAAACTTTCTGAACTTGAGTAGTTGGATAAGTGTGGAGCCCGTTACACTGACTGCTAATCTGCTGTTGGGTCATACTGAGGAGTTGGTGAGGCCAGGACCTTGACCGCTGTGCCATAACTGTTGCTGCTGTTGGGCCGGCAAACCGGGGACTACATCCCCCACCACCCTTTGCGGCGCGCACAGCGTCACACGTACCAGGAGGCGCTCAAGAGGGGCCAGGGCTCCTGCACCGCGGGAGTCCATTACACTGAC
Source organism: Lissotriton helveticus (assembly GCF_964261635.1). NCBI lineage: Eukaryota > Metazoa > Chordata > Amphibia > Caudata > Salamandridae > Lissotriton > Lissotriton helveticus. The sequence goes on along the minus strand of NC_136073.1, from coordinate 646,899,034 downwards.
CACTAATCCTCTGTTGGGCCATACTGAGGAGTTGGTGAGGCCGGGACCTTGACCGCTGGGCCAAACTGTTGCCGGGGGACTACATCGGCCACCCCCCTTCACCGTATCATTTGACTGCCGGTTCATTGTCCACTCTACACGTTGTCACTCAGATATCCAGGACCCGGGGATTCGGAAGGAGGTAGGCCTGTCCTTATCACCACGTAGCTCCCCCTTGGTTTGACAACACCTGCATTGACTCTCACAGACCTCTGATAGGGGCTCACAGAGGCCTTGCTGGACTAACATTGGACATACACTGCGAGTATCCCCACTTAAGGGGTTCATTCTTTGTGATTTCATTGTTATTCTGTATATAACTACTGAATTATCCTTGCTATTGCACTCTACTGATGGGGAGGCAAAAGATACAGACGGGGTTAGCAGGGGCTAAGGCAATGGTTAGCACTAATACCACAGTCACGACAATGGACTCTTTTTTACAGAGGGGGGCAGCTGTAATCGATAGACGCCTGTCCAGGTCACCTTCTAATAACCAGCACCTACCCCCAGCAGATACTATTGTATCTATGGCTGAGGTTACTATAGAATCCCTGCGTTCATCCATCTGTCCTGGTACCAGTTTAGGGTCGCACGAGGGTTCTCCTGTCTCTGAAGGGTCATCATCTGTGCAAAAAGTTCCCCCTTCGGCCTCATGTAGGCCTCTTTCTCCAGTTATCATTATAGAAAATAGGAAAAGTATTTTTCCCCTACCAGGGAAAGATGGCACCCAAGTACAAAAACATGTAGACACTCACGCATATTCTCATAAGTGTACCCCTCAACCCTCTGTTCTGGGGCAAATTTAACCAGGTGGAGGTACAAAAAGGAAACTCCAAACTATAGTGGGTAAAGCAAAAAAAACTACCAACCCAGTCAGCAAGTATATGGCATCCAAGCTGATAGCCATGAACATAGACCTGTTGGTTACTGAAGCCTTTGAAGATATAATGACTAGTCTGCTGGATGCTACGTTATGTCCCATTCATGACAGGTTGACAGCGATTGAAAAAGGTCTGGCAGGGTGCACCCAGATAAACGTACCCACAAATTTAGGGGCGCTAAGAGAAGCCCCGGGATCCAGTATTGTTGTCAACCCAGGCATACCCACAAACCCTAGAAACACCCATAGAGATCAGCAACGCACCGGGTGCCTGAGGGCGCATACAGTCCGGGGGGTGACAGAGACAGATGGCCCAGGGGAAAATCAGGTATCCAGCCGGGCTCTGACGGTTTCTTATCACGAGCGGGATTCTCAATTTCCTGGAGGCCGGTTAGTGGGCCCGCAAGGCATACAGCGGACATTTACCTGTTGTCCAACTTCCTCCTGAATCCACACCTTATGTAGTGATCCTGGGGAACGTGCCACAGCTCACCCCGGGACAAATGAAGATTTTAGCCAGTTAAAAAATAAGGTACTCCACTGGCTAACAAACAACACTACCGTGGACTTCAGGGTTGAACGTAGTATCATTATGGTGCATCGAGTTGGTTGGATAGGCAGCGCGCGGAAACCGGGAGAGGGCGATTGTTTAATTGTGAATTTCAACAGAGCTTCCCTAGCTGAAAGAACCCTGTCCAGGGATTCGTTTGTTAGCCCACTATTCCAGGGTCTGTAATACAGGCATTACCGTTGGGGTTCTTTTAAAGTGCACATAAAAGGGCCCAGAGCTATGGATACCCCCCCCCCCCCCGAGACAGGTGGCACCAAAAGTCTCTTATGGCAAGGGATCAATGGCACCCACAAGTATCTTGCAGCATAAACCAATCTGTGGGGCTTTACCCTGCCTCCACACCAACCCATCCCATAGCACTATTTAATAGATTTTCTACACTATCAGGTTTGGAGGAGTGCGATTGATTACATATTTCTCCTTAGCTCACAGTCAAGTTTAAGCTTCAGCAGAAGGTTTACCCCCTACTGATAGTTGAATCTAAGCCCCAGCAGGAGGTTTAACCCCCATTTGCACAGAGAGAGGTGACCCCCCCCGCAAACTGCATAACAATGTTTTATCATGGAACATAGCAGGTTTGGCAGAAAAGTTCCAGGACGCCATATGGCAGCAGTTTGTTAGGCACCTTTCTGTAATTTGTCTTCAGGAGACATGGCTGGTGAATTGCAATCTGTTTTTGGAGGGATTTAAGGTTTTTTTTGTCCCCGCCTCCCCGTCAGTATATGGCAGAGCTAAGGGTGGTCTGGTCATTTATATATCTTTGGGACTGGACTGTCAGGTCCGGATCCTTCCGTCCTCTAGCCAGGGTCTCCAGGCCATGGTTCTTAAGAATGGGAATACCAGTATGGGCTTGATCAACTTTTATAATGCACCGAATAGTACACATGGGGAAAGTAACATCACCCAGTTGGGCTTCTACATAAGGAAGACATGTGGTTTTATTTCACATTCTCTAATGGTGTTGGGTGATTTTAACATACACCCATGTGGAGACCCAAAGAATACAGTAATGTATAAATACACCGAATGCGGGGGCTCCACTTTGAGCACTCTAATCAGGGGGGAGGAACTGAACAACCTACCCAATGAATTTGACCTAATGACATTAATGTCTCTCTCCGCCCCTTATAGTAAAGCTCTGGTCCCTTCTTTTAAAGGGAGAGGCAGTGGATCTTTCATTAATCATATTTTAATTTCATCACCAATTCAGTCTCTATTTCATGGGTTCACCATTGTGGACAGTGTATATAGTGATCACAATCCTCTCTGTGTACACCTGAGCGGCCCACTTTTAATTAGAAAACCTAGTGTGGTGATATCGGGAAAGTTAAGACCAACGGACGGTAGTTGTTGTCTTAAATGGTCGCAAGGGCGGCTCTAGGCTTATGGCGGCCCTGGACAGGGAGCGTAGGTAGGGGGCCCCGGAAGAGGGGGTCCGGGCGGGTTGGAGCCCCCGGAGCTCAGGAAGGTGTTATAATAAAACGTCTAGAAAAGGCGTTCGATGAAGAGTACCTACGGCTTGCTCCTTCCTGTTGATCTGCCTTTCTCTTTCGTTTCGACTAACCAGATTCATGTACTCGAATTCTCTTCATTTTGCTTGCAATGGGTACGCGAATGTCGTGTGCCCACTATCCCACCAGATATTAACTATGACTATTGCGCTAACACCAGTACTTTATAAAAACTATAGATTAACTTGTAAGACGACTCGCCCGCCGAGAGAGGAAAAGGTTATAGTTGCTTTTGAGCAAGATGGCGGTGGCCGTGGCTTATATACGCCTGTACCAGCGGGCCAGCAGTGGGTAGGGAAAAAAGAAGCCAATCAGGAACCAGGAGGAATGCAGGCACGGTGGCCGGTGAAGTGGGGAGGGTCAGGGTGTTTTGAAGTGATACAGAGCCGGAGGCCGCCAAATCCCTGCTAGGGGCCACCACCCAAATATGTATCCATCCTCAGAGGATTATTATATTAAGGATATATATTTGCGTGGCGGCCCCTGGGGTTTGGCGGTCCTGTGCAGGTGCACAGCTTGCACATGCCTAAGGCCGCCCCTGATGGTCACAGATTGATCCCGATGTTTTTTATAGGGAGGTGAGAGACTCATGTGCTGTCGAACTTGCCCTCTGGGTTTTGCCAGGCACCCTACAGAGGGACATTCTCAGTGCCTTTAACACCATTTCTACCAAGGCAGGAGAACTTTTAAGTGCACCAGCACGCAGGGTAGTTACTCCAAACCCTAGATGGTTTGATTCATCCTCCTCCCAGGCGGCACGAAAGTTGAAGGAGGCCCTGAATGTTACCTCGAGAAACCAACCATATATACGTGCTTGTCGCACAGATTACAAACAGGTCCTAGCCATACGCAAGGCAGCTCTTAAGGAGGAGACATGGAATGAGCTTTTAGAAATTAGTACCCTAGGGAACAGCTCACGGTTCTGGGGAATTGTCAACAGACCACTGTTTATGAAAGACACAGGCAGTGACCTAGGCTCCCACATCACGGAGGAAGAATGGGTGTCCCATTTTCAAACTATGTGTAAGGGCTCTATGGCTCTCCATGGACAGCCAACTAGGGAATATAAAACCGACAGCGTGACCTTTGAGCAGATAGAGGTGGAGGCGGGGATTGCTGGCCTAACCAGTAACAAGGCCCCGGGTCCAGATGGCATCCCTCCGGATCTCTATAAATCAGACCCATCTTTCTGGGCACCGATCCCTGTGGCGATTCTTAATGCTGCTGCCAGGGACGGTTGCCCAGAATCCTGGGCCACTTCCACCATTGTGCCAGTGTTTAAAAATGAGGATCGCAACAGCACTTTCTGCTATAGGGTGAGCTCCCTTATCGATTCAGTAGTAAAAGTGGTGGGAGGAGTGTTATTGGAAAGATTATCTTCCTGGGCAGAGGAGCATAACACCATCTCCAACATCCAATATGCGTTTCGCCCAGGGTGGTCGACAGTGGCCCAATGTCTAAACCTTTACTTGATTCTCTGTAAATACTCGATGGCCCGCCCAGGCACAATCTACCTGGCCTTCATGGACCTTTCATCCGTGTTTGACTGCGTCAATCGAGCAAAGCTGTGGCAGTCCATGAGGGCGATGGGGGTGCAAGATAACATTGTGAACGTCCTAGTGGATCTACATATAGACACCAAGGCGAATGTTAGATATGCCCAAGATCTCTGGGTGTCTAGGGATTTTAAAATCGAAAGAGGGGTACGGCAAGGTTGCATTTTGGCCCCTTTCCTGTTTAATTTTTACATAAATGAGCTTGATGGAGCCTTGGTGGGCACAGGGGCAGACTTCTTGCATGTAGGGCGACGGGGTCTCCCTGTCCTACTATATGCAGATGATGCAGTCCTCATAGCCAGAACCGCCAGGGGACTCCAAACTTTGTTAGACACCTTTTTAAAATTCATGAGGTCTCGAGATATGGCAATTAATAATGCCATATCCTATATTTTTCAGGTAGGGCAACGGCCGATGAAAAAGTATCCTCTTACAGTCGGTTCTGAGAAGGACCCTTTGACGACAGTGTTTTCATACCTGGGGTCTTACTGGATAACTGTCTGAAGTGGGGGCCCCTTATTCAGAAGAAAAAGGGGGAGTTCTCCAGAATAACTTCTGCCATTTTTAACTTTGCTGCAAAGATGGGCAAGCGCCCGATTGCAGCCTTGTTGAAAATTTACCAGGCTAAAAGTGTAGCAACTGCCTGCTACAGCAGCGAAATCTGGGGATACACCACTACAGATGTATTACAGGTGGTCGAGAATAATTTTCTAAAACGTCTGTTGGGTGTGCCAAACGGATCATCAATCTTGGTAGTCCATGAGGAATTGGGGTACCTTTCTCATGTGACACCCTAGCTCTGCGCCCTCTAGTGTTTTGGCTCAAGTGCTGGCTGAATAAAGAATTATCTCTCAGCCAGCAGATTATAACTGATTGTGTGAGCCTCGACCATATGTCCCGGATTCCATGGCTGAATTACATTAGAGGCTGCTTTGCAGAGTTGGATCGCCCTGAACTTTTTTTTTAAATCATGACATCATTGCAAAAAAGGATGTGGAGTTTGTCGAGAAAGCCTTTAGCTGTATTAGTAAGTTAGACAGAGAGAGTTGGAACTGCGAAAACCCAGCGTCCGCACATTTTTGGCGCTAAAAACCAACCCATCGGCAGCAGAGCCTTACCTCCTGGAATCTCTGTCCACATATGAGCATTTTTATTGTCCAGGTTTCGTTTGGATCTTTTTCATTTGTTACTTGCTGCTCTAAAAGGATGTAGTAGAGGACAGGTGATAGCACCCTGTGGCTGCGATGGTGTCTCCACAGGACTTGCTACACTTCATGTTACTAGGGAAATTTTACGAGGTAACACAGAGACATTTTTCATTTCCCATTTTAAAGAGGTTGGATTTTAGCCAAGTCCGCCCAGCATTTCGGCACCTGCAATTGTTGAAGCCAGACTGTATTTTTTTTAATTGTGTGCTACTTGAAATCCACAGTAAGAACGAGGGCCTGCCTGGAATTTTAGTTATTTTAATGGGAGAGGGCACCTCTTGTTTGAATACTTGGTAAATGTGACTTTTTCTTATATAGATCCATCTGCTCCATATTTACTGATATGTACTGTAATTTTAATGTATCAAGTTTTAAATGAGATGTGCTTGTTTTGTGACTGTACTTTTAATGTATCAAGTTTTAAATGAGATGTGATTGTGTTGTAACTGTACTTTTAATGTATCAAGTTTTAAATGAGATGTGATTGTGTTGTAACTGTACTTTTATTGTATCCAGTTTTAAATTAGATGTGATTGTTTTGTAACTGTACTTTTAATGTATCAAGTTTTAAATGAGATGTTATTGTTTTGTAACTTTTATGGTTTTCTTTTTGCAAAACCGAATAAAGTTGTTTTGATTGACTGATTGATTGATTGAATAGTTGGATCTTCTGGATGAATATCACCTTTGTATGTGCCAAGAAACCTGTTTGACAGAGCCTTTTTATAAGCTGCATTTTTTAATCTTTAATTTTAAGGGACTTCCATCCGAGGCCAGGTGAGCTTCTGGGGGACTCAAAATTTAAATAAAAAATATTCTTTATTGGACTATAAATAAAATGATAAGACTATGTATACATGCGGTGCACACCATAAAAACAAAATAAATTTTTCATATATTAAAAAAGCAATGATTCCCCACATTTCAAAAAATATTTTTAAAAAGATGCAAAAGCAAAGCAGACTTCATCCTCGGTTAACATCAGTAAAAAGCACAGAGTATATCCACATTGAATAAAAGTATGCCATTTCTGCAAAGTTATTAAAAAGCTTTTTGAATAAATACTATAAAATCAACACAAAAAAGTGCAATAATGATTGTGTCAAATGACCATCACATGGGGGACTTGTTACTTAGGTCAAAATATAAGTAAATAGTTGAGTTAAAAGATTCAATACCCATTGCCTGACGTAATAGGTTTGCATCTCAGAAGAAGCAATAGGCTTTATGTGAATCTGTATAACATTCATAACCATTTTTTCCCGTAGAACTAAGACTCAACCATTGATTAGATAAACATTTGACTAGCCTTAGCAAGAAGCCTCTCCTTATGGCCGCAGCAGATTTCAATTTTACTTTTCAATCGTTAGATTCCATACTCTCAATCACAGAGGGGGAAGATGAAGTAATTTGCACTCCCTGTCTTCATGCCGATCACATACAAGTTTTTACAGTGGGAGCAATCTTGATTCTTTTAAACTTTGCATGGCCTATGGAAGAGCAAAGGCTGCTCTAAATCGGACAATAGATTGTATACTTTAGAAAGAGTGACTTATAGGCGCAGGATTGATTCATTTCTACTGGATACAGCACTGTGGGATAAAAAGGTGGATTTCTCAATTCAATCTAAATTGAGTACAATCGCCGGGCCATTAAACGGCCAAGTTTATTGTCCAACAACGTACTTCACAGTGAAATATATCATTTCTTCTATACAGTCATTGTTCCATATGCCCATATCCCTAGACGGGATATCCCTATTTTTGAGCTGCATCACTCCTTATTTAAGGAAGATTTCCTTCAAGCCCCTAGAGATCTTGTACAAACTAAACCCAGGAAAATATCCTGGTACACAAGTGATTGCCATAAACGCGAATTCAAACTCGCACTAGCAATTAAATCTCTGCATATTACTTTAACCGTCAGGCTAGAGTCCATTACCCTTGGGCCCTTGGCCAAAGCAAGTCCTTTTGTCATATTAGTCCACGCAGTAGCCAACGTGGCTGCGGCACTATTGACAACTTTATGCAATTCTTCACTTAGGTCAATCATTTTTCAAACTTGTACTCTTGTAGCAATCCTGAGGTTTGTCAGTGAAAGACAGTTCATTAACATCTGTCATTAACCGTTCTTTTTCACTGGATCACTCGTTTGTTTTTCCCTTTCTGACACTAGGATGGTCAGAGTCTCCCTGCCAAGGCTCCCCTGGCCGAGACAAAATCCCATGACATTTTTTTCATTCTGAAGTTCTAGTGTGGGCCCTTTACATCAACTTAGTGTCCAATGCCATAGTTGCTGGTGTGGCTATTCCAGATAGCTGGCGAAGGGCCAAGATTCTAACCATTTATAAAAGAAAATCAATAGTGGTGTTGCCAGCAACTACAAGACAAAAAGCCTTTTGAATAACTTGAAAATTTTTGTAAACAAGTTTTGAATAAGCTAGAGCAGTGGATCAGTGAGGGTCGGGTCATTTCTCCATTGCAGACTAGCTTTGAAGCCAAAGACAGCACTATAGACTAGGTGTTTAGGCTGTCTGATTCTATGGAAGTACATCAAGCTCAAGAAAGGACAATTATATGGCATATTTGTGGACAGCTTTCAACCTAGTCTCTAGATATCTTGTGTGGAATAACATCAAGTTGATGACTGTCCCTGCATTGCAAAAATTGACTGTAGGAGAGTAGGGTCACCCCATTATTTTGCTTTTTGCTTCACTGGTTTTCAACTTAATGTGGCTGTGGGCCTGCTAATCAGACCCACAGCCCTGCTGTTCTCTCTCTAAATCACACACCATGTACTTTAGGTACATCACCAATTGGGATTTGGGTCACTCTTATGAGTCCCTGTACAGTGTACCATAGGTACCCAGGGATTGGTGCACCCAAGGCCTACCAGGGGCTGCAGCATATCTTTTGCCACCCCTGGCTGGCCATCCAAACTGACACAACTGGCTGATCACTCAGCTGGGACAAGGTTGTGTAATCACCCCTTGCTTAGGTGTAGTATTCCTATACCTACCATTATATATAGACACATATGCACCTATAAGTCACTCCTATGGCAGGCCTTAACAATCCTGAAGGCAGAGTGCTTGGTTTTATGTGAGATGGTGCTCTAGCATGAGCTGAGCCTGTCTGCAGCTTTCGTAACCATGTCCTTATAGCTGTTCTATGATATAGCCATACCATATACTCTTAAGTGCATTATTAACCTCGCGGTTAGATGCTAACTTTGGTTTGGCTTTATCAAAACATGTCGTGTAAGGTGTCATACGCTTTGGAATACTATCCCCTCGCCAGTTCTGGCGACGGGGGTAGCATTCCACCCTTCTAGAGAAAGAAGATATGTTGTTCCTACTAATCCCGGTTAAAGTTAACCAGAGCCTCAGCATCACAAAATGGATGCTACTGCCACAGACACAAGTCTGACCTCCTGCTGCTGGGAGTCCTTCCAGCGAGGGAGGCTTGGACAATAGGTTACCTGTCTTGGGAGGTGCTAACACCACCACAGACAGGCTATAGTGTATTGGGGCAGGGAGGGCTGAATGAAATGAGACACTTCCTGGGGCACACAAGGTGTCCCATGCATAGTCCAGTTCAAACCGGTGCTGGGGCACTCCAGCCCCAGCTCTAGCGCGAAACTGGACAAAGGGAAAGGGGTGTAACCACCCCCTTCCTGGGTCCCACCCATAGGAGGGACCTAGCAGGTAATCCAGCCCCTAAATTTGGTATATAGGTAGGAGCTGAGTCCCAAGACTTTAGATTTATCCTGACTGACACTTGAAACGAAACTCTGGACCTTCGACGTTCTACCTGAAGATAGAAGATTGAAGAATCTCCCTTGTGGTCAAGGAGTGACCACCCTGTGCAAGCAGGCACCATCAAGAGATCAACGGTTTGCTTTGTCGAGGCTCCCGCCGGAGCCCGAGCACAGAGCCTGACAAGACCCGGACTTCCAGACTTCCAACAGCCCGATCCACAGTCACAGCAGAGCTGAGACCCGTGGAGGCGACGAGAGACGTGGGACCGGCCATCTTGGAAAGCCAGCGAATTGCTTTCGTGCAACTTCTGAGGCACCCTCGAAGTTGTGCATTGGGGATTGAGAACCCCCAGCCCGAGCACCAACTGCACCGAAGATCAGCCCTCCACACTCCACGAGTTCTGCGTGGGGCCCTTATGCATTTTCCTGCTCGACGCGTCTGTCCGCTCACTTGCCCGTTGGCTAGTGGCCTCTGTGACAATGAACCTTTTGATTTATACCGCTGGTCTGGTTGCTCCAGACTGGCCCCTGCTTCCCTGAAACGGAGAAGCCCATCAGAACTTGCTGGTCTGATTAAGAAGCCATCTTCGATTCCTGAGTGGGTTGCCTGTGCCAAGGCTTGTTGACTCCAATCCGGAAGCCGACCCGCCGACAGCGAGAGCCTTCGTGGGACAGTCCGTATCCAGCTCCTGGTCGTCGTCGACACCTCCTGGTCGACGTGGCTGCAGAGACAAGCTTCACGACGTCACCTGATTGCTTCGCGACATCGCCTGGTTCCTTCCTGGTTCCATCCTGGTCACTGGCTAGTGACCCAGACTCTGTTCCCTCTGCTTTCAGGTGCTCTTCATCCTCGATCCGCCCGTGGATCCACCCGGACACTTCTCTCCTGGTCGCCTGCAGCATCTTTCTCCAAGGCTCCATAGGAATCAGCGACGAAACCCGACACACTTTGACACCTATGCACCCGCTTCCTGTCGGTGAGGTAAAGCGAGTATTTTGGTACTCCTGTGGGTATTGACTATCCTAATGTCCTAGTTTCAAGTAGCTTTTCTCTAGTCCATCCGGAAGTGTCCTAAAAGAACTAGTTTCCAATTCTTTCGTTCCCATTCTAACTCTATGGTAACTTGCGTGCGTGTAAAGACACTGCATGCGCATCCCATGGGCCTCCTGCACCCTATCCTTTGGTAGTACAGCATAGCCCCAGCGATTCTCCAGGCCCTAGGCCTTTCCTTTGTTCGTGACGTGGTTCTTATACCACTATTTTAGTATATGGTTCGAAGTGCCCCTAGGGCATTACTGTATTTTGTGCAACTTATTATATTTTAATTAAGTATCTTGTTATGTGCTGGTGCCTCTGACCTCATAAAGAGTTCAGAGGATTGTGTTAGAAATAAATACATATATATTTTGATATACAACCTGTGTGGTGTCCTTTCACTTGGTATTAAAAGGATTGCATATGGTAAAACAGCTGGCTTCACATGCCCTCTTGAGTTTAGCCTAAAACTGCTTTGTCCATGCTACCACTAGGATAGCTGGTCTATAAGGCTGACTTTATAACCATCACCATAAGGGTTGTTTGGATTGGTGCAAGGTGCTCACTAGAATAGTGAACATCATATACCAGGCCAACTTCTCACATTGACGAAAAAAGTTATGCTCAGGTTTGCTGGGATAGGGACTGTGAAATAACAGAACATAGAGATGTGTGACAGGGATGAGTACTAGTTCATACATTATTTTCCTTATATATTAATGATATCATCCATACACTTATAGATTGTATACATGACTCACCCAGGGTAGATGAAACACCTATATCGGTCTACTCTTTGGCGATGACACTATGATTATCTCAATACGTCTACATTTTTTTTTAACACAAAGGACATTGATATCAACATCCAAAAGACAAAATATATGGTACTTTAGGGGTGGACTGAGGTTGGAGGATGTGTGTATTGATTAAGTTGCCCCAAGTTGATTGCTTGAGTAATAACATTGACAATAGATTATTGAGAAGAGCAGAGCTATGGTTTACACAGAGCATTACACAGAGCAGCAGTGATCATCAAACTGCATAGATTACAAAATATGTGTCCCTAGCTCTAGAGGTTTATAGAGCTAAGGCACAATCAGCTGCCTTGTATGGTGCTGAAATAAGATGAATATTGCAAAAAACACAGTTGATGGACAGAATGTAGAACAATGTCATACATTCACCCCAGTACAAGGATCTGGGCCTAAATCCATCGTTTTTTTTGCACTCCACACCACCCTGGGTTAGACACTGACTATATGCAAATCAGCTCTGACCCTGTGCCTCATGGGAACAGTCCAGTCCGAACTACCAAGCCATGTCTTTCCCAGACCGGAATCAAGCATCCAAGGACTGGTTTCTGGCTATCAGCCTTCATCAGCCTGGATAGCTTGACTCCAGTGGTGTGGAGAGCCTGGGACTCACGTCTGAGCATCCCCAGCACACTCAGGGTGAAATTGCAAAAAACATAGTTGATGGACAGAATGTAGAACAATGTCATACATTCACCCCAGTACAAGGATCTGGGCCTAAATCCATCGTTTGTTTGCACTCCACACCACCCTGGGTTAGACACTGGCTATATGCAAATCAGCTCTGACCCTGTGCCTCATTGGAACAGTCCAGTCCCAACTACCAAGCCATGTCTTTCCCAGACCGGAATCAAGCATCCAAGGACCGGTTTCTGGCTATCAGCCTTCATCAGCCTGGATAGCTTGACTCCAGTGGTGTGGAGAGCCTGGGACTCACGTCTGAGCATCCCCAGCACACTCAGGGTGAAATTGCAAAAAACACAGTTGATGAATAGTCAATGTTAATGTGCTGTCACTACAGGAGAATTATTTTGTTAAATCCCTGTTTAACATGCCACAGTGTACCTGTGAGGTAATGGGGTGTATTATATGGTGTGGTTGTGCCAGTCATTGGAGGAGTTGTTACCTCCTCCTGGAAGGAAGACAAACTGGCTAACACTGCTCTTTCTCTTCTTCTACAGATCCAGTATTGCCACTGCACTGCAGAGAGCAAGATCCTACAAACCCCCCAACCTCCGAAAAAACAAGGGGCCCTGAACTTTTATATAAGTTAAACACCCTGTGAAGCATTTGAAAGAAGCCGAAATTCTTCACTACTACTAGGTTAACATCTCATAACTGTAACTATAAGTCCCTGTTTATCATTGCCTCAACCTCTGTTTAGCCAGGCGTTAGTAATATATTTACTACAATTTCCCCAAGCAGCTCGATGCCAAATCACTTCTTAAAATTGCTGCATATTTACTAAATAAAATAATAGTCTTGTTCCTTTTTATAAAAATATAACACTTTTTATACAGTCCATTTATTTTGAGCAACACGTGCTCTCTGAACTAGACAGTCTACCCCTACCCCAACCAAAAGGAGACCCATAGCACTTTAGTGGGCTTCTAGTCGGATTTAGTTTGTACATTTCCAGGGACAGTGGAAATACTTCTTACAAGGACAGCCTAACTGCCCTTGTATTGTGCAGGTCTGGAAATCAGGCATGACTTCTGTAATCATACAAATCTAGAGGGGGTGAGAGAGCCATCCCAGAGGTGACAGACAGAGTCAGGGCTACAGGGAAGACGAAAATAAATGGGTTCAAATTGACAGAGTAGGAGACTGGACTACCTGCCCCTGACAGAAACAGACATGGAGAGATATAGTTTACAATTCTAACACATACAATTATGGGGGACCCTAGGGCTAGTTTAATGACTGTGCTCTGGATACACGCCCTTCAAAACCTTTACAACAACAAGAGTACCAGAGGGTCAAAATAATAACAAGGAATGTTTGGATAACGGCTGAGAATTAGTACCACTAGCCATATCCCAACTCTTCTTAGTAAAATAAGAATAAGCCAAACAAGTGTATGGTCTTGAACACCCATCAGTCACCACTCGGAACCACCCTTCATCATTTGGGGTTCCAGGGACCCACACAACAAGCTGCCTGATGACAATCAGAAAAGGGCCTAATAGATGATAAACGGTCCCTCCTGTGGGCAGTGTGGGGTCACTTTTTTGTCAGGAGTGGTTGGTTGTATATATATATATATATATGAGTGGAGTGGCTAATGGGGTAACAAACTAAAGTGCAGTGCAGAAAAACTGTGATACCAAAAAATGCAAAAAAAGTGTAGTTAAAATTGGTTTAGGAAGCAGAAAACTATTTTTAATCGGATATAGCTTCCAATGCCAACATTAAAAATAGCAAAGACAGAGGAAATTTATAAACTGTCTAGTAGTGGAACGTGGTCAACATGTTTCAGCAAATAACGGCCATGTGGCCTTGCTTTCTTCAGGACCTTGTCAAAACGACTACTGCTACTGCACACAAAACCAAAATGTGAACAAAATAAAATAATAAAAAGAAACAGTGTTCTAAAGAAGTGAAACAACTCAGATACTGGTATAAAAGTCACCTGGACCTCCTAGGTGTACTCTTCCGTATCTTCTTACAGATTCGGTTGTTCATCTATGCCGCGTTGGAGTACCGACGGAGAGAGCGGTGCTTCACTTATGTCCTGAGCCGCAGCCAGGTGGGGTGAGGTCTGCACATCTTACACATCGGTGAACAACCGAATCTGTAAGAAGATACGGAAGAGTACACCTAGGAGGTCCAGGTGACTTTTATACCAGTATCTGAGTTGTTTCACTTCTTTAGAACACTGTTTCTTTTTATTATTTTATTTTGTTCACATTTTGGTTTTGTGTGCAGTAGCAGTAGTCGTTTTGACAAGGTCCTGAAGAAAGCAATGCCACATGGCCGTTATTTGCTGAAACATGTTGACCACGTTCCACTACTAGACAGTTTATAAATTTCCTCTGTCTTTGCTATTTTTAATGTTGGCATTGGAAGCTATATCCGATTAAAAATAGTTTTCTGCTTCCTAAACCAATTTTAACTACACTTTTTTCGCATTTTTTGGTATCACAGTTTTTCTGCACTGCACTTTAGTTTGTTACCCCATTAGCCACTCCACTCATATATATATATACAACCAACCACTCCTGACAAAAAAGTGACCGTTTATCATCTATTAGGCCCTTTTCTGATTGTCATCAGGCAGCTTGTTGTGTGGGTCCCTGGAACCCCAAATGATGAAGGGCGGTTCCGAGTGGTGACTGATGGGTGTTCAAGACCATACACTTGTTTGGCTTATTCTTATTTTACTAAGAAGAGTTGGGATATGGCTAGTGGTACTAATTCTCAGCCGTTATCCAAACATTCCTTGTTATTATTTTGACCCTCTGGTACTCTTGTTGTTGTAGAGATATAGCTTACAACAGAAGCTCATAGTGAAATGACCTATGAAGCAGATAAAGAAAAGGCTACAGAAACGAGGAGCACTGGAAAGAAGCTAAAGCAGAGTGAGACAAAACAAGAGTATCGGAGAGATGGGGAGAGAGAAGTATGATGGGGTAGAAAACATTGTGCTCTTGTGGAGAAAACTGCAAAGGGCCTCAAGGCAAAGAAGCAGCCCAGAGCCAGAACCAAACAGTCATAGTCCCAATAAGTTGAAGTGAAGCCATGAGAGACAACATCACATAATGGACACTTAATGTGCATTTTATTTAGGACAGTGCCCATCATCATCTGCCCTGGAATGCTAAGAAAACCTCCTTACATATACAGCTCCCCCAGTGACTTGTGCACAGGCAGCAGGCAGGAGATGTCCTGGATTATCACTTTCCCGGCAGCTTTGATGGGGCGACTGCTAGTGTCTGCATTCTCTCTCTTCATTTTCCAGCGACGCGATTTCTAGGAATGAGAAATGTATGTGTTAGCACAAGAAGCTTCAAA
The DNA here is from genome assembly GCF_964261635.1 of Lissotriton helveticus. Classification (NCBI taxonomy): domain Eukaryota; kingdom Metazoa; phylum Chordata; class Amphibia; order Caudata; family Salamandridae; genus Lissotriton; species Lissotriton helveticus. The sequence continues at coordinate 646,883,642 of NC_136073.1, read as the reverse complement.
GAAAGGTAGTGCAATACATGCCCAACATTATAGTACAGTCAATGGGTTCTAGTTCACTCTGAAATAGATGAGCATTCAAAAGGGAGTAGACTTTGGTACATTCCAAAACGGGGCAGCAGCAGAATTAGTTCCTCTATCTGCATAAAAGTTCAAGCCTAGAAAGGGGAAGAAAAAAAACTAGAGATATTTGTAAGATATAGAAATCTGGTACAACTACAGCACTTCTGTTTCTTGTATACACTTTATACTTGAAAGATTTCCCCATCTATGTCTTATCATTTGGGTGGAGGAAATTGAAAAAACCCCCCAAAAAAACGGTCTGGCCCTAACACAATCATAAGCAGTGACGTGTGGCAAATCTTAGCATTTTTGTACTTGCACTTCTAGAGGGGCAAGTTTTATATAAAGCATCAGAGTGAAGCACAAGATGAAGGTGGAGCAAAAGAAGAAGGTTTAAGTACAGCTTGTTCACTGAATTGAGTCATTTTTCAAAAAGCACCACCAAGGTGTATGCATCATCGGCAGTTACTTGAATACAACAGGTGTACCTTGTACTACTACCAAACTTTGGAGGAGATGTGGAGCTTTGGAGGATGTGCCAATATGAAACACCAGATCTTGGGTGAGCAGCAGAAAAAGACATGAAATTCTAGATCTCAAGCCTAGTGATGCCAATGTGGCATCTATTGCGTCAACTACCTAGGATCTCAAACTTCCCTGTCAGGTAGGGATGGCAAGCTAATGTTCTCTGCTATGAAGGTTACAATGTAAATCTTGAATGTGACGACTGCAGCAGTGGAACAGACTGAACTCCTCTGGGGTGAGCTAGTCATACTTTCTCAGACCCTTGAGGTACTGTGTGGCTACATGAAAAACAAATTATAAGGTGTAAGGTGGTTGTCTGGTATTCCAACGGAAAGGGATTGTGCCTCCGTCTAGGATCAGTGTTGAAGTAATGTTCGAAGCTGGGATGACAAAGATAAGCCTTCACTCTGCGCATGCATACAAGACTAAGCGGCCAGCGTACAAACACTTGGAAATTCATTTTTCAGAAACACTATAGTGACAGCTCCACCTCTAGCTCTGATTACTTCCCAGTAATTCTCATGTCAAGGAATTCAGAGACTAGAACCATGTTCGAAACATCAGGAGAGACCGCTATAGCGTTTTACTCAAGCCATGAATGGTCAGAGAGTTAGCAAATGCCACACGTTAAACCAAACAAGAACAAGTACTATCCGAGAGAAGCAGAAGCTGAAAGTCCAGAAGCATCTGAGAGACTTCAGCACATCATAATAAAAAATAATAATGAATAGGATCAAAGCAACAACACATTATTGATTTTCAGGTACACCTTTCCCAAGTACAATGGCACATGTTAAACCTACATTCCAAATATAATCTTACTCTCCTGCCCCTTCCTTTACAAGGGTCAAGAAGAAGACAGAACTCAGAATACAATCTCCTTGTGTCATTAGGAACCCTAAACCTACGGAGAACCAAGAAGGCAACATTTGTCCTTTAGTGGCAAATCCATTACAACAGCAAGCTTATCACCGTTATAAATGGTCAAGCAAACATGCAACTGTTCTGTCAGGTCAGATATGAAGAAGGAAGTGGCCCTTAGGGGCCACCCGGGTTACTTACAACTACCTGCTATGCCTTCCCAAGAATGAAGAGTCGGTCAGACAGTAGAGAATACAACCATTATTTATTAGCAATGCTCTGCAGAGGAGTCCAATCTGACCTGCACCCTAAAATGTCTGCCGAAGAACTGACCCCCCAACATTCAGCAACAAGTAATGAATCTTCCCAAGAGCCTCCAATCACGCCCACAATGGAAAGTTACCGGCCTGGGCCGAACATGAACAAAGGAGGCACAGGAAGATGAGCTACCACCTGCCAGATGGGTATATGTTATCTACAATTCAAGGCTACAGCGCTGAGTCTCAGCGTCTCCTAACATGGGAGCAGAACTACACACTCAGATAGGTATGCGACGGCAGAATTGCCTATTCATTAGTAAGTCGGGAAACAGCCTTGGACAGGAGAGAAAACAATAACGAGGTACAGAGTTCTGCTGAGGCAAGCAATATTGAGGCCTAGTATGGGCACAGCCTAAGCAGTCTAATAGGGATTACAAATACAAAAAGGAAACACACTTGCTAACTGAAGCCTGCACATTACAGGGATAACTCAGTGGGTAGCATAACGTGAATACAAATGGCGTCTATTTAGCCACAAATTGCTAACCTAATATAGCATGAAACAAGTGCATTGCTGGAATGGGATTTTCAAACCTAACAATGAAGAAATTAATGTTAGAAGCCAGGAATATGTTCAACACCACACCCACTACAAGAAAAGGTGTCACTCACAGAAGGTAACTAACTTGTTCATTTGGCACACACCTCCAGCAACAGATTCCTTACCTCAGAATACATACCAAAGCAATACCGCCCCAGACCAAATAGTCCTGGAGGACGGAACGGGTCAAAAAGCCGTCACAATGGACCTGACTCTCAAGGCAGTAGTGTTTTTCAAACGTATGCAGAGAAGCCACACAGCAGTCTGACAGATGTCCAAGATAGAGACTACGTGAGCTAACAGTAGTCACAGCCGTGGCTCTGGTGGAATGAGTCGGCAATCCTTCAGTGTGCTGTTTCTTGGCCAGTTTGTAGCAGATCAAATGCACAGCACAAACCATCTACATATGGTCTCTTCCTGCACTGCTTTTCCTTTTTTTGTTGGAGCGAATCCAACAAAGGGTTGCTTATCCATCCGGCGTTCTCTAGTGCGATCGATGTACAACAGCTTTCATTTTTGGCCCAAGTGATGGTGTCTCTCTTTCTCCTTAGAGGGGTAAGGCGAAGCGAAGAAGGTTGGCTGCATGATGCTTTGGCCGATGTGGAAAGAAATCACCACATTTGGCAGAGAAGAGGCACAAGTATGGAAAACCAGTTTGTCTGGGAAGAAGCTGGTGTATGGAGGGTGAAGAAAGAGCTCACTGACCCTTCTGGGGCAAAGTAATGGCCACCAAGAAGACTTTCTTAATCATCAAGAGGGCAGCTAAGCATGGGTTCGAAGGGCAAACACATCAAAAAGATTAAAACCAAGTTAAGGTCCCATTGGGGCATAATGAAGGGAATTAGGTGGGAATATGTGTTGAAGTCCTTTGAGGAAACTAGTCACAACTTGAACAGTGATAGCTGATCCCGCAACCGTAAGAAAGCCAAAATGGCCGAAATATATTCTTTAACTGTGGCCAAAGCCTTGCCAGACTAAAAATAAAACAACAATACCTCAGACAACAGTGCAGAAAGAGGATCAACATGCTTTTAAGCACACACAGCAAACCTGTCCCAACCGCAGGCACATACAGTGCTGATGGACGCCTGGTTGCCAGTATAACTATACATACTCCCACTGGAAGATCATAAACCGTCAACTGCCGCTGCTTAATCTCCACGCATTTCAGCTGAGCATGTGCAGGTTCAGGTGTAGAACCCTGCTTTGTTGCTGCGATAGGAGACCCTCCTGAAGAGGCAGCCTGACCGGAGGAACGATGCACATGCTCAGGAGTTCGGGATACTATACTCTCCATGCCCAATCCGGAGAAACAAGGATGACTTGGACCTGGTACGTACGGATCTTTTTCAGCACTTGTGGCAGGAGCGTTATTGGCAGGAAGATGTACAGGAGTCCTGCGCACCACTTGAGATGAAATGCGTCTCAAAACAAAAGCCACAGTGGAAACCGCAACACGCAGATGTGCTGACATTGCACATTCTCAGGGTGGTGAATAGCTCTGACCAACTTTCTCCCCAGTTGTGAAAGAGACATTGCACCACCTCTGGATGGAGACGCCATTGATTTGCTAGGCATCGACAGCTGAGTTTGTATTCTCTGGCCTTTGAAGAGCCCACCAGGTGTTGTATGACCAGGAAAATGACTTGATTCTCGAGCCATGTCCAGAGACGCAGGGCCTCTTGACATAGGGTCCATGACTTCAGCCTGCCCTGTTTGTTGCAATACCCAATGGCACTGGTGCTGTCCATGAACACCTTCACCAATCTCTCCTTGAAGGAGGGTAGGAAGGCTTTCAATGCCAGGCAGATGGCTTTCAGCTTCAGAAGGTTGTTGTGAAGCTGAGACTTCACCAAAGACCAGAGTCCTCTGATTTCCACCTCTTCCAGATTGCTGCTCCAGCCCCTATATAGGCATCATGCACACCACTTCTGGCGCAGAAGATGTTGATGTAGAGCCGAACAACACCACCTACCAGAGGCGCAGAGGTACTGCTCAAGATTTTCCAGATCCAGTCTGATGCCTGGGGTATATTTCAAGGTAAGAAATCAGCGGCTAGAAGTCTCTAGCAGATATCTCCAATCCAGAACTGGGAACGATCGCAAGATATGCTGTTGCAGCCGGGGAAGCCAGTTGATATGTTTGCTTCACTGTTCGAGGGTCTCAAACAGACAATGGGGCCGAGCAATCCGTCGGCATCATGAAATACAGCAGGCAGGTAGGGACAGAACACATAACATTTCGAAGCATTCTGCATCTCTGAGGGCTGCAAAACACTGCAACTTGTGAGAAAGCACAGGAAGAGGCTGGAATGCCACGGAGAACGAATGGTGGAGCTGTGAAGGCACATCTGAGGAAGAGACCTGATAAGGAGGTGAGTGCCGCTCGTAGTGACAGCGGGGAGCACAGCTTACCTAACCTGCTGTTGCCTACTGACCATGGTGGAGAGAGACTAGTAGCCCACTGGATGCCATGACTTGTCGAGCGAAGCCCACTGTATGAACAGGAGAGAAGCAGGAAGACTGGGAAGTGGCTGTAGTGGTAGGAAGGAGCTCCCTGTTGTGGCCAAGTTTTGTGAGGGCACCATCGATCAGAACTGAAGCTGCGATCCGCTCAAATTAAGGGGACCAGGGCCTTCCCCTGCATTGTGCCCGATGCTCTCCCCAAGTTTGTAGCCCCTTTAAAGTACTCCATAATACACAGTATGAGACTGACAGCTGACTACGTCTACGGCCTGAATAAAGGTGAACTGGTAGGTAGGCCACCAAGGGCCAAAAAAGGGAGTCAACCCCCTGGTAATACGTGGGCCTGGCAAAGTGACAGTGTCTAGTGCTTGGATTTGACTGGGTGTGAGGGGCCTGCATCACTCTGCATGGTACCTCGGCCTCTGATCCTGACCGCCTTCACTGGTATTGCTGGAGTGCAACGGACTTGCAACTGCAGTCACACCACACCTTTCTTAAAGTATGGCACAGAACATCCTTTTCCATCTAACGACTCCCTTGCATGTGATACGGTCTGTCTGCTAAATGATGGATAGGGAGAGAGCGGCAATAAAGGTCCAACGCAATAGACTGGATAAGTATGCCTTTCTAAAACAGAGTACAGAAAAAGTAGTATGAGGACAAGTAGACTTGGGGTCTGGGACAATGCACTAGAGGAAACTACTCTGAAAGGTGTGCTGCTTGTAGTACAGGACACAAAAACCACCTTCAAATCCAAGATAAACACTGCATCAGTGGAGATGGGCCTGATGAGTGCCGTTCTTAGGAAGATCAGCGACAGGGTGAAACATGCAGAAACAGAGACTGTAAACAGTGAAGGAAGAGGTTGATGCCTTGCGATCAACGGTCTCCATCTTTTAAAAAGAAAATGTGCTGATTCAGGCATGGTGGAAGGATGATCTTGCCAAAACAATATCTGCCATGTTGGGTTACCGGAAAAGGCTGAAGGTCCCAGGTCCCAGTGTGGATTTCTTTGTTGAAGATCTGATTGTTAATCATCTCAAACTAAAGGGACTTTACAGGTTGCGCTCTGTAAAACGTGCCCACAGAGCCCCGGTACCTTCCCCTAAACCTAGACAACCTACATGGATGATAACAGCCAGAACATTTAACTATTGTGATCGAGAGGTCATACTGCAGGCAGCTAGAAAACAGGGTAGCTTGAAGTTCATAAAAGCACTCTCTGACTGTTCCTGGATTTCATGATGGCTGTTTAAAGGCAAAGAGGTTGTTTTGAGAAGATCAAACATAGCCTGTGGTACCGTGACATTAAGTACATGATGTTTTTCCCAGCCAAACTACAAATCCTTGTTGAAGGTAAATTGCGACCCTATGGGAAGATGATAGAAGCATGGGAGTGGCTCAAAGGATGGAGCAATGAATGTGGACATTGGACGAGGCCAGAGAGGTCTAACTCAGGGGCGAATGAACACTTGCCTGGCTCAAAGATGGTTGAATCACCTACTGATCTACAACGTTATGACTCTGGAAACATTGATCAACCTGATGGCTCTGCAATGACTTGCACAGAAGAGATGCTGAGTAAATGATGGCTGCTGCCGGTTTAACCCTGACTAAGGGTGGGGGTAATCCACCCCCCCTTCTACATAGGAACTGATGTACTTGTCTTAACAGTCAATCTACTGCGAAACTGACCGCGCAGAGGATTCATCCAATGAGTGACTAAAGATCCTGGTTTAACAAGACACATATTTGGAGAATGTATCAATCATTGCTGGTAATATAAGGTACTCTTAATTGGGGGTACTGCCATTTAGAAACTTTCCAATTTCTCAAGTTGATCATTGTAGCTAGTTGGGAATAGTTTGGTATATTCAGGGCGACAGGCTCCCAGCGAATTGGGGTGCCTATTCCCACAGCGCTGAGAGATGGGGAGGGATATATGGTGGTGGGAAGAGCCGAAGGCTGATGGCTGACTATGTTTGTGTGGTTCATGTTATGTGGAAACGCGCAGGTGGAGAACTGCATGACTATAATGAGTGGCTTGTCAGGACGACCTATAAGATAAGGTGATACCAGTGCCCCCGTCCCCCGGAGATTGGAGGCTATTGGTACTCTCATGGAATACAAATGACATGGGGGTAAAATCAAGAGAGGAATAATCTATCAATACCTAACGAGACATACTCCAGATTTAGTACTCCTCAAGAAACCCATTTTTTGGGATACAGGTGTTATATGTTAACCAGGGGTGAATATCGTCTATTGGCACATGCAGGCTACTCTTCTGGATTCAGGTTGGTTACAATTCTGCTGAGGAAGGCCTTCACATTTGAGCTGGTGAAGGTGAGGAGTGATTCCCAGGAAGACTATTTTAAAATGATTGGAAAGTGGAATAGTCACCATAGTGGCTGGCTTGATTTATTTGCAGTCCCGCTTGCAGGCTACGGGACTGGTAGACCTAGGAGCACACCTTGAGCTTTTAGTGGGACAGCTCATCCTGGATGGCAATTTCAACCTAGTCATGGATGACATCCTTGATCGACATAGGCGAATTGAGAGTAGTGGGAGCCCACAACTGAGTATATTTAAGGAAGCATGTGGATTTGTGACGAAGATATAACCCATCTGCACTGCAGTATTCCTTCTATTCAAGGCCACCTTACCTATTGAGCAGGCGCTTGTATATGTATCGGATCCTAACTAAGAAACTTTTGGCCCAGGGGATTTTGGAACAATCCCCACTTTATGCAGAGTTGGGTGCTCACAGGAGGAAGAACTAGAGGGGTCTGTAGACTAGACACTTGGCAGTTGAAACAGGAGGGTGTAGAGGGCAGGGGCAGATGGCACATACAAGCGGAAGGGGCATTGCCCCACTATTCATGGTCAAGGAGAAGAGAAGTGTGTGCAGATCTGAGCAGCTCAGTAAGGCTCAAGTTAGATTTGTTTTTAATTCATAATTTTGCAGGTGAAATGCAGTACAAATGCTCAAGTGCCGGGCGAGGTCTCACTCGCCCTTGGGGCAGAAGCTAGAGCAGTTACGTCAGATGCTGGGCATCGTCTGCCTTTCACAGCACTGAATACAATCCACCCATGGGCGTTGGCACCAGTGGCCCAGGGTGTAGTTGGCAACTCTCCATAGTCTAAAAGAGCTGGGGCAGGGCAGACCAGTAAAGTCAATGTGGGAGAGGATGGATCTAGGTTGTGTAAGGAGACTTAGCTGCAACCACCTTTTACGTTTTGATTGCTTGTTGGATTTTGTGAGTTCAATAGCAGATGTACTTCCAGGAGTGCAGTGCACATACGTTATAAATGCAGAGATTTGCTTGTATCTTTCTATTTCTTACCATGTATAAATTGCCTTTGTCCTTGAATGGCTGCTCTGTTTTGCCATTCTAAAGCTAAGTCCTTAACATTACTGGAATGTTTATGTTCGTAAAGCGAGTGCGTCCCTCCATGCAGGCTCCTGTTAAGCTTTGCTTTTGGACTGTGGGGTCATTTTCATTGGTGGCTTCACAGAACTACAGTATCACACGAGTGCACGGGTTGTGCCTGTTCGTATAGTTACTTGCTGCACGCGCACTGTGAGCTCCGATAATACACACATTTCACCAATAATGCGTTTAGCTCCCAAAAGTACAACCCTTGCACTCGTATCATGCTCTATATCCAGCCTGCATATGTTCTGTGCATATTTCATATTGGTTCACTTCTACACAGTGCCCCCATGTAGCCTACCAGCCGCTTCTCAGGGCAGAGTCCTCAGAATTTACTTTATTTTGTTTAATGCAGTTTTATATAGCGCAAACTTTACCCAAAGAGCTTTACAATAGAACCAAATAAGTTACACAAGGAAATTTACACACTAACAGGTTACAAATACAATCAGGAATATAAAAAAATGAAAGGAGGGAAAATTAGGTTAATACATATTTCGAATACATATTTACAAAGTTGAGCTCAAGTGAATGTCAAGCGTCCGTGAGGGTCATGAAATGGGTTGAATATTCCTGTAACGGTCTTTGGAAGAGAAGAGTTTTACGATCTGTTTTTGAAGTCCAGAAAGAGAAGGTGGTTCAGAGGATTTGAGGAAGCAAGTTCCAAATTCTAGCCGATTTGCGTGAGAAGGGTTAAGCCAAAAATATTTCCCTTTTGAAAGTAGGAGGCTTGAGCAGTAAGTCAGCGAAGAGAAAACAGTATTTGTGTGATGTGATAATTTCTTTTGGCCCCATATACAAAACGTGCCGCTGAATGGAGGATGGATTTTAGAGGGGAAAGGTGGGTTTTGGGGAGGCCAGCAAGGAGAAAGTTGTAGTAGGCCAATCTGGAAAGAACCAATGATTGGACCAAGGTTTTTAGGTCTTGCTCAGGAAAGAAACGCCGAACCACCCCTAAGAAGGCGCAGTTGGTAATGTGCATTTTTGGCGATGGTATTGATATGGGAGTGCAGGTTGAGCCTTTTGTCTAGGATGACACATAGGGATTTGCCACTGCCAACAATGATATGTTTGTTGTTATGTATGCTCAGATTACCATCCATAATTGGACAGGAAGAGGAGAGAGTGAAGTAGAGAGAAGAAGGAATTCTGTTTGGGAAGGATTCAGAATTAGTTGATAAATTGACTTCCAATCTTGGCTGGAGTTGAGAGTGGTGTTGAGAATTGAGATGTCATGTGCAGAAGACAACTTAAGGTAGATTTGGGTGTCATCAGCATAGAGGTGATAATGGATCCCAGATATTGTTAGGAGATTTTGCAGAGGTTCCATGTAAAGATTGAACAGGGTGAGCGCGAGGATCAAGCCTTGAGAGACGCCTTGTCCTACAGCCATTGATGTACAGAGACAATTTGCTATTTTGATTATCTGAGATATGCCAGAGAGGGCAGATTCAAACCATTTGGGCACTGTGCCTTAAAAACCCATTCTTAGATTTAAAGTGTTCAGAAGTGTGTTGTGATAAACAGTGTCAGAGGCTGCGGATAGTTCAAGAAGGTTTAGGAGACAAGACTCAACAGAGTCAAGTACTCACAGGGCATCGTCAATCCCTTGTAGCAGGGCTGTTTCAGTGCTGCAGCCTAGTAAAAGACAAGATTGGAATTCATCAAGAAGGTTGTTCCCTTGATATGTTTGGAAAGTTGCTTTGCTAAACAACTTTCAGTAATTTTATCAAGAAAAGGGATGTTGGTGATAGGGCAAAAATTGTTGAGGTCATTCATATCAGCAGAGGGTTTTTAAGAAGTGGGACAACCTGTCCTGTTTTAAGGGCACGTCCAGTTTTAAGGGCAACAGGACGGGAACCTTGGTTGAGGAAGAGGTTTACCAGACCGGTGCAGTCGGAGAGGGTGTAGAAGTCAATGGCAATGTCACTAGGGATGGGGTTGATAAAATGGTAAGAAGGTTTTGTTTCTAGAATGCTTTTGAGGAGGGCATCTTCGGTGATGATGTCAAAGTTCTGTCACAGGACTATGGATTTGCGGTCCTCAAGGTGGGTATGGCGAGTGACCTGATCCACAAGCAATTTCACTTTTTCATTGAAGAACAGTTCAAATTCTGCTGCTTTCTTTGGAGGGTCGTCAAATTTGATGGATGAGGGAGAGATGTTGGTATTTTTGATATGGTCAAATAGCTTTTTAGGTCTGTTTTTGGCAGAGTCGAGGAGGGCTCTCAAATGCATCGCTTTTTCAGGGAAGATGTGTTTGTGGTATTGCAATAATGCGTAACGGAGATTGGCGGGATTCATGTTGGAAGGGGATTGTCTGCATTGTTTCTCCAGGCACCTCAAGTTCTTTCCTTCTTCATAGAGGGATTTAATGAACCATGGTGCAGAAGGAGTGGGACATTTCTTTTTACTTCGTAGTAGAGCAGCATTTTCAATTACGACAAAGAATGGTGAGACATTGGGAGGTAAGATAGTTGACATCAGAGTTGGGGTCTAAGATTGGAAGTGATATCATAGCTGAGTTGCACAGGATGCCAAGGTCAATGTTTTTGGTGTTAAGGAACCAGGTAGTATCCTTTTAGGTGGCCAAGGGTTACACAATGAGATGGGTGCAGAGAGAGGGGGATGAGGAAGTGGTCAGACCAGTCTACTGGTAAAGGATCTACAGCAACTAGCATATCTACTTTGGAGATAAAGTCAAGAATGGAGCCCTTAGAGTGCTGTTTTTGTGCTATGTTGAACAAGATCATTTCCTAAGAGAAATGTGGCAAGCCTGTTGGCAGCTGAATTTTCCAGAGAGCCCCAGTAAAGATTAAAGTCTCAGGGAAAAATCGGTTTGTCGCTTTGTGAGAATTGGTCGCTAGCAAAGTCTGTGAATTCCTCCGTGAAGGCAGAGCAGTCACCAGGCGGGTGATAAAAGGCATGAAACCTAAAAGGGGAGCTGTGCTGTACTTGAAGCTCCAGAAAAAGGTATTTGAAGATGCAGAAAGAGCTGTTGGGAAAAACCTTGAATTGAAGGGAGTTTTTGAAGATAACTGCCACACCTCCCCAACTGCATCCTATCATTTCTGATAATGGAATAGCTGATGGGGGGCAGAAGATCGAAAGTAGTATGAGAAGTGTTGTTGAACCAGGTCTCAGTGAGGAAAAGTATAACAAGATTGTAAAGACTGATGGTGTCTAAAACTTCCAGCTTGTGTTTATTTGCAGATCTGCAGTTGTGAAGCAAACAGCGCAACTCTGAACTGACTGTTTTGGTGAAGGGGCTGTCAGGGCTTTTAGGGACGATATGGATAATGTTCCTGAATGTTGGTGTCTGGGTAGAAAATGGGTAATGTTTGGTACAGGCAAGGAAGATGGTTGGGATAATGCCATGATTAGAGTTAACTAGAGAGGAGAAAGTGTGGGGTTGGAGTTAGAAGTATTGTAGCTAGCCAATAAATTGTAAATGGATTTTGGCAACAGATTGTGTGCAGCTTTTTGGGGGCATGGGAGCAGAGTACTCTTCAGGAGTTTGGGGAAGTGAGTGCTTGCTAGGGGGATTAGGGTGTTGGATAAAGTAGATAATTTTAGCACTTAGGTGGGAGATGGTAGCTTCAAGCTGGGAGATAGAGGAGATGAGATATCCTAGTTTATTTTCTAAGGAGAGTAGAGCTGGGCAAGGAATGCCAAGTTGCTTGGTGGTTTCAGGAAGGAGTTCAACTTGAGAGGGAGAGCAAGGAGAAAGGGGGAAAGAAGTTGTGCTGGGGTGTAGGAATATAGAGTGGAAGGAGACTCAACAAATTATGTTGATTGGTAGTGATTCTCTCCAGCCATCCCAGTTGCGGTGGAGAGAAAATTATCTCAGGATACATAGAACAAAATAGTATTGAGTTCTAACTGAGGAAGAGAAGGGTGAGGGCTGTGGCGGGAGGACAGAATGAGGGGAGGGGATAGAAGGTAGTCACAAAAGGGCAGGAGGTCGGGGAGGAGTAAAGAGGAAAGCGTGGTGAGGGCACACGGGCTAGGAGAACTGAGTGTATGGGGGCCGGAAACCAGCACGCTGATGAAGATTAACCTGGGGGTAGTTGCAGAAAGTGTATGGTTCTTCTGTGCTAGAGAAGGGGGAGGGGAAAGGTAGAGGTTGCCATAAGGGGAGAGTGGGTAAAGCACCATTCCTGGAGGGATGAAGAAAGATGTAAGTGGTTTGCGCAGGATTCAGGTTAAAAGGAGAGGGATTGAGGGAAGGAAGGTGAGTTGGAAAAGAAGGGAGAGCATATGGTAGACAAGTTGCTACTTGAGCTGGGAAGTCAGGCTGTTGGAAAAATGGTTTGGATAAGGGGGTGATTAACCTGGTGGGGGGGGGGGCTGTTCCTTCAAAATTCTAGGATGGTACAGAGAGGTAAATGAGAATGCTGGCCATTGGCTGGGCTGATGTGTTGAGGGTAATGGCCCAGTTGGAGAGGGAGAGATTGGGAGGAGGAGAAGCAGGGCTGAAGGAGGGAAGCAGGAGTGAAGGAGGCGAACAGATCTGCCAGGTGGTCCAGGAGGCCTGTGGCTCTCAGGAGAGCTGTATCTGGTGTCCTGGTGGGTAGGGAGAGGCAAGAAAGGATTGAGGGAGGAGTTAGTTGAAGAGTCTGGAGGGATCGAAGTGCCAGGGATGAAGACCAGGAATGGAAATAAGTGGTTGAAGAGGGAGGGACAAGTTTCTTTAGCCTGAATCAAGACCTTGCCGTTGTTATAGAGTGAGTCATTGAAAGAAGTTGAAGGAAAGATTTTGAGTGGGTGCCCGTGTGGGACTGAGGAGGAGGAAGTAACGCTGAAGGAGTTATTGAAGATAGTGGTTCAGGATGAGGTGTTATAGGTGAAGGAAATGAGGTCAGTTTTGAGCTTCCCATATCGACCGCTATGGTGTTGGTTAACGAAAAGGGAATCAGAAATTATTCAAGGGTGTTATTTTTGAGGCTTTTTACTGATGCTTTGGACAAACTGGGGGGTAAATTATCTTGAAGCAGTTGGCCTCCAATATTCACTTGTTTGGTCGACATAGTTATGAAATGGAGAAGGTGATGTGAGGATGGTGGAGGGGAAGAGGAGGTTGCCACAAGTGTAGTGATGGTGTGTAGAAGCAGAAGGGGGAGAAGGCACATAGCTCAGGAGAGCCTTAAGTAAGAAAGGTGAAAGGAGAGGACAGGGTGAGGGGTAGTAAACCATTTGAAGGTAAAGGTACGTTGACGCAGCTGAACCTCTGGTGCAAGATGTGAACCAGTTGCAGGTAAAGGCCCGTTGACACAGCAGACCTTCAGCAGTGTAGGAAGAGGGACCACAGGGAGAGTCTTAGGGAAACCCATGAATGCTTGAGGAGTCAAGAGAAGACGTTACAATGCAGTTGAAAGAGATGGAAACGGTCAGGGTGGGGGGGGGGGGGGAACGCTAGTTCCCAGGAGCGCTTACCGCAGTGCTGAACCAGCAATCCTTAAAGAGAGAAGGGGCCATTCCATTTCATCCGGTGAACCCAGAGATCACGGGCCACCTTGTAGAGTATTGCGTCAGTGCACGATGATCGCTGGTACAGGTGGGCAAGGAAATGCCTCTGGAGGTCCAGAACTGCTGGGAGGCGCCAGTACTCACCTCCACCGCATAAGGTAGAGAGTTACAGGGCATGCCGACCCACCAGCAGATCGGTAGCACTCAAGATCGAGCACTGGTTTGCCAGGCAGATCTCGTCAGGGTCTCAGAAAGGCAAACCAGGGGCTATAGTCGAAAGGGGGACAAGTCGGAAGACCAGGGGGCCAAACACTGCACAGCACCAGTGCCCAGGTAGAAAGACTGAGTGCCGTAGGCATGCAGCACACAGACAGCAGCTTATTCCAAAGTAAAATGGCGGCCCAACCAGCCCCAATGCCAGAGACGTACTCAACGGGACCACAGGCACGGCCAGTCGAGGGGAATACGGTCAGGGGCAGCAAGTGCTCCTCAGGGTATGGTGAAGTCCTGCAGCAAGGACAGTCGTGGGGCGAGATAGGAGATTCTCTCACCTTTTGTTTAGTTGGCATGCAGTAGTTGTTGTTGTTCCAGGATGGCCGGAGGGGGAGGGAGGGGTGTACCGCAAAGTCAATGTGACCAGGTAGGAGACCACAGCACAAGAGCCATATCACAGGCCAAAGATACATAAAAATCAGAGCATGAATAAATAAACAAGATAGACCCACTTTGTTTAGTAGACATTTGTTCGCTGTTTTTCCAGGATGGCTTGTGAGGGGGGCACCACACAGTCTCTGTGCCGAGGTAGGAGGGCCCACAGCACAAACAAGAAGGAGGTGGCCCTAACCTGAACCGGGGCCGCAGGCAAGATCAAGTGTTGTTTGAGGGTGCTGCCAGTCTAGGGGGCAGTGGGCAGGAGCAGGGGGAGAATCACAAGGGTGCGGAAGAGGTCAGCAATGAGGCCCAAGACCTCCGCTACGCCCATCCCAGGGTCGCCGACAAACTCAAAATCACAAATCACCAACTCAAACAAAATGGCGGCCCCAACCAGAACTGGGGGTGCAGGAGAGACCAAGCCCCAAGGGCACTGCCAGACCGAGCAGGAAGCAGGCGAGAGCAGGGGGAGACTCACCAAGGGTGCACAGGATCGCCGCACACCAGTCCCAGGGTTGCCGATCTCACAGAAAACAGACGGAGCGCAAATAACAAACACAGAGGAGCTCCAGGGGCATCGACGGGTGCACCGACCCGCCAGCAGCCCGGACCACTACGACCCGTATATGGCCCAACCTGGTCAGGGTCACAGGAGAGGATCCAGTGGTTCAGCGGTGATGGGCTCGTCAGGGACCACCATGATTCGGGCACAGACAGGTGCCTCGACTCACCAGCTATCCGGAAGCCTCATTGGACCGATCCAGCTCATGGTCCCAGGAAGAGACCCGTTGGTCTGACGGTAGCCAGGGGGTCGTCACAGCACTACAGCAAGCCTCACCGTGCCTCAGCAGGAGAACAGGGGATCAACGGTGGACAATTCAGGCAGCAAGAGATATGCTAAAATAGGGATATACACCAAAAGGTGATCCCAAGTTTGGGAACATGGTGGAGCCAGAGGTCCATGCTAGCGTCGAGGGTGAGCCCGTCAATGGTAATCCAGTAGGAACACCCCTTGACTCCATGGGGCCCAACTGTAGCCAATGGGAGCCATTGGCCCAAAGATGCTGTACATGGCATCATAGAACTCCTTGAGTTGAGCAGGAGTTAGTCCAGCTCTGGCAAAATCAGGGAAGCGTGTAATGGATCCAGCCGCCAGCTCGATTGCAGGAGCGGGGCTTAGAAGCAGGGCGCTAGCCCGGAGAAGTAGAACGCCTCTATGACGACGACTTCTTGGAATTACCAGACTTTGTTGATGATGGACTTCAAGTGATATGATGGTCATCCGCAGGATCAGCTCTGAGGCCGGACCGAGATCCCCCTTGAAATCGGCACACAGCCTTCTTTTACCGCCCGCTAAGAGCTTCATAGCCTGCTCACAAATCACCTATTGATGCACTGGCTTTGGGTCATGGCCTGACCCCAGAAAGTACAGGCAAAACAATTGTGGGCCAGTGACAGACATCTGTCTGTGACATTTGTCACAGGGTTTAAATCATGCTTGTTTATTGGGAGACATGTTCCTAGCACACTGGGAGCAAAACTCAAAGAAGAGTTGACAAAAAGTTGAAAAAAGTGGACAAAAAATTACTGAGGTAGCGCGTTTGGATCTGTAGTGTTGATGTGGAAAGGAAGGAACTGATGTCCGCACCCTGAGCTGGCGCCTATATAGGCAGCGCACACATCACTTCTGACACAGATACAGTGACCGAGTAGCCGCCCAACACCATTTACAGGCGTGCCTAAGTACTGCTCAAGATTTTCCAGATCCAGTCTGATGCCTGGGAATATTCTAGGGTGAGGAATCTGCAGTTGGAAGTCTCTATAAGACATTTAGATTACATTACACACCGGTTAAGATCATGGTGCCACAAGACTAATCCCAACTATCTCAGATGTAAAACTTGAGTGGAAAGTATATTTATTGATTGCCCAAACAGCAGGATTTATTCAAAATTTTACAGGTTTATTTAACACCTTTTTAACCAGAGAACATCTGGAGACCGATAGGAAGAAAGTTATTTTTGGACCTCCGTCCGTTTTTACATCCAAGAGGATCCTCAAAGAATGTTGTGTATCTAGGGACGTTAGCAGCTAGAAAACAATGGCAACACAATTTAAAGATTGTACAACTTGAGATAAAAGAATGGAAAGCGGAAATGAAAGAAGTAGTCATTTGGTAAAAATCATGTTATTTACAATAAGGAATGATACTGAAAAAATATCAGATTTGATGGGAAAGCTACCAGAAATCTAAAGATGGTAGAAGGGTGTTCAATCAGAAGTTAAAGTAACTTTCCAAGAGAGTACTAGGGACAAAGATAGGCCCCTCATCCCTACGCTGCTACCTTATGCACTTTATGTCAAAAAACATGTTTTTAAATGTAGTTTTTATATAGCTGTAGTACATGGGTATGTCATATAAAAAGTTATAAGCTTTTGTTAGACCTGGTACCATCGGCGTGAGTCTCTCTCCCATTTTTTTGCTGTTGTCTCCTCTGTTTTTAATATGTTTTGCTGGTTAGGGGACTGTGCCACTGCTATTCAGTGCCACAGTGCAAGTGCTCCCTATTCTAAATTACTGTAATGGATTAGTGACTCCATGATTTACTAGTCAGACCCTAGTACAGTGCACCATGTGTGCCCGGGGCCTGCTACTGGGATTGCAAAATGGTACAAAAGGATGTGGTGATGGACGGAGCATCTGAACCAATCAAACACTCAAACCCAGTCAACAGATCTGGGTTTAATCCATCACCGTTCTTTAGCCCACTCTGCCACCCCAGTTCAGACATGGCCATATGCAAATCAGTCTGACCTTGTGCCTCGTGGGAACAGTCCAGCCCGAACTGCCAAGCCATGCCTTCCCTGGACCGGAAACAAGCTTCCGAGGACCGGTTTCTGGCATTTCAGCCGTCTTCAGCCCGGCTTGCTTGAATCCAGTGGCAAAGTGAGCAACACTGATTGTGCCACCCACAGAAGCAGCTTGTAAAGTGTGTCTCAGGCCTGCCATTGCAGAGCCTGTGTGCAGTCTAGTACTGCCATGCCGACCCCACTTAACAGTCCCTAAACCTTCCCTTTTCTACATGTTAGCCACCCCCTAAGGTAGGCCCTAGGGCAGGGTGCACTGTATGTGAAAGTTAGGACATGCCCTGATGTGTGAGGCATGTCCTGATAGAAAATTACAGCCAATTTCGTTGTTCACTATTGCAAGGCTACCTGTCCCTATAGGCCAAAATGGGCAGTCTGATTATAACATTTTATAATCCTAACTGACCCAGGGAACATGGTAGATAAACGAATTTAGTATGCCTGAACCCAGAATGATAAAATACATCTTTTAGTAAAGTTGGGTTCAACATTCTGTGTGTGAAAATACCACTTTTAGATAGAAAATAGGTATTTTCTTGCCTAAACCATCCAGTCTGCCTCTGCTAGGTTGTGTATTGCCTGTCTGGTTTGTGAGTGACAGGGGCTGAGAGGAATCCAAGAGGCAGGGTGAGTCAGCACTAGGCTGAATAGACCTATCTGCATTGGGAGTGGTGGGAGGAGTAGCACTTTGGCCTGAATAGGGCTGTGCCTGCCTTCAACAATGCTTGCTCCACCTTCTGTGGTGCATCTGATTACCCTGGCCCACACTGACAAAGGAAGAAGTTGTGCAGTGGCAGAATGCACCCAGAACTGGTTTGGACTAGGTACAGACACTCTCTGCCTTCAGAGATAAAGGATTTGTGTCTATAAAAAGGGGGACACAGACCCCAGAACTTTAGATCACTTCTGGACATCAAGACGGACCTTTTGCCGAGGAGAAGAACCAGAGAATCTGCAGGATTTTTTTTGACCTTTCTTGGGTTGGCCTGCAGTGGTTTCTTTATTGCCAAGGAAAGGAGAAAGACTTTTATTTGCAACTTTCATCATCTTGAAGAAGGATCTCCAATGGTTTGAACTGTGCCTGCCTCCTTCTGAAGTCTCAGGGATGCAAGACTTCACCACCAGGTCTCCCCTGAATTTCCTTGCTGGGAATTCTGTTTGCAGAACCCTGCATGTTGTTGGTAGCTGGAAGGGCGACTCAACAAGAAGAAGCGTGTCACATCCGCAGCTGTCGCCGTCGCATCAGCGGAGAAGCGTGTCGCCACCGCAACGGTCGCCGTCGCATCTCCGGAGAAGCGTGTCTCCGTCACAGCTGTGTGTCGTCGCATCACTAGAGAAACGTGTCTCAACCGCAAGGGTCACCATTGCATCACCAGAGAAGCATGTCGCGGGGCCTGTCGTGGCTCCAAAGTTACAGAGTCGCCACATGGCCACCAAGTTTGCCCGCATCGTCTTCACTTTGTCGCATTGCGGCGCCATCTTGTCGCATCGCAACCGGGCCGCACCACGAGATCATTACATCACCTCCTCTCCAGTAAGGAACAGATGTATCGCCTACTTTGTGCAAGCACTGAGGAACAGACGCATTGCCTCCCCCGAAGCAAGAAACCGATGCATCGTTCTACCTGCAAACCTTTTGTTTATCTTGTGTGACGCATCCAAAGGTACTTTGTGAAAAAAGTGTTGCATTCACCATCTTATGTGAACTAAGCTATTTCTACCATCTTAAAGTCATTTTCTTAATACTGTATTGTGGATTTTTGTCGTTTGGGTCTTGTGTTAAGCATATATAAAGAATCCTTATTTTTATAAAACCAGTGTTGTGTCTATCTGTAGTTTTTTCACTGTATTACTGTATGTGTTCACAAATGCTTCACACACTGCCTCCCAGATAAGCCTTCCTGCTCGTGCCAAGCAACCACAGGGTTGAGCAGGGGTTATTTAGGAGTGTAGCCCCCTTACTCTGACTAGAAGCAAGAGTCCCTATTTGGAGAAAGGTGCAAGCCATTGCCAACTAGAGACCCCCAGTTCTAACAGTTTTGATGAACCTAGGATGTGGAAATAGCCTGCTTTGTGGGCATATGGTATATGAACTGTTTGTCATAGTTGAAATAATTGAATTGATTACATTTATTTATTTATATAGTTGTCTACTCTTTTGACCCAAATTTAGAAAAAGGAATCCGATTAAATATTTCTAAAGTCGGAATCGGCTCATATTATGAGAAACAGTTTTCATTGATGAATGGAGATCAGGAACGGATCTCCAAATGGAAGAGGAATTATCTTTCCTATACATTTTTTTGAGCTTTCTTGGAGAAGATCTTTTGGGAGACAATTTCCAGTTGATGGACTTACCTAAAGGAATATGCTTGGAGTGATCCTGTGGCCCTTGGCCTAAATTAGTGTGGCCTCCTGTTTACCGGTGGCATCTGGGTGCCTCATTTAACAGGAGAGTCAGGCCCATGGGTTGCATTCAGAACCTAAACACCATATGCAGATGTTGTGTGAATATGACGCTGCATCTTCATATGGCATTTGCATCACGGTTTGAATCCTGAAATCTTAGGATCAATTTCTTGGGTGACGTACCGAAAACAGCACTGGAAATGCGTTGATTAAGCAAAGAAAAACAAGAACTGATACCAGTTGGCGTCCTATAAATTCCAATATCATCAAATTCAGAACAGATGGAGTGTTGGTTGAGGCCATATGGTGCCACCTGGTGGTGCTGAAGAGGGATCGCTGGGGAAATGTTTCCAGATCCAGTCATTACCTGGAGGATATTTATAAGGTGATGGACTGAAGGAAATACAAATCTGAAATACGATTCTGCTTAAAATGGTAGTCAATAGCTGGGAACCTCACCATCAATTATGTCACAGGCTCTTGCACATGGTCTTTTATGCCAATGAGAATCCAAATGCTGGATTAATCTGTCTTTGAAGCAACCACAATACACAAATCCTAAAAGAAAACTTCTAGGTAATTAAAAACTAGTGTCTGGTTCCTCAGCTTAATATCAAGTTATTAATTAAGGTTGTAACCTGAATGAGTTAAGCTAAGGGAAGTGCCATGTGCCCCATCTATATTCAAAAGATAGGGGATGTTGCTTTCTCTAAGTAGTGATAAAAGTGGCACATTTACTATTTTTAGTTGTGAAGGCGACAATGCCTTTTTTACTAGTCGTAACTTGAAGACGTGCCTAAAAGAATCAACCAAAAGGGACCCCCCATTCATATTATCCTCTTGCTTAGCCCTGACAATAGATTCCACAAAGTATATGGGGAGTTAAATCTAAAGCAGGAGCATTTCACAATAACACGGTTAACCACAAATGAAATCCTCTTCAAGTGAATTTGCCTCTTCTTTCTACTCTGTTGTCGATGTAGCAGTGCAATAAATGCCTATTATGACATTGGTGCCTTATGCAAACGTATGGCCTTATAATACTTTAAGATAAGCATCCATAGCACTATTTTTTGCGCAACCAATGGAGAATCAGGAAAAGGCTTGCATACTCAAAATTAAGAAGCTATAATCCCAGGCATGGACTTTTAGAATATATGTGTTCTGCTGTAGCCCACCTCATGGTAGAAAGCTATTTTCACAGAGAGATTTCAGATCTCCAACTCTGACAAAACAACTGGTTTCAAATTAGTGAACACACCTACGAAAGACAAACAACTATAAAAATGACCTTCAGGATTACAATAACATCTGCAGGATTGCTCACCTAAAGGTGACACCAGAAAAAGCAGTGAGTGTTAGAGAACTGGTGAAAAAATCTGCACACCCTTTTACAGTTGTGCCACCTGGTGAGGTGTAAGTTTAAAGACAACAATAGAACAGAGATACCCCTATAGCATAAAAAAGACCATTATAACATTACATGTATATCCTTTTGACCATTTACCACCCAACCACCCCCCGAGTAACATACATTTTCAGCTCACTGCCTTTCCTGGAACTTCACTCATTGTGATTACATGCGGATTTCCCTTATCCTGTCACATAATTAACTCTGTGGTGATAATTTGATGGAAAGCTGCCCAGTCACCACATTTTTCATGCAGTGCAGTTCAGATGTTGCTAGTGCTGTGCAAAACAGAAATAACAGAAGAGATTTGCCACCTACCTAATTTTTGACAGCTTTCTTTGCAACACGTGCTGGAAATCTGACTCTCAAAACAAGGCAACAGAAAGGAAATGTGACAACGCTAGTGCAGAGGCAAGACAGAAAGCCCAGGCAGGAGACTTCCAGTTCGACAGTGTTGCCAGGATTCATCATACACTAATGCTTATGGTGGCTTCTGATCCATACATGTAACCATTTTAAGCCCGAAAAGTGGGTGATTTAGAAAATAAAACTGTCGGGGGAAAGTATGTTCCTCACTGAGTTATATTGAAGCAGATGCAATTTTAGGCAGGAGAAAGCTAAAATAAAACCATGTTTGGCTTAAAAAAATCGAGACTCTACCGCATTTATCAGGTCTATTGGCATGTATGCTGACCTGCCTAATGGTGTTAGGCGAATCTCAGGTAGAAGACATAGCAGTGTACATATATGTTATGCAGTGAAGATCAGGAATAAATCAGCAGTGTTAAATGTATCGGAAGGATACAGAAAACGACATCATTTTGATGTACATTTTGAGATGGATAAGGCGCACTGTACCCGAGCCATTTGTATACTCACAGATCTTTTATTGTAGGGCAGAGTGAAGTTCCTAGCACTGTCCTGCCTACCTGCCAAACCACTGCTCCTGCAACAGTAACAAACGTTTCCTATAAAACTCCATACCTATTCACGACTTACTCTCCCTCTGCATAGATCCTCTCAACAAGCGGGACCTAGAGTGCACGTCCCACACATGCTCAATATCTGGCTTGCCCAGATCATCTCTAACTATTTGGATGAGTCAAAACGATAATATATTGATTAGTCTCTCTCTGGAAGGATAACTATGAATACTGATATGGAACCTAGGCCTGGGCAATCATTGCTCTGTGCATTTATCAGTCCTGTAACTGTTTTCTCACCAAATGCTAATGCATGGAAACACATTCATTTTCAGCACTAGACACATACATTCAAGGCCGAAAACAAAACCATACGATAACAACAGAGTGCTCACATAGGTTTATTCCAGAGCACTATCAGAAATCAATGGCAGGTCAGTTTGAGTAAAGCTTCCTGGATCTTAGCTGAACACATTATGTATGTGAAGCACGTTTCTATAGTCAATGCCCATGTTTACCTTGTTTATGAGTGAGGGATGCTTGCACTGTTGCTACAGTTGCTATGCCTGTCTCCTATGAGAGGAATACTTTAAATGTTTTTCTTGATGTGTTAGGGTAGCTTGCACTTTCACTGCTTATGAAAAAGGAATACTATGAAATGAAGGGCATTTTAGGAGCACAAACTAGTAGGGCCCTCAAAACTCATGAGGTGAGTGCTGCTCATGGAGCCTTTCCGTGGATGCCCTGGCCGGCGGACCAATAAACGATCATTGAATTTGCTGGTTTTTGGCCACAAATATCTTGACCTGGCCACTCAGATTAGATCGGGAGCCGCTGACTGGTTAAATATCAACGTGTGTTGGACTTACACGAGCGACGCAACACTGACCACCTTCTCTAACAGCATGTGGAGCCACAGCATCAATTTCCTTATAGAGCCCACAGGCCCATCTACTATTACTCTGCAGCCAGATTTCAGGCCCATCTACTATTACTCTGCAGCCAGATTTTTTGTGCTGCCGGACATTGGTGCTCTCCCCCACCATTCCACTTGGTCCTGATGAAGACCCCCCCAATAAGGCAAAAGTAACCTTTATGATTAATGGGGTAGAAACGTCTACAGTTGTGCTATCATTTGTCAAACTTAGGCGACAGAGTTTGTATCTGCGCCTATATTGTATTATGCTTTGCCATATACTCATTTCACCCATTTCACCTTTAAGAAGACTACATCCCACCACCGCCCGCAACAGATCCCCCGCAGAAGCTGGAGCAAAGTCACCATAGACCAGCTAACCACATCACTGAGCCAGAACCCACCAACCGACACCTCTGACTCCAATGACGCAGCCCGCAACTTCGCACAGTGGATCACCAATTAAGCTGACGCACTTGCTCCACTGAAGAACCCCCCCAGGCAAGACCGGCAACAGAAAAACCACATGGTTCACCAACGACCTCAAAGAATCAAAGAAATCCTGCCGAACTCTCGAGAAAACCTGGCACCACGAACGAACAACAGAAAACATGACCGCTCTCAAGAACGCCACTCGCAAACACCACCAGCTGATCCGCACCACCAAAAGGACATCGTTCAAAGAGCGGCTGGACAACAACACATACAACAACAAGGAACTCTTCAGCATCGTAAAAGAGCTCTCCAACCCCAACGCCAGCAACAATGACATCACACCGACGCAAGACCTCTGCAACTCCCTCGCCACGTTCTTCTACCGCAAGATCGCCGATATACACGACAGCTTTGGCGCCCAGACTCCGCCTCCAATCACCAAACCAACGCCCCCCACCACCACCCTCAGCGCCTGGACCCCCATCAGCACTGAAGACACCACCCACGTCATGAACACCATCCACTCTGGCTCTCCCTCTGACCCATGCCCTCACCACATCTTCAACAAAGCCAACACCATCATCGCACCCCACCTACGGAACGTCATAAACAACTCCTTCACGTCCGCCAACTGAGTTTCCGTGAATTCTGAACCCGTTTCATAAAGGTCATGGTTTCGTTACGAATTTGATATTAGCGAACTGTAACTAGTTAGTGCGGCAAGTATGAGTGCTTTCATCATGTTAGACCGATGGATGTACTATGTATTTAGGGATTTCGTTCTGAACCCTTGGGTTCCATTTTGTGTATGGCAGCCATTTTGTGGTTGCCCTCACATAGGCCGATGACTGTGGCTGAACTAGTCTTTTTAGGACATGTACACCTTAGCTCCAGTTCGTGCTGACTTCTGTTTGACCTGAGTGAACTGACCCTGTTGCCTGAAGCTGACCTTGTTAAACCAGTTTCTGCCCTTTAGCTGATCAAGATTAAGGATCAGAGCACAGGACATCATAAAGTTTTACTGCACACAAATATGCCTTATCCTACCCTCACCTGTTTCTGCTCCTTTCTTTATGGTCTATTTATGATTGGGTTGTGGCCTTTTTATTATGGGTTTGTTCGGCCTGTCTAAAGAAGAATGCTGGGTTTGACCGATGATTGATCATGGGCTGGACAACTGAAAAGTGGGTTTTACTGTCATGCGATACCTTTGGTGTGAATACATGTGATTGGACAGTTTGTAAATATTAGGTATTTGTCTGGAATGTGATTTTTGGCATAAAAAGGGACGACTTGCTGTGTAAAATTGAGCAGTCTGCAAAAAACACAGTTGATGGACAGAATGTAGAACAATGTCATACATTCACCCCAGTACAAGGATCTGGGCCTAAATCCATCATTTTTTTTGCACTCCACACCACCCTGGGTTAGACACGGGCTATATGAAAATCAGCTCTGACCCTGTGCCTCATGGGAACAGTCCAGTCCGAACTACCAAGCCATGTCTTTCCCAGACCGGAATCAAGCATCCAAGGACCGGTTTCTGGCTATCAGCCTTCATTCAGCCTGGATAGCTTGACTCCAGTGGTGTGGAGAGCCTGGGACTCACGTCTGAGCATACCCAGCCCACTCGGGGTGAAAATTGCAAAAAACACAGTTGATGGACAGAATGTAGAACAATGTCATACATTCACCCCAGTACAAGGATCTGGGCCTAAATCCATCGTTTTTTTTGCACTCCACACCACCCTGGGTTAGACACTGGCTATATGCAAATCAGCTCTGACCCTGTGCCTCATGGGAACAGTCCAGTCCGAACTACCAAGCCATGTCTTTCCCAGACCGGAATCAAGCATCCAAGGACCGGTTTCTGGCTATCAGCCTTCATTCAGCCTGGATAGCTTGACTCCAGTGGTGTGGAGAGCCTGGGACTCACGTCTGAGCATACCCAGCCCACTCGGGGTGAAAATTGCAAAAAACACAGTTGATGGACAGAATGTAGAACAATGTCATACATTCACCCCAGTACAAGGATCTGGGCCTAAATCCATCGTTTTTTAGGACATGTACACCTTAGCTCCAGTTCGTGCTGACTTCTGTTTGACCTGAGTGAACTGACCCTGTTGCCTGAAGCTGACCTTGTTAAACCAGTTTCTGCCCTTTAGCTGATCAAGATTAAGGATCAGAGCACAGGACATCGTAAAGTTTTACTGCACACAAATATGCCTTATCCTACCATCACCTGTTTCTGCTCCTTTCTTTATGGTCTATTTATGATTGGGTTGTGGCCTTTTTATTATGGGTTTGTTCGGCCTGTCTAAAGAAGAATGCTGGGTTTGACCGATGATTGATCATGGGCTGGACAACTGAAAAGTGGGTTTTACTGTCATGCGATACCTTTGGTGTGAATACATGTGATTGGACAGTTTGTAAATATTAGGTATTTGTCTGGAATGTGATTTTTGGCATAAAAAGGGACGACTTGCTGTGTAAAATTGAGCAGTCTGCAAAAAACACAGTTGATGGACAGAATGTAGAACAATGTCATACATTCACCCCAGTACAAGGATCTGGGCCTAAATCCATCGTTTTTTTTGCACTCCACACCACCCTGGGTTAGACACTGGCTATATGCAAATCAGCTCTGACCCTGTGCCTCATGGGAACAGTCCAGTCCGAACTACCAAGCCATGTCTTTCCCAGACCGGAATCAAGCATCCAAGGACCGGTTTCTGGCTATCAGCCTTCATTCAGCCTGGATAGCTTGACTCCAGTGGTGTGGAGAGCCTGCGACTCACGTCTGAGCATACCCAGCCCACTCGGGGTGAAAATTGCAAAACACAGTTGATGGACAGAATGTAGAACAATGTCATACATTCACCCCAGTACAAGGATCTGGGCCTAAATCCATCGTTTTTTTTGCACTCCACACCACCCTGGGTTAGACACTGGCTATATGCAAATCAGCTCTGACCCTGTGTCTCATGGGAACAGTCCAGTCCGAACTACCAAGCCATGTCTTTCCCAGACCGGAATCAAGCATCCAAGGACCGGTTTCTGGCCTTCATTCAGCCTGGATAGCTTGACTCCAGTGGTGTGGAGAGCCTGGGACTCACGTCTGAGCATACCCAGCCCACTCGGGGTGAAAATTGCAAAAAACACAGTTGATGGACAGAATGTAGAACAATGTCATACATTCACCCCAGTACAAGGATCTGGGCCTAAATCCATCGTTTTTTAGGACATGTACACCTTAGCTCCAGTTCGTGCTGACTTCTGTTTGACCTGAGTGAACTGACCCTGTTGCCTGAAGCTGACCTTGTTAAACCAGCTTCTGCCCTTTAGCTGATCAAGATTAAGGATCAGAGCACAGGACATCGTAAAATTTTACTGCACACAAATATGCCTTATCCTACTCTCACCTGTTTCTGCTCCTTTCTTTATGGTCTATTTATGATTGGGTTGTGGCCTTTTTATTATGGGTTTGTTCGGCCTGTCTAAAGAAGAATGCTGGGTTTGACCGATGATTGATCATGGGCTGGACAACTGAAAAGTGGGTTTTACTGTCATGCGATACCTTTGGTGTGAATACATGTGATTGGACAGTTTGTAAATGTTAGGTATTTGTCTGGAATGTGATTTTTGGCATAAAAAGGGACGACTTGCTGTGTAAAATTGAGCAGTCTCCTGAGAACTCATACCGTGATGATTTCTAGGACTTCTGTTACTGGCTGCAGCCAATAAATTTGATCTTTGACGCCACCAAGAAGTTTCCGTGTCTCTGTATTCTAAGACAGGTGGAACCCGAAGACTTTGGGCGTGCCCCTGGCGCCGCTGGGTATTAAATAACCCGGTTCTTCAGTTGGCGCTCCCAACGTGAGGCGACTTCAGCGGTACCGGTCCAGGCCTGAGGTTCGTGAGGAAATTCTGGAGGACAGCCACCACTTGATCGACCCCAGCATGTCGAATGTGGACTGAAGGTCTTTTCTGCGAGGCTTCCCGCTTTCCTGACGGCTACGAAGGACTGCTGCCCTGACTGTCGCCCTGTCTTGGACCCATTTGTGATGCTTTGTACGGCGAGACGATAGACGGGTCTTCTGGTGGCGTGACTGATACCTCAGTTAAGTATAAGTGGGTCGCTCCCAGTCCTTAGTTTTTGGTCCTTTGGTTCTTAGTTTGTTTGGTCCTTAGTTTTGATTTGAAAATTGCAATTTCCAAAGCCGAGGGTCTTGTATATTTACGAGTGTATCGGTAGAGATAATCTCTTGAAGTTTGAAGCTCGATTAGTGAGCGAAGATGCCTAATCGTAGCAAATTTGGTACTTGGTTTGGTTGTGGTTGCAACAGGGATTCCCGATTGGAGGATTCGTGTCCGATACCTCCGGTTGGAACTCCGACTTATGAGCTCTATTCTAAACACGGCGTGGGCCCCATTACGTTAAATGAAGTATGGGTCCACTACACTAGAAAAGATGGTGTCTTACAATGGCCCCAACATGGTAGCTTTAACACAGAGATTTTAGACAATTTAGAAACTAAATTATTTAGGAAGAAAGCCCGGCCGGCAATGTTTGACTCCTTACGCCTTTGGCGTTAAGAAGCCAGACAACGAGAAATTAAACAAGCTAAAAGAGATAAAAGAGAAAATGATGTATCAATAATGCAAGCTGCTAGGCAGTTTAAAGAAAACGAAGAAGATAAAGCAATTGAGGTGTCAGATAGGCAACGTTGCATGGCCATAGATAAATGTTATCCGGCCTTGCCGTCTTCTCCTCCGAAAGCGATTGAAGATCTTGAAAAAGATTCTTTGATCTCTCATTTACTGAAATTGCCACCTCCTTATGTGCAGGGTGCTACTGCGCCTCCATTACCACCGGTTGTTCCACCCTTTGTTGTTCAACCTCCTGCTGTTGTTCAGCCACCCGGTGCTCCACAGATGGTTTTACCTTCTCCTGTGCAACCCGCTCTAGGGTCGCCATCTTTGCTACCAGCTTTGCCTCAAGCTCCTTTGCCTTCTACTTCTGTTTCTTCGCCTCCGACTGTTCTTATGCCTACAACTTCTTTGCCTCAGAATACTTGTTCTCCTGTTCTTATGTCTACTTCTTCTTCTTCTGCTCGAAAACGAATGACCGAGACTGTTGTTAATCTGTTGTCTCCATTGTTTGGGTCACTGAATATGACCCCTGTTTCGGAACGTAAGCAGAGTCGTAGTCAGCTTCCTAGTTCCGAGGAACGGACAGTGTTGGATTTGTTGGCTCGTAGATGGATTTTAAATGCTTCATGGTATAATTTGCCAATGGTTATGGATGTTTTCTTTCAGTGGGAACCGCCTAAGCAAAGGTATGTTTTCGATGTGATGTGTACTTTCCTGCGTCAGGAATGGGAAGATAATGAGTTGGGTCCGATTCCGCAGGATGTGCTTGATGTTCAGTCAGATTTTGCTAAAGGGATGATACTGGAATCTGATATTACGGATGCCGTAGAGACGATACTGGCTTTTAGATCTAGACTTCCGTCTCAGACGTTGTATGAACCTGATCCCTCTGTTAGGAGGAAAGTGAGACAGTATCCAATGAGAGAGGTTCCTCCACTTTGGAAAGAAGGAGACGCAACTGCTAATCCGCCTATTTTGCCACATTTTCAGCGAATATGGGTACATGTCCCTTGGAAGAGAGCAGAGGTTTTGGCTCTTAAGCAGACCTTACCTGATCCTCGTAAGAATCCTGCTGGTTACTACAATGAGTTGTCTCAGACAGTAGATGCGTGTATAATGAATTTAGCTGACGTAGACATGTTGATGGGTAATGTAGTTCCGCAACCTTTGAGGGCGAAGATTCGTCATGAGACTCATGCAGCAGAGTTAGGTGGTACTTGGGCGAATATTGTTGCTGCAGATGGTCGACAAGTAGGAGGTGCTAAACCTGAACCTTTGGTTGCAGAATTACCTGGTAGAATTATTACTTTGATGAAGACGATGATGCCTCCTTTACGAGTGAATTGGGATAAGTTAGCAGCATGCAAGCAGAAGAAAGATGAGAGTGTGTCTGACTTCTTCACTAGGTTTGAAGAGACGTTTATCGATCACAGTTGTCAGGATATGAGTTTGGAAGGTGGTCAAAGTTTGTTCGTGGATAAATTTGTCATTAATTTGCTTCCCGAAACTTTCTAATAAGTTCAAAGACTCTGAGAGTTCATGGGCTGTTTCTTCGTCGGCCCAGATATTGGAAACTGCTCAATATTACGAGAATAGGGATAAAGATAAGAAGGATAAAGTAGAGAAGAAAACGAAAGATTTAAAGACGAAAGTTCTTTTGCAGCAAGCTTATCCGCCTCGTCAGAATCAGCCTCAGTTTCAGCAACCTCCGCCATTTCAGAGATAGTTACAGAAGCCTGAGCCTTATGTTCAGCGATTCTTTCCAGGCCCTAATCAGTGTGCTTACTGTAGAGAGGAAGGTCATTTCAAGAATAATTGTCCGACTTTATTACAGCGTGCGAATGGTGCACCTGGGCAGAGAGGTCGTGGTGGTTTTCAGCAAGCGCCTAGAGGAAGAGGTCGTGGTGTGAACCCCCATAATGACCGTTCCTCTTCCCTACAGAGTTCTGCGAATTATTTTGACAGACAAAATGTTCCGAGTGGTCAGTCTGCCCAGTACTATGTGGAGGATTACTATGTTGAAGGTGAGAGTGTTGGTTATAATGATAACTAGGACAGCCATGGACAAAGTAAGGGAGTAGTGTCAGTTCCAGTAGATCAGAGTGGACCGTATGTTGAAGTGATTACATCAGGTGTAGTAGAACCTTTTCTTTTGGATACTGGTGCGACAAAGAGTTCTATTATGCATTCTAAACTCCCTGGCGCACCTTTGTCTGGCTTGACCAATGTTTCCGTAGGATTTTCAGGCGCCCCAGTTTGTAATCCGGTTTCTAGTCCTTTGTCCCTTTCTATTGGCCCTTGTGAATTGGAAGCTCCACTTATCCTAACGACTGGTTGTGGTGAGAATCTGTTGGGTTTGGACTTGCTGAAAAGATTGTATGCAACATTGCATTGTTCTCCTTCGGGAGTACAACTTACTCTTGGTAAGAAAGTGATTTCTCCAATGTATTAGTCTAAAGATTGTTTGCCATTGGAATTGAGTTTGCTTCCTGAAACGCTTTGGGCTACAGGTCCCAATGATGTTGGTCTTTTGCAGATTCCACCGTATGTTGTAACGCTTAAAGCGAATGTTAAATTGCCGCGCATCCCCAATATCGGATTTCTAGCGATGGTGAAAGAGCGCTTTTAGCAATCATTTATGATCTGATTGAGAAAGGTGTGATTGAAGAAACAAGAGGTAATGTGTGTAACAGTCCTGTTTTGCCTGTCCTGAAACGCACTGACTCTTCTCAGCCACCTGTTTACAGGTTTGTGATCGACCTTAGAGAGGTTAACAAGATTGTTGTGCCACAGATTCCAGTTGTTCCGGATATTACTGCTTTGTTGACTTTGATTTCTGCTTCAGCTGCCTGGTTTTCAGTCATAGACTTGAAAAATGCTTTCTTCAGTATTCCAATTGCTGAGGAGAGTAGAGATATTTTTGGCTTCTCTTTAGGAGGCCGAAGCTTCCAGTTTAAGAGAGCTCCCCAAGGCTATCGTGAAAGTCCTTCTATCTATAGTCAGGCTTTGAAAACTCAGCTTGACGGGTTTGTGTTACCAGTTGGTTCTACTCTTATGCAGTATGTCGATGATTTGTTGATTACTGCTGATGACGAAGAGATTTGTAAAGAGGCTACTCTTTCGTTGTTGCGATATTTGTCTGACCTTCATCATAAGGTGTCGCCTTCGAAGTTGCAATATTGCCGCCAAGAGGTAACCTACTTAGGTCATCTCTTGTCGAAGGAGGGAAGGAAATTGACCCCAGAAAGAATTCAAGCGATTGCGCAAATGAGTGTGCCATCGACACAGAGAGAAGTTCGTGCCTTTTTGGGTATTACGTCGTATTGTAGACAATGGATCCTTAATTTCTCATTGTTAGCGAAACCGCTGTTGGCTTTGACTTGTAAAGATACACCGAATCCTCTTCCGTGGTCTGACGATTGTCAGAAAAGTTTTTCTGAATTGCGTGATGCGTTGTGTTCTGCTCCAGTGTTGGGTACTCCTGACTACAGTAAGCCTTTTACACTCTATGTTCACGAGAGAGAGGGTTGTGCATTGTCAGTTTTGACTCAACAGTTTGGTGATAAGCAGCGTCCATGTGCGTATTTCTCATCAACTTTACATCCGGTAGCTAGAGCGTTGCCAAGCTGTTTAAGAGCTACAGCGGCAGCGGCTGTTTCCATCTGACAGTCTGCTGGATTGGTGATGGATAATACGTTGGTTGTGATGGTTCCACATGCAGTGGATACTTTATTAAATCGAACCAAAACTCAGCACCTTACTAGTGCGAGGTTGTCGGGTTATGAGTTGACACTTTTGGCTAGTCATGTGCACATCAAGCGGTGTAATGTATTAAATCCAGCGACATTGCTGCCAATTTCTGTGGACACAGATGGTCAGGAACAGCATGATTGTTTTCTTAGGACGGAGGAGGAAACGAAGGGAAGAGTCGTTCTGAAAGACACTCCTCTTTCGGATCCTGATGGTACGCTATGGGTTGATGGGTCATGCTACAAGCTCCCGAATGGTGATACGACTGCAGCATATGCTGTGACGACATTGTGTACGATTGTTGAAGCTGCACGTATCCCACAAAATTCAGCCCAAGCAGCAGAGTTGATTGCATTGACTAGAGCGTGTGTGTTGTCGAAAGGAAAGAGAGTGACTGTGTATACCGAGAGCCAGTATGCGTTTGATGTTGCTCAAAGTTTTGGGCGTTTGTGGAAAGAACGTTGATTTCTTACTTCGCATGGTACGAAGATTCAGCATGGTCAGTTGGTGAATTAGCTTCTCAAGTCACTTACGCGTTGCCGATGCAAGTTGCGATCATGAAATGCAGTGCACATAAGAAGGTTACCGATGATGTTTCTCGTGGTAATGCATTTGCGGATGCAGTAGAGAAAGAAGCGGCGAAAAATGTGACGAGTCGAATGTATGTTGCGGGCCCAGCAAGATGTGTTCTGGCTAGAGGAATGTGTGAAGATACGATAGAGAGTGTGAAGTCAATTCAGGCTGAAGCTACGGAGAAAGAATTGAGTGTGTGGAGAGAGAGTAAGGGAAAATTGGATTTGACTGGTTGTTGGACTGAGCTGTCAGAACATCAGCGATGGTTGTTACCTGATGCGTATGTGCTTGCAGTGGTTACGATGGCCATGGAATGGCTCACATTAGTGCGAAAGGGATTTGTAAGTTGTTGGCTCCAGTTTGGCAGAATGCTGCAATCCCAAAATGTGCAGAGAACGTGGTGAAACATTGTATGATTTGTCTGCAATATAATCCTGGCAAGGGAACTCCAACTCCAGCTGGTCACTTTGCGCCTCCGACGTATCCGTTCGAGGTGCTACAATTGGATTTCATACACATGGAAAGGTGTAATAATCTAAAATATGTTCTTGTGGTTGTTTGCGCCTTTTCAAGATGGATAGAGGCTTACCCCCTAAAAGATAATACTGCCTTGTCTACAGCCAAGGTTTTGTTGAGAGAGTATTTCCCTAGGTATGGATTGCCGAGAATTGTGTGGTCAGACAATGGGAGTGAATTTGTGGGTCAGATTATGAAGAAAGTGTGTGTTGGATTAGGGATTAATCAAAAATTCCACGCAGCGAATCATCCCCAGTCTGAATGTTACAATGGTACGCTTAAACTGAAACTAGCTAAGGTACAAGCGAGCACAGGTCTTACATGGCCAGATGCCTTACAGTTGGCTCTTTTGTCAACAAGGACGACTGTGCATTCTCGAGTGGGACTTAGTCCGTATGAGATTGTGTTTGGTCGTCCAGCGAATGTTTGGGGAGTGCCTTGTCCGAAAGAATACAGCAGTATTGAATACCCTATGTTGGTGGATTAATTACATGACTTGACTGCTAAATTACATGTTCTCCACCAACAGGTCTATGACAGTTTACCGACAGCTGCTACAGATCCAGGCCACATACTTGAACCTGGACAGTACGTTCTTGTGAAGAATTTTCAGCGTACCAAGAATTTACAGCCTAGATGGACCGGCCCCTATTTGATTTTGTTGGTTACTAGAACCGCTGTTAGAGTAGCAGGCAAAAAGAACTGGGTGCATGCCACCCACTGTAAAAAAGTTCCTTGGCCTTTACCATATGATCAGTGGGTAAGGGATGGTATCGCCGATTCGGATTGTGAGAAGGTCCCTAGATTCGTTCCATTTAGTGATGCTCATTTGACATGGACACGGTCTGAACGTGAGGATGATGATGTTCTACAAGCTGCTGTGCCTCCTCATCTGAAGATTGACACCACTGAGCCGGATCTTCTATTCAAGGATCAGACTGTGCCTGACAAAGAACGCTACGATTTGAGACCAAGAAAGATTGTACATATGGACAAATAAATATTTTCTTTTTTTTGTAGTGAATTTACACTTTGGCAGACCAAGAAACTTTTTTGTCTTTTTCTTTTTCGAACCACCATCCGTCGCGGTATAAAGACTTGGGATTGCAAGCCGTGTAGACACAAGGTCGACGGTTCTGGTTGGTCCAAGGGCGTTCCCTAGACTGACAGGTGCATTCCTTAGCGGAAGAGAACCAACTGCCGCGAACAGCACGGTTAGAGGATGGAGTTTTTCGACGCTGCCCAGAATGTTAGGAAAATGGACTCTAATGTCCGAATATGTATTTTGGTTCGTAGCAAATGTTTTTTAATAATGTGTTTTTTAATGTTTTTGAATATTGCATTAGCTTGTGTGGGTTTGGTTTTCTATGGCACACAACAGCCGTTTGCACCTACTTCCCAACCTATGTCTTTTCCTACTACTGTTTCTTTACATTCTTTTCATATTTTACCTGAACACGAGCAAATTAGAAGGTCGGAATTTGTGAATAATTCCTTTGTGTAACTCCTCCATCAACACCAGTTAGTAGTGAACACCACTAATTGTTGGGTGTGTGGTCTTATGCCACATACTATGGATAGAGGTATTCCTTATCTGGTTCTGCCATTCAGTTACAATGGGTCCGTATGGGCATATCAGACGATGTTTATTTATGCCATCGAAGTCTATCCCCTGCGTTCCATGAGAGATAACTCAAGTAATAAAGCCTTGGTGAAGGGAATTACAGATATGAGTAGAGATATCGAAACGTATACGACTATTCCCAAGGATGAGTTACTAGCATATGTTGGTTGTAATGCAACCGGATATAGTATTAGTCTGGGTGAGAAGCAGAGACTAAAAAGGTCACCTCCGATTTGGATTGTACCCCACCATGGTCATTTTTGTCTGCAAGGGAAAGGCAAGAATCGGAGAGCTCAGTTAGGGAAGAGTGTTTGTACTCAGACGTATGTCTTTGCGTCCCAAACTTCCCCACCGTTTTTAGCAGCTAAGGGCACGTATTTTGTCTGCCATGATAGAGCATATACATGGTTGCCCCCTGATTTCTCGGGAACATGTTATGTTGCATATTTGTTGCCTCCTACGTATACTGCTGCTGTAGATTACCACAGAAAGAGAGTTGTTAGGGGTGTCTTCAGTGAGGAAGATAGAACGGGACAAGAAGTGGGACACTTTTTCAAGGATTTCCTACCGTTTTGGGGACCTATGGCAAACAGTAGAAACCTACGGCAATTGACAAGAGTGGTTGAATCCACCATAAATGAAACTGCGGGTGCCCTTAGTAATCTGACCCCTGAGCTTCAAGCGGATCGCCTTATGACATTACAGAATCAAATGGTTTTGGACGTCATACTTGTGGACCGAGGTGGGGTATGTAAAGTGATCCAATCGAGTTGCTGCGTTTTCATATCAGACAATGCTCCTACAGTATACCAGGCCATTTCTAAGTTACATAAGATCTCTGAGTCTATAAATGTGGATAAAGGAGATTGGTCGTTGATTGGATGGTTTTGGGAACTGTTATCGACCTGGGGATGGAAGATTCTGATGATCATTGGGGTGGCTTTAGCGATTCTTTTTCTGTTCTGTCTTTGTGTGCAGTGCGCTCCTGCTATATGTGGCCTCTGTGCTACTACGTGTGCAAGGAGACCTGTCCCAAGAGAGATACTAAGTAATAGGATTATGCTCCAGCAACATCTTGGTGATCTGATGAATATAGACCTGGACTCAGATTGAGGTGAGTTAGGTTATTGCCTATGTAAGGGCAAAAGGAGGGTCTGAGGTTCCGTGAATTCTGAACCCGTTTCATAAAGGTCATGGTTTAGTTGCAAATTTGATATTAGCGAACCGTAACTAGTTAGTGCGGCAAGTATGAGTGCTTTCATCATGTTAGACCGATGGATTCACTACGTATTTAGGGATTTAGTTCTGAACCCTTGGGTTCCATTTTGTGTCTGGCAGCCATTTTGTGGTTGCCCTCACATAGGCCGATGACTGTGGCTGAACTAGTCTTTTTAAGGACATGTACACCTTAGCTCCAGTTCGTGCTGACTTCTGTTTGACCTGAGTGAACTGACCCTGTTGCCTGAAGCTGACCTTGTTAAACCAGTTCCTGCCCTTTAGCTGATCAAGATTAAGGATCAGAGCACAGGACATCGTAAAGTTTTACTGCACACAAATATGCCTTATTACTCTCACCTGTTTCTGCTCCTTTCTTTATGGTCAATTTATGATTGGGTTGTGGCTTTTTCATTATGGGATCGTTCGGCCTGTCTAAAGAAGAATGCTGGGTTTGACCGATGATTGATCCTGGGCTGGGCAACTGAAAAGTGGGTTTTACTGTCATGCGATACCTTTGGTGTGAATAGATGTGATTGGACAGTTTGTAAATATTAGGTATTTGTCTGGAATGTGATTTTTGGCATAAAAAGGGACGACTTGCTGTGTAAAATTGAGCAGTCTCCTGAGAACTCATACCGTGATGATTTCTAGGACTTCTGTTACTGACTGCAGCCAATAAATTTGATCTTTGACGCCACCAAGAAGTTTCCGTGTCTCTGTATTCGAAGACAGGTAGAACCCGAAGACTTTGGGTGTGCCCCTGGCGCCGCTGGGTATTAAATAACCCGGTTCTTCACAACTTCCCAGAGTGCTGGAAGCACGCAGAGATCAACGCCCTTCTGAAGAAACCCACAGCAGACCCTAAAGAACTACCGCCCCATCTCTCTCCTTCCCTTCCCGGAAAAAGTCATCGAAAAGACCGTCAATAAACAGCTGACTACATTCCTCGAGGCTAACAACTCCCTCGACCCATCCCAGTCCGGATTTCGAGACAACCACAGCACCGAGACCTCCCTCATCGCAGCCACCGACATCAGGACCCTGCTTGACAACGGGGAAACAACCGCTCTCATCCTCCTAGACCTCTCAGCCGCCTTTGATACCGTCTGCCACCGCACCCTAATAACCCGCCTCCACGACACTGGGATCCAAGGAAAAGCCCTGGACTGGATCACCTCGTTCCTCTCCAACAGAACCCAGAGAGTCCGCCTCCATCCCTTCCGCTCTGTGGCCACCGAGATCATCTGCGGCGTACCCCAAGGCTGTGTAAACAACAAGAGAGAAAGGGCAAAATAAAATACTCTCACACCCCTACGGATAATTAGTTCAAAACAACAGAAGAGTATCTAAAACTATGATATATACAAAGCTCTAAAAGGGAAAACGGTGAGACTGCCCGTTCACCACCACCTTTAAGTGCCTTACATCAGAAAGTGAACTGTGTCAAAGGAGTAGTGACATCCCAGTATGGAAAAAAGGGGACCCTCAGGCACCCACATGTAGTAGGTTAGCCCTGTTTCTTCATCGGGTTCCTGTGATTAGTAGTGTAAAGATATAATAAACCAAACAGGTGCAGGTTAAAATAGGTATAGACCACTCTCTCGACCAACACTTTTAATAGAGGGGTGATTCGAACCCAATTAAAAACAGTGTGAACATAAGGACAACCTGGAGTTAAGTAAATTTGAACCCCCTGTCCTAAGAATAGGTCGACATGTTTCAGCTTTAGGGTCATGTTCGACCCAGCATTCCTCAGGACCAATAGTAAATTCTCTCCCAAATGTGGGAATATAACACTTCAAGAACGTTTATCATTGAATGTGCTACTTTGGCTCTGAAGCGGAATTATTTTCAGTACCAAGATCAGATCTTCTTGCAAAAGACAGGGACTTCCATGGGCAGTACTTTTGCCCCCAGTATTGCTGGACTATATGTCCATAATTTTGAGAAAACCCATATTTTGTCTAACACCAACCCATACACTCTCAATGTTATCCTGTGGCAGAGGTACATTGATGATGTGCTGTTAATATGGAAGGGCACTGAGGAGAGCCTTTTGGCCTTTTTTGATTGGGTTAACACCTATGACCCACATTTGAGGTTCACTCATCAGTGTAGTCGCGATACCGTAGAGTTTCTGGATGTCACGATCACCAGGACTGGTGACCATTTAACAACGAAGACATACTATAAACCCACCAGCAAGAATAACCTGCTCCACTTTAAGAGTTTTCACCCTCGCCCACTGCGGGAAAATGTACCCTTTGGCTAGTATCTACGCATTCGTAGAAATTGTAGCAGTGTCACTGACTTCAAGAAGCAAGCCAATGACTTGACTGCGAAATTATCACACAGAGGGTACCCAAACAAAATCTTAAAGAAAAGCTGCAAAAGGGCAAGAAATCAAAACAGGGAAGCCCTATTAGAAGATAACACAGGAGAAGGGGAATCTGAACCACCACTGACGTGTGTAACAACTTACAGTAGTATATCAAATGCAGTTACCCGGACGATAAACAAACAATGGAGGATTCTGACCAGTAATGGCCTAGAATGGCAGAAACCACTATTTTCTTACAGACGCGAGAGAAGCCTGAAAGATGCTTTAGTACACACCCGCCCCAGCAATAGGAATACACCACAGAACCCGAATGTACTTACCACCTGGGGTTTACCACCAGTGATGGGTCATTACCCATGCGGGGGATGTAGTGTGTGTGATTTGACCACAGCAACCAAAACCCTGAACCTTGAGGAGGGCAAAATCTGGCACCTGAGAAGCCATACCAACTGCAATACAAGCAATGTGGTTTACTTGATAGTCTGTCCATGTCTCCTGAAGTACGTGGGCATGACTACACGAAAAATTAAACTACGGATAGGAGAACACCGGAGCAATATAAGGTGCCAGAGAAATACCACCAAACTGACGACACACTTCCTAGAATGCGGACATGGTCCGAATGATTTGAAATGGACCATAATAGAACATCTTGAACATAGCAATGAAAGTTCCCTATTTGAAAAGGAACAAAGATGGATACATCGCTTGGCAACCCATCGTGAGGGCCTCAATGACGATATTCCCTGGGGTTCAGTGATGAGACGGTAACATAGGACCGCCCAACATTCAGGGAAGGAAGTGTCTGTATACTAATAGTTTTGGAGCCTTCTGACGTGGTAATGAGGCATTGATATATTACATACCTAGTGGCAGGTAAATGCTGACATGTCAGATCGGAGTTGCCTAATGATGTGTTCATATTCAGTGATAAAAAAAACTGCAGGGGATCTCTCAGCAAAATATGTTGGCTGCTCCTATCACGAGATTCTAAGAATTGGTTACTACCCCTAACCGGTAATATTAATAATAATTTTACCAGGTCAAAGTTTTACACTTTGCAATATTGTAGGAATTCATAATATAACAGGCAGATGTACAGAGGTTTTGGAGCACCATCTGAATAATCACCTGTATCAATGATAAGTAACAGCTAGCTTTTTCTAAAATCATTAACGAAGTCTGTTTCTTTTAAATATAGAATTCCAACTTTTTTAGGGAGCAATTAAATATCATAGCGCTAGTTGCTGTAAGGTCCTTGTGATTAAACTAGCTTGTTATGCTCCGGATTAACTGGTAAATGAGACCGCTATTGCTTATCCCCTGCAAAATAAAGGTACTGTAACTTTAAATAACTTTGGTAACAAAGCGACCTATCCGATCACGTGGGTATCACGTAGGTCGGTGGGAAGTTAAAGATATGTCACTTCCACGACTCGAGTTGTTTAGGAGACGTGGAAGAGACCGGAATAGGTACTAGGTGGGGAGTCGTCAGCTAACGAGTAAGTGGGAGAAACTTCTCCATATATGTTTATTCGGACCTTCAAGATATTTGGAGGGTTTATTATGCAATACCAGTTACTAATCGGTATGGGGGACTGCCAGCTAGTGATTAAGTGGGAGAGGTTCCTCTATATATGTTTTTCAGACCTTCAACAAACACGGAGAGTTCATTGTGTAACACCAGTTACTAATCGGCACAAATGTAAATGTGCGCGAATGGATTTCTGCATAGACCTGTTTGGCTGTTTTTGCTTTCTGCGAAGCGACGCCACACGGAGGGTTCAATGTGCAATACTAGTCATTAATCGGCAAGAATGTAAACGGGCGCGAAGTGTTTTCTGCATAGACCTGTTTTGTGGGTTTGGCTCTCTGCTAAGCGAGGTCATTTATTCAGATAGCACTAAGTCGCTAGTTAGTTTTCTTTAAACGCAACGACATCAATGTGCAAACTTAAAGTGCCAGCTCTGTTCCGTGTTGTGAAAAAGACAGCTTTGTGTCTGAACAAGCAATGAGATAAATTCTAGCATGGACGAGCGTTTTTTCATTTTGACAAGTAAAAGAATAACTCAATTTTAAAAAGAATGAGATTAACAAGGAGAATCAGCTATATCCAGTCAATGGGAATAAAACTTTATTTTCGCATTATTTCTGTTAGATGCTGACGTGAAGAATTCCCCCACCACGGACTCAGGAAGCCTTGTATTTAGGATCAACTGAGTAAGTCAATTATGGCAATACCATTTTGATGAGTTAGACATCACTCATAATACACTATAGTCGTAAAGTTTAGGCTGAAATAACATTGTTCAAAATGTGAAAATACCTATAAAATCCTGATTTCAGGTCTTTTTTCCAATTAGATCCTGGGACAAACGTTTTGCCTTTACTTATATTTGGGAAACATTCGGAACATATACTGAGTGAGTCCATCTATATTCATTGAATGTATGTACCAGAGCTTTCCTGAATTGATAAGCGTGATAAGATATTCCATACATTTGGTCCCTAGCAATTTTTTCGAAGGAAAACTGTTGTTTTTAAACAGATTTTGGATAAATAAATAAAGCCTTAAGTTCTATATACGGGGCTTATAGAAGTTCCCCGGTTTTTGCGTGAGACTACATGTGACGCAATAATGAGATTGCTACTATATGAATGGTAGTTATCAGGATAATTTTTTGTTTGCCCAGATCATAAACGGACAGGGTATTGTTTTAAATATAAATAATGAAATGTACGTCTTTTTCTGTGTCACTGGGTGTGTGATGGGTAGTTCATACTTGTAATCGAAGACACAATTTTTGAAATAATATTGATTTATTTTGTATCTGAGTGCTTTGTTTCTTGGTCTCATTACAGATTCCTTATCCCTCGTAAAATGGAGGTTGAGCACTTGAGCTTTTATCAAAACAGCGATTACAAGTTGGTAAAAATACATATGTAAAGCTGAGTATCTACCTTCCAATGTGAATAGGCTACTTAGGGTTGGCCGTGCCCATTTGGGAGATAATTTACTATTGGTCCTGAGGAATGCTGGGTCGAACAGGACCCTAAAGCTGAAACATGTCGACCTATTCTTAGGACAGGGGGTTCAAATTTACTTAACTCCAGGTTGTCCTTATGTTCACACTGTTTTTAATTGGGTTCGAATCACCCCTCTATTAAAAGTGTTGGTCGAGAGAGTGGTCTATACCTATTTTAACCTGCACCTGTTTGGTTTATTATATCTTTACACTACTAATCACAGGAACCCGATGAAGAAACAGGGCTAACCTACTACATGTGGGTGCCTGAGGGTCCCCTTTTTTCCATACTGGGATGTCACTACTCCTTTGACACAGTTCACTTTCTGATGTAAGGCACTTAAAGGTGGTGGTGGACGGGCAGTCTCACCGTTTTCCCTTTTAGAGCTTTGTATATATCATAGTTTTAGATACTCTTCTGTTGTTTTGAACTGCGTACCCCAAGGCTCCTCGCTCAGCCCAACCCCTCTTCAATATCTACATGAGCCCCCTCGCCGCCATCGCACGCAAACACAACCTCAACATCATCTCCTACGCCGACGACACCCAGCTGATACTCTCCCTCACCAAGGACCCAGCCATAGGCGGGCGAGAACATCTGGGGTGCTACAGTCACTTCACTGGCTCCCCATCCAAAAGCGGATTATGTTTAAAACTTTGACGCTGGTGCATAAGGCACTCTCTGGTCTCGGAGCAAAGTATCTGCAGCGTAGATTGGCCTTTTATCGCCCGGCTCGCTCACTGCGGTCGGAAACTTTGTTTATGGCCGTGGTTCCCCGTGTAAGGAAGGCTCGCACTGGGGGTCGCTCCTTTAGCCTCAGGGCCCCCCAGCTGTGGAATTCTTTGCCTCTCGCCCTACACAGTATTCCCAGCCTGCTCCTGTTCAGGAAAAGCCTTAAGACTTGGCTTTTTAATCTTTAGGTTCTTTCTGTTTTTCTTGCTCTTTCTTTGTTGTTATCATTGTTATGTTTTTTAATTGCTGAGTCGCCCTCATAAAGCGCCGGGACACTCTCGTTGAGTAGCCGTGCGCTATATAAATAAACGCTTAACATAACATAACATAACATAACATAACATATACTACACCAAAATGAGGTATAGTGTGTATAAAGTTCAGGCAACCCCAGAGGTAGGCAGAAGTTAAAGTTAGATAGAACCTTACTCTCGATTTGTGGTAGAGTGATCGAGCAGTAAGGCAGTATCAGAGGTGAGTGTTAAGCATTTGATGTACACCCTGAGTCAGCAAATGTATTCACACACTCAAGAACTGAACTCTAGGCCAATTACTTTGAATACAAACTATACAGTTGTTTTATTTTTAGAACCAAGCAAGCCTGGCACATGTAAGCATTAAATACTTTACAATAATAAGTTGTTGAATGTAGAACAGTTTGAAAATGCAATAGGACTTGTACTTTACAGGGGATGCAGTAGGTTGCAATACTTAGCAAATACAGTACGTTGAAATGAATAGGCTTTGTCAGTAAATTACAGGTGAGTTACTTTTTACGTTACTTTTCTAACTCAGTGCTGGATACCTAGATTCAGCACTGGGACATTTCCTGCCAACAGGTAAGTAAACACATTTTGGTGATTCGTGTGATTTTTAAAGAATAGATTTAGATTTCAAAACTTCACACTTAGAAACTTTCTTGGAAGAAAATTTTCAATGTTATCCTATGGAGGAAAAAACAGGTTATCGGTTGACAGGTAAGTTATCGACTGTGGGAGTTAAGGTTCTGGGGTTAGACTCAGGGCCCCCCCAGGGTCAGTGATGCACTCTTGTTACACCCTCAGCGGCACTAGGGCGGCCGGGTGCAGGGTGTTGAGGCCCAATGTTATCCAATGGGGGATAGGGGGCCTCCGGTTGGTGGCTACTGGCAAGCAGGCCACTGGGTTGTGGAAGCAAAGCTCCTAAGGTTTAGGTCAGGGCAAATGGGGAAACAAAGTTGCACAAAAGGTGCACCCTCAGCGGCACTGAGGAGCACGGGTGCAGAGTGCTGTTTCGACGTTGGGCGCCCCGTTGTTTCCAATGGAGGATCTCCGGTTTTCAAAAGCACTGCAGGCAGAGAGACGAAGGACTTCTAGGTGCGACCACCACTTCGAGAGGTAGGTTGGGAAGTTAGGGGTTGGTTAGGCACAGTCGGTTTGGGCACACAAGGCGTGGGGAGTCAGGTGCAGGGGTGACTTTTGGGGATCTTCTTACCAGCTCCAGGTCGTGGTTAGGGGGGCCTTCTGTATTTAGGCTGCAGGGGTCGGCTGGAAGCTTGAGGCAGGTCAGGGGTCACCGGATCTGGGTTCAGGATCACCGGGGTAACCTCCTTGTGGTGTTTGCCCACTCGAGCTCGGGCCATGGACGGCGGGTGCAGAGTGGGGCGGATTGCCGGCCTCTGGCTGATGCCAGAGGTTGCAGTTGAACAAATCCGGTGTTCACGGGCGAAGCAGTCTTTGGAAGTGAAGGTAGGTAGGTCCTACGGGGTTTTTGAAGTTGTTGGCTGCAGGACACACTGGGATTTTGCAGGAGCAGGTTCGAAGGGGAGACAGGCCGGGAGGGCTGGGGCCAAGTCAATGGGCGTCTCCTCTTGTTAGCTGCTGCACGGCTGATCGGTCCTTCTATTCTTCTTGTTTCTTGTATGGAACTGAGGAAGCAAGGTTCAGGCTGCCACCTAAATATTAGATTTAGGGGTGTTACAGGTAGGTAAAGGGCAAGGACCAATGGGTCCCTTACCCCCCCATTGTGTCACCCTCCAGTGGGAGGTGGGCAGGAGCCTGTCCCTGGTTGGTTGAGGCCCCCATCCTCAAGATGGCGGGGACTCGGAGTTGTGCTTCACCTCGCCTCCCTCACCTGAATAGTGGAGTTGGCAGAGATGGGCACACCTCTTTGCCTCACTTGTTTTTCCCGCCAGTTCTCCCGCCCAAAGTGGGGGGTAGAACCAGTGGGGACCAGTTGCTGAAAGCAGCAATTGGTCTGGGAAGGCTCACAAAGGCGGCATGCCTTTGAAGCTTCCCCTTCGTGACCCCTGCCCAACCTGGGGGAGGAGGCTTGGCACCTTGTCCCAGGATGTGCAT
Source organism: Lissotriton helveticus (assembly GCF_964261635.1). Classification (NCBI taxonomy): domain Eukaryota; kingdom Metazoa; phylum Chordata; class Amphibia; order Caudata; family Salamandridae; genus Lissotriton; species Lissotriton helveticus. The sequence continues at coordinate 646,839,582 of NC_136073.1, read as the reverse complement.
TGTTTCAGGCCCCCAAGATCAGCAGGCTCCCGACCCAGGGGTCCAGAAACATGTCTGTTGGAGGCAGCCTAAGCAGCCACTTAGATGGGACACTAGAAGTTGGCCGAATTTCAGGGGGCATCTCCAAGATGCCCTCTGTCGCGCATTTCACATTAAATCCCACACTGGTATCAGTGTGCTTTTAATGTGCTGAGAAGATTGATACCAAACTTCCCAGTTTTCAGTGTGGCCACTATGGTGCTGTGGAGTTCGTAATGACAAACTCCGACCACCATATACTCTTAATGGCAGCGCTGCACTTACAATGCCCAAGAATGGACTTGGGCACTGTAGGGGTACAGGACTCATGCACCTGTACCCTCACCATTGGCATAATGCACCCAGCTAGATGGGTGGCTGATCTAGGCCAGGGCAGTGGGCACGGCACACAGGTGTGCCATGTCAACTCTTCACTTTGTTCTATACCAAGAAACGCAGCCTTCAAAGACAGTGTGTGTGTGTGAAAAGGTGCAGGGCCTCTAAGGGTGGCACAATAAGTGCTACAGCCCTTAGAAGCCTTCACTTGTCACAGCGCCCTGGGTACCCGTGGTACCATTTACCAGTGGCCTACTTGTGGCCAGGGATGCCAATTGGGTTTAGGCTTCAATGCAGTTTTTGGGACGCAACATAGGCCCTGGGTACCTGATAAGCAGGAGCCCAGGGAACACTCAGTCAAAGAACATCAGCAATTCAGCAAAAATTGGGGTTATGCCATGCAGAAAGAGGACACTTTCTTACACCCCCCCACCCCCAATGAAAGATGAAGAGGCTAACTTTTCCCTAGAGAGTATTCATTGTCGAAGTGGAAGAACCTGGAAAGTGCATCTGCATTGGCAGTCATAGGACTGTGTTCCACTTCAAAGTCTATTCCCTGTAGGGAGATGGACCACCTCAACAGTTTAGGATTTTCCCCTTTCATTTGCATTAGCCATCTGAGACATCTGTTGTCAGTTTGAACTAGGAAGTGAGTCCCAAACGGGTAGGGTCTCAGCTCCTTCAGGGACCAAACCACAGCAAAGGCCCCCCTCTCAATGGCACTCCAACGCTGCTCCCTGGGGAGAAGCCTTCTAGTTATAAAAGCAACAGGTTGGTCTTGGCCTTCATCATTGGTCTGGAATAGGACCGCTCCCATCCCTAGCTCAGAAGCATCAGTCTGCACTATGAACTGCTTGGCATAATCTGGACCTTCAGAATTAGAGCTTCTTTCAGGGTGTCAAAAGCCTTTCGGCAACTAACTGTCCAGCTTACCTTCTTGGGCATTTTCTTGGAGGTGAGTTCTGTGAGGGGAGTCATAATGGACCCATATCCCTTCACAAACCTCCTGTAGTACCCAGTCAAGCCAAGAAATGCCCTGACTTGGGTCTGGGTGGTTGGAGCTGCCCAGTCCAGGTTGGCCTGGATCTTGGGCTATAAGGGTTGTACCTGGCCTCTACCAACAAGGTGGCCCAAGTACATCACAGTTTCCTGCCCTATCTGGCACTTGGATGCCTTGATAGTTAGGCCTGCAGTTTGCAGGGCTTTTAAAACCATCCCAAGGTGGATCAGGGAAACTGCCAGGTGTAACTAAAAACAGCAATATCATCAAGATAAGCTGCACTAAAGGACTCAACCCAGCAGGGACTAGATTCACCCACCTTTGGAAGGTGGCAGGGGCATTCTTTAAACCAAAGGGCATAACAGTGAACTGATAATGCCCATCAGGTATGGAAAATGCGATTTCCTATTTTGCTCCTGGAGCCATGCCAATTTGCCAGTACCCTGCAGTTAAGTCAAAGGTACTCTGCAATTTGGCTGCACCCAATTTATCTATCAACTCATCTGCTCTTGGGATAGGGTGAGCATCTGTCTTGGTGACAGAGTTAATCCCTCTATAATCCACACAAAACATTTCTCTTATCCCACCCTCTGGATGAGGTTTGGGGTCTAGAACCACTGGGCTAGCCCAGGGGCTCTCAGAGGTTTCAATAACCCCCTAACTCTAGCATCTTACTGACTTCAGCTTTGATGCTTTCCTTGACTTGGTCTGACTGTCGATAGATTTTGTTTTTGACAGGTGCACTATCACCTGTGTCCACATCATGGGTACACCAGTTTGTCAGACATGGGGACAAGGTACAGAGCTTAGCATACTGTTGCAAGACTTGCTTGCAGTCAGTCTGCTGTTGGGCATAGAGGGTGTCTGAAAAGACAACTCCATCTACTGACCCATCTTATGGGCTGTATGAGAAAAGGTCTGGGAAAGGTTCACTCTCTTCTTCCTGCTCCTCATCAGTCACCATCAGCATGATGATGTCAGCCCTGTCATTGTAGAGCTTTAGGCGATTCACATGGATAACCCTTTTGGGAGTCCTGCTTGTGCCCAGGTCAACCAAGTAAGTGACCTCACTCTGTTTCTCTAGGATAGGGTAAGGGCCACTACATCTGTCCTGGGGTGCCCTTGGTGCCACTGGCTCCAAAACCCACACCTTTTGCCCAGGTTGAAATTCAACCAGTACAGATTTTTGGTCATACCAGTGCTTCTGAAGCTCTTGGCAGGCCTCAAGATTTTTGGAGGCCTTTTCTATGTACTCAACCATTCTGGACCTTAGGCCAAGCACATAGTCTACAATATCTTGTTTGGGTTCTCGGAGAGGCTTCTCCCAACCCTCTTTTACAAGACAGAGTGGTCCCCTCATAGGATGTCCAAACAGAAGTTCAAAGGGGGAAACCCTACTCCCTTCTGTGGCACTTCTCCGTAAGTGAAAAGCAGGCACGGTAAGAGGACACCCCATCTCCTTTTGAGTTTTTCAGGGAGTCCCATATTCATGCCTTTTAATGTTTTGCTGACTCTCTCAACAAGGCCATTTGTTTGTGGGTGATAGGGTGTAGTAAACCTGTACAGTACTGCACTCTCTTTCCACATGTTTGAAGTATGCAGACATGAAGTTGGAACCTCAGTCTGAAACCACCTCATTAGGAAACCCTACTCTAGAGAAGACACCAATGAGGGCCTTGGCTACTGCAGGAGCTGTATTAGTCCTAAGGGGAATTGCTTCAGGGTACCTAGTGGCATGATCCACTACCACTAGAATGAATGTGTTGTGGGAGGTTCAAGTGGACTCACTGTGTCCATACCTACCCTTTCAAAGGGAACCCCCACCACAGGCAGTGGTATCAGGGGTCCTTTGGGTGGCCACCTGTCTTGCGACTGGCTTGACAGGTAACACAGGAGCTGACAAACTTCTTCACCTTTTGGTGCATCCGGGGCCAGTAAAAGTGGCTAACTAGCCTCTCCCAAGTCTTGGTATGGCCCAGATGTCCAGCTAGGGGGATGCCATGAGCTAAAGTGAGGAGGAACTTCCTGTACCTCTGTGGCACTTCCACTCTTCTGGTGGCTCCAGGTTTGGGGTCTCTTGCCTCAGTGTACAGTAATCCCTCTTCCCAATAAAGTCTGTGGGCACCACTGACAACAATTCAGCAAAAAGTGGAGGCATACCATGCAGAAAAAAGGCACTTTCTTACATATGTTTCGATCGATTTCTGAAGTTTATCAAGATTATTGTGTGAATCAATATTGTTGCAACAGGAGGAACCAAAAATATATTGGAAAACAACGCAAAATAACTGAATACAGTGTAAAGACTACATTTTCCAAATGATTTACAGTAGATGGTCACAATCATTCAAGCATCCAATATACGTCGGCGACGTACCAGGTGTGCAGAAATACTTCCATAAATTAAGCTTAACCATTTTGGTAGACTTTGTCACTAATGTCTACATTTAACTGTTGAGAATTAGTTTTCTGAATGTCATATTTATTTTAATTATGTGTGTGCTTTGAATGCTTGCACCACTTTCAGTGGTTAGACAAGATTTAGCTCTATGAAGGGAACATAATTGTGAAGGTTGCAGCCAACCCCACTGTGGAAGCCCAATTCACTCCATTCTTATACATTTAGCCTGGGTGTCAGTATGTTGCCAAACTCACCCAGTTTGCATGACTCCAACTCCTGAACAAAATCAAAAACTCAATGTATAAGGCATAAAAGACAGACATGACATTTGCCTTGTGTTCCAAACACAACTTAAATCCATCAGATTTCAAAATCAATATGTTGAGACTTAAACTATAGTCCAAAAAATGAAAAGGTTGGCAGACAAAGATGGTACTACCAAGAAAATGGCTCTTTGATGCTTTAATATCCGTCCTCTGTGATGCACAGAAAAGGGAGCGGAAGTCATTGGTGCATACAATGCTTTTACGAAACTGCTGCACTATTTCGAGGAGTGATGCCCTATGAGTCCATGGCTGGCGCTGGATTGGTAAGTTAACTAAAGCAAGCATCCGCAGTGCAATAGGTCTCGCATTTGCGGGGGTTTAAGCTATTGGCATTGTAAATGACAATGCCTTTTATTTATCTCTTTTGATAATTAACACATAAATAAAAAGCATGTCATTTACAATGCCAATAGCTCAAACTCTTGTAAATGCGAGACCGATTACCTTTTAAAGAAGCGGCCTCGATTGTGCCAGGCAGCTTGTAAAGTGAAAGATTGCATGGCGCACTGAATGTTGCAGGAAAAGCATTTCCTGCCTTCAGTAGTAGAAACATTCTAAAGAAAATAGTGCTTATAGACTGAATAAGACATACTGTGTAACAACAGAAGTAAAAGGACCAGTCCTCATGAGAGGTTACAAATGAAAACAAGGCGGTACTAAAGAGGAACTAACAAGCCTTTTAATGAATCAGAAGCCAGCATTAACAAAGGACAATGACACAAGCCAATGAATAATATGGGTGGAGAATGAGTGGAGCTTCAAATCCATACTTGAATACAACATGCCTCGCAGAGCAGCGCATGCGTTGCCCAGCCTCAAACTAAAAAAAGTGTACCCATTCGGATGGAGACAGTTCTACGCAGTGAATCTGTGAGTAGCATTTAATTAGAAGGGCCAGCTTCCTGACTGGCCAGATTCATGGTATGCTTTACCTGAGAGCTCTCTAAGATGTCTTCTGCCTAACTATATCTGCAAATACTAAGAAGGCAGACAAAGTTGACATTAAGAGTCTGCTTTCAAATCTGCCACCTTCCTTCAAGTGCAAGTAGTAGCTAAGGCAGAACAACTAAGAAAAAGACCTAAAAACTGTAGAATCAGTCAAATAAATGAAAACTATATTAACTACATAATATATATGCAGATGTCTTTGAAGATCTTGAAAAAACGAAATTGAACAGGTACAGTAAACTGTAAGCAGCTGGCGACCCAGTAGTACCTAAAATGGTGAAAAGAGAACTCGACCAAGGAGTTTAAAAGGGAGACTGTATATTTGTTTGAGGTTCTCCTCAGTTACAGAGAATTATCTAGGCTTGTTCGCCAGACGAATAACACATGCTGCAAAAGTATGCTCTATGTTTACTTACTTGCACACGTGAAGCTACTTTTCACTACACTGACCCATGGTTAGACCTTCGGCTAACACTGCTGAATCCAACTGTCTTGTTTATGATGGAAACCTACACTGCCTCTGGTAATGATGCACCTCTTTTGCTTGTAGAAACGCTATGGCTTATGCGTTGGTTGCAGATATGGTGAAGTTGTATTTCTAGCATTGTAAATGCAATATCATTCTTCAAAGTTATCATGTTTGTCTCAGTCTATGTGCGGCCTAATATTGACTGGTGTTTTATTCCTGAGCTTCGAACACAAGACAAGAGACAAGAATGAGCAAGTTAGTTGAAAGGAAAAAGCATTAGCAAAGCACACAATACCGGGAAGTCGTTAACGGCTTGTATGGACCAACGCCGCCAGGTAGGGAGACGAGACATCTGCGTGTCAAAACGTTACCCAGGATGAGGAGGCGGCGGCGCCGGAGGAGGATGACAAAGGAAGAAAAACACCAAGAACAATTTAAGTAAAAAAATAAATAACGGCATTAAAAGCTGGATAAAGGCAGTGCTGTCCAGTGCCTACAACAGGCAATCACGTGCTCTGACGAGGTCATTCTCTCCCTACATGTATCTGCAGTGGACAGCATTGGGTCCCACAATCTGTGTTGTGAATAACCTCAGCAGAGGACTGTCACATCAGAAATCACAATAATGATTTTAATATTTAATTAATGTAAAGAAGGAAAAGACAGGAGTGCATTAAATGGCAGTTAAACAGGATCACCTTATACCCAACTCAAGTCAGTTTTACGATCATTGGAATCTGGCAAACAAACCTCTCATCAAGCTTTTGGCAACTTAAAACTCATAACAGGGAGCAACCCTTATTGTGTGTGTGTGTGTGTGTTATGTATTCGCTGTCTTGTCAACCCGAGGAGCAGTAAATGGGTTTGCAAGAGGAAAGAGCCTTCTTACATGTGGCTTTAAGGAGATCATCAGCGTCTCAGGAGACAGGGGCTTCGCTCAGTAAACCAATACCACCAGAGATCTACTAAGAATCTTAAGAGTTTTACCACACATAAGCATGATGGACAAAAAAACGTGCTGTGGTTGTCAGAATTTCCTTTTCATACAGGTTGTTATAGGCTTTCAACACAGTGCAGTGCTCACATGCTTGTGCAGTGAGTATTAAACAAGCACTGGCCCAGGTAATAGGTCCAGGGCCGGACTGGCTACAGGGCGTTTTGGTGCTCTGCTAAGCTGGGGGCTGATTTCGTTGATGGGGACCTGCATGTGCTTAAAACCATTAGTTTTGCTTTGTTTATTTGGAAGCACATGCAGGTCCCCATCAACAAAATCAGCCCCCACCACAGTAAAATCAGCCCCCAGCCTGGCAGCACACCAAAACGCCTTGTAGTCAGTTCGGCCCTGAATAGGTCTCGCATTTGGGACCTATTCATCTTGCCAGTTGCTTTTGTTGGGATGCTGTGCAGCATTGGCAAACACAAAAGAGCAATGGTGGTCACATTTCTCCACTGAAGTGGGCATGCAGCATTCTCTTACATTTTTTATTCACTAATATGAAGTGGCGAAGGTCACTTGATTCTGTGAATATATGGCAATTGTTTAGAGAAAAAATACAAATTCAAAAAAACTGTGGGTGTTCGGGGCTAACTGAAAAGGGGAGGGGGTGAGGAAAACTAGCACAAGGAAGAAGGGTAGGAGAGATGCACAAGAGTGAGAGAACACCACAGAATATTATTGAGTGTGGTGTGGGGAAAGGACGAACACAAACAGAAGCACAAGTTACTTACCTTCGGTAACGATATATCTGTAAGAAACAGTAGTTAGTGTTAGATTCCTTACCTTAGAATATCCCCAGGCGTCAGACTGGATCCGGAAGGTTTTGCGTAGCAGTACCCCTGTGCGTCAGTAGGCGGCGTCTGCGGCTCTGCGTCCGTCATCGGCATTGTTGGTGCTGAGATGACGTCGGAGTACTTAGACGCCGCCCTCGCGCGCGGACGTCAGTTCTTATACACAGCTTTTCCGCGCCAGAAACGCAGAGCCATGATAAAAACCAACACTGATGCCAAGAAACAAGGGCCCTCAAAGGGAATGCCTTAGCCCTCGATATCGGCTCGCAGAACGGGGAGGATGGGTGGGGCGGTAAGGAATCCAACACTAACTACTGTTTCTTACAGATATATCATTACCGAAGGTAAGTAACCTGTACATCTGAAAGAAACAGGTTAGTGTTAGATTCCTTACCTTAGAATAGATACCCCAGCAATACCAACCCCGGTGGTGGGTCTGTGAACCAATGATCACACCAGAAAGTCCTGGAGAACAGAACGGCCGAAAAAGCCATCTCTCTGGACTTGGCTGTCTAGGCAGTAGTGTCTAGCGAACGTGTGCAGCGAGGCCCTCGTAGCTGCCTGACAGATGTCCTGCAAGGGGACTCCCCGACCCAGGGCAGTAGTAGCCGCCGTGGCCCGAGTGGAATGGGCACGCAGGCCCACAGGAGGCTCCTTTTTAGCCAGTGAATAACAAGCCTTTATGCACAAAACGACCCATCGAGAAATGGTTCGTTTGTGCACCACCCATCCCTTCTTAGCGCCCACGTAACCAAGAAAGAGCTGGTCGTTCACCCGGAACTGACGTGTGCGGTCCAGATAGAATGAGAACGCACGTTTCGGGTCCAGACGGTGGAGCCTCTCTTCCTCTTTCGAGGGATGCAGAGGCGGAAAGAAGGTGGGTAAGGTGATGGACTGCCCGATGTGGAAGGCTGTGACTACTTTGGGCAGGAAAGAGGGACGTGTTCTCAAGACAACTTTGTCTGGATGGACAGAGAGGAAAGGAGGTTTAGAAGAAAGAGCCTGGTGCTCACTCACTCTCCTGATAAAGGTGATGGCAACCAGGAATGCAGTCTTAAGAGTTAGAAGACGAAGAGGGCAATTGTGAAGTGGCTCGAAAGGGGCGCACATCAAATAAGTCAGAACAAGGTTCAAGTCCCACTGAGGCATCATGAAAGGAACAGGAGGAAACATGTGAGTGATGCCCTTCAAGAATCTATTTACAACAGGGGACTTGAAAAGAGAAGGCTGATCAGGAAGCCTTAAGAAGGCTGAAATGGCAGAGAGGTAGCCTGTGATAGTGCCCAGAGCAGAGCCCTGCTGGGCAAGAGAAAGAAGAAAGAAGAGAACCTCTGAAAGGGGAGCAGAAAGGGGATCCACAGCCGTTGCTGTGCACCATGCCACAAATGTGTTCCACCTGCAGGCATATACCAATTTTGTGGAGGGACGCCTGGCTGCCAGACTGACATCACAGACTTCAGGAGGCAAGTCAAATGGCCTCAACTGTCGCCGCTCAATCTCCATGCATGGAGGTGGAGACTGGACAGGTTCGGGTGGAGGACCGTCCCCTGCTGCTGCGACAGAAGGTCCTCCTGAAAACGCAGACGAATCGGGGGATCGACTGACATGCTGAGTAGCTCGGGATACCAGTATCTTCATGCACAGTCCGGAGCCACAAGGATGACTTGGGCCCGGTCGCGCCTGATCTTCTTCAGCACTCTGGGCAGAAGTGGTATAGGCGGAAAGGAGTACAACAGACCGCAGCTCCACTTGCGACGAAAAGATTCTCCGAGCGAGTGCCGCCTTGGAAATTCCAACACGCAGAACTGATGACATTGCGCGTTCTTTTCTGTGACGAATAGATCCAACCAAGGCTCTCCCCACTGCTGAAAGAGACCTTGTGCCACATCCGAGTTCAGACGCCATTCGTGATCCATCATGCACCGACAGCTGAGTTCGTCCGCCCTGGCGTTCAGGGAACCCGCCAGGTGTTGAACCACCAGGGAGATGCCCTGGTGTTCCAGCCATTGCCAGAGGCGCAGAGCCTCCTGACAAAGGGTCCACGACCCCACCCCGCCCTGTTTGTTGCAGTACCACATGGCGGTGGTGTTGTCCTTGAACACCTGCACTACACTTCCCCGGACAGAGGGAAGGAATGCCTTCAGTGCAAGCCGGATCGCCCGCAGCTCCAGTAGGTTGATATGGAGCTGGGACTCACCGGAGACCAGAGGCCTCTGATCTCCGCCTCTCCCATGTGGCCCCCCCAACCCAGGAGAGACGCATCCGTCACTACTACGTGCTCCGGTTGGGGTAGGGAGAGGGATCTGCCGCTGACCCAATCGCGGTCCGTGAGCCACCACTGCAACTGTCTCGCAGTGCCCTCCGAGATCAGGACTTGGTCTGACAGCTTGCCCTGATGCTGATTCCCACTGAAACTTCAGGTCCCACTGCAGAGCCCGCATCCGCCACCTGGCGTGATGCACCAGAAGGATGCAGGAGGCCATCAGCCCCAGAAGCCGCAGCGTCAACCTGACCGAGACGCGGGATAAAGGCTGAAAGATCGGAATCAGAACATGAATATCCTGAACCCGCTGCTCAGGAGGTTAAACCCGAAACTGCGCCGACTTCAGAACCGCTCCGATGAAGAGGAGCTTCCGAGAGGGACACAGGTGTGACTTCGACACATTGATGGAGAACCCCAGCAGGTGCAGGAGGTCGACCGTAGTCTGGAGGTGGCTGACGAATGTCTGGGGCGAGCCGGCCTTCAACAACCAGTTGTCGAGATAGGGGAAGACTGACAACCCTAATCGGCGCAGATGAGCTGCGCCCACCGCCATCACTTTCGTGAATACCCGAGGGGTGCTGGTAAGGCCGAAGGGGAGCACGGTAAACTGAAATTGCTTGCGGCCTACCGTGAACCGCAGGTAACGCCGGTAGGCCGGCAGGACGGGGATGTGAAAATATGCGTCCTGCAAGTCCAACGCTACCATCCAGTTTTCTGGGTCTAGGGCGGCTAAGACCTGAGCCAAAATCAGCATCTTGAACTTCTCCTTCCGGAGGAAGCCGTTGACGTTCCGCAGGTCCAAGATAGGGCGGAGGCCCTCTTTGCCCTTCTTGGGAACCAGAAAGTAGTGGGAGTAACAACCACACCCTACTTCCGGCCCAGGAACACGCTCGATGGCCCCCTTGGCCAAGAGGGCCGTTACTTCCTCCTGCAGAAGTTGCAAGTGATCCCCCGACACGCGGTAGTACTGCGGTGGCATGGCTGGAGGGGTCGCCTCGAAGGGGAGGGAGTAGCCCCTTCGGACGATTTGCAGCACCCACCTGTCCAAAGTGATGGAGCGCCAGTGGAGGAGGTGATGGTGAACCCTGCCCCCCACTGGCGTCGAATGGGCCTGAAAGCTCAGACTTGGAAGGCTTTGAGGCGGATGCTGCGGGGGTGGATGTGGACTTGCTTCGCCGCTGTCCCCTGGCACCGCCACGGTGGTTACCACATCCGCGGCCGCGCTGGATGTTAGTCTGCGGCCCGTGGATGGCAGGACGTGAGGGGGCACTCCTTCCTTGGCCACGAAAGGGGCGAAAGGCAGAGGTTTGCTGGTGCTGGCCCGACAGGCCCAAGGACTTGGCCGTAGCCCTGGAGTCCTTGAAACGCTCAAGCGCACTGTCTGCCTTGTCGCCAAAGAGGCGACGGCCATCAAACAGCATGTCCATGAGGGAATTCTGGACATCAGCCGAAAAGTTTGCGGACCTCAGCCAGGCGTGGCGGCGAACGGCCACTGTCGTGGAAATCGCCCTGCTCAGCGAGTCCGTGGTATCCAGCCCACATCCGATAGAGTACCGTGCTGCATCCCGCCCTTCCGCAAGGGCTTGAGCGAGTTTGACCCGGGCCACCTCCGGGCAAGCTGGCAGCACATCCGCGAATGTGTCCCACAGAGAGTGGGTATAACGGCCCAAAAGTCAAGCGGTGTTGACCGACCGCAACCCCAAACTAAGTGAGGTACCAAACTGCTCATACCTTTTGGATTCCCGATCAGGTGGAGCAGCCGGGAATGCGGTCTGGGAGTTAGAGGCATGGATAACCAGGCTCTCGGGGTGGGGTGGGTGGACAGGAAGCTAGGGTCGCCAGGAGCCGGGCGGTGGCGCCTGGCCACGTTCCGATCTACAGGCGGACCTGTAGCTGGCCTGGACCACGTGCCCAACAGAACGTCAGAAAGGGCCTCATTAAATGGTAGTAGAGGCTCCGAAGAGCTTGCCTGCGGTTTAAGGACCTCGGTGAGGAGGTTAGTCCTCACGGCCGCGACGGGGAGCTCAAGACCCAAGGCCTTGGCCGCCCTCGTCAGCACCACGCTGTAAGCAGCCCCCTCCTCCGTAGCCACGGTAGGTGGGGAGACCAAGCCAGTGTCGGGCGAAGTGTCCAAACCACTGGCCTCCCCTAGATCCACTGCCCAGTCCTGATACGACTGGCACTCTCGTGCCAGAGGGTCCTCAGACCCCTCCCAATCCTCCTCGTCTCCCATCTCCTGATAGTCAGGTGCAAAGGACGGGCCGGATCATAGTAGAATTGCTCATCTCTCGGCGTCGAATGCGGCGCTGGTCCGACGCCAGATCCGGACCGAGGGAGTGACCGGGTCCGGGTCACTGCTGGTCGACCTTCCGACCCCTCCGCCGGCGCCGACCCGGACCCAGATCCGGTGGGGCCCTGCGGCGTCGGGACCGAAGTCGCCGACGGCGCCGGGGACGAAGCCCCCGGCCTGCCTGGGCTCCCAGCCGGGGCCGCGGAGCCGGAAGGCACCACAGCAGGACCCGACAGAGGAGAAAGCAACCTCATGGCCATGAGGAAGGTATCGATCTCCTCCGGCGTCGCATTCAGCCCAGGGACCAGCGGGTATGGAGCTGGCAGCGGCGCCTGCGGCTCCGGCGGAGCCGCGTGGGCGGTGATACCCGAATTCCCGGCCGCATCGCGCGAGCGTCAGGGGGAGTCGGATGAGCTATGTCGTCTCTTCGACTTCTTGTTCCTCTTACCTGAGGACTTGGAGCCCGACGAATGGTGTCGACTCGCCGAGCTGCAATGACTGTGCCCCGCGACCGGTCCTTCGACCTCCTCCTCGACCTGGACTGTGAACGGCACGGGGCCAACTGCCGGAGCTCGAGGCGCTTACGGGACCGCTCCTGCCTAGCCTTCTACGTCAAGGCCCGGCAGTCGGGGCACGACTTGTCATCATGGTCGGCCCCAAGGCAATACAGGCACCGGCGATGGGGGTCGGTAACCGACATCAGTCGGTTGCAATCGGCACAGGGCTTGAACCCGGGCATCCCTACCCGCACCGATAGTCTTACGACTCAAAACAGGATCAAAAAGGTCGAAAAAGTTAGTCAAAAAGTGACTAAGGAGTACTTCTTTTTCCGGATCTGCGCTTGCTGGTGTGGAAAAAAGAAGAACTGACGTCAGCGCACGAGGGCGGCGTCCAAGTACTCCAACGTCATCCCGGCACCAACTATGCCGATGACGGACGCGGAGCCGCAGACGACGCCTACCGACGCACAGGGGTACTGCTACGCAAAACTTTCCAGATCCAGTCTGACGCCTGGGGATATTCTAAGGTAAGGAATCGAACACTAACCTGTTTCTTTCAGATGAGAGCAGCATAGTGATGAGAGAAGCACACACTTGACTAAGACAGCAAACCACAGCGAAACAGAAAAACACAAGGGAGACAGTCAAAAAACAAATGCACTTGTGGAGTACTTAAGCAACAAGAAACAAGACAGAGCAGCACAAGAGGAGGAAAGCAGACAGAAGAGTGTAGACAAGCAGACAGAAGAGAGAGCATCACAGAACAGGAGTGGGTAGAGAAGCATATATTAGGCACAGCTGGAAAACACAACCACTCCTGTGGAGTGCTTAAGTTCAGTTCCCTAAAACGGAGCAGTGAAAGGACAGATGTAAAGAGGCTATGCTCCAAGGGAGGGACAAACACAAGATGGACAAGGCAAGCCAATGAATAAGAAGATAATGAGTGGCAATTAGGCTAACCAATGTTAAGTAGAGGGAGGGCTTAGAGCCCAGTTTACAATCTTGGTAAGCTGACACTACCAGCATGATTCACAAAGTTAAACTTACACTTTAGTGTATGCATACCATTTTTATGCTATTCACAAATTAGTTTTACATGTAGTATCATTATGACTGCAGGGCCTCTGAACTCGTGAGGGAGACTCTGCACAGAAAAATATAGGCCTGTCTTTTATTTCTATGTGTGGAGTCTCCGCAGTCATAAAGATATTACTCATCAAATTTGTTTATGAATAGCAAAACATCGTAAACTTACCATAAAGTGTACGTTGACCTTTCTGAATCGTGCCCCAGGTCATTTGAAAACAGATATTTTGCGCTATAGGCCTGTCTTTTCTTTCTATGTGTGGAGTCTCCGCAGTCAAAGATATTACTCATCAAATTGGTTTATGAATAGGGGCGTGGCTTCATTTCCTTTCATTTATTTCACTTGTAAAGCGCGTAATTCACCCGAAGGTCTCAGAGCGCTGGGAGCAGACAAGATCCTTGGATTTCAGCAGATTCAGAGGGGTTTAAGAGTTCGGCATACTAAGGATTAAAGATACAGGTTTTGAGCCGTTTCCGAAATCTGGCGTGATCTGGCTCTTCTCTCAGAGATGTGGGGAGGGAGTTCCATGCTTCTGGGGCGGTCTTACTGAAAGCTCGGTCCCCATTTCTGACCGTTCGGACTCTAGGAATGGATAGAAGGGCTTTACTGGAGGAACGTAGAGTCCTAATTGGGATATGGGCTTTAAGTTTCCTTTCCAGGTAAGCTGGTCCATGTCCATTTACTGCCTTATGAACCAGACAGCAGAGTTTGAACTTTATGCGTTTTTTAACGGGGAGCCAGTGCAACGTTCTGAGACATGCTGCTGACGGGGTGCGAGGGGGAAGGTCTAATACTAGCCTCGCAGCGGTATTTTGAAGAACCTGAAGTCGGTTTAGTAGTGACTGATTGATGGCTGAAAACAGGGCGTTCCCGTAGTCCATCCTGTTTATAACCAGCCCTTGGACTAGGGGCATGCGTGCTGAGAGCGGGATCCATTTAAAGATCTTCCTCAGGCTACGTATCTGGCCGTAGCTATTTCCAACTGTTTTTTTTATATGTTCAGACATAGTGAGCTTGTTATCTAGGACTACACCCAAGTTCCTGACGTATGGTTTGGGGGCAGGGCAAGTGCCCAGGGCATCAGGCCACCAGTCCGGTGACCAGATTTGGTCAGCTTTGCCAAAAAGCATGACTTCGGTCTTCCCTGCGTTCATCATTAGGTGGTTTCTGGTCATCCACTCTTGTATATTGGTCATACAATTTTTTAACCTATGTTTAGCGTCTTCATGGTTTTGGCTGATGGTGACGAGGATTTGAGTGTCGTCAGCATAAGATATTGTCCCAAAACCGCTTTCTCTAATGATTTTGGCCAGAGGGGAGACATAAATATTGAAAAGGGTCGGGCTTAAAATAGATCCCTGTGGGACACCTTTATCATTATTATAGGAGATAGAGGTATGATCACCAATTTGGACCCTTGATCGTCTGTTTTCAAGATAGCTTGATATCCATTTAAGAGCGTTTCCTTCGACACCAATCTCAACAAGGCGCTCTAACAGTATGCGATGCGAGATGGTGTCGAAGGCCGCAGATAAATCCAGTAATATCAGGATGGCTGATTTTTTTGAGTCTAAGGATAAACTTATATTATCCACAACCTCCAGCAGGGCTGTTTCGGTGCTGTGGAATGCCCTGAAACCGGATTGGGATGGATCAAGGAGTTTATTTGATTCCAGGTGGGCGACAAGTTGTTTATTGATTAGGGTCTCCATGACTTTCCCAAAGAGTGGCAAAAGGGAGATAGGCCTATAATTTGTAAATTGATCGGGGTCTGCGTTTGGTTTCTTCAGAATGGGCCTGATTATTGCTTCTTTCCAATGGTCAGGAACAACGCAATGTTGTATTGATTGGTTAAAAATATTAGTCAGGGTAGGGATCAGAACTGGAGAGATTTTATGTATGACTTGTGGCGAAGCAGGGTCGCCCGGTGCTCCAGATTTCATTTTCAGCAGTGCATGATTTACATCCTGCTCACTCAGGGGTGAGAACAGTTTCAGCGTGTTATCATGGCTGCAGTGGGAATTTTGCCTTTCAATGGGAGGGGTGCTGGTCTCAACCTCAGTTATTTGCTGGGGAAATCGTTTATGAATTTCAGTTCTTTTTTCATGAAAGTAGGAGGCTACGGATTCAACCCATTTTTTAGAGTCAGGAAGCGCCTGTTGTGTACCTGGAGGTGTGGTAAACTCCTTCACAATATTAAATAGTTCTCGTTGGGAATTTGCTGCTAGGGCAATCCTGTTACCCAGGTAGACTTTTTTAGCCTCAGCAATGTCCTGCATATACTGTCTATGAGCCACTTTGTATAAGTGTCTGTCTTGAACGCTTTTTGTCAGTCTCCATTTTCGCTCTGCCAGCCTAGTAGCGCATTTTCTTTGTTTAAGTTCCGGCGTAAACAATAAAGAATTATTTCTTGGAGGTTTAGAGGTGCGCATAGGTGCTATATCATCAAGTGCAATGGTAATTGCTAATTCAAATTCCACGGCAGTTTGGCTAAGATTGGTGCATTGGGCAATGGAGGGCGGGGGAAAGGATTTGCTAAAGGCTGGTATGGTGATTTTATTCCATGGTCTGGTTTTTTTCATTTTTCTTGGGCGGATCACCGGGATCTGAGATCCGCTTATAGCGAATTTTATAATGTAATGATCCGTCCAAAAGACTAAGTCACTTTGAGTAATCGTGACTTTAGAGGAATTAGTACAAATGAGATCAAGAGTATGCCCAGCTATATGAGTTGGGCCCGTGGGGAGTTGACAAAGTTGTAAGGCTTCTAGATTGGTGGTTAGATCTATAGTGCAAGGATCAGTGGTAAGTTCGAGGTGGTATTTACATCTCCCAGGAGGATAAAATTCTTTGTGGTTAGAGCATAAGGTGCTATGGCTTCTACTAATTTCTCAGAGAAGTTGGTTTTAGAGCCGGGAGGTCTGTAAATAAGGGCTACCTTCCATGCTTCTTTGTTGTTCACTATTATCGTGGCTATAAGCAGCTCTCCCCAGCATTCGAGGTGAGAGTCGTTTATATGAATTTGTATAGCTGAGCTATAAATTATTGCTGTTCCTCCCCCTTTTTTGTTTCCAGGGCGGTCAAGTCTATGTATTTTGTAGGCCGGAGGTAGGGCTATGGCAATGTCTGGTGTAGACGATTCCTGGAGCCAAGTTTCAGTGACAAACAATATGTCAGGTTTCACCGAGTCTAAGAGTGCCCAAATTTGTAATGCGTGTTTGGCCATTGACCTAGCGTTGCAGTAGAGACATACTAGGTTAGGTGGAGTCTTTGGAGCGCAGATGGTTTTGCCAGGTGTAGGTGGTTTGGTGGGGGCTGAGTTGGGTTGGGAGTTAGGAGAGCGTGGGTCTAAGATCGAAGATTTGGCTGGGTTGAGTTTGTGAAGTTCCATAGTAGTATACCTGATAATGCCCATTTCCTCGGTACAACAAGCGCAAGGAGTCGTAGAGTTACGGGCAGAGTCTCTGGCGTCTGGAGTCGGCCGGGAGCGGACGGGCGCAGACGGGCTTGCCTTTGGCGCGCCGCTGCGCGCGTCCGCTCTGCGTGCTGTGTTTAGTAGGGCCAGTGGGCGGGGCTGTTAACAGGCTTGGAGCTTGGAGCGCTGACCCTGCTGGTTCCAGGGAGAATGCCGCTACCAAGATGGTGTAGACCCCTCCGCCCAAACGGCACAAGCCGCGGCGGACCAGGGGGCACCTCAAGTTGAAAAGTGAGAGCGAACTGTACAGAGCAACAGTTTAAAAGGCTAGTGCATGTTTAAAAGACAATCCGTTATTAATCAACGATTTTTAAAAATGCAGGTGCAAATTTAGCAATGATAGCAGCAGGCGCGGGCGAAGATGGTGGACGCAGCTTTCTAGAGCTCCCACCAGCCCGACTCTCATCCGTCGATTTATCCTGGCTCCTGGACCCGCTTTGTAGCCCACACCTGAGGCGATTGTGGCGGAAGGCGGGGGATGTCACCCGGTGCAGTGTTCGGCGCTCCCGGGCCCTCCGAAGCGGAGACGGCGGCCTGCGGCCTGGTCCCGGGGAGTGAGGCCGGGGCCTCGATTTTGGCGCCTCCCGGTCGGGAGATCTTCGCGCAGGCTGGCCGCGCCAGCATCTATCCTGGGGCCAGTGCCCTCATTAGCGGCGGAGCTGTGGGCGAGTCCTCGGACCTGTCCGCTGCAGAGGCAGTGACGACCTGTGCTGCGAGGACGTCCGGAGGGAGCTGTGGCCTACATCGGAGCCGCGAGACCGGGACCTCGAGTTTGGAGGTTCCCGGCTGCGAGTGCTGGTGACCTGTGGTGGCCTGGGTACGAACTGGAGAGACCGACGGTGCTGTGACCCCCGAGGTGAGACCCCGCACGACAGGACTGGCATAGCGCTGTTGTGCTTCCTTGGCCCACGGGCTGGTGGGCGGCCTGAGACTCCGGCGAGTGTCGCAACCGAGCCTGGGGGGGCCCTGCAGCGGCGCCAGAGGTGACGGCGTGAGCGACGTGGGTGACTCCATGTGGCCCCATCTGCGTGTGTGAACGAAGGGCGACAAGGGGCCGTGGCCAGCAACTGCAGTGCCGGTGGGTGCCCAGCACAATTGGACTGTGTGGCGAGGGGGTTCCTTCGGTCCGGGGCCGGCAGCCGGTCGCTGAGTGGCCTGGAGCGGAGCCGCGGGCCCCTCTTGCGGAGCTGAGGCCAGACTGGGGGCCTCACGGTACAGGGGCAAGGCCCGGCCAGGACCGCATTGTACACCTTGAATAGGAGAGCAGTCTTGTGAAACCCGGTGTATCCCCCAGGCAACAGACGACGACAGTGTGGGGGAGCTGTGTACCCGGGGACATTCGCGTGGTGTACCCTTGGTCGCGATTGGTGGTGTGGGGTGTCGGCACTGCGGCAACTTGCAAACGATCTGAAGACAGTAGCCTCCGGGTAAGCCGCGGACATGACCAGAGGCGGAGGGGGCAGCGGGTCCGCCAAGCAGGGGCCCATCGATAAATTCACGGGGCCGAGTGGGGGGCCCGGAGCATCTGGAGGTGGCCAAGGGACAGGGCCGGACAATGCAGCGCTCATGGCAGCGATTACCCAATCCAGGGACATGCTGGACGCCAAGATAGGGGCAGTTGGAGCAGACGTGACCCTGCTGCGTCAGGACTTGCGAAATACGGTGACACGTATCACGGAGGCGGAATCCAGAATATCGGTGGTGGAGGCCGACGTTGGGACCCTGAAGCGGAAAATGGCGGCAATGGAAAACATCCAGAAGGGCCTTGCGCTCCGTGTGGAGGATGCCGAAGGGCGGGTACGCAGGAACAACCTTCGCTTTGTGGGTTTTCCGGAAGGATGTGAGAAAGGGAATATGGAACACTTCTTGTCCCAGTGGTTGGAGAGCTAGCTTCCTCCGGATGTTCTGTCGCGCTGTTTTGTGATAGAACGCGCACATAGAGCCCTGACGCAGAAGCCGCAGGCGGGGGAGCGGCCCAGGCCGGTGATAGCTAAAATCCTGAATTTCCATGATAGGGACACTATCTTACGGGAGGCGATGGCCAAGGACTCTCTTCTATTTGAGAATCAGAAGATCATGATCTTTCCAGACTATACCAGAATCGGGCAGCAACAACGTCACTCATTTATTGCCGCCAAGGCGAAACTATGAGGTCTGAAGATCCAATACTCCTTACTTTATCCGGCCCGCCTGCGGGTAGTCTTCCAGTCGCGAACCCACTTCTTTGATACACCAGAGGATGTCTTTAAATGGGCAGATTAGACAGTGAGGGTCAGGCCACATGCCCAACCGGGTCTGAACCCGGGCCACTCGAGAGGCCCGTCGCAGGAACAGGAGGACCAAAGTGACCGGGGCAAGAGGAATAGGAGATCTAGATCGCGGAAACGCTCCTCTTCTCGCAGTGGAAAACAGGATGGCGCGCCTACTGACTCAGACCACTCTGGAAAGGATCATTGAGGGACCTCAGGGGGCTGAACTTGTCTGCGGCTATCACAGACTCCCGTTGGGAGGAGGTGCTTTGCTGTGTCTTCTTGAACTGACACTTGCTAACTGAGTATATAGTTATTGCTCATTTTTATTTTCTTGGTATTGTGTGGGGCTGCGGGGTGGGGTTCAGGGTGCTCTTCTGCAGGGGCTATTTGCCTCCTACACGAGTGGGAGTTGATGGGGGGGGGGGTCTTTTGGTTGAGTGGGTAGTTGGGATCCATTGGTATGGTTGGCCTTGGGCGCTCTGTTTTGGGCCCGAGGTTGTCCATGCCGCGACAGATACTTCAGAGTTCTATGAGGTATTGGGGTGGGTGGCAGGGGACAGGGGGCTGGGAGTTGAGGGAAGTGTTAAGGGGACATGTGGGTGGGGGGGTTAGGGGTGGGTGGGGTGGGGGGGCACGTGATTTCTAATGCCTTGTTACAGACTGTTCTGTGCGCCTGGGCCTGGTGCTGGGGGCGTTTGTGTTGGGTCCCATTGGATTATGGCTGATATGTCAATTCCGGGGCTCCCCAGGGAGTCCATGCGCATACTGAGTTGGAATGTTAGGGGGATGCTAGATAAAATCAAGAGGGGGGCGATTTTACGGTGGGGGAAGAGGGAAGCGGCAGACGTCTTACTGCTCCAAGAGACGCACATGATGGGGACAAAAGTGCTTAGCCTGCAGAGATTTGGTTACCAACAGGTCTTCCATGCTGGGTTTTCCAGAGGCTCCAGGGGGGTCGCCATCTTGGTCCATCGTAGGTTGGCTTATATTCACGAGAGGCAGTGGGTTGACCCGCAGGGCCAGTACATCTTTGTTAAAGGGATGGTGGGTACGGAATCAGTTGTGTTTGGAAGTGTTTATGCCCCCCTCCCCGTTGCAGTGGTCCCTGGCTGAACGATTGTTTGCGGTGTGGACGGAAATCCCGGAGTCCTTGGCGGTGCTGGGTGGGGATTGGAACGACGTGATGGATGTGCATGTGGACCGTGGGAGATTGCGGGGGACGTTGACTACTGCCGCCCCTACCCGACTGAATGCGATGGTGGAAGGATTAGGCTGGGTGGATGCTTGGCGACACATGCATGCTAGGGCCCGAGAATATACCTATGTCTCTGCTGTGCATGGTTCCTTCTCGCGGCTGGACTATGTTTTTGTGCCCTGTGTGTGTCTGAGTAGAGTGCGGGAGGCTAGCATCTTGCCTAGGGGGCTGTCTGACCATTCCCCAGTGGCCGTGGTGGTTGACTTGCATAGGCAGAGACAACCGTTCCGATGGAGGATGTCTTCGTGGCACCTTCAGCAAGCTGACTATGTACAACACATGCGGGGTGCGATTGCTTACTACTGGAAGGAAAATTTGGTAGCGGATACGGATGTGGCGGTGGTCTGGGAAGCCATGAAGCCTACTTTGAGGGGAATTGACATTGCGTGGTGTGCGGCGGCCCGTCGCCGGGAGGCCATAGTTGCGGCAGCGGCTCATGTGGAGGCTCTGGAGCGGCGGTGTCAGGGAAAGGGAGATGAGGTGGCGGTGCGGCTGCTCCTGCAGGCACAACAAACCTATGCATCCGTTTTACTTGACGAGGCCCGACAGGCGTGGCTGGCCACGCGGAGCAGGGTATATCAGTGGGGGGACAAGTCCTGTACTATGCTCCACAGGCTGTGCCAGCGCACCCTGCAGCCACTTGCCCTGCCTGGACTCTCGGACGGGGATGGTGTTACCATAACGGACCCTGCTGAACTGGCAGCTAGTTTTGCTCGTTATTACGCGGGGCAGTATGCGCCGCAGGATTGCCTTCCGGCCGATGCGGTGGATAAATTTATTGCCGACCTGCCCCCGAGGGCTGTCTCTGATGAGACGCGAGCGGCGTTGGACCTCCCCCTCACGGCGCAGGAGCTGGGGGATGCGCTGGGACAGCTCAACACAGGGAAGGCGCCCGGACCGAGCGGCTTCCTGTGTGAGTTCTATAAGAAGTTCCATCTCCAATTGGGGTCCCATTATGGAACTGCGCTGGAGGTGGCGCGGGAGCTGGGTCGGCTGCCAGCTGACTGGCGCCACGCTGAGGTGGTATGTATGTATGTATGTATGTTTGGATTTATATAGCGCTTATAACCCAGGGGTCTCTAAGCGCTTTGCCTTGGGAACCCGTCCTGGCTTTTCCCTGTGAGATAGCCCCTACAGGGCATCCCCAAGGTGAAAACCAGGCATCCCGCCGCGGGGGGCCGTTGTGGAGATTAAGCAAGCTTAATGCCCAGAGTTGCAGAGTGTGAACCCATGATCAGGTCAGGCACCGAAGCGAGAATTATCGAGTCCGTGGACATTTGAGCTCGAGACCCTGCCGCGTCGGGAATTGAACCCTGGTCCCGGGTCTGACCTCTGCTTCAGGGTCTGCCTGCTCTAACCAGTGAGCCACACTTCTCCACAAGTGGTGGTTTTTCAGAAGCCGGGTAGGCCCCCTGATCGCCACGACTCATATCGCCCTATATCCTTGCTCAATATTGAAGCTAAGCTGCTGGCTAAGGCGCTGGCGAACCGTCTCCTCCCCTACGTGGCCGATCTGGTCCACCCGGATCAGGCAGGCT
Organism: Lissotriton helveticus; assembly: GCF_964261635.1. Classification (NCBI taxonomy): domain Eukaryota; kingdom Metazoa; phylum Chordata; class Amphibia; order Caudata; family Salamandridae; genus Lissotriton; species Lissotriton helveticus. The sequence continues at coordinate 646,817,636 of NC_136073.1, read as the reverse complement.
TTATGCCGCGTAGGGCGACGCGGCACAATATACGACGGGCGCAGACGGCTGTGGACGCAATGGGGGCCACTGGAGAATGGGCTGCCCTGCTGTTGGCAGATATAGATAGGGCTTTTGATTCGGTGAGTTGGGCCCATCTGTTCGCGCTCCTGCCTCGTCTTAATCTAGGCCCGGTGTTTATTTCATATGTCAGGCTGCTGTATACCGACATTACGGCGTCCGTGCGTGTTTCCGGAGCGGTCTCGGAGGGGTTTCCCATCGGCCGGGGGACCCGTCAGGGATGCCCGCTGTCTCCGTATTTATTTGCACTGGCCATGGAGCCCCTGGCCTCTTGGGTGCGCATCGACGCGCAGCTGCGGGGCTTCGTGTGGGATGGGGGACTCACTGATAGGATCGCACTCTATGCAGACGATGTCCTCTTCTTTCTCACAAATTTAAATAGATCAGGCCCCAGAGTGTTGGAAATCATGCGTGTATTTGGCGAGGTGTCGGGCCTCTATCTTAACCCGCGTAAGTCCACCCTATGGGTGCTGGGAGACGGGGCGAATGCGGGCTCGTGGGCGTTGGCCTTGCAGGTGGCGGCCGGGGGCATAATGTATCTTGGAGTATTCTTGTCCGAGTCCGCGATGACCTCGTGGGAGCGCAACGTGATACCGGTGTGGGAGAGGGTCCAAGCGGATATTAAAACATGGTCCTGGATGCCTCTTACCATCTATGGACAGTCTGCGATCTTTAAAATGGTCGCACTTCCGCGCCTCCTATATCAGTTGCAGAACCATCCGCACCTGATCGCACCTCAGTGGTTCCGGCAGGTCAATTCTATCCTAGGCCGCTTCTTGTGGGCCGGGGGTGCCGCCAGGGCGGCGCTGCGTACGTGCTTCTTATCCACGTATTGTGGTGGCCTTGCTACGTCAGACCTGCTGTCATATTACCAGGCCTCCCAGTTGCTAGTGTTGAATGAATGGTGGTACGGAGATGGAGGAGACCCGGCATATGCTCTGGAGCGCTCGCTGATGGGGGACAACACGTTGCACACAATGTTATACTCAGCCAGACTCCGGAGGCAGCTGCCGTGTGCCACACAAGTGGTTTTTGCGGTTTGGCGACAAGTGCTGCGTCGCATGGGCTGGTGGGGTAGGTTGACGGCGGAGACCCCATTGTGGCATAACGGGCGGCTCCCCGCGCTGGCCTCGCTGCTGGGGTTTGGCGGATGGGATTCTATCGGGATCTCATCGCTTGGAGACGTTATGTCCGGCGTAACTCTCAAGTCATTCCAGGAGTTACGGGACGAATTCCACATGCCCAAGACCCAATTTTTCAAGTATCTACAGTTCCGCCATGTGCTCGCGCCTAGTCTAGTTGGTTTGGAATCGCTGCCGGAATTCAGCCCCGTGGAAGCGAAGGTTTTCATGGGAGACCTCGGGGATAAAAAGGTATCCCGTATCTATCAAACGCTAGTTACCCACTGTTCCTCCTCCCTACTTCCGTTAAAAGACACCTGGGAAGGGGATGTCGGACCCTGGATGAGGATGATTGGAGGGAGGCATTGGAGTCCCCGCGTGGGACCGCTATTGCGGTACGACTCCGACTAATCCAATTCAAATATTTGCATAGGGCTTACTATACACGGGAGTGGCTGTGGAAGGCGGGCCTGATTGCGTCCCCGGAGTGCCTGCGATGTGGAGCCGAAATGGGTACCCTGCTGCATACTGTATGGTCTTGTGCTGGCTTGACTGGGTTCTGGAATGGTGTATGGAGCTGTCTGTCGGAGGTGCTGGGGTGGGATCTCCCCCGTACCTCTCGCTTGGGTCTTCTCCATGTGCTGGAGGGTGTGGGAGGGAATGTTTACAAATGTCATCTTTTGTTATTGGGCCTAGTGGTGGCCAAGCGGGACTTGGAACGGGCGTGGAAGAATGAACGAGCCCCCCCCCCCCTGAATGCGTGGAAGGCTGGATTGGACTATTTTATGGGGCTAGAGCGCCCAGTGTTCGAGGCCAGAGGATGCCCACGGAAACATTACAAAATCTGGAAAAGGTGGGCTGAGTTTAGGGGGTTGACTCTGGAGCCTACAGCAGATCCCGACGACGGTCCGGATTTAGACGATGGACTCCAGGCCTAGAGAGACGCACGGCGCCTGGCTTAGTATCAGCACTTACGGGGGGCTTACTGTGATCACGTGCACTGGGTTAGGGGGGGATAAGGGGTGGGTAGTGGGGTTGTTTGGGTGGCTGTGGGTGGTGAGAGGAGGTGGGGGGAGTTGTTCTTTTTATTGATTGGGCTTCCCAGATATTGAGACATGTGTTGCTATTTGGCAGTGATCTCCTGACTGTGGAGAACTGCATATATGCCTTTACCTGATCAATGAATAAAATTTGTTGTGAAAAAAAAAATTGTTTATGAATAGCAAAACATCGTAAACTTACCATAAAGTGTACGTTTACCTTTGTGAATCGTGCCCTAGGTCATTTGAAAACAGATATTTTGCGCTATCTGGGAGGCTTGACCTAAAATAATCACTAGAAATATATACAAACAAGTGGTGAGGTGAAATACAGCTGTGGCTCATCATGAGGAAAAATATATATATTTAGGGTGGTAAGAAGTTCACTGATTACCAGTAAAGAAAAAGAAAAGAATTGCTCAGTCAATCTACCTTGCTTTAGACTAGAACCATAATTAATGGAGCGAGGGAAGGAGTTTAATATTTCCGTACAGCTGGTGGTTTAAGTTCAAATACATAAATAAATCAGAAAAGAACAATGTTCGCAATAAATGAAATAAAGAGGGTTAGTTGGTCCCAAAATTGTGAGTATAATTCACACACACAGTTAGTGAGGTGGTAACAATGATGCAGTCAAGTCATTTAGTAAGTGAATATAGGCAACCACAGAATGAAATTAATTCAGCTTTAACATGTTCTAGAGATTAATAATTATGAGACACTCACATGGGTCCAAGGGATTCTCTAGCTCTTGGATAAGTCCTGACTGACTTTTTCTACTATTGCCTAAATCAACTGGCTGTCTGCCTCGGTTCCTATCATTGTTATACTCCTCACTAACTCTAGATGTGGGTTACGCTCACCCCTAAGGAACCAACTGGAACTCTATTTCATACATTGTGAACATCATACTACTCTGATACATCTATGCATCTACATTATTGCAGGTGTGAGGGTTATAATAAACACTGAGGGACCAATTACCTCTCCGTCCATTATTTCCAAATATCAGTCCTCAGCAACCTAGATTAACACTGTGCAACCATTTCTTCCATGGGATATCCAATCTCCCCTCCCGAGTACTGCCCAGTTAAGTTAATTTTTATGACCCACGGATTTATAACTGTTACGGTCATAACTTCAACTTATTTCAAGTGGACTTAAGGGACCACTGATAACTGAACAGTCATAAAAGAAAAACAATAAAAAACAAGTTACGATGTATCTGGTGGAGATCTACATTAGCTGTAAATTCCTTACCTTAGAATTTCCCCCAGGCGTCAGCCTTAATCCAGAGATTTTTTTTGTCAGCAGTACACTTGTGGGTCGGAAGGTGGCGTAGATCGGGTCTGCGTCCATCATCGGCGTCATGGGCGCCGGGATTAAGTTTGTGGGACCTATACCAACGCCGCCCATGCAAACTAACGTCAGTTCTTAACATGACTTTCCACGCCATAAGCGCAGAGCCATGAAAGACATCGACCTCTGGTGCGTCAAAACTAGGGCCCTTTAGGGGAGATCCCATCCCTAGAAATCAGTTCACAGAGCGGGGAGGATGGGTGGGGCTGTAAGGAATCTACAACTAATATATGTCTCTACCAGATATATTGTTACCGAAGGTAAGTATATGTTGTTCTGATAGAGACTATAACCTTACCTTAGAATAGATACCCGAACAATACCATCCCCGGAGGACGGTCTGCGAACCAAGATCACACTAGGAAGTCCTGGAGGACCAAATGGGAAAAGTACTCGTCCCTTCAGACTTGGCTGTCCAGGCACTAGTGTCTGGTGAACGTGCGCAGGGATGCCCACGTTGATGCCTGACAGACATCAAGGAGTGGGACTCAGCATGCTAACGCAGAGGTTGCTGATGTTGCTCTAGTGGAGTGAGCATGCAACCCCACAGGAGGTTCCTTCTTTGCCAAAGCATAGCATATTTTGATGTAAAGGACAACGCATCTACAGATGGTCTGTTTTTTTAACAGCCCGACCTTTCTTGGTACCCACATAGCCAATGAAGAGTTGATCATCCACCCGAAAGTCTTTAGTATGATCAAGATAAAAAGACAACGCACGGTTTGAGTGCAGGCGGCGGAGTCTCTCTTCATTCTTGGAGAGATGTGGGACGGGAAAAGGGTGGGCAAAGTGATAGAATGTCTCACATGAAAGGGTGTGACCACTTTAGAAAGGAACGAAGCCTTCATTCAAAGCACCACTTTATCCAGATAGACAGACAAACAATGAGGCTTGGAAGACAGAGCCTGGAGCTTGCAAACTCTGCGAGCAGAGGTGATGGTAATATGGAAAGCAGTTTTGAGAGTCAGCACCCTGAAAGGACAATTATGAAGGGGCTCGTAGAGAGCACACATACGCAAGGTTAGAACCAAATTTAAATTCTCTGAGTATTTCTCACCGAAATCCATGATAGAGGCTGAAACATCGTTATCATAGCGCGAATATCCTGGACTCGCTGCTCAGGAGGATAGGCCCGTAACTGCAATGTGTCCAGAACTGCCCAGATGAAAGGGAGCGTCTTAACGGAGTCAGGTGTGACTTCTGCATGTTGACAGTAAACCCCAGCAAGTGCAGGAGGTAGTCTGGAGGTGGGAGACGACAGCCTGGAGTGAGCCCGCCTTCAACAGCCCATCTTAGATATAGGGGAAGACTAGTACCCCATATCTGCACAGATGAGCTGCGACCACTGCCATCACCTTTGTGTACACCCGAGGGGCACTGGTAAGGCCAAAGGGGAGCACGGTAAACTGAAATTACTCATGGCCCACGGTGAACCGCAAGTAACATCTGTGGGCAGGCAGGACGGGAATATGAAAATAAGCATACTGCAAGTCCAAAGCTACCATCCTGTCTCCTGGGTCGTGAGCAGAAAGGATGTGAGCAAGAGGCTGGACAGCGTGAGTGACTCTGTGGTTGGGCTGGACAGGACGTGGCTGAGCGTCCCTTCTGTAGTCATAAAAGGGATGAAAGGCAGACTGAGGTGGATGGCAGGTAGCCATGGGGACCAAGGATCTGGCCGTAGCTCCAGGCGTACCGTAGCATCTGACAGCTACCGACGTGGCAATCGTTCTGCCCAGTGAGTCAGTGGTATCCAGTCCACAACGGATGGTGAATTTGGCTGCATCTTTCCCGTCTGCAACTGCTTGAGAGAGAATGGCCCGGGCCTCCTCAGGGCACTTAGACAGCACCTGCTTGAATTGTTTTCAAATTTCTGCTCGAACTTCTCTTGAACACCAGTTGAAGTCACCTGAAGTTGAGCTCATGCCAGCTGAATCTTTGTCTGTTTAGAGTATCTGGCAAGCTGTTCTATAGTCTGGTACATGTTGCACAGAGAAGGCAATGTTGTGATTTAACAACTCTGTTTTTCCCTTGATAACTCTGGTGTCTTCCAGCTATCTGGTTTCAAATCTAAAATAGGGTTGTCATGGTGGTCGCCTTGAATCAGGAAGGGTTTCAGGGCAACTAAGATTGACTTGACCTCTAAAATTTATAATGCTGCCACCTTGAATGACCAATGGCTCCCGGTGGACAGTTCTATAATGTGGACTTGCCAGCCCTTTCAATGAGGCATCAGTAGTTCTAGTGCTTTATTTGTAGAATGAGTGCCAGTGCTCAAAGCTCTGCTCAGAAATCAGCAAGCGGTGCAGTTAAATGTTGGCGCACCCAATACCATGGCTGCATAGTCTTTATTTCACCTTGTGCCTCTTTTAATCATTACAAGACACTTCCTGCCCCTTTATCTCTCTCACAGGTAACTGATTTCTCCTTTTATGATTTTTTCCCACCATTCTCTCCCTCTGTCTTTCTGTTTTGTTTTTCACTTTCTTGCTTTCTTTAAATGTTGGAAGCAGAAAATGAAGTGCTGGTCCTCAAAAATATGTACTATTTGTTCCCACCAGCTCAAATTAAGCACTATGTGATTCTAATATGTGCAGTTTCTGTCCATAAAAATATAATCTTGTTCCTTCCATCATTAGAGAGAATCCTTGACTGCGCTTGTGTCCGGCATGTGCTCCTCCAAATGGTGTGTGGAGCGATTTTATTGCTGGCCTAGCACTTCCTGGAGCATCCACATTCTAAGGTGCAATAGGAAACAAAGAGTAGGCAGGACAACTACGCTCCCAGGGTGGCTCTTTAGCTGTGAACAATGATGGAGTTCTTCAACCCTACAAATGCCTTCAGAGCTACAAGTTTGCTTCCATTATACTCTGACAAACAGGCGTTCAGCTGAAGTGTACCCCCAAAGGAGATATTCTGCCTTCTTGGAGAAAGAAAGAATTACTCTTTGCTGAAGGTGAGGTCCAAATAACCCAGCAGTTAATGGTAGTGTATAGTGAGAGTTTTATTTGGATGTATGGAACCTGGCTTTAAAAACAGTCAGCCAAGTATGGACTTACTCCAATGCGACAAAGATGGTCTGTCACCAGAGTCATGCTCATGGCGCTAACATGTTGGCCGAAGATTTTGAACTGGAAGGGTCGTTTATTTACCATGAAGAACAATTATTTCTGGTGTGGCGGGTCAAACAAGTTTCTGTTTTAAATAGCGTGTATGAGGTCGTGAACGGTGATCATTAGTCTGACTGGTTCCTGATGTAATTGTTTTACACTCAGATTTGGGACTGGAAGCCAACTCCCTGACCTTTTTCTGACCAAGAAAAACTTGAGTAAAAGCCCTTCTTTTGTACCTTGAGAAAAGTTTCATCACATTCTTTATGATGAGCTTTAGTACTTTCTTCCACAGGACATTCAGATGTAGGTGATGTTCCCTCTTGGAAGGCTTTTGACCGTATTCTATCTAATGTTTCTACAGTACTAAGAACCAAATCCAGCAGTTTGAAGTGATGTCTTACCATGCTGGAAAGAAGCCTTTGTTTCTGTTTCTTAACACAGGATGGGCAAATTTGCAAAGTCAGATTTGCCTTGCTTGGTATTTGGTTCTTTAAGAGGCTATTCTGCCTTCATGTAGGATTATTGTACCGTGCAGGTGGCGCGTTCTCTTATACTGCACATAGGACTGGGCATGGCAGTGATTAAACTGTAAACATAATTTTACAATATACAGAACTAACCTTTACTTTTTCCTTTGAATACTGTGCCATTATTTGGTGGCAGGCCTTACCCAATATTGTGTATTCCTGCACACATTCAAGGAGTGCTTTCCCAGAAGCCTAATCAAGCTGTGACACAAGAGGACCACTTCCCCACTAAAGTGCTATACTTATGTTCATAAACAATACAAAAAGACAATATTTGTAACTTGTCAGAAGAAAACATATGGTATACCTGTGCCTGGCAAGGCATACTGCCTAGCCTTTTGGAACATTTACTTAAAAAGTATGTATTGTTAAAAAGCTTGGGATGCATAAAAATGACAAACTGAGGAGATTTTCCTGCAGTTTACACAGTTGACAATAAAAGGTAAATTGCAATAACATGGAGCGAACAAGAATAGTGACACTTCTGAGAACTGCAATGCAATAACCTCACCTACTTCTTTGATGCATAGACAACATCTGAAGGATGATCAGAAAAGTTCAGACTGGAAATATTCTATTGTCATGGATCGCCGATTTGTGGGAGAAAGTGATAGACGAGGCGATAAAAGAAAGGCAGAAATATTTTTTTTTTTAAAAACAATTCATGCTTTTAACTGGCCATGTTCTTGTGTACATACCCTCTCCTTGTAGTAGAAGGAGCTGATGGACACCTGCTCCTTTTCGCTGCGGGTGGGGCTCCCGCTGTAAAGCCTTAGATTGCCAGCGGGCTCTGTGCGAATCTTCATCGGCGTCACCAAGCCACTGTGGTAGGCTGACAGAGCAGACAGGGACCTGTATGGGAGAAAAGGCATTCTCTGCTAAAAATATATTTGGCCTGTCATTTAGGTTCATGTGACCACTTGTCTCACTGGAAACAGGGACCACTTCTATACAAGTTTAGGGGGCTTTCAAAAACTCTCAGTTGTCCTCTGCTTATATCTTTCCAAGAGACTTATCTTAAGTAAACCGACTTTAAAAGTACCTGCAACTGTCCAAAAGGTCAACAGAAATGATGAGCAGGCTGATCTGGAAAGTTGTTTACAGTATTAATCCTTTCATATATAAGGGGGTTGGACGGTAGTTTTTTTCAGTACCAGCAACACTGCCAATCACAATATGCGACAACGCAGGTGAAACTAACACAACAACTTTGAACAGCAGAAACAGTGTATATAAATTAAGGAAGTATTTCAGAAAATATGTCAAATAAAGAGTGCAATCATCATGCCATATTAATGAAAACCACCAACAACAGAAAAATGATTAAGAACAATGGCAGGTGCAATGCACCGTTTGTTGTAGTACTTTTTTTTGTTGCCCTTCCCTTGTCACCTATTCCTACTAATAGCACTGATTGTAGATAGACACCTCCCGCCCCCCTCCCCCCACGTATTCTAGATTCATGCATTGCCCAAGTCAAAGAAAGGGGCCGCAGAACATAGCTCTGATAAGTAGTGCTTCAATTTTAGGAGCTTAGAGCCCCGGCACCCCTTCTTGAGTATCTTTCTTTTCCTCTACACTAACGGAAAAGCTTCCAGGGATGGTGCATTTGTCCGCAAGTTAAGTGACGGCTCTGGTCACAAAAGCCTTGTAAATGATGGTACAGGTTTTGAGAATGGTGCGGGGTGGCAAGGGGAGCCAATGGACGTCTATCAAGAAGTGGGTGATGTGATCATATTTCTTCTCCCCCTGGATGAGATGGCTGTGGTTTGTAGGATGCCCTTATGGAGTGTCAGTATAGAGTATGAAAGGGCTTGGAGCAGGGCATTACCACCACACAGATGCAAGAGCACAAGGGCCTGAACAGCAATTCTGAAATTACTTTATGGAAAAAACTTTTCATTTTCTTCAAAAGAGACAGCTGCTACCAATGGTCTCTTTTTTTGACAATGTGCTTCTTGAGGGTGAGGTTATGGTCGAACATGAATGGAAGTGACATGGCATTCAGTGAGAGTTGGGGTTTGAAGCCTTAAATGTTCATATCATTGAGCCTATTCCCTTCTAGTTGTCCTTGGCAAATAACAGGAATTCTGCTTTGTTTAGGTTAAGCTTCAGGTAAGTGCTGGAAATCCAGGTCTGGATGAGGTGCAGGCGGCGTATGAGGTGTTAGATTTCTGAAGCAGAGGAGACTTTCAGCCAGAGTTGAACATCGCCAGCCTATTGTGACTCTTGATGCCGTAGATCCACTAAGGGTTCTAAGTAGAGGCTGAGGATGACAGAGTATGGAACCCTGGGTGGAGGCAGATGTGATAGGAGACTTTTGGGAGGTGCCCAATGTTAACAAACTGGTGCTGATTGGAAAGGTAAGAGAAGAACCTGGGTGCTTGATGAGACGCATTCTTGCTGCTTTCGCTGTTTGGATAGTCTTTTTTTCTTCTTCAATGAATAAGAGGTTAATGGAATTGCACTTGTATTTGGAGTGTGGGATAAACGGGCCAGGCAAGGGGTTGCTGCAGTGATTGGCTGCCTTCCAAAGTGTTCTGCTTCTGCAGATGACATCGATGATGGAGTTGGTGTGGCACTTTGGTTTGGCTGATGTGATGATCTCTCTCGGTTTTGTGCAGAGGAATTGCAATATCATCAGGTTATCGAGATTGCTGTTTTGCTTTCATTGTCATTTCGGTCTACAGATGCAGAGCTTATTATCCGTGAGGTCTTTAGAGTACTAGGATGATTAAGGTTTTGACTTGCACTGATGTACTGGAGCGTTTATGTTACCATAGTTTAAAGTCATTCAGAAGGGTGTTGGCATCTGATGTGGAGTTGACAGTGTGAGAGAGGAGTTAATGCATTGTTATGCTGCTGCAGCTCAGGGCACTCTAACAGATAGATTTTTAGAGTTTAAATTAACTTTTTTATTTGAGGATATTATGGATGAAATTGAACCACCACAAGCATGTGCACTTTATTTACAATTCAGATATGGAACCTTACCGTTGAATTACTTTAGAAGTGAATGGACCCAGGCTACTGTAACCGTGACGTGCCCGCATGCTCCCTTTGTCCGTAATTATTAGACAACAAAAGTTTTTTTATCCATGTTATGTACAGACTAGGAAAAAGTGGCTAATACCTGTATGTAGGCTTCTATCATTTAAGCAATCAGTAGAGGCGCTTCGAATACTTAGATCAGATTCTACACAGTGGCTAGTATTTGCCATATCACGGTACTTGCTATACATCCGGCGCATTAGGTCTAGGTTGCTACTGGCAAGGTAAAGCCTGGTACATCATAGGCTAAGGCATAATATGCAAACATTATTACGAAGCTGTTGACAATACTTGTTTTTATGTTAATGGTCAAATGTTGTTGACCTTTCTAATTATTTTAAATTGATTACTCATTTTATGTCAGGGTCTTTTATTCATTACTGTATAATGTAATTTATTAAGATTGTTGATAAATGATGTGAATGATCTCCATTTGATCAAATAAAGAACTACTTCTACTACTAAATTGTCAATGAAGAAGTCTTTGAAGAATCTCAAGGTTTGGTCCTCTCTTTTGGGGTGATCTCGGTTTGTTGTAAGATGCTGAGTAGGGCGATAAGGATGGCAAGGTAGTCAGTCAAGTTCAGGAGTATGGGTGGTTTCCATTGGATTGCTGATGATGTTGAAAAGGTTAGGTTGTGGCCATAGGAGTGTTTTTGCTGGGGGACACGCTGTACCACATTGAGTCAGTCCATGAGGCTGAGGAGTGTGCATGATGTTTTAATTTAACTTCTGTTGCCTAGGAGGTTGAAGTCGCCCAAGAAGGTGGTGTGGGAATTTTGGATGGATGAGCTGACGAGGAAACCATGGAAATTATCAACTACGTCCTTATTCTGAAGGGAGGCCTGTTGATTAGCTGGAAGGTGGGGGTCTCAGCTACAGACAGTGGGAGGTGGCATTTCAGTAGCACTGTGGAGTTGAGTGTCACTTGCTTGAGTATGGTGCAGAAGGACTTGCGGATGATTGCAAGACGTCTTAATTTCTTAAGTGCGTAGTCCACACAATAGATGCTGTTACCAGTGGGAAGAAGGGTGTCTAGGATGTGGGTGTGTGAGGATGTGGGTGGGGTGAACTGTAGTGAAGATAGGGCCTTGATTGCACACATTGCTATGTTAGCATAAGCTTATTAGAAGTTAAACTCCATGTTGCCACTTTGCAGCTTTTGCACACAACACTACATGTAACTGTTGTTGTAAGTAAAACTGCTTGATTTTCCCTCGCATGAGAACGGCTTGTTTTTAACATCTCTAGACTTACATCGCGACCTTAGTCTGTACACTGCGTACAGAAGCCTTCAAGGTCAACAATGTATGCTGTTATTCAGGTTGATCGGCCCACACAGTAGACACAACATGAACACAGCTGCAGCTAACTGAAATTCTAGTGCCTTTAATATTGCACTGCATGCATGATTTGGGCACGTGGAGAAAATCCTTTTCCAGAGAGAGAGCTGTGCTGATCCTGATGTGATTCACTTCTGATGACCTTGGAGGTATGGGGTCCCCCATTCAAGCCTAAGAGACCTTCTATTATTATAAAACCTAGTTCCTAGCAGGGGAGGGTGGTTCACAAGGCGCTATAGAACCTGTTTCCACTATCATTGTAATATGATTTCTACCTTTGTGTTTTATGGAATTGTAACAATGCTAATCATATTATTTTTAATCATATGCCTGCTTATGTTAGCAAAAATACTGCATCTTAGAGCACCTCGTTAAAATAAACATTTTAATCTTTACTGTGTCTCTGATTACTCACGTTGTGGACTGGTATGAGAATAAAAACGAAAGAGTGTTCTTGATTCCCACCATTCCTGAGAGTACCCTAAGTCGCATGTTCTGGGTTGTCTAATCATTGGTAGCTTCGCTGTAGGACGGCGAGCTAATGAGACACTGATGCTAGTCAGTTAGGGGTTCTGAGTACTGAGGTGAGTTTTTTGGGGCACCACAATTCACTGAGGTCCAGGGTCTCTGTGCACAGTTCTGAGTATAAGCAGAATCCCCGCAACAGAACCATGTTTCAGTGTGCAGCAGTGAGCAGCGAATGCTAAACGATAAACGGGAAAAACGAGGAGAGAGAAGCGGTGGCTCCAGCGTTCCAGCGGCGTCCCTGTGGGGGACAGGGGAATTTGGAATTAACCGCAAGCTGACTGAGCCAACTGAGAGGGGAGTGCCGAGCCCCCGAGCTGCCGAGCTGCTGACCTGGTGAGCCCCTGCATGCCGCACATCACACATCGCTCACCTGCCGCCCGCACACCTGCCGCCCACTTGCCAAAGGTTTACGGCTGCCACATCTTTAAGGGGGCACCGGGGGTGCAGCGAGCCTGGGACCCGAGCCTGGGACCCGGACGGAACTTGGACGGAAGCAGGAGGAGCTGTCAGTGAGAGCAGGGAGCAGTTGGGCAGGAGCTGCGGTCAGTGAACCAGTGAACCAGCGGCCCGCCCCATCTCCCCTGGCCACCACGGGAGTACGGAGGCAGCGGTGGTTGCACCAGAGGCCAGAGCCTGTTAAAGAGCACGAGTTGCAGAGCCCCAGCAAGCAGTCCAGCACAGCTTAATGCAAGCAAGGAAAGGCACGGAGCCACACAAACTGACACACAAAACTGACAACGAGCAAGTTTCGGAAAAATATTTGGTGAGTAGTTGATGCCGGGGGTGTTGCGAGGGGCTTTGACTCGGACCAGGTTGCGCCCCCTCCACCTCCACTTCTCTGACTCCGTAGCTTGTCTTTCAAGCAAGGTCAGACCAAACTACACCAATTACCCTTGCATATAGCCTGACTGACTTAACGTTGGATTCATTGGAATATTGCTGCTTAGAGGAAAAAAAAAAGGGGGGCTAAACTCAATTTCATCTTTCAATTTTCCTCTTTCATACCTCAATTAAAATGTTTAAACCTCAGCTGTCCAGCCATGGAAGGGCATCTGCTTATAACAATTTGTCATGAGATCAGGAACAATCAGAGATGGGGAAAAAAAAAAAGACAAAAAGTCTAATGCAAGTTCAAAGAAGGAGCTGATGCTGAATGAACTCACACAGCCAGTTAAGGCGGATATTAGTACTTCACTCAAATTTAAACCAGAAATCACATCCGGAGCAACTCCAGAGGGGACAAATGCAGGACGGGGGCAAGCTGATGATGACGGTGACGGTGACAGGCCGCAGGTGCCGGGAGTTTCAACCTCTGTCACGTCCGTTACATCAGTAACCCCCGGTTCGGCAAGTGTGAAGCGAATCACCCACAGCAGTAGCAAAAGTGGCACAGAGTCAGCCCCCCATGTCGCCCAAGACAGAGGCAAGAAAGGAACTCCATCAGCCACGCCAGTACTATCAAGGCACCACTCATGCCCTAATAGCAGCAGATTGTCATTGATCACAGATTTCCTAAGCGTGGCAACTAAAACAATTAAGGGAAATAAGGAAACCAAAACCCATAACGACCCCAATACTTCAATAGATCTTATAGGCTCAAATCACAAAAACCCAATCCCTATAATAAAATCATAGAAGTTCAAAACTTAACGGAAACAAACGTCTTCCGAGATACAAACGATAAAAGCAGCAAATCCTCAACTGAAGAACTTGGGGAGAAACGACCAGATATTCGATGCACATTAGATTTTGAAGCTCAAGGCACGCAATTCCAAACTTCCACAGCGCTCCAAGAAAGTGGACAAAGCCACAATGCAAAGATAACGGAGGCACTAATCCATAATAATCCTTTCTTGTCAGAGACACAACTGCTGCAGAAGCTTCAACAGTCATTAACTGGTCCCAGTATTAACAATGAGACCATTCCAATAAAACAGACGAGCCCAAACATCTCTAGTGCTCACGGAAATAGACATAAGCAGCAGGAGGCCCAATCTGCAAAAGAGCAGGTTTGCGCAGAAATGCACACAAACAAGCAGAACCAATTCTCCTTGCCATCTCGGTTATTGGAAATACACCATCCAAATAGTCATGAGCTCATGACCTTTAATCAGCATGATGGCAAGTATCTTAAGGACAAGAACCTTGATAATTCTTTGACGATGCCACTGTCACAAAGAAGGGCTCGATCAAGGGAGTTCTCAGGCGGACCGGATTTTTCATCTCCAGATGTCCACCGCCTTCAGGATCAGAGAACAAGCTCTCCACCATCAACAGTATGGACACACCTGCTAGACACTTTGGATACCATTGGTAAAGCTATGACTTACCATGCAGATAAATTAGATACCCAAGTGGATCTCCTAAACACGCTTGCTATTCAGGGGGTAGAACAAAAGCTGCAAAAGTTTAATGAAATGATCACAAGGGTGCAGGCAGACAGAGAAACAACCTTTCAATCGTATCACTGCCATTGCGCCCAAATAATAGACCAATTAGCTACAGTTCCAACCATAATGACCAAATTATTGGGGGTTATTAGGGCTACCCCTTCAAAAACCAATTCATCAACAGAGAGATCAAAAGAAACACAGAGGGAAGAGGATCAGGCCCGCCTGAGCCCTTGCACGGAGGAAAATGTGGGAGTCGTAGAGATTAACGCAGCCCAAACACAGGGTATTACCAACACACCACAGCAATCAAACACTACGGACAAGAGACACTCCTTGGCAGCTCCACAAGCGGATAACAGTCACGAGCGAAAGGCAAACCAAGCAAACAGCATGGCACCTCTAAGCAAGCGAGAGAGAAAACGCCTGAGAAAGGCCAGAAAGGGAAAACACATAAGACAGGCCCAAAACGTAAACTACACGACGCTAGAGCCAGAAGCGACACAATACGCAGCTAATGCTACAAACATAACCATAGAGAACGCAAGCCCAGTGGCTCATCCGATCGCATCAACTCAAAAGCCCATCACCTTGAAAAATCTCAGTCAATCAACAACGGAAAATTGCCAGATTTCAAAAGTCTACAGCATATTTAAGCCTTTAGAGAAGGAAAAGAAACGGCTCTCAACAACTCAGGCCACACAACCTATAAGAACATTACCCCCACCAGGGCCTAGTACGATGGAATCTACCGCAACCAGCATAAAACGAGTCAACCTGCCTAAGGAGGGGGAAAATGAGGAGGAGGGGAGTAACCTTGAACAAATAAACAGATACCATCTGGGAAGTCGCCTGACATCACCGGCAAATGACATGGATACGCATCCACTAAGAAATACACGTAACGTACAGCAATTTTGTGGAACGTCCTCGAAGCGTATTGCAGAGGTGAAACAAAGTGAAATGAGCACAGATTGCAAACAAAGGCCGACAATAACATTAAGTTGGAATTTATCCCCCACTATGTCTCGAGGGGAACTCAAGATATCCTCAACAGAGGCGTACTATTAAAATGATTTAAGGCACTCTCTTCACTGAGTCATATAGACACCTGTAAATTGGAAAGTATAGAATTCAGAAACAATTCAGACTCAACGGGCCATGAAATCACTAGAGTAACTTTTTCCGATATTTCCATTTCTGAGCAGATTTGGCAGCAACAAGACGCCTTTGCCAAATGGGGCATAGAGATAAAAAAGCTCGCTCCGCCCCGTTACCCAACACCGTTACAATTACCACACCTACAGAAGGGTATGCTGAGAGGCGCAAAAGGTCCGGATCAACCTAGCCCAAGCAATGACATAGTTCAAACCGGTAGGAAAATGACCATCACCATCGCTCACCCCGCAGCAGACAATCCCCCGGGACACGGGCAGAGGAATCAAACTGGAACCAGTTACGGTACGGCATGAATAAACCTATCCAAAGCACCAAAGCCAGCTAATTACTGTAGCATCTGCTCTTGGAATGCGAATGGCCTAAGTGCAAAATTAGAAGACCCAGACTTCTTGGAATTCATAACTCAACATGACCTACTCATCCTCCAGGAGACTTGGCAGACAAATCCAACATCAATCGTGGGATATAAAGAGTATCTCAACCCAGCAAAGAGGGATTCCAAATATGGCAGAGCAAAAGGAGGTCTTTCCATCTTTGTTTCGACCAACCTTTCTTGGGAAGTCTCCGTAGTAGATCTCGACACGACCTGGATGTCATGTATCAAATTAGTGGCTACATCGTCTTTTAGTATCATCATATTAAATATTTACATCCATCCCTCATTCAAACAAAAGATGTCAAGGATAGAGAAACTAACAGAAACAATAGCCACCCTTAAACTTGTGCATCCACATGTTAACATCATCTTGTCCGGAGACTTCAACATGAACCTTTTAAATGTCAGGAAAGGAAAATCAACAGGCTACACACAACGAAGTAACACACACGTGATAGATGTGCACTCCTGCTGAAAAAACTTTCATTGTGCGCGCTCAACGGTCAAGCTCCGCTAGAAGGCTCCCCAGCATACACCAGGGTTACTCAAAAATCAGGCTCAATCCTAGACTACACATTTACAGATCAGGACATTCTTCCATATATTGCAAACTATTTAATAAAAGAGAGCTGAAAGTGATCATTAGCCCCAAACTTTCACCCTGCTTATAAGCATGGCAAATCCCAAAACAGACAATGCAATGTCTCTACCAACGCGATGTTACAATCTAAAACGACTCACTTGGAACAAGGGGAAAATAGATGATATCATGGCTACATGCATTACTCTTCTCGAGAATTTCAAAACTGAACCATTGTGTCTAAAGGCTTGGGCATCCTTCACTAACGACCTAAACAACGAATTCTCAAGAAAAGGTGATGGACGCAAAAGTAGAAGACCAGTAGGGGCAGCTTGGTTCACGAATAGCCTAAGGAAACAAAAAAGACTACTAAACAAATATTTAAGACAACTCCGACTCCGAGGCCCAGATCCCGATCGCGACATCTTTGCCCTAATCTCAAAAACAAGAAAAGGGCTAAAAAGAGACATCAAGGTGGCCAAGAATGATTATAGTGAAAAACTCTGGGCGAAACCTCTCTACGCCAGTAAGCAGAGAGACTCTAAGCTGTTCTGGGAAGTTATCAACCAGTTAACAAATGGCAAGAACCGGCACTTTAACTCAGACATAACGGAATATACCTGGAGAGACCATATTGATCAGACATATAACGCTACCCCACTCTTGGGTGCTATAAAGCAGGAAGTTCCCACATCAGAAACCACGTATAAAACACAAAAGTCAGAATCTTCAGACCCTCCATTACAGATTACACAAGACCAGGTTCTTAAAATTATAAAAAAATTAAGATCTGAGGGAGCACCAAGTCCTATTGGCCTGCCAAATGCACTATTCCAGCACGACCCTCCATTTTGGACTGGCATTCTAACTCCATTGTTTACGTACGCATTAACAACTGGCTCGATCCCCGACTCTTGGCGAGGAAGTATTTTAAATCCTATATACAAAACGGGTTCACGTGCAGACCCTGCGAACTACAGATTGATTGCACTGATCGATGTGGAGGCCAAGATATATGCTGCAAATCTCTTGGCAGATCTAGAGGATTGGGTCAAACGCATAAACCTGATACCGAACACCCAAACTGGATTTCGGGCCGGAATGGGCACCCTTACCAATATTTCTGCTGTGACATTACTAGCTAATCAAGCCTACGCAAAATCTCGAACCTTGTACGCATGCTTTATCGACCTTAAAGCAGCGTTCGACAAGGTTCCGAGAAAGAAGTTGTGGGCCAAAATGAAAACCTGGGGGGCACCACCCAAACTTTTGGAGGCAATAATCAATCTTTACTCAAATACGTGGGTGCAGATAAGGAAAGGAGATGGCCGCACCATAACAAACAAGATCCCAACATCAAACGGTCTAAAACAGGGGTGTGTGTTGGCCCCCTGTTTATTCAACATCTACACAGCTGATCTTGAGAAGTGCCTCCAACAAGTGCAAATCGACCGACCAAAATTAGACAAAACACCGATCAGGAGCCTTCAATACGCAGATGATATTGTGCTCCTAGCACAAACACCAATAGGCCTGCAGCGTTCAATGACACAACTAGGATCTTATATCACCTCAGCTCAATTAATAATAAACCTTAAGAAAACAAAGGTATTATGCTTTAGCAGTCACCACAAAAAAGGGTTAAAAGGAAAATTCACCTGGAAACTGGAGGAAAAACCAACATCCCAGGTGGACTCATACAAATACCTTGGGTTCCAACTTGACCACTCACTTAAATACAAGCTACATTTGGACCAAGGGAATACCAAAGCAAAACAACTCCTGTATGCTTTCAAAATTTTACAGAAGAAGCTAAAAGGTTGCCCAACAGGCCAGTTGCTTAAGATAATCGCAGCCAAATTTTTACCCTCAATATCATATGGGTCGGAAATTATGAATACCAAAGAAGCAGCCGCCTTAAATCTAGCCCAATCGAGTTTTTTCAAGCGCCTCTTTTTAATTCCTCGACACATTTCTCAGGCACAAGTTCGATTGGAATACGGGCTGAAAAATCAGAAACCAGCAAGACAAGGGGCGATGGTAAAATATTATTGGCGGATGAGGCAAGCGGAAGATGACACTTTAGCCCACTGCTGTTGGGAAGAAATCGAAAATCAGGCGAGGCAAAAAAACTCCATTGCAACAGTCCTAAAAGAATCACTCGCTGATTTGCATCTTGAAGAGGCATGAAATACAACAAGGTCATACTCCGGGTTCAAAAATATGGTGAACAGCGCAATAAAGCGAACCTCGCTACGAACGGATAAAACTACCTTTGCTAAGAAAAATCACGCATGGGCAGTGATTCAATCATGCCAGTTTTTGAAACCCCAACCGTACTTGTCCGAACACTTCTCGCATCACAAAAAGCACTATTTGACGCTGTTGCGGTTGGGTTCGTTACCCATAAAGGATTTAACCCCGAAATGGAAGTCACTCCCTTTCTGTACAGGTATCAAATACTGCTCTTTTCATATCGAACCGCAATGAACTTTTTACATTGCTTTCGTTTTAACTGTTGCAGTGACCAAAGCTTACGAAAGGACATTGGTTTTACTCGTCTATATTTCATAGATTTTAACCTTAGCTAATTATTATGTAATATGTGTTTTTCTCATCCTTTTACGATTTTTAACGAAATCAAATAAAAGTAATACTTACAGTGAAGAAGAGGGTGTCAAGGTTGTGTGGGTGATGTTATCTGCGATGTCTGGTGCATGAGTACTGCAGTGGAACTGTTAATAAACATGAGCTGCAATGTGTATTTTGGAGTTTGAGGGTGTGTGGTAGTAAATAGGATATGTATGAGGTTGAGTCTGTTGTGTTCTGACACTGGTTTACAAGTGGGTGTAATTGTGGAGACTGGCAGTATGGCGTGCTTGGAGAGACACACAGCCTTGAAAGTTTTGGTGGAATTGGGGTTTTATGTATAACACAAGATTGACATTCTGGAAAAGTGTCAATAGCTTTCAATAGTTCATGGTTACCAGACATTTTACAGGCAATGGCACAGAATACTTCCTAATTAAGGGGCACGCCTATTTAGGATAAAGGGTCACTCATCCATGAGGTGGCATTCTTCATCAATGGGACCTACTCCTCGTCAGCTGAGGGGGGGCAATACCTTACTGAAATGCTTTCAGAGAACTTTTATCCTGAGTTCAAGAAGCCGGTATGGCCTAATGAACTGCCCCCATGTGTGAAATGTCTCTTTTCATCCAGAGGATTAATGGTAATTAGATATGGGCCAAAAGACTTCAATTTTGGTTCAAATTAACAATGGCAATCTTTGTTGTGAAATGTATTAATCAGGGCTGTATTCTATGGTAAGATTAAAAACAATAATGGATTCCCTGGGCATTATTATTCACAGAATCCTAAACAGCCAAAAGTTTCTCTTCTCTACTGGTCCCTTCGGAGTATCAACAATCAACAGGCCTTACAACACTGTACTACACACAAAAAAGCGGGGGAAGTGGGGAACTCACATGAAAATCTGTTGTAAATAAAGCCTGGTAAATGACACCATATATCTGCATGTTAGTTTGTAAATACATCAAATACCTATATGGAATTTACCAGATCAATGTCAACATAAGGACCCAATATATAGTTCCACACAAGAAAATCTACATATATGAAAACAAAAGTATGTCCGTTTGTCCTTTATGCATTACTACACCATTCATCCGATTGGCATGAAACTTTGGGAAGTTGTTGAGTGCACTCCCGCGAAGGTTTCTGGCTAAAAAAATAAAATAAAATAAAAAAAATAAAAAAATTGTTAAAAGTTGTTGAGTACACTCCCGCAAAGGTTTCTGGCAAAAGAAAATTATAAAAAAATTGTTAAATATCGGCCACCCAGGGCCCTCATAATCTTTCCAATACTGAACGTTTACACTTTCCGGGGCGACTCGCTTTTTCAATGATCATCAACAAAGCACAAGGACATTCGCTGCAAGTGTGTGGACTAGATTTGGAGAATCCGTGCTTCTCACATGGACAACTGTATGTGGCCAGCTCACGCGTCTGAAAACCTTCTGATTTATTCTTCTACGCACCAGACGGAAAAAGAAAAAATATTGTGTATCCACAAGCACTCGAATAAAAAAACAGAATTAAAACAACACTTTGAAATGTTTTCCATATTAAAATGAATAAGTTTCAATAAAAATGACACAATAAATTGAATGTTATCATAACAAGTTTCCTTAAATTTCCTTTCTTCTGAGATCGCAGCAACGCGCGACGGGTAAGCTAGTACTATATACAACACAATGTGACATATTATATACTGACGATGCAGTCCTAATGGCCCACACACCACTAGGACTCCAAAGAGTGGTATTCAGCTTTGCAAAGTTTATGACAGAACGGGGTCTTGCTATTAATTCAACCAAAACATTTATTATGAATTGTGGAGCTGGATGTATTAAGACCAGATCAATTTTTATTGAGGGAAACCGGATAGAAAATATTAAGATAGTTTCTTATTTAGGAATTTTATTTGATCGTACGGGGTCATGGGTGCTGAAAATACGTTTTTGAGATTTTTATTGATGGTCCCCAATGGCACCTCTTCTTTCATATGCCACACAGAACTAGGTTTGCCATATTTGGAAGATATCTTAAAAATTCAGCCGGTTCTGTTGTGGCATAGGATATGGACAACAGAGGAGACAAAGTTTAATCGTGAGATCTTATCAGATTGTGCGGTCCTAGAGGGAGTGGCGAATATCAGATGGCTGTCCTATGTTAAAATGTTTTTATACAATTTAGGCCATCGGTAATTTTATGATGATCCGCCCACTATGGCAAGGCACTCTAGGAAAGATCTTAAGAACAAATGCTTGCGCTATCTGAGTGAACTAAATGCTGAATCGAGTAAGGTTACGGTACAGGCACAACCTTACATTAACAACTTTTAAAATGCAGCCACACCTATGCCTTATAACTAATGACTATGATACATTCGTATTGATGCGCTTTCGCATCGGGACTCTGTATAGATCCTTAGGTTTCCCAATTATTAATGACTGGTCAAAACAGCTATGCAAATCCCCATGTGACGACATTTCTGATCAGTCCACCATACATGTTTTACTTTTCTGTAAATTTTATTCCGTACAGAGAAAAAGGTGGATTGTTCCAGTTTTAAAAACTCTGGGTATGAGGTTGTGTCGCCCAGCTTTTGTGGCTCTACAACAATTAGATACAGTATTTGTTGTAGCTTCTGTTTCCGCTTAAAAAAAATGTTTTTAGATATAGGAAAACTATTGTAATGTGAAATTACGACAATGAAATCTATGCTGTGTATGAAGAAAGGTGTTAATTGGTATAAATGAACAAGTTACTTACCTTCGGTAACGATATATCTGTAAGAAACAGTAGTTAGTATTAGATTCCTTACCTTAGAATATCCCCAGGCGTCAGTCTGGATCCGGAAACTTTTGCGTAGCAGTACCCCTGCGCGTCGGTAGGCGTCGTCTGCAGGTGTCCCCTGCGGCTCCGCGTCCGTTGTCGGCGTCGTGCGCCGTGATGACATCGCTGGAGTATATAGACGCCGCCTCCGCTCGCTGACGTCAGTTCTTTGTACACAGCTTTTCCGCGCCAGAACACGCAGAGCCATGTGAGAACCAACACTGGTGCCATTTGAAACTAGGGCCCTGAAAGGGATGTCCTTAACCCTAGGTATCAGTTCGCAGAACGGGGAGGATGGGTGGGGCGGTAAGGAATCTAATACTAACTACTGTTTCTTACAGATATATCGTTACCGAAGGTAAGTAACTTGTTCATCTAAAAGAAACAGGTTAGTATTAGATTCCTTACCTTAGAATAGATACCCCAGCAATACCAACCCCGGTGCTGGGTCTGCGAACCAATACAATCCTACACCAGAAAGTCCTGGGGGACCGAACGGCCAAAGAAGCCATCCCTCCGGACTTGACTGTCCAGGCAGTAGTGCCTCGCAAAGGTGTGCAGCGAGGCCCACGTAGCCGCCTGGCAAATGTCCTGCAAAGGGACTCCCCGGCCCAGGGCAGTAGTAGCCGCCGTGGCCCGAGTGGAATGGGCCCTCAGCCCAACCGGAGGCTCCTTCCGAGCCAAAGAGTAGCACGCTTTGATGCACAGAACGACCCACCGAGAGATGGTCCGTTTATGTACCGCCCTTCCCTTCTTCGCACCCACGTAGCCAACAAACAGTTGGTCATCCACCCGGAACTGGCGTGTGCGATCCATATAAAATGAAAGCGCACGTTTTGGGTCCAGACGATGGAGCCGCTCTTCATCCTTTGAAGGATGCGGAGGTGGGAAGAAGGAGGGTAAGGTGATGGACTGCCCGATGTGAAAAGCAGAGACTACTTTGGGCAGGAAAGAAGGTCTAGTTCTCAGAACCACCTTGTCTGGATGAATTGACAGGAAAGGAGGTTTGACAGAAAGAGCCTGGAGCTCACTCACCCTCCTGGCAGAGGTGATGGCAACCAGGAAGGCCGTCTTTAAAGTCAGGAGACGGAGAGGACAGGAATGAAGCGGCTCAAAGGGAGCGCACATCAAGAAAGTCAGAACCAGGTTCAAGTCCCACTGAGGCATCACGAACGGAACAGGTGGATACATGTGCGTGATGCCCTTCAAGAATCGTGTTACAATAGGGGACCTGAACAAAGAAGGTTGATCAGGCAGCCGTAGAAAGGCCGAAAGGGCAGAAAGGTAGCCCTTGATAGTGCCCAGAGCAGAGCCCTGCTGGGCAAGAGAGAGAAGAAAGAGGAGAACCTCGGAAAGAGGGGCAGAAAGAGGGTCCACAGCCTTTGCTGTGCACCATGCCACAAATCTGTTCCACCGGCAGGCGTATACCGACTTTGTGGAGGGACGCCTGGCTGCCAGAATCACATCACAAACCTCAGGAGGCAAGTCAAATGGCCTCAACTGTCGCCGCTCAATCTCCACGCATGGAGGTGGAGACTGGACAGGTTCGGGTGGAGGACCGTCCCCTGCTGCTGCGACAGAAGGTCCTCCTGAAGGGGCAGGCGGATCGAGGGACCGACTGACATGCTGAGTAGCTCGGGATACCAGTACCTTCGAGCCCAGTCCGGAGCCACAAGGATAACTTGGGCCCGGTCGCGCCTGATCTTCTTCAGCACTCTGGGCAGAAGTGGTATAGGCAGAAAGGCATACAATAGACCGCAACTCCACTCGCGCCGAAAGGCGTCGCCGAGCGAGTGCCGTCTTGGAAACTCCAACGCGCAGAACTGATGACATTGCGCGTTCTCTTCTGTGGCGAATAGATCTAACCAAGGCTCTCCCCATTGCGGAAAGAGGCCTTTCGCCACGTCCGAGTTCAGACGCCATTCGTGATCCACCGAGCACTGACGGCTGAGTTCGTCCGCCCTGGCGTTCAGAGAACCTGCCAGGTATTGAACCGTCAGAGTCACACCCTGACGTTCCAGCCATTGCCAGAGACGCAGAGCCTCCTGGCAAAGGGTCCACGACCCCACTCCGCCCTGCTTGTTGCAGTACCACATGGCGGTGGTGTTGTCCGTGAACACCTGCACTACACTCCCGTTGACAAAGGGGAGGAATGCCTTCAGTGCTAGGCGAATCGCCCGCAGCTCCAACATGTTGATATGGAGTCGGGACTCCGCCGGAGACCAGATGCCTCTGATCTCCGCCTCTCCCAAGTGGCCTCCCCAGCCCTGGAGGGACGCGTCCGTCACAACTACGTGCTCCGGTTGGGGAAGGGAGAGGGATCTGCCTCTGACCCAATCGCGGTCCGTAAGCCACCACTGCAACTGTCTCGCAGTGCCCTCCGAAATCAGGACATGGTCGGATAGGTTGCCTTGATGCTGGGCCCACTGAAACTTCAGGTCCCACTGCAGAGCCCGCATCCGCCACCGGACGTGATGCACCAGAAGGATGCAGGAAGCCATCAGCCCCAGCAGCCGCAGCGTCAACCTGACCGAAACCCGGGATAACGGCTGAAAGATTGGAATCAGAGCCTGAATATCCCGGACCCGCCGTTCCGGAGGATAAACCCGAAACTGCGCCGAGTCGAGAACCGCTCCGATGAAAAGGAGCTTTTGAGAGGGACACAGGTGTGATTTCGGCACATTGATGGAAAACCCCAGCTCGTGCAGGAGGTCTGCCGTCATCTGAAGGTGGTGGACGACTGTCTGGGGCGAGCCCGCCTTCAACAACCAGTCGTCGAGGTAGGGGAAGACTGAAACCCCTAACCGGCGCAGATGAGCTGCGACCACCGCCATCACTTTCGTGAACACCCGTGGGGCGCTGGTAAGGCCGAATGGGAGCACGATAAACTGAAAGTGCTCGTGGCCTACCGTGAACCGCAGGTAACGTCGGTGGGCCGGCAGGACGGGGATGTGAAAATACGCGTCCTGCAAGTCCAACGCCACCATCCAGTCTTGTGGGTCCAGAGCAGCCAAGACCTGAGCCAAAGTCAACATCTTGAACTTCTCCTTCCGGAGGAAGCCGTTGACGTTCCGTAGGTCCAAGATAGGACGTAGGCCCCCCTTGTCCTTCTTGGGTACCAGAAAGTAGCGGGAATAGCAACCACACCCTACTTCTGGCCAAGGAACGCGCTCGATGGCCCCCTTGGCCAAGAGGGCCGTAACTTCCTCCTGCAGAAGTGTCAAGTGGTCACCCGACACACGGTGGTTCTGCGGTGGCATGGCTGGAGGAGTGCTCTCGAAGGGGAGGGAGTAGCCCCTTCGGACGAGCTGCAGCACCCACCTGTCCGATGTGACGGTGCGCCAGCGGGAGTGGTGATGGCGAACCCTGCCACCCACTGGCGTCACATGGGCCTGAAAGCTCGGACTAGGAGGATTTGGAGGCTGATGCTGCGGGGGGAGGTGTGGCCTGACCTCGCCGCTGTCCCCGACCGCCTCCACGGCGGAATCCACGGCCGCCACCGCGTTGAGAAGTGTTCTGCGGTGCGTGGCTGGCAGCACGTGTGGGACCGCCCCTTCCGTGGCCATGAAAGGAGCGAAACGAACCAGTTTGCTGGCGCTGGGTCGAGAGACCCAAGGACTTGGCCGTGACCCTGGAGTCCTTGAAGCGCTCCAGCGCGTGGTCCGCTTTGTCGCCAAACAGGCGACTGCCATCGAACGGCATGTCCATCAAAGTATTTTGGACATCCGGCGAAAAGTTGGCGGATCTCAGCCAGGCGTGGCGACGAATCGCCACCGTCGTGGACATCGCTCTGCCTAGCGAGTCGGTCGTATCGAGACCACACCTGATGGAATATCGTGCTGCGTCTCGGCCTTCAATCATAGCCTGACCGAGCTTTGCCCGTACCTCCTGCGGGCATTGTGGCAGACACTCCGCGACCGTATCCCACAGAGAGTGGGTGTAGCGGCCCAAGAGGCATGCGGTGTCGCAAGACCGCAGTCCCAGACTCAGGGACGAGAAGACCTTCTTCCCATACTGGTCGTACCTCTTAGATTCCCGGTCGGGCGGGGCCGACGGGAATGCGGTGTGGGAAGTCGAGGCCTGGATCACCAGACTCTCAGGGGTGGGATGGGTGGACAGGAACTTGGGGTCATCCGGACACGGACGGTGGCGTCTGGCCACGTTCCTATCAACAGGCGAACCTGAAGCGGGCCTGGACCACGTGCCCAAAAGAACGTCTGTCAAGGCTTCGTTGAACGGCAGCAGAGGCTCCTGTGGGCATGACTGCGGTTTGAAGACCTCAGTGAGGATGTTAGGCCTCACGACCGCGACGGGGAGCTCAAGGCGCAAGGCCTTGGCAGCCCTCATCAACACCACTGAATAAGCAGCCCAAGCCTCCGAGGCCACAGTAGGAGGCGAGACAAAACCAGGGTTAGGAGAATCGTCCAGACCACTGGCATCACCCAAGTCACCTGTCCAGTCCACGTCGTACTGACACTCGCGTGACAGAGGGTCCTCAGACCCCTCCCAACCCT
Organism: Lissotriton helveticus; assembly: GCF_964261635.1. Lineage (NCBI taxonomy): Eukaryota > Metazoa > Chordata > Amphibia > Caudata > Salamandridae > Lissotriton > Lissotriton helveticus. Next base: position 646,791,037 of record NC_136073.1, on the reverse strand, counting down.
CTCCATAATCTGCATCCTCACCATATTCTGAGTCAATGATGTAGACCGGCTCCTCGGGGTCAATGGGCCCCATCGGCGCCGGACTGCGTCCGACTCCGCGTCCGGAGTAGGAGAGGGAATGGGGGTGGCGCCGCCCGGAGCCGGCGCCGGAGCCCCGACTCCGGCCGGAGCCGGCGTCGGAGTCCCGGCGCCGCGCGGAGGCGGCACCATGGGTTGCCCTGACGGAATCGGCGCTGGAGAGGCCGGTGGACCAGCCGGCGTCGACCCTGAAGGGCCCAGCGGCACCGGGGCCGGAGCCGCCGGCGGCGTCGGGGCCGGAGCACCCGACGGCGTCGGGGCAGGAGCACCCGAACCGCTCGGGCCCCCGGACGGGACCACCGGGCCCGCAGGCGCCGTAGGCCCCGGCGGAGGAGACAGCGCCCTCATGGCCATGAGGAACTCCTCTATCTCCTCGCGCGACGCGCCTTGCCCAGGGACCGTCGGGTATGGAGCAGGCAGCGCCGGCGACCCACGCGGAGCCGTGGGGGTGGGGCCACCCGAACCCCCGGCCGCATCGCGCGAGCGTCGGGGGGAGTCGGGGGTACGATGACGATGCCCCGACTTCTTGTGCCTCTTACCTGAGGAACCAGAGGAATGGTGACGACTTCCGGAGCGCTCGTGGTGGCTCCGTGACCGCTCCCTCGACCGCTCCCTCGACCTCCGGCCGGACCGGGACCGCTCCTGACGCGGGGCCGACACCCGGAGCTCGAGTAGCTTGCGGGACCGCTCCCGTCTAGCCTTACTCGTCAAGGCCCGGCAGTCGACGCAGGACTCCACGTCGTGGTCCGCGCCCAGGCACCGGAGGCAGAGTCGGTGGTGGTCCGTGACCGACATCGTGCGGTCACACCCGTCACAATTCCTAAACCCGGGCATCCTATCGGCACCTTAGAGTTAGAAAGAATCCAAAAACTTTGGTCAAAAGACCGGAGTACTGCTCTTCGGATCTGCGCTAACTGGCGCGGAAAAAAGAAGAACTGACGTCACCGCGCGGAGGCGGCGTCTATATACTCCAGCGACGTCATCACGGCGCACGACGCCGACGACGGACGCGGAGCCGCAGGGGACGCCTGCAGACGACGCCTACCGACGCGCAGGGGTACTGCTACGCAAAAGTTTCCGGATCCAGACTGACGCCTGGGGATATTCTAAGGTAAGGAATCTAATACTAACCTGTTTCTTTCAGATACTGATATCTGCCCTGTATATTTTAATTATGTTTTTTATTGTGTGCTTTTATGGTTATTTATATGTAACCGAATAAAGTTTTTATTGATTGAACTAGGCATGTGCCGGTCCGTCCGCGAACTATGATATTCTTTTAAAGCGATGTTGGGAAGCGACTAGCAGAAAATTCCAGAAGCCAGCAAGAGTCAATAATGAGGAGCATCAGCTTGAGCTTCTCAAACTGTCGAGTCACATGAAAAGGTCCAGTTCATGGGCGCCATCTTCTATTTGTAAGCTAAACGTACAAAAACATACTGAATTTCACAAAAGAGGATTGGATTTTAACACCTTTAAAACATATCTTTACACCACTGAAAACAGGGTGAACAGAAAGGAGTATCAGATAATGAAAATAATGTGGTCTCTTTAATTGCTAGCTTGATGCGGCAGCACCAAGAGAAAAAATGAAGGACGGGGAGAGGACTGACAATGAGTCAAATAGCTTAAGCAGGCTTCATGTACAAGATATGATTCATTATATAGGTGTATGGTATCTCACAATCTGGTACATATTTCTAGAATTATTTTTTTTAATGATGTGATCAAATAGAAAAGGTTGACCTGAGCCAGTAATTTGACACGACTGCTAAGTGACCACAATAGACTGGAGAACTTTCACTGATTCAAACAGCTCCAATGAATTGACGGATGAACTGTCCAAGCAGTAGTGCTGCGTGAACGTGAGGAATAACGCCCACTTAAAAGCTTAGTAGATGTCCAGGAGTAGTAGTGGCCATGGCCTTGGCGGAATGCGCCAGTAAGTTCTCAGGAGGTTGCTTCTTAGCTAGGGCATAGCCGGTCTTGATGCAAAGTACATGCAGTGAGAGAAGGTTCTCTTCTGTACAGCCCTGTCTTTTTCAGCTCCTGTGCATCTGATAGAGCTGAACATCTACACTGTGGTCTTTGGTACGATCAACGTAAAAAGGCAGTGCTATTTTCAGATTTAGATGGTGGTGCCCCGCCTCTTCCTTAGAAGCATGAGGTGGAGCAAAACAATTCAGCAGCATGATTTTTTTGGGCGATGTAGAATGGAGTCACTACCATCGGTAGGAAGGAGTCGCGCAAGTCCAAACAACCAGTAGGTCTGGATAGAAGCTGGTGTATGGAGGGTTAACTGAAAGAGCTTGAAGCTCACTAACCCCTTCTAGCCAATTTAATTGCCTCTAAGAAGACCATTTTAAAAGTTAAAGGTTTCAGATCACAGCTACATAGGGACTCGACTGGGGAGCCCATAAGAAATGTCAGGATCAAATTAGGATGCCACTGGGGCATGATGAAAGGGGTATGAAGGAAAAAATGTCACAGGCCCTTAATGAAATATGTCATGACAGGAGACTTAAACAGTGAGGGCAGATCCTGCAACTGAAAGGAGCTGAGATAGCTGTGAGAAAGTGCCATCTTTCTTGCATTGGTATGCCCCCACTTGTTGCTGTGCTGAACTGCTGATGTGCTTTGACTGAGTGTGCCCTGGGCTCCTGCCAACCAGGTGTCCAGGACCTATGTTCCTTCCCTAAAGCTGTGTTGAAACAAAACCCAATTGGCAACTCTGGCCACCTATCAGCCCCTAGTAAATGGTACCCTTGGTACCCAGGGCATGGTGACCAGAGAAGACCCTAAGGGCTGCAGCACTTATTGTGCCACCCTTAGGGGCCCTCTATCCTGACACCCACACACTGCCTTTGCAGGCTGAGTGTCTAAGTACAGAACAAAACAGAAAGTCGATATAGCACACATCCCTGTGTGCCATGCCCACAACCCCACTGCTCTGGCATACATAAGTCACCCCTCTAGCTGGGTGCCCTATGCCAGTGGTGTGGGCACAGGTGCATGAGCCCTGTGCCCCTACAGTACCCAGGGCCATTCCTGGGCACTGTAAGTGCAGTGCTGCCATTTAAGAGTATATGGTGCTGGAAGGTCGTCATTATGAACTCCACAGCACCATGATGGCTTCACTGAAGACTGAGAAGTTTGATATCAAACTGCTCAGCACATTAAACCCACACTGATGCCAGTGTGAGGTTTAATGTAAAATGCACCAGAGGGCATTTTAGAGATGCCCCCTGAAACCTAACCTACAATCCACGTCTGGACTGAGAGGCTGCAACGGAGCAGACGTTGCTGGACCCGTGGGTGGAGAGCCCCACCCGCTCTCCTGGGCCTGCAACAATGCACATCCTGGGTGAGGTGCTAGGTCTCCTCCCCCAGGATGGGCAGGGGGAAGCTCTGTGAGCTTCTCCAGACCAACTGCTGTACCCAGCAACTGGCCCCCACCAGTTCTGACCCCCACTCTGGCAGGAAGACTGGCGGGAAACCTACGTCAGGAAGGGGGGTGTGCCAGCCTGTGCCAACCCAATCCCTCAGGTGGGAGAGGCGAGGTGAAGCACGACCCCGGGCTCCGGCCATCTTGAAGATGGGGAGCCCTGCCAAATCACAGCTAGATTCCTGCCCCCTTCCCACAGGAGAGGAGCAGACTAGGGGGTGTACCCACCCCAGGACAGGGACCTATTGGACCCTGCCCTTGCCCTATCTGTAAAGCCCCATAATTCAGTATTTAGTGGCTCCCTGAACCTTCCTTTCTCAGATTCCGTTTTGAAAAACAAGAAGAACAACAAGAAGAAGGACGACCTGCCATGCAGCTGCTAACAAAAGGACGACGACAACTGACTTGGCCCCAGCCCTACCGACCTGCTGATCCTTGAACCTGCTCCTGCGTAACCCCGGCGTCTTCTTCGGGCAGCAACCTCGAGACTGGGACTCCCATGAGCAGAGGCTCTGCTCCAACAGCAACACCCCTGGTGCCAGCCAGGTACCGCGAATCCAGCCCACTCTGCACCCTCCGAGCCCAGCCCGTGCCCAACTGAACCAAGATCACGAGGACATCCCCCCGGCGACTGGGACCCGAAGTCTAGTGCCCAAAGACCATCCTCGACGAACCAGACGACGCCTGCATTGGGCCCCCAACTGCTCAAAAACACCCTGCACCCAGCCGCCCAAGTGCCGCTGGAAGTGTAACTACTACTCTACTCTACTCCACTGTACCTTACTTTGGTCCAGTATATATAGAGGCACTTTCTCACAATGGCAGAAAGATAACCTTCAACAACACATAAGGCAATGCCTTGCGGGGCTAACAACAGCACCTCCGACAAAGAGACAGAAAGTGGATCAACACCACAAATTTGTCCCAACAGCAGAAATGTAGAGGTTTTTTTAGGGATACCTGGCTGCCAAGATAACATCACAAATCTCAGAAGGAAGTTTCAAAGGCATTCAATTGTCACCACTCAATCTCCACATGTGAAGGTGGAGTATGCGCAGGTTCGGGTGCAGGAGCCTGTTTTGCTGCTGCGATGTAAGGTCTACAAGAAACAACAGTGATCAGAGGACAGAATTTTATGCTCATGTGTTTAGGATACACTCCTTGCCTAATCCTGAGACACTAAGATGACTTTTACCTGGTTGATCCTGATCTTCTTGAGAACCCATGGCAGGAGCAGTATCGGTGAAAAGTCAATCAGGAGTCCCTGGTTACGGTCTAAGCAAAAAGTGTCTCAGAGAGAGACCCACTTTGGAAACACAACACACAAGCGCTGATTTTGCGCGTTCTCTGCAGTGGTGAATAGATTGTGCCAAGATACTCCCCATTCTTGTTAGAGACCCTGCTCCACACCTCCAGAAGTAGAGACCAATCGTGATCCGCAAGGCGTCACTGAGGAGTTTGAGTGCCTTGGCATTTAGAGATCCTGCCAGGTGCTGCACAACTGGGAAAATGTCCTGGCGCTCCAGCCAAGACCAGAGGCACGTAGCCTCATGGCACAGAGTCCATGACCAAACTCCGCCCTGTTTGTTGCAATACCACATGGCAGTGGTGTAGCCTGTGAACACCTGAACCAGCCTTCCCTTGATGGATGGGAGGAAGGATTTCAAAGCCAAGCGGACAGCCCTCAACCCAGATGGTTGATATGGAGCTGAGATTCTGCCAGAGTCCTTTGAGCTACATCTCTCCCAGGTGGCTGCCCCAACCCAGAAGTGATGCATCGGTCACCAATGTCAGCTATGGGAAGGGAGAGGGGTCTGCTGATGATCTAATCTCAGTTCGTCAACCACCACTGCAGATCTTTTGAGGTCTCCTCCGAAATCTGGAGGTCTCCTCTGAAATCTGTTAACAAGAAAGAGGTAGTAGTGTTCCCTTTTAAAGAGATGGAATCGCACATCTAGTAATCATTTGCAATCAACAATTTACGGTCTGAAAACAAAGAATTTTTATAAGCATGAAACTTTCTACAGTTATCGGGGTGCTATTTTGCTCTTTCTGGCACCCACTACCAAAAGAGTGCCATTGGTTACTACAAACAAGTTGTGTACACAAATTTATACCAATTGGAAAGACAATTGCGGCACACCCTTATGTTTACAAAAACGGCCTTAGATTCATGAAATCAGTATTTCATGTACTCATTTCTTAGAACAAGAATTTGGTGACAAAGAAAATTCTACTTAAAAAGCAGAGTCCACATCAATAAGTATCTTCAAATGATGTTATTCGTTTTATTGTTCTTTTCTCTTTTGATATTCAATCCAGACAAAACTGCCAACGTGTGTTTCGTCCTCCCATAGATTTTGTCAAGGCTGGAATGTAAGACATAGAACGGTTTTGTTGCCACATAATCACAAAAAATAATAATTTTACACAAAGCTTTGATTGATGTTGACAAAAATAAGTCTTATGCCAGTCAATCTAAGGAAAAAAGTCCAAAAGGATTTCATCATGATTCATGTAGGAATGTATAGAAAAGATGAACATTGATTAGAGAGGATCCTACGGTGCATATAAAAAAAGGCCCCAAAAAAGTACCACCTGAAACTGTGTAAAGGAAAGTTTATGAACAATATTTCAGACTACCTACTGCCCAGTGATTCTAATGAATATTGTTAAGAGACCACTCCTACCCAAGGAAATTTGGTGATGCAAAGATGATATTTTCCACCTACCATGCGGCGTAATGATAGTGGACCAAAACGAGTACCAAATGGTGAAAAGAAACAGATTCCTGATTCTTGTCTTCAACACAACCGTAACTCTGTACAGAGATAACCAATATACATTAGAAATAATTTTGTCTAGTAACTAGTTGAGTTATTGAGCAGCATTATCCATACACTGCCCCATAAAGTGTTAAACCACTAAAAAGTTTCATCACTCCTATGATCATAAAATCATCACTAGAGATCACTCGAAAAAACACCTATACAAGTCACATATACATTTCTTGTCCTATTCGCAACATTATTGTAACCTCCAGATTCAATTAGAAAATCTACCGACACACGGCATATCCTAAGGTTATTCAAAGAGAGCGTGTTTGCTAGCGCTTACTCACATGTAGACACTTAATCCTCAAATGGACTATTTGGTTTTAGAGAGCACCGGAATGATTCATACCGGAACCCCTTAAGAGAGATCTAAAAAATATAAAGGCAACCAGAAAAAATCCGTTATTGCAATTTATATTGACCTAGTGCACACACTAGCACTTTATGAGAGGAGATAAAATGTCTATTGGTCCCAACTGTAAATCCCCCTTTGTGGACAAAGTTACGCCTATCTGACAGTCATACTACTCCAAAGTTAATTAAACGTATGTCACAAAACGTGTATCAAAAAACGACTTACTAATCTACTGCTTCACCACCTTGCAATAACATAGGTGGAAAAGGTCTATCAGATCGTTGATGCTAAAGTCCAATAAAATTTGTCTAAAAGTAAAAGGAAAAAGCAAATAATATATATTTTAAGTGCAAGTATATTTTAATATTAATTCCGTTTGTACTGTCTTGTTCTACATCGTGAGTATGGCTCACCTCAAAACCTGTGTGAGAAGTGCTCCATTCGGTATCAGGAATAACGATATATGAACCTTGATAAGTTCCGATCTAAAAAACAGTTTTAGTTGTTCTCGTTACTTCCACATCCCGAATCCCCAGTACGAAGATTAAAACCCACGCGTACCACCATATGTAAAAAGTTACCAGGCAGCTTACCAGAAAAACAGGAGGAGCACCGTATTCTCCTGTCGCACGACACGTCCTATCCCTCTTGTGCACTAAACAAAAAACTGCTCTCCGCCATGTTTAAAAGAACGGGTGCATTCCGTGTGTACATTGTCACCTGATCATGTGACCCGATAAACGAGCGATGTCATGGCCCTCCGTAACGTTGTAAAATGTCACCACCATTTTGAAATTGGACGATATAGCGCCAAATCAGAATTGTTCTGATCAATTCCACCAAGAAACTAACAATATAACATATCCACATCTTCCTTACATCACCATCACTAAAAGAATCCCATCCTAGTCTGGATTCAATATTTATTTACATTAACAACGGCGACACGATAAAAATCATACTATCTCTTAGTCACTCCCTGCTAGGGACAAATTGAATTGAAACTATATTGTTACTGTAAGTATAATTTACCTTAAAAACGTGCTCTTGTAACACTCAATCGTGTTGCCATTTAAGTGACATATGTGATCAGATTATCGAAGAACAGAAAATGTTAAGGGGAAAACAATACTGAATGGTTTTGTAAATCTAGACATCAAGGAAAGATTAAAGAGAGAGGAAAAATGAAAAGGAGAGACTATGGATGTAGCACCAAGTGTCTCAGTATTTCAAGCAACCTAAAAATATAATTCTTGTATCCAATTTCAGTCATGGACATATATTCTGAAACTTTTAGTTTTTACACAGAAGCAGATCTTCATCATACATAGGTGGCTAGTAGTGTTCAGTATACAATATACATCTCTTGACATTATTTATCTTTTCTAAGAAATTTTCTTAATTTTCATCTTTTTATGGTGAGTAGTCAATCAACTCTATCTCTAATATAAAAACATCAGTACAGTTAAATGGTTCAGACCTATCCATTGAACATGTTCTTCCATCAGCATTTGACAAATTGTATGTACATACATAATAAATGTAGATACAGTTGTTATTATACATGCTCAGTCTTGTAGAAACACATGAAGTTCCCTATCTACATTTATTCCTAGATCCACAGCCCTGAGCTTAATCAGCCACCTGGATTCTAGTTTTCTGAGAGCTAGTACCCAATTTCCCCCCCCCCCCCCCCCCCCACCTATGGGTTCGCCTCCGCTACTTGTATTCCATGAAACCTAATGTTGAATATTTCTGAATTTTAGTGTGTGTTGTTGAAATGAACCGCTAGAGGGTAGTTACTGTTATTATTTCTGATTGCTCTTATGTGTTCCTGCACACGCTCTTTCAGGGGGCGTATTGTGCTGCCAATATATATTAAACCACATTGGCAGACAATGCAATAAACAATGAATTTCGTATTGCAGTTCATGAATTGACAGATTTGATGAGTTTGTCCTGTATCGTAGCTGAAGTTTTTTAATTTGTCCATAGCAAATTGGCAAATGCTACATACACTGCATTTAAAGAAGCCAGTCGGCTTCTTAGGTAGCAAACTCTGAAGTTGCCCTATTGTGTTGTTCTTTGGTATGGAAGGACTAAGTATATTTTTGAGAGTTCTTTCTCCACTGTACGTCACTTGTTTTTTGGCAGTAGTATATTTGTCCAGACTGGAGTCAAGTCTAAGAATGTTCCAATGTTTGTGCAAAATCTTGTAAATGTTCTGACTTTGTGCATTGTAAGGAGTTATTAGAGCAATCTTTTCCCTTTTGTCTCCCTTGCCTTTCTTTCCTTTTTTCTTCAAAAGATCTGTACGTTTGATTTTCTTGATTCTGTTTTGTGCCTTATCTAGTGTTGGACTGTCATAGCCCCGAGTGAGAAATCGATTTCTCGTCTTTATTAATTCCTCTTGGAATACTGGATCATTACTGCAATTACGTCTTATTCTTGTCAGTTCCCTATAAGGAATTCCACTCACTTTTATAGCTGGATGCGGACTTGTAGCAAGTAATAGTGCATTACAAGCAGTGGGTTTATGATACAATCTGCTCTCTTTTTTTTTTTTTTTTTTATAGAATTTTTTATTTGACAAGCAGGGCAAGGAGATCAACGAATACATTTTTAACAAAACATATAATATATAATCAAATACCGGTACAGATCTGAATACAAATAAAATAACGCCAGACTCTTTGCATTGCACATCCTTCAAATGGCAAGGCCATGTTAATCATGCTGGACCTGTCGGCGGCCTTTGACACCGTCCCCCACGAGGCGCTGTTGGCTAGGCTTTATGACATCGGCCTAAGGGGGACGGTGCTCAAATGGTTTACATCTTTTTTGGATGGCCGCCGACAGACGATCTGGGTTTCCCAGAGCTCCGCCGAGATGCCGCCATTGGGAGTTGGGGTTCCACAGGGTTCTGTGTTGAGCCCGTCATTGTTTAACATCTTTATGTCCCCTCTGGCGGCCGCGGCGGAGGCTTACGGAGCCCAGATTGTGTCCTACGCCGATGACACGCAACTTCTCTTCACATGTGGCAAAGATCAGCCATTTGATGGAGAGAGAATTCGGGATTGCCTGGGTATGGTTTTTGGATGGTTCAAGCAGAACAGTCTGAAGGCCAACTCCAGCAAGTCGGAGGTTTTATTCTTTGGCTGTACCATCGACCCCGAGTGGCGGCAATGGTGGCCTCCCACTATGTGTCCTCCGGCACAATCCTCTTTGGTTGCAAAGAACCTTGGTGTTAAGCTGGACAACAAGCTCTCATTGAGAGCGCACGTTCTTGGTTTGTCCAGCACCTGTTTCGGCATTTTGAAGATGCTCCGCAAGTTTCTTCCTTTATTATCTGCGGAGCACAGGCGGATTACGGTTCAGGTGCTCATCGGATCTAGGCTAGATTATGCCAATGCACTTTTCTTAGGCCTCCCGGATTACTTGGTCCAGCGCCTGCAGGTGGTACAAAATTCCGCAGCCCGTGCGATTTTTGGTCTACACAGGCGAGCACGAGCCTCTGGGCTGCTGCAGTCGCTTCACTGGCTGCCGATCCGGAAGCGGATCATGTTTAAATCCCTGACATTGATGCATAAAGCATTGTTTGGCTCAGGTGCGGGATATCTGCAGAAGAGACTGATTTTCTATCGCCCTGCCCGCTCACTGCGCTCCGAATCCCTCTTTACTGCTGTGGTCCCGCGTGTGAGGAAAGCCCGCATTGGGGGGCGCTCTTTTAGCCTTAAGGCCCCCCAGTTGTGGAATTCGCTTCCGCTGGCTCTACGCAGTACCCCCAATTTGCTTCATTTTAGGAAAAATTTGAAGACCTGGCTTTTTAATCTTTCTGTTTAGTGGCTGTCTTCTTCTCTTGAGTTAACTTTTTCTTGTTATGTTGTTCTACACTTGAGCTGTATGTGGAAAGCGCCGGGACACTCTGTTAGAGTAGCCGAGCGCTATATAAACACAATTTAACATAACATAAAACAGAGCAAAAAAAACCAACAAAAATAAATAAATAAAAACGAATGGAGAAATTATGTATATTCCTGGATCCATAATGACAAGTTGGAAAAACACAGATATATATTCCCTAAGGCCTACTATTGTTACTGTCTTCTGTAGTCATGTACTATTCTAAAAAAGTGCCCCAAATTTTAACAAATTTTCCGGTTGCTTTTATTCCTCTGTTCCTTGCAATTGAACCCTCCATGGTATAGATCTCATTAACTAACGCCCACCATTCCATTGTATGAGGAGGGTTCGGGGAGATCCAAGCTCTCGCAATGCTCAATCGAGCGCAGGTCAGAAGTATATTTAACAAATCTATGTTGGTAGTGCTAGATGGGTATATTGCAAGTAAAATTGAGGTAGCTGATAATGCAGAGCTGATCACTTTTTGCTTATATAAAATATTTTCTATTACAGACCAATACCCTGTTAATACCGGACAAGTATAGATCATATGTACAATATCTGCGGCTACCAGCCCACACTTAGGGCATTTAGTACGGTCACTGCTCAGAGTATTTTGTGCCCATTTGGAGATTCTTAGAGGTGTATAATATAGATAAGATATTGTTCTATAGGATTGAAGCATTAAACTAGATGAGTGAGTTACTCTGTTGATGTTTACTAAAGCGTTTGAGATATTCTGAGCTGTCACATTAAGCCCTAATATGGAGGTCCATTTTATCGCTAATCGAGGAGTTTCATCCATCTTGTTTTGATTTAAACACTTATAACCCATACTAATTAGTGATTTTCGATTTGTTGAGTAAAAACAGTTCCATATATCTGAGCTACTTACAGATATCAAGTTCATCTTACGGATTAAATAGTCCCTTATTTGAATGTACTTGAAGCGCATAGTTTCCGGTAATTTGAACAAAAGTTTCAAAGTTTCAAATTGTAGGAAGCCACTTGAACCATATAAGTCTCCCAATTTTAGAATACCGTATTTAGCCCAATCTCGTCCCGTATTATCACTAAAAATTCCTGGGAGTCCAGGATTACCCCAAAGTAACAAATCAATGTGGAAAAAAGAAGTTTCACAATTTATCATAATCATATTCCAGATACGTACTGCGTCCCGTGCAGCCTTGAATTTTACACGTTTAAAATAATTGGGGTCCTGCACTTTTGCCAAAAATTGTTTTGCCTCTCTACCAAGCATAAATTGATGAAAGAAAAATTGATTATAGCTAGTAAACAGACTACGAATCCGGTTCAAAAAGGAAGCAAAAAAGTAGGCTCTGAAATCAGGGAAATTAAGACCTCCTTTTTCCAATGGTAATTTCAGAATTGCCATCGATCTTCGAGGCTTCTTATAGCCCCACAGAAAGCTATTAATAATACTGTCCAACTTTTTAAAAAACAAATTATTAACGCGCAGAGAAATACAACGGAAAAGATATAAGAATTTAGGCAGGACATTCATTTTAATCAAATTCATTCGTCCCAGCAAGTTAAGCGGGATCTTATGCCACTTTTTTAAAAGAACTGCCACTTCTTTCAATAAAGGTTCATAGTTTAACAAATTTATATCGGAGATCTTTGAAGAAATTTTAACCCCTAAGTAAAGCGCAGCCAGGCAATGTCCTGGAATTTGGGGATCAGACTGATAATTCATTATAACCTGCGTTTTATTTATATTAAGTTTGTAACCTGCGATGTCCGCAAAATTGTTGGCTTCTTCTAAGATCCCTATTAGTGCTTCTGCCACATTGGTAGTATAAATGGCTAAGTCATCGGCATAAGCAGTGATTTTCAAGATTTTATCTTCATGATGTATAGGTTTTATTTTGACTTGCTCTTGAAGGGCATTGATAAACGGCTCCATGGAAAGAGCGAAGAGTAGGGGGTGACAGAGGACACCCCTGCCGTGTCCCCCGTAAGATTGAAAATTTAGGTGAAACAGCCCCTGCATAGCTGATCTTGGCATTAGGATCTTTATACAAAGCTTGTATACTTCTTAAAAAGCGACCTTTAAAGCCATATTGTTTCATCACCCCCCATAAGTAGTCCCACCCCACTCGGTCAAACGCCTTCTCTGCGTCTAAAAGTATCATCCCGAGTGGGGTGTGGTTAGTTGCTGCAACATCAAAAGCGGTGATCGCCATGTTAACATGGGCAGTAGTGTCCCTCCCTGCTACAAAACCATGTTGTTGCTCATTTACCAACAACGGCATAAGTGGGGCCATGCGAAGAGCCAATATCTTGGAGTATGCTTTAGCGTCTGCGTTAATCAATGATATAGGACGATAAGAGCCGCATTCCGTTGGTGATTTTTTTTTTTTAAGAAAAAACATAATTTTAGCTGTATTCCACGATTCTGGTACCTGCCCAGTAACACCAATTAAATTAATAACTAAACATAAAAGTGGTAAGATTTCGTCTGAGCACATTTTATATAATTCTATGGGGAGAGTGTCCTCACCAGCAGCTTTATTAGATGGGAGAGAAGTGACAGCATAATGTAGTTCCTTTAACGTAACTTCTTCCTCGAGCCTATTAACACATTCCTGGTCTAAGTATTCACAAACTGGGAGATTTTTATTAATATACATTTGTGTCTGCCTTTCTGTACAGCTACCCTCTGGAGTATATAGGTTTTTATAGTAGGTTACAAACTGATCCATTATTTGTACTGGCTGAGTATATGATATATTATTAGGGCCTTTTATGGATTTAACTAATGTTGTAGCTCGGTCATCTGCCACCTTGTAAGCCAGGGCCTTTCCTACCTTATCCCCACATTCATATTGTGCCAATTTATATTTAAGTAACTTTCGGCAAATATTTTCCCTTAAAGCACGTTTAAGGATCGAACGTGCAGTCACTAATTTAGTTTCTAATTGTTCAATATCATCCGCCCCCAAACCACCAGCTCTCAAATTGTCAGCTAATTGTTTTTCCAGCTGCATAATACCATTTGTAACAATCTTGTCATTTTTCCTTTGTTCTGCATTTTGTTTATATACATACTGTTGCACGTGGCCCCTGATGGAGGCTTTACAAGCATCCCACACTGATAAAAGTGATGCACTTCCTAGATTAATTTCAATAAACTCTTTGATATGCGCCTTCAGTGTTTCAACATAGACTACGTCTGCCAATATATATCTAGGAAAGGTAAACAATCTAACTTCCGGATCCTTTTGTATTATACTAAATGACAATAAAATTGGGTTGTGGTCCGACGAGACCTTTGGAAAGATCTCCATACGTCCAACCTCAATTACCTCGTCTGATGCCCACGCCAAATCTATTTGTGAATACAGTTTGTGGGGTGAGGAGTAGAAGGTATAGCCAGGTTGATCTGGATGCAAGTTCCTCCATACATCTTTTACATTGTGTATCCGAGCTAGTTCTAATATCGCCGCCCTAGTTTTACGCATACGTCTGAATAGGCCTCTCTTAGTCACATCCTGTTCATAGTTTAACACGCAGTTATAGACCCCCATCATAATAAGTTCCCCCTCCCATGAGAGCAATTCAATATTTAACCAATCCAAAATGCGCGGATCATCAGTATTTGGCCCCATATATAGCACAAAAAACTAATTTACGGTTCTCGACCTGTATTTGCGTAATGGCCCACCGGCCTCCATTGTCCGAGGCAGTTCTAATCACTACCCCCCATGGTTGCTTTTTTTTCAAAATTGCGACTCCTCTAATTGGAGCATTGAAAGTAGTACACACCACCACTTCATATCCCAGTTGGCTCAGTATTTTTTTGTCTTTAAAACAAATATGCGTTTCTGATAACATAATTAAATGTGGATCATACATTTTAAGTTCCTCATACACCATACGCCTTTTGTTCTCGTTATTCAAGCCCGAAACATTCCAAGCTAAGCATCTAAATTGCAACATTATAAATTTTTAATAAGGAAAAGCGTTCTGTACCTCTCATTATTTGCCTTAACATTACCTGTCTACAATTTCTAACGTTAACCACCTTAAAGCCTGCCTTGTCCTTTTCTTTTTCTCCCCCCTCTCCATCCACCCCCCCCACCCTTGCCTCCCTTCCATCTCACTGGGTCCCTCCCCCCTGTACCTACCCGGAAGCCCCCCTCTATCTTCTGCTGCCGTTAGAAGGGCAGCCACCCTGAGAGAATTCCACAGGAACCCGAGCCCTCTATATTGCCAACATATAGAATGACCATCAGCCAAAAAGTGAAATACAAAAAAGAAGAAAAAAATAACCCTAATGAGTTATAGACAACATTAATACCCATGCTAAATTATCTTTCTTTTTTTCTCTTTTTCTCTTCTCTCTCTCTTTCTTTTTTTTCCCTTTCTTTTATTCTCTTTCCCCCCCCTTTCCCCCCTCCTTCTCCCTTTCCTTTACGCCCCTTTCTCTCTTTTTTTCTTTTTTCTTTTTTTCTTCCTCCTTCTTTCCCCCTCTTTTCCCTTATTCTTCTTCCTCTTTTCTTTTTCTTCCCTATCTTTTCTTCTTCCTTCCCTTTTTCTTTTCTTTTCTTCCCTTTGCCTCATTTCATTCTAATACATTTGCTTTTAGTTAAGTTTTTAAATCCATTTTTGATAGAAAATGCTCCGCCTCTTTGACATCATGGAAGAAGTAACTGTGTCCAGATTTAATAACTTTGAGGCGAGCAGGTTCTTGTAGATAGGCCATTGCTCCGTGGGACTTGAAGGGATCGATCAGTTTACGTAGTCCCCATCTTTTGTCCATAGTGACCTTGCTAAGGTCGGACTTAACAAAAAAGGGTATATTATCAATTGTAACTGGAGTATTTGGCCTAGCTTTCATTGAGACTGCTTGTCGCAGCAGATAGTTCCCAAAATAGATTAAGAAGGGCCGTGGATACTTACTCTCTTGGGTTCTAGGGGTAATAGGTAATCTATGTACCCGCTGGAGCTGTGAGTCCCAGTCCCAATCACCCAAGTCCGGGAAAGCTTTCTGTAAAATCTTTACCATGTAGGCCCTTGCATCAGCTCCCTCAGATCCCTCGGGTATCCCAAAGAGTCTCAAGTTCTGCCGCCTCTGTCGATTTTCCAGATCCTCAACCTTATTCTGCAGTGCCCCTATTTCCTCATTATGGCGATCAGATGAAGTAGAAGTAGTAGCAAGGGTTTCCTCCACTTCAACAACTCTTTGTTGTAGTTCCTCAATTTCTTTTGTCACGCCACTTAGTTTATTAGTAACTTCCTGGAGGGAGCTGTGCATTTTAGTGTTATCTTCTCTTAGTTGTCGGAAGTTCTCTTGTACCTCTTGGCGATGATCCATTAATGTTTTTAGGATTAAATCCAAAGATGAAGTATTGACGTTAGCATCAGCATTGGTATGGACCGGAGCCGGTGAAGAGGAGATGGAGGAAATGGAGATAATAGGTGTTATTGGTGTTATTGTTGAGCCACAGTGTGGGGTAGTAGCTGTGATAAGTTTGTCCTTCTGAGACTCCCCAGCAATAACAGTGGCAGTGTTGTCAGTCCTGGTGGTACCGTTAGGTAGTATGTTTAAAGAAGCAGAGGGATCAATTGTGAAAGGCGACCTTGGCAATTCAGATTCTCTGTTTACTTCCACATTAGATAAAGTGTCATTTTTGGCCGGAGTAGCTTGTGGGTTTATTAATTTGGCTCCTGGGCTCACCCCTACCATAGAACTCCCTTCTGATAGACTTGGCGTAAGGTTTTTGGCCTCTCTTTTTTGAGCCTGAAACCACTTGCCGAGTGGACTCTGATCTGTAAGCAGTTTCCCTAATAGTTGGTATCAGTGTATTCAATAAAGTTGCAGGGGTCATATTTCTCCCCCCCTTCTTAGCTTTATTTTTTGTCTACCCCCTTTTCCTTAAAGCTGAGGATCTGATAGCCTTTAACTGTGCAGAGGTATATTCTATGTCCGCACCTGAATCTTCACCGCTCCCAATATCACCAGTTTCAACCAGCTCCTCGTATTCTGCATCGTCAGAATTAACCTCTAGATGTATCTCGCTATTAACCTCATTTATACCATTTACATCAGTGATATTACGGAGGCCAAAGTTTTTCTCGCCAGCTTCAGATTTATCTAAAACTTGTAAGAGTTGGGGGGGCTTTAAGTGAGGTTCAGTTACAGCATCTGCACTACCTATGTTAGAGATGGTAGAGATAGTAGGAATAGGAATAGTAGGAATATCAGTCATAATGATTTCACTGTGCTCAGTCTTATTTGCGCAGTCCACCTTATCAGTAACACTCTTGCCCGCCATATCTAGCGCCCCCTTACAATCTTTAACTAAGTTTCCCATAGATTGTTCAGAGTCATTATCGTTTATTCCTTCGTTTTTATCCTTTCCTTTGTCCTTGTTTTTAGCAGCAGTAACAGCAAGAGTGTTAACTTTGTTAGGGGTTTTCCCAGGAAACTGAATAACTTGCTGTTTACCAGCTTGTTTGTCCACCTGGCGAGGCATCCTTGCTACCACTGCCGGTGAGATTGGTTTAAATACTGGAGTAACCCCTTCCTCAAGACCCTCTTCCATGGGAGTGCCTCTGGTTGCTTTATTCTTGATATATTTAGGAGCCATTGGCGCAATAGTTTGGCAATAGTTTGGCACAGTTTACAGTAATGCCAGGTATATCCAAGCCCCTAGACTGAGGCTAAAACCGATAAAGGGGGGTTAGTATAGTATTTGACAACTATTTTTTTCCCCCTTCTCTCTCCCTCCTAGCTGCCAGTGCCAGTGCCAGCAGGCAAAACAAAGCCTGGAAACCGACTCCTTACAGTAACGAGGTCTCTTTAATAATTCAGTAGTCTCTCAAGCAGTCCGAGACACAGTACTTTAAGTACTTTAAGAAGTCTTTTAAAAAAAAATTAAAAAAAATAAAAATGTTTTCTTTTCGCAAAACTTTGCAAAAGTTACCTCCGTAGGCTACTAACGAGGCTCCCAAGACATCAGAACGAGGGCTCCACACGGACACCACGCCTCCACCGCCTTCGCCTTCACCACGGTCGTTTCCACTGCCTTACCGCTTCTGCAGTTTCTCCTCTCCCCGGCACAGCCTGATCACTCCTCCCCTTCGCTCTTCCTGCACCTTCAGCACACCTCGTGTTCCGCTGCCGCTCACTCCCAGTGTGTCCTGTGACCAGCCGTGTGCCTCCGCAGACCGCAGAGCCCAGACTCCAAACCAGAAGGTCAGACGACAGGCAAGGAGATGACTCGCAGGTACGTTTCTGCTGATTAAGTTGATTCTGTCAGACTGTCGAAGAATCACTGTGCAGTGCGATGCTGCGCCGATAATAAAATGCGCAATGACTGCTTGTCACTGAGGGTCAGAGGGTCTTGTAGCCATAAACGCCGTGAACAGCCCCCACAGCGTTTCAAAAGATAACAAACTTTCTCTGCACCTTCTCTGCACCTTTAGCTCGACTGTCCGCTCATTTTTACAAAATGTAAAAGCTCATCGAGTATTTTCAGTACTTTCAGGTTCGAGGGTCAGGGGCTCACTGTGGAGCGTTCTCTCCGTGGCGTCTTCACTCCGCCATCTTGCTTCCGCTTCCGAACTTGTACCGATACAATCTGCTCTCTAGTTTATTATCTTGGACATATAGCGTAATGTCCAGGACGTCTATCTGATGTTTGTCACTGTTGTGGGTAAAAGTCAGGTTGTAATCATTATGATTCAGATGGTCAAGAAAATCAGATAGGGAATCTTGATCACCTCCCCATATCATCAAAATAACATCTATAAAACCCCCCAATACATGATCGAGCCTGTGAGAGTATTGGGGCATTTCTTCCACAAATGTTGTTGTTCATAGAATCCCATGTAAATGCTTGCGAAGGATGGCGAAAATTTCGCTCCCATTGCTACCCCAGCTGCTTGTCTATACCAACTACCATTATGTTGGAAATAGTTGTTATCTAGGGCTAGACGAGTGAATTCCAAAATCATATGTGTGTGCTCATAGAATGTTGCATTACGTTTAAATAAAAAGTATGTTAAAGCCTCCATACCCCTTGATTGTGGAATGCAAGTATATAGTGCACACACATCTAGTGTGACTAAAGTAAAATCGTCACACCATGATAAGTCCTCAAGCTTGTTTAGCAAGTCTTTAGTATCCTATATAAAAGATGGCAAGCCATGTTCCACTAGTTTCAAATAGATGTCTATATATTCAGAGATTTTTTCAGTGGGAGATCCTATACCTGAAATAATCGGTCTCCCAGTTGGTGTAGTCAGATTCTTGTGTATTTTAGGCAGAATATAAATACATGCTGTCCTTGGTGTCAAATTCAGCTGGTATTTATATTCAATTTCTGACAAAAGGCCAGAGTGAAGATAAAAACTCAATGTCTTTTCAATAAGTGATGTTAATTCTTTCATCAGATTATTCAAAATCTTGATGTATGTGTCACTCTCAGACTATTGTTTATCAATTTCGTTGGTATACATTTCCAAATCCATTATGACAATGTTGCCCCCTTTGTCTGCCTCCTTTATTGCTACATCTGAATAGTTGGAGAGTTTCAAAAGTGCTGCTCTTTCTGTTTTGGTCAAGTTGTCTTTGAAACCTCCCAGTTTCTTCTGACCTTTATCCTCTAGTCTATATAGATCCTGTGTGACAGCTTTATAGAAACAGTGTATCATGTTATTTATGGGTAATACAGGTACAAATTTCGATTTGGTCTTGAGTCCACTGTCCAAATTCAGGTCTGTGTATCTCTAAATCTCGCAAAAGTTCTCCTATGCTTGGGCCATCTCCCATACTGTCATCAATGGATAGTAACATATGTAGATCTTGTATATCCTTAATACTCTTATCACTTTTTGTTACAGTATACAATGGTATCTGACACTGCATGTAATTTGCGTCAAAACATTTCTTTAATTTCAAATTCCGTGTATACTCAAAGAGATCAACCTGTATTTGAGCAGAATTCTGTTGGGACACTGGGCAAAAACTCAATCCTTTTTGTAACGGACATTTCAGCATCTGATAATTCATGTTTCGATAAATTGACAATTGAAACATTTTCAGACATCATTTTGGGGCACCTTGCATCATTATCAATTATAGTAGATTTATTATTTATCCTAGCATTCAGTTCTTCTGAGGGCGTGCGCTGACCTGAGCACTCTTTTGTTTTGATTGTTTTCTATTTTTCCCGCCTCTTCTTGTTCTCTTCCTCCTGAATCCTTCTTTTGGAAAACTACTCAGTTTCCCTTTCTGTAACGTTTTAGTTTGTCTAAAAAAAGAGGATGAACCTGCTCCGACATTGCAGTTCTCAGTTTCATTCGTCAAGAATCTCACTTCTAATGTCACTTAATCCACAGGCTATACTTGACAGATCAGATTCACTTGCAGACATGGAGGCTACTTGTTTTCCCTTACCAGACTTTTCCACTCTTTCTCTCGGTTTGTACTCATCAAATCTTTTAGCAAAAGTATAGATCCTACCACTTTTCTAATCTTTTTTATCGCGTTTAAGTTTTTTTTTTTTGTCCTTAACATAATTTTGATGCGCACTCAAAACCTCCTTCAAAATATTGAAGTTTTTTTCCGTTGTTTCTTTAAGATTCAAGGCTTGGATTTCCCTTTCAATTTCAATCATTTCAATCTCCTCTAATAGCTTGGACCTTTTCCGTTCTGCATGTCTTATCAGTATATCCAACATCCCCAAAGAAGATGAGGATATTAGATTCTCCCACTCACCCAAAAGGTCTGGGTCCAGATCTTCGAAGGATGGGAAAATTATAACTCTTACCCCTCGTGGTAACTGCTTGATTTCTGTATACTTCTTCAAAGAAGTCAAAATTCGCCATTGTGTTATTGGCGAAAATCAAACTCATTTATTGAAAACAACTAAGTTTCCAATCACACTATCAGAAGAACTGAGTGCTGATTCCCACATATGTTATATTAACAAGAAAGAGGTAGTAGTGTTCCCTTTCAAAGAGATAGAATCGCACATCTAGTAATCATTTGCAATCAACAATTCTGAAAACTGGACCAGGTAGGAGGAATTCCCCTGGTGATGGGCACAATGGGACTTCAGATCCCACTGCAAAGCCCTTGTATGCCATTGAGCCTGCTTCACCAGCAGGATGCAGGAGGCCATCAGACCCCACAGATTTAGAGCCAGACTCATCGACATCCACGACTGAGGGTGAAACATAAGGATTATAGCCTAAATGTCCTGGACTCTCGGCTCCAGAGGGTAGGCGTGATATGCACAGTGTCCAGAATGTCTCTGATGAAATGGAGCTTCTGAGGAGTCAGGTTTGACTCTGGCATGTTGATAGCGAACCCAAATGAAAGCAGGTGGTTCGCTGTAGTCTGGAGGTAGGCGACGACTGCCTGGAATGAGCCTGCCTTCAACGGCCAGTCGTTGAGTCAGTGGAAGACAGGGACCCTTGACCTCCGTAGATGTGCTGAAAACACTGCCATTACATTTGTGAACACCTTAGGGGCAGTGGTGGAGCCAAAGAGGAGCACAGTGAACTAGAAATGCTCATAGCCTACAGTGAACTGTAGGCCTACAGGACAGGAATGTGAAAATGTGTGTCCTGGAAGTCCAACACTACCATCCCGTCTCCAGGGTTCAAGGCAGACACAACGTGACCCGAGGCGAGCATCCAGGTTTTCTCTTTCCGTAGGAAGGTGTTGCCGTAATTGAGATCTAGCAAAGAGTGGAGGCCTCCATCCTTTTTTGGCACCAGAAAATAGCAGGAATAACAACCACGTCCAATTTCTGATGCTAGTTACCCTCTTGATGGCATCTTTGGCCATCAGAGGCTGCACTTCCTGATGGAGCAAGAAGAGATGGTCTTCCGTACGCTGTTCTGAAGATAGTGACAAGGTAGGCGGCATTTCCTGAAATGGAAGGACATCACCCCGCTGCATGATTTGGAGCACCCAACTTTAGGAGATTATTGCTTGCCATTGCGGCAGGTGGTGCCTGATCCTGCCGCCAATGAGTTGGGCGTGCTTTGAGGACCCACTAAAGAGGATCAGAAGCTGCTGCAGCCAGAGGTAAGGGGGAATGGTCAGTGTGCTGGGTGTGTGATCTTGTCCTCTGTAGGATCCACATTCCCGGCCATGAAAGCACTAAGAAGCCTTCTAGCGTGGCAGGTAATGTTGGAATTGCAGATGCACATGGGAGCCATGGTCACAGAAGGGGCGAAAGGAAGAATGTTGTTGTCAACAGCAATCTGAGGAGAGGCCTAAGTATCTGGCAGTGACTCGAGTCTCCTTAAAGCACTCAAAGGCCGTGTCTGCCTTATTACCGAATATGCGAGAGCTGCCACAGGACAGGTCTATCAGGGAAGGCTGGAGATCCCCTGAAAACGCCACTGATCTCAGCCAGGTGTGGGGGCAGAGAGAAACCAATGAGGCCATTGCCTTGCCTGGTGAGAATGTCTTGGACATCTATTGGTGCCTGGTTCAAGAGGGCAAAGCCCTCTTCTGGATACATGGGCAGCAGCGGAGTACCACAAGGTGTGAGTATATATGCCCAAGAGGCACGTGGTGTTCACCGACCACAATGCCAAGCTGGTGGAATAAAAGATACTCTAGCCAAAGGTATCCAGCCTCTTTGATCACCTATCCGGTGGAGTGCTAGCAAAGGAAATTATGGTAAGTTTGGCTGTCGAGGCCTGCGCCACCAGGCTCTTGGGAGAGGGATACTGTGTGAGGAAGGCCGGTTAGCCGGGAGCGGGGAGGTGGCGATGGGCAATTGTCCTGTGAACGGCAGCCACCATGCAGGGTTTAGCCCAGGCCCCCAGAAGAACGTCAGTGAGGCACTCATTAAAGGGGAGAGGTACTATGCAGAACTTTCCCGGGTTGAAATGTCAAAACGTTGGTCTTGACCTTGGAGGGTTGTTGCTGGTAAAACACATCCGCTGCCCTTTGCAGAACCACAGTGAAGGACACTCTTTACTCCATGGCAGGGCCCCAAGGAGACACTAGGCAAGAGCCTGGGGAGGTGTCCAGATCACTGATGTTGACCGTGTCCTCCGGCCAGTTTTCTTTTTTGTAGGAATCATCTTCCAGGAGGTCATAGCACTCTTCATCATCACACCCATCCAGGAAGGCGGGTCTGTCCAAAGGTGGCAAGTCTGTGGCGGTATGACAAGATCCGGGCTGTGCTGGTGTTGACGTCGAGCAGCACTGAGGCAGCACCACTTTGGAGCCAGAGAGGGGGACAGGGTCCTCGTCAAGTGGTGAAAAAAGTGGTGAAACTTTTTCGAGGTATCTCTTAAAATCAACGCTGTTGGCACAGAAAGAAAGGAACTGATGTCAGCTTGCCAGGGCGCAGCCTATATAGGCATCGCTCACATCACTTCTGATGCACTTGACGCAGAGCTGTTGGCCACCATCTACTGGCACACAGAGTTACTGCTCAAGATTTTTCAGATCCAGCCTGACAACAGAGGAATTTACTAAGATGGGCAATCAGCAAGTGGAAGTCTCTACAAGAAGGCCACTCTAAAAGAGCATCCATTCATGCATGGAAAGTTTATCATTTTAGTTTTTACCTGGTTCCTACACTCTCCTCCTCTTTAGAAGGATGCGGTCCGGAAGAAGGTGGGCAAAGTGATAGTCTATCGTATGTGGAAAGAGATAACTAAATTCGAAAGACAACCTTGTCTGGATGAACAGCCAGGAAAGGAGGTTTAGAAGAAAGGGCCTGAAGCTCACTCACCCTGCAAGCAGAGGTGATGGCAACCAGAAAAGCAGTCTTTAATGTTGAGACTGAGAGGACAATTATGTAGCGGCTCGAAGGGAGCACACATAAGGTAAGTCAGAACAAGGTTCAAATCCCACTGGGGAATTACTAAGGTAATAGATGAGTAATGTGCTTAAGGAAACGATTTACAATGGGGAACTTGAAAAGAGAAGGCTGATCAGGAAGGTGAAGAAAGGCCGAAATATAGCACTTGAGGGTGCCCAGAGCAGAGCCCTGCTGGGCCAAAGAAAGCAGGAAGAGGAGAACCTCAGAAAGCGGGGCTGAAAGGGAATCCACAACCTTTGATGCGCACCATGCCACAAATTTCTTCCATCTACAGGTGTATACTGTTTTAGTAGAGGGACGCCTGGCTGCCAAGATAACATTAAAGACTTCGGGAGGAAGATCAAATGCTGTCAACTGTTGCCGCTCAACTCCATGCAAGGAGGTGGAGGCTGGACAGGTTCAGGTGGAGAACCGTCCACTGCTGCTGTGACAGAAGATCCTCCCGAAGGGGCAGCCTGATCGGAGGATCGATGGCCATGTTCAAGACCTCTGGATACCATACTCTTCGTGCCCCGTCAGGAGCCACAAGAATTACTTGGGCCCGGTTGCGCTTGATCTTCTTCAGCACCGTGGCCAGAAGTGGTATAGGCTGAAAAGCATACAGAAGCCCATAACTCTACTTGCAACGAAAAGCGTTGCCTAGCAAGCGCCGTATTGGAAATTCCAACGCACAGAACTGCTGGCATTGCGTGTTCACTTCGGTGGCAAATAGATCTAACCAAGGCTCTCCCCACTGCTGAAAGAGACCTTGCACCATCTCAGAGGGAAGACCCCATACATGATGCTTCAAGCACCGGCAGCTGAGTTCGTCCGCCCCGGTGTTCAGGGAACCTGCCAGGTGTTGAATCACCAGGAACATGCCCTGATGTTCCAGCCATTTCCAGAGATGAAGGGCCTCCCCACAGATGGTCCACAACACCACTCCACCCTATTTGTTGCAATACCAAATGCGGAAGTGTTGTCTGTGAACACGTGCACCACTCTACCTTTGACAGAAGAAAGGAATGCCTTCAGTGCTAGACAAATCGCCCGGAGCTCCAGAAGGTTGATGTGGAGGCCGGACTCTGCTGGAGACCAGAGGCCTCGGATCTCCGCCTCTCCCATATTCCCATATTGCTGTCCCATCCCATGAGGGACGCATCTGGCACCACTGTGAACGCTGGTTGGGGAAGGTAGAAGGATTTGCCGTTGACCCAATCCTGGTTCGTGAGCCACCACTGCAACTGGTGTGCAGTCCCATCCAAGATCTGAATGACATCGGACAGATTCCCTTGATGCTGCGCCCACTGGAACTTCAGGTCAGACTACGGAGCCTGCATATGCCAGCTGGCATGATCCACCAGCAGGATGCAGGAGGCCATGAGGCCTAGCAGTCTCAGGGTCATTCTCACCGAAATCCGGGATAGAGGCTGGAAGATCGGTATCATAGCCCGAATATCCCGGACTCGCTGTTCGGGATGATAGGCCCGAAACTGCACTGTGTCCAGAACTGCTCCGATGAAGAGGAGCTTCTGAGAAGGGCGTAGGTGCGACTTTGGCATGTTGACTATGAACCCCAGCGAATGCAGGAGGTCCGCCGCAGTCAGGAGGTGTGCGACAGTAGCCTGGGGCAAGCTTGCCTTCAACAACCAGTAGTCAAGATAGGGTAAGACTGGAACCCCTGATCTACGCAGATGAGCTGCAACCACCGCCATCACTTTTGTGAACACCCGAGGGGCGCTGGTAAGGCCAAAGGGGAGCACGGTGAACTGAAAATGCTCGTAGCCTACCGTTAATCGTAGGTAACGCCTGTGGGCTGGCAGGACAGGCATGTGGAATTAAGCGTCTGTTGCAGGGTTTCTGTACTCACACAGAACTGTGCACAGAGGAGTGGAACCTCGGCAAATTAGGGTGTCCCAAAACTTACCTTAGCAACCAACTCACCCCTTACCGAGCTAGCTACAGTGTCTCATTGGACATATCAAACTTCCAATGTTTAGACAAACCAGAACATGAACTTACAGTACCTCAGGGTACGTGGGACTCATGAACACTCTTTCGTTATATTATCATTACAAACCAGAACATGGAGTAAAGAAGACACATGTGCATTTGAAATGTTTATTTACTAATGCCGTCTTCTCAGGCGCAGTATCTTAGATAATACAAGTATACTTATTATCAGTAGCAAAATTATCAGCATAGTTACTAAGACATAAAAAGCGAATGGTGACAGCATGTTAACATGCTGTAATGAATAAGAGTTAACAACACTTATATCTCACCCTCCCTAACACATATATTATATTATTAGCTAAGAAGGTCTCTTTGGGTTGTTTTAGGGCGGGCCCATACCTTAGTGTCCTAGCATGAAGGAATCACATCAGCATACACCAGCTCTCTCTGCATGTGCACCGCATCAAGTGTGTTAACTATTCTCCTGCAAAGCAATATCAATCCCGCCTCAAGCCCAAGTTGGCAAAGGCTGCACTTGTGTTATGACTATGAAGGCGTGGAGATCAGACCTCATAACAATTCCATATCGTGTTGCTCCTGAAACTTCAGCACTCTCCGTGCAGACATGGTTTATTAAACAAAACTGATATCAGAGCAATAACATATTATTCTCACATACACCACGGCAAACCACTAGGTTGAAAGCTAAGTCAACAATTAAGGGTCGTGTGCAGAAGTTGCAAGAAAGGAAAAATGGCGTTTAAATCTCAAATGTACCTATGCTAACTTAACACGATATAAGGATATATAGGAGCTATACAACACCCCCCCATGATCCGAGAACGGACTAAATAAGATAACAGAAGTGCCATCACATGAGAGCAGAATCCAACAAGAAACGAGCATGAATAAAAATTCAATTATAAAAACTAATGCTAAAAAATAGCCCACAAATATAATGTGGCTCAAGCCAATAGGCAAGCAAAAAATAAAATGTCTTGACCAAAAGTCAATAAAATCAAGGAAATGCTATCAATCAGCATGTCAATTTGAGGCAGTGTCTATGATAAGACTGTATATGAAAAGTAAGCTGCAACAGCCTCCAGGAGGAAGTCACTGTCCTCATCCGAAAACAGTTCAGCCATCCAATTTAAAAGATGAAAGGAACATACGTGATCTTCCAGCACCGGATCCTCTATAACCATCAGAGGACAGCTCGGTGGGTTTTCAAGAAAACTTCGTTCCAAGAAATTTTGCGCTGCCGACAACACATCCCAGGGACCCATTAGTCCATGTGCCACCGCCAAGGCCATAATCCTTTCGTCAGAACAAACCAACTCGTGAGCAATGATAGGACTCATCAGTTGATCAAAATCGACGTCAGAAGATATTGGTCCGCAGAGACACAAATCAATGGCCGTATGGGATATTGAGGCTGACTGGCCCCCACCTTTTGTGCTCGCAGCGCCGCGAGGGGAGGAGGTAATCCTTCCCAGTTTCGCGCACACTGTCTCGACTGAGCATGCGCAGCATTTTGCAGAAGAGTGGGCTCGGGCTCTTGCACCGGCTCTCTACCGCAACCAATGTGGTTGGGACAAATTGTCCCCTTGCCACGAAATTCCTTTGCGGTCTGAGCCGCAGCCTCAGCCTCAATATCCCATACGGCGTGAAGCTAAAGCAGCCGTCGCAGAAATCCTTGAACAATTGGAATATCAGGGAGTTAATGAAACGTGTGTGTCACCAATGAATAATCCCCTTTTTACTGTGACCAAACCTGACGGATCATATCGTTTGGTATTGGATTACCGGCATTTGAACTCGCATTGCCGTAACTGTGCAGTACAGAATACTCACGGCTCTGCCCTAGTGGATAGTCTAGTGCGTAAGCGCTTCAAGACAACGCTTGACATTTCCAATGGTTTTTATGCCCACAGACTGGATGACTTTAGCTCCCAATGGACAAGTTTTACGTCCGCTGGGGTGCAAAAACGCTTCCGGCGACTCCCAATGGGCTACAAAAATAGTCCTGGAGTCTTCACCTCCAGAATAGTCACTCTGTTGGAGGGAATCGATCCAGATGCATGTTCTTATGTAGTTGATATTTATCTCACAGACGACGAGATTTGGATGCATCTGTGTCGAGTGAATTCCATAATTTGTACCTTTGCTGATATGGGTTACAAATTTAATTTTGCAAAATCGCACATTGCAGAACACACGGTGTTGTTCCTCGGCTATGAGCTGAACAATGAAGGTAGAGGTTTGGCTCCTCACTTCTTGGAGAAATGCGCACAATTGCGCGCTCCTACAACACTGAAAAAATTACAGTCTCTGCTGGGCTTTTTGAATTTCGGCAGAACTTACATTCCGGAATATGCCCAGCGTATCAAGCCTTTGTATGCTTTGATACAACCAACTTTCTCAAAATCATGCTGGCTGCCTGAGCATTCAGCCATTTTGCAGTCCTTGCAGGCTGATCTGCTCGCTTCTAAATATTTACTGACTCGTGATAACCACACCAACCTGGTAATAAGAATAATTCCTGGGACGGTGGGTTTCACATACCTCACTTTTAATGAAGGTGACACAGTACCTATTGCTTACAAGTCACACTTGTACACTTCGGCTGAGATGCGGTTTCCCACAGTGGAAAAGGTTTTAACTGCTGTACAGATGGCAATTCTTAAGGAACGAGCACTGTCTCAGGGGAAACGCATGCTAGTGGTAACACCCTGTCCTCACTTGGAGGCAGTCACAAAAGCCAGTGTACCGAATTCAAAAGCTTTGCACCCTCGGTGGATTCAGTGGGCTGCGTCATTGTCATCCACGGATGTCATGTTTATTTTTGACGCCTCCTTGCGGTCGCAAGAGTACTTGCAGTATGAATTCGTTCATCCTGCTCCTCTGGCTATGCGACCTTTGGAGGACTTCCATTGCATCATTTACACTGATGGGTCGGCGCAGGTTGCGCATGGCTCTAAACATGCCTACGTTTCCGCATGCGCCATTGTGGTAGGTGCTATGTTGGATGATGAGTTCATTTCCAGGGAAGTGCACACGTTGCCCCTGGGCGATTGCACCGCACAATTGGCAGAGCTTCGTGCTCTCTTACTAGCTTTGGAGTACGCAGATCCAAGTGTTACTACTCTAATTGTAAGTGATTCTTACTACTGTGTCCAGTCTTACAATGAAAACTTGTTCTTTTGGATTCAAAATGATTTTCATGATTCCAAGGGTAGCACAATAAAACATAAAATGATCTGGGTTCGAGTAGCAGAGCTTAAGGCTATGTTGCCACTCGTTTATGTGATTCATACTCTCGGTCATCAGCGCGTAGGAGTTCACGCTGTTGGCAACTCGCTTGCTGATGAAGCAGCGAAATCAGCAGTATCTACATACTTAGTTGCAGCAGTTACTAGGTCTAAAACCAAGATTGATAGCGACATCTTGGCAGCGATTGCTGCCTCTGAGAAGGGAAGTAAACATCCTGCGGGATTCCCTTCGAAGTATAAATACCACTTAAGTCCCGAAAAGGTTCCTTTTGTGACAATTCCTGATGTTGGGGAACGGCTGATTCCCAACTCGGATCGCAGAACAGACTTGATTACAGCGGCTCATGAAGGTGTGGCGTCTGCGCATGCGGGCGTCTCAGCCACTGTAACGCAACTACAACAACGTTTCTGGTGGCGGGGACTGTACAAACAGACGCGTGATTACGTCCTTCTTTGTGACATATGCCAGCAGATTAAACCTTCAACTGCTACGCGTCCGCCACAGACTCAGTTGTACATTTCTAATAAACCACTAGGCTGTGTTTATTTAGATCACTGCGGTCCATTTTCATCTGATACTGCGTATAAGTACATCTTAGTAGCAGTTGACTCATGCACACGCTTTGTGTGGGTATGGCCACATCGCAGCGCTGATTCACGGACTGACATTAGAGATTTGCGTATCTTTATAGGGATTTTTGCCTGTGGTACCTTCCATTCGGATCAGGGTCCGGCTTTCGCCTCTAAGGCGTATAAGGATGCCATGACTTCGTTGGGGGTCCAAGTCAAGTTTTCGTCACCCTACAGACCTGAGGGTAATAGTGTAGTTGAACGAATGAACCGTGATTTAAAGCAATCTTTGACAGCCCGAGTTATAGGCACTGGCAGAAACTGGCTGGCTCACCTCTATGGCGTGCAGCGTGCTCTTAATAATCTCCCTAGAAGGTCTCTGGGTGGGCGGACCCCATACGAAATGCTCTTTGGCATCAAGATGTACGTCCCTGACCTTGACGGTCTAGACTCTGTGGTTCGCGCCACTTCCTTTGACGCAGATGAACATTGCAATGTTTTACAGAATCTACAAAAGACCAGAGACAGTCTTGCAAAGGAACATTTGCCCTCCACATCGGATGATGCGTTGCAGATCCCGGTAGTTGGCTGGCTACCCCAAGTTGGAGAACTGGTTCGAGAGAAGATCGACAACAAGAAAGAGTTTGGTCCCTCCTATCGAGCTCCGGTCCCAGTGCTTGGAGTGAAGGGCACAAGAACAGTCATTTTACCACCACTTCCAGGTCGTAAGGAAAACAGGTTTATTTCTATTGACAATGTCAAGATACACAGAGTGGCCGATTCTTCTTAGCATGACACCAGCTGTTTCCTGTCCTTCCATTGTGAGAAATTCAATCATGCCCACTGCTTCTAATATTGAACCTGAAGTGGCCATCGAATTACCTGCTGTTTCCAGTCCATTATTAAATAATTTACCCGGAACTAACGTTGATGAATTGGACTATACATACCCCACTGATTTGTCCATGCCTGACCTGCAAGCTCGTTTAGCCACGGAATCCAGATTTTCGTTTGACTCTGCTTCCCTTGCCTCGAAAAAACCCTCTAAAATTGCAGTATATGCTAGCCTGTTTAAAAAACATTTTTTGATACCTCCTTGGATATACATTTGGCTGGTCCTTTTTTCGGTTTACCTTTTTATGTCAATTGGTTTTGTGTTTTATTTTTTTCGAATTATGAATGGACACTATGTCGAGGAGAGAACTTGCATTACTCATTTAAATGGAACTTTGGCCCCACGTGGGGCGCCATGTTGCAGGGTTTCTGTACTCACACAGAACTGTGCACAGAGGAGTGGAACCTCGGCAAATTAGGGTGTCCCAAAACTTACCTTAGCAACCAACTCACCCCTTACCGAGCTAGCTACAGTGTCTCATTGGACATATCAAACTTCCAATGTTTAGACAAACCAGAACATGAACTTACAGTACCTCAGGGTACGTGGGACTCATGAACACTCTTTCGTTATATTATCATTACAAACCAGAACATGGAGTAAAGAAGACACATGTGCATTTGAAATGTTTATTTACTAATGCCGTCTTCTCAGGCGCAGTATCTTAAATACAAGTATACTTATTATCAGTAGCAAAATTATCAGCATAGTTACTAAGACATAAAAAGCGAATGGTGACAGCATGTTAACATGCTGTAATGAATAAGAGTTAACAACACTTATATCTCACCCTCCCTAACACATATATTATATTATTAGCTAAGAAGGTCTCTTTGGGTTGTTTTAGGGCGGGCCCATACCTTAGTGTCCTAGCATGAAGGAATCACATCAGCATACACCAGCTCTCTCTGCATGTGCACCGCATCAAGTGTGTTAACTATTCTCCTGCAAAGCAATATCAATCCCGCCTCAAGCCCAAGTTGGCAAAGGCTGCACTTGTGTTATGACTATGAAGGCGTGGAGATCAGACCTCATAACAATTCCATATCGTGTTGCTCCTGAAACTTCAGCACTCTCCGTGCAGACATGGTTTATTAAACAAAACTGATATCAGAGCAATAACATATTATTCTCACATACACCACGGCAAACCACTAGGTTGAAAGCTAAGTCAACAATTAAGGGTCGTGTGCAGAAGTTGCAAGAAAGGAAAAATGGCGTTTAAATCTCAAATGTACCTATGCTAACTTAACACGATATAAGGATATATAGGAGCTATACAACACGTCCTGCAAGTCCAACGCTACCATCCAGTCTCCAGGGTCGAGGACAGACAAGACCTGAGCCAATGTCAACCCGAGGAACAGTTGACGTCCCTGAGGTCTAAGATGGGACACAGGCCTTTGTCCTTCTTGGGCACCAGAAAGTAGTGCGAGTAGCAGCCACAACCTACTTCTGGCACAGGGACTCGCTCAATGGCTCCCTTGGCCAAGAGAGCCTTAACTTCCTGAAGGAGAAGGGCCAGGTGATCCTCCGACATGCGAGAGTGTAGGTGGCATGGAGGGAGGGGACCGCTCCCGCAAAGACTTCGGGTTCATCTCCCGGCAGTCAGAACACAAATTTAGGTTGCGGTCTTGCTCCAGACACCAGAGGTACATGAGATGTGGGTCCTTGACCGACATCAACTTGTGAAAGATTCGAAAAAAAGAAGTCAATAAAAGTCCCAACAAAACTCTAGTCAAAAAACACTAAGGGTACCGATTTCTCTGGATCTGCGCTGGCTGGCGTGAAAAAAGAAAGAACTGACAGCATGCAGGGAAGGCGTCTAGTAGATACATTCAGGCGATCATGATGCCAACGAGGAATGCAGAGTCCACCAACGCCACCTACTGACACGCAAGGGTACTGCTGAGGAAAAAATTCTCCGGATCCAGTCTGATGCCTGGCGGTAATTCTAAGGTAAGGAATCCATAACTAATAGTCTCTTTCAGATGTATGGTTTGTAACCTCTCATCCTTAAGAAAACAAATTAGGACACTTTAGAGAATAGTAATTTGAGTCAGACCCAACAGCTTTCCATCTCACAGCACAACAAACCTGCAGAAGAAACAATATCCCTCTTTTCTCATGTTCATCACAATCTTGTCTTTTGCTTGATACAGGGAGTGAAGCTGAATGGACACTTTATTAGGAACAGCTATTGCAAAGAAATAATTTATTAACTTGTAAGGTGTAATCATGGTTGCACAAAATCATTATCTAAATGAAGATAAAGACTCAGCAAATTTGAAAAGGAACAGGTCTCTTACCATGTAAATATCTGTTTGTGGCATGTAGTGCTGTAGATTCCCATGCTGTGCCTACTCCTGTCATCTAGTGTTGGGCTTCGATGTGTGCAAGCTGTTTTATTCAAAGAAGTTTTTCGAGTCACGAGGTACTGTGACTCCTCTTGCTGGTAATGCGTATGGTCATCAACTCCATTGTTAGATTATGTTTCTGTATGGCGGGTTAGGATGGAATGTGAAAGTGAAGAGTGGTATACAGAGATGTACATGAAAAAGAGGGAAAAGAGATAGTAAGAGACGCTGCAACGGCCATAGGTATCCGAGGAGGAGAGTGAGTATATGTGAATCTACAGCACTACATGACACGAACAGATGCTTAGGGGGTAAATAACAATCTGTTCGAGACATGTGTGGCTGTAGATACAAATGCTGTGCATAGACTGTAAAGCAGTCCCCTCAAAGCAGTGGCTATGTTATGGGTGTTGCAGTATATTGAAAAAGTGTACAGAGTACTGCCTGGCCAACATTGGCTTGTTTGCGTGCTAGCATATCCACACAATAATGTTTTTAAAAGTGTGTGGTGTGGACCAGCTAGCTGCTCTACATATGTCAGCTATAGGAATGTTCCCCAGGAAGGCCATAGAGGCACTTTTTTCCGAGTGGGGTGGGCTCTCGGAGGAATGGGCAGAGTTCTCTTAGCTTTAACATAGCATATCTGGATGCATTTCGCTATCCATCTTGGAATGCCGGATTTAGAAAAAGTCTTCCCTATATGGGGCTTGGAGTTGTTGTATTATCCTTAACTGTTTAGCTCTATCACTGTAGTACAGGAGGACTAATTGCACAACCTAAGTATGGAGAACCCACTCCGGTACTGAGTCAGGTTGTGGGAAATGACAGTGAGTTGAACAGATCGATTAAGGTGGAACTGAAAGACCACCCTAGCAAGGAAGGAATTTAGGGCTGGTGAGAAGGAAAACCCTATCCCTATGAATTTGGTGAAAAGGTTCTACTGCATGCCGGGAATGGTGGAACTCGAGGGGGCAGTGATTCTTTTGAGCACCTTACCAAAAGCTTTCATGGCTGAAATTCTGAAGAGAGATGTATTGACTATTCTAAAGTTAGTCAACCATAGCAGCTAGATTTAGCAGTATGGAGGTGAGCACTAGGCTGGAAGTTTG
Source organism: Lissotriton helveticus (assembly GCF_964261635.1). Lineage (NCBI taxonomy): Eukaryota > Metazoa > Chordata > Amphibia > Caudata > Salamandridae > Lissotriton > Lissotriton helveticus. Next base: position 646,757,451 of record NC_136073.1, on the reverse strand, counting down.
ATAATGAAGCAGATAGAAGACAATGCCCAGCACTGTGGCCTTTAAGGGATCAATATGTTTTGAGTGACAATAGTAGATAAACTTCTTCCACTTGGCTGCATAGCATGCCCAGTTGCTAAGTCTGAATACTTCTCTGAGAATAATCATGCATTCAGGTGGAAGATTAGGAGATCCGAATTGTATGACCCCAGGAGCCAGATCACAAGTTTAAGAGACAGGTGGTCTGGGAGCCAGAATTTCCATGTTTCTGCATGAGATGGTTCGGCCTGTTGGGGAGCCTCTTGTGCGGAACCAGAGAGATTAGGAGCAGAGGTGTGAACCAAGGCTGGCGGGCCCTTATGGGAGCCACCAGTATAAGTGTGAGAGATGTCTGCCAGAGGCTCTGAACTACAAATGGAAGTAGTGGCAGAGGTTGAAAAGTGTAGGCAAATATCCCTGACCAACTCATCCATCGTGCATTGCCTATGGATTGTAGGTATGGGAACCTGGAGGCGAAATTTGGGAATTTGCCATTCTCAGCTGTGGCAAAAAGGTCAATTTCTGGGAAGCCCCAAAGCTGTAAGTACTTACAGAGGAGTTGTGGGTGGAGTTCCTACTTATGGACTTGTTGCCACATCCTGCTGAGGTCGGCAAGTCGTTGTTGATTCCCGGAAGGTACTCTGCTAGAATGATGGACTTTGTGGAGGTTAGCCCACCTCCAAATGCTCTGGGCCAACTGCGAGAGTTGGGGAGAACAAGTGCCCCCCTGTTTCTGAAGGTAATACAATGGCTGTCATGTTGTCCATCAAGACCAGAACAACCTTACTAGTCAGGTGTGGTATGAAAGCCTTCAATGCTAGCTGAACGACTTGAAGATCCAGGCAGTTGATGTGGAGGCCCTGGTGTTTGGGTTCCCACTAGCCCTAGACAAACAGATCCTGTAGGTGTGCATCCCACCCTGTAAGGGAAAGGTCCTCTGCTGGACTGGGCCGAGAGACGGCCACCCCTGCAACAGATTGTTGGTCTTTCTCCAGTGCACAGAGCGATAAATGTGGCAGCCAATTAACACTAGATAGTCCCAATGACCCTGCGCTTGAAACCACTGTTGAAAGAGGTATTCCTGCAACGGATACATGTGCAGTCTGTCATGGAGTACTATAACAATGCAGGAGGGTATCTTGTAAAAGAGGTGCATGACTGTCCTGACCAAGACCTGCTGGTCAGGTAGGAAAAGAGGGATTGGGGTTTGAAAAGTCTGGATTCTGGCTGGGTTTGGATAGGCCATGCCAACTACTGAGTTGAGCATTGCCCCTAGGTAGGGTTGGATCTGGAGGGGTTGTAGGTGGGATTTGGTGGCATTGATGGTAAACTGTGAGTCGTGTGCTACACTCTTACCTGCAACATCTTTAAGCTTGCTCTCCTTATCTGGTGGAGGGGCATCAGCAGTAGCTTTAAAGTTTGTCCTCTTACAGGCTGTGTTGACAACCAGGGAGTGAGGTGGGCGCTGCCCACAAATGTAAGTGGGGTCAGTAGGGCAGGCCTTGAACTATTTGTCCACCCTGGGAGTTATGACCACAGTGCAAACAGGGTTTTGAAATATGCCAGTCATGTGGCAGAGCATGCTTCTGAGCATAAGAAGGTACTGGGTGGAGCGGTGGATGGAAGAGGGTTTCATAGAGGAAGTCTTCTACCAAAGGCTCAGTGTGAAGATTCACTTTATGGAAGGCGGCAGCCTACCAATAAGTTCCTGATAGCACATGGACTTGTCTGACAGGGAGGGGTAGGCAAGGTTTAAGTTGGGGTCTGCATCCCCAGTGGATCTGCGTCATAGGAGTCCCATGGATCGCCCTACGGAGGACTGTCAAATGTGTACCCCCATGCCCATGACCACCTGTGTCAAAATGAGGTGACCCATGAGGTGCAATGTCAAGGGACTCCCCTGAAGAAGCAGGCGGGGAAGGATGAGCAAGAGATTGGGATGAGGTATGCGTGAAGGGTAAGGGACTGGTAACCTTGTCCATTTTCTTGTGCGGACTCGTGGATTTGGAATGTCCAAGCCCTCCTCGAACGTCAGCTGATATTTGGCGGATTGTGCAGCCACAGATCCCGAAGGGCAGGCGAGGATCAGGCCCATGTGGGGATGGGTGACCAAGTGTCTTTGCAGAGCAAAAATCTCCTTTTGAAGTTTGTGGGAAATCGGTTCCACAGTGGACTTGCTGGTGGACGCTGAGGGTTTCAGCTCTGAAAGTGGCTTAGGTTTCAGCACCGATGATTAGGTCGCCACCAAGGAGAAAGTAGTTGGTGCCAAAGGTAGGGCCGGTGCAGGTGTAGTCAGCGCCAAGGCTGCCCAGTCTCACCGACTTCTTCAGCACCGATCCAGAAATGGGCGGTACATCTGAAGGTGACTGTCGGTACAACTTCCAAACACTGTAAAAGGTTATGTGTCTCCATCTGAAGCACATTAGCTCATGTTTTGTAAATCTTATTGATGGTGATTTTATCCAGTGGATCCTCTCCAACAGATTTTCCACGTCATAACAGAAACTAAAAATTGCTCCACTCTGTCAACATTAATCAAAACATTAATAAGAAATCACACTTCAACATACATCATATGCCCTCAGCTTCTGAATTTTAATGTACGGGTATAAAAGTATAAGATGCTAGTTAGTGCACTATAACGCACATGCAAATTTCAAGATCAAACTAAATCCAAATCAGAGGTGAGATGCGAGAAACACTGTGATAATGATCTGATGAAAAAAAACAACAGTAAAAATAAATATTCAATCACATTTTTTAAAAGAACACATGCCTTCTCCTCACCTGGGCGTTGGTTCTGTAGTGGAGACAGCACGGTGCATGGTTATGGGTCTTGTGAAGTACACCAGGTAACCTGCACAAACAGAAGCACGATTCCGGACATATGATATAAACCAGTGCATAACGGAACCCATTAGAAAGATCACAGAGAAAATTACTCTTTTTATTGAAATGAAATAACCAAGGATATGTATTCATCTATGCAGCATATTAGCCTGGGTGCTGAAGCATCTATTTATTTTTAACAACTTGTAGAGTGCAAAAATACCCGTAGGTGTCTCGGCGCTATGAGCTGGAAGGGTACGCAAAAGCTGGTGGGAAGCATACTGGTTAAAAAGTCAGGTTTTAATTTGTTTTCTAAATAATATCAGCTAGCCTTAATCTGCAGGGGAAGAGAATTCCACAGTTTGGATGTGGTAACTATGAAACGTCTGTCAACCCAGTTGGCTTTCCTTGTTCTGGGGATGATCAGAACATTGGCATTTTGTTCTGCTTCTTATGGGCACCCAATGAAGCTGCCGCACCACATTGGATATGAGCTTGAACTTGGGAGAACCCGACAGTATCCTAGCGCCTGCGTTCTGTACCAACTGCAGCCTGCCAAGAACCCTTTCTTGGGCATTGATTAAAAGGCTATTGCAGTAGTCAACATTCGACATGACCAGAGCACAAATTAGCTTTCTCCCAGTACTCGCTGGAATCAAAGGTAACAGTTTCTTTATTATTCTTAAAACATAAAAAACGAAGGAGACAACTGCGTTAGCATGATGTATGAAAGATAATTTATCGTAAAAGATGACACCCAAATTTCTGGCCTTTTTAACAGGGATTGAGGCTACTCCCAAATTATGTGGCAACCAGGTAGGGAACCATCCTGGGGCAAGGTTACCAAAGACCATTACCTCTGTCTAAGCTGAGTTTAATATAAGGCAATGATTAGTCATCCAGGTACAAATGGCCAACATGCCGTCATGAAAACTGGCCGCTATTGTTTCTCCATATTTATGCACCGCAAGCACCAGTTGCGTATCATCAGCATATGTAGTAAGTCCCATCCCAAATGATTTAATTACTCGTGCTAAGTCAGTCACGTAAATGTTGAACAACGACGGTCTTAGCGGCGATCCTTTCGAAACTCCACACGGCAGTGAGAAAACTGGTGAGTTAAAGTCACCCAAACTGACTGACTGGGTGCGATTTAACATGGAGGGAAAGTAAGCACCAAACTGCATGACACAAAAGGTATGGGAACACATGGAGAGAAATATTGCCTTTCAGCTGGAAATGGTACAGTCCAAAGCTCTGTTTTTAATATAAAATCAGGGCCTTCGGTGGTCAGAGCACTAAAAATGCAAGATTTGAAAGAAATATTATTGTCTACGGGTGCTCATGGAAGACAATTTCTATGGACTGTAATCTAGAGAATGCTAAAGTGATTCTGGTATTTTACTGACCTCTGATGGTCGTTTTCTATCAAGAAAGTTAAATAGAGCCAATTGCCAGAAAAATGTTTAAAAAACAGAAAGTCCCTCAGCAGAAAGCAATTCTGATATTTTACTGACCTCTACTGGTTGTTTTCTATCAAGACCGTTAGATATAGGCAGTTGAAGAGAAAACAAGGCCCTAAGTGGAAGCAGACAAGTCCTAGGGCTGATATCCAGAGCCCACAAAGTAAATACACATATAAGTATGTACTAAAGTATATACGAGAAGTCTTGAATGCTTGACCTAAAGAGAATTTAGTCATTACTACCAATGGCATCCCATGAGGGGTCCTCAATATAGCTGCCAAAATAATGTATATTTTTTTCTAGTTCACATGTGTTCGACCTGGCTTTTACAGCGGGTTTATCCCCAGATTTTCTGCTTTGTGGCCTTCTGTTTCTGACCTCTGTTTGTTGGTTTTATGACTCTGGGCACTTTACCACTGCTGACCAGTTCTAAAGTGCATATGCTCTCCCTGTAAATTGTTATGGATTGGTAATTCCATGATTGGCATATATGATTTACTAGTCAGTCAGGGCCTGTAAATCAAATGCTGCTAGTCGGTCTGCAGCACTGATTCTCTACCACCCAAATAAGCAGCATGTCAATGTAGCTCAGGCCTGCCATTGCAGAGCCTGTGTGCAGTCTAGTACTGCCATGTCGACCTGGCAAGTGCACCCACTTGCGAGGCCCTAACCTTCCATTATCTTACATGATAGTCACTCCTAAGGTAGGCCCAATGTACCCCTGTGGGCAGGATTCAGTGTATGTGAAAGGAAGGGCATGCCCTGATGTGTGTCGCATGTCCTGATAGTGAAATACTACCAATTTCGTTTTGCACTATTGTAAGCCTATCTGTTCTCATAGGATAGAATGGGGAGTCTGCTTATAACATCTTATTAGCATAACTGCCCCTGGGAACCGGATAGGAAAATAAAGTTTAGTATGCCTGAACTCAGAATGTTAAAATGCATCTTTTAGTGAGGGTGATTTTTACATTCTGTGTTTGTAAATACCTCTTATAGAAAGTAGGTATTTTCTTGCTTAGCCATCCAGTGTGTGTGAGAAAGTGAGTTCCTGTTGCAGTACCCCCCAACTTTTTGCCTGATACTTGATGCACTTTTCCTAGGTGTGCCCTGGGTCCCTGCCAATCAGGTATCCAGGGCCTGTGTTTCTTCCCTAAAAACGATACTAAAGCCTAAACCCAATTGGCATCTCAGGCCACATATCAGCCCCTAGTAAATGGTACCCTAGGTACCCAGAACATTGTGACCAGAGAAGACCCCTAAGGGCTGCAGCACTTATTGTGCCACCCTTAGGGGCCCTGTGCCTTGACACCCACACACTGCCTTTGCAGGCTGAGTGTCTAGGTGCAGAAATAAACAAAGAGTTGACATGGCACACATCACTGCGTGCCATGCCCACAAGCCCACTGCCCTGGCATACATCAGCCACCCCTCTAGCTGGGTGCCCTATGCCAGTGGTATGGGCACGGGTGCATGAGCCCTGTGCCCCTACAGTACCCAGGGCCATTCCTGGGCATTGTAAGTACAGTAATGCCACTTAGAGTATATGGTTCTGGGAGGTTGTCATTACGAACTCCACAGCACCATAATGGCTACACTGAACACTGACAAGTTTGATATCAAACTTCTCAGCACATTAAACCCACACTGATGCCAGTGTGGGATTTAATGTAAAATGCACTACAGAGGGCATCTTAGAGACGCCCCCTGAAACAACCTACAATCCACGTCTGGGCTGAGTGGCTGCAGAGGCTGCCACACAGCAGACATGTTGCTGGACCCCTGGGGGGAGAGCCCCACGCTCTCCTGGGCCCGCAACAATGCACATCCTGGGCATGGTGCTATATCTCCTCCCCCAGGATGGACAGGGGGAAGCTTCAAAGGCATGCCGCCTCTGAGTGCTTCTCCAGACCATTTGCTGTACCCGGCAACTGGCCCCCACCCGTTCTACCCCCACTCTGGCGGGAAGACTGACGGGAAAAACAACGTCAGGAAGGGGGGTGTGCCAACCTTTTCCAACACCACCCCTCAGGTGGAGGAGGCGAGGTGAAGCACGACCCCGGGCTCCGGCCATCTTGTAGATGGGGAGCCCTGCCCAATCCCAGCTAGGCTCCTGTCCCCCTCCCACAGGAGAGGAGCAGGCTAGGAGGAGTACTCACCCCAAGACAGGGACCCATTGGTCCCTGCCCTTGCCCTACCTGTAACGCCCCTAAATTTAGGGGCTCCCTGAACCTTCCTTCCTCAGATCCAGATACCGAAACAAGAAAGAAGAACAAGAAACAGGAAGACCTGCCGTGCAGCTGCTAAGAAGAGGAAGACACCAATTGATTTGGCCCCAGCCCTACCGGCCTGTCGACCCTCGAACCTGCTCCTGCTAAACCCCGGCGTCTCCAGTGGTCAGCAACCTCAAAAAGCCCGGAGGACCTGACTGCCTTGTGACTCTGAATACCTGGGTCTCCCACGTGCAGTGGCACTGCTCAAAGCAAGTAACAAGCCCTGGCATCAGCCCGGAACCGCGAACCCTGCACACTCTGCACCCGCCAAGCCTGGCCTGTGCTGGAGTGAACCAAGACCCTGAGGAAATCCCCCCGGCGATTCTGACTCGGAATCCAGTGCCCAAGGACCCTCCTCGACGACCCCGCCGCCGCCTGCAGCCTCGGGACAAAGGACCGCTCCGACCGCGACCAGCAGGGGGTAAGATTTCCCGACCTCAAAAGACACCCCTGCACCCGGCGCCCCACAGCCCCCTGTGCCCAACTCCTGGGTGCCTACCTATCCTCCAAGATCCCAACTTACCCCTCGAAGTGTTGGTCGCTCCTGAAGATCCACCGTCCCCGAGCCTGCAGCCTTTGTTCCCTTTTCAAGATCCTCATTGGATAGCATTGGACGCCCAACGGCTCAAAAGCACCCTGCACCCAGTCTTCCGAGTGCCTCTGGCAGTGCAACCTTTACACTATTCTACTTCCCCATTTGCCCTGAGCAAGTGACCAGGAGCCCAGCTCACACAGCCGCGTGGCCTGCTAGCCAGCAGCCACCAACCGGAGGCCCCCTGCCGCTCATTGGATAACATTGGGCCAAACTACCTCTGCACCCGGCCGCCCCTGTGCCGCTGAGGGTGTACTAACTGACCCTATCTGACCCTTGGGGACCCCTGAGTCTATGCCCAGAACCTTAACTTCGCCAGTCGAGTACTCACCTGGAAACCGATGACTCACTTTCAGCCATAGGATAACATTGACTGGTTTGACTCGAAAAATCTTCAAAGTGTGAAGTTTTGGAACTTTAAAATATTCATCTAAAATCAACCGAATAACGAATTTCGAATTACTCACCTGTGATCAGGAAAGAAGCCAGTACTGTACCTTGTAGCCCAGTATTGGACTGCAAACGTAATCACAACTGTGTTTGCTAGTAATCTAAGTTCCTGCCATAGGAAACCATTGTCTGCTTTTCTGTGAAATTTCTTCTAAGTGTGAAGTTTTGAAATGTTAAAATATTCACCTAAAATCAGTCAAATATCGAAATCCGAAGTACTCACCTGTAATCAGGAGAGAAGCCAGTATTGTACCTTGTAGCCCAGTACTGAACCACGAAAGTAATCATAACCGTGTCTGCTGGTAATCTAAATTTCTGCCATAGGAAACCATTGACTGTGTTTCTATGAAATTTCTTCTAAGTGTGAAGTTTTGAAAACTGAAAATGTTCATATAAAAACAGCCGAATTCCGAATTCCGAAATACTCACCTGTGATCAGGGGAGAAGTCAGTACTGTACCTTTCAGTCCTGTACTGAACCGTAAAAGTAATCTGTACCGGGTTTACTAGTAATCTGTATGTGTCTACTTTTGAAAACTTGAAATATTCTTTAAAAATCATACGAAATACTGAAACGCAATTACCTACCTGTTTTAAATTAAGACCCCAGTGCTGGCCCCAGGAGACCAGTGCAGGGTTACAAAAGTAACGCGATCATACTTTACCTGCAATCTGAATTTTCTCCCATTGAATAACATTGTCAGAGATACATTGAGAAGTTTCTAAGTGTGAACTTTTAAAACAGCTTTATATTCATGAAAATTCACTACAGTAACTAAAACGTTTTTGCTAATCTGGTTTCAGCTTAGACCCCAGGACTGAATCTAGGATCTGGTCCTGGGACTACTAAAGTAATCTATAGTAATCAACTGTACTTACATGTGGAAAACTCATTGAGCTCAATGCTATAGAGTGTTTTAGGATTGCGTTGCTTACAGTCAATACTGTATTAATTGTGTGTACAAACTTTATTGCTCCTTTGCAAAGTAATTACATGAGAGTGCTCATAACGAGAAAAGTATATTTTTATAACGGTTGGTTCTAAAAATAAAACAACTATATCTGTGGATATAAAAACAATTGGCCTGGAGTTCAGTCCTTGAGTGTGTGGAACCTTTTACTGGCTGAGTGTGTACAACAAATGCTTTACACTGTCCTCTGGTACTGCCTTACTGCTCGTCCAAGCTACCACTTTGGAGAGTAAGGTCAGTTCTGACTTTTACCTCTGTTGTACCTCTGGGGTTGGTGGACTCTATACACGCTGTACTTCAGTCTAGCCCAGTGTATATAGAGCCACTTTCTCACATTGATGGATCCGCGGTGGGATACAAACTTGCATTTGTTGGACTACTTGGTTACCATCGGATCACACGACAGAACTCATAAATTGCCTTTAAGAATTCTGAAATTGGTTTTTCCAAAATACTAAAAGTCTTGTAAGGCCTTGCTTAAGCCCCATTAGAATTTTAGAAAAATGAAAGTCACTATAGTCAGGGTAGAGTGTTAGAACTGTCAGGTTAGAATGCCTCAACAGAACCCAGCTATTAGTGAAGATAACACCATGGACCTGGTGGTTGAGGAGCTCAACCTCACACCTTACTTACACTTGAATTTCAAGGAATTGAGGTCCTTATGCAACCTTAAAAATATACCATTAGGCCTGCATCCAACCACACTAGGGCTCCAGGAGCTCCTGGCTGAGTATGCTAAAGGCCACCCCTCTGAACATGGTGAAGACCAGACAGAAGGGGGAGAGGTGTCTGAGGAGAAGGATAATTCCCTCCCCCCAATCATCTTTAGGGAGGAAAGGGCCCCCATACCCTTGAACTCCAGAATCAGCATCTGGGAACCTAGGGGCCACACAGGTGGTCCAGGTACCAGAGATCTCACTGGGAAAACCCCCAGTGTAGAGGACAGCTTTCTAGCAAAGCTGGCCAAAAGAGTGGATCTAGAGTCCAGAATCCTGGCTTTAGAGAAAGAAAGGAAAGAGATGGGGTTAGCACCCATCAGTGGTGGCAGCAATAATAACAAGCATTGAAAATGCAATAGGTCTCGCCCTCGTTTAAGTTAAAGCAATTCTGTTTGTAATTAGGTGGTTTTTAGGGCTCGCCTGCTGATGCGCTTCAGCGCATAGCTGGCGAAGCTCTATAGGGGCTTATCCAGTGTTTATCCACTGGCGATTCCACTGGCGATTCCTTCAAGTGCATGTGCTTTTTAGGTCATTGCGCTTGCGCAAGCCCTAAAAAGCGCGTGCACAATGCCACCAGCCGCCTGCCTGCCTGCCTCGCATTACCACATCAAAGGCAGCCCTCCGAGCGCATTTCTCACCCCCTAATTATTCACGGCCGGCCGGCAGGCACATCAAAGGCTGCTGCTGCCGTGACTCGCATTTCTCCTCCCTCCTCCCCTATCACTGCCCAGGCCGGCCGTACTTTCTCTTTACAAGGGCGCCCATTCCTGAATCACTTGAAATCTCTCCACATTATTTGCATTTTGTTAATTAAAAAAATTAACTTCAACACAGCGTTGCACATTTTTCTCGACTTCGGAAGGATGAGTCCCAATCTCATTTGTACAAAGTGTTGTAATGGGATTATTGGAGAGTTAGAGAAACGTGCTCACAAGTTACATTTTTATGCAAATCATCTGAGTAAATAAACAATAGCATGGTGCCGTTTGCGTCCTTGACTTGATCTGGTTTTTATTTTTATTTTGCTATTATTCTCACAAAGGCTAAGAAGGTCTGCCTACTTTAGTATTAAGTGCTATACGTCGCATAAGCAACAGCTAACCATTCACTCACCCACGCAACGCCACTCACCCATGCAACGCCACTCACCCACGCAACGCCACTCACCCACGCAACGCCACTCACCCACGCAACGCCACTCACCCACGCAACGCCACTCACACACGCAACGCCACTCACACACGCAACGCCACTCACACACGCAACGCCACACACGCAACGCCACACACACACGCAACGCCACACACACATGCAACGCCACACACACATGCAACGCCACTCACACATGCAACGCCACTCACACATGCAACGCCACTCACACATGCAACGCCACTCAACCACGCAACGCCACTCACACACGCAACGCCACTCAACCACGCAACGCCACTCACCCACGCAACGCCACTCAGCCACGCAACGCCACTCAGCCACGCAACGCCACTCACACACGCAACGCCACTCACACACGCAATGCCACTCACACACGCAACGCCACTCACACACGCAACGCCACTCACACACGCAACGCCACTCACACACGCAACGCCACACACACACGCAACACCACACACACACGCAACGCCACACACACATGCAACGCCACTCACACATGCAACGCCACTCACACATGCAACGCCACTCACACATGCAACGCCACTCACACACGCAACGCCACTCACACACGCAACGCCACTCAACGCCACTCACCCACGCAACGCCACTCACCCACGCAACGCCACTCACCCACGCAACGCCACTCACCCACGCAACGCCACTCACCCACGCAACGCCACTCACCCACGCAACGCCACTCACCCACGCAACGCCACTCACCCACGCAACGCCACACACCCACGCAACGCCACACACACACGCAACGCCACTCACCCACGCAACGCCACTCAGCCACGCAACGCCACTCAGCCACGCAACGCCACTCAGCCACGCAACGCCACTCACACACGCAACGCCACTCACACACGCAACGCCACTCACACACGCAACGCCACTCACACACGCAACGCCACACACACACGCAACGCCACACACACACGCAACGCCACACACACACGCAACGCCACTCACACATGCAACGCCACTCACACATGCAACGCCACTCACACATGCAACGCCACTCACACATGCAACGCCACTCACACATGCAACGCCACTCACACACGCAACGCCACTCAACCACGCAACGCCACTCACCCACGCAACGCCACTCACCCACGCAACGCCACTCACCCACGCAACGCCACTCACCCACGCAACGCCACTCACCCACGCAACGCCACACACACACGCAACGCCACACACACACGCAACGCCACACACACACGCAACGCCACTCACACATGCAACGCCACTCACACACGCAACGCCACTCACACACGCAACGCCACTCACACACGCAACGCCACTCACACACGCAACGCCACTCACACACGCAACGCCACTCACCCACGCAACGCCACTCACCCACGCAACGCCACTCACCCACGCAACGCCACTCACCCACGCAACGCCACTCACCCACGCAACGCCACTCACCCACGCAACGCCACACACACACGCAACGCCACACACACACGCAACGCCACACACACACGCAACGCCACACACACACGCAACGCCACACACACACGCAACGCCACACACACACGCAACGCCACTCACCCACGCAACGCCACTCACCCACGCAACGCCACTCACCCACGCAACGCCACTCAGCCACGCAACGCCACTCAGCCACGCAACGCCACTCAGCCACGCAACGCCACTCAGCCACGCAACGCCGCTCAGCCACGCAACGCCGCTCATCCACGCAACGCCGCTCACCCACGCAACGCCACTCACCCACGCAACGCCACTCACCCACGCAACGCCACTCACCCACGCAACGCCACTCATCCACGCAACGCCACTCATCTATATGCAAAACGAAAAATGTCAAACTCTTCTATTGCGAGACCTATTGCATTTTCAATGCTTGTTTAGCTTTGCTTTTATTTGTGTTTTTCAAACTTTCACGTACATAACATGCATATGTATGTATATGTATGCATGTATTTATATAGATATGCAGATGTATATATGTGTATGTGTATGTATATATATATATATATATATATATATGCACATATATATAAATGCATAAGTATAAATATATATACATACATATGTGTATATGTGTGCACGTAGAGAGAAGTAGAGGTCGAGAGAAGTAGAGGTCGAGAGTAGTAGAGAGAGGTAGAACGAGCTAGAGAATAGAGAGTAGAGAGTGAGTAGTAGAGAGTGTAGTAGAGTGTGTGTAGTAGAGAGTGTGTAGTAGAGAGTGTGGTAGAGTGTGTATTAGAGAGAGTAGAGAGAGAGTAGTAGAGTGTGCAGTAGAGAGAGAGTAGTAGAGTGTGCAGTAGAGAGTGTGCAGTAGAGAGTGTGCGGTAGAGTGTGCGGTAGAGTGTGCGGTAGAGTGTGCGGTAGAGTGTGCGGTAGAGTGTGCGGTAGAGTGTGCGGTAGAGTGTGCGGTAGAGTGTGCGGTAGAGTGTGCGGTAGAGTGTGCGGTAGAGTGTGTGGTAGAGTGTGTGGTAGAGTGTGTGGTAGAGTGTGTAGTAGAGTGTGTAGTAGAGTGTGTAGTAGAGAGAGTAGAGAGTGTAGTAGAGTGTAGTAGAGTGTAGTAGAGTGAGTAGTAGAGTGAGTAGTAGAGAGTGAGTAGTAGAGAGTGAGTAGTAGAGAGTGTTTAGTAGAGAATGTAGTAGTGAGTAGTAGAGAGAGTAGTAGAGATTGAGTAGTAGGGAAGGAGTAGTAGGGAAGGAGTAGTAGGGAAGGAGTAGTAGAGAATGAGTAGTAGAGAGTGTGTAGTAGAGAGTAGTAGTGTGTAGTAGAGAAGTAGAGAGTAAGTAGTATAGTGTGTAGTAGGGTGCATAGTAGAGTGTAATAGAATGTGTAGTAGAGTGTGTAGTAGAGTGTGTAGTAGAGTGTGTAGTAGAGAGTGTAGTAGAGAGTGTAGTAGAGAGTGTGTAGTAGAGAGTGTGTAGTAGAGAGTGTGTAGTAGAGTGTGTAGTAGAGAGTGTGTAGTAGAGAGTGTGTAGTAGAGAGTGTGTAGTAGAGAGTGTGTAGTAGAGAGTGAGTAGTAGAGAGTAGCAGAGGGTGTAGTAGAGAGTAGTGAGTGTGTAGGAGTGTGTAGTGGGGAGTAGTAGTGTGTAGTTGAGAGTGTGTAGTAGAGTGTGTAGTAGGAAGTGAGTAGTAGAGTGAATAGTAGAGTAGTAGAGCATGTGTAGTAGAGAGTAGTGAGTGTGTAGTAGAGTGTGTGTAGTATAGAGTGAGTAGTAGAGAATAGTAGAGTAGTAGAGAGTGTGCAGTAGAGAGTAGTGAGTGTGTAGTAGTGAGAGTGTAGTAGTGTGTAGTAGAGCGTAGTAGAGTGTGTAGTAGAGAGTGTGTCGTAGTAGAGTGAGTAGTAGAGTGTAAAGCAATTCTGTTTGTAATTAGGTGGTTTTTTAGCTTTGCTTTTATTTGTGTTTTTCAAACTTTCAATGCATATGTATGTATATGTATGCATGTATTTATATAGATATGCAGATGTATATATATGTATGTGTATATATATATACATATATATATATATACACATATATATAAATGCATAAGTATAAATATATATACATACATATGTGTATATGTGTGCACGTAGAGAGAAGTAGAGGTCGAGAGAAGTAGAGGTCGAGAGTAGTAGAGAGAGGTAGAACGAGCTAGAGAATAGAGAGTAGAGAGTGAGTAGTAGAGAGTGTAGTAGAGTGTGTGTAGTAGAGAGTGTGTAGTAGAGAGTGTGGTAGAGTGTGTAGTAGAGAGAGTAGTAGAGTGAGTAGAGAGAGAGTAGTAGAGTGTGCAGTAGAGAGAGAGTAGTAGAGTGTGCAGTTGAGAGAGTGTGCAGTAGAGAGTGTGCAGTAGAGTGTGCAGTAGAGTGTGCGGTAGAGTGTGCGGTAGAGTGTGCGGTAGAGTGTGCGGTAGAGTGTGCGGTAGAGTGTGCGGTAGAGTGTGCGGTAGAGTGTGCGGTAGAGTGTGCGGTAGAGTGTGCGGTAGAGTGTGTGGTAGAGTGTGTGGTAGAGTGTGTGGTAGAGTGTGTGGTAGAGTGTGTAGTAGAGTGTGTAGTAGAGTGTGTAGTAGAGTGTGTAGTAGAGTGTGTAGTAGAGTGTGTAGTAGAGTGTGTAGAGAGAGTAGAGAGTGTAGTAGAGTGTAGTAGAGTGTAGTAGAGTGAGTAGTAGAGTGAGTAGTAGAGAGTGAGTAGTAGAGAGTGAGTAGTAGAGAGTGAGTAGTAGAGAGTGAGTAGTAGAGTGTGTAGTAGAGAATGTAGTAGTGAGTAGTAGAGGGAGTAGTAGAGAGTGAGTAATAGGGAAGGAGTAGTAGAGAAGGAGTAGTAGAGAGTGTGTAGTAGAGTGTGTGTAGTAGAGAATAGTAGTGTGTAGTAGAGAAGTAGAGAGTAAGTAGTAGTGTGTGTAGTAGGGTGCATAGTAGAGTGTAGTAGAATGTGTAGTAGAGTGTGTAGTAGAGTGTGTAGTAGAGTGTGCAGTAGAGTGTGCAGTAGAGTGTGCAGTAGAGTGTGCAGTAGAGAGTGTGTAGTAGAGTGTGTAGTAGAGAGTGTGGAGTATAGAGTGAGTAGTAGAGAGTAGCAGAGGGTGTAGTAGAGAGTAGTGAGTGTGTAGGGGTGTGTAGTGAGGAGTAGTAGTGTGTAGTTGAGAGTGTGTAGTAGAGTGTGTAGTAGAAAGTGAGTAGTAGAGTGAATAGTAGAGTAGTAGAGCATGTGTAGTGGAGAGTAGTGAGTGTGTAGTAGAGTGTGTGTAGTATAGAGTGAGTAGTAGAGAATAGTAGAGTAGTAGAGAGTGTGCAGTAGAGTAGTGAGTGTGTAGTAGTGAGTGTAGTAGTGTGTAGTAGAGCGTAGTAGAGTGTGTAGTAGAGAGTGTGTAGTAGTAGAGTGTGTAGTAGAGTGTAATAGAGAATAGTACAGTAGTAGAGAGTGTGCAGTAGAGAGTAGTGAGTGTGTAATAGAGTGCAGTAGCGACTGTAGTAGAGTGTGTAGTATAGAGTGTGTAGGATAGAGTGAGTAGTAGAGAATAGTAGAGAGTAGTAGGGAGTGTGTAGTAGTGAGTGTGTAGTGGAGTGTGTAATAGAGATTAGTAGAGTGAGTAGTCGAGAGTGTGTAGTAGAGAGTGTAGTAGAGTGTGCAGTAGAGTGTGTAGCATGGAGTAGTAGAGAGTAGTAGAGTGAGTAGTAGAGTGCGTAGTAGGAGAGTGCGTAGTAGGAGAGTGCTGTAGTAGAGAGTGTGTAGTAGAGAGTGTGTAGTAGAGAGTGAGTAGAAGAGAATAGTAGAGAGCAGTAGAGAGTGTGTAGTAGAGAGTAGTGAGTGTGTGTAGTAGAGTGTGAGGAGAGTGTGAGTAGAGAGTGTGTAGTAGAGAGTGTGTAGTAGAGAGTGTGTAGTAGAGAGTGTGTAGTAGAGAGTGTGTAGTAGAGTGTGTAGTAGAGTGTAGTGTAGAGAGTAGTAGTGTGTAGTAGTGTGAGTAGTAGAGAGTGAGTAGTATAGTGTGTGCAGTAGAGAGAGTAGTAGAAAGTGAGTAGTAGAGTGTGTAATATAGAGTGGGATGAGAGGGTCAAATGAGGCCGCTGGTGCGCACCAGGAGAAGAGATAGATGGAGACAGAGACCAGGGCAGGCCTCAGGATCTCAAATGAGCTTTGGAAGAAGCTACACCTCAGGCTGGGCCCAGATTAGTACAGCTCCTTGGAAGTCCTACAGTACACCTGCTTGCTTTAGACAGACATAACTGTTAGAGGAATACATCTTCAGATCTGAACATGCGCCTGGCGAACACCAGAGGACGTGGGTTGGTTGAGGGACTGGAAGTCCCGACTCTTCTGAGTATTATTACACACGTACCACCCATTATCCACCCGACATTCACCCGGGTAGGTTGGAGGGTAAGGTTGCAAGATCCACTTTTTGTGCAGTTCGATAAAGCGCAAAGTTGGTTCAATGGCATTAGAGCGCTTTACACAAGAACCATGCAATACATTTTTTTTAACATATAAAGGATAAGTGATTTGCCCGGAATCACTGGATGTTGACCCTCCAACGGCAGGACTTGAAATTTGTTCCTTGGTACCACAGCCCACAGCTCTAGGCGCTAGAATGCATTTCTTCCACCTGGAACAGCTCCCTAAGGATAATCCGTGGAGTGGTATTCCGCAAGTGTAGATTTTCCGTACCTCTCTCCGTTACAGAGTTCTGACGGCGGGCAATGCGCAAAAGCGTTAGCTATTCAATGAGCAAAAAGCGCTAGCTATTCAATGCGCAAAAAGCGCTAGCTATTAAATGAGCAAAAAGCGGCAGTTATTCCCTGTGCCGTGGTGCTCACGCTTGCAGCGTATGTAGAGACCTGCGCGTCTCTAGCTCGGCTTATCATCCTTCCGAGGCCCACAAAAGGAGTGTTTTTACACGGAGTGACGCTCACACCCACTCGTGAGAGCGCTGCAGTTACGAGCCTGCTGCAGCATTCACCCCATAGACGAGCGTGCAATAGTCATGCTATAATCGAGTCGCTCGTTGGCCTAAAGTATTCCTACAGGTTTCACCCACTCTGAGCCAACCTGTGGCTTACAGTGGGGCTGATGGGGCGGGCGGGGTTGGGGCGGGCGGGGTTAGGGGGGTTATCAGAGGCAGTTGATGGGGATTCGAAGGGCCCCCTCCTTTATTCCCATGTTAATGCTGCCTGAATGGGCTTCGCAGGGAGTGGGAAGTGAGGGTGGGGGCTGGAGGGAGGCAGCCCCATGGAGAAGAAAAGCCAGGCAGGGGGTAACGAGCCAAGGTGAGGGGAACGATTATTCATAGCTGGTAATCCCCCATGCAAGCTCCCCGTCCTCGCCCCCTCTCCGAGGCACAGGGGGTGTGGAGGGGGGTGAATGCGAGGGGCGGCACGCAGATGGGGAGAGAGGGAAGAGAACACGCACTCGGAGAGAGGGTACAAGGTAGGGTCTGTTGTCACTCCTGGCAAAACACATCACCATTGTTAGTATTTCAACCTGAAAACGCACTTTGTCAAGCATAACCTCCACAGACTTTTCACGCCAGTTCAGCACCCCTGGAACAATGCACCATGTAGAAGAGGTGTAGGATTGCTGTACTTGTACGCGAAGCCTCACACAGAAACAAGATGTTAGTTAAATCGGCCCAGGTAAGAAGTGTACATGTTGTGCAATAAAAATGTACAGTAGACCTCCTGAAAAGCGCGTGCACAATCTAATCAAAAGAAAGAGTAGCTTCAACACTTCTGTAAAACATAGTATGCATGGTCCTTTGAGAAGTCCCAGTACAGAGAGACACATTGAAAGGAGGCTAGCCATGCAGCGTAGTTTTGTCGCTACCATGTTAAACAAGTTTAAGAAAGAAAAAAAAATACACTGGGAGGGGGGGAGAACGAGTTATCTAAGTGAAAGACAAGGGCACTGGGGTGGCGGGATATGGAGGAAGAGAAAGATGGGTTTGAAGTGACGGGAAGATGGTTGGAGTATTTAGAAGGGAGCAAAAGAAGTATGAGGGACAGAGCGAAACAAGGAGAAACACGAGAGACGGCCTGCGGCCGTCAAAGTGAAAGTACGGCCGGCGGAGGGCATTGCTTTGGGGGGGGGAGGAGAAATGCGACACGGCGGGCAGGGGAGGGGGCGGAGCGGGGAGAGCGGCATGAGGGTGTGAAGCAGCAGGGGCCTTTGAAGTGAAGCTAAGCTTCACTTCAAAGGTGTGGGAGGAGTGCTGCTGGTGATTGACTGGCGATTTGATGATGTGCACGCATATTTTAGGTCAATGCGCTTGCGCATTGACCTAAAAGCGCACGGGCACAGCATCAAATCGCCAGTGGAATCGCCAGTTAGGTAAACTCTCGATAAGCCCCTATATATCTCGCTCCCGCTCAATGCGCATGCGCATTGAGATAGGTCGCTCGACCTAAAAATGCCTAAAGGGTAGAACTTTCTGACCCTAAAATTCCCAAAGGGATTGTCCCTAAATTTGAGGAAGATTATGACATCACCAAGTGGTTCACAGCCTTTGAGAGGGCTTGTGAAATAAGAAGAGTAACAAAACCTCTCTGGGGGGCACTTCTGTGGGAACTGTTCTCTGGTAACTGCAGAGACAGGCTTCTGACCCTCTCTGGGCCAGAATCAGGGTCCTATGATCTCATGAAGAGCACTCTGATTGAGGGATTTGGACTCACCACTGAGGAGTACAGAATTAGATTCAGGGAGGCTCACAAAACCCAGAACCAATCCTGGATTGACTTTGTAGACTACTCAGTAAAGACACTGGATGACTGGTTAACTGGAAACAATGTGCATGACTTTAATGGAATTTACAACCTCTTTATGAAGGAACACATCTTAAGTAACTGCATTGATGAAAAGTTGCATCAGTATATAGTAGACCTGGGTCCACTTTTTCCCCAAGAATTGGGAAAGAAGGCAGACCATTGGGTCAAAACAAGGGTAACTAGGACGTCCACTGGGGTGACCAAAAGGAAGGGGTCACAAAGGCTCCCCAGAAGAGAGATAGTGAACCCCTTAAGGAGAAAAGTAAGGAGTCCCAGGTAGTCCCCCAAAAACCTATCCAGGAGGGTGGGCCCAAAGACACCTCACAAGCCAAACCAGGGTACCGAGGTAAGAATTGGGATCCCAACAGAGTATGGTGTCACCACTGGTAGAAGACAGGACACCATACCAAGGACCCTAGCTGTCCTAAGAACAAGGTCCCTAGTACAACTCCAGGAGTGACTAGTGCAGTCCCAGGGGTTTCAAGTGTAGCATGGGAGGATAGGTCCTCAGGAGAGTAAGTACTCCTAGCCTTCAACTGGGAAATGGGGCAAGAGGGTGAGCTGGAGATCCCAGAGAGGAGTAGACACTTCCACCACTTACTGGTGAATGGAGTCCCAGTCACTGCCTTAAGAGATACTTGTGCCAGTCACACTGTGGTACATGACAGGTTGGCACTACCTCACCAGTATGTCCCAGGAGAAACAAGAAGAGTAAGGGCTGTCCCAGGGGGAGTCACTGTTAGGCCTGTGGCTGTAGTGCCCCTAGTCGTAGCTGGGTCCCTTAGATTGAGAAAGGTGGTAGTCAGTAGAGACCTCCCCCTTGATTGTCTCCTGGGGAAGGACCACTTAGAGGTGGATCTGAGCCAAAGAGAGGCACTAGCTCAATGCCAGGCCTCAACCAAGAAACCTAGGGGGGTGCCACCTGCAGTCAGTGCAGCTGAGCTCCAAAAGAGAAAAAAGGAACAGGATTCGAAAGGTGGGCAACTGTTAGCCACAGTTACAGAGGACCAGGGGGATTCCATCCCAGTGAGGGAAAACTCTGAACCTGGCCTTAGTAAGGCCCCCCCCCCTAGCCAACACAAAGCCCTGACTAGTCAGGCAACTGCCCAGACTGAGTTGGTGGCTCCTCAGCTGGAAGAACAATGGGTGGAGGAAGGGTGCTCACTACCCAGTGTGGTGACCCCCCACCCCAAAACAACAGGCAGACAGGCAGGACCCAAAGAGACGTGTAAAATAGCCCCTTCACTTGCCAGTCAGGAGCTAAAGGTGTGGTTCTGGGCACTGACAGCGGTCAACAGCCTCTGCTCGGTGTTGGCCTTTATGGCAGCCCAATCCATGGCATGGTGGCCTAACCCCCTGCCAAATAGTAAGCTAGGTCCCCTGACCCTATTGGTCATGGTGGGGTTGCTCAAACTGTGGGTAGCCTCTGTGAGTAAGCTGGGCCTTGCCCTGGCTAACTTAGACTTTACAGAGGTAGGCACCTCTGGGCCAAAAATAAAAAGATGGGATGAAGACACTAAAGAGCAGGGAAAGGAGCTTTGGGAATTAGGTCCTGAAAATGATAAAGTAGGCCAACTCCCCAAAGGGACTGACCTGGACAAGAAAGATGTAAGGCAGAGTAGGCCCTGCAACTTGCAAACCACTTCCCCAACTCTTCGTCGCATGAAAGACTAGAGAGACTCTCCCAGCATTGGCTGAGTCTCCTAGCCTTTGGGCTGGGAGGGGGGGGAGGGGGCTTGTGTGAGAAAGTGAGTTCCTGTTGCAGTACCACCCCCACTTTTTGCCTGATACCTGATGCACTTTTCCTAGGTGTGCCCTGGGTCCCTGCCAACCCAGGGCCTGTGTTTCTTCCCTAAAAACTATATTAAAGCCTAAACCCAATTGGCATCTCTGGCCACATATCAGCCCCTAGTATATGGTACCCTAGGTACCCAGGGCATTGTGACCAGAGAAGACCCCTAAGGGCTGCAGCACGTATTGTGCCACCCTTAGGGGCCTTGTACCTTGACACCCACACACTGCCTTTGCAGGCTGAGTGTCTAGGTGCAGAACTAAACTAAGAGTCGACATGGCACACATCCCTGTGAGCCATGCCCACAACCCCACTGCCCTGGCATACATCAGCCACCCCTCTAGCTGGGTGCCCTATGCCAGTGGTGTGGGCACGGGTGCATGAGCCTTGTGCCCCTACAGTACCCAGGGCCATTCCTGGGCATTGTAAGTACAGTGAGCCACTAAGAGTATATGGTGCTGAGAGGTTGTCATTACGAACTCCACAGCAACATAATGGCTACACTGAACACTGACAAGTTTGATATCAGACTTCTCAGCACATTAAACCCACACTGATGCCAGTGTGGGATTTAATGTAAAATGCACTACAGAGGGCATCTTAGAGATGCCCCCAGAAACCCAACCTACAATCCACGTCTGGGCTGAGTGGCTGCAGAGGCTGCCACACAGCAGACATGTTGCTGGACCCCTGGGTGGAGAGCCCCCCGCTCTCCTGGGCCTGCAACAAGGCACATCCTGGGCATGGTGCTATGTCTCCTTCCCCAGGATGGACAGGGGGAAGCTTCAAAGGCATGCCGCCTCTGAGAGCTTCTCCAGACCATTTGCTGTGCCCAGCAACTGGCCCCCACCCGTTCTACCCCCACTCTGGTGGGAAAACTGGCGGGAAAAACTACGTCAGGAAGGGGGGGGTGCCAACCTTTTCCAACTCCACCCCTCAGGTGGAGGAGGAGAGGTGAAGCACGGCTCCGGCCATCTTGTAGATGGGGAGCCCTGCCCAATCCCAGCTAGGCTCCTGCCCCTTCCCACAGGAGAGGAGCAGGCTAGGAGGTGTACTCATCCCAGGTCAGGGACCCATTGGTCCCTGCCCTTGCCCTAACTGCAACGCTAAATTTAGTATTTAGGGGCTCCCTGAACCTTCCTTCCTCAGATCCAGATACCGAAACAAGAAAGAAGAACAAGAAACATGAAGACCTGCCGTGCAGCTGCTAAGAAGAGGAAGACACCAATTGATATGGCCCCAGCCCTACCGGCCTGTTGACCCTCGAACCTGCTCCTGCTAAACCCCGGCGCCTCCAGTGGTCAGCAACCTCAAAAACCCCGGAGGACCTGACTGCCTTGTGACTCTGACTACCTGGGTCTCCCATGAGCAGTGGTACTGCTCAAAGCAAGTAACAAGCCCTGGCATCAGCCCGGAACCGCGAACCCTGCACACTCTGCACCCGCCAAGCCTGGCCTGTGCTGGAGTGAACCAAGACCCTGAGGACATCCCCCCTGGTGATTCTGACTCGGAATCCAGTGCCCAAGGACCCTTCTCGGCGACCCCGATGATGCCTGCAGCCTCGGGACAAAGGACCCCTCCTACCACGACCAGCATGGGGTAAGATTTCCCGACCTCAAAAGACACCCCTGCAGCCGGCGCCCCACAGCCCCCTGTGCCCAACTCCTGGGGGCCTACCTATCCTCCAAGATCCCAACTTACCCCTCGAAGTGTTGGTCGCTCCTGAAGATCCACCGACCCCGAGCCTGCAGCCTTTGTTCCCTTTTCAAGATCCTCATTGGATAACATTGAACGCCCAACGGCTCAAAAGCACCCTGCACCCAGTCTTCCGAGTGCCTCTGGCAGTGCAACCTTTACACTATTCTACTTCCCCATTTGCCCTGAGCAAGTGACCAGGAGCCCAGCTCACACAGCCGCGTGGCCTGCTAGCCAGCAGCCACCAACCGAAGGCCCCCTGCCTCCTATTGGATAACATTGGGCCTAACTACCTCTGCACCCGGCCGCCCCTGTGCCGCTGAGGGTGTACTAACTGTACCTATCTGACCCTGGGGGACCCCTGAGTCTATGCCCAGAACCTTAACTTCACCAGTCGAGTACTCACCTGAAAACCGATGACTCACTTTCAGCCATAGGATAACATTGACTGGTTTGACTCGAAAAATCTTCGAAGTGTGAAGTTTTGGAACTTTAAAATATTCATCTAAAATCAACCGAATAACGAATTTCGAATTACTCACCTGTGATCAGGAGAGAAGCCAGTACTGTACCTTGTAGCCCAGTATTGGACTGCAAACGTAATCACAACTGTGTTTGCTAGTAATCTAAGTTTCTGCCATAGGAAACCATTGTCTGCTTTTCTGTGAAATTTCTTCTAAGTGAGAAGTTTTGAAATGTTAAAATATTCACCTAAAATCAGCCAAATATCGAAATCCGAAGTACTCACCTGTAATCAGGAGAGAAGCCAGTATTGTACCTTGTAGCCCAGTACTGAACCACGAAAGTAATCATAACCGTGTCTGCTGGTAATCTAAATTTCTGCCATAGGAAACCATTGACTGTGTTTCTATGAAATTTCTTCTAAGTGTGAAGTTTTGAAAACTGAAAATGTTCATATAAAAACAGCTGAATTCCGAATTCCAAAATACTCACCTGTGATCAGGGGAGAAGTCAGTACTGTACCTTTCAGCCCCATACTGAACCGTAAAAGTAATCCGTACCGGGTTTACTAGTAATCTGTATTTTCTCCATAGGAACCCATTGTCTGGTTTTCTATGAAATTTCTTCTGTCTACTTTTGAAAACTTGAAATATTCTTTAAAAATCTTACGAAATACTGAAACGCAATTACCTACCTGGTTTAAGTTAAGACCCCAGTGCTGGCCCCAGGAGACCAGTGCTGGGTTACATAAGTAACGCGATCGTACTTTACCTGCAACCTGAATTTTCTCCCATTGAATAACATTGTCAGATTTACATTGAAAAGTTTCTAAGTGTGAACTTTTAAAACAGCTTTATATTCATGAAAATTCACTACAGTAACTAACACGTTTTTGCTAATCTGGTGTTACTTAGACCCCAGGACTGAATCTAGGATCTGGTCTTGGGACTACTAAAGTAATCTGTATAGTAATCAACTGTACTTACATGTGGAAAACTCATTGAGCTCAATGCTATAGTGTGTTTTAGGATTGCGTTGCTTACAGTCAATACTGTATTCATTGTGTGCACAAACTTTATTGCTCCTTTGCAAAGTAATTACATGAGAGTGCTCATAACGAGAAAAGTATATTTTTATAACGGTTGGTTCTAAAAATAAAACAACTATATCTGTGGATATAAAAACAATTGGCCTGGAGTTCAGTCCTTGAGTGTGTGAAACCTTTTGCTGGCTGAGTGTGTACAACAAATGCTTTACACTGTCCTCTGGTACTGCCTTACTGCTCGACCAAGCTACCACTTTGGAGAGTAAGGTCAGTTCTGACTTTTACCTCTGTTGTACCTCTGGGGTTGGTGGACTTTATACACACTGTACTTCAGTCTAGTCCAGTGTATATAGAGCCACTTTCTCACAGTGTGCCTCTGCTAGGATGTATATTGACTGTCTGGCTTTGGAGTGACAGTGGCTGAAGATGTGCAGTGGCTCGAGATTGTCTGGATGAGTCAGCGCTAGGCTGAATAGGCCTGGTCTGAATTTGGAGAGGTGGGAGGAGTAGCACCTGCACCTGAATAGGGCTGTGCCTGCCTTCCACAATGATGGCTCCGCCCCCCCTTTGGTGTGTCTGGAGCCAGGGCTCACACTGACAATGGAGGTTGTTCTGCACTTGCAAAGTGCCCCCCAGAACAGGTTTGGACTGGGCTCAGAGCCCTGGGCCAGGTGAGAACAAAAAGATCTACTGTATAAACAGAGGGGTCCAGACCCCAGACTTTTTTATTACTTCTGGGAAATCAAGAGGAATCTTTGCCAAGGAAAAGAGCTGGAGAAACTGAGGAGGAATACTGCCCCTGTTCTGTTTGCTGTCTGGGGTTGGCCTGCAGTGGCTACTTTCTGCCAAGGAAAGGGAAAAAGGACTTTGCTGTGTCCCCTGCTTGAGGAAGATCTCCAAGGGCTTGAAGAAGAGCTTGCCTCCTGTTCTGAAGTCTCAGGGACACAAAGACTTCACCCCCAGCTCCCCTGAACTTCCTTGTTGAGAGTTCTGACCTGCCAAAAGATGCCTGTAGCTGTTTTGGGCCTCTGGAGGTTCTTCTGGCTGTTAGGAGCTGGAAAAGCAACGCAATAACAAGAAGCGTGATGCATCCGCACCTGTTTCCGACGCATCGCCGCAGAAATCGTTGCAGCGCCTGCCTGCGGCTCGAGAAATCGCTGCATCGAGTGCACTGATCTCCGAAGTCCGAGATCACTGCAATGATTCCACTGTGCGGCTGCAAGAACCCATGCATGGCCTCGGATCATCGTATTGTTGAATGACGCAGTAAGCAACATAAGCATCACCGTCCCACTCAGGTAAGAAATTCCGGTAAGGAACCATCCGCTTCACCTCCTCTGCGCATGAGTAAGGAACCGACGCATCACCTCCCCCGGAGCAAGGAACAGAGGCAGAGTGTAAGAAACCGACGCATCACCTTCCCTGTGGCCCTTTTTGTTTGTGTGTGCGGCGCATCCAAGGTACTTTGTGTGAAAAATGTTGCATCTGCAATTTGCTTTGAACTGAACTATTTCTACCATTTGAAAGTAATTTTTTTATTACTGTAGTGTGGATTTTTGGCTTTTGGTCTTGCTTGGTTTAGATAAAGATTACTTATTTTTCTAAACTGGCGTGGTGTCAATTTGTAGTCAATGTATTACTGTATGTGTTCACAAATGGTTTACACACTGTCTTTGAGATAAGCCTGTCTGCTCGTGCCAAGTTACCAAGGGGGTGAGCAGGGGTTATTTTAGAAGTGTGTCCCCTTTACCTTGACTAGAAGCAAGGGTCTCTATTTGGACTAAGGTACCTACCTCTGCCAACTAGAGACCACCATTTCTAACAACATGTTATACTTTAAGACCCGACAGCCATCATAGCTCTTCTGTTCTTCAGGATGACAAACATTTTAACACACACGTAGTTATAATGACTGATACTATATTCTACGACACCAAAACTGAGAACCGGTGTCCAGGATTATATTACTAAGTAAATGCACTTGACCAACCTTACCTGCACCACAGAAGCGAGCCCCAGATGTTCGGGGGAAGGGTATATTGGCATCCTGGTAAGACCCATAGGCGTTGGTGACCCGGGCAAAAGTAGGAAGTGGAGGAGTCACACTGTTCTGCAGGGCATATGGGTTACTGGATGGATTGTCTTCTTGATTCTGAAACACAAAGGCTACATTAGGACCTTTTCGCCAGCTTGTTTTTTCACAATGGCAGAAAAATTAAGTGAAACTAAGAGTGGCAGAAGGCTAGATATAAAGAAGTAATTGCAGTTATGGACTGGAACCTCTCAAAGCAAAGAACATCGCTAGGCCTTCGTGTGCCCTAGCTGCTCGCTTTATAATTAAATTAGACCCAACATTTGCAATTGCTTGAAACGTATGTCGCTGAAATTTCAAGTGGATTAAAGAACGGTTGTTGTGCAAGGGCATTCTATATTCAAATAGAAGACTGGGCAGACAATGAAGAGCTGCTGCATACTGCTGTAACTTCACTGCAGAGTGTGATGTATTCCTATAGGTTCTGAATCGATCCCCCTATTCCTGACCCTATTCTGGTTAGTAAACTAACAAGTTAACTAGTAATCAGCCCATGAGGCAGAAAATCCCCATGATGCAGATACCGTTATCTGACGCAGTCACACTACGGCACAGGAACGTGTTATCTGATTAGGTCATAACGCTTGCGATCTAATTAGACAAGCGATATTCCTCCAGCCCCTGATAAGGCATACGGAGTTCTCATAACAAATCAAACCTATGACAACCTGGGCAAAACCCTGCGGCCATTGTTTTGATTTCACCGAGAACTTCAGCAAAAGAATGTGCTAACGAGCAAGTCGTATGACATCCTTATTGACGTATCTATGTCCATCCTTACGTCAATCTCGGCACCTTAAAGGTATAAATATTACCGATCTTGCCCTATGCAAACACACGCGTGGTGACGAGACGGAGCAGCCATACTTGCCGAAGCGAAGAGCAGAGCAGACCCCGCTGGCGCAGCCCCGCCTTCCTGACGCGCTGAGAGACGCGCTGCATTCTCCTGCCGAGAATTCCAGCCCCGGCGTTTCTGGGCAGCCCTCGCAGGTAGCCTGGAATATCGAGACCAGAGAGAGAGATACCATCCCTCATTCATCCTAACTTCCAGGTACAGAACTGAATAACCCCTCACAGAGAATTCTTTAGTTATTCACTTGGCAAAAACAAACTTAACTTAAACTGTAACTTTCTATTCCCGCCCACGTATTAGGCTTAGGTCAGGTACACGGGGTAGGCGTATTTAGAAACACCAGTTGAGTACGTTTAGTCAAATGTATATGTGTATGTAATATATTTTATTCATTTAAACCTTCATATGGCTTAGAAACCATATCAATGTTTTTACAGTATTATTTTATACTTCTGCTTTTAATGTATGCACTTTACTTAACTATAAGTATTGCAATAATATCGACCCATTTCTCTTGTATGAGAAAAGAGACTGATCAATAAATACCACGCTTTTATTGAACACGCCCGTCTCTTCCTTTTCTCTACATTCTGATGAGACTAAGAATGCACGTATTGACTGAGTAAAATAAATTGCCTTTTGTTCACACGACTCTCGAGATATACTCTTGATTAGGGGAGAGCAAAGTTGTCATGTTCTATGGTTGTCAGAAACTAAATCCCTTCTTGTCTAATCAGGGAAGTTAAGTCCTCCTTGAACATTCGAGAAAGTTTCTAGTGAACTCTGAGCTAAGCTGGCAAACCCAAAACTTTAAGTCTAGTATCGACAGTAGTAGACCTAGTTAACGTCTGGTCTAGGCCTTTACTGCTGTAGGTATTATTCCAATGCGCAGAGCCTATTGGGATGATAGGAACTACACTACAAGAGTACAATCAAAGACATTGGACAATGGCTGTGATGCTAGGTGTACAATATTTTTCCATTTTCCAAAGTTGGCATGAATTAGCATATTCTGGTGGGATAGAAAATAAACACTGGGGTTTGCAGAACTGTGATAGGGGGCCAGTTATACTATGTCCACGTTGGTAGGGAGAAACGTTCTATGACAAGAGTTGGCACGGCACATTTATGTTTATATGGACAGGGTTCTAGGAACGGCTCTGGAGGAGGATGAAAGGATAGCAAGTACTTTTTAACCTAAAGGGATCTGGCAGAAGGCCATGAGCTCAGTGCGGGGCGAAAGAAGGTGGCAAGGCACCAGGTACTTTGTAGGTCTAAAAAGTGGGCTTTGGCTCTACCCACAGAGTAGTACTCGTTCCACTCAGATAATTGGCTTCTTGATATATCATTCTGTCTACTAGGGAGTTATTTTTATTGCAATACATAAGGAGCTATTGTATATCTTCAAAGTACATGCAATTATAACACATTCAAGTCTTTAACTCATTCACAAATGAGATACATAAATCAAGGGTTTTTCAAAATGTTATTACTGAATCCTTATTTCTAAAAAAATGTTTGCCTTTGCTCGAGCACCAGAACCTGAGATGGCTGTTTACATTATTTAATTAGAATCGGCTCATCCCAAGATGTGTTCCGTTATCAAGATCTTTTCCTGATAACAGAAGAACAGTAAATCCAATTTGGCCCTATAGCCACTGGTATGCCAACCTACCAGCTTGAACAGTGGTACTGAGATAGGATGAACAAGTTATGGCCCAGCGTACCTGGAGAGAATTTGAGCTAGTCAAATATCTCACAGAGAATGGCAGGCATTTTGATTTATTGCTGCGAGTTACTGGTATCTTTTTACACCAAGTATGTGCATACAGGAAACCTACACTGATATTTTGAAGGCCTCACTCAGACAATTTTAGAGCAGAATAAATGGCATATTATCGCAGATGTCAGAGTAACTGTAGCAAACACAAATGAATAGAAAGTAAAAAATATGGAAGCAGTGGACAAGGTAAATTGTGAGTGATTCCTACATGTAACCCTAGCAAATAAAACACATTAGCATCAAAAGTCGGCTTCTTCATATGGGATGTTTATTTAGATGTCATTGCATACATCAACTTAATTATTTTCCAGTCACCTGCTTGGCTCCAAGACAACATTGAATAGTGTCTATGGGCAGGTTTGTTATAAAATGATCGCACTGGGACAGTTACATAGAGAAATGCTCCATTGGGCCAGTAATCTGAAGCTGCTCTCTCTCGCATTGAAAGGCTGTAAACTATCATTTTATATCACTCATACCGTTTATTCAGGTAACATTGTACCCTGTGATTGATGATGGAAGGTGGGAAGAAAAGCAAGAAAATTCACTTATATGCATGTCGGACCAGCAGTGTCTTTCTCTAAGCATCAAACATTAAAATATGCAAATATATATATAAATATACAAAACATTCGATACAAATAATAATCAAAAGTGCATATGAGCTAATCAATGGTTGCAAACAAATAATGACTTATAGGGCCGGAGGCTTTGATAAGGAAATAAACAAATTGACAATATGGGGAGCTACGTATAGCATTTGCGGTCAAACACTGGACACCATTGGAATGGTGGTAAGCATTCCAGTATATAGGTGCATATATGTAATTACACTAAAGCTGATTATACGTCGACACATATGAAAGCATATGATGAATGATCAGACGAGGCAATGGCCTAATATCTAATTCACCTATGCGGAAAGGATACGAAAGATGGAGGCAAAGAGTAGCTATATGGGAAAGAGCAACAGCAGTTACACCCTTTTCTTTTTAAGCTGAGTTCTGTGTAACAGACATGCCTGATAACTCCTAATCCAAAGTATCAAAAGTAGACTTGATTATCAAAAGTGATGTTGAAAATTAAACCATGGCGTTCATCAATGGAGTCGATGAGACTGCATGAAGTGCGGTTGTTGTGAAAGTTGGCAAAGATGTGAAGAGTGTAGTTGACCACACGTTGATAAGGCTTCAAATAAGATGCAGATGAGCAAGTCATTGGTGTTGGAGCCACACCAAGAGCAACAGGGGCTGAAAAGACAGGACCTGAGGAACTTACTTATTATATCAAGGCGCATTGGGAATAATTAACTGCGAGTCAAACAGGAACATCAGAAACCAGTATTAGAGAAGGATACAATGTCACACCATAACAGTTTACAGTCTTTTGCACAGTAAATTGATAAACCTAATTTTGTCTCAACGTGAGAAATTAATCCTGAAAACACACCTACCATTTTCGAGTACAGCATGGTATATTTGGATAACAGATGCATGTGGAGCACACAAACTGGCAAGCAAGGCCTGGCTTCATAAAGTCACAAAAGCTGTGTGCTGTGATCAGATGACAGAATAAATGTCCTAAAGGATTATTACAAGAAGAGATGTGCGAAGTGGTGACAGGGAGAAAAAGTTCCATGTATCAACCACCGTCAGCTGGTGTAAAAGGGGTCACTGTTATTGGTTGTACAATCTGCGTCTTTTTTCATGAAGCACTAGTGAGATTGTAAGATGCAAAAAGTGCAGTTTCGTTAAGGAGGAGTAAGGGCACCCTATGTGATTTAGCTGTCTGCAGAGTCCATCAACTCAATCATGTGCTTGAATTTGTTATTTACATATTTAAATTGGTAAACAGCCTCAACCACAAAGCTGGAATCCCACATCCCTTTACCACGCACGCAACACTACAATGCAAGTCTTTACCACTCAGAATTTTACAACAATCATTCCTTTACCACGCATGCCATTACAACGATTTTCATTGTAAAAGCATAAATAGTAAAAGGCATATTCGTGGTTGAAGTATGAGAGGTAAGTATATATGAGTTTCAGGGTTTGTATAGAGTTTTGGATGGAAAGTAGTTTTTGGGGTTTAGGGTGGGTATGGGTGGCAAGGGAAGTTTTTAGGATTCAGGGTGGGTATGGAATTTTGGGTTTTTAGGGTAGGGATGGGTTTTGGGGTGGCAAGGGTATTGTTAGGGTTAAGGATTGGTATGGGTGTTGGGGTGGCAAGGGTGCATGCACGTGTGTATGTGTGTATATATATGTTGAGGTTACACTTACCTGATAAGTGTTTATCACGCATAAGCCTTTACCATACAAGCCGCAACAACACAAATTCTGTGGTAAAGGCATATGCCTGGTAAAGGCATATGCCTGGTAAAGGCATATGTGTGGTAGAGCTGTGGTCGTTGTAATGGCCACATTGTAAAGACATGTGTGGTAATGGGTTGCGTGGTTCCATCATACATGCATTGAAAATAAGCATTGTAAAAGTGTTTATATTGCACATCCCTACATGGCAGAAAAAGTGTTCTGTTCTACAATAGATCTCTATTTCTGTAATACAGGCAGCAGTTTGTTTTTCAGACTATGCTGTAGGCTGATTGAATAAAGTATTAAGCAATACAGAAAATGGATACTGTTTCTCTATAGCAGGAGCTGAGTTTCAAAGAAAATCAATTTGATTTATATTGTCACGTATCTTCTGAATCTGATTTTTCGATGATTTGAAGTCAAACTTTGACAACCCTGTTCGGCATAACTTTCCAACGAAAAATGTTGTAACTGTAGCAGATAAATATATAGGATCAGAACTAATAAGTACTACTAGAACAGTAGGATGCCGATATTTGCACTCTAAAAAAACCTCAAGAAATTCAGAAGAATAAATCCATTTATGTCAAGTGACCACACCTATTGGCAACAATTCAAGAACCTGCAAACAATAATAAATAGATGAATCAGACCTTCCTTCAATATCAAAGTATACACATATTTTCCAGAAGACCCTAAAGCCATCAGCCCAATGAGTCTTAGAGTGTTCCATTGAGTGAAATTATACAATTCACATTGGTTAGCTGACTAATGAATGTAATGGTATCCACAGTGATAAAAACAAAACATTTATTTATGATGAAAACAAAACATTTGTTTATAATTTTCCGTATTAAGATAAGGATATTTGTTGTCAAGTGAAGCACAAGTATTAAAATCACTTAGGAGCTGTTGGACTGGCAAGATGAAATTATACAATTAAATGCCTAAAAAGTAGTGTCCGTACCACTTTCTATGGCCCAGTACCAGATCTGGTACCCCTTTCCGAAAAATACCATCATTTAACAGGTGAGCACTGATGTTGACAGCATGATAGTTTCCTGCCATACAATGAGAAGATGAAATGGGCTGCGACTTGTATCACAGGAGATGGAGGAGAAAATTTAGGGAGCTAGTACCCTGCACCATCCTTAACGATAATCAGCAGTGTAATCCACTAAAGGAATGATGAACGCGCTGCAAAAATAAAAACATAGGACTGGAGGGAAAGGAATGTCCCCCACATGATAAACAGGTTTATACCCCAGCCCTGTCCAGGCTGCATGTGAAACTGGTATGCTGATGTTTTCTTTAGCTCAGCTAAGCAGGTATTCTAGTGTGCACACCGAGGTCTAGGCCTGTCCATGATGATTATGAGGTCGATAACCTGATTAGTGACCTGGAAGGACACACCAAGAACACCCTTTAGCCTGGCATGGGGCTACTTTTCATGTCCTATAAGTTGCTTCACAAAGTGGTAGAGGCAGGATAGGGGTATTTGAGCACTATAGAACTGAATATACCTTTATCTATGCGAATGTGAGCGGATGCCTAGTGGTCCCGCTTGTGTAAGGATCCCTTTAAATATTACACCCAGTATTGCTATCCCACATAGGGGGGAAGAGTGTGTGTGGTGTGAGAGAAAGAGTGTGTGTGTGTGTGTGATAGAGACAGAGAGTGTGTGAGAGTGTGTGTGAGAGAGAGCGTGGGGGAGAGTGTTTGAGAGACAGTGTGTGAGAGAAAAGGAAAACAAGAGCGTGAGATGTATGTTTGTTAGCAAGACTAATGTTGTTGTTGTTGTTGTAAGAGTATAATTCCTGGTACTTTGCACCCGGTTTAACAATGCACCAGATTGAGGTGAAAATAACATCTTTTCCAGACTGTGGATGTTTATTTTCTGCATTCCTGGAGCTGCAGGGAGGAGCTCAAATACTAAACTGTGGGAGGATGGATAGAGAACGACCCTCAGAATATCAATGAGGCGCTTTATGCAGAGAGTTTCTGATTAATTATTCCTGAGCACTGTGTTGTATTCCACTTATTGCATATTCCAATGTATGCCTTTACCTACTTCATGCCTTCTAGTGGAATGCCTCTGCACTGTGATGCATCAAGGAATGTTGGGTGCTGGTTGAAGATAAGACAGTTATGATGGGGCTGAGCTGCCTGTTGGCTCCTCCTGGTGGGGCTTATTCCAGGATACTTAACAACTTACAATAAATCTTCTTGAAATACCTCAACTAGTCTGGAGTCAATTACTAAATTTTTATGGCGACGAGGATGGGATACGAACCCACGCGTGCAGAGCACAATGGATCAAGCAAACAACGAGTTTAAACTGTGATACTGTGTTCTGCCGCCACACTTCGACCTCTGCATTTTCTGTAGAAGTGTAGTGCATTTCTACTTGTGGACCACAGGTGCTTGCAAAGATTGTCAGCTGCATTGTTGGACTTTCAAGTGTCACTGTCATCTCCATGTTTGTGGTGAAAGGGAGATGCCAGTGCACAACAAGCAGTAGACATGCTACAACATTGGTGTTTTCACCGTAAAGCTGGAGTGTTTATTTAATTAGTCCAGAGACCTTTGGAGAACTTAAACTTAGCAGCTACTTATTTACAAGGTGAGCTACTTTTAGTCATTATTTTTCCTTCATACTCTTAAGACTTGTACACTTTATGGGCAGTTTAACCTCTATTTTCAAACAAAGCACGAGCTGACTAGCACGCGCATACTAAGCGCGTGGAGCAATTTCAATAGTATTTCTAGCACGTACAGTCCTACCTGTTCCTCCCCATGGATCACTGAGACGCATGACCTTCTACCAAGCTTCGAGTTTCCACCATGCACTTTCGGATCACCAACGTGCCATGAGCCATCCGGCGAGACGGAGGAAGCGTGTCGCCATCTTTGATTTGGTAGTTCCTGTCAGGTTATGGACTGCAGTGTGGTCTACTTCCTGCTTTCTGCCAACCAGTTATGTTCATTATATTAGTCGCTTGTTCAAAGTCAGTATCAGCCTGAGAATATTGACCGCTCCTCGTTCTGTATAGTTTTTCCTCTTACTCCTTTCAACTAAGGTGAGCTTTTCCACAGTTGGTGGTTTGTTCGTGTTGTCAATGGTTTGGACACACCTTGGACACAGGACTTTGCTGGCAGTTTTTGTGGTGAGTCCTTATTTCCTTACAAGTCCTTTTATCCTTCGATATTCAATCTGCGTCCTCTGTGCATCGTGGGACTTGTTTTGCTTCATGTTCAAGGAATCATTCTCTTTGTTGTTAGGTCTCGCACCTGGCGATACAGCTCGAAAGCGCTGTCGCCTCCGAGACCTATAGTTGTCGAGTCTGCTTCAAGGGCCCTAAAAGTGAGACAGGAGATGGGCACGTGCAGGCAGCATGCTGGAAAGGGATCGGGTTGCGCGCATGAACACGTGGTCTATTGAACACGCTCCATTGACTGTGAACTGTTGCCTTATTATTAGCTTTGTAGCTTTCAGTTTCGTTCTTACTCATGTCCAGCTGGCTCTTGCTATCTGCAAGATTTATGGCCTGCACTTTCAAGGTAGTGGCGCCCCCCTGGCGCCATGGCTTCAGTGACAAAGCGTGAATTTTAAAATTCGTGATTTCGTGATTTATGTAATAAAAATATGCTTCGCAGAGTGTGCTTAATTTCTTTACTTATACAGTACTTATAAAGTTATCCCTGTTCTTCCTTCTTGCCATATGTATTTTAAAGAATTTATTCAACTTAAACACTTTTTTTGCCGCTTAGCAATAGACAGAGGATAGGCTACATAACAGCTTCGCAATATATGTGAGCTGCTCTGCAAAATTAATATTGAAGTATTATTAGTGAATGCATTTAAAAGCTTACATGCAAACTTTACAATAGTGCGATATTATTACTAATGTTTTGAGCAACAGCCATGTTCAACCCTGCACTCCTTTTCATCTTCCAACTAAATAACAGCTTGTGCTCAAAGATAATCATCACTTATACTTTGTCACTTCTCTTGCCCCTTCATCTCATTGAAAGCAACAACATTCATACACAATCACCACTAATGCCTACTATCAACTTGCATAATAAACAATCGTGCACACTTACCACTACAGCCCATACACTGCTCCTCAGCAATCGCTGCTGCCACAAAGTACTCCTCGCATGCCTAGACTCCTGCACAAACAGTACTCTTAGCCGGTCAACGCTTCTACCTTATTACAACCCTACCTGTTAACTACTCCTACCCAAACACTACTCCTGTACAAATAACAGTCCCACAACACTACAACTCTTAAACATTACTTCCTCCTACTCTACCGCCTCTCTTTACAAGTTGCCTCTCTTACCCTATCACTACTTCCATCTCAACACTATTCCTTCCCTGTCGCCGCTGCTTCAGTATCGCCAATACCACATCGCCTCCTGTCTTTTAACTACTTCTGCTGATTTCTTATCAAAAACCCTTAACAGTCTTTCATAATCAATGCTTCTACCTCTAAACTGCGCCTCAAAACTCCATCTGTTCCCACGTCACTGGTAACAAAAAAATACCCCCAACTCCCCCGGCCCAGCCCTAACTTACCGTGCTACTGGGGAGGGCTCCACTCATCTACCGGTCACAACTCCATGCGCTCTGTGCAAAGGGGCAGGCACCAACAATGTGCCTCACCCCCCTCCGGAAAACGACCGGCCGCACTGCTTTCCATGGGCCCCCTCCTCTCAAAACCCGGAACACTCCTCGGCCGGCCACAACCGCGGGGCTTTCCCTTTCGCATGGGAGACCCGCGTCAGCATGCGGCAACGTCGCTTCCGCTTCCTTCTGGCGGCCCCGCCCACAACCAGGCGGGGCGCGGCAGCAATTTCAGCAAAGTCGTGGGGTAGGCACCCGTTAACATTAAAATAAAGTTATACCAATGCACAAATAAGTGCTAGACACCCTCCAAATATCAGGGCATAAAGTAGGGTATGCTCCTGCAAATTTAGAATAAAACAGTACTACAAAAACTCTTGGCTGGATACCAAACATACCTTACCACTTCTTCTGCCCCATAACTTACCCTAGCCCTTTACAACTCCAATTTAATAATTTGTGCACCAATTAAGTGCCACTTACCATTAACTGCCTCTTTCCATTCACTACGCCTATCTCTTCACTACCCCAATCTATACACTACTATAATATTGTCAGTACTCCTATCATTTTGCCACTCGGGCACACTTACTGCTAATACACAAAATCACCACTCCTACTCTATCACTTCTCCAACCATGTTACTTTCCTTGCCCATCTCTTCTCCAAAAGAATCACCACTCCTTATTTATTATCAGTCAAATATCAACATTAATCTTCAGTGTCACTTCTCCAACTTCCTCACTTTCCCTACCTTGTCACTATCACCTCCCCTTCCCCATCACTTTTCTTGCGCTGTCACTGCACGATAACCACCATTGCTCCTTTCACCACTCGTACATGTTAGTAAACACCCCACAAATGCCACTCCTCCCTGTTCGCTACTCATACACATTCACTCCTCCTACTTTCCACCTCTCCTTCCCTGTTGCCTCT
The DNA here is from genome assembly GCF_964261635.1 of Lissotriton helveticus. NCBI lineage: Eukaryota > Metazoa > Chordata > Amphibia > Caudata > Salamandridae > Lissotriton > Lissotriton helveticus. The sequence goes on along the minus strand of NC_136073.1, from coordinate 646,721,120 downwards.
CTTAATGCATCATTGCTCCTCTCCTATCACTGCTCATAACTTATCACTCATACCACGTCACCACTACTACACTAAAACAGCTTCTACTATATAACACTCTTACACGTTCACAGCTACTGCTGTTCACTAGTCTACTACCATGAAAAAAAAAATCAAAATTACTGCTAACAAATTTACTGCTCCTGCCACTCAGAACTCATATCCAAACACACCCTACCACTTCTTCTGCCCCATCACTTCTCCTGTCCCTTAACAACTTTCATTTAATAACTTTAAAACTACGTTCACTTCCACTATCCATTAACTGCCTCTATCTATTCACTGTGCCGAAATCTTCATTACCCTATCCATACACTACTAAAATATCATCGCTGCTTCTGTCTAGTTGCCACTCTACTCAGCTATTGCTACTGCACATAAACACCACTCCTACACTGTCACTTCTCCAGCAGTGAAGCAACTTTTAGATAAATATTATGTTACATTGCAAAACACTAATGCAATACTTCCCTATATTACAACTTTGCAAATCTTTTTAAAAAATATATTTGTGTGAAATTTTGTCTTTTACAAAACCGATTAATGTTTGAAGATTGTTAACTAAACTGAAAAATGTGTGCAATTTAAATTTTAAATGTTTACTATAGATAGTTTATTGACATATACAATAAAGATGTGAATGTTTTTACAACAAATATATTTTATATAAAACTTTTAAAAGGTATTAAAATGTGGAAAATTTACTTACAAAGTAAAGAATAACTTTATCCATAGGTATAGATAAATACAGTATATTCGCAACCAATAAATTACTTACTACCTCTTGCTCCTAGCACAACTGCAAAATTAGCTTTACTTGTCAAAAAAACTTTCTACTAAGCATCCATAACTACAACAAGCAAGCCTAGTTCTTTCTGTGCTTGCACTCCTGATTCATATGTTGGTGGTGACAAGCACACCATTAATGTTCTGGAGATCCAAAGTGGAGCTGCACATTAATTTCAATTGCATTTCATATAACTTATGTTATGGTGTTATTTTGGTGTGCCAGCATTGTGGAATTTTTATTCGATGCCAGGTCCTGGTGTGTGTCTCTCATGTATACGGTTTCATTACTGTGGACGTCAAGTGACTTTTACACCAGGTTGTCCAGGGTTGCATGTTCAAAAGGTTCAGGTTCAATTACTTAATTTTTCTTTATTTTTCATTCTGTGCATGTCATGTTACCTCTGCTTAGGTTTGCCAAGTTGACACTTGCACATGTGCAGTATTCTCTTTAAGTATTGCACATATCTATCAACTTATTTCAATTTGAACTTAGTTTCAATTACTCAATTATATCAATGTAAATGCATGAATGCAGCATTCCTTTGTAGGGGATGTGTATCAATTTTTATTTATTCCCTTGTAGGGGATGTGTATCCATTTTTACTTATCAATGTGCATGCATACCAGTTATATTCCCTTGTTGGGTTTACATTGTGTTGTACTTGTCACTGTCACTCAATAGTTAAATTTCTCAAGTTTTTCAATGTGTGACCTTCATGAGGTTGTACAATGTTGTTACTGCCTTTCATCAATTTCAATGTTTTCAATGTTTGACCTTTTAGGTTTTCAATATGGGGGTTTATCCCTCTCAATTTTTCAATGCTTTTTCTGTATAACCTTCGCTATTTTGTGAGGTTACACTCTTCAAGTTTTCAATGTGTGACCTTTTACGAGGTTGTGTCTATAGGAGTTTTACACTCTCCATTACTCAGTACATTTCTGCTGAATTTTATTGTTCGATATTCAAAGTGTCTAAACTATATTTTTAATTGCTATGTTTACAGGGTAGTATGAAAGATCTCTTGTTGTCCTTTCCTCTGCTTCTCTGTTTACTATTTTAATTTACTCAATGCCTGTCTCCTTTCATACTGTTCCGGTTGGTTGGTGTGTCTGGAGTAGTTCTTGAGTTTATCTCTGTATTCTCTTTTTCTCGTTGTTTTATGGAGAAGGGATGAATAGTATCTACTTTTGTGTTCATATCTTTTCTATTTTACTCCTCAAGGCTTACTGTTTCTTTATGCACGTTGCATTGCCTTGTATTTTCAGATAAGGAGTGTGTTTGGTCTTTATCCGTTCAATCCTTTTTCTGTATTTTCTATCTCTCATGCTGTGCAGTGTCTCCTGTCACATCTGTCTGGCCAGTGGGTGTGTCAGCAGGTAATTATCGGTATGCGTTTGCTTTCTTTTATTTTCTATGCTCCTATCTTCATTGTTCTGTTGTGGAAGAAGGGGAGGTATGTTGTATTCCACTTATTGCATATTCCAATGTATGCCTTTACCTACTTCATGCCTTCTAGTGGAATGCCTCTTCACTGTGATGCATCATGGAAGGTTGGGTGCTGGTTTAAGATAAGATGTGAGAGTATAGGAACAGTGTGCGAAAGAGCAGAAAAATTGGAAAAAGGAATGGTGAGGAACATCACCATAAAGAGGAGTGCCAGGCACTGCAGTACCCAAAGGCAGGGAAAAGAATAATGAAAAGAGCTCAGCCCTGAGCCCCAATCCTGCCAGTACTGAGCAAGCCCTCCCTGGAGATAAAGAACATATGTAAAATGTCAAGATAGCATGTAGCAGGACTACAACCCCAAGCAAAAACAATGATGGGGAACCAGTCCGAGACAAACAAGGAACGACAAAACTCCAAGACAGCCCCATCACAGAGTGTGAAACCCCCATAAGGAACAAAAGGGTAGAGGCACAGCCAAAAAAAGACCCCAACCTCGAGGATAGCAGAGGGACTAGAACCACTAGTATGAAAAGCAGGAGAGGGGTTGGAGGGGGGGGGGGTAGGGCCCAACCTGGAGCAACCAGAGCATAAGGGCACAAAAGCACCTATAAACCTATCCTCCAATGTACCAAAATACAGAGGAGAAAGAACAATTAAACAGGACGAAATGTCCTGTCAGAAAGAGGGAAAGAATGCACTCATAAAAGACACAGCCATCCACAGGGAGGCGAGTGCAGAAGACCAAGCCAACAGTCCTGGCAGAACAGGGAGGAAGGGCGGGCCGTGAAGGAATCTGCGGCTAGAATCGTCTCTACCAGATACATCGTTACCGAAGGTAAGTAACTCGTACATCTGATAGAGACTACTAGCCGCAGATTCCTCAACGTAGAATAGATATACCCTAGCCATACCCAGAGGGGGGAGGGTCTGCAAGAGGACCCCACCGGCCTGGACAGAACAGATAGCCCCACAGGGGATGGTCAAACGGACAGGGTGAAGAGACCTGTCCCCCCAGGCAAGGGGAACCCCTACACGTAGAAGCCCACCGCCCCCAGAGGGGATGCTGGAGGACAAGAAAAGAGGTAGCCTGTCCTCACTCAGCAGAAGAAACAAGGGCAAGGTGAAAAGAGGCCAAAGCACCCCACGCCCATACAAGGTAACAGAGCCTCCACCCAAGGTCAAGACAATGAAGAGGAGCACCAAGGGAGAAGAGCAACCTAGAGACTCCAAGGAGAAGAGAAAGAGCAAAGGCAAGCCCCCCACCGGGAACACACCCAGTGAAGAGGGCAGCCAAGCCTATCACAACCAGAAGGCAAAAGGCCAGACAAAACGTCGCCGCTAGCAATAAACAGGCAGAAGCAGACAGGGGAGCCCGAGGTCACCCAGGAAGAACCATCCAACGCTCCGCAGGGACAGACTGTGCCCAAAAGAGGGACAAGGAACACAAGAACAATCTCATCCCCCAAGGAGAACTAAATGCAGGGCCCACTGGAAGAAGCGGACAAGGCAAGGACGACCGTCCCACTGAAGCGCCACGAAGGCACAACGGTGCAGAAAGACAGTAGGTCGGCACCGGCAAGCACAGCCAGATGCAGAGAACACCACGGAACGATGGACTCAGGGCAAGCCAGACGCCAGCCGGAGACAGAGCTTACGTAACAAAACAAATACCAATGCTGAGAATTTCAGTTTACCAACAAATCATTTACTAAAGTAGCTGTTTTGAATGTAACAAAAACAACCCGCTTATAGTATAGCAACATTCGAGATTTATTCTCTTTTATAGAATTTTTTCACTTATTATAACACTATTTTTAGTGCATGGAAATACAAACAATTTTATATACAATATATACATCAACGAACATAAATCACAATAAAACATTTACACACTTCATACATGCTTGGCCATTCAGTCATACAAAACACATTCACACAATATGACCTAAATGTAAAAGAATCAAAAACAATAAGTCCACGTATCGGTAGTAAATCAATGGAAACGATCCTTTCGTGATTTTCAATTCTAAAGTCTGTACAAGTCACAATTCAAAACAGAGTGACCACATCTCTTGTGGCAAGTTAAAAGGGCCGTTGTAAAACACCAGTTATAAGCCAGATACGGGACTTGGTTGGTCGACGCGTTTCGAACCCCTGTTTACTGGTGGGGTTCTCCTCAGGACCGGAATGGTTCTGTAAAAATAACAAAAACTTGCTTAAGAATGGTGTCTAAATGAGGACTAGAGACTAGCTCCCGTGTGAAGCAACTGCCGCTCCCTACCTTGAGTCACCTGTCGAATGATCAAACGGTGAAAGAGTAGATTCCAAACACGAAATTCAAATGTATTTCCAAAGGAAGAAGTGCTCGCGGGGGCTGCAGAAGGAATAAACAGAGAAGCGCGCTGCATTTAGTCACACACACTGACACTCAATCACTCTGGTAACCCTAGTTTGGAGGGTACAACTCACCCGCTAGAGTAATGGCTTCTAACTCGCTGGCATCTTCGAGTTTCTCCTTGTTACTTGAGAGTGGCTGAGCCACCGCTGGAAAAGAAACGGAAGAGAGTCGTGAGTCTGTCGGTGTAGCGGGGCCAAATTACACCCGTGGCACAAGTGGAGCTGGTGGAAACACACACCGATGGAGAAAAGGCGTCCGTCCTTCACTCGGGTTTGGGGAATGATTCACCTAGGCTGGCTGTATGAGCGTGGCTGGTACTTCCTGGTTACAATACGTCCCGGGTGGTTCTGGGACTTGTAGTTCGATACCCGGGCGGGCTGTCCAGGATGGCAAAAGTAAGCAATGGACTGGATCTGCATTCACTCGGACTGTCAAAAAGACCATTAATTAGCGGATCAGACATTGGGTTTGTAGATTTCAGAGATTTCATTTAAGCCCCTTATTGCTGTATTAAACTTCATAATTAACATCGCCTCGCGCTGGGCTAATTTTGCATCCAAATCACCGCCTCTTGGGTCTCTTTCAATTTTCGATAGGACTGTCCATCTTAGATCAGTTTGCTCATGTTTTAAGTTCGTCCAATGATTGACCAATGGGGCATTTTCGACCCCTCTGCGAATTCGCGATTTATGTTGCGTTATCCGATTTCTGACTTCTTGCGTGGTCTTACCAATGTAAACCAAAGGACATGGACAGACAATGGCGTACATTTTTGGTCTTACAATTCGTAAAAGTGTCATGCTTCCAATGAATGTTTTCAAAAGTGAATACAGATTCTTCTATGGTTTCATTACAGCAAGTACACGTCCCGCATTTGTGGTGTCCTTTGGTTGGGGGTAATCCAAATAGGCTTTGCAATGTTGGAGCCTTAACTATCGGGAGGGCAGCTCTTACGATGTGATTGGCCACACTCTTCTCTTTTTTATACGCAAAAAGTGGTGGTACGGTGAAATCTTCATGGAGGTTTTTTAGTAAATGCCAATTGGACATTATGAGTTTTTTATGTTGGTTTGCCGCTGGACAGAAAGTGGTGACACACACCATCCTTTTTACATTCTTTTTCATCTTCCTTTCAAGTAGAGTCTCTCGTGGAGTCCACCAGGCTCGTTTGAGGGAGTTTTTTAGTAATTTTTTAGGGTATCCTCTTTGAATGAGACGGTTTTTCAACTGGTCAGCGTGTTTGAAATACTCCTCCTTTTCTGAACAATTACGGCGGATCCTTAAAAATTGTCCATATGGTAGATTTTGTCTTAAGCTGCGTGGGTGATTGCTGTTGAAGTGCAACGCTTTATTCCTATCTGAAGGCTTACGAAATAAAGTTGTACTTAGGCCTTCTTCATGGGGTTCTACTTTCACGTCCAAAAAAGTGATAGATTCATTGGATGCTGTGACTGAGAACTTAATGTCGCTTGTTTTTGAATTCAGCCAACCGACAAATTGATTCAAATCTTCGTGTCCTCCTGTCCAGATCAGGAACACGTTGTCAATGTAACGCATATAGTTGGAAATGCGGTTGCTGTAGGGGTTGTCGTTATATATGAACTTTTCTTCGAATAATCCCATAAACATTATGGCTAACTCTGGAGCAAAGGGGCACCCCATCTCTACCCCCTTAATTTGGTAAAAGAACTCTGCATCAAAAGTAAAGACGTTTTTCTGTAGTGCAAAGCGGGCCAGGTCGAGGATGAAATCAGTGGGGACTCTCACTGGTTTTTCCCTATTTTCTAAAAACACAGTCAGAGTTTCTAGAGCTTGTTCCTGCGGGATTTGGGTGTACAGAGACACCACATCCAATGTAACCAGGAGTTGTCTTTTGTGGTCAAAGTTGATGGTAGCTATTCGGTTCAGAAAAGCAGTTGTATCTTGTAGATGGGCTGGGATAGTCTGAATGAAAGGTTTAAAAAAGAAATCGATGTACTTCGCTATCGGTTCAAAAAGTGAATCACAACCCGAAATTATGGGGCGGCCTGGAGGGTTATTTTCATCTTTGTGCAATTTAGGGAGCACATAGAACACTGGGGTTCTAGGGTTTTTATTTTGTAAGAACGCTAGTTCTTTAGGCCCTACAAATCCTTGGTCAAAGCCTCTTTGAATCACTTCGAACATTTGATTTTTTATTTCTGACGTGGGATCTTTTCCGATGCGTCTGTAGCAATTATGGTCACTTAACTGACGGTGTACTTCCTGTTTATACTTGGCAATATCCCAAATGACAATTGCTCCGCCTTTGTCGGCCTGCTTGACTACAATGGTATTGTCATTTTTTACAGTTAATAAAGCATCTTTCTCGGCCTTTGATAAGTTATATTTAACAAAGGTTTTCTTTTTTTCGATTGAAGATATTCCAGATAGAACAGTCGAGTTCGCTTCACCCAACCATGGGAAATGAGAACACGTCAAAAGTTCTACAAGAATTAGACAATTCACCAATTTATAATCTTTCGGACAGGATTCTTACATCAGCTGAAACATCTGTTTTGACCAAAGGACTCAATTTCGTGCCGTCTAGACCCACGGATTTTGTTAAGATGAAACTGGAGACATTAGAATTCTGCCGGAAGATCCGTCTAAAAACATTCTTTCATGAATCAGATGAAAACCCACAAGAAGAAGCGACAGGTTTGAAAAGAAAATCGTCCTTTTGTCCGAAAGGACCTAAAATTCCCAAGGAAGTCATTGCGTTCGAACGTACTGTTCTATCCGGAATATCTTCAATCGAAAAAAAGAAAACCTTTGTTAAATATAACTTATCAAAGGCCGAGAAAGATGCTTTATTAACTGTAAAAAATGACAATACCATTGTAGTCAAGCAGGCCGACAAAGGCGGAGCAATTGTCATTTGGGATATTGCCAAGTATAAACAGGAAGTACACCGTCAGTTAAGGTGACCATAATTGCTACAGACGCATCGGAAAAGATCCCACGTCAGAAATAAAAAATCAAATGTTCGAAGTGATTCAAAGAGGCTTTGACCAAGGATTTGTAGGGCCTAAAGAACTAGCGTTCTTACAAAATAAAAACCCTAGAACCCCAGTGTTCTATGTGCTCCCTAAATTGCACAAAGATGAAAATAACCCTCCAGGCCGCCCCATAATTTCGGGTTGTGATTCACTTTTTTAACCGATAGCGAAGTACATCGATTTCTTTTTGAAACCTTTCATCCAGACTATCCCAGCCCATCTACAAGATACAACTGCTTTTCTGAACCGAATAGCTACCATCAACTTTGACCACAAAAGACAACTCCTGGTTACATTGGATGTGGTGTCTCTGTACACCCAAATCCCGCAGGAACAAGCTCTGGAAACTCTGACTGTGTTTTTAGAAAATAGGGTAAAACCAGTGAGAGTCCCCACTGATTTCATCCTCGACCTGGCCCGCTTTACACTACAGAAAAACTTCTTTACTTTTGATGCAGAGTTCTTTTACCAAATTAAGGGGGTAGCAATGGGGTGCCCCTTTGCTCCAGAGTTAGCCATAATGTTTATGGGATTATTCGAAGAAAAGTTCATATATAACGACAACCCCTACAGCAACCGCATTTCCAACTATATGCGTTACATTGACGACGTATTCCTGATCTGGACAGGAGGACACGAAGATTTGAATCAATTTGTCGGTTGGCTGAATTCAAAAACAAGCGACATTAAGTTCTCAGTCACAGCATCCAATGAATCTATCACTTTTTTGGACGTGAAAGTAGAACCCCATGAAGAAGGCCTAAGTACAACTTTATTTCGTAAGCCTTCAGATAGGAATAAAGCGTTGCACTTCAACAGCAATCACCCACGCAGCTTAAGACAAAATCTACCATATGGACAATTTTTAAGGATCCGCCGTAATTGTTCAGAAAAGGAGGAGTATTTCAAACACGCTGACCAGTTGAAAAACCGTCTCATTCAAAGAGGATACCCTAAAAAATTACTAAAAAACTCCCTCAAACGAGCCTGGTGGACTCCACGAGAGACTCTACTTGAAAGGAAGATGAAAAAGAATGTAAAAAGGATGGTGTGTGTCACCACTTTCTGTCCAGCGGCAAACCAACATAAAAAACTCATAATGTCCAATTGGCATTTACTAAAAAACCTCCATGAAGATTTCACCGTACCACCACTTTTTGCGTATAAAAAAGAGAAGAGTGTGGCCAATCACATCGTAAGAGCTGCCCTCCCGATAGTTAAGGCTCCAACATTGCAAAGCCTATTTGGATTACCCCCAACCAAAGGACACCACAAATGCGGGACGTGTACTTGCTGTAATGAAACCATAGAAGAATCTGTATTCACTTTTGAAAACATTCATTGGAAGCATGACACTTTTACGAATTGTAAGACCAAAAATGTACGCCATTGTCTGTCCATGTCCTTTGGTTTACATTGGTAAGACCACGCAAGAAGTCAGAAATCGGATAACGCAACATAAATCGCGAATTCGCAGAGGGGTCGAAAATGCCCCATTGGTCAATCATTGGACGAACTTAAAACATGAGCAAACTGATCTAAGATGGACAGTCCTATCGAAAATTGAAAGAGACCCAAGAGGCGGTGATTTGGATGCAAAATTAGCCCAGCGCGAGGCGATGTTAATTATGAAGTTTAATACAGCAATAAGGGGCTTAAATGAAATCTCTGAAATCTACAAACCCAGTGTCTGATCCGCTAATTAATGGTCTTTTTGACAGTCCGAGTGAATGCAGATCCAGTCCATTGCTTACTTTTGCCATCCTGGACAGCCCGCCCGGGTATCGAACTACAAGTCCCAGAACCACCCGGGACGTATTGTAACCAGGAAGTACCAGCCACGCTCATACAGCCAGCCTAGGTGAATCATTCCCCAAACCCGAGTGAAGGACGGACGCCTTTTCTCCATCGGTGTGTGTTTCCACCAGCTCCACTTGTGCCACGGGTGTAATTTGGCCCCGCTACACCGACAGACTCACGACTCTCTTCCGTTTCTTTTCCTGCGGTGGCTCAGCCACTCTCAAGTAACAAGGAGAAACTCGAAGATGCCAGCGAGTTAGAAGCCATTTCTCTAGCGGGTGAGTTGTACCCTCCAAACTAGGGTTACCAGAGTGATTGAGTGTCAGTGTGTGTGACTAAATGCAGCGCGCTTCTCTGTTTATTCCTTCTGCAGCCCCCGCGAGCACTTCTTCCTTTGGAAATACATTTGAATTTCGTGTTTGGAATCTACTCTTTCACCGTTTGATCATTCGACAGGTGACTCAAGGTAGGGAGCGGCAGTTGCTTCACACGGGAGCTAGTCTCTAGTCCTCATTTAGACACCATTCTTAAGCAAGTTTTTGTTATTTTTACAGAACCATTCCGGTCCTGAGGAGAACCCCACCAGTAAACAGGGGTTCGAAACGCGTCGACCAACCAAGTCCCGTATCTGGCTTATAACTGGTGTTTTACAACGGCCCTTTTAACTTGCCACAAGAGATGTGGTCACTCTGTTTTGAATTGTGACTTGTACAGACTTTAGAATTGAAAATCACGAAAGGATTGTTTCCATTGATTTACTACCGATACGTGGACTTATTGTTTTTGATTCTTTTACATTTAGGTCATATTGTGTGAATGTGTTTTGTATGACTGAATGGCCAAGCATGTATGAAGTGTGTAAATGTTTTATTGTGATTTATGTTCGTTGATGTATATATTGTATATAAAATTGTTTGTATTTCCATGCACTAAAAATAGTGTTATAATAAGTGAAAAAATTCTATAAAAGAGAATAAATCTCGAATGTTGCTATACTATAAGCGGGTTGTTTTTGTTACATTCAAAACAGCTACTTTAGTAAATGATTTGTTGGTAAACTGAAATTCTCAGCATTGGTATTTGTTTTGTTACATAGGTTTGGTTGGACTCAGCCTTGCTGAGTTAGGAGTCAAGGCCCTTGTGTGTTTTTTGAGCCGGAGACAGAGAGCAGGAAGGGGAAGAAGGATCCGGACACGCTCCAGGGCGGACTCCGCACACACAGCCCAAACAGAAGTGGAACCAGACAGAGCCATGACGCCAGGCCGCAGACAGCAGGCCAGACCAGACGAACAGCGCAGCGACCCCGGAGAAGGACACCCCGGGGCACAACTCAAGCCATTCCAAGCCATCAGCAAGAGGATTGCATCTGCAACATACCGTAACGTCACGGAGACCAGAGGCCCGAAGGCGACCACAGTTCCCCAGCGCACAACAGGGCTATATAACAGCTAACACTACCCCACAAAGGGCATGTTACGTCCCAAGACATGGGAACCTCTTAGGAAAAAACTTTCGCAGCAGAGGACAACAGAAAAGACCTGCGGAAAAACACGCAGAAGGCTTGTCAAGCAGCCAAAGAGCAAGAAACAGAAGGCCTAATCTCAGGGCCAACATGGTGTAGAAACCCAAGCAAAAACATACAGCCACGAGGGGACGGCCAGCAGCCAACAGAAGCACAGTCCCAACAAGGAGGACTCGAATGCACATGAAGCACACAGATCACACAACTGCCCCAACGGAAGAACACCTCCCAAAAACCAGAGCAACTCACAGGTCACTGAAAACTCAGAGGTCAATGAGGGGGAGAAGAAGTAGGAGGAGGAGTAGGAAGCCGAAGCCCCGCCAAGAAACTCTGAATGGCCGAGTCCGCGAGTGGAACAAAAGAGCGCCATCGAAAGGAAGGTTCAACAGCCGTTCCCAAACGTTCTCCGGGAACACACTGTCCCGAAGTCAGGCATGGCCAAGAAGTGCAACCGAAGAAGCCATGGCACGACCAAGCAACTCTGAGAAGTCCAGAGCGGAGCGAAGAATAAACGCCGCCAGCTTCTGGCCATCCAAAACATGGGTCCTCAAATCAACACAGGCACCCTCCTGAGAAGCGGCAGACATAAGGGACTTCGCCGACTCCCACAAGCAAGAAGTGCCCCTAGCCAAAACACACAACGTGTTAAGGGCCCGCAGAGTTGAGGCGAATATATTGCGCCCCCAAGAGTCCAGCCAGCGGGCCTCCCGTGACGGGGGAGACAACAGCAGCGGCAGAGAGGGAAAGGCATTCTGCCACACAGGGCCTCTGGTAGAGGGGTGGAGAGAAAGACACACCGGATCACGCAGCGCCGGATGTTTGTGGTGCAGAAGGTGTTGGGGCACCGGGTCCCCCATGGCGGGACGGCCGCAAGTCCCCAAAAGAGAAGAATGGAGTGAACCCTTGAAGGGATGCAGCAGCTCCCTCCCACCAGAGCCCTGATGGAGAACCTCCAGAAGATGATCCGTGGGGAAATGGGCAGCTGGATCACCCATGTGCAAAATTCCCACAGCGGTGGAAAAAGCGCATGCGAAGGCCGCACCCGCCTCCGTAGGGCCCCGCGGTGGGGAAAGCAGCTCCTCAGTAGGCGACAGCTGCAAGCTAAGGAAGCCATTCCCCAAGCCAACCAGAGGAAGGAAGGGCCAGGTCCGGAAAGGAGGAAGAGGGACGAAGGAGTGGGGGACCTGCGGTGAAGACCGCGGTGACGGCGAGGAGCCGTCCTTACACGACGTCGGGGGAAAAAGCCACGACGCGTCGGCCCGTCTCCGGCGAGGATGACACCAGCAAGCGTCGAACCTCCGGAGAAGAGGCGTCCGAGGACGAGTCAACGCGCCGACGTTGGCCTGGTGCCGTACAGTCTGCAATCTGAGTCAGGACATTGTCGTCCAACACCAGGGGAGACGCCGGAATGACCTGCGCCACAGCGCTCGGCGCAGGAGACCGGGGCTGGGCCAGAGCCGGGGCGTCGAGGGAACGGCGCCGGAAAGGCGTCGACCCGCCCTCCAACGAGGCAGCTGTCTGCGTGGAGGGGCGAGAGGGACCCGGGGAAGGACGAGGGGTCCCACGCCAACCTCGGCCCATGACTGGACGAGAAGGGCCCTCCGCCAGCCCCTGCGGCGGCACCAGGGCCAGCTGATGCTGGCCCCGAAGCGGCGTCACCTCGGACGAGGCCACTGCCTGTCCCCAGGACCGAGTGGGACTCGGGGGTGCGACCCGAGGACCGAGTGGGACTCGAGGGTGCGACCCGAGGACCGAGTGGGACTCGAGGGTGCGACCCGAGGACCGAGTGGGACTCGAGGGTGCGACCCGAGTCCCGGCGACCTCCTGCGACACCACAGGGACTCCCGCAGGAGTTTGCAGCGAAGCAGAGGCGCCGTGGTCCGAAGGAGGGACCCCTGAAGGGCCGCACCCCAACGGCACCACATCCTCCGAATCTGGATCTGCACCAGTTGGCGCCGGCAACTCCGCGGAGGGCCCTGCACACTGCAAGGGATCCGCTGACGTCCCAGAAGGGGGAGGAGGAGGAGAAGCCAGCGAGGCCTGCAAAGCCGCCGCATATGTCTCCATCTGGGCTCTAGACGCCCCCACAACGGGAAACGGCGGATAGGGAACGGCACGCAGGGCCGCATCACCCGCGGAGAGCCCGCGCCCCCAACAGGTCGGGAACCAGCCCTCGGGGACAAACTGCAACACTTACTGACAGGTGAGCGACGCTCATGCGGTCTGGGAGAAGGACGATGTCGAAGACGGAGGCGGCGGTTCCTGAAAACCCTCCGCAGAGGCCGGGCGTGGTGAAGACGCCAACCTGGACATGCAAGCTGAGAGAAGTTTCATCCGGCGCTCCCGCCGGGACTTCGGTTTCATCTGCTGGCACGCCTCAGTGGAGTCGTGGTGTTCTCCCAAACACATAACAAGAAAGTGTTACCATCAGATTGGTGATAACATCCCTGATCTTGGGCACACCCTTATGTTCTTGAAAATCAAGACTCCTTGTTTATTTCATCAATGTAAAGATTGCAAGTAAACGCCACATGTGACAGCTCTAATGTGGTGTATCTGATAAAATGCCCATGTGGTAAGCCTTACATTGGCAAAACTGAGCGAAAGATTAAGACTCGTATTAATGAGCATAAGTCTAATATCCGTACCAAAAATGCAAAGTCCAACATTGCGAACCATTTTAATGAGGAACAACACAATATTTCTCAACTGAAATTTATGATTTTGGAAACTGTAAAAAAGCGAGATAACATGGACAATAACAAGTACTTATTACAGCGAGAAATGGCATGGATTTTTAAATTACAAACTATGAAGCCGTTTGGATTAAACGACCGTCTTGAATTTGCATGCTTCATTTGAAGATACCCCCTATGGGGTACATGATGTCTGACACTAGATCCCTTGAGTGCAATGGTTTTGCACGCTATACACATTCAGCATGATATATACAATGAGTTATTAATTTGTGTTGATTTTGATTATCTGTACATGACATAGGTTATCCGGTTACCATTTAACCAGATCACATATACATAGATTCACGGTGATTTAGTTTCCCCTTCCAACATGGCTTCCATGCTTCGGGTCACACTAGTCCTTTTTTAATGCCGACTAGTCACATACTAGACTAAGATGGCCGACGCAATCGGGAAGTCCGCTTTTTATGTTTATAGAGTTGAACGCGCCCTTCATTAAATGCCGACAAACACCCGCTCACTTACAGTGCCGAACGAGATTGTTTCCCCGATCATGCAGCTGGCCCACATTTATTCCGGTAAGCTACCAAGCGTTTCTGCCGCTCGAACCTGCAGGCATTATTTCTTGAGCCCACACTATAGGCGGGCAATGACAGTTTTCGTGTTTCTTTGCAGAACACGCCTAAAGAAGATCGACTTATCGTAAGCCTATACCCATCTTATACCGACCCTTCTGTTAATAAATAAACCACAGGGTGACGAGTATAAATCATGTAGCAGCACTGTGCATGCTGAGCACTCTTTCACCATCACGGCATAGATGTTGAACACCGTGATATCACACATTTACATAGTTAATCAATCCCTGCATGCTGATACTCGTTTTTTCAATATCCCTATCACCCGCCACTACACTCCTGACATTTCCAAGACCACATCACTCCTTTGTTTATATGGTTGTGAATTTCTGTGTACTTTCAATTGATTATGGTTTAAAGGCTTTTCTGTGTTAAAACAATGTTTCCTTAGATAACTGACTAATACATTGTATATTATGATGGCTTAGCCATGTGGCTTACAGTTATATTTTACATTGTAGAGCTCCCAGATGAAGGGCAGACAAGCCCGAAAAGCATTGGAGCATAATGGAACAGCTATAAGTTCGATATGAGTGGAAATAACTCTATGGATTGATGATAAATTCATAATGAACCTTAAGAAATAAATCTTTACATTGATGAAATAAACAAGGAGTCTTGATTTTCAAGAACATAAAGGTGTGCCCAAGATCAGGGATGTTATCACCAATCTGATGGTAACACTTTCTTGTTATGTGTAACTGACGTGTTAAGGACGGACAAGCTACCTGAAAGAGCACCCAATCCATAAAACTGTTTGATTAACTTGAATTAGTTTGATAAAAACTACAAGGGTGTCACCACCTCATCAATAATGTGGTTCTCCCAAACACCACATGCATCTGGCGTGCACAAGACGAGCACATCTTAAAGCCCGAATGCATTTGCACACTGTTCCCACACACACGCAATAAGTGAAAGGGAAAGGCCTGAATAGGCCTGAGCACGATCCGGATCCGCGTTGCACGCCGAAAAAGAAAAAAATGACGTAGGCGCGCCGGAGTGGGACTTATGTGACCTCGCTGACATCACGTACGCAGACAACGCCTGGGCGGAGTCGCATGATGCTGTCCCCCCCCTGCGTGCAGGGATGCTGTTGCAAAAATTTCCGGATCCAGTCTCACGCCTGGGGATAATTCTACGTTAAGGAATATGCGGCTAGTAGTCTCTTTCAGATGCCTAAGAGCTCCAGGGAGATATCCCTAGCACTGCACTTTTGTTTTATTTTTTTTGAGGACACCATGTGAAAAATCTCAGAAAAGGTGAGCTCCAAATCCACATCAAAGGGGCAGAAAAAAGGAACCCGATGTTGATGCACCAGGGTGAGCGCTTTATAGCTTCTGTGACATTTGTAAGATTAGCAGCCATTGCAAACCTTAATACTGAACCAACGTTATCTACCATATACCAGGAAACAAAGACTGAAGAAAAAAGATGACCCATCAAAGTCGAGACTGCATAAACCAAAGGAGCAAAAAAGAGCACCCACTTCTTTCTTCTCTGCTTAGCAGCCAGTTAAGGCACATTTCTTTTATCCACTTAAGTACCTATGTGTAATGCCTTAAGTCTTTTGTTTGGGAATGTCTTTTATATTGTGATTGAGAGTTCATGTAAATATCTGAGGGTTACATTTAGGAGAATTATAAACACACTGGTCTAGGCGCCAGCCTTTAACAATGTTAACAGGCAAAGTGTGCAGGACCGCAGCACTGCTCCAACTGCAGTGATTGTGCTTTATGCATAGACAGCACTGCGGACACTCAGTGAGGCTGGCAGTCATTGGTTGGTTGGTTTTAGCCTGAACGTGATGCAGCAGAGGAGGACCACTGACTCAACTCTCATTGTTTGGCCCGCACATGGAGGATATTTCATCTCAAAGACCGTTTGCATCTTTGGGTAATGCTGAACCTATCAGGCCCTCAGCCTCCTCCTACAAAGCCATGCCGCTGGGGATATGCCAGAAAACGCAATCTCTGCCCTGCATAGGTGGCACACCCAGCAGCGAAGGGGAGAGTCTGTCAGGAGGCTACCTAAAACTCTGGCAAAAGAGGTCCAGGATGCCTTAGGGCAGAGTGCTCTACCCATGACGTTAGGGCAAAGTAACACTCACACCCAAGACTGGTGTGAATATGGCACCCTTCTTTTCCAAATTTGTAAAAGACCCTAAGAAGTGTATTTATATGCCCTGAAAATCAAGTCCGGACAAAATTCTGGATGTTTCTGAACCATTAAAATGCTAGACATGAGTGAGGAGGTCAAGGAAACAGGAAGCCTCAACCCGTGGGCTGTGCACAACATGATATAAAACTATCAGAAAATGACAGCTATGCACTGTTGAGAGAAAGGTGAGCTTAACTGAACAACATGGATCCCAAGCTAAAAGAATTTGTGACTGCGGAGGCTGTCCCTATTGCATAGGGTTTCGGCTTGTTCCAGGATTTTTTTTCTGCAAGAAATTGGGGAAGTTAGTGATGCATTATTTCTATGCACAGCGCCCATGCCTCCATCAAAAAAACGTTTTTGTTTCCAAGTATTTTGCTATTGGTGACTGAGACAGGGGGTGCTTGTCCAATATTGCAGAGTGACAGGTGATGCCTTGGTGCTTCTCATTTTCACACAGAATGTTAGGGTCCCAAATAGAAATGAATGGTGACAGACCACTGACCTTTTCAGATCAAGAATACAAGTTCACATAGATGCCCAAAAGGAGGGGATTCTCTCCCCGGTCCTGAGGGTGGCTACTATTGTGGTCATACAAGGAGGGCAAGCCATGTGATCAATGTGGGTCCAATAGACCCATTTCTTTGCTGAACTCAGAAGTCAACATCTTGGCCACGATTCTAGCGACTCGCCTCCTGGGGGTGACCAAGGGTCTGATCCACGAAGGCCAGTCGGGATTGATGCCAGGCAGATCTATCCGCCAGAACCTTAGATGCACACATAACAGGCTTATGGAGGTGGTAAACGGGACAGGCCCACAGGAGTTTTTATCATTGGATGCAGAGAAAGCATTCAACGTGGTCAATTGGCAGTTCCTCAACGCTACCCTGACTAAATTTGGACTTGTACCGAAATTGCGAAGCTAGGTGGCACTCCTATAATGCGTGTCAATGGTCGGTGCTCGGCACCCTTCCCGATCAAGAGAGGGACAAGACAGGCCTGCCCCGTCACCTCTCCTCTTTGCGCTTACTCTAGAGTCGCTGGCTTGTTCCATTAGGATACACCCCTTGATTCGTGGAATCCATATCACACCCTCAGACACAGAAGAGCAGAAAATCACGCTCTATGCTGATGACATTCTGATGTACATCACGCACCCCAAAACATCCATACTGGCCCTTTTCGACTTGATCACGGACTACAGACGACTCTCGGGGAACAAAATCAACTGAAATAAATCTATACTGTACTGCCCGACTAACATACAACTAGACTGCCCTCTGCCCGGGGAACTACGAGTAGCAATGAGGGGCTTCAAATATCTGGGTATTTTTGTCACGCCCCACGAAGAGGTGTGTAGGGAGAGGGAGAATTTTGGCATGATCCTGAGCAATTTTAGGGCCGACAGACAGATGGAAAGATCTCCCTCTCACCATGCTTGGTCGAGCGGCTCTCTTTAAAATGAACAACTTGCCTCAACTCTTGTATGCCTTCCAGAACTCAAACCATGCCCGACCCAGGGACATATTTACAGAAATCGATATCATAATAGATCACTGATATGGCGGGACGGGCACCCCAGAATTGCACTTCAGACGCTGCAGCGCAACCCCTACAATGGAGGGATCGCACTCCCTGATATAGAGGCTTACTATTAGGCGTCCCAGCTGATTCCCATAAATGAATGGACACACAAACACAGAGACCACCCCATATATCGGGGGGGGGGGGAGAGGGGGAGGAGAGAGAGAGAGAGAGAGAGAGAGAGAGAGAGAGAGAGAGAGAGAGAGAGAGAGAGAGAGAGAGAGAGAGAGAGAGAGAGAGAGAGAGACTGAGAGAGAGAGAGAGACAGAGAGAGAGACTGAGAGACACAGAGAGACAGAGAGAGACTGAGAGAGACAGAGAGACACAGAGAGACACAGAGAGACAGAGAGAGACAGAGAGACAGAGAGAGACAGAGAGAGACAGAGAGAGACACAGAGAGACTGAGAGAGACACAGAGAGACTGAGAGAGACAGAGAGACACAGAGAGACTGTGAGAGACTGTGAGAGACTGTGAGAGACTGAGACTATACAACACCATACACATCTACATTTCCTTTATGGGGGGGGGAGGTCAGCTCGCATCTACTCCCGCGACTCAAGTTGCCTCGTTGGCAGTGAAGAGGGCTAGCAAGACGAATGAAACCGATTACGCTGACCACACCACTCTGGGAAGGGACTTGGTTTAGAGAATTGGAAGTGTTACTTACCTTCAGTAATGATATATCTGGTAGAGACCCAGTCTAGCCGCAGCTTCCTTAACTTAAAATATCTCCCCAGGCGTCAGACTGGATCTGGAAAATCTTTTTTCCCCAGCAATACCTCTGCACGCCGGGAGGCGTCATCGCCCAGCTCCGTCCTGACGTCGTCCACTAAAGTGACATCAATGGAGCCATAAATGCCTCTCCCGGCGTGTTGACGTCAGTTTTCTACAGGAAACTTTTCAGGGGAGCCATGCAAAAACTGCGATAGCAAAGGAACAGTGTGTGTTAAAGAAGAGCAAAATCGTTGAAATAAAAACAATAAGTAACATAACAAGCACTGGCGTTGCCAATAGGTTTCGCATTTGGAAAGTTGGAGCTATTGGTTTTGTAAATGACATTTTATATTTATATATCGTTATTGGCATTGTCAATAACAATATATAAATATAAAATGTCATTTACAAAACCAATAGCTCCACTTTCCAAATGCAAAACCTATTGGCAACGCCAGTGCTTGTCCTCTATCCTGCAGATTGTACTCTGAAGCGGGTTTGTAAACAAATAACAGTTTGTTTGGGGAATAATGGGTGTTGCACAGCTAACGGAGAGGTATGTCCTGCCTCGTGTCTCAGTGGTAGTTGGAAATATTATTGACTACATTAAAGAAGGAGATGAAATGAGGGCTGCAGTGAAAATATAGTCAAGTGGTAAAGCAGAGTGTGGAGCAGAGGGACAGGGCACAAGAGAGAAAACAAGCATTTGCAATGCAATAGGGCTTGCATTAGTAAAGTTTGAGGGATTATTATTGTAAATGACAAATGTATTAATTATGTTTTTGTTTTTAATTTTTGGAAATTAATAACGTTGTCATTTACAATGCTAATAGTGTTAACTTTTGGAAATGTGACACCCATAGCATTTGTAATGCAATATGTGTTGTCTTTCCGAATCTCCTATCCGTACTCGACCTTTGATCCGCTGTGGGACTGATGAATTTAGAGACGCGTAGATGAGTAATCTTACTAAAGCTTCAGATGTGATTTTTATTCAGATACAATTTTTTATTTAACTAATCCTATAACCATGAGTCAGCCTAGTAAACGACAAACGCATGTATTGTGATCAGTAGAGCTTTCAGGTCTGCCGTGTCGGCTGCCCCCAGTCCGACTTAATATCTCCCTGAGGACCGGTGCCGCTGGTACTGGCAATCAGCAGAGTGCAGATACATGCGAAAGAGAAAGACAAGCATTGAGAGCCTGGCGGGGGGCGAGGGAGCCAGCGAGTGGGAGGGAGGGCCTGTCCTTTTGGAATGTGTAGGTGATAAGATCGGAGTTGAAGGGATACGATAACGATGAAAGGGGAAAAGAGGGAAGTGGGAGGGGATAGAGAGAGAGTTAGCCGGTGGGGTTCCTACTATTTGCTTATGAACTGTTTGCCTCTTTGTGACCGCAACTAGTGATGCAAGATGTCTTACTTGCTTACCCTGATAATACATTGAGTACAGCATTTAAAAGGGTGCAGTATGTTGTTTTAAAACATGACATCTCTCACATGAGCGTCCAATTGCTGGAGGAGCGCAGGACATCCGGGGCCTTTCACACACTCACCAAACACAGGGGAAAGGGTTAACGACCTCCACACGCCGCCGCTGGAGTTGAGAGGCAGGCAGCTGGATAGTGCTTGGGCCCCCGAGAGCCTTAACATATATTTATAAAAGTGTGCAACGTGCCCTGTAGCGTGTGTGACAGTTTTCCAAAGATTTGGCGTTTTAGTCAACAGACGCCGGTTCAATTCTGCGGCATGTAGTTTTATTTTCCCATTCGCAATAGCGGCCTGGAAATCCGGGAATGCAAGTTGGTATAGGCTAAAAAGCCAGGCGTCACCGATGACTTTGGTTTCTAACATACATGCCAACATTTCAGAAGAGCAAAGAGGGAGATTTTTTTTAAAAAATCGGGAGAATGGGGCTTCAAATCGGGTTACTGGCGTGTATGGGCTTTGGAAGTGTGCTGCTGCAGGATTGGACATTTGAAACACAAATGTACGTTTTTTTTCTTACCTTTTACAAGCATGGAGCGCAATGGCAGGCTGAGAGGGTGATGCAAGTGTTGTCCCCCCCCCCCCCCCCCGCCCCTGTGTGACACCCCAGCCGAAAACAGCTTCCTGTGCACACACACGCCCCCCCCCCCCCTACTTCACAGGTCTTCAAAAGACTATTGCCTTGTTAATGACCCTTTGTTGTTTTTTCACCCCATCGAGAGCCCCTGCATGGCCACTTTGACTATTGCTGGAAAAATTAGCACTTCACACAAACGCCCTGTCAACAAACCCCGAGGAATCGGGTTTTTGCTTGCAGGAATCGGGAGGCGGGAGACTAGCCTTCAAATCGGTAGTCTCACGCCTGAATCGGGAGGGTTGGCATGTATGTTCTAAGTGCTTTGCTCAACACTTTCAGGATAGCCCTTGCTGCCTCTGGGCCACATATTGGTACTGTGGAACGAGGACAGATGCATGCTGGGAAGAATGTGCGGCAAATGTGGAATGTGGGCGGGTGAATGAGGAGAGAATGGGCCCCAAATGTCCCTGCCCATGACAAACACATCTTCTCAGCATGCAGAGCACACACACCTTCACTCAGCCACAAACCACATCCCAGCTGGACGCAGCAAACACTGCTAACCATGCCTCCGGCTTTGTTTTTGTTGCCGAATTTGTTTATACCAGTGAAAAACTTAAAAAATATAGATTTCCCCAGACAGATACGTGACCCTGCCTAGTGAGAAAGTATAAATGTGTTATGTGACAAACACATGTTGTTATCTTATGGTTTCTAAACTCACATAAATAATGAATTGCCTGTGCTTGAAAGCTGATGATACGCACACATTAAAATTACCTCTCAAGTTTCAACATGCTTTCACTGTTAGAAATAGGCGTTCAAAAACCAACGAGGGGTACTAATATTTTAATGCTTATTTAAATGAACGGTTCACGGTTTGCAGTCTTTCACATTAGGAAATGTTTCTCTTTTAAAAAAAAAACAATAACATACGAGTAATTCCAATTTAATTTGTAGCCTCGAGAAAGCCTCAAGATTTGTACACCAAGAGGGAAACGTGCATGTGTACAAGCCAGTGCACCACACAACCTAAAGCAACATTTTAGTGGGCAAACAACAACTAAAAAAAAAACTGCTTGGCCTGGACATGGACTTGGAAGTTTGTTTAAAATCTGCTATGGATTAATTTTTAAAATAATCAAAAGGCGAAAGAGAGGCAACCAGCTTACTCTTCAAGGCAGATTCAGGCTCTGTTTAGCGAATGATATCGCAAGACTTGTGGCGATGCAGAAGACAGAGAGGAGCTTGTGATGCGCGGAGGGAAGCCGGATGGGGGCGGGAGAGCCTGGTTGGGGGGGGGGGGGGGCGGGAATGCGAGCGAGGGGAGGAGAAGTGTGGCAGGCGGAAGGCACTGCGAAACCAGAGTGGTGTGGGGCAGAGTGAGTCAGTAAGATCAGGTATCAGGCACATTGCGAGATAGCACAGTATCCCAACGTCTAAGTTATGTTTAGCGAATGATATCGCAAGACTTGTGGCGATGCAGGAGACAGAGAGGAGCTTGTGATGCGCGGAAGAGGGAAACGTGCACGTGTACAAGCCAGTGCACCACACAACCTAAAGCAACATTTTAGTGGGCAAACAACAACTAAAAAGATTACTGCTTGGCCTGGACATGGACTTGGAAGTTTGTTTAAAATCTGCTATGGATTAATTATTTAAAATAATCAAAAGGCGAAAGAGAGGCAACCAGCTTACTCTTCAAGGCAGATTCAGGCTCTGTTTAGCGAATGATATTGCAAGACTTGTGGCGATGCAGGAGACAGAGAGGAGCTTGTGATGCGCGGAGGGAAGCCGGATGGGGGCGGGAGAGCCTGGTGGGGGGGCGGGAATGCGAGCGAGGGGAGGAGAAGTGTGGTAAAAGGATTAGGGAGATGCTCGTGCTTGTGTGGTCACGTGACCCGCTTTTGTGGTCACGTGACTCACATGCACTGTGAAGAAACCGCAGTGGTTTCACTAGTCGATTGAGCACTTGAATTTTCGCCTATTACATTCGCAAGCGAATGATAATAGGCAAAACCTAAAAAAGAGATACAATAGGAAGTTGAAAAAGCACCCAGTACCCGAAGAGACTAAAGGGAGCTCACAGAGCACTTGCTGCAAGCAAGGGCCCAACAAATTGCCAAGACGTGCCCCACCTCGAGGGGGTAACGGCTGCAGCATAAATGATAGGACAAGCCAGACACAGCTTGTCACCACAGGAGGGAAATTAAAAGAACGACCATATTGAAGCAACATGTTGCAAATCAAGTGACTAGAAGTGAACGACCACCAGAAAGATCACTACACATATCCTCCAGAGATTGAAGGAGTGGAACAACAAAGAGTACCTAACACAACCGACTGCCATAGAAAGAGGTACAGGCGTGGATGGTGGGTGGAAATTAAAAAACAGTAAAACTCCGCGCGTGAGGAACACAGGTGGAGCAACATGAGAAGGCAGTAAAAAGTATAGACCTGAACTACCTAAAAACGTGGATGGAGTGGAAAGCCAAAGGGCTCGAAAACCAAACAACACCCCCTGCGCCAAATGGAAGGTGCAAGAACACGCCACCAACCAAACACTAGGACGGAGGGGAGGCCGAAGGGCCCCATGCAGAACAACACACCTTACCCCAATGGGAGGTGCTAGAGCACACCTCCGAAAGACCAAGGCCACCAGAAAAGGTGGCACTAGATGGAAAAACACCATATGAAAAGGCTATCGCAGAGCGGGGAGGATGGGCGGGGTTAAGGAATCTGCGGCTAGACTGTGTCTCTACCAGATATATTGTTACATAAGGTAAGTAACTCTTCCATCTGATAGAGACATCTAGCCGCAGATTCCTTAACTTAGAATAAATACCAAAGCCATACCCCATAGGAGGAGGGTCTATGAAACAACCACCAAGTTCCAGGAGAATATATTTGTCAAAAGGCTTGACGAAACAGGGTGGGAACCGCAATGTCAGGGCAACTGACATAAGACCCAGAAAACTCCGTAAGGAACATGACAACGTTAGAGCATACCGCCTGAACATACACCATAGCGGATGCCAAAACGATACAGGGGACAGTCTGAAGACTGTCCGGCCATAAACTGGAGCCGCAACACGAGGCCCATGTGTGTAAGAAAAAACACACAACAAATGTGTACCCCTTAGGACATGCAACAACAGTGGCAGGGCTGAACCCAGAGTCTAGTGCCAACAGAGACAAAAGAGTCACCATGGAGCAAAAGCTCAGTAGGTAGGCATGCAGCCAAATGTACCAAAAGTTACCACCGTGAGGGGACAACCTGCAAGTCAGGAACACATAGGGGACTCTATCCCGAAGGAGAGAGTGAGCAAGAAGGCCAGATACTAGAGCATAAAGAACCTAGTATGCGAGCACCCCCAATGGCGTGCAGAACCTACACATGGACAGGAATGTTGCCACACATACGTGAAGGGACGAAACCCTAAACAGGGGAGTCGTTCAATTGGTACCACTGTACCGGTGTGCGGTAGAACAGTCACAGAATGCAGGCGGTAACCTAGACCACGAGACTGTCAGTAAGAGATTGAGAAAAGGCACAAACAGAAGCCCATCGCCAGAAGCACACATCGCCATAGACCGACACAGTCTACCAACAAGGAGAATGCCAAGAAGACATGCACAGTAATGCTACCTAAAGAAGCAACTGTGCCAGAAATGGGAGTAAGAGCTCACCCCTAGATAAATAGCTGGTGGGGAGCTCAACACCAGTGCTACAAATGTGAGTAAGAACCCACACCCGGAGAAACAGCTGGGGTGGAGCACAGATCTGGTGGCAGAAAGTTATAGACAAGTGCCACCCTTTGAAGAAGTAAAAAATATGCACAGGGCAGGACCGGAAAAACTGAACCCCCTGTCCTGCACGAAGCAAGGGTCAGGAGACTCTGCTAGGGAAGTGGGGTAGGAGGCAACACAAAGCCGAGACTGAGCCGGCGGGAACTCCCCTCGCCATAGGCAAGAACCAGACAGTACTTGAGCCACAAGAAAGGAGGTAAAGCACAACCTGTGTACACCAATACGGCGAGTATTCACAGAATACAGCAGAGACTGTTCACAGGGGCGCATGTCCACCTGTAGACAGGCAATACAGACCCCAACCAAACAGCAGGGAAGGACACCCCTACTGAGGCGTGGATGTACTACGGACCAACCGTAGACGACCCATTGTAACCCCCGGAGAGAGACCAACCCGATGGATCTCAACACAGGAGGCATCCTACAACAGTTGAAAGAGTCAACTTGCGGCAACACTTCCCAGGTAAGGAAGAGTAGCAATATAACTGCCAACAAATACCCCACACAGGGTAAGGCACAACCCTACAGAAAAAGGGTTCCTCTTGAGACAAGCTCGTGGGCAGAGGCTCTAAAGAAAGGTAAGCGCAGCTAAACCTGCTGTACCAAAATAAGGAAATAACACGGCTAAACAGCCACACAGCTTAGAACAGCTGTAACCCAGAACGGGTAACAGCGAAGAAAGTGACTGCATCGTCACAAAACCAAAAATCCTCCACGAGGATTAAAACCTTGAAAGACAAGCAAACAGACAGGAGGCGCCTGACCGCCGAATCAGCATGGGCGTCAAAAAGAGTGACCCCATCAAATGGTAGATCTCTAAGCCGCTCCTGAACATGCTCTGGGAAAACGCCATTGCGTAACCACAGTGGCGCATGACAACCGACCTGGCCATAATCCGACCCACGCAGTCAGTGGTGTCCATGGCAGACCGAATCGAAAATTGCGCCATATCATGGCCATCACAGATTATGCGGGCCAGATCCGCACGAGAGTTCTCCGGTAAGAAAGGGAGGAGCTGCTCGACAGAGTCCCAAAGGGCAAATGTAGCCTGAGCAAACACACACACCGTGTTTAGGGACCTTAGTCCCGCGCTGGCTGAGGCAAACACATCTCGCCCACATGACTTCAACCACTGAGATTTCAGAGTGGGAGGATGCAACGGAGCAGGAGTAGTCGAGAGAGCTGCCTGAATCATAAATCCACCAACCACAGGATGGAGGGTCAACCAGGCGGGGTCATCGGGAGCTGGGCGATGGCGATGTGCCATAGCACGATCCACAGTGTCCCCCAAAAAGGGCCTCGCCCACGCCCGAGGAGGATGTCAAATAATGACTCCGCAAATTGCAACAATGGCTCCATGTCCCCGCGCCCTGGTGGAGAAGATCCAGCAATGGCTCTGAAGGCCTAGAGACCGAGGGCGGCTGCATCCTCAAAATGTCTGCAGTTCTGCAAATAGCCCTAATAAACGTCCCACTAGCCTCTATGGCCCAGCGAGACTGTGACAGCAAGTCATCAGTAGGTGACGGACGCAAGCTAATCCGGTCACGTAACAGAGGCTCAGCAAAAGGATGAGTAGGCCAGTGCCCCACTGGCGCCCACTCCAGAGAGGGTTGAAATTACTCAGGGGTGGGGAATCCACTGGGACCACACCTTACACCAATAAAGCCGGAGATGGTACCGGTGTTGAACGGCGTCGAGGCGTCGTCGACCCGGCGTCGTCGACCTCCGAAAAGGCCTCGACTGGCAGAGTGGAGCCTGCGCCGTCAACCTCCGAAAAGGCCTCGACCGGCTGAGTCGACCCAGTGTCGGTAACCTCCAGAAAGACTGTGACCGACCAGAGTCGGACTGGCGACGACTCAACATCTCCCGAGGTGGAAACCTGCGGGGAGAGAGTGTGCCGAAGCGGTGTCGTGCACCACGCCGCAGCCACCTCCAGCGATGCCGCAGGGAGCCTCGGAAGGCTGTGCGACGGCACTGTGGAAATGCTAGACGTGTGGGATACCCCTCCGGGCCATGTACCGATGTTGCGGCGACTCTGGAGTAGGAGTCAGGGCACTCGATCGGTGCCGAGGTAAACCCGCCGATGGAGTCCCAACCTGAGTCCCTACCCCCACTGTGGGGCCCAAAGGCGCGCCATGGAGGGGAGTAAAGCAAGAAAGGACTGCAGTAGTCCTCCAACTGGGGTCGAGTCGCCCCAGCACCCGGAAACGGGGGATATGCATGGCCCGACTCCTGGGGGCCTGAGTCCGGCAAAGACCGGGAGCCGCAGGACCTGAAATGATGTCGACACGAATCTGACGAGTCCCGCGACTTCCGTTTGTGCTTACCCGAGGTAGGCTAATGGCGCCAACAGTCCCGGGACCTGCCCCGAACGGGAACGTCCTCCTGTGAGGACCAGCCCCGCTGGACGTCTCTGCTGGCGAGGGGTCCGTTCGCGACATCTGGGCAGACACCAGCTTCATGCGGCGTTCCCGAAGGGATTTCGGCTGCAGATGGCGACAAGCGTCGCACTACACGGAGTTGTGGTGCTCGCCCAAGCACCACATACAGATTTCGTGAGGGTCCGTCTCTGACATCTGTCGCGAGCAGTACCGGCACGACTTTAAGACCCCAGGCATTGAACACACTGTTCCTTGACGCAAAAAGGTGTCGAGAAGGCCTGAAGGTAAGAAAAACAGGCCAGAGGTATCGCTTACCAGGATCCACGTTAGGATGCAGAAAAGAAGAAAACTGACGTCAGCACGCCACGAGGGGCATATATGGCTCCATTGATGTCACTTCCGTGGACTACGTCAGGATGGAGCCGTGCGACGCCGCCTGCTGGCGTGCGGAGGTATTGCTGGGGAAAAAACATTTTCCGAATCCAGTCTGACGCCTGGGGAGATGTTCTAAGTTAAGGAATCTGCAGCTAGATGTCTCCTTCAGATACAAAAGCTCACAGGGTTTGAGACTTGGGACCTTCTCAAGATCTCCACGATAGGGGACATTACTGAAAAAGGGAAGCTTAAAACATGGGAGAAATTCAAGCAAAAATACAACATGAACAACTCCCAATTCCTCAACTACGCACACCTGTAACATTCGTGGCGGGCGGGAAACATCCCCAGTGAGTAACTTCTGGAATACGCTCCCTTGGAAGGCAGACTCCTGCAGGAGGAGCTGATTGTTAAAGCGGTTAACCCTCACATATTAAACCATTAACAACTATATCCCTGATGGGCTGCTAGGCGTCCAAACAAGGTGGGAGAAGGATGTGGAGTGCATGGAGGATATTGATTGGGAGGCAGCATTCATGCACCCCAGGGAGGTGGCCATAAAGGCAAGACTTCGACTCATCCAACTTAAAATACTACTCCGAACGTACTATGATAGGGATAGAATGGGAAGGGCAGAGTCGCCACTTCGCCTGATGTGCCCCTCCACTAAAAGTGATTTCTACCATACGATCTGGACGTGTCCTACACTCCTACCATACTGGACGCAGGTGACTGGACGATTAGGAACAGTCCTAGGGGTAACGCTGCAGATGGAGCCCAACTTCCTAATTCTGGGGATCCCTAGCGAGGTGGACATAACCAGAACGCAGTTGACTTTTGCCTCTTTGGGGTTGGTGGTGGCTAAGAGGGAAATTGCCAGGAGATGGGGGGTGGCCAACAAACCGACCATCCAGGAGTGGTGGAGGAATGGACATTTACATGACAGCCGAACAGGTCACATATTGTAGCAGAGGGTGCCCCCAAACATTTCACAAGATCTGGGACCCCTGGAGAAAACACCTTGGGTTGGAAGTGGGAGATGACACGCAACAGTCCATCAGTCACACGGCACAGGAGACTCCGATGTAGGGGCCCGAGCTCATACCACTTAAAAAAATTACTCCTTCCACTTATCAGAGACTGTTCCCTGGTTCAGGACGCAACCGTATAATCATGACGACAGTTACCACTGGCATACCCGGTTTTATATTGATCAAGGGAAGAAGGGAAGGGGAGAGGAGGGGAGGTGGCCTTGCTGATAAAGATCATATCTGTAATGGCTTGAGATCCAATTTAATTAATGTGCCATGTAAGCAATCTTTTGTGCTGATTGTTCAGTTGAATAAAATAAATGAGGTCGCGAACCATTTTTATGAAACGAATGGGAACTGAAGAGGCAATTAGGAAGTCCTCCAATAAAGCGGTGAAAAGTGGACGGATATTAAGGACTCCTGCAATAACTAATTATTTTTCCACATTTACCATCAAAGACCAAATAGAAAATAAACCACAAAACGAAGGAACAAAACCTGAGCTGAAGGAGGGTGGAAAAGACATATCGGGAGTTTTACAGGATCAATCAGGTGAACGAAATTTAACTAACCCTTTATTTGACCCTAAACAAACTACCAGTCCATCATTCATAGAGGAGTCCCCCCTGGAATCAGACTTATCTGGCCTAATTACCCCGAGTCTAATAAACATCCAACGTAGTGCTGATTGTAACAACTTATGTCCAGAAACAATCGACAAGGAGGACGATAAGAAGCTTGAACCGCAAATAAGGGTAGAGGAGATACTCACTAGCACACTACAAAAGTCCCCAGATCAAGAAGATGACCTTGAATATTCACCAGACCTTTACATGTTTAAATCCTCCAGCTTAAATAATTACAACACTCCTGTGTCCAAATCTCTTTTTACCTTGCAAAGAATATTAGAGTCTGTCCTCTCATTCTTAGGCCATATACTGGAGAACTCAGATCAAACTCTTGATGTCCAAATAGGAATACTAAAATTTCTAGTAGAAGAAAAAAGAAAAAAAGATCACCCTGAGTCAACAAAAATACAAGAAACACCAGTAAACTCTCAAGAGGCAACAAGTAATAACAACATTATCAACAAGCCGCAAGTTAAGGGAAAAAGTGACATTGGTACTCAAACGAAAGGAAGATCAAATAAGGGAATTCAGAATAACCATCAGGAACCTACTATATATTCTCTAAAGAAACTCTTCAGAGAAGATTCAATTAATACCATTAACCAATATCCTATTTTTACAAACACCAAAAATAAAACAATAACGATCAATTCAGTGATTGATCAAGGAAAGAAGACTAATATCATCCTCGATGGTGAACAAGCGGGGGACACACAAAAAATCAAGAAGAACCAAGAAGGAACTGGAAAAAAAAGAGGAAAACCGCAGCGAAGAATCACAAAAAAGAAAGCATGCAGACTCAAATTCCAAAAAGCAATACTCCCCTCTGCACTCCAGCAAGAGTATGAAGAAACTATGAAAACACCGACTCCCGCAAAGGGAAAAAATCAAAACGTGGGAGTAAATGCAGACAATAAAATTTCTCGAGAAAACACCAATTTAAACCCAAGAGCCGAAGAATTTTACCTCAATCTATTAACTATAGGGTCAAGGGAGCGTGTTATAGGACCAGAAGATCATGATAAAATACCCCATTCGGGGAAGAAACATCGTCAAAATACTTACAAATAACAGAGCTTTTTCCCCACGGATAGTGTCCCACTAAATCGAGGTAGGATAGTCAATCTTCTCCAACGTATAACTTCGCTACAAATCTTAACAAGAAAAGAGATCGATTTAGTAATATTCCCTGATAAAGAAAACATCAAAACAGCGGTGGTAATATTTTGGTCACCAGTGATACCAGGGATTGTTCTAAGAGAACAGGAGACCTTGCATAAATGTGGCTACGATTTGGTCCCAACACAGGAAACCATACTCAACCATCCGAAAAAATTGTTTATAGGACCTCTATGGGAGAACCCCCAAATTCAAAATAAAACTATTTACAGCACAGAAGACTCAGTAACAAATTTAAAATCAAATCAAAATTTAAGAATCTTAGTAAAGAACGGAGAAAGGGAAGTTTGGAGCCATGATGCAGAAGCAAAGGAAGCAGCAAAAACGTTCCAGACATGGGCATGGATCTCAGAGTCACTGAACGGTAGGAAAAATGCAAAGAATTCGATACATTCCGTTTAGCAATGGCCTTTCGATAACATCTTGGAACATGGCAGGGAAAACCACAGATAAAATGATGGAAGCTATAAAAAATGGACCGGACATATTGGCATTACAGGAAACCTGGTCAATAAAAACTTTTAACCAGGACGGATATTTTGTTTATGATACCCCCGCACAGGAGACTAAACGGGGAAAGGCTAGAGGAGGAATAGCTATCCTATTAAGGGAAGAATATTGCTGGACTCAAGAGATTATTGATACCAAGTCTAAGCAATTCCAATGTATAAAGATCAGGTTGGAGACTCACTCCTCAGACCCTCAAAAAGGTCTATTACTCTTCAATGTATATGTCCCTCCAGGACAAAAGAACGATGTCCAATTTGCGGAAACCTTTGATGCCATTCAGCAAATAATCTTAGCACAATCTTATCCGCCATACCTAATTATGGGTGACTTCAACGGTAAAATATCAAATACCGAAATCTCCAACTGGGCAAACTGGTACAAAGATGAAGTCCTAGAAATACCGGTGCCGACGTTCCCGACTAGAAGTAGGGCTGATAAAAGGGGGAAAATGCTATTAGCGTCACTTCCAATACTAAACGGAATTATACTGAACGGGAATGTGGAAGGTGATATCCCTGCATCCTACACCAGACGAGGAAATAAAACCCTCTCAATCCTAGATTATATAATCTGTAGTATGGAGTCGTTTGAGTCCGTTTCAAATCTTCGCACTTATTTCATTGAAGAGAGTGACCATGCAATCCTGCTATTACATATGCAATGGAAAATAAGCACCTGCTCACCTAGTCATATCATGTATAAACAAAGTACAGTCGAGGCACAAATAAATCAAAGGCAGATCTACTGGAATTCAAATATGTTAGACAAAATAACTACCTTAATCGACACAAATCACCTTTTATCCAAAGAATATTCCGCTGACCTGATAACAAATTTTGAATCCATTATTGAGAAACTAAAAAAAGTCTTCCAAAATAAATTGCAACAAGTTGCACCGGTAATGAATAAAAACAAAAATAAGATCCTGAATTCAGCAACTGCAAAAAGACTAAACAAACTTATTAGAGCACAATATGTGGACCGTACAATCTTAAGACAGGCAGAAATTAACAAACTAAAAAATCAACTAAAGCGAGAAAAGCTTCGCTTAAAAAGAATAACGCAGGACAAAAATTGGGTCGACCTACAAATTGCGGCAAAACAGCGCAACCAACGATCATACTGGTCACTAATTGCAAAGGAAACTGGAACAAAAAAAGCCCTGCATTCCATCCCAGTCCCGCCTCAAGAATGGGAAATTTACCTGACAGCCTTATACAGAGCAAACATGAGTAATGAAGAGGCCGAAAATGCTGGGAATAATAGTGAACGAAACAACGTTCCGATTGGAACCACCTCCCCGTTTTCTATAGAAATGCACATTCGAAAGGCGAGATCCACAGGAGCCTCCGGCCCAGACCAAATACCCATCAAGGTCCTACAGGCAGATCCTAAGGGTTGGAGTAAGATGCTCTCTCCCCTCTTTAATTTCATCGTTAAAACAGGAGTAGTGCCAAAATCCTGGAAGGGGAGCATCATAATACCGATCTTCAAAAAAGGATCAAGACATCAGGCTGGTAACTATCGCCAAATAGCATTACAAGATGCCACTTGGAAAATCTTCGCCGCTGAAGTGTTAGACCAATTTAAAAATTGGGCATTTTCTCAGGACCTAATTCCCATATATCAGGCTGGCTTCAGGCCAAAGCACTCGGTTACTGATAACATCGCAATATTGCAAACAATCCTCGACAAATACGTTGTGGGAAAATCCCAACCGGTATACGCAGCATTCATCGATTTTTCTACCGCATTTGATCGAGTAGATAGACCAACTCTCTGGAAAAAACTGAGGAAGCTAAGAATCCCTGAACAATTATTACAAATCATAATTACATTGCATTCGCACACGTGGTGTCAAGTGCAAATGGGGAGTGAAAAAGGCCTGACCAACAAAATTCCAACAGCAAACGGACTCAAGCAGGGGTGTCTTCTAGCCCCTTTGTTATTCTCACTATATCTTAGTGATTTGCCTCAACACCTGCAACAAGTGCCAAGTCTGCCTCCAAAGATCGCTGCCCAAAACATTCACGCCCTTTTATATGCAGACGATATTGTAGTCTTAGACCTTACCCCCTTTGGCCTACAAAGAATTCTAGACACCTTGAACAAATATACTCAGAAAAACTTTTTAATCCCGAATCTCACTAAAACAAAAATAGTTTCCTTTTCAGGGAGAAAAAGAAGCACTAAATTTTGTTGGAGACTCGGCGTTGGAATCATAGAAGAGATTGAGGAATACACCTACCTGGGCAGGATTTTTACTAAGACATTAAAAAATAATTCACAGGTTAATAACCTGACTAGGAAATCCGAGGTGCATGCCGGAGCCCTTCAAAGACTATATGTAGCTTCAGGTAACAGACATTTCTCATCCTTCCTTAAAGTATATAGCTCAAAGATACCTCCAGTTTTATCGTTTGCCTTGGAATATATTCCAATAAAACAGTGGTCATTCCTAGACCAAAAAGAAGGGAAGATATTGAGGAAAATGTTGAGGGTATCACAATCTATTCCGGTGCAAGCTCTTCGCCTCGAATTTTCTATCACGAGTTCCTTTTCAAGAGCTATCGCAAATGTCATCAGATGGGCATATAACCTACTGCATGCAAAGGATGGCACTCTCCGTTCATTACTTAAAACCGAGACCTTCGACTGCGATGCTTCGAAACAAGTATTCTATAGCAACATGACCACCGCATTTAAACTAGCTGAGATTAATGTTATTCTGTTGCTCACATGGACTCCATCACAACTGAAACTCTTTTTAAAATGTTTTACCCCCAGACTCAGTTATGATCTTGATTTCTCACATTGCGCCAAATTGATCCTGTATAAAAGCTTTGCAGAAACAATTGCACCTAAGCAAGTGCAACAATACATAGACTTTAATCTTTCGCATGGCGCTAGGAGAACAATCATCCTGCTACGGCTCGGCATCTTACCCGTGCTAACTATAACATCAAGATGGCACTCAAATGGTTCTTCTTTATGTAATCTTTGCCACGGAGGGGAGCAGGATGTGGAACATCTTCTTTTCATATGCCCTAATCCAAAAGTAGTGGCAGCCAGGACAAAATATCTGTATCCTATATACATTAACTGCCGTATCACCACTGTAAAGGACTTGATCATAGTATGTAAATCTCCACCCAATGAACTGGTTTGTTATAATTTTTATAAATTTTTTAAATCCTTTTTAGCTTTGTATTAATATGAAATTTAATAGTATTTGTAACTGAACTTATCGAACAAAATTTGTGGTCCTCAGTAGAGTACCAAAACAAATAAAATAAAACTTGAACTTGTGTGTTATTAATCACAAGTGATGAAAAAAAAATTAATTCCCCCCCCTCAAAAAAGAATAGAAGTTCATAGAAGAATGAGGTCCTTGAATGACAAGGTGACGAGAGATGATATTTAAAACCAAGAGGATTTCTGAGCGCTCTTCTTCATGTAGAGAAAAATAAAATGGACCATCAACCAGTAATAATGAACATTCTGGGACAAAGAGACAGAATGGCTTGCCTTAATTTGAAGGACAAGTACCCATTTTCCCCCCACACTAAAAGGATATGTACCCATTTTTTGCACACTATCCGTTCCTTAAGGTATATAGAGATCTGTGAGTATGCAGCTCTCCCATTAGTGCTGCCTTCAGCCTTTGATATTTTAACAAGCTTCTGAGGCCGGTGATGGAGTTTTTCAGAGTGTCGTGTCGTTTCTAGGACCCCCCCCCCCAGGTCCTGAGCGTCAGACAGACTCTGGGCACCCCCATAGGATGAGTCAGCCATTAGACCATCTGGCTCTACAGTGCCACTACCATCCCCCTCTATCTACAATGATGTGTGTAGTTTCTGACAATCACTGAACATGATATCCCTGATTCCTCAGGTATCGTGGAAACAATACAGTATATTTCGCTGAGTCACTCGTGCTTACTTTTCTCAGAATACATGGAATGTCAATTGGAATGGTTTCAATAATTATTTATTAGTCAAGCGTCAGTCTAGTATGAAACATGTTAGCTGCGATAATCAAAAGACAGGAGCAGACAAATGTAATCGCTAGTACCAATATCGTAAAAAGTAGATACATTTCTACCACAGTGCTAATAAGATGAATAAAAACATTTTACATAAAACAAAAGCATTGGCGTACTCCTATGATGCGCAGCCTACCTAACCGGGCCTAGCCTAGAGATGTAAGTGAAGCATATACGTGTAAGTGCTACGATACATCCTAATGGAACCTCCTGGAGCCAAGAATTCCCGGCGGAAGTGCTAGCACCTCACCTGATGGTTCTGAATGAAGGACCCCGTCTCTGCATCAAGGATGGCACCCGCAAGGGATACCGGGTCTCCCCCTGTCGAAGGATCAGTCTGCAGAGTATCGGTCCAGCTCGGAAGGAATTCTCCTCTGTCTGTGTAACGGCAGTGTCTTTTATACTAAAGTTGTCACTCTGGGGTTTTTCTGGAATCGATATGTTTTGAAAACATTCGCTAATCCCCTGCTAATCCTTTTCTAAACAAATATGATCATGTACAGCTGGCTGTTGGCCATGGATGAAAAAAGTGATGACCAGTGTACAGAATAAATCTACCATGTCTGGGGACATGTTTATGCATGTCGGGTACAGGGATTAAGATATGGTTCCAGGAGCCTGATGTTGGAGAGACAGAAGTAAGCTACTAGGTAAAAGGTCACCTGTGTAAGACCGTTATGTCGTGTGGATGGCATACGATGTATGTAATCGGTATGTACATGATGGGACTAACCTAAAGGACATGACAAGGGCTCTGGAGTTGAAGCTGAAAGCGCAACTGAAAGATATTTTATGAGGGATCATTGCTCACAACAGCTGGGTTTACAGGATATGGCAGTGAACCTGATCCAGAGATTAACTATTGCCATCAAGGAGGACAAGTCTGAACGGATTCCCCAAAAGAGCAATATTTTGATGAAATTTGTCATTGACTATGTAGGCACTATAATGAAGCTAAAACCAAAGGAAAAGTCTCATTAGGATGGCATTAAGGGAATCGATTTGTTTGAGACACATTGCCAAAGTTGTTGGCCTGCTTTGGTCTTCGATCCAGGTCATATTTCCTGGTTTAATACATTACAAAGTCATTCAGAGATATTCCCGCTCTCTCAAGTATTCAAAGATGCATCTTACTATCAAGGATATGTCGGATTTCCAATGGTGATTGGGTCACATGGGGGCCTAGAACGGAAGGATGATTATCGGTATTACTCCGGACCTGAAAATAGAGTCAGATGCCAGCCATTTGTACTATGTATCCCACTGTGGAGACGTAGCTACAGAAGGAAAGTGCATTCTCTTAAAAACTGATATTACCTCAGAAGTCCACCACACACCGCCTTGGGGATCTCAGTCTAGAATCCTGGCAGATGTGGCCAAAGAAATCTGGCACTTGTGCCTGAACAGGAAATCTCTGTGAAACCAAAATACATAGCGGGCTCTCAGAACCTAATAGCAGATTGGCACTCCAGGCCGCAGCTCAAGTTAATGGATCTAAACCAAGTGACTTGGTAAAAGTGCTTTAATAAATGAAATACATATTTTTCAGACACTAAAGGCTGGGTTAGTCCATGTGTAGAGGATCAGATTAGAAAATGGGGTGATCTGTATTACTGAAGGGCTGTTTAGCTATCTCGACTATAAAATGGAAGACACAATTGTTGTTAGAGGTTTGTTTATATTTTCATCTCAGCTTGGCCAGCAAGCAGATATCTCCTGTCTTACCACAGGAGCCCCCTACCTTTAAGCTATTTGTAATGCAGAGAAATCAGCAAACAGATTATTACCATCTCTACACGTCAATCCAAATAGTGGCCACAATACATACAGTACAATCCAGGTATAAATGGAATGCGAACGTAGGAGTTCTATTAACAGAGGAAATATAAGAATACTGTTGCTCCCCACCTGGAAAGTTTGCACCGAATCAATCAATCAATCAATCAATCATGCCATTTGTATAGCGCACTTCTCACCCGGGAGGGTCTCAAGGCGCTTGGGGGGAGGGGTATGCTACTGCTCGAACAGCCAGGTCTTGAGTTGTTTCCTGAAGGCGAGATGGTCCTGGGTCAGCCGAAGGTGGATGGGGAGGGAGTTCCAAGTCTTGGCAGCCAGGTAAGAGAAGGATCTTCCTCCGGCGGTGGCTCTTCGGATGCGTGGTACGGCTGCGAGGGCGAGGCTGGTGGACTGTAGCTGGCGGGTGGGCGTGTAGAAGGTCAGGCAGTCGTTGAGGTACTTGGGGCCCAGGTCGTGGAGAGACTTGTGTCCGTGGGTGAGGAGCCGGAACGTGATCCTCTTGTCGACGGGGAGCCAGTGCAGGTTCCTCAGGTGGCTGGAGATGTGGCTGCGTCGGGGGACATCCAGGATGAGTCGGGCGGAGGCGTTCTGGATGCGCTGGAGTCTTTTCTGTAGCTTGGCTGTGGTTCCGGCGTAGAGGGCGTTTCCGTAGTCCAGTCGGCTGGTGACGAGTGCCTGGGTGACAGTCTTCCTGGTCTCGGTCGGGATCCAGCGGAAGATCTTGCGAAGCATACGCAGGGTGTTGAAGCACGATGAGGAGACGGCGTTGACTTGTCTGGTCATCGAGAGGGAGGGGTCCAGGATGAAGCCCAGGTTGCGTGCGTGGTCGGTTGGCTTGGGTGCGGTGCCAAGGGCTGGGGGCCACCAGGAGTCGTCCCAGGCGGAGGGCGAAGATCCCAGGATGAGGACTTCCGTCTTGTCCGAGTTCAGTTTCAGGCGGCTGTCCTTCATCCACTCGGCGACGTCTTTCATCCCTTCGTGTAGGCAGGTTCTGGCGGTGTCGGGGTCTCTGGTGAGGGAGAGGATCAGCTGGGTGTCGTCGGCGTAAGAGATGATGTTGAGGTTGTGCTGGCGTGCGATGGCTGCGAGAGGTTTCATGTAGATGTTGAAGAGGGTGGGGCTGACTGTATCGAACAGTAGGCTCTGTCTCATACGCTTTCGATACTACACTTCGTTTGTGTTATGGAAGTGGGACATCAGGCAGGACTCTCTGTGCATAAGATCTCAAGTTGCAGATGAGGGATTTCTGCACCTTGGGAGGTACTGCCCAAGGGTGAGGTGGTTCTGGAATAGTGGTGTAGGAGGCCTTGTCAAAGATGACAGATATGTCAAGTAACCATGCACCTCTGATGGTATTGCTAGGATGGGGGAAGCCAATCCCCCATTCAAATAGAAGAGTTGTTGTTCGGGCGCTGCTGTTACCTAAATGTGAGGTTTCCTGCCACTGGGGAAGTCGCAAAATGCCAACATGTAGGATGTGGATGTTTGACTCAATTTACTGTAATGATAATTCTAAATATATGCAGTGATGCTCCTTAAAGCATCCTGTCCTAAACACATATGGACCCCTCTCAGCCGATTCCTATTGGCAGAGACACTGGAGGAGAGGGTGACTGAAGAATGAACTTCACTAGAGCTAGATCTGAATATAAATGACAGGTAATGCACCAAAAATACTAGGAATACACTCATTGGATGAAAGTCAAGGGAAGAAGAATAAAAATGGTCCACAGAATCAGTTTGTTATTGTTTTATAAACTGCTACTGATAACGTCGTTCTAGGACTGTGACAACCAAGTGATAATTATCTTTGGCAAAATGATAATGTTTCAACTGGCACAATCCTGTAACACACACGGCAGATATCTTAACTGTTGTGTATACATAAAAAATGTAATAATAAATAAAATAAAAAATCATGTAGGCCTTTTATTAGCAAGGAGCTGCAGATACGTCCTCCTGAACACTGTCATTTGGTGGATGGCAGAGTTAAGGGGTAGGCCTGAAGACTCTATTGTGAAAGGTGATAAAGTCGTTAAGTGAGGCCTGGCTTTTTGTCTTTCTCTGCTTAATCCTTCATTTGGGCTGATGACAGCTAGGTGCAGAAACCTCAAACCTCTGTCTCTATTGTGGATGCTACCAGATGGAGATGACCCTACTGTGAGAAGCCTCATTCTACAAAAATGCTGTGTCTGGAGAATAGCTAGGAAAGGACACTTGAAAGAACCTCTTCAAACTGGTTCAACATTTGAGAAACTTGATCCACATTTCCTCTCTGCCAGGTGTGTGGTGTAAAAGTGGGACCCACTGCGCCACTTTGTGATTTCGTTTCAAAGTATGGCCAGGTTTACAGAGACATAGTAGCATGTCCCCAGGCAAATCAGAGGCAAACAATTCCAACACTTAAGTAGCTCTTCATTTTTGCGTGGCCCCTGAACAGGGTCTGACAGCCAGTCTAACTGTATAGGAGGACAACGAAGATTTATCAACAGGTCCAGAGGAGCAGAATAGGTTCCACAAAGTTCAGATCATCATCAAATGTACTATCATCAAAGCACAAGTTACTACTTGTGTAACGATATATCTGTAAGAGACATTAGTTAGTATTAGATTCCTTACCTTAGAATATCCCCAGGCGTCAGACTGGATCCGGAAACTTTTGCGTAGCAGTACCCTTGCGCGTCGGTAGGCGTCGTCTGCGGCTCCGCGTCCGTCGTCGGCCCCGTGATGACGTCGTCGGAGTACTTAGACGCCGCCTCCGCGTGCTGACGTCAGTTCTTAGACACAGCTTTTCCACGCCAGAAACGCAGAGCCATGTTAAAAACCAACACTGGTGCCATTGAAACTAGGGCCCTGAAAGGGGGTAACCCTAACCCTAGATATCGGTTCGCAGAACGGGGAGGATGGGTGGGTCGGTAAGGAATCTAATACTAACTAATATCTCTTACAGATATATCGTTACACATGTAGTAACTTGTGCATCTGAAAGAGACACGTTAGTATTAGATTCCTTACCTTAGAATAGATACCCCAGCAATACCAACCCCGGTGGTGGGTCTGCGAACCAATAATCACACCAGAAAGTCCTGGAGGACAGAACGGCCAAAGAAGCCATCCCTCCGGTCTTGGCTGTCCAGGCAGTAGTGTCTTGCAAACGTGTGCAGTGATGCCCACGTAGCTGCCTGACAGATGTCTTGTAAGGGCACCCCCCGGCCCAGGGCAGTTGTAGTCGCCGTGGCTCGGGTGGAATGAGCCCGTAATCCAACAGGGGGCTCCTTTCTAGCCAAGGAGTAGCATGCCTGGATACACAAGATGATCCACCGGGAGATGGTCCTCTTGTGTACCGCCTTCCCCTTCTTAGCGCCCACGTAACCAACAAAGAGTTGGTCATCCACCCGGAATTGGCGTGTGCGATCCAAGTAAAATGAGAGTGCACGTTTTGGGTCCAGACGGTGGAGCAGCTCTTCCTCTTTAGAGGGATGCGGTGGCGGGAAGAAGGTTGGCAAGGTGAT
Organism: Lissotriton helveticus; assembly: GCF_964261635.1. Lineage (NCBI taxonomy): Eukaryota > Metazoa > Chordata > Amphibia > Caudata > Salamandridae > Lissotriton > Lissotriton helveticus. Next base: position 646,680,977 of record NC_136073.1, on the reverse strand, counting down.
AGACTGCCCGATGTGGAAGGCCGTGCCAACCTTGGGCAGGAAAGATGGCTTAGTACACAACACCACTTTGTCCGGATGGACAGAAAGGAAAGGTGGAGTACAAGAAAGGGCCTGGAGCTCACTCACTCTCCTGGCAGAGGTGATGGCAACCAGGAAAGCAGTCTTCAGAGTTAGAAGGCGGAGAGGACAGTTGTGAAGTGGCTCAAACGGAGCGCACATCAGAAACGTAAGAACCAGGTTCAAGTCCCACTGAGGCATCACAAACGGAACAGGAGGGAATGTGTGTGAGATGCCTTTTAGAAATCTATTTACAATAGGGGACTTGAACAAAGAAGGTTGATCAGGCAGCCTCAGAAAGGCTGAAAGGGCAGAAAGGTAGCCCTTGATAGTGCCCAGAGCAGACCCGAGTTCAGACGCCATTCGTGATCCATCATGCACCGACGTCTGAGCTCGTCCGCCCTGGCGTTCAGAGAACCTGCCAGGTGTTGAACCACCAGGGTCACGCCCTGACGTTCCAGCCATTGCCAGAGGCGCAGAGCCTCCTGGCAAAGGGTCCACGACCCCACCCCACCCTGTTTGTTGCAGTACCACATGGCGGTGGTGTTGTCCGTGAACACCTGCACTACACTCCCCCGGACAGAGGGGAGGAATGCTTTCAGTGCTAGACAAATCGCCCGTAACTCCAACAGGTTGATGTGGAGCTGGGCCTCCGCCGGAGACCAGAGGCCTCTGATCTCCGCCTCTCCCATGTGGCCTCACCAGCCCTGGAGGTACGCATCCGTCACAACTACGTGCTCCGGTTGGGGAAGGGAGAGGGATCTGCCGCTGACCCAATCGCGGTCCGTGAGCCACCACTGCAGCTGTCTCGCAGTGCCCTCCGAGATCAGGACGTGGTCGGACAGGTTGCCCTGATGCTGGGCCCACTGAAACATCAGCTCCCACTGCAGAGCCCGCATCCGCCACCTGGCGTGCTGCACCAGCAGGATGCAGGTGGCCATCAGCCCCAGAAGCCGCAGCGTCAACCTGACCGAGACCCCGGATAACGGCTGAAAGATGGGAATCAGAGCCTGAATATCCCGGACCCCCTGTTCAGGTGGATAAACCCGAAACCGCGCCGAGTCGAGAACCGCTCCGATGAAAAGGAGCTTCTGAGAGGGGCACAGGTGTGACTTTGGCACATTGATGGAGAACCCCAGCCGGTGCAGGAGATCTGCCATAGTCTGGAGGTGGCTGACGACTGTCTGGGGCGAGCCCGCCTTCAACAACCAGTCGTCGAGGTAGGGGAAGACTGAACACACGTGGGGCGCTGGTAAGGTCGAAGGGGAGCACGGTATACTGAAAGTGCTCGTGGCCAACCGTGAACCGCAGGTAGCGCCGGTGGGTCGGCAGGACGGGGATGTGGAAATAAGCGTCCTGCAAGTCCAACGCTACCATCCAGTCTCCTGGGTCCAGGGCAGCTAAGACCTGAGCCAGTGTCAGCATCTTGAACTTCTCCTTCCGGAGGAAGCCGTTGACGTCCTTAGGTCCAAGATAGGGCGTAGGCCCCATTTGCCCTTCTTGGGTACCAGAAAGTAGTGGGAGTAGCAACCACACCCTACTTCTGGCCCAGGAACGCGCTCGATGGCCCCCTAGGCCAAGAGGGCCGTAACTTCCTCCTGCAGAAGTCGCAAATGATCCCCCGATACACGGTGGTTCTGCGGTGGCATGGCTGGAGGAGTCGCCTCGAAGGGGAGGGAGTAGCCCCTTCGGACGATCTGCAGCACCCACCTGTCCGAAGTGACGGTGCGCCAGTGGAGGTGGTGATGGCGAACCCTGCCCCCCACTGGCGTCACATGGGCCTGAAAGCACGGACTAGGAGGGTTTTGAGGCGGATGCTGCGGGGGAAGGTGTGGACTGACCTCACCGTTGTCCCCGACCGCCGGGACGGCGGTTCCCACGGCCGCCACCGCGTTGGGTATTACCCTGCGGAGCGTGGCTGGCAGCACGTGTGGGTACACCCCTTCCGTGGCCACGAAAGGAATGAAAGGCAGCCGATTGCTGGCGCGGGGCCGAGAGGCCCAAGGACTTGGCCGTAGCCCTGGAGTCCTTAAAGCGCTCAAGCGCATGGTCTGTTTGTCGCCAAAGAGGCGACAGCCATCAAATGGCATGTCCATCAAGGTGTTCTGGACATCGGCCGAAAAGTTGGCGGACCTCAACCAGGCGTGACGTCTGACCGCCACCGTCGTTGCCATCGCTCTACCCAGTGAGTCGGTGGTATCCAGCCCACACCATATAGAATATTTGGCTGCATCCCGGCCCTCCACAAGGGCTTGGCCGAGTTTGGCCCGTACCTCCAACGGACACTCTGGCAGCACTTCCGCAACCGTATCCCACAGAGAGTGGGTGTAGCGGCCCAAGAGGCATGCGGTGTTGGAAGACCGCAGCCCCAGACTAAGGGACGAGAAGATCTTTTTGCCGTACTGCTCGTACCTCTTGGATTCCCCGTCCGGCGGTGCCAACCGGAATGCGGTGTGGGAATTGGAGGCCTGGATGACCAGGCTCTCGGGGGTAGGGTGGGTGGACAGGAAACATGGGTCGCCCGGTGCTGAGCGATGGCGTCTGGCCACGTTCCTATCTACGGGCGAACTCGTAGCGGGCTTGGACCAAGTGCCCAGAAGAACGTCGGTCAAGGCCTCATTAAAGGGCAGCAGAGGCTCGGCCAAGCTTGACTGCGGTTTAAGGACCTCAGTGAGGAGATTAGTCCTCACGGCCGCGACGGGGAGCTCAAGGCCCAAGGCCTTGGCAGCCCTCATCAACACCACACTGTAGGTGGCCCCCTCCTCCGAAGCCACGGTAGGAGGGGAGACAAAACCAGTGTCTGGAGAGGTGTCCAGGCCACTGGCCTCCCCAAGGTCTCCTGCCCAGTCCTCATGAGACTGACACTCTTGGGTCAGAGGGTCCTCAGACCCCTCTCAATCCCCTTCATCACCCATCTCCTGAAACTCAGAGTTTTCAACCAATGGGGCCTGCTCATAGAAGTGAAACTCCCCAAACGACGTCTGGAGCGGCGCCCATCGGGGCCGTCCCGACGTCGGAACAGGAATGAAGGGGGCATCGGGGACGGCGCCGCTCGAGGACGGCGCCGGAGGCGACACCTGATGGTCCGACGCCGGGGAGGTCGTAAGGTCCACCGGCGACGATCCAGATCCCGAAGAAGGTCTAGCGGCGTCCCGCGGCGCCGGGCCCGTAGGGCGCCGGCGGCGTCAGGACAGCTGTACCCTGCGGTGCCGGGCCCGAAGGCACCAGCGGCGTCGGGATAGCGGGAACCTGCGGCGCCGGGCCCGAAGGCGTCGGCGGCGTCGGGGCCGAAGCCCCCGACCCGCTAGAGGCCCCAGACGGGTCCGCTGGGCCCGAAGGCGCAGCGGAGCCCGTCTGAGGAGAGAGTTTCCTCATGGCCATAAGGAAGCCCTCGATCTCCTCCGGCTTCGCGTTGAGCCCAGGGACCGGAGGGTGTAGAGCTGAACGTGGCGCCCGCGACTCCGACGGAGCCGCGTGGGCGGTGTCACCCGAACCCCCGGCCGCATCGCGCGAGCGTCGGGGGGAGTCCGCAGAGCGATGACGCCTCTTGGTCTTCTTGTGCTTCTTACCTGACGACGACTTCGACCCGGAGGAGTGAGGCCTACTCTCGGAGTTGTGGTGGCTCCGAGCTCGCGACCTGTCCCTCGACCTCCCGTGGGACCGAGACCTCTCGCGGCGCGGGACCGACTGCCGGAGTTCGAGTCGCCTGCGGGACCGCTCCCGCCTGGCTTTCGTAGAGAGGGCCCGGCAGTCGGAGCAGGCCTTGTCGTCGTGATCGACGCCTAGACCAGTTAAACACAGGCGGTGAGGATCCGTGACCGACATCGTGCGGTCGCAATCCTCGCAGTGCTTAAAGCCGGGCATCCCTACGGCACCAATCGGAGTCGAGGACTCGAGAAATGATCAAAAACTATCAAAAAAGTTAGTCAAAAATTTACTAGGGTTACTGCTTTTTCCACATCTGCGCTTGCTGGCGCGGAAAAAAGAAGAACTGACGTCAGCACGCGGAGGCGGCGTCTAAGTACTCCGACGACGTCATCACGGCGCCCACGACGGACGCGGAGCCGCAGACGACACCTACCGACGCGCAAGGGTACTCCTACTCAAAAGTTTCCGGATCCAGTCTGACGCCTGGGGATATTCTAAGGTAAGGAATCTAATACTAACGTGTCTCTTTCAGATTGTACTATTGCAGGTGGGGGCTGTGACGAGATGTGAATTCAATATACACTGGCTCTAGTAGCTTCCACTTGTCTCTGTGGTTTAGCAATTGATCAAGTATCACCAGTTCCAGGGGATTTGCTGGAGTTAGTAGGATTGCTAATGGGCTGTAGTTAGTGAAGAATGCTTTCTGCGAAAGGAATAAATGGGTGTCAGTCTGTAATGCACATTATGAAACGCATGGTCTTTACAAAAAATCTCCCTTGACGGTGGAGGATTATATTGTGAAAAACAGGAATAAGAAATGTATACTATAATGTAGATTTGAGCCTAGGATGTGGCAGAGTCAATGAAGAATCATGTGATCCCATGCTCAGTGATAGATCAGTGCTGCATGGCTACCATACATGTGTTAATTGAGTAGCAGCCAAAAAGCGTCATACATCAGAGAAACTTTCCTGTAAACTGCACAGCAGAAAAGGATCACTATAGTGTTATTTTTGCAGTAACTGTGAAAACTTCCGAAGAAATAAAGCAGCATGTGTACAAAATCAAGTATTTATTTTAAATAACAGCAAGAGTGTGCTGGTGTAAAAAAAAAAAGGAAATACAAAATGTCATCCAAGTTATGTGCACACCATAAAAATCAAAACATTACAAAAGATAATCACAAAAACATGCAGAAGAATGAGACTGAAGCTCAACTTACCACAAAGGACTCAAGAGAGGACACAAGCTGCCGTAAGCAAGGTTCAAGACAGCTCTGATTCCGCTTCACTTTCTGTAGGGAGGTGTCTTTTAGGATCTGCCATAATAAAACAAAAAAACTGACTTCTGCATGAAGAACAAAACGCAACTGTGTTATTATGAATCACTCTCAATGAGGTCACAGACCCAATGACTCAGAATCTGAGTGGGTGTCAATAAAGCAGTGGTCAGGCTGTCAAGTTAATGTTTGCATTTGTAGTCACCATTATTTCAGCAAATGCGATTTCAGAATGTGACACTGCTGTGTATGTGCCTCATTTGAAATGAAAATATCCATTTTTTGCTACAAGTATGTGTTTTTCCTGGGTTATGTTCTACCGTAGTCAACGAATCGCTACCATTTTCTTTTTATAATTGACTCAACATGCAAGGAACTCTGATGTTCTAGATTTAGCCCAGTGCTATTTATTTAATCTCCCATCATTAACAGTGCAGTCATAGATTAGATGAAAGTTTAACTAGGTTAAACATTTTCTGGCCTTGGAAACTCAATATTTGAATTCTGTATTTGTCCATTTAAGCCATCGCAAATATTGTGAAGGGGTTATTGAGAAGTGAAAACTGCACTAGCTACAATCAGCATTGACAGTCACATTCCCTTGAGCTGGTATTAAATAGTCTAGGCATTAACAAATCATGTGAGAGTGAAAAAAAAGTAAGTTAACTGTAATGACTTTTGGCTGAAAAAATATTCTGAGGTCATAATACCTTTTTAATCACTGGGTAAAACACCACTGTATCTGTGCCTGGAAATGCTCACACTGCACAAGATTATAAGAGTATTATTTTTGTAGCTCCCTTCATCAAAGTTACAATACTTATGGGTTGTCTCACTGGCAGGATGGAAAGAATCGAGACTTTGTGATTACCAGAGAGAATGAAAAATATCCTAGCTATCGTTACTGAAAGTTTCAATTCTATTAAGGACTCAGAGGCGATTATGCTTATAATCTTTACTTCGCTTGTTACAATTTTCGAACAGCAGCCATTTTAACATCAGCTTTGTTATTAAAAAAGAAAGAGAACATTTTCATAAGTTCTTTGGATAGCACAACATCAGCAACCAATCAGGTCATGGTAATCTAAATATAGTCCATTTTTCATGTTCATGCTGCTTCTTTTCTTCACGCGTATCACAATACCATCCCTTGCTTACGAATCCTAGTTAGAACTAGTATTCCTTATGAAGGCAAAGAAACCAAGAAAATAATTCAAACTGTGTCTCAAAAGAGAGCAAGCAACCTTATATCAACCATGATAATTATGAGCAAGAAACATCATTTATCAATCAGTAGAGACATTTCAGAATAACAAACGAGTTACTTACCTTCGGTAACGATGTATCTGGTAGAGACACAGTCTAGCCGCAGATTCCTTAACTTAGAATATCCCCAGGAGTCAGACCGGATCCGGAAAACTTTTTCCCCAGCAGTACCTCTGCACGCCGGGGGTGGCGTCGCTCTGCTCCGTCCTGACATCGTCCATGGAAGTGACGTCAATGGAGCCCTATAAGATAACACCATGTTGAAGAAGTACTCAAGACATGTAAGGACTGAAGTGGGCGAACGGAGCGCTCGCCCCATCAAAAGTCCCATCCACGCGAAAGGCTGCGCCCCCCCCTAAAAGACAACAGCAGTGGAAACGAATGGCATGACGAAGGACAGTTCGCAACCACAGGATGGAGCTGTATGAAAAACAGACTGTAACCACAGGATAGAATTGTAAAGGACCACAAGACAGGAACATGACTCACAGCAAGTGACAAGGCGTGAACAACCATGTAGAACGTTCACCACACCCCCTACAGTCACCTATGAACTGTAGAATAATCAAATAGAACCCCAACCCAAAACGACTGTAGCATATACAAGGAGCCCCCAAGGAAATGGGGGGAAACAAACTAGGGCGGAGAGAGGGTAGAAAACATCAGAATCTCCACGCTGGAGGAACCCAGGAGAAGCAGCATTGAAATGCACAGAACCAAAAGAACTTATCCGTTAATAACAGTGACTAAGCACAGTGGGAACAGCAGTGCCAGAGCAGCTGACACCAGACCTATGAAGCCCTGTAAGGGAGCATGAACAAGGGGAGGCAAAGGCACCACATTCAGTCAGAGGACGGTACGAGAACTCCCTCGTCCAGACAGGGACAAAAAGAGACACAGACACTTCTGCAACAAGATGGTAAACTGAGAACCACACCACAGCTAAACAAAATCCAAAGGAATGGGATTACCAACAGCACGCATGTGGCTGTAAGGCGAGGCAGGCACATCACCAGGTATGCAATCAACCGTACCCAGAGGTACAAACGTCGAAGGGAAACCGGCAAGCCGGGGACAGACAGAATGCTCTTTCCCATATGAGAGAGAGAGAGAGAGAGAGAGAGCAGAGACTGGGGCGAAACCCCCCAATACTAGGGCAAGGAAAACCTAGTATGCACATTCTCCCACTGTGTGGATAAATCATGATAGATAGATAGATAGATAGATAGATAGATAGGATAGATAGATAGATAGATAGATAGATAGATAGATAGATAGATAGATAGATAGATAGATAGATAGATATCCATATCCAGAAAAAGTCCTTCCTGTCGAAAAGACCAGAGGACAACAACGGAGATTCCAGGTGACCTTTATTGGTCGCATTAGAGCATAATGCATTTTGGTGTTTTATTTGCCTTCTTCAGATGCCTTTCAATGCCTTGGGTCTCACTTGTTTCCTTTTGTAGCTATCGTGGTTCTCCAAATGGTTGGAGTAAAGCAAGCTCCGCCTTGATACTGTGCAGCTGTGGGTCGATGACCCCTAGGACTCAATATCCCAGCATGCAATCATCCTGTGAAAGGTATCTGCGGAGAACTATAGTGCTTTAATGCACCTTGATGTACCTATTGCCAAAAGGGGAGGAGGACTGGTTTGAGTCCAGAGAGACCCGGTAATAATGACGTTGAAGGCCACCTCAGGTCCCCAACGCTTCGATCCCTTGATCAGTTCCAAAAAGGGCTATGACGCTGTGATATTGCGATCCAGCATCTCCGTACATATATATATATTTATCAAATGAAGGAAAAATGGGAGAACAAGGTGAAACTCGAAAAGCACGCCCTAGAGAAAGGGAAGTCGCACAATAGGTAACAAGGGCACCGGTGTGAAGCATAGCAGGACACAACAGTGTCAAAAACACCAAAAAGCGACAACATACCCCCTGACAGGATCGGCCTGTCTTATTTTTCTGTACAACATGTTCAATGATGGTGAGGGTTCCGGGGGGGCGGGGTTTAGGGAGAACATGGCGGCCAGATAGAGAGACTGGTCGGGAGTGCCGATCCTAAGCGGCGTGCTACAAACGAGTGAACCGGGTGAAAGATGCAACAAGCTGCAAGTAAGGCAGATTAGTTACACACGCTAAGCCGGGTAAATTAATATGTGCGCGGGTGCGAAAAAAGCTCCGACGCTAGCGAGGCTGAGGCACTGTGGGGCGAGTCCTCTGTGAGAAAGGAGGAGGAGATACGGCCGGTGAGTGAGGCTCACGGCAGGCGGCGGCGGCAGTCTATGGAGGACGCGGAAGAGGTCAACACAAGCTGCACCGCGCTAGTAGCGGTGGAAACAGCTGAGGAGGGCGCTGAGAAAGGAGCAGCAGATCTGACGGGGCTACCCTCACTGAAGGGTTTTGAGCGCTGGAGCAGCGCGGCGCTAGAGCGAGGTAGAGGTAGGCGGGCGGCTGCAAGGCTCCAGTTCTCTGCTGGAGGGGCTGTGGGGAGAGGAACTGCACAAGAGGGAAGTCGAGCACAATTAATTGCAAAAATACCACAGAACTCAGTGGGGGGATCAAAAACCTACAGGGTGCTAGACACACGGCCAAAGGAGAAAAAAAAGAGCCCGCAGAAATTTAGTTCAGGTTACGCTTTGAGGAGCACAGGGAAGCCTATAACGGGAGGCCTGACTCCTCCTAATATACAACAGAAGATAAAAACCCCCTTTAATCCGAGTTTAAAAAGTAAAATAAAATCGCAAACAGGTAGGTCAGGAGCTTTTGGTAAAAAAACTTTAATTCACCCATCGTTAAATTCCTATTTTAAACCTGTCCCTAAGATATTAGTTCTTGCAAAAGGTAGTAAGCAAGGAGAGTCAATAACTGTGGACTGGTCAGATCACTTGAGCCCAAACCGTTACAAAATTTTGGAGATGGAGGAGGCTGCGGTCACAGAAGCAGGAGAGATGGAACCCGAAGCTGATAGTCAGTCAGGAACTCTAACAGAAGGGGCCCCATCGGACAGCCCGATAGAATTAGGAGATAATAAAAGAAGAGTTAATCAGAATGGGGGAGAGCTTGACGGGGGTGAAGAGGAGGGGGCAGCCGCAGGTGATGGGGTGCTACACTCAGATAGTATGGTTATTGCCCTTTTGAGAAAATTAGACCTAGATGTACATCGGGGGTTTGAGGAATCTAAAAGTAAGCAGGATGGTATTAGGGAGGCAGTGGGTGTACTGGAGGCTAAGTTTGATGAGTTAAATACACGGACAGGAAAACTGGAACAAGAGGTCAAGGAGATGCAGGAAGCAGTGGAAGATAACTGTAAAGAGCTCGAGGAGATTAAAAGCAGAGAAAGAGTATACGAAGAGCGGTTAGAGAGGTTGGAAAATATGCAGCGAAGAAATAACCTGAAGGTTTTGAAGCTACCAGAAGGAAAAGAGGGGGAGGATTTAAAAGGTTTTGTAGTTCATTTATTAAAATCGGAGCTGCAGTTGGAGGAGTCTGAAGAGGAGATTGCTGCTGACATACAGAGGATCCATCGTGATCCCTTCAGACTGAAGCCAAACCGGTCTAAGCCTAGAAGGGTGTTGATTAACTTTCTTACGTATAGTCTAAAAGAAAAGATTCTTGCTATGGCATTGAAAAAGGGCTCTCTTATGGCAGGAGAAGTAAAGATTGAGATTAGATCCGACTTATCGGTAGTCACTGCAAATAGGCAGTGGGAGCTGGGGAAGCGAATTGAACCCCTAAGGAAATTGGGGGCGACTGTGCAGTTAAAATTCCCTGCTTTTTTAAAAGTTATGTGGAATAACAAAATGTACTCCTTTAGATTTGTAGAAGATGTAGATAACTTTTTGGAGTACTGCCAAGGCGGGGGTGTATAGTTAACTGGTGCAGTTCGGGCCTATGGCCTGTGTAGCTTGTAAATATGTAATTAGAATAGAATAACAAATTTAAAAAAAAAAAAAAAAAAAAAAGTTTTTGCATAGAAGCAAGGGTAGCACGTCTGCTGGTGACCGGCACTTAAAGGGCCTAGGTTTGGGCCTTAGAAAGCTGGAAGGGTTTTCCCAGGGAGGGGGGGGGGAATGGAGAGGGGGGAGTTGGTTAGGGCTTAGAGCTGGGGGGGGAGTGATAGGAAGAAGAGGGGGAGAAAAACACAAATGTTCTCAGATGCCAAGGACCACCCTGAGGGTAAGGATTCGGAGATTAGTTTACGATGGTGGAGGGTAAAAGTGCGAGGGTAAAAACACAAATAGTGAGATGGGTGTCATGGAATGTAAATGGTTTAAGGGTTAAAGCAAGAAGAGACAGGATCTTGAAGTACTTAAGGGACACTCCAGCTAATATAATGATCCTTCAAGAGACTCATTTAACTGGGGAGGAGTGTAAACAATTCTTGGGTCGACTGCGGTGGATAAGGCACTTTTTCAGCTCACCACAAACAAGGGTAACTAAAGGAATATTAGTGATAATTAGATATGGGCTGGATTGTCAGGTAATGAACAGCATAGCTGATGAGAAAGGGCGATGGTTGATAGTGACTTTAAAGATACTGGGTTCTTTATACAATATTATTGGTTACTACGGCCCTAATCAAGACGATGTTACTCCGTTGCTAGAACTTACACACGAGATGACTGGGCTTTCAGGATATATAGTTTTTGCTAGAGATTTTAACACTGTATTGGATGCTAAGCTTGATAGATCCGTTAACAGCAGAGCCCAGGGAAATTGTAAAATGGCGGCCAGTGTTAAAAACATAATAGAACAATTTGGGCTTTGTGATATTTGGAGGAGGCGGGCCGGGTCTGGGCTTGGATATACATATTATAACAAAAAATATAATCATAGATCCAGAATAGACTTTTTCCTGTTAGATGCAAGACTAATTGACTATGTGAAGGAGGTGCTACACATAGGGGTTCATTTGTCTGATCACTCAGCGGTTTCCTTAGAACTGGAAAATGTGTCCTGTGTTGTGGATTCAGTCTGGAGGCTGGACCGTACAGTTTTGTATGATCAGGAAGCAATGCAGTCCCTTCAACAGGAGCTCGAGGTATTTATAGAGCATAACACAGGATCAGCCGAATTAGATATTGTTTGGGAGACAACTAAGGCCTTCCTTCGAGGCAGGTTGGGAGCTCTGGGGGCTAAGAGAAGGAGGGCATACCACCAGGAAATAAGGACTCTGGAACAGAACATCCGAAAAAATGAAATTAGGATTATAAATTCAGGGGGCGCTCCTGTGGGGGAGATCCTTCAAGAGTTGGAAGGGTTAAAGGAACAGTTGACTGATGTAATTAATAAAAGGGTGAAAGAAAGATGGGAGGCTGCTAGGCTGGATCACTTTGAATACGGGGAAAACGCAGGCAAACTTCTAGCTTGGAAGGTTAGGAAGGATCTGGTCAAAAATATGATAAAAGAGGTTAAGGTGGGTGCAGAAGGAAAAGTAGCCTCAAACACTAATGAGATTGTGGAAGCATTTCATAACTATTTTTCGGAAGTATATAGTGAAGAGTTACAACCAGACAAGCAGGAGATCAATAAGTGGGCTAAAGTTCTAAAATCTGCTACAGAAGAACACCGAAAGATTTTGAATAGAGAGATCAGGCAGGAAGAAATAGAGGAAGGGATTAGGAAGGCAAAAAAAGGCAAAGCACCTGGTCCCGATGGCCTCCCTGTAGAGGTATACAAGACTCTGATGCAAGGACTGGCACCATTATTAACAAAGGTGTTAAATGAGGTGTTCTCTGGAAACTTGAAGAATCCGGCATCATGGGATCAGGCAAATATAATCATCATACCCAAACCTGGTAAATCTCCTACAAATATGGATTCATATAGACCCATTTCACTCTTATTTATTTATTTATTTATTTATTCAAAGTTTTATATAGCGCGAACAAGATCCTTACAGATATCAGAGCGCTTCACAAAGACAGGGAAGGGGCAACAGAGTAAACAGAGATAATGGGAATAGTGACTACAAAATGTTCACCAAGATCTTGGCAGATAGGTTGGGCAAAGTGATCCCGTACTTTATTCATGAAGATCAAAAGGGATTTGTCAAAGGTAGACACTTAAATGAATTAACATTTTCCCTGATAGGTAGTATAGATGTTGCGGTTGAGCAGGGGCTTCCCCTGGCGGTGGTGGCCTTGGATGCTGCCAAGGCTTTCGACCGTGTAAATTGGGAGTTTTTGAAAATTTTACTTGAACATCTTCAGTTAGGGAAAAATTTTCTTCAAGCGATATCACAACTATATCATACGCCGAGTTCTAGGGTCTTGGTTAATGGAACACTCACAAAATCTATTAGAATTGCGCGAGGAACCAGGCAGGGATGCCCCCTGTCCCCACTCTTGTTCGATCTTTATATTGAACCACTGGCCTGCAAAATAAGAGAGTCAGAGAATATTCCTGCTTTCAAGTTCCAAGGGTGGTCAAAGAAGATAGGGTTATATGCGGATGATATCGTAGTTTTAACATCGAATATGACAAAATCATTGGGGGAAATTGAAAACATTACAGAGAAGTCTCAGGATATCGATTAAATTCGGACAAGACTGAAATTATGGCTTGGAACATGGCAATAGACCCCGGGATCGCAAAAAAGCAGATGAGATATTTGGGGGTACAAATTACTCAAGATATAAAACAGCTAACATTAGTAAATCTGGCCAAAACAAGGAAAGATATTACAGCACTATTGAGAAACTGGAGTTCAATATCACTGACTATGATTGGCCGGGTTAATCTGGTTAAAATGATGGTGCTTCCGAAATTGACTTTATTTGATTCTGTTCCTCTTATGTTTGAAAAAGAAGGCCTAGCAAAGCTACAGAGCGAAATTGGTTCATTTATTTGGGGCTCCAAGGGGTCAAGGCTATCTTGGAAAAAAATTCGAAGAAGGTATGCTAAGGGAGGTTTAGCAGCCCCAGACTTTCAATTTTATTCTTGGGCTTTCTTGCTCAAGAACTGTAGAATGCTTTTTGGAACTCCCAATGACTCATCAATAGGGGAGCTTTTTACGGCCATGTTGAAAGTAGAAAAATGCTATAAGCGTGGCTTCCTATATGGATTTGCAGATCCAAAATACTTCAAAAAAGTCAGACTGAAGGTATTAAGAGACCTAGCCACGGCATGGTATCGTATTAGGCGCGTGACAAAAATCCCATATTTTAGCATGGCTGCACCAATTTGGGAGGGCCCGGGGGCCCCAAGTTGGACGAAAGATGCTTTAGCAAGGGCGTTAAAATCAGAAGGCCCACAGGTCTGGGGGGAGCTGCTTTGTGAAGGTGCCTTGATACCGTGGGCAGCTTGCGAGCAACTCTGGGGTCGCAATTTTGCAAAATTTAAATATCTGCAGATACAAAGCTGGGTAATAGGTAAGGGAAAGTTAATGGGACGACACAATGAGTTTGAAGAAAAGCTGGTCTCAAACATTCGGATGAATAAAGAAGTGGCAACGTGGTATTGGGAAATAGTTGAAATGGAGGACGGTCCCTTTTTACTTCCAGAGTTCCTGTGGGGAGAGTGCTTGCCGAGGATCGCAACAGAAGAACAATGGCAAGTAGATATGTTGATTCTATATAAAGTGGTGAAACCTGCAAATCTAAGGAGGAATCACTTGTTCACTCTCCACAGGGCATACTGGACCCCAAAGAGACTTGCGAAATTCAAAGATGGGGGCATGGTGCTATGTCCAAAGTGTAAAAGCCCAAATGAAGATGACATTCACATGTTTGTGACATGCTCAGAGATTCAAGAGTTTTGGGCAGCTGTAAGTGAAATGCTATCAAAAATATTGGAGCTAGAAATTACGGTAAGCCCTGAACAGATCATCTTGGGTAGATTGGATATACAAGGTAAGGGCCTTGATGATAATACTAAGCTGTTTTTCTATGCTATCTTGATTGCTCGAAGAGAAATATGTAAACTTTGGATTTCGTCAGAACCTCCGACAGCATTAATGTGGATTAGAGCCATGAGAGCAATAGCTAAGCTGGATATGGCTGGGCAAAACAATAGGAAGCACCAATTTTGGAACTTATTTTTAAATCACTACGGGTGAGGGAATTGGGAGTTATAGTTGCTGATTTCAAAGATGGGAGAGAATAACGTTCGATGATTAAGTCACTTCGGATGCTCTTGGAGGTTTAATGAAACCTATATGCTTCCCTGCAACAGATACGGCTGTGACACCTCCCACTTTTTTCAAACTTCTTTCAAGCTTGTAGGTCTGTAGCATAAGCAGTAGGAATCAACCTCTCACAGTTGAGCTTGAATACCACCAAAGGGCGCTATAAGATACGAAGAGGTGGGAAGTGGCGTATGAGGACAAAAAAAAAAAAAAAAGAAAAAAAAAACACAAAAAAAACATACCCCCTGACAGGGATGGAATCGTGGCCCCCCGCGAGACAGTCGGGGACACTGACCACCACACGCATACGGAAGAAGGGTAGATACAGTCCCATACAGACACTGTACAATGACGACGAGTATCCTGAAGAAGAATACTTGTACCATAACAGACACAAAAGAAAGTAACAGTGCCTTTAGTTATGATCGGTAACTCGCAACCAGTAAAATACCTGGAGCAGAACACAGAGCCGTGGAATAGGAGTGACAGCCCTGAACCACTAGAGTGAATCAGAAAACATCTGCAGAGGCCAGGAGCGGAAGGACCTGAACCCCTGCGCGTAAGAAGCAAAGGGACCAAAGTCCCTGTCAGGGAAGTGCCCAAAAGAAACAGGATACAAGGTAATATGCATCGGAAACATAGCTGGTGGAAACCCCAACGCCCATAGGCAAAAGCCCCACAGGGTCTGAGACATGAGAGAAGACTGAAGCACATCCCCACACTAAGAAGTGAAAGTACAACACAGCCAAGACAGGGGCGGAGGGAGACCACCGGCACCCTACGACAGCGAACTTAACCTGTGTGTACACACAGAATGTCTCCACAGAGACAGGAAAGAGCTATGGACCAACCGTAGACTACAACACAAAACCCCCAGGAGAGAACAGCACCAACCCTGCGGTCTCACTAGTAGGGATGTCCTATAACATCAGGAAGAGCATTGACAAAAGAGAAGTAGCCGAAGAAGACTCTGCAGGAGCAGTTAAAACTTCCTGTGCCAGGAAGAGTATCTACACAATAGCCAACAACTACCCCACATAGGGTCTGGCACATCCCTATAAAAGCAGGGGACACCTTTTTGAGCCAAGCTCTTAGACAGGGGGCAAAAAAGAAACGCAGAAAACAGCTGACCAGCTGCAGCAAGAAAAGGACGAGATGGTGAAAAAAGCCGCACAGGCCGTTTGAGTAATAATAAGGCTTACCTCTTGAGACAAGCTCATAAGCAAAGGTCAAAAAGAAACATATAAACAGCCGACCCAGCTGCAGTAACAGAAAAACCTGACTGAACAGCCATACAGTCTGTCTTGGGAGAAATCCCTTCAACCCAGAGACGTAAATCAGAAATACAAAGTGACAACACCGTCACACGAAAACACAAACCACCATCGGGGACTAAAAACCAGGCAGTCCTGGAAATCCGGAGAGGAGACGCTGGACCGCCGATTCGGCATGCTCAAACAAGAGGGACTCATCACAGGGCAAATCCCTGAGTCGTTCCCGAACATTCTCGGGGAAACTGCCATCGCATAGCCACGCATGGCGATGCAGGGCGACTGAGCCGGCAATAGCTCTACCCACGGACTCAGTAGTGTCAATTGCCAATCAGATGGTGAACTGCACCATGTTGCGGCCATCCCAAACAAGCTGGAGCAGGTCAGCACGAAGGCCCTCTGGTTAAGAGAGAAGGAGTAGTTCGACGGAGTCCCAGAGGGCAGAAGTAGCCCGAGCAAACACGCAGGTCATGTTGAGGGACTAAAGGCTGGAGCTGGTGGTAGCACAAACATTGCAACCACACAACTCCAACCACCTAAGCAACGGTGGAGGAGAGGAGGGAAGCGCAGCCTGGACTACCAGTCCCTGGGGGGGGGAGAAACCAAGTCATCCGTCCACTCAACAGTAAAAGCCTCGCAGAAAAATGAGCCGGCCAGTGCACCATGGAAAAAACCCTGAGGGTGGTGAACCCACGGGGTCACGTCCTCCAGCAGAGTAACAGCCGGGCACGGAACCGGCGTCGACTGACGTTGGTACAGCATCAGATCGGCGCCGACGACCTCCGTAGAGGACTCTTCCACCCGGTGTCGGACCAGCGTCAACTCGACCTCCAACGAGACAGGAGCCTGTGGGGAGGGACGAAGTCGACTCAGAGTCGAACTCTGTGCTGCAGCCACAACCAGCAACGATGCAGGGATTCCCGCAGGACTATGCGAAGACGTGTCAGGAGGGATAGATTCCAGAATGAGACGCCCATCCGGGCCGTGTCCCAGCTTCGCAGCGATCCCTGAATCGGAGTCAAGGTGCTCGGTCGGCGCAGAGGGCGAACCTGCCGGCGAAGCCCTGACCTGAGTCCCTACCCCCACTGTGGGGCCTAAAGGCATGCCAGGGAGAGGGGGTGACCCAAAGAAGGCCTTCAGAGCCCTGGAATAGACCTCCATCTGGGTCCGAGTCGCCCCAGCACCAGGAAACAGTGGATAGGTGGGGGCGGACTCCTGAGGGCTCGCGTCCGGTGAGGACAGGGAGTGGCGGGCCCAGATGTCACGCTTGTGCGAGGTCGATGATCTCCGTGACTTCTTCTGGTGCTTACTTGAGGCAGGCGAGCGACGTCCACTGGAATGACTCCGGGATCTACCCCGAGCAGAGACCTCAGTGTGGAAGGAAGAACTGCGCCGTTTGCATCCTTCCACCGGAGACGGAAGCCAGCTCCTCAAGGACTCTGACTGGGACACCCTGGCAAACAAAAGTTTCATCTGCCATTCCCACAGGGACTTTGGCCTTAGCTGCCGACAGGCGTCGCTCTCGCCGAGTTGTTGTGCTCTCCCAAGCACCACATACAGATCTCGGGTGGATCAGTCACAGATATCTGGCGCAAACAAGACGCACATGATTTGAGACCCACAGGCATCGACACACTGTTCTAGACGCGAAAGGCGTCATGAAGGCCTGCACCAAAACAGGCCAGAGGAACCGCTAAACTCCGGATCCGCATTGGGACCCAGAAAAAAAGAAAACTGACATCAGCACGCGGGAGACGGGGCAGGGAAGGGTCGGTCTTATATGGCTCTATTGACGTCACTTCCGTGGACGATGTCAGGACGGAGCCGAGCGATGCCACCCTCGGTGTGCAGAGGTACTGCTGGGGAAAAAGTTTTCCGGATCCAGTCTGACGTTTGGGGATATTCTAAGTTAAGGAATCTGTGGCTAGATGTCTCTATAAGATTATCTACTTACTGAAAACAGGGAGGGAATAAATTAAGAACTTTTCGCTGGATGAGATAATCTTCGCCTGAGCGTCTTTAATAGAATTGAAACTTTGTTACAATAGCTAGGAAATTTTTCATTCTATGATAGGAGCCGAGGCGATGATTGTGTTTGTTCAAAATTTGCTGAACACCAATTGTGCTACATCCACCACCGGCTTGAATTAGAATCTCTTTAAAGTGGAGTCCAAGGACCAATCCATCCATTGCAGACAGAGTGTCCTCCAAAGGAGCCTCAAGCTGAAATGATTTTGAGGCCATTGCCTCTCTCGCTGAATGTGCCCCAAACACTCCGACATTTATACCTTCCTTCTGCATGACCCAACGTACCCAACCGGGGTGGATCATCAGTAAGGAGAAGGCTTTATACAGCTTCTGCAGGCCAATAAGGAGTTGCTGCTCGCCTGGTGGGTGGAGCTCCTCTGTCATCTCCTCGTAGGCCTTCAAGCACTGCACTACACACAGCTTGAGGGATTCGGAGAACACCAGATATGAAATGATTCTAGTATTAGACTCAGTTTGTCTACTGACTGTAAAGGAGATCCCTTGTGTTGAAAGTACTCTACCTGTAACATCTAGGGCCCGAATGTCTGAGACCTTCTACATGACACCAGGCACAGCAACATGCCAATTTGGCAGAATGTTCTTCCCTCAACAGAAACCTATTAGGTTGCCATGAGAAAAACTGTTTGAGGACTTGATTAAAATCTCAAAGAGATGAGTAACTAGGCTTCGGCAGCAAAGAGAGGCAGATACCCCGCAACAATCTCCACATGAAAGGATGCTTTCCCACTGGCGATTTATCAATCAGAGCATGGCCTGCTGATATGGCAGAGCGAAAAACATTAATAGAGCGACAGGCCAGACCCTCAGATGAAACGTCAGAAAAGAAGTTGAATATATGGACTACATCTGCAGCCACGGGATCCAGGTCCAGTCATATACCCCAACCAATCTGTATTGTCCAGGCCAATCTATACAGTTTAACCGTGAGGTTCGCTCAGGTCTTGAACAAGATCTGAGCCTGTCTGGAAAATCCCAGGATTTTCCACCGTTGTCTGCAATCCGCCACAGTATCATGCATAGGGAACCCTCCGTCACCATTGATGCGGCCCTTGGTTCAGATCGAGGAGAGTCTGAAACAGGGGGAGAAGGATTGGAGAATCCCACAAAAGTTACATCTAAACTGGGAACCATACTTGAAACCTCCAAAAAAGTGTCACCAATACCACCTCTGCCAGTTGCCTCCATACCTGGGCTGAAACCCTCGTGATCATTCAGAATGGGGTAAATGTGTAGACCCTCTCCTAAGTCCAATTCTAGAGGAATGCGTCTATATTCATCGCCAGGGGATCCAGTTTCCAGCTGAAGAACTGGGTCACCTCATGGTTCAGGTGTGAGGTGAACAGGTCTATTGAGAAAGGTCCCATCTGTCCGAGATCATCGAGAAGACCCCAGGGTCCAACTTCTAGAGACTCGAATCACTGAGATGGCGGGAATTCCAGTCTGCCACCTGGTTCAACTGTCAGGGGAGATACTCGGCCATGACCAATATGTGATGGTCAAGGCAGTACTGCAAGAAGTCTATCGATAGGTCCGACAGGGGTTTCGACCTGGTTCCCCCGCCCCCTCCCTCCCAAGGTGATCGATGTAACACACTGCAGATACGTTGTCCATCTTGAGGAGCACGCAGACTGAATTCTGTTCTTGGTCTAGCACCGGACCTTACAGGACCCTGCACGGAGTCCCAAGCAGGCAATGTGCAACTTCTGTTCTTATTGTGACCAGCTTCCTCCTCTTGAAAGGTCCTCATAGTGCATGCTCCAGCCTGATCTGCTGCCATCAAAATCCATGACCAGGTCTGGATTGGAACTGGAAATCGCTCTCCCATTCCAAGTCTCCATGTGGGAGAGTAATCTCGAATCGCCTTTCTTGCCTCCTGTGACAAGGGCACTGACTGGGAGTGTGTGAGCCCCTTTCACAAGTGGTGAGCCCTGAGATGTTGCAACGCTCGATAATGCATTGGCCCCAGGAAAATTGCCTGAAGGTAGGACAAGAGTTAATGAGATGAGAGAGGCAAAGCTTCCTCAGCCATGTGCAGAATCTTTGCCACAGGAGTTTATCCTGGCACGAATGCCAAGGAAGGTCAATCCTCTTCTTGGGGTGCCTGATGAACTTAGCCAGTTAAGTTGCAATCCTGGAACCAATTTCATGGGGAAGGGCTACCTTTTCCCTCCAGCGAAGGGCTGGGACATTCCGCTTGTAGACAGCTGCGTACCTCCTTCTTTTGGGGTTGGCACAGGCAGCCTGCAACATATTTGGCCACTTTATCTGCTGCAGCCCATTGCGCAGACCGTGGATGGACAATGTAATCGGGGTCCATGTCTGCTTCGGTCTAAGACATGGGGTGCTCGGAGGTGTCAGGAACAGATGGGGGTGCCAAGGTCTTGAGAGGCCTGCCTCCTCATTTGAGTACCCTAGAGAGTCCTCGCCCTATCCCATGTCCAGGGAATTAGGTTGGAGATACTCCAAAAGCTCATCCGCCAGCCCCAAGGGCCTGACGTGAGGCTGAGTTTGGGCCAGGAAGGACTGCTTTCAAGGCGCCCAAAGGCGTCATGATCTACACCTGTACGTTTTCCTTTTTGGGCTTGAGGCCCCAACTCCTGGGGGTCCTATGGGCGAGGATCACTTGCACATTCTTTGGCAATCTGCTTGTAGAGGCACTGTTCAATGAGAGCTTTGGCTTAAGAAGGCTATATATAGAGGCATCGACGGCCTAGTAAAAATCATTGCCCCACAGGAGGAAGGACAAGGCCTCCTGCTCTACATAAGTGCTCTCAAACATCTGCATGGCATCCGGGGGAGAGCTATAGTGGTGACAGGCAGCACTGTCAGTGTGGTACTGGGGTGTCCAGTGAGGTTATGGGAGACTTGAGACCTCAGATATTTGGGAGATAAAGGTCCCGGAACACCACACCAAAGATTCCACTGGTTAAGCCTGGGACTGTGTCCCCTCTGAGGCTGGCACGGCTGGTATGAGGTCAATTACAGTCCCCAAGGGGCATCATTAGTGAATTAAACAGTACAGACCCTACAGGGCGTTACATTCAGTAAAATTGTCACAAACTACAGACCCCAGCGCTGGGTCGTCAGTCTCCAGGCTCTCAAGGCTCCAGTCGGCTCTCGCAGCGTGCTTCTACCAATCCAATGAGGGAAACGGACAGACGTACGTTGCAGAACATGGGGAGGGAACGGGGCTCCAACCGTGCGACGCTGCGCCACCCAGCGGTCGGCGGACCCCACGTCTGTGGTCCACACCCTTGAATACAAAGTCACCGCTGTGTAAGGAGTAAAGTAGCATTCCTGGGGCACCAGTGAAAACACCACAAAAGGCATAAAATAGAACACGGAACCTGTGTAAACCACAAGGAAAAAACGCTCTCGTGGAGTTGATTAAAGGGCTGTATGCGGCAATGCAAACAAATGCTGTAATACCTTTCTAATCACTTTATAAACAAGTATAACACAAATGAACAAGTTACTTCTGGAGTCTGTAAGAGACATTGGTAGTTATAGATTGCTTACCTTAGAATTACCCCCAGGCGTCAGACTGGATCCGGAGAAATTTTTTCCTTAGCAGTAGCCCTGTGTGTCGGTAGGTGGCGTCAGTCATCGCCGCGTACGTCGTTGGCTTCGCATTCGCCAGGTTGATGTTGTGGTGTCTACTGAGACGCGGCCCCTGCGCGCTGATGTCAGTTCTGACACGACTTTTCACACCAGAATCATAGAGCCATGCAAGACACTGACCACTTGGGCACAAAACTTGGGTCCTGCAAGGGAGACCCTATCCCTAGAAGTCAGTTCGCAGAACAGGGAGGATGGGTGGGGCGGTAAGGAATCTATAACTTTGAATGTCTCTTACAGATACATTATTACCGAAGATCAGTAACCTGTTCAGCTGAAAGAGACCGTAGTTATAGATTCATTACCTTAGAGTAGATACCACAGCAATACCAACCAAGTTCACATCAGGAAGTCCTGGAGAAAAGAGTGGCCAAAAAATCAGTCTCTCCAGTCTTGGCTGTCCATGCAGTAATGTTTTGTGAATGTGTACAGGGATGCCCATTTGGCTGCCTGGCAGATGTCCACCAGCGGAACTCCACGTTCTAAAGCAGTAGTAGCAGCCGTTGCCCTGTAAAGTGGGCTCGCAGTCCTACTGGAGGTTCCTTTTTAGCCAAAGAATAACAGATTCTAATGCATAGGACAACCCATCGAGAGATGGTACGCTTGTGCACTGCCTGACCTTTCTTGACAGCTACATTGCCCACAAAGAGTTCATTGTCCACCCGGAAGTCTTTAGTGCTGTCAAGGCAGAAAGATAGCACATGGTTTGGATCCAGATGGTGGAGTCTCTCCTACTCTTTGAAAGGCTGCAAAGGTGGGAAGTATGTGGGTAATGGGCTGGTCTGACCTATGTGGAAAGAGGTAACCACTTTGGGCAGAAACAAGGGCCTAGTATGGAGAACTGCTTTGTCCGGATGGACAGCAAGAAAGGGAGGCTTGGAAGATAAGGCATGAAACTCACTCACCCTGCGAGCAGAGGTGATGGAAAGCAAGAAAGCAGTCTTCAAAGTGAGGAGACGAAGAGGACAATTATGTAGTGGTACAAAGGGAGCCCACATAAGATAAGTGAGCACAAGGTTCAAGTCCCACTGGGGCATTATGAAATGAGAAGGAGGAAAGAGATGAGTAATGCCCTTCAGAAACCTGTTAAATATTGGGAAAAGAGAAGGCTGATCAGGAAGGCAAAGAAAGGCCGAAATGGCCGAAAGATAGCCTTTCAGAGTGCCCAGAGCAGAGCCCTGCTGGGCCAAAGAAAGAATGAAGAGGAGATCCTTAGAAGGAGGGGCAGAAAGGGCATTCACAGCCTTTGCTGTGCATAATGTTTGCTGTGCACAATGCCACAACTTTTTTCCATCTGCAGGCGTATACCGTTTTAGTAAAGAGACGTCTGGCTGCCAAGGTGACATTGCAGACTTCAGGAGGAAGGTAAAAAGCTGCCAACTGTCGCCGCTCAATCTCCACGCAAGGAGGTGGAGATTGGACAGGTTCAGTTGGAGGACCGTCCCCTGTTGCTGCGACAGAAGATCCTCCTGAAGAGGCAGTCTGCTCTGAGGACTGATGGCCATGCTCAAGAGCTCGGGGTACCAGACTCTTCGTGTCCACCCACTGCAGAATGAGACCTTGCACCACCTCCAATTGAAGAGGCCATTCGTGATCCATAATGCACCGGCGGCTGAGTTTGTCCGCCCTGGCATTCAGGGAACCTGCCAGGTGTTGAACCACCACGGATACGCCCTTTCGTCAGTAGTACCCCTATGGGTTGAAAGGTGGTGTCAGTCAGCTCGGCATTGGTCGTTGGCATTGTGGTTGCATGGATGATGTCGCGGCAGCTACTTTGACGTCGCACTTGCACGCTGACATCAATTCTGTACACGACTTTCCATGCCAGAAGCGCAGAGCCATGCAAGACAATGACCACTGGTGCACAAAAACTAGGGCCCTGAAAGGAAATCATTAATTCAAGAAGTCAGTTCGTAGAACGGGGAGGATAGGTGGGGTGGTAAGGAATCTATAACTAATCTGTGTCTCCTACAGATATATTGTTACCAAAGGTAAGTAACTTGTTCATCTGAAAGACAATTAGTTATAGATGCCTTACCTTGTGAATAGATACCCCAGCAATACCAACCCCGGAGGTGGGTCTGCGTACCAAGTTCACACCAGAAAATCCTGGAGAACAGAACAGCCAAAAAAAACGTCTCTCTGGACTTGGCTGTCCAGGCAGTAGTGTTTTGTGAACATGTGCAGAGATGCCCACGTCGCTCCCTGGCAGATGTCGTTAAGGGGGACTCTCTGTCTCAAAGCGGTGATAGCTGCCGTCGCCCTGGTGGAATGGGCACGTAACCCCACCGGAGGCTCCTTCTTTGCCAGGGAATTGCAAGCTTTGATACACAAAACAACACATCTACAGATGGTCCGCTAGTGCAAGGCCCGACCTTTTTTAGCGCCCACGAAGTCAAAGAGCTGGTCATCCACCCGGAATTGTTTCGTGCAATCCAAGTAAAAGGAAAGCACAAGTTTTTGGATCCAGACAGTGGAGCATCTCTTTCTCCTTAGAAGGATGCGGAGGCGGAAAGAAGGTGGGCAAAGTCTTGACAATGTGGAAAGAAGTAACCACCATGGGAGGAAAGGATTGACGAGTTCGAAGGACAACCATGTCCAGATAAACAGCCAGAAAAGGAGGTTTTGAAGAAACTCTGGTGCGGAACATTCTATTGCGCCGGTGGGGTCCGAACGTTCAGCGGACGTGCGCAGCACTACCGAGGTAGTGCACGCGACGTCCGCTGAACGTGCCCCGCACGGAAGGGGTTAAACAAAACAGGCAGGCATCTTTATTTTGGCAACCCTACTTTATATCCCTTTTCTCACACTACAGCAGTAATTTTAAAGTACAAATGTAAGGCACAGGCACAGTGGGGGGCCCAGGGGGTACTGAAACCAGGAAAAAAACTAAGCCTCTGTAACCAGTTTACAAAGGGATGCAAATATGCAAATGGTCTTTAAAGACCTGTGAAAAACTCGGGCCTGCCGGAGATGACTCCAGACACTGCCCAGCCGAGTCCCCAGCAGATCAAGTTGCACTGAAGCAGCAGCCGGGCTGAGAGACTCGATGAGGGAGGAGGGGGGCTGAAGCCCTTGGGCCTGGGCAGAAGTATGACTGTGAAGGCGCGACCCCCTTTGCATCGCTCCACGGCCCCCCTGGGGGTCGCACCCCACAGTTTGAAGACCCCTGTCCTAGTGGCTGAGCCCACAGATCTGCCTTTGGCCCTAGCTCTACGCCTTGAACTCGCAGATTTACTATGAAGTCTTTGTGATGCATCGGGGGACTCTTTACCAGTCTCCTTCTCTTGAGAGGTCTCCTCCCCCTAGCCTGTGAGGTAGCCTGAGATGTATCAGTGTCCTCATTTAAGGAAAAGAACTTGTCCCCCTCTGGGGAGAGCAGGGAGTCACTAGCCCAGGTTGAAATAGCCCCTTGGTTATGTCCCAGATTGCCTACAATATCATCCTGATTCCCTCTCGTCTCCAAACTCTGAGAGGGGTTCAAATGCATTGCCAATTGCTGCACAGCAGCTACCTCATCTCCAGAATGCGGCACTGCAGGTACTATTAAATCATCACGGACATCGGGATTGATGAGGTTAATGGGGTTACGGACAACTTTCCCACCTTCCCCTTTCTCACCATTAATCCCGTTTCCAGGCATGCTCACGGTTGTCGGTTGATGTTCTTCACCCCGTGTGGCAGTGATATCCACTCCTCCATGCTGATCCAGGGTGCCCATACCAGAATCTATACCTGCAATGCCCCCGTTTGGATGTGGAACTGAAGGCAAAGACACAGACGTTTCCCTGGAACTACTTGTCCCAGAGTGCACCAGAATCTTTCCTGGAAAAGCCATCTGGACCATCTTCTACCGAAGCTCTGCCTTGGGGGTTAAAATACTGTCAGGGGGACAGAGACTAGTAGAGCTGACAGGGGGTTCCCGCCGAGGGTGTAATCACGGTAACGCGTGAGCTGCCAAATGCCTCCATTACCGTGGGCTGACGCATGGCACCTTCCCCAGCTTTAGCTGTTCGCAGCCTTGTCCCGATGGCCACACCGACTTCCTGATTTTTGGGATTGTCAGGTTTTTTTTTCGGGCCGCCACGCCGGTGAATCCCTGGTTTCCCGGCCATATTGGAGCTCATAGCTTGCTCCCTCCTCTCGTTGTGGTCACTTATCACCCTTGTTTCGTCTTTGACCCCCTCTAGCCTCACAGGCGAGGTTTTTGCCAGCATCTTTACCAGCATTCAAGTCCTTCTGTACTTTAGTGTTCTTCGGACCGTACCAAAGCGCCACAGCTTTTTTAGATATACAAAAGCTGTAAGCGGGGACCACAACAGCAATCCAGCAGTCCAGCGCCTAAGGGCTCCGTAAGAAAGCTGTAGATGCGGCAGTCCAAGACAAGCCAGATGAGCAAGGTGACAACTATAATGAATCATCCATACTATAGCGTGGACTCACTTCGGCATGTATTTTCCTTTACTTTTCTAACTCAGCAGGGTCTCGGCGTAGTGGAGGACGGCCGACGCTGTCTTTTCATGAGTTCAATCAACGGCCATCTCGAAAATCGGCAGCGCCATAATAATATTCGCCTTCTCAAATTTAAGGAGATAATGCCCTGAGACTTTTGTTGTGAAGCTTTTGAGGGGTGCCTTCCCAGAGCTGGCGCAATGGAATTGGGAATCAGAAATACAACGTGTGCATCCATTTCCAATGTTTAAAAGGCCCAGTCCAAAAACCAAGGGGCCCAGCCCAGAGCCCTGTTGATTTTTGTTGGCAATTTTTTGCTAAGACAGGCAATTATGGATCAGGCCAGACCACACTCTAAAAGATCATTTGAGGGGCACACATTCTTCGCTCAACCGGACTTTTGCCACACGATGGTTGAGCGGAGATGGAGACTGTGCCAACTGATTACCCCCTTCCAGACTGCAGGCTGTGAAGCTTTCCTGATTTTTCCTACACGACTTAAGGTCATATACAAGGGAAGAGTCAGGATTTTTTTTCAGAAATTAAGCGATACAAAAGGGGATGATGGACGGAGGGTTTGAGCAAATCAAACACTCGCCCCCAGTCAACTGATCTGGGTTTAATCCATCACCATTCTTTAGCTCACTCGGCCACCCCAGTTCAGACATGGCTATATGCAAATCAGTCTGACCCTGTGCCTCATGGGAACAGTCCAGCCCGAACGGCCAAGCCATGTCTTCCCTGGACCGTAAACAAGCATCCTGGGACCGGTTTCGGAATCATAATCCTCATCAGCCAGGCTATCTTGAATCCAGTGGCCAAGTGAGCAAGGGACTCACGTCTGAGCATACCCTGCCACACTTAGGGCGAACAAAGCAATACAAAAGGGGATGATGGACGGAGCGTTTGAGCAAATCAAACACTCACCCCCAGTCAACTGATCTGGGTTTAATCCATCACCATTCTTTAGCTCACTCTGCCACCCCAGTTCAGACATGGCTATATGCAAATCAGTCTGACCCTGTGCCTCATGGGAACAGTCCAGGGGTGCCTTCCCAGAGCTGGCGCAATGGAATTGGGAATCAGAAATACAACGTGTGCATCGATTTCCAATGTTTAAAAGGCCCAGTCCAAAAACCAAGGGGCCCAACCCAGAGCCTTGCTGATTTTTTTTGGCAATTTTTTGCTAAGACAGGCAATTATGGATCAGGCCAGGGCACACTCTAAAAGATCATTTGAGGGGCACACATTCTTCGCTCAACCGGACTTTTGCCACACGATGGTTGAGCGGAGATGGAGACTGTGCCAACTGATTACCCCCTTCCAGACTGCAGGCTGTGAAGCTTTCCTGCTTTTTCCTACACGACTTAAGGTCATATACAAGGGAAGAGTCAGGATGTTTTTTTCAGAAATGAAGGCACAAGATTTTCTTTCGGAAACTACAGATTTAAGAGCAGGAAAGTCTCTTGGTAATACTTTTGAAAGGGGGTGTAGGAAGGTAGATCCCTGACTATGGTTGCCCCCAACTTTTTGCCTGGTGTTTTGCTGGTTTTCTGACTTAGTTGACCTGAGGCCCTGCTATTCAGGACCTCAAGCCCACTGCTCTCTCTGTTAAAATGGATTCCATGTACCCTAGGTACATATCCAATTGGATACTGGGTCACCCTATCAGTCCCTGTACAGTGTACCTTAGGTACCCAGGGCATAGGTGTACCCAGGGCCTACCAGGGGCTGCAGCATGTATTATGCCACCCCTGGCTGGCCATCCAAATCTGACACAACTGGCTGCTTGACAGCTGGGGCAAGGTGGTGTAATCACCCTTTGCTTTAGATATAGTATACCTATATCTAACCCTAAAACGGACACACAGATCTCCTATCAGTCACTCCTATGGCAGGCCTTAACAATCCTGAAGGCAGAGTGCTTGGAATCGTGTGAGATGGTGCTCTGGCATGAGCTGAGCCTGTCTGCGGCTTTCGGGATCCATCCCTTAGCCGTTTCCATGATATCGCATACCATATACTCTTAAGTGCATTATAATCCTCGCGGTTATATGCCAACTCTGGTATCGCTTTATCAAAACATGTCGAGTAAGGTGTCATACGAATTGGAATACTAACCCCTCGCCAATTCTGGCGACGGGGTTAGCATTCCACCCTTCTAGAGGGACACGACATGCATGTAACCTATAACCCGGTTAAAAGTCAAACAGAGCCTCAGCTCCACAAAATGGAGGCTGCCACCGAGACACAAGTCTGCCCTCCTGCTGCTGGGAGTCCTCCCAGAGCAGGAGATAAGGACAAAGGGTTTCCTGCCAGGGGCGGTGCCAGCACCGTCCCAGACAGGATTTTGTGTATTGTAGGTAGGCAGGGCTTCAGAGGAAGGTGACTGCACGTGGCACCCCGGTGCTCACTGTGCATAGGCTGGCTTGAACCAGTTCCAGGGACACTCCAGACCCTGTGCTGGGGAAAAGCCCGCCAAGGAAGTGGGTGTAACCACCCCCCTCCTGGTCCCACCCATAGGGCAGGACCTAGTCGCGTGCCAGCCCCCTTTTCCCAGATAAAGGTAGGGACTGGCCCCCTTCCAAATCAGATCATCTTTGAATCCTGAAACTACTTTCTACGAAAGGAACTCAAGACTTCTTCCTAAGATTTCTCCCTTGTGGCTAAGGAGTAGTCACCCTGCATCCGCAGGCACCATCAAGAACACTGCGGTCTGCTGCACGTCCTTCCTCCGGAATCCGACTGACCAGCTCGACGAGAACCGGCTTCCCTGGCACCTCTGACCTCTACCCACCTCTACAGCCAAGCTGAGAACCGTGGGTGCGACGAGACCTCGAGGGACCGGCCATCTTCAAGACTGCACGACTTCTGCACAGCAAGCCCGCCGAGTAATTTCCTGGTGAGTGCTTTGGGGTCCGAGAAGCCCCGACCCTGAGCAGCTCCAGCACCGAAGACCAGCCCCCCAGCATCTCCACGATCGGCGTGGGGCCCTTCTGCTTTTTTTGCTGCTCACCGCGTTGTTTGGCTACTAGCCCGCTGGCTTGTGGCCTTCTGAACGACGCCCGACGACATTTCTGCTGCTGGTCTGGTTGCTCCAGGCTGGCCCTTGCTCCCTTCCAGAAGAGGAGCACCCCGGACCCTCCTGGTCCACTCAAGACGCCATTTTGAGTCCACCGCGTGGGCTTGAATTAGCCAAGGCTTGTTGCCCAATCCTGGGTGACTTCGACGCCGACAGCTTCATCCATCGTGGGACAGCTCGCCTCTCCATCCTGGTCGCCGACAACGCCTCCTGGTCCGTGAGATCTGCAGAGCCAGCGTCGCCCACTCACCTAGTCGAGGTGACTGCCATCCGGTGCCCTCCTGGTGCCCACTGACTACTGGCTAGTAGTCACGAACTTGGTCCCCTCTGCTTTCAGGTGTCATCCCTCTTCGATCCAGGCTTGGATCACTCGAACAATCTTCACTGGTCGCCTGCCAGCAACTCCTTTCTTCCAGGCTCCTGGTTCGGCAACGAAGATTCCCGACGTCTTTTGAGACCTATGCAGCTGCAGCCCCTGGGCTAGGTAACTTCGGCATTTCGGTGCCCCAGCATAGCCTCACTATCCAAGGGTCAGGATCCACTGTCGTTTTCTCCCTACCAGGTCGGGTTCGCCCGTGAACACTAACTTTAACTTTACTAGCTTCCATAGACTTTGTCCCGCATCCCGCGTGAGAGTGCACACTCTGCACCCGAGTCCCCTGGGCCTCCTAGAAGTAATCTAACGATTCTATAGTCAAGTCCTAGCGATTCCAAAGCCTATTAGTACTGTACTTACCTGCTAGTAATTTCGCATTCCACTTTTAGAGTATATGGTTTTCCGTGCCCCTCGGGCATTTGTATATACTGTGGTAACTTAAGTATTTTCGTAAGAGTTTTGTTGTGTGCCTAGCACCCTGTCCTCATAAAGAGTACAGGGTTGTTGTGATTCTAATAAATACACTGTTTATTTTCATAACACTTGTGTGGTGTCCTTTCACTGGGTGTTCAAGGGGTAATGTGATGGTAAAACAGCTGGCTTAACACGCCCTCTAGAGTCTTAGCCTTAGACTGCTCGTATCCATGCTACTAGGATAGCTGGTCTATAAGGTTGACTTACAACCAATCATCAATAAGGGTTGTTTGGACTGATATATAGTGATCACTAGAATAGTGAGCACTGCACATCAGGCCAACTTCTCACATTGGTGAGCAGCGGTTGGGATTTGAGCTTGCTGTTGTTTTTCCACACATATCCTAAGAATATCTTGTGAAAGATCACATAAGTACTAAAGGTACATATAACTTAGCTTAGAATACTCTGAGTTCTACTGAACCAGCTGTTGTAGCTCCTAAGGGCCTAGCACACCCTAAACTACAACTCTAGCAAGGGATCAGTAGGCAAACATATAGTGTAGGTAAGTGCACCACTTACACCTCACTAGAAAAGCATGTCTACCCATGGAGAGTCCACTGAGACTCCCCTGGTAAGTGTTGACCCTTCACAGGTCACTTCAAGATATGCAGCTCTCAGTTTCCAGGAGATGAGACAGATCTGTGTCTCCAGGAAACTGAAGCAGGGGTCTAACCCCACAATTCCCTTTGTGATAGGTCTCTTAGAGACATATGATGCCAGAAAGATTTCTCAGTTAGATGGGAATATGCCAGCCTTAGAGGGTACCACTGGGGATCCAGACCTCCTTGACACTGAAAATGCAGTTGAGGAGGAGGATCTAGAGGAACTCTCTGAGGGTGAGGCAAACAGGGGTCCTGAGTTAGTCAGCAGACTCACTAGGGCCAACTTAGACCTACTTGGGGAAGGATCTGGGGGACCCCCAGTACTGACCCTGATGAGGCCTAACCTTGGAGTTAGGAGAGATAGATCTCTTTCTAGGGACTCCATTAGATCTCTGCACTCTAATGCCTCTTCTCAGAGGAGAGGGAGCTCTCCACAAAGGAGATTGACTTCCCCTCAGAGAAGAGAGCATGAAGCAAGGATGAGACAAGCTAGACTGAGGATTGAAAGGGAAGAACTTGCCCTGGCCAAAGAAAAGCTTGCATTTGCTAGAGAGCAGCAGATGAGTGGGTTAGCTCCCACTGGTGGCAGCAATCTCCCAAGAGAAAAAGAGAAGGGTTTAGATACTAAACACCTGACAAAAATAGTGCCCCCCTTTAAACAAGGGGATGACATCCAGAAATGGATGGCTGCTTTGGAGAGGGCCTACACTGTGCAGGGCATTCCCCAAAGTCAGTGGGCAGCTATACTGTGGCTCTCCTTTGATGGCAAAGGTAGAGATAAGCTCCTCACTACTAGAGTTGAGGATGCTAACAATTACCAGGTCCTGAAAAATGCACTGGTTGATGGGTTTGGCTTAACCACTGAGCAGTACAGGTTGCTGTTCAGAGACACCCAGAAAACTCAGTCTCAGGACGGGTCTGACTTTGTTGATTGTGCCACTAAGGCTTTGGAAGGCTGGCTACTGGGTAGTAAGGTTACTGATTTCAAAGGAGTGTATAATCTCATTATGAGAGAGCAAGTCTTAAATAATTGTCAGAACCAGTTATTACACCAGCACCTGGTAGACTCTGATCTGACCTCTCCACAAGAATTGGGTAAGAGGGCAGACAAATGGGTCAGAACCAGGATTAGGCCCAAGAACCAAGGTGGTGACCAGAAAAAGGAATCAACCAAGCCTCAAGAGAAGGGTGGGAATAAATCTCCAGATCAAACCACATCAGGGCCCCAAAAATCCTCTGAGGGGGGTGGGTCCCAGAATCCTTCCAATAACCAGAAGAAGCCTTACTGTTATCCCTGTAAACAGGTGGGTCATTTAAAAACTGACAGCAGTTGCCCAAAGAATAACAATAAGGAGAACATACCCCCAAGTAACATTCCCAAACCTCTCGTTACTACTAGTAGTAATCCCCCAGGTGGTGGGAGTGCCCCCAAGAATTTGGGTGCATTTACTTTGGGAGTTCCTGGAGACTCTGGCCTAACCAGGTCCCCAAACTTAGATACTCTTGTCTGTGAGACTGGCATGGGGTTTGCCAACTTCACAACTTGTCCCAACACTTTGGGCAAGTACAGACAGGAGCCCCTCATCAATGGTATAAAAGTTGAGGCCTATAGAGATACAGGGGCTAGCATCACTATGGTGACTGAGAGTCTAGTCCCCTCAAGGCAACTTTTACCTGGTGCCACATACCAGGTGACCAATATTGATGGAGTACAGAGAGATCATCCCATGGCAGTGGTCAATCTCAGCTGGGGAGGTGTCACTGGCCACAAGAGAGTGGCAGTGTCACCAAACTTGCCTGTAGATTGCCTACTGGGGAATGATTTAGAGCTCTCAGCCTGGGCTGAAGTTGAGCAAGAAACCCATTCTAAAATGGTAAACACCCATGGTAAGGCTAGTGGGGCAATGTTAGTCACAGCCCCAGTCCAAGATGTCCTCCCTGAACAGGTCAGGAGGGTTGTGCCAGTCACAACCCCATCTCAGACAACTTCCTTCCCAGAACAGGTTGTCAAGGCTGTGATGGTCACAGCCCACACCCAAACTGAGCCCCCTCCTGAAAAGGTTGGGAGAGTTGTGATGGCCACAGCTCAAACTCAGACAGATAATAGTGTTGTGAAGCCTGAAACTATGGATCACTCCACTCAGACAGAGAGCATTGAGGAGGAAGAGAAATCTCCCTCCCACCAGACTTTAGGAAAGGATCAGCCTCCTCAGGGAACTGATCTGACCCCTTGTGAAGAAACTGCCACAGAGGTAGTCAGGCCTAGCCTGGCAGAACCCCTGATGTCAGTGGACCCTTCCAAGGTGGGACCCAGTCTGGAGCAGGTAACCTGCCCCTCTCTACCCTGCCTCAGTCAGCCCAGGGCTGTAGAGGTCAGGGAGGCCAGTGTTGGACCCCCAAGGGCCCCCTGTCCAAAAGAATTCCCCAATCAGCAGATTAAGGGCACTGAAGCTAGTAGTCCTAGCCAAGTGAAAATAAAATCAACTCCTGAGGGATCCCCCTTAAATTTAGTTAGGGACCTCCCACAGATGGACACTGTTGGGCACAGCCAAACCTGGGACCTGAGGGCCCCAAACCTGACCTGTCCCTCCAGTAAGCCAAACAGAGGGACCCAACCTCCAGCTGTAGGTAGCCAGAGGTTGACCCTGAGAGCCCAAAACAACTCAGTCTTAGAAAGAAAGGCCTCTATGGTGGAAAATGATTGGAGGAAGCGGAGCCCAAAATTAGTGGAGCCTCACTTCAGTACTCCATTTCAGCACCAGCCTTTTTCTTTGACAAAACACACCACAGGTAGAGATTCCCTATGGTGGAGACCCTCAGATACCCTTAGGGTGAGGGATTGCTTAGTGGACCATGAGATAGGGGGTAACCATGCCAGTGCTGGTACTTCCTTATATGGCCACTCAGGCAATATAGGCTTACCTGGCAAGGCTAGCCTTATCTCCTTTCGTTTGGGGGGGGGGGGGGTTATGTAGGAAGGTAGATCCCTGACTATGGTTGCCCCCAACTTTTTGCCTGGTGTTTTGCTGGTTTTCTGACTTAGTTGACCTGAGGCCCTGCTATTCAGGACCTCAAGCCCACTGCTCTCTCTGTTAAAATGGATTCCATGTACCCTAGGTACATATCCAATTGGATACTGAGTCACCTTATCAGTCCCTGTACAGTGTACCTTAGGTACCCAGGGCATAGGTGTACCCAGGGCCTACCAGGGGCTGCAGCATGTATTATGCCACCCCTGGCTGGCCATCCAAATCTGACACAACTGGCTGCTTGACAGCTGGGGCAAGGTGGTGTAATCACCCTTTGCTTTAGATATAGTATACCTATATCTAACCCTAAAACGGACATACAGATCTCCTATCAGTCACTCCTATGGCAGGCCGTAACAATCCTGAAGGCAGAGTGCTTGGAATCGTGTGAGATGGTGCTCTGGCATGAGCTGAGCCTGTCTGCGGCTTTCGGGATCCATCCCTTAGCCGTTTCCATGATATCGCATACCATATACTCTTAAGTGCATTATAATCCTCGCGGTTATATACCAACTCTGGTATCGCTTTATCAAAACATGTCGAGTAAGGTGTCATACGAATTGGAATACTAACCCCTCGCCAATTCTGGCGACGGGGTTAGCATTCCACCCTTCTAGAGGGACACGACATGCATGTAACCTATAACCCGGTTAAAAGTCAAACAGAGCCTCAGCTCCACAAAATGGAGGCTGCCACCGAGACACAAGTCTGCCCTCCTGCTGCTGGGAGTCCTCCCAGAGCAGGAGATAAGGACAAAGGGTTTCCTGCCAGGGGCGGTGCCAGCACCGTCCCAGACAGGATTTTGTGTATTGTAGGTAGGCAGGGCTTCAGAGGAAGGTGACTGCGCGTGGCACCCCGGTGCTCACTGTGCATAGGCTGGCTTGAACCAGTTCCAGGGACACTCCAGACCCTGTGCTGGGGAAAAGCCCGCCAAGGAAGTGGGTGTAACCACCCCCCTCCTGGTCCCACCCATAGGGCAGGACCTAGTCGCGTGCCAGCCCCCTTTTCCCAGATAAAGGTAGGGACTGGCCCCCTTCCAAATCAGATCATCTTTGAATCCTGAAACTACTTTCTACGAAAGGAACTCAAGACTTCTTCCTAAGATTTCTCCCTTGTGGCTAAGGAGTAGTCACCCTGCATCCGCAGGCACCATCAAGAACACTGCGGTCTGCTGCACGTCCTTCCTCCGGAATCCGACTGACCAGCTCGACGAGAACCGGCTTCCCTGGCACCTCTGACCTCTACCCACCTCTACAGCCAAGCTGAGAACCGTGGGTGCGACGAGACCTCGAGGGACCGGCCATCTTCAAGACTGCACGACTTCTGCACAGCAAGCCCGCCGAGTAATTTCCTGGTGAGTGCTTTGGGGTCCGAGAAGCCCCGACCCTGAGCAGCTCCAGCACCGAAGACCAGCCCCCCAGCATCTCCACGATCGGCGTGGGGCCCTTCTGCTTTTTTGCTGCTCACCGCGTTGTTTGGCTACTAGCCCGCTGGCTTGTGGCCTTCTGAACGACGCCCGACGACATTTCTGCTGCTGGTCTGGTTGCTCCAGGCTGGCCCTTGCTCCCTTCCAGAAGAGGAGCACCCCGGACCCTCCTGGTCCACTCAAGACGCCATTTTGAGTCCACCGCGTGGGCTTGAATTAGCCAAGGCTTGTTGCCCAATCCTGGGTGACTTCGACGCCGACAGCTTCATCCATCGTGGGACAGCTCGCCTCTCCATCCTGGTCGCCGACAACGCCTCCTGGTCCGTGAGATCTGCAGAGCCAGCGTCGCCCACTCACCTAGTCGAGGTGACTGCCATCCGGTGCCCTCCTGGTGCCCACTGACTACTGGCTAGTAGTCACGAACTTGGTCCCCTCTGCTTTCAGGTGTCATCCCTCTTCGATCCAGGCTTGGATCACTCGAACAATCTTCACTGGTCGCCTGCCAGCAACTCCTTTCTTCCAGGCTCCTGGTTCGGCAACGAGGATTCCCGACGTCTTTTGAGACCTATGCAGCTGCAGCCCCTGGGCTAGGTAACTTCGGCATTTCGGTGCCCCAGCATAGCCTCACTTTCCAAGGGTCAGGATCCACTGTCGTTTTCTCCCTACCAGGTCGGGTTCGCCCGTGAACACTAACTTTAACTTTACTAGCTTCCATAGACTTTGTCCCGCATCCCGCGTGAGAGTGCACACTCTGCACCCGAGTCCCCTGGGCCTCCTAGAAGTAATCTAACGATTCTATAGTCAAGTCCTAGCGATTCCAAAGCCTATTAGTACTGTACTTACCTGCTAGTAATTTCGCATTCCACTTTTAGAGTATATGGTTTTCCGTGCCCCTCGGGCATTTGTATATACTGTGCTAACTTAAGTATTTTCGTAAGAGTTTTGTTGTGTGCCTAGCACCCTGTCCTCATAAAGAGTACAGGGTTGTTGTGATTCTAATAAATACACTGTTTATTTTCATAACACTTGTGTGGTGTCCTTTCACTGGGTGTTCAAGGGGTAATGTGATGGTAAAACAGCTGGCTTAACACGCCCTCTAGAGTCTTAGCCTTAGACTGCTCGTATCCATGCTACTAGGATAGCTGGTCTATAAGGTTGACTTACAACCAATCATCAATAAGGGTTGTTTGGATTGATATATAGTGATCGCTAGAATAGTGAGCACTGCACATCAGGCCAACTTCTCACAGGGGGCCACTGGAAAGGATTGAGATATGTTGTATGGGAATGGACCGAGATTTGTGGTCCTTTGGCATTAATATACACTTAGTGGAAGTCACTTTTTTTTTTTAGAGGATTCTAACTGTTGGTTGGCTCTTTGTTTAGTTTGTCACTATATTGGTGTGAGGGTGGAAGATTGTGTTGGGCGGGTTGGTTGGGCAGCGAGGTCTCGGGGGGGGCTGGCGCTGACGGTGAAGGAGTCGCAGCAGTCAAATGTAGGTCATGATTGACCTAGCTGCATGTATGGGAGGTTGGGGGGGGGGTATTGGAGGGAACACGAGTTGAAGGTATGCAAACAGCCAGATTTGCAAGGGGCACCTTGCGAGGGAAGACTTTGTGAGGGAGAGTATAGGTGGACTCAAAAGAATTACAACTGGTTAGACAATGTGATTCAGGAAATAACTGGTAATCTGAAACTCAAAACGAAGTCCAAAAGAGAAATTGTAAATAGGATCAGTGGCAATGGTGTTCAGGATTTTGGAACATGACTTTACAGTTTTTGACAGTAAATATCTGTGGTCTTAATGACCAGGCCAACAGGAACTAGGCGGCAATATGCCTAAAATCCCTACATGTGGATTTTGTGTGCATTCAGGAAACGCATATTGAGGGCTGTAGAGCACGTGTGTTAGAACAACTTGGCTTTAAATTATTAGCTCATACAATGCAGGGTTCACGAACACGGGGGGTGGCAATCTTAAGTCAGAGGAATGATGTCACTGTGCTCAGAAAATCTGTTGACCAATGGGGGCGGTGGGTTCTGGATGAATGCTCGTTAAACTATTTTAAATTTACACTTGGCTCGGTATATGGGTCCACATGTGATGATGCAGAGATATTGGAGTATTTAGATTCTAGCCTGGCAACATGGCCTGCCCCGATAATCATCAGTGGGGACTTTAACATTAATGGTCTGGGGGTACGATGGGACGACCCGTTAAGTAAATATACAGGCAAAAAAGGGAAGGTGGGTTTCGCCTTGTCCAACTTAGTCTATAATAATGGACTAGTTGATACATGGTCCTATCTGAAACCGTTGGATGCAGGTAGTACATTTTTTTCTGCACCACACAATGCTGTTTCCCGTCTGGATTACTTTTTAGTGTCTAATCAGTGTATTTCCCAGGCAGGGATTTAGAAGCATCCCCAAACCATTTCAGATCACAATCCATTAGTGTTGGATGTTAATTTTACAATGTTGGAAAGAAGGAATGTTAGGTGGACCGTTGAACGAAGGCTATTATATGATCCTGATTATATTTTATATATGAAAGGTTGGATTAGGGAGTTTTGGGAGCATAACCGAGGATTTTCCAGGGTTGGAATTGTCTGGGATACGTTTAAGGTGGCTGTGAGAGGGGAGACAAAGAGTTACAGTTTGCATCGACAGAAACGGGAGCGATTAAGGGATGGTGAAATAAGGCAGGAACTGGCTAGGCTTGAGGAAGCATTAGTGATGGCGATCATCTCGGGTGAAGCGCTTGATGAACTATTGGTGAAGTTAGCTATGAAAAAGGCGGAAGCAGGGGATCACTATGCCGAAAAAGCCGCTGAAATCTATTTGGCTAAAAAAGAACAGTGCTATGAATTTAATGAGCGGGTGGGGCATATCCTGGCAGTTAGAACCAGGCAAAAAGTTTCAGCGGGTGAGGTTTCTGAAATCCTTGATGGTATTACGGAGGCTGCAGTTATTCGGGAGGCCTTTAGGCTTTTCTATCATCAGTTGTATTCTAGCGATGCAGGGGTGGCTTGGAGGATATTCGCGAGTACCTAGATAGAATTTCAAATCAGAAGGTAGATCGCAAAGAAAGGGAAGAATTGGAGAGGCCATTCTCTGAAGATGAAATAATGGGTGCTCTGCAAGATCTGCCCTCAGTTAAAACTGTTGGCCCCGATCAAATCCCGCTTGAATTTTATAAAATCTTCAAGGATGACATAGGCCCTGATTTAATAGAGGTGATGACACTGGCACAAAAAGGTGGGCCTGCTCCGGAATCATGGGCAGGGCCAGACGTAGTGATCTTCCTGA
Source organism: Lissotriton helveticus (assembly GCF_964261635.1). Classification (NCBI taxonomy): domain Eukaryota; kingdom Metazoa; phylum Chordata; class Amphibia; order Caudata; family Salamandridae; genus Lissotriton; species Lissotriton helveticus. The sequence goes on along the minus strand of NC_136073.1, from coordinate 646,642,899 downwards.
AAAAAGACAAGCCAGCCAGGGTTCATACCGTCCTATTACGCTTCTGAACAGTGACGTTAAGGTATTTTTTCAAGTCCTTGCCACGCGCTTAAATGGAATTTAAAAAAAAACTATTCACCCTTGCCAACATGGGTTTATTATGGGACGGGGGACAACACAACATGTACGACGTGTGATTACCCTTTTTGATGCAATGGAGATCTCAGGAGACCCTATGGCCATTCTGCTTTTAGATGCAGAGAATGCATTTGATAGGGTCTCCTGGGATTTCCTCTGGGAAGCAATGAGGTGGTTTGGTCTCGGAGACGGGTTTAGTCAATCGGTTCGAGTGTTATATAGGGCCCCTACGGCTAGAATAAAGATAAATGGTAACTACACTCCTTCGTTTGATATACAACGAGGGACTCGGCAGGGCTGCCCCTCGTCCCCTTTATTATTTGCTATTTATATAGACCCTCTAATTCATTTGTTTTTGGCTAATGGCAGAATCTCCCCCGTTGTCAGTCAAGGGATTGAAACTAAAGTTCTCGCATACGCGGACGATGTTGCCATAGTCTCCTCAGATCCTAAAGTAGCGTTGGAAACGGTTGTGTCATTAGCTTCAGAGCTCGGTATACTTTCTGGGTATGCACTTAATGAATCAAAGACGCAAATAATCACGAACCATTTAATTAACTTTGAGGATCCCCGTGTTACTGACTCGGCAGAATACCTTGGTATACGGATTACTTCAGATCTAGGAACATTAGTGGCTAAAAATATAGAACCAGCAATTAGAAAGTCAAGGCTGGATAGGGGCGTGGCTACGAGCCGAGCATGGCGGACGCGATTTGAGCTTGCTCCGTCCCATGCCCTAAAAACGAGCTGATTATCCTGGGAGCCCTGCCTCGAGCTGGCGCCAACTTTCGCCTGATTGCCTCCGGTCCCCCCCAGGTGCCGGCTACTGTGTCCGTGGTGACACCCTGTGTCCGGAGGCGGGACGACGACCGCCGGGGCCTGTGCGGCCTAGAGGAATCCCTGAAGCCGCGGCCTGGAGTGAGGGAGAGCCGGTTTGTGTGTGGCGCGCGGTCAGGCTCGCAAACAGGAAACCGGAGTTTGTGTGGGCCGTGACCCGCCTGCCGCACGACACTGGCACCCCCCGAGATCCTGGGGCGAGAAAGAAGAGTGGTGGCCGATTGCGCCGACATTGGAGGGTGCCTCTGCGAGGGGCCCGGCTCCTGGAGGGACACTAGCTGCCGGTGGGCGGTGGACTCAGTGAGTCGCGGAGGAGTGCGAGGACGACGGAGTGAGCCTGTGTCGAGGGGTGAGGAGAGGCGCTGCGGGTCCAAGACACGCTGAGACGGCCCTGGTAGACTGAGACGGGGAGAACTGCTCCAGTGATCGGAGCCACAGATTGAGAGCGCCATTTTGTGCTGCCGAGGCTTGGATGGCGGCCTGAAGGGGAACCCTCGATCGTCTGCTGCCGCCAGACTGGCTGACTACAACGACGCGCGAGACCAGCGGGGGCGGCCTGGCAGGGGCCGAAGAGACACGGTACCTCACGAAACAGAACGGGTTCTGCTCATTATACCTGCGTACGAAGGGAGAAATGCTGAACTGGTAAGCCCTATAATCGGGCCACATTGAGGGGTGCCTGTGTGGGAGAGCACGCGCTGTTTTGGTGCTGGGGCCAGCCTTGGGGTCCCCTACAGACTATATTGCTGCAGACTTTGTATACCTGCGCTGAGTGGTGCTTGTGCCTAAGACACTGCCCCCCCTGCGCCGGCTTGGGTCGGTGAAGCGAGGCACTGACGCCGTCTTGTTGGGATTAAGACACAGGGCTGGTTGGAGGCCTTGGGGACGCCCCACACACGCGGTTATGAGTAGGACCAGACCCAAAACCCAGGATCCTACGGTGGATGCAGACCAACGCTCCACTGGCTCGGAGGACCCACTGGCCTCGTCTAATGTGGAACTTATTCCGCAGACGGGCAAGGACACGCAGGAGGCCAAACTAGACCTGATTTTGATGGAAATACGGGCCTCAAGGGAAGCACTGAAATCCAAAATGGACGCCATGGCTACGGGCATGTCACTCCTGAGGGCGGATCACAACAACTTGGCGGAGAAGGTGAAGGAGCAGAAACTTGCGTTAAATGATCTGATCCTGCAATCCACTGAACACTCTACGAAACTGGAGGCCTTGGAACACCAACTGAAGTCACTACAAGATAAGGTGGATGAGGCAGAAGGACGCTCCCGCAGGAACAACGTCCGCATTTTGGGTATGCCGGAGCGCAGCGAGGGGAGAAATCCCACGCAATTCGTGGAGGACTGGATAAGGAAGATGGTGGGCGCCACGGACTTCACCCCTATGTACAGTGTGGAACGAGCGCACAGAATCCCAGCGAGACGCACGGACAGGTCAGGTTCAGTCTCCAGCGTGCAGTTGTTTCCAAAAATTACTGCCCAGGAGGCGAACGATCTTTAAGTGTAACTGGTGAAGGCAACTGATGGTAATGTATGCACATAATGTATAATGGCGGAGGTGGGTGAATCGAGGCAGGGTGCTTTATGGGCACAGGGCACCCTAATGTATCTGTACACAGTTGTTAGTGTGTGCGCGTGCTCGTTCGCACCCCCCAGTGTGCAAGCAAGACCTTGTTTGTTGTTGCCCATGTTGGGCGGTGATGTTTGGTCCCCAGCTCCTTTTAGATGGGGACCTTCAAGTTAAGGGGTTTATTCATTCACTGGCACTTATGATTTTTTTTGATCCACACTACAGGACAATGGCCTTGGGTCACACACATGCATTAGACGAACGCTCTTATGGCGACTCCTAACACGTATAAGGTCTGCACCTGGAATGTGCGAGGTATGGGCTCCGTCCATAAAAGACATAGAATATTGGCACAGTTGCACAGGAGGCAGATACACGTAGCATACCTACAGGAGACACACCTTAATGGTGCCGAAAGTGTGAAACTGCATAAGAAATGGAAGGGACAATTGTTTGCCACTACCTATTCCGCATTCTCGAGGGGAGCTGCAGTGTGGCTCAGGAACACTGTTCCATTTAAAGCTGTACAACAGCGAGTAGATACGGAGTGTAGGTACGTGTTTGTGAGGGGGGCGTTAGACGGTATACCCGTTGTTTTTGGTTGTATATATGCCCCTAACACGAATCAAGCGGCTTTCCTGGCCCTGATTGGTAGGGTACTGTCTGACTGGTCGCAATACGCCTGGGTAATAGGAGGTGACTAATGCAGTGATGGATATCTCCCTCGACCGATCGCATCCCCCCCTGCATGTGGTGGACAGTAGGAAGCAAGCAGAGGCACTGACTCAGTGGGCCACTGGCTGGGACCTTACTGACGTATGGAGGTACAAAAACCTGCTACACAGAGAGTACACGTATTATTCTCCACCTCATAAACTACACACCAGAATAGATAGGATCTTCTGCTCTATACGCTTACTGGGGGATATGGTGACTGCAGAACATATGGGTAAAACGTTCTCGGACCACAACCCAGTAGAAATCACTATGCAGTGGGGCAGGGTCCCAACTCCCATACCAACATGGCGCCTGTCACCGGAACTGCTGGAGGACCCAGTTTTTAAGTCTACACTCTCTGATTGAATGGGATGCATTTAAGGTGTCAATACGGGGGTTGCGATGAGTACGAAGGTAGGCATGAGGCACACGGTTCTGGAACAACTGAAAGAGGTGGAAGTGAGGCTGGCAATGCTTGAATGTGAGGAGGCAGGTGCGAATGACAAATCCACGCAATTACAGGAGGCCCACATACGACATGCTGAACTACTGGAGGAGTTGAGAGTACTGGACTTCAGGGAATATACATACAGACAACATGCACATGCAGATAGGTCGGGCTCCTTGCTGGCGAGGTTGGTACGCGATGCACCTACACATACCTCCATTTTGGAAGTATATAACCAGCAGGGTACGCCAGTCCAGTCCAACTTGACATAAATACTGCATTCCAGCGTTACTATGAGACGCTGTACGGACGGCACCCGCAAATGTCAGTAGAGAGTGATGAGACATTCATGACGGAACTTACTATGCCGAGACTCACGACGGAGCAGAGTTTGGAGTTGGCTCGCCCCATTACAGTGGTGGAAATAAGGCAGGCAATACGGGCACTACCTAGGGGGAAAGCACATGGGTCTGACGTCCTTCTGGATGAATTCTATGGGGCGTTCGTGGATATCCTTGCACCTCATTTGCACATACTCTATATAGAGTCGCTGACCGCACATGGGCTTCCAGCTACATCGCTGCAGGCACTGATAGTTTCTCTTTTGAAGCCGGGCAGGGACGGGCTGCACCTCACTAATTACAGACCTCTATCGCTATTAAACACGGACCACAAGATCCTTAGTAAGATCTTGGCGGCAAGGTTGGCCCCTTTTATACCTCGATTGATCCACTCGGATCAATGTGGTTTTGTACCAGGACGCAGCAAGGCCATGAACCTGAGGAGGCTCAGCCAGGTGATGCTCCATGAGACTGCTACCACTGGAGTGGAGGGCTGCATCTCTTTGGACCTGAAACAGGCGTTTGATTCCCTCAGATGGGACTACATGTTTGCTATACTTAGTAGATTCGGCATCCCACCCGAGTTTATAGCATGGGTGACTCTGCTTTATACTCGGCCGACTGCCCGAACTGCAATGGCTGGCCTACTGGCTGGCTGGTCGCAATCTCCATGAGATCAATATGACCGATGAGGACAGGGCAAACGGCGCCATCCATAAATTGTTGCTCCCACGGGCTAAAATACAGAGTACAGCACCGCTCCTGCTTAGACTAGCCATAGGCTGCTGGAAGAAGGCGGTACGCTACACGAGTGCGATGACTTCCTATGCCCCCGCGATACCACTATTAGGACTCCCCCTTGGGACGGGTACGTTGACGGAGCATGCGCTAAATGACTGGCTCGACGCAAGCGTCAGGCAGGTGGGTGACCTATTTCATGACGGAGCTATGATGACATACACAGACTTTAATAGATTACACAGAACCCCTGAGAGGTTGTTTCTCTTGTACGCCAAGGTCAAACATTATGTCACATCAACGTGGGCGCCACTAGGAATAGAACCATCTGCGAACTCACTCATACCTATGCAGTATTTAATGGGAGATGGCGGACATTTGACAAAATGGATAACACATGGTATTAGGACGGGCAAGGCCATCTCACTTTTACCCATCAGGGCCAAATGGGAAGGGGATGTGGGTAGAGAGTTTAGAGATAAGGAATGGGACAGGATCTTGGAATTCCCTAAAAAAGTATCAAGGAACCCCAAATTTAAATGTATTCAACTCATGATCATTCATAGGGCATACCTCACACCGCACCGGCTTCACGCTATGTTCCCTGAGGTGGTAGATACGGGCCCCAGATGTGGGGCTGATGATGCAAGAATGGTACACATGATGTGGGACTGTCCAAAGTTGGGGTACTACTGAACCACAATCCATGACGACCTAGCTAGGGTAGCGCCAACGAAGCCTTATGCCGTTATGGAGTACTGTTTATTGGGATTGGGGTCACCTGAGAAGGGGAGGAGCGTAGCGTCCCGAATTGCTGACCTAGCCTTACTACTAGCTAAGAGAACAATCACAATGCGATGGAAATCAGCCAGACCGCCGGACCCCGACCTTCGGCGGGGCGAGGTACTGAGGTGGGGGCGAGCAGAGGGCATGGAATTGCAACGAGAGGAGCACAGGGGCCTGCGAAAACCCCCCATTTCTACGGAATAGCATGCACTGTTGTTGGATTTTGAAACTGGTGGCGACGTTAGATTGACTCCTTCTGATGCAGGGGGCAGTGGGGAAATATTGTGATCGGGTGAAAGTTGACTAATGTGAATGCCGTTCTAATTTACTGCAAGTCGTACATACATGCAGTGTGACTCTCACAATACACGTGGTTATTGTTGTCCATGTCTGTATTCTTTCCCCCCACCCCCCCCGCCCTCTCCAATCTCGCCCCCTCCCCCCCTCCTTCTTCCCCCCCACCCTTTCTTGCCTCCTTGCCCGCCCTTCTTCCCCTCCCCCTCCCCCCCCCACCCACCCTGCCTCTCGCACGGCACTTGCCCCAATAGATGTACCGAGGTGAACGCACGGAAGGATGCAGACGGACTGCCAAGTTTCGATGATATGCAATTACTGTGATTTGGGTGAACAGGAGTATAATGTCATAGAATGGGTACTATTAGGCCTATTTGCTGTGTGTGATTATAACGGAAGCAAACACGGCATGGGTCGTGCTTAACTTAAATGTTAAAGTGCCGGGACAGTTAGTGGGAGGGGGGTGTTGTAGTATAGACGGGGACTGAAACTAAATGAAAACTGATTTATATGTATAATATTCTGTGTTCATGCAGACAGAATACCACTGTAAGATTTGTGCAATATCTGTACTTACCAATGTGCATGACTGAATCCTGCAATAAAAACATTTTAAAAAAAATAGAAAGTCAAGGCTGGATCTAGATAGGATGAATAATCTTCATTTATCGTTAGTAGGGCGTTGTAATGCTATTAAAATGATTTTTTTGCCAAGATTTTTATATTTATTTAGGGCAATCCTTTTGGAGTTTCAGAAATTTTGGCTTATTACTTTAGAAGGTTTATTCAACAGGTTTCTTTCGGCACATGGCAAAACGAGGCGGGCACTGCGTTTTATGGCTTTGCCACGGGAAAGGGGGGGTTTTCGATCCCTCATTTCAAAAGCTATTACTGGACTGCCGATCTACAATATATGGGGGTACTTACAGGGGAATGTCCACCGGATATCGTAGGGGGAATCGAACTGTGTGACGTCTATAAATTGCTACTGGGCGAAAATGCGGGGAGGTGTTTTTTTTAATTTTCAGAGCCTAGTTACTACAAACAAACTAAATTTAAGACTCTGATTGCTGCTTTTAAGATCTGGGGGGCTTTAAAGGAGAAGTTGGCCTGGGAAGAGTTAATTATTATACGGTGTTATATAAGAACCCCGCATTCCCAGAAATATTTTTGGATGAAATTATGGCAGGGTGGGACGCCAAGGATGTCCATAAGGCTGGGGATTTATTTGGAATAGATGGTTTTCGCTAATTTAGGGATATGCAGATGGAGTTTTCGCTGGAGAATTGCAATTTTTTTAAGTATCTACAGATTCGCAGTTTTTTTGTTAAAAAAACGGGGGGGTCGCGGGTTTGAGAGCAATGTTATTGTTGATATTATGCAAGGGAGGAATAAGGGGGGTATTAAGCTGATATATGCAGAACTAATAAGGCTAAAGCAAGATGATTTAAATAAAAAGGAGGCTAAGTGGGCTGAGAGAGTGGGAACTGCTCTTGGTGTACTTCTGGGGTCTTTAGAGCTGGGTCAGGCGATTCTATGCTCCCCTGGGCTTCAGGCACAGCATTATAGAACTGTGTTTCTGTCGTATTACACTCCGGCCAGAATTTCTCAATGGGGCGGGTCATCAGGGGTGAGATGCCCAAGGTGTGGGTGGGGTGGACACAGCTCTGGTCCATATGTTTGTATCCTGTCCTCATTTAACAAGAATTATTGAAACAAATTGAGGAATACCTGGATCGGTCATTTGGGGTTAAAATTAAACTAACCTATGAATTAATTCTGTTAGGAGTCAGCAGTATGACCCAAGAGGAGAATACATATCGGTTTTTATTTGTCGCTATGGCTGTTTTAAGGATTAAAATAGCTTCTGCCTAGTTAGATCCCCTACCCCCCACATTTCAGCAATAGTTGGCTCGTCTACTCTCTATTTACACAATAGAAAGGGTAGGAAAACAAAGTTACTGGGTCAATGCATCTAGGCTCCTTTAATAAAATGGAAAGAAAAAGAATGATTATTGTAGTCTGGGGAAGAATTTAAGGATGATATTTTTTTCAAATACTGCTTTGTCTTTTTCTTTTTTTTGGTCTTTTGTTTCTTTTATATTTAAGATATAATTCTGTGCTCTATGGAGTAGTGTGTAGATTTCTGATCACTAATAAGTTGAGGAGTCTCTGTTATGTTTAGTTATGGCTGTTTCTTCACTTTGTCTGATGTACATATATGCTGATATGCTTGCAGGGGGAAAAAATAAAATGTCAATAAAGATATAAAAAAAAAATGTTAAAAAAATTAAAATATAAATAAAAGTAGAAAAAAAAAGAAAAGAAAAGCAAGTGAACTTCAGCCTCTGGGCTACTGACGTAGAAATCGTTCTACCCAGCAAGTCGGCGGTATCCAGTCCACACCTGATGGTGTTCTTTGCTGCATCTCAACCCTCTGCAACACCACGGGTGAGCAAGCCCCGGGCCTCCACTGGGCACTGTGGTAGCACTTGCGCAACGTGTCCCACACAGAGTGTGTGTAACGGCCTAAGAGACATGCAGTGTTCACAGACCACAGTCCCAAGCTGGCGGCAGAAAACATATTTTTCCAAGATGGTCCAGCTTCTTGGATTCTTTATCTGGGGGAGCAGTAGGGAACGCACATTTTGATGTCAAGGTTTGTCCACCAAGCTCTTGGTGGGTAGGGTGTTGGGAGAGGAAAAGTGGGTCGCCCGGGCTGGGTGGTGGCATCAGGCAATCATCCTACCCACAGGAGCAACTGTGCTGGGCTTGGACCAAGTGTGCAGAAGGATATCAGTGAGGGCCTCATTGAAAAGCAGTAGGGGCTCCGAAGAGGCCGCTGCTGGCTGAAGCACCTCAGTCAGGAGGTTAGTCCTGACAGCCACCGTAGGAAGATCAAGGCCCAAGGCCTAACCTGCCCTATGGAACACCACAGCATAGGAGGCCCCTTCATCCGTAGCCACGGTAGGGGGAGAAAGCATACCACGGTCTGGTGAGGTATCCAGACCACTGGCCTCACCCAACTCCTCTTGCCAGTCCGGCTCCTAAAGGTGGTGTGCTAGAGGGTCACCAGACCACTCCCAGTCCTCCTCACCCTCTTCTGGCTGCCAGTCAGAGTGGTAGGGAATGCCAGTAAAGAACAGAGGTACAAAAGTACCGGTCAGCGCCGGCACCAGCATCGATCGCCACAGGTTCGGCTCCCTGTCCACGTCAGGGTAGAGGCTGGGGTCCACGCCGGTTGGGCGCCCAACCGGCGTTGGGGGGCGTCACCACGGAACTCGGCGCCGGGGAAGGTACTGTGAGGTCGACCGGCACCAATCCGGATCCAGGCCTGGATCTTCAGGGCCCTCTGACGCCTTAGCTGCCGGCCTCAAAGGCCCAGGGCTCCAGCTGAGCCTAAGGGACCCGAAGGTGCGCCGGCAGAGTCGGCTGCCCAAAGATGCTGTGGAGCACTTTGTAGAAAGCTCGAAGGTGGGCAGGGTACGCCCCGGCTCCCGGAAAGGGAGGGAATGGCGGAGTCATCCTAGAAGCGGGCTCGGAAGGCGGATACGGAGAGCAATGACGCTCTGGGTTCCGCGTCATGTCAGCTGACGGACGGGGAGAAGGCGAAGAGGGACGATGCTTCTTCACCTTCTTCTTGAGCTTCGACTTACCCGAGGAGTGCAAAGACTTTGAAGACGAGTGGTGATGGCTCCACGACCGGTCCAGAGACCTTCCTCTTAACCGGGACCTAGAGCAGCGCAGAGTTGACTGCTAGGCCTCTAGAAGCTTTCAGGACCACTACCACAAAGACTTCGGGTTCATGGCCCGACAGTCAGAGCATGACTTTGGGCCGTGGTCACTTTCCAGGCACCAGAGGCATACGAGGTGCGGATCCGTGACAGATATCAGCCAATGACAGGAGTCACAAGGCTTGGAGCGGGTCTGTCAATGGGACATTCCTTCATGCACCTGGAGATGAAGGACTCAAAAAAGATATCAAAAGTCAAAAAAGCTTTAGCTATATATATATATATATATATATATATATATATATATATATATATATATATATATATATATATATATATATATATATATATATATATATATAACGGAGAGGGGGAGGGGAGAATATATATATATATATATATATATATATATATATATATATAAAATATAAAAACAAAAACTATAATTTACTGAGCTAACTATAACTTGCCCCCAACTGCTATGACTTCTCACATTCCATCACTAATGGCATGTTAAATATCATCACCCAATGAATGTAATACGTTGGTATACGCTTACTGGAAGGTAGTCAGCAAGGTACACAGCGGCGAATCCTCCAGTAAGGCGAAGTAGCATTGCCTCAATGCTCTCTGAGCAGTTCAAATAGGAAAAATAAAATGCTAATAACACAATGTTAGTATCATTTTATTTTTCAGTGCTGAGCCAGGGCTGGGCTATCCTGATGGATAGCAGCAGCCAGAAGGGATGAGTAGTGTCGGGTACCCTAAGTGCACATGACGGTTTGGCCGGCCGGCTTAGGACGGTCAAACCGTCATGTACACTTAGCATTCCTCCATCCGGCTGTGTTGCACAGGTGGGTGAAGAACAGTCCCAGGCACTGTCTGAGCAGCAAATCAGGTCCTACTGACTAATCATAACGCTGTTATAAAGCTGGCAATACTATTGTCAGATTGACAGCAGCGTTGTGACTGGCTTAGGGGAGTCTGGGAGCATGTGTGCTGCTGGGAGTCAGGAAAAGAGGGCGGAGGAGAGTCGGCAGCTGTACACCGTTATTTTTTTATTTTTTCCCGCTTCCCACCCCTCCAACCCTCCAACCCCCCACCCCCGCTACCCCACCACTTCTGGTCACCAGCAGCCACCACTGAAGGTACATCTAGTCCTAATTTTCAATAGCCTCTTTACTGCTAATGGGGGGAAGCTTTTGCAACTACTTGACCTCCTAATGGGTCTTGGAAGTGAGTTGTTCTATCTCTCTATGACTAGTTATGCAAAGGTTGAACATAGTGTGCAGCAGGGACTTGCTGACTCGTATCTTCTTGCTGATTACCCACAAGACTTTGTCTATCTGTTAAAAGCTCTGCTACAGGATGAAGGTTGTATGTAGTAGGTGTTTACTCTCCAAAGGGGCCTTGAATGTCTGGAAGAAGTGCACACGAGTGAAGACTGTATGCATCAGATACTTGCCCGCCCATGTGTGTGCGACTGCTCACAAGAGCTCGGTTATCTTGAAAGTGTTTGGTACAGGGTGAAGGCTGTATGCTGTAGAGTCTTCACCACCTAAGGAGCATCTAAAGGGAGTAGGATCTCTGTGTAGGGGTTCTGCACGAGGCCAAGACTGTTCACTGCAAGTGCTTTCCTACCCATGTCTAGCTCACGGCCCACAAGAGATAGGCTATCTGCGATGGGGTCGGTGCAGGGCAAGGGCAATGCACAGTAGGAGTTTGGCCACCTAAAAGAGCTTGGATGTCTGGAGAAAGGGGGTTCTCCATGAAGAGTTGCTTGTAGGGCAAACATTGTGTGAAGCAGGGGTTTGACGACCGTGTCTGGTTGTCTGCCAACACAAAGTCGGCTACCCACAAAGTGTTCGGTAAAGGATGAAGCCCGTGTGTAGGAGGATTTTGGCTCACCTAAGGAGGCTTTTGTTTCTGATAGGTATTTATGCTTTACGATTCTGCACCATGTAGTACTTACTTTGATATTTGAAATGCTGTACTGGTTTACAGAGTAATTTGAACATCAGTAGGTTGGATGATGTCATCAGTGATTTCTTTAATGATGTCATTAAGCATGTCATGAGTGATGTAATAAGTGAGGTGATAAGCAGTGCATGGCTGAGGTACAAATGATAGTTAACTCAGTAAAGAATAACCAATGGATTTTAGTGTTTTTTTGTTGTAACACCTTGGCTGCTTGTCAGATTCTTCTCCTGTGCTGGACCTTAATGTAAATGAGTGTGGTTATGACGAGCTCAGCTCGTCATGAGCACACGAGCACCGTGCCTCATGATGAGCTGAGCTCGTCATGAGCATGGAAGGGGTTAAAGCAATTGTTTTTATATTATTACCATCCCTAACTATAACATCACTTTAATCTTTGTTTTATTTCAGTCAATTCCTGTTTTTTTAATGTAAAGAAAGATTTTATTACCACAGATAACTATATCATTGTAACCTTTGTGTTTTTCAGTGAATTTCATTTTTTTAAACGCCAGATCTTATTACCAAATCCAACTTTAATGTCTCTTTACCCTATGGATCTTTCTGAGATTATCTACTTTTAGACCATTCACAATATAGGGTTGTATGCAGGGCCTGGTCTGTGGCCTGGCCCTGCGCCTAAGTGCCACGGGTGGCCAACAATCAGCTGTGAGCACCCTCTGGCTGTGCACAGCGTGGGGTTGGCAACAGGGCTAGAACCACGCAGGCCCGGAATCCAACCCCACATTCAGTCAACTCCCACGAAAACCCAACCCATATTTTCTCTTTTTTTTTGGGTATCGCAGTACTTTCATGGGACCACAAGGGGGTCTGCGGAAAATCCTGCTGGCGTCCTATTGGACCACATGGGAGGCCTAGCTCGGTCCCAGAGGAGTACTATACAACCCACAGTAGACAATTACTTTTTTTTTTGGTTTGGCCCCAGAGGAGTCTATTTACCCCCACCCTCTCAACCAGGGGCATAGCCTAATCACTGTGACTGGAGGAGAGGGGGCATGAACCTCAAATTTCCCAACAAAAAAAACAGTGGGTCGCAAAGTGAATGTGTGAGGTGACCAAGGTTTGGGATGGACTGTTCCCATGAGGAGCAGGGTCAGTTCTGATTTGCCTTTGGTGGGCCTCTGGAGCTGATTAAGAGAGAGCAATGGCAATAGAGTACCCTGTTCAGCAAATTCAAGGTCCACTGCCCAATTTTGGGTTGGGCAGATTGCAAGTTTTATGCTGACAGAGAAAACTTTACTCTGTCATAGTAAAACGTACTTCAACAGGTTACAGAGTACGTGCCAACAGAAGTAAGCCCTCAGACCTTCTGCACAATTTAGAGTGGGCAATAACTCAGCTTTTTTTTCGTGTTGTCATTGCCAGGTATATCCTGATGGTGAGGGACAGTAGGAAAAAAAAAGTACCTCCAGACTGTAAGAGACAACTGGTGTGGATGTCATTCATTTTGTTTTTCCAAAGACAAACTCCCATTTAGGGAGTTTGTTTCTGTAAAATAAAATGTTTTGGAAACGTTTGGTGGTCAGCAGTCATGTTTGACAGAACCCTCCATTAAACTTTTTCTAAAACTGACAGGAACTGCCATGATGGTGATTCCTGCCAATGAATATAGATCTATGCCACGCTGCGGCTATCTCTAAATGTGGCAAGCGGTAAAGTCCTCTAACACTCTGTCTGCTTTTACTTCATCTGCTAAATCCTAAATCAGGGCATCTGTCTAGAGTGGCCCAGTGGGCAAAAAATAATGGTTGGAATACTATCCCAAGGGATTGCCTGTTAGACTATGTGCAATCTTTTATATTTTTTAACTGATTTTCAATCTTGATATTGCTATATTTTGTAGCTTTTATGATTCACTATGTGATTTCGAATAAAGCTTATTTTGACTTGACTTGACAATGTGCAAGCATTCATCCAAACACCTTTTGGGTGTTCGATTTTCAGTAGTATGCAGGGAAACCTTAGACTGGTGTAGCTTTCCAAGTCTATTACTGCCAATGTTTGTGAATTCTAAAAAGTAGTACATTTGCATCCATTCCATGAGTACCGCTGTGGATGCAGATTTGCAACTTTTTGGGTAAAAATGTCACCAAGGGGTATATTCACAAAGTGGCGCAATGTAGTGCAGCAAGAAGAGTTGCTGCGCTGCCTAGCATCAACTGAAGAGAATAATTGTGCCATATCTTCAAAGCAATGGTTAACTTCTGCTCTCTCTATACCCTGGCACACTTTAGGTTGCCTAGAGCCAAAGCAAGCACCCTTGCGCCATAGTTAAAGGTCAAAATAGTTTTTGTGAAGGAACAAGTACCTTCATGCACAGATACTATCTTTGGAGGGGTTTTTTCTCTTTGCATGTGTGCTGCAGAACACATAGAAGGAGTAAATAACGAGGAAAAATAAATATAATTCTCTTCGTTATGCCAGCCTCTGGCAGGTGCACTATTTTGTTGAAATCCCATGTCGACAACCCCTTGTAAATTTGGGTTTGCCTCAAAATCATGGGATTGTGCATGGGAACACCCATTCACCACTGATGGGATGCCTACCTGAGGGAAAGTACCGCAAGGCAGGGCTATGCACTGCATTGCATTACTTTTCATTCCAAAACCATGCCAATCAACATTTGTGTGGTTTTGTAAATACCACGTCTGGCTACATCCAAAAAGCGATGTAGCCAAAGCCAAAAACGTTGTAAATCTGGGTCTAAATGTATTTATGTTCCAGATCCACAAAAGGTACACATTAAAACCTCTTAGACGAAAGAGGATGACCACACAAAAAAAAAAAAAAAAAAGATCGACACAGACATAGCAGACCCAATTCAGGGCCCCCAGACTCAACTACCAACCCAAGAATGTATTCATTTGGTGGGTGTCACATCTCAAACACCCTCAAACCTATGCCCCTGCCCTCTATGCAGTGGCCCCCTATCCTCCACACACAAGGGCCAGGGTACCCCTACCCCCCTCTCCTCTATGTTATCTTTATTTTAACTTCAGGACACGAGGACAGAGACCCTGTGATGGTGGCTGCAGCATTTTGCCTTTATGTTGCGGCCAGCCAATCAGATTGCTTGGTCCTGAAAGTTGCAGATGGGGGACCCCCCCCCGGCAATAACCTTTGAACCCTAATTTCTCAAAAAAACACAAAATGGATTTACATCAAATCACAAAAGCACACTTTCTGAGAAAAGACCTAGTTGTCAGCCAATTTGGTGTAATTCTGTTCAGCTGTTATTTTGAAAGGACTTCCTAAAAATACTATAGGAAAGTTTGCATGGGTGAAATGCATTTTGGAAGATCGTTATTTTCTCAGCCCCCCGTGACAGATCATACTGAAACTTTTAAGAAAGGAGTTGAGGTGGAACCATTTTTTTAGGAAAGTTTTGCGAAGATTGATCTAACAGTACCAACGTTTTTAACAAAACAAAAAACACCCTTATTATGGAAAGTCTGACCTAACTATACCTACTATAACTACACAGTGATGACCACTACTATGTAAGAGATTTACCCAGTAGCGGTTGTCACTGGGTAGTTATAGTTTTTATGGGAAATATACATAGGGGGAAAATGCATGGTATAGGTCCACGATGTAATGAAATGCTTTGTTAAGGTCAAAACATCTCATTACATTGTGTAGTTGTGTAGTAAAGGCATGACTGGTATTGGCATCTGTTGTAAAGACATACACACTACCAAGGGAAACCCATTATGTACATTAGGGACCTGAACCTGCAGAATGGCAATGTATATTTTTATGGGAACAGAGCACCTCAAGATCATTAGGCCAGTACTCACATTTTTGGATATCACAATTTAGTGTCTAGCCCTTCACACCGACGTGGAACCCTATTTGAAAGTGTGTACTTGGAAGCATCAACGCAAGCCGGGGCATTTCAAACAGAGGTACACTCTAGACTAATGATGCAGTGATATAAACGAGAAATGTGTAGAAATTAAATGGCTAACTAGTGAACAGAGTCACAGAGTGGGAGAACAAATCAAAACAAGCATTTACAATGCAATGGTTTCGCCTTTGGAAAAGTTAGAGCTATTGGCATTGCTCATGACATTTCTTTTTTTTTCTTATAAATAAATGGCAGTTATTTACATTGCCAACAGCTCTCTCAGCCCAGCTCAGCTCTCTTTCGCCTTTGGAAAAGTTAGAGCTATTGGCATTGCTCATGACATTTCTTTTTTTTTTTTTATAAATAAATGGCAGTTATTTACATTGCCAACAGCTCTCTCAGCCCACACAGCTCCCACAGCCCACACAGCTCTCACAGCCCACAGCTCTCACAGCCCACACAGCTCTCACAGTCCACAGCCCTCACAGCCCACACAGCCCACACAGCCCACACAGCTCTCACAGCCCACACAGCTCTCACAGCCCACACAGCTCTCACAGCCCACACAGCCCACACAGCTCTCACAGCCCACACAGCTCTCACAGCCCACACAGCCCACACAGCTCTCACAGCCCACACAGCCCACACAGCTCTCACAGCCCACACAGCCCACACAGCTCTCACAGCCCACACAGCTCTCACAGCCCACACAGCCCACACAGCTCTCACAGCCCACACAGCCCACACAGCTCTCACAGCCCACACACTAGCACTCCCTAGTCACTCTGCACTCCCTCGCACTCCCTTGCACTCTGCACTCCCTTGCACTCCCTAGTCACTCTGCACTCCCTAGCACTCCCTAGTCACTCTCCACTCCCTAGCACTCCCTAGTCACTCTCCACTCCCTAGCACTCCCTAGTCACTCTCCACTCCCTTGCACTCCCTAGTCACTCTGCACTCCCTAGTCACTCTGCACTCCCTAGTCACTCTGCACTCCCTCGCACTCCCTTGCACTCTGCACTCCCTTGCACTCTGCACTCCCTTGCACTCCCTAGTCACTCTGCACTCCCTAGCACTCCCTAGCACTCTCCACTCCCTAGCACTCCCTAGCACTCTCCACTCCCTAGCACTCCCTAGTCACTCTGCACTCCCTAGCACTCCCTAGTCACTCTCCACTCCCTAGCACTCCCTAGTCACTCTCCACTCCCTAGCACTCCCTAGTCACTCTCCACTCCCTAGCACTCCCTAGTCACTCTCCACTCCCTAGCACTCCCTAGTCACTCTCCACTCCCTAGCACTCCCTAGTCACTCTCCACTCCCTAGCACTCCCTAGTCACTCTCCACTCCCTAGCACTCCCTAGTCACTCTGCACTCCCTAGTCACTCTGCACTCCCTAGTCACTCTGCACTCCCTAGTCACTCTGCACTCCCTAGTCACTCTGCACTCCCTAGTCACTCTGCACTCCCTAGTCACTCTGCACTCCCTAGTCACTCTGCACTCCCTAGTCACTCTGCACTCCCTAGTCACTCTGCACTCCCTAGTCACTCTGCACTCCCTAGTCACTCTGCACTCCCTAGTCACTCTGCACTCCCTAGTCACTCTGCACTCCCTAGTCACTCTGCACTCCCTAGTCACTCTGCACTCCCTAGTCACTCTGCACTCCCTAGCCACTCTGCACTCCCTAGCCACTCTGCACTCCCTAGCCACTCTGCACTCCCTAGCCACTCTGCACTCCCTAGCCACTCTGCACTCCCTAGCCACTCTGCACTCCCTAGCCACTCTGCACTCCCTAGCCACTCTGCACTCCCTAGCCACTCTGCACTCCCTAGCCACTCTGCACTCCCTAGCCACTCTGCACTCCCTAGCCACTCTGCACTCCCTAGCCACTCTGCACTCCCTAGTCACTCTGCACTCCCTAGTCACTCTGCACTCCCTAGTCACTCTGCACTCCCTAGCATAGGCAAAGTCAATTGGTGTTGCCTTTCGTACTTACTGGCATCCACAGTGCCTTTTGGTGATACTATACAACATGCTGTGCCAGGCAGAAGGCAACAAAGTACCCCAAGACAGCTTCTGATCCTAAATAAAGCAAAACTCACATGAAGAAATAGACAATGAGGCTTCAAAAAAATGCCACAAAAATTGATACTCCCTTCTCTTTTGGGAACATAACCTAGACCTCCGTTCCAACATATTTAAATAGATTAATCCTCACTTCTTCCTCGTGCCTGGGTGTCAGTATTGCACACCTCTTACTGAAGAAAAACCTCTCCAAGCACAATCAGCTTTCACCAAACCACACAATACCACCAAAAAATAGTTGCACGCTTCGGAACTAAATGTATCAAATCACTGTAGTGAAGGGGCTGTGAGAAGGTCACAAAACAGACTAGACATCTGGAGAAAGCAATGGGTATAGATTCCATTGTGTACCCAACAAATGATTTGATAAATGTTACGGTTTATCACACCCGATATGTGCGGATGGTTCTGATTGCAAGGGTAATCAAACCAATGTAAACCAAATGTAAATGAATGACCGGTACGGGTCCACATTACATTGCATGTGAAAAAATGGTTGCGTATGCTCAAAATGTAGTTTAGGTGTGCCGAGTGAAGTGATCATCGGTAACGCTCCTCCATGTGACTCAGTGTCACAGGAAAGAGATAAGCGTTCTCACGTACCGAATAAATTAAAACAAATTTTTTTAAAAGACCCCCTAGAGAAGGAGCCACGAACTGAGGGCAATGGGGTGGGGTGGTTAGCGAGGGGCGAAATCTGAGACGTGGCAAAAAAGAAAAAAAGGAAGGGTGCGAAGGTGTTGGGATGATTTCACTCGCACGGACACACACGGACAGCGGGAGGGGGGCGGGAACGGGGACAAGAACAGCGGGAGGGGGGGTGGGGGCAAATGTAGTTTAGGTGTGCCGAGTGAAGTGATCATCGGTAACGCTCCTCCATGTGGCTCAGTGTCACAGGAAAGAGATAAGCGTTCTCACGTACCGAATAAATTAAAACAAATATTTTTAAAAGACCCCCTAGAGAAGGAGCCACGAACTGAGGGCAATGGGGTGGGGTGGTTAGCGAGGGGCGAAATCTGAGACGTGGCAAAAAAGAAAACAAGCACTCACCTGGGCTTCCTCCGGCGGCCATATGACAAAAACAAACCCATAAAAAAAAAACGAAACTCCGCCCATCGCCGCGATGACGACATCGCAGAGGCGGAGAGCGAAAAAATCTCGGGAACGCCCCCGAATCTGGTCCGGCCTTGACGGACAGATCGGGCTCCCAATGGCTAGCCTCCATTTATGGAGCTAGCCAATGGGAGCCGGGGGACGTTCCTGTAGCCCATATAGTAAACATTAGATTTCGCCTGCGCCGATAAGCTGCGCAGAGCGCAGCCTTCGGCAGGCGAAACCTAAAAAGATAAGGAGAGCACAAAGGTATGGGGAGATGACAGAAAGAAGGGAGGGTTGAGGAAAATGGAAGATGAATAGCTTTGAGACATTTCCGTGGTCCAGACCAAAAGCACAAGTTACTTACCTTCGGTAATGATATTTCTGTAAAAAAACAGTAGTTAGTATTAGATTCCTTACCTTAGAATATCCCCAGGCGTCAGACTGGATCTGGAAACTTTTGCGTAGCAGTACCCTTGCGCGTCGGTAGGCGTCGTCTGCGGATCCGCGTCGCCGCCGGGATGGCGTCGCCGGAGTACTTAGACGGCACCCTCGCGCGCTGACGTCAGTTCTTATACACAGCTTTTCCGTGCCAGAAACGCAGAGCCATGATAAAAACCAACACTGGTGCCATGAAACTAGGGCCCTGAAAGGGGATGACCTTAACCCTAGATATCGGTTCGCAGAACGGGGAGGATGGGTGGGGCGGTAAGGAATCTAATACTAACTACTATTTCTTACAGATATATCGTTACCGAAGGTAAGTAAGAAATGCGTTACTTACCTGTAACTGCAGTTATCCAGTATTAGTGTCTTTCATAGATTCACATGCCTGAATCATTCCCCGTCGTCGAGACGGGAGCCTCCGGTATATAAAAAGTAATGTCCTAAAGACATACATAGAAAAGAATAGGCCCAAAGGTTTCACCTTAGTAGCCTATCCACGTCCTTTTGAAGGAAGGACCAAACAGAGCAGGCCCCAAGGGTCCCACCTTGGTGGCCTATCTGTGTCCTTTTGTAAAAAGGACCAAATAAAGTAAAACAGCCAATCAGCTACCACCTCCTTCTAGAACCTTCCTGCCAGGAGCCCAAGTCTCTCAGATTTTCGTACGCACCAAGCTAGTTAGGCGTAAACTCATTAGAGAGAAAGGTGAGCCCAGCCAGGGGAGGCGGGAGGGTGCATGTGAATCTATGAAAGACACTAATACTGGATAACTGCAGTTACAGGTAAGTAACGCATTTCTTATCCAGTATTTGGGTGTCTTTCATAGATTCACATGCCTGAATCAGAGTAGCGAGCAATACATTATGCACATTCTGTATGAAGATCAGGTATGAACATGTAGATAACACATATCACATGACTATAAAGCACAAAATGCAATGGCATATAAATACAGTAAGAGAATGTGCATACCCGTAAAGGATGGAGGGATGTAGTAGGGCTCACCTCACTGGAATAGATGGCGAAGTACTGCTCGGCCCACTGCTGCATCCTTCATCAGCTCAGTATCCAGGCAGTAGTGCCTGGTGAAGGTGTGCGGGGACTTCCATGTCGCCGCTCTGCAGATGTCCAATATCGGCACTCCAGCGAACAGCGCCGCAGACGTGGACATGGCTCTAGTCGAATGAGCTTTGACTCGTGAGTCTAAAGGCCGTCCGGCCTTGTCGTGACAAAAGGTGATCGCAGAAGAGATCCATCTTGAGATGCTCTGCTTTGTCAGGGGCATGCCCAGTCTCGGTCTACTAAAAGGCAATAAAGAGCTGGGAAGACTTTCGAAAGTGTCGTGTCTTATCGTTGTAGAATTTAAGACATCTCTTTAGATCTAGAGAATGTAGAGTTCTTTCAGCTGCCGTGGTAGGATTCGGAAAGAACGATCTAAGCACCACTGGTTCATTAAGATGGAAGTCCGAGGGGACCTTTGGAATGAAGCGAGGGTTAGTCCTCAGAATGACTCTGTCCTTTCTGAATTGAAGAAAAGGATCCTGGATGGATAGAGCCTGCAATTCACTGACCTTCTGGCAGAGGTTAGTGCCAGGAGGAGGGCCGTTTTCCAAGAGAGGAACTTGATCTCTGCCTTATGGATGGGTTCGAAGGGATGCTTCATTAGTTGATGAAGAACCACATTGAGGTGCCACAATGGAGGAATAGGCCGTGGTCGTGGAAAGGACCTGAATAGACCTTTTAGGAATTGTTTGATGAGCCTGTCCGCCCACAAAGATGGGCCTGCAGCCGTCCTTGTGAACCTTGAAATCGCCGCTAGATGCACTTTGATGGATGTATGCGCAAGGCCTGACTGCACAAGGTGTAACAGGTATGGTAGCAGCTGCTGTGGAGTGGCATGGAAGGGGTGCAAGCCTTGATCCACACACCAGGAACAGAATCGCTTCCATTTTAGTGAGTAGGTTTTGTTAGTGCTGACCGCTCTAGCTTTCGCAAGGACATCTCTGCAATCCTGCGGGATGTTCAGATGGCTGAATTCGCGGTATTCAGGAGCCAGGCTGATAACTTCAGAGAGCTCAGGTTCGGGTGGAGAACCTGCCCTTGAGACATCGTGATCAGGGCCGGAAACTGCTGCAGGCGAAGAGGGGGCCGGGCAGAGAGGCGATGAAGCTCCGTGAACCAGTGCTGCCTCGGCCAGGACTGAGCAATGAGGATCAGAGTGCAGGGTTCCGATTTCATCTTCCTGAGAACCCTGGGTATCAGTGGGAATGGCGGAAAGGCGTACGCAAAGACGTTGCGCCATGCGATGGAAAATGCATTCCCGAGGGTTCCTGAGTGGTGATGCCTGCTTGCGAAGCTTGGGCATTTGGCGTTCTCTCTGGTGGCAAAGAGGTCTATGGTCGGGGTGCCCCACTCCTGGAAGATATGGTCCAGTACCTCCCTGTCCAGTTCCCATTCGTGGAAAGGAGACTTCTCCCTGCTCAGTGCGTCCGCCAAGACGTTGTCCTTGCCCGGGACGTACTCCGCTTTCAACGCTATTCCATGTGCCAGAAGCCAGTTCCAGATTCTTTGCGCCTCTCGAGATAACGAGATGGAACGCGTCCCCCCCTGTTTGTTCAGGTAGTGCATCGTCGTGGTGTTGTCCATCCTGACGAGCACTGGGGAGTGACGAATGCGTGGAAGAAACGCCTGTAGAGCTAGGAAAACCGCCCGTAACTCCAACAGATTGATATGGAGCCTGGTTTCCTGTGTTGTCCATTTGCCGTTGATTTGGAGTTCCTGGAGGACAGCTCCCCAGCCTTCCAGGGACGCATCCGTAGTTATTACGTGTGGCTCTGCTGGGAGCAGGAACGGCAGACCCTTTGACAGATGGTGGAGAGATGTCCACCATTGCAAATGATTGATAATGGGTCGAGTGACTCGTATGCGGTCCTCGAAAGAACCTGTGGCTTGAGTCCATTGCTTTGTCAGTGCCTCCTGAAGTGGACGCATTTTTAGGCGGCAGTGTGGAATGAGCAGTATGCATGAGGACATCATGCCTAGGAGGGACTTGAACGTGCGGACCGGAAGAGTCTTCCGCGAAGCCACTGCCTTGGCCAAGGAGATGAGTTTGATTTTCCTCTCCTGAGAGGGGAAAGCCTTGACACGGTCCGTGTCCAGAGTCGCTCCAAGGAACGTGATGACCTTGGTGGGTTCCAGAGTTGACTTGGCAGTGTTGAGGGTCAGTCCTAGGCGGTGGAAAATATCCAGACAGGCGCTGGAGGACGAGGCCGCGGCGGCCGCCGTCGGTGCTTTCACCAGCCAGTCGTCCAGGTATGGAAACACCTGGTGGCCTTGTTGACGAAGAAATGCTGCCACTGGTGAAAGGCATTTGGTAAAGATCCTCGGGCCGATTTGAGGCCAAATGGAAGGACCCGAAATTGGTAGTGCTGTCCTGCCACCGCAAACCTGAGGAACTTCCTGTGCCCTTTGAGAATAGGTATATGATAGTAGGCGTCCTGGAGGTCTAAGGACGTCATGTAGTCCCCTTTCTCCAGCAGACCAAGGATTTCTTGCAGAGTCACCATACGAAACGATTGTTTCTTTAGGAACACGTTGAGTGCCCTGAGATCCAGGATTGGGCGCCATTTCTTTCCTTTTTGGTGGATTAGGAAGAAGTGAGAGTAGAAACCCTGATTCTTGTGGGCCCGTGGAACTCTCTCTATCGCTCCTTTCTGCAGCATGGAAGCTATTTCCTGAAGAAGTAATCGTAGGTGCCTGTGTGATCGCTGGCACAGTGGCGTAGTTGGGGGGATAGAGGTAAATTCTAGGGAATGTCCAAATCGAATGAGTTGGAGTACCCACCGATCCGTTGTTATAGTTTGCCAATTGCGATGGAAGTATTTCAGTTTCCCTCCAAGTCTTAAAGAATGTAGTGGTGGAGGGGCTAGCGAGGGAGACAAGTCATTGTCTGTTGCCAGCAGGTCGTTTTTGGCCTCTTCCTCGGTAATTGGACTTGCCGTAGGAAGACTGTCGGCCTTGTTGAGGTTGTCGCTGTTGAAACTGCGGCTTGGACTGTGAATATGTGTACGAAGACCGATTCTGATAGGAACCTTTGTATGCAGGTTGACCTCTTCCCCGGTTGCCACGAAAGGACTGGGTCCGGAATTGTAAAGTACCCAGAGCCTTGGCAGTATCCGTGTCCTTTTTTATGGTGGTAAGGGCCGCGTCAATCTGTTCCCCAAACAGATGCTGGCCATTGTAAGGCATATCTAATATCCTGGTTTGCACCTCCTGGCGGAAAGTGGTGGCCTTGAGCCAGCCCTGTCGCCTCAGGACTGCAGCCCCTGTCAGTTGCCGGAAACCAGTCATGGCGGCATCAATGGCACAATCGATGAGCTCTGAGGCAGAGGTCTGTCCTTCCAAGAGAAGTGAATGTGCCTCCTCTCTGACATCCTCCGGCAGATTTGAAAGATAGGGTGCAATGTCCGCCCAGAGTTGGCGATTGTAACGGCCCAGGAGGGCTATCGAATTAGCCACTTTGACCGTCATGGCTGAAGTGGTAGTAAAGCGTTTGCCAACGGAATCCAGTTTCCTGCCCTCCTTATCAGGTGGCGTCGATAGAGGCGAGGCTGGATTTCGAGAGTTCTTCTGCGCCGCTTGAGTCACCACGGAATCTGGTTTGGGGTGACCTGTCAGGCATGCCGGTGCCGTGGAGGTGGCCTTGTATTTCTTATCAAGCCTGGGCACCACCACCTGTATAGAAGCAGGCGCTTGCATGATTTGTTTGCCCTGCTTCCAGATGTAGTCAATTATGGGGATTGATCTTGAAGTCTTCCTAGTGGGCTCCTTGAAGTCATAAAGGAAGCATTCCGTTTCCTGAGTTTCCATGGACATATGGAACCTCTTGGCCGCCCGCTCAATGATGTTGTGGAATCCACCGATGTCTGCAGGTGGAGACTCCGAGGTCTGCGGATCCGGAGAGGCTGGAGAATGTGCCACATAATCTTGGTCTGCATCCGGGTCCGACTGGTCGTCATCGACTTCACCGTCCTCCTGTTCCCTCTCCTCATCGTCAGATGAGGGAGCGCCCTGAATCGGAACCTGTGTCTTCTCAATGACCAGGGGAGTTGGTCTATGGCGAGATGAAGGAGCTGGCGCCTGTGCAGCTGGAGGTGCTGACGCAGAACGTTTCTCCGGGAACCTTTCCTTATAATCCTGGATGAGGAATTGTAGGTCCGAGACAATGGATGCGGGGATACACACCATAGGAGTAATCTGTGTCTGGGGCGGAGGTTGGACCTGTTGTTGTAGAAGGTCTTCCTCCTCTTCCGGCTCCTCGTCTGTGGTTTGGCATTTCAGGACTAGGTCCGATGGAATAGTAGCCTGTGTAAAGGAGTCCTCGTCCGACTCCTGACCTTGTAGTAGACAGGCCGGAGGAAGTTGTTGTATCCTACCGGGCGAGATCTGCTGCGGCGTAATAGGCCGTTTAGTAATTTTCACAGTGACATGGCTCACTTGCGGTGGAAAGGCATCCATGGCGTGGGAGAGGAGTGCAGACTCCTTCCAGGGTCCTGTCGACGTCGACGCTGAAAGCAACGGTGCCGTGGTAGGTATGGTCGTCGACGGTAATTTAGTCGTCGTCGACGGTGGCTGCGACGACAATGTCTTCTTCAACGACATTTTCGTCGACGGTAAAGTCCCCACCGTCGACGGTGTACTCGTCGTCGACGGCTTTCCCACCGTCGACGACGAGGTAGACTTCGTCGACGGCGTTGTTCTCGTCTACGGTGTCGTCGTCGCCTTCGACGAGGGTCTTGTCGTCGACGACGATATCTTCGTCGTCGATGGTGTGACCGGGATGGTCGACGGCGTAGGTCCACTCGCCGACGAAGGCGTGGTCCTCGTCGTCGAGGAGGAAGCCGATGAGGCCGTCGTCGTCGACACTGTCGTCGTCGACGTTGAGACGGTTTTCTGTGCTGAATGCACCATCGACGCCGTTGTCGTCGTCGCCAGGACCAGTGGCTGCTTCCCGGGGACAGGCAGGTCCTTGCCAGACACAGATGGCTTGCCCTCTGAGGACTTTTTAGAAGTCTTCATAGGAGGGGTGTCTGTGGGGCTAGGGGAAGAAACCCTTGGCCTCTTCAAGGAAAATTGCGACACTCCAGACACACTCTCACCTTCGGACACCAAGTCATCAGTCTTGGTCTTGAGCCTGTTGAGCCACAACAGAAGTCGACCTTCTCGGTCCTTGAGGTTCTTGTTGGAGAAGGTCCGACATATTTTGCAGTCCTTTGCCTGGTGGTGAGGGTAGAGGCAATATAAACATTTATCATGTCTATCCTCAATGTGAAGTCTTTTCTTGCTGCAGGAAGAACAAGCCCGGAAAAGACCCTTCTTCTGACTATCAGACATAACTGTAGAGAATAATTAAAGTTGTTTTTTGAAGAAAAGAGAAATTCCTGAGGAGAACTCAGGTGGAGACTCCCTAGCACAACGTGCGGTAGAAAATCTGAGAGACTTGGGCTCCTGGCAGGAAGGTTCTAGAGGGAGGTGGTAGCTGATTGGCTGTTTTACTTTATTTGGTTCTTTTTACAAAAGGACACAGATAGGCCACCAAGGTGGGACCCTTGGGGCCTGCTCTGTTTGGTCCTTCCTACAAAAGGACGTGGATAGGCTACTAAGGTGAGACCTTTGGGCCTATTCTTTTCTATGTATGTCTTTAGGACATTACTTTTTATATACCGGAGGCTCCCGTCTCGACGACGGGGAATGATTCAGGCATGTGAATCAATGAAAGACACCCAAATACTGGATAACTTGTGCATCTGAAAGAAACAGGTTAGTATTAGATTCCTTACCTTAGAATAGATACCCCAGCAATACCAACCACAGTGGTGGCTCTGCGAACCAATGATCACACCAGAAAGTCCTGGAGAATGGAACGACCGAAAAAGCCATCTCTACGGACTTGGCTGTCCAGGCAGTAGTGTCTTGCAAACGTGTGCAGCGAGGCCCATGTAGCCGCCTGACAGATGTCCTGCAAGGGGACTCCCCGGCCCAGGGCAGTAGTAGCCGCCGTGGCCCGTGTGGAATGGGCACGAAGCCCCACAGGAGGCTCCTTTCGAGCCAAAGAGTAACAAGCCTTGATGCACAAGACAACCCATCGAGAAATGGTTTGTTTGTGCACCGCCGGTCCCTTCTTAGCGCCCACATAACCAACAAAGAGTTGGTCATCCACCCGGAACTGGCGTGTGCGATCCAAATAGAATGAGAGCGCACGTGTTGGGTCCAGACGGTGGAGCCTCTCTTCCTCTTTCGAGGGATGCGGAGGAGTAAAGAAGGTGGGCAAAGTGATGGACTGCCCGATGTGGAAGGCTGTGACTACCTTGGGCAGGAAAGAGGGTAGCGTCCACAACACAACTTTATCCGGATGTTTTGAAAGGAAAGGAGGCTTAGAAGAAAGGGCTGGAGCTCACTCACTCTCCTGGCAGAGGTGATGGTAACCAGGAAAGCGGTCTTCAGAGTAAGGAGGCGAAGAGGACAGTTATGAAGTGGCTTAAAGGGAGCGCACATCAAAAAAGTTAGAACAAGGTTCAAGTCCCACTGAGGCATCACGAAAGGAACTGGAGGAAACATATGAGTGATGCCCTTCAAAAACCTATTTACAACCGGGGACTTGAACAAAGTGGGCTGATCAGGAAGCCTTAAGAAGGCAGAAATGGCCGAGAGGTAGCACTTCAGAGAGCCCAGAGCAGAGCCCTGCTGGGCAAGAGAAAGAAGAAAGAGGAGAACCTCTGAAAGAGGGGCAGAAAGGGGATCCACAGCCTTTGCTGTGCACCATGCCACAAATTTGTTCCACCTGCAGGCGTATACCGATTTTGTAGAGGGACGCCTGGCTGCCAGAATGACATTACAGACTTCAGGAGGGAAGTCAAATGGCCTCAACTCCCGCCGCTCAATCTCCACGCATGTAAGTGAAGACTGGACAGGTTTGGGTGGAGGACCGTCCCCTGCTGCTTCGACAGAAGGTCCTCCTGAAGGGGCAGACGAATCGGGGGATCGACAGACATGCTGAGTAGCTCGGGATACCAGAACCTCCGTGCCCAGTCCGGAGCCAATAAGATGACTTGGCCCGGTCGTGCCTGATCTTCTTCAGCACTCTGGGCAGAAGTGGTATAGGCGGAAAGGCGTACAACAGACCGCAACTCCACTCGCGACGTAAAGCGTCCCTGAGCGAGTGCTGCCTTGGAAATTCTAACGCGCAGAACTGATGACATTGCGCTTTCTCTTCTGTGGCGAATAGATCTAACCAAGGCTCTCCCCACTGCTGAAAGAGGCCTTGCACCACGTCTGAGTTCAGACGCCATTCGTGATCCATCATGCACCGACGGCTGAGTTCGTCCGCCCTGGCGTTCAGGGAACCTGCCTGGTGTTGAACCACCAGGGTCACGCCCTGATGTTCCAGCCACTGCCAGAGGCACAGAGCCTCCTGGCATAATGTCCACGACCCCACCTCGCCCTGTTTGTTGCAGTACCACATGGCGGCGGTGTTGTCCGTGAACACCAGCACTACACTCCCCCGGACAGAGGGGAGGAATGCCTTCAGTGCAAGCCGGATCGCCCGCAGCTCCAGAAGGTTGATATGGAGCTGGGACTCCGCCGGAGCCAGAGGCCTCTGATCTCCGCCTCTCCGATATATGGCCTCCCCAGCCCTGGAGGGACGCGTCCATCACAACTACGTGCTCCGGTTGGGGTAGGGAGAGGGATCTGGCGCTGACCCAATCGTGGTCCGTGAGCCACCACTCCAACTGTCTTGCAGTGCCCTCCGAGATCAAGACATGGTCGGACAAGTTGCCCTGATGCTGGGCCCACTGAAACTTCAGGTCCCACTGCAGAGCCCGCATCCATCACCTGGCGTGATGCACCAGAAGGATGCAGGAGGCCATCAGCCCCAGAAGCCGCAGCGTCAACCTGACCGAGACTCGGGATAAAGGCTGAAAGATCATAATCAGAGCCTGAATATCCCGAACCCGCTGTTCGGGAGGATAAACCCGAAACGCGCAGAGTCTAGAACCACTCCAATGAAGAGGAGCTTCTGAGAGGGACACAGGTGCGACTTCGGCACATTGATGGAGAACCCCAACAGGTGCAGGAGGTCGGCCGTAGTCTGGAGGTGGCTGACGACTGTCTGGGGCGAGCCCGCCTTCAACAACCAGTCGTCAAGGTAGGGAAAGACTGAAACCCCTAACCTGCGCAGATGAGCTGCGACCACCGCCATCACTTTCGTGAACACCCGTGGGGCGCTGGTAAGGCCGAAGGGGAGCATGGTAAACTGAAAGTGATCATGGCCTACCGTGAACCGCTGGTAGCGCCGAAGGGCTGGCAGGACGGAGATGTGGAAATAAGCGTCCTGCAAGTCCAACGCTACCATCCAGTCTCCCGGGTCCAGGGCAGCTAAGACCTGAGCCAATTTCAGCATCTTGAACCTCTCTTTCCGGAGGAAGCCGTTGACGTTCCGCAGGTCTAAGATAGGGCGTAGGCCCCCTTTGCCCTTCTTGGGAACCAGAAAGTAGTGGGAGTAACAACCACACCCTACTTCTGGCCCAGGAACGCGCTCGATGGTCCCCTTGGCCAAGAGGGCCGCAACTTCCTCTCGCAGAAGATTCAAATGATCCCCCGACACGCGGTGGTACTGCGGTGGCATGGCTGGAGGGGTCGCCTTGAAGGGGAGGGAGTAGCCCCTTCGGACGATTTGCAACACCCATCTGTCCATGTGATGTTGCGCCAGTGGAGGAGGTGATGGCGAACCCTGCCCCCCATTGGCGTCACGTGGGCCTGAAAGCTCGGACTAGGAGGGCTTTGAGGCGGATGCTGCGGGGGTAGATGTGGACTGGCCTCGCCGTTGTCCCCGGGCACCGACACGGCGGTTACCACATCCGCCACCGCGCTGGATGTTAGTCTGTGGCCTGTGGCTGGCAGGGCGTGTGGGGGCGCCCCTTCCTTGGCCATGAAAGGGGCGAAAGGCAGCAGATTGCTGGCGCGAGGCCGACAGGCCCAAGTACTTGGAAGTAGCCCTGGAGTCCTTAAAGCGCTCAAGCGCACTGTCTGCCTTGTCGCCAAAGAGGCGACGGCCATCAAACGGCATGTCCATAAGGGTGTTTTGGACATCAGCCGAAAAGTTGGCGGACCTCAGCCAGGCGTGGCAAAGAATAGCCACCGTCGTTGCCATCGCTCTACCCAGCGAGTCCGTTGTATCCGGACATTGTGGCAGCACGACCGCGACCGCGTCCCACAGAGAGTGGGTATAACGGCCCAAGAGGCATGAGGTGTTAACGGACCGCAACCCCAAACTCAGTGAGGAGAACATCTTTTTGCCATACTGTTCGTACCTCTTGGATTCCCGATCGGGGGGAGCCGTCGGGAATGCGGTCTGGGAGTTAGAGGCCTGTATGACCAGGCTCTCGGGAGTGGGGTGGGAGGACAGGAAGCAAGGGTCGCCCGGAGCCGGGCGGTGGCGTCTGGCCACCTTCCTATCTACAGGGGGATCTGTAGCGGGCCTGGACCAGGTGCCCAAAAGAACATCAGACAAGGCCTCAATAAACGGCAACAGAGGCTCCGAAGAGCTTGCTTGCGGTTTAAGGACCTCAGTGAGGAGTTTAGTCCTCACTGACGCGACGGGGAGTTCAAGGGCTAAGGCCTTGGCCGCCCGCGTCAACACCACACTATAGGCAGCCCCCTCCTCCGTAGCCACGGTAGGAGGGGAGACAAAACTAGTGTCTGGCGAAGTGTCCAGACCACTGGTGTCCCCTAGCTCACCTGCCCAGTCCTGATAAAACTGGCACTCACGCGCCAGAGGGTTCTCAGACCCCTCCCAATCCGCCTCGCCACCCATCTCCTGGTACTCAGGGTAAAATGATGGGGCCGGATCACAGAAGAAAATATCTTCTCTCGGCGTCGAATGCGGCTTCGAGCGACGCCGCTCCGGCGACGGAACGGGACCGAGGGGGGGACTGGGGATGACCCTAGGGGCCGGCGCCGGCGAGGTCGTAAGGTCGACCGGCAACGACCCGGAACCGGACCCTATCTAGCGGGGCCCTGCGCCGTCGGCGACTTCGGTCCCGGTGCCGCAGGGCCCCGGGAACGAAGCACCCGGACCGCTTGGGCTCCCAGTCGGGGCCACTTGGCCCGAAGGCGCCGCGGAACCCGACGGAGGAGTGAGCGACCTCATGGCCATGAGAAAGGTGTCAATCTCCTCCAGCGTCACGTTCTGCCCAGGGACCGGTGGGTATGGAGCAGGCCGCGAGGCCCGCGGCTCCAGCGGAGCCGCGTGGGCAGTGTGCCCGAACCCCCGGATGCGTCGCGCGAGCGTCAGGGGGAGTCGTAAGAGCGATGTCGCTTCTTTGACTTCTTGTGCCTTCTACCTGAGGACTTGGAGCTCGAGGAGTGGTGTCGATCCTCCAAGCCGTGAAGACTCCGGCCAAGTGACCGGTCCCTCGACCTCGTTCCGGACCGGGACCTCGAACGGCGCGGGGCCGACTGCCGGAGCTCGAGGCGCTTGCGGGACCGCTCCCGCCTAGCCTTCGACGTCAAGGCCCGGCAGTCGGGGCACGACTTGTCATCGTGGTCGGGCCCCAGGCAATGAAGACACCGGCGATGGGGGTCGGTAACCGACATCAGTCGGTTGCAGTTGACGCAGGGCTTAAACCCGGGCATCTCTAACGGCTCCGTCGGAGTTGTTCGACTCGAAAAAATGATGAAAAATGAGCGAAAAGTTTAGTCAAAAATTGACTAAGGGTACCACTGTTGCCGGATCGGCGCTTGCTGGCGCGGAAAAAATAGGAACTGACGTCAGCGCGCGAGGGCGGCGTCTAAGTACTCCGTCGACGGACGCAGAGCCGCAGACGACGCCTACCGACGCGCAAGGGTACTGCTACGCAAAAGGTTCCGGATCCAGTCTGATGCCTGGGGATATTCTAAGGTAAGGAATCTAATACTAACCTGTTTCTTTCAGATGACAACTTTTACAAAACAATGATAACTTGGTGTGTCACCTTATTTGATTTTAAACTGCTTTGCCAAGATTGAGGTTGGCTTATAAATTGTGAGAACCAAACAAACAGAATAGGTCTTGAAATGTTTAATAGAACATAAACAGGCAGCACCACAGAAGGCAGGCAAGCTTCGAGTTAGGCACAGCATCAGATGGGCTAAAACAAGAGAGAGGCTAACCATTGAAACTATTGTTTTATGGAGGACTACCTTTAAGAGTGATGCCTTCATGGATGATGTAATGGTTGTAGGGCTCACAAACTGAAAGGAGGGTGCAGCATTGTTTGGGTATTGCACAGGAAACATCACCATCAATCGCACTCGGTGGTTGCCGCAGTGCACAGACACAGTGCAGCTCCGATTCAAGGCATCCATCTGACAAGGAAAGACAAAAAGAGTTCTATTGGACAAGGAGGATCAATGTTCATAGCATGCAAGAGTCAATGGTTGACACCAGCTTGTCTAGGTTCAGGAGACTACTCAAGTTATAGAGATCTTACAGATTCAGACCGCAGTCAGTCATAAAAAATCTTTAGCAATATAAATGTTTAAAGCCTCCACAAGAGTTAAAAAAATAATAGCCCAGCATCAAGTAGCCCTAACTACAGGGAAACAATATTTGCAATTGTTGGATTTGAGTGATACTTCAAGCTAAGATAGACATTTAATTTGGAATTGCAATAATTTTGCCCACAAACACCAGCTTACACAAACTTTGCTATAACAATACGGTTGTCATTTTCATTAAAATACACTAATGTTCTGAAATTCTTGTTTGTCATTTTAAGAAAATGCCCTTAATGCCATGGATCACAAAATCTTGGTTTCATATCTGGTACCGACCTGTGTTGGATTATATTATTTTTGAAATAACATATACCATCTGCATTGAGCCCACATTTGCGAGTGGAACCTATGAATATTAGCAGTGGTGACTCTTAACACTCAATCCTGTCACCTCCATAATTAAAACATACATGATTCCACTGGCCGAACTGCAACATGCATTGATATTATGCCTAAATAATCTAGATTCCTCATAATCAGCCATTCAACCGAATCTATAAAACTCTTTTGATTATTCAATGGTGGATGTCTGAGAATTTTATGAAACTGAAGCTAGACAAAACCGAATTGCTGTTTGTTCCCTTTTAGAATACCGGTCTATTAGTAGATTCATGGCTGGATGTGATAGAGAGCTGTTCAGTATCTGCAGGTTCCGTTTACAACCTTGGTGTCTATATCGACAGGAATCTGTCTTAAATAACCAGGTGAAGAATGTTTCAAAATCCTGAGTTTGGCAACTAAAGATGTTAAAAGTCCTTTTTCCTTTTCTAAACCATAAACATCATGTTACAGTGATAAATGTAATGATAGAATCAGAATTAGAATGTAGCAATGCCACCTATTCAGCCTATCCAAAAGAGCTTTTCCATTAGCCTTAAGTGGTACAAAATCCTGCAGCTCATCTCATCGCTAATTCTTTGAAGAGGACCCATGTAACCCCTATTCTACTTCATCTACTTTGGCTGAAAGTACAAAAACATGTAACGTTTAAATCTTTAGATCTCGTACTCTCAAACATGGTGACAGAACATTCTCAACTGCACATGCAAGGACCTGGAATTCTCTATAATCATCTCTTTACGCTGAGCCTAATCATGTTTAGTTTAGGAAACATCTAAAAACTGTTCTATTTTACCTACCTGCAATCCAGGTGATATTGTGACAAACAAAGGTAGTTCTTTCAACACGATGAGGTTTCTGCAGACACATGCTTTACAAACACCTCCTACAGACAACAGAACCTGCAGGTACAGTCCTCAAATATCAGCTTATATTTTCACCAAATGCTGACAAGTGGAGAGTTGTAATCACATTGTAATCACATGGATAAAATACCCTGCCCCAATATGTAAAGGCTGGGTCAGAGCTATGGAATTATGTACTGCCCAACCTGAAAAGCAAGCTATACTTCAACGAACCAAGTCCTGACCTGAAGATATGCGGGACACCTTATGGTCATATCTGTTGTCCCGGCTACCTAGCCCTACGAGAGAATCTCAGGAAGGACTAGTTCTAGATGTATGCTCCTGGTAACATACTTTCTGTGAGCTTTACTATAGGGATGTGTACGGTTCACATAACATAATTCTAGCAGATGTGACATGTTTCGGCTATGTGTCTACTCCTTTTAATGTTATGTCTTACATTTCTTTGCTGTATTGTTTTCCTAACTTTAATTTAAAAAAACAAAGAATTTCCATTGTATTCCAAAGATGAGACAAACTGTGCAAGACAAGTTATCTATTATGCCAAGGATGCCCACAATATTTCCCATCATCAATCTGCACAGAAAGCTACATCACCCCGGATTTTCCATTATCTGTCTGCATACAACGTTATATCACTAGTTTCCAGCCTAAATTGTCATTAAAAGAAGCCCAGCAAGAGGTCTCATTCCATCATACATCTACACAGGAAGTGACGTCACTGGATTTCACATGATCCACCTGCACAGGAAGTGACAACACTGCTCCCGACTCCCTGGTCCTACTTAATTGTGGCCACAGCGTGGAATTGCACAAAAGGAACACTGACAGAGCACCAAAGGCAAGCCCATTTGCGCCTGTCCGTGACCAGCGCCAGGGACCCTGGTTCTCCCCAGCACCAGGGACCCTAGTCCTATCAACGCTACTCCACTCCAACCCTCATGTCATCATCACTGGCTCCCACTCCCCACACTGCTTCCTCACTGCACCACACAACACAGAGGGAGTGTTCTCCTGTTCTTCCTTCAAGTTTTCATGCGGTTACCCACACCCAGCATCAACGTCATCCAACACCATACTCACTCACACAGTCCTGCAACCACCCATATAACACTCCGGATTCGCAAGCATATTCCTCAACACCCTCTCACTCACAAAACAAGCTACAGAAATCTTGGACTTGATGAACGACACTGCCCCAACATACTTCTCCTCATGATAACCTGGCTGAACCTCACTTTAGCACCTGACATCGCCACAGCAAACTCTACCTGGCTACAAGATCACCAGGCAACACAGACTTCACAAGTACAGAGGCGGAATCACCATCATCCACAAGAATGCCATCAGCTGCATGACCTCCATGGGTACGACACCCTCCAACATGGAAGACCTGTCACTTAAGCTCAGTTTCATAGCAAAGTTCACTCTAAGTGGCACTCTCATCTATGGACCGTGCACCAACACCATCACAGACTTTGTTGAACCATTCGTCCTTGATGCTAGCAATTACATCCTACTCCAAGACCTCAACTTCAACCTGGAAAATTACACCGAACCCAAATCAAAAGCACTTAGCAAAGACCGTGGAAGAATAGGCATTGCCCAAAGAGTAAAGAAACCTACCCATGTCTCCGGCCACCTCCCAGACCAGATTTTCACCAACTTCGACAACATCTGAGTGGACAAGCCAACACCATTCTCCAGAACAGACTACGCCTTTGTCAAGTCTAGGATCCCCATTGCAGCCAAAACCAGATGCACCAGACAAGCCTACTAAATTTAGAATGCAATAACATGGTGAGGGATGGAATGCTTGAATTCATCTCAGCCACTGGCTGCTTGGGCTAGCCCAATCCATTGTGTTCTTTGCCCACTATGCCACCTCAGTTTTGACTCAACCATATGCAAATTAGTCTTGACGTTGTCCCTCATGGGAACAGTTCAGTCCAAACTGCCAGGCAGGTCCTCCCTGAACAGGAACACAAGCAACCTAGGACCAGTTTCACCCTAGTTAGGGCTCTTCAGCCAGGTATAGCTTGGGCTCATCCTGGACCTTACAGCAACGTTTGACATGATCTCCCATCTCATCCTCATCCAGTGCCTACATAACATCAAAATCCAAGGACAAGCACTCTGATGGATCTGCTCCTTCCTTACTAGAAGAACCTAGTCTGTCAGCCTGGCCCCATACACGTTGGACGCCTGCAACCTAATCTGTGGAATTCTCAAATATCTTCCCTGAACCGGACGACCCCCCGGGCATACGTGACCCCCTCAATCCAGCATCATCCGCTCTCAAGAAATCAACTTCCTCTGATTCTTTCCTGCATGGACAAGATGGTCTATACCCGGATCAAGTTCAACAACTGCATAAATGAAATCACCCATTTGATAAAGACCAACTGCCTAAAGACCAAGACTAAAATCATGTTCTTCAGGAAGAGCACTTCACTGTGGGACTGGTCAACAGAGCTAGGACTGATACCCACCACTCACGACAATAACCCCAGGATTATCATTGACAGCAATCTCTACATGACCACCCAAGTCTATGTTGTGACCACTTTAAGCTTCCATACCCTAAAGATACTGATGAACACTTTCAAATGGCTACCAATCATTAATCCCCTTGGTAAACTGTCACACATGCCCTCATCACAAGTAAGCTGTACTACGGGAACACCCTCTAAACCGGGATCAACTAAAATCTTATCAGAAAACTGCAGACCATTCAGAACTTGGTGGCAAGAACCACTCTCAGCCTTCCACTCCACACTGACCTCACACCACACCTGAAGGAGCTCCACTGGCTCCAATAACAAAGAATAGCGGTGGGTCACAAGAACACAAAGACAGACTAACTAAGCAACTGACAAAAGGAAAACTAAAGCCAAAACATACTCCCCAATAGTATATGGTGACGTAACCAAGCTATGATCAACAGGGTACTTCATTCGTGTGGAAAAAAATAAATACCCATCAGTAGTCGACCGATACCGCCCTTTTCATCACATGGGATCCTTCACACCACGAAGGAAAGATGTTTTCACCAATGCTCGGAATGGAGCTCAGTGACATTTAAAAGTTTGTGTAGGCGGTAGGAGACAACTGTTAAGCAGTGCAAAAATAATGTGTGTAAAGGTGAAAAAGTGCTATTGGGACTAAAATTAGATAAACAGGAGGGGAAAATATTTTAATCAAGACCTCTCTGCTTCTAAGTCAATAAAAAAGAAGTGAGATTCTAGTAGTTTTAATTAATAGCTACTATTGAATTTTAAACTGGTCAACATGTTTCTGCAGATTTCAAGGACCCCAGTGGTATCAACTGCTTTCTTCAGGACAGGTAACGCTACTGCTTAAAAACAGAGTGCAAAATGTGTAAAAAATTATAATAATGGAAATTTATCACCTGGGTATTGTAAGTGAAACGTCATTCTCCCAGCAATTTTAGCAGGAGAGAAAAGCCCCACCTCACCTGGCTATGGCGCAGGTAGTTGAAGCACCGCTCTCACCGTCGGTACTCCGGGCGTCCATCTGGCCCTCCCCTTTTTGCGGGCGCAAACAGACGATTTTTGCGAAACGCACCGTTTGCACTCGCAAAAATGCTTGGTGCATGTGCCTGTTGGTCTTTTCACTGACAAAGTTAACCACTACCGTCCGCATCATTTGCCCTCTTCAACGGGGGATGCTGAACAGATCCCCATACCAATATCCATCAATCTCTCTTGTAAACGCTCTGACACTTTCATTACCGAGGTGCACTCTCTCTATAGAGTTCGCTCTTGCTGAGTCTCATTCTTCAACAAATCTCAGCTTCAATCCCCTTCAAACATGTTTCTTAGCTCTCCTCTCTACAGAACCACTCTCTCTCATGTTGCTAACTTCATTACTTGGCACACTGTAACAAACAACAGTCTATCCTATAAAACTAGACCTCTCAGTTGCGTCCGACACAGTTGAACACAACTCTGTTATTGACCATTTTCCTTCTTGACTTCACAGACTTAACACTCAGTTGGTTCTTAGCTAATCTCTTCAATCAACCTTTCACTATCCCTAGGCGATCAGTGCTCGTGTCATCAACCTCACTACCATTTTGTATCTCATAGGGCTGAAACCTTGCCCACGTGTAATTCTACCTCTAGACAATATCACTTTGTAGCAGTATTTCCTCATTTAGTTTCTCATATCACCTGCACATATGCACATACTGAAATTATCTTCCAATTCTTACCCCTGACTTACAATCTTGATTCTTCCAACTGCCTCAGAGACATTTGTCATTGGATGGCTCTCCGTTCTCTTGTGCTGAACTCTTCTAAGAGAGGCTTGATCTATTTAACTGTAAAACTGCACCTTCTTCTCTAACACAAATCATATTTCCCAACAGCAGATGTATCCTGTCCCCTTTGAATACAAACCTTGGTTCACCTTTCAACCCTACCACATGCCTGAATTCCTGCTTAACTACTGCTTCCAGCCACCAACTACTAAACGTCTTCAAATTCTGGCCAGACATGCCAGACCATGTTGTCAAAACAATGAACTATACTCTAGTTTTCTGTAAAGTGTAAGTACTGCAACAGTTTATTATCCCTATGCATTTTTTCTCCACACTGGACAAGGAAAAACATTTCACAAATTAGGACACTCACTAACCTCCTCTATGTACAAGCATCTGGATGGTTGGTTTTGTGCCAAAAAAGAAGATACTTAATAACCCTCCCTAGACTTCAATACTATATATGGACAGTTCCCTAACTACTCCAGCCTCCCCCCACCTGAAATCGTTTTGTGAATGAAAATCTTCTAGCCACATTCAAACCCCTGACTAAACCAAAGAGTTTCAGTCTCTTTACTTGCTTGGTGTGTCATCATTGGAACTAACTCACTTCCTTTTTGTGGTTCATTTCCTCTCTCTACACTTTTGAAATAGGTATAAAAAACATACTTTTTCAAACAAAAAAGAAATTTAGAGTAATCCCTCACCACAGTCCAGTTGTATCACTTTTTCGAACACCCTTCCCCTCGGATATGGTCGTTATGTAAATATCATCACCAATTTAGCTTTATAACAAATGTGAGAAAAAACATTAGAACTAGAAATAAAAAAACATTTCTCGTCATAAAAATTAAAGCCACACACAAGGTTTAAGAATATTATATCAAAATCAAATGCAATAGTGCCTAACATATTGAAACTGTTCCATTCATATATAGGACTCCGGTGCATTAAACTTGAAACAATTCATGTCACAGGGACAACAACCAGCGAACGTATAGGACTACTGACAATTTTTTTTTATTTGGAACAAGTCTTCCAAACTAACTCTAGACCCTCTACAACCGAAAAGGAACAACAATAACGATCAGCTGAATAGAACATCTAAACAAAGAGTGCCAACGTCTACTGGCAGATTTATAAAGTGCCAAAATACAAAATATACAGTTGTTCCTAATGGTTTGTATTACAACACCTGACCCAGTAGAGTAGTAGTTTCATTTTCTCATCGCCTCTCTTAGTGGCAGCACTCGCCTTGCAAACCTAGCATATATAGATCTCATAGAAGGTAAATAAATTTCAAAACTAGAGGTAAAGGTGAACATGACGGCTTTATTTACAGGCTGTGCACCCAGTACCAAACATCTTATTTAAAAATACAAACATATTTCTTGTAAATGGGTGGCAGATGTGTGGGTGACAACTGCATGCTGCCTAGTCATGGCAAAGTGAATTTTAGAGCCTGAAAGATGTCAACTGGTGCATTCTCTGTGTAAGGCTTTGTTGCATGGTACTTCATTTGAAAGATGTGACAAATTAGATATACTAAAGTGTTAGTTATGTAATAGCTACTACTATTCAAAGATGAGTCTTTAAAATACATACGGTAGGTCCTTGTTTGATTACTGTTGAAGTCTGAAATTTGGAAAAATACCATATTTGTGCTTTCAAACACTACAAACCCATGCCTGAAACTGTTCAGCTCGGAACTCATGTGGGTATAAGTCACAAGGGCATGTAATACTTTATTTTATTGTTAAAATAACATATAAAAAGAAAAAGTCTCTATACCTCAATGTTGACATTTCGAATTTGCACATTAATAAGGGAGAACTCCTGCTGAAGGGTCTGTGGTAGACCCAGTTGGTCTGACTTGCTTCCTGGCAGTAGTTTGGTCTCAGGAACATCTCTTAAGACTGAAGGGAAATGAAAAGAAAATAGATGTTTGACTTAAGAACTAGTTATCTTTTCTCACCACAAATGTAGTAATATCTCTAGGAAAATTAATTGCTATGAAAATGTTACTGGGAATAGGAGTCACAAAACACTTCCTACAGTAAGAATAAGTATCATTATTATAAAAAGAAAATAAACTTCTTGGGCATCACTACTTGAACAGCAGATGGAATCAAGGCATCAGGACTGAGATACAAGGATCACGGAAATTAAACTATGAGAAATAGCTCTGGTAAATGCTAAGAATGATTATAACTAATGAACTAAGACATTAATGCAGTGTGCATAAAGCTAGAGGCCCTTTCATAAAACGAACTTACAATTAATTTAACTGAGGGTAAGGAAGGTAAAACCGCTTTCTCAAGATGAATGACAGCATTTAGATATAGCACGTCTAAATATTTCATGTCAATGAAATTGCAAGACTGAATTTCTGATTGCAAAGCTAAATTTTTCCCAGACTAGACCTATTCCTCTCACATGTATCAATAGAATGCATAGCATCTCGATGTTCCACTTGTTATGAAATTAGATATTTCTATTATATTCGGACTCCTTGCAATATAATTGCTGCTTTTGCGCCTAAGTTCATGTCTGCTCTCTATCACATGTATACTGTGAGATTACCTACACCACTGCATTTCCGGTATGCTGAGCACGTGATTTATGCAATAAAAAAGAACTTTGAAAAACAAGTATTAACAGAGATATCACCTCAGTAAGATCTGTTTTCTAATAGAGCCAGTCAAGCATTCTTCAGACCAACCCACTTCTCATGATAGCCAGCAGAAGTGAAGTATTGTCGGCGATAACAAATTGCTAAAACAAGTACTTATTGACTACAAGCGTTGGTACATCAGTAGCTAGGAGTGGAACTGCTGGCAAGTGCTGTGAATGGAACAGACGTCCCAGTTCCTTCCACGTCAGCACCTAAAGCACATTCCAATGTAAAATTGAAAAAATGCTTTTACCATTACAGACCTGTTCTTAGTGTAAGACAATGAGTCTACGCCAAAATAGACCTGCAAAAAATATTACACAACAGTGTCTGTCCCAGACCTAATCTCCGTGACAACCAGCACTGCTTTTATCAGTGCAGAGCTGCTCCTTCTGAGGGCGAAAAGCAGTGTTATCCAAACATTGTCCATGTAACAACGAGCAGTGTCTTTATCACATCAGAGCTGCTACACATGGTAAAGTGTAGTACTTCTGCAAGATGATACGTGCTTCACACGTCAGTCATATGCATCTTTATTGAACACGTTACTTAGCTCTGATAACGCATTAAGAGTTGATAGATTGGATCTGGAAATTTATAAGCAGTGCCAGTAGGTAGCGTTGTACGGCTCGATGTCTGCACCGGAAGTGACTTGTGGTGCTTATGTAAGTGCCACCCCAGTGTGCTGATATCAGTTTCTTTTTGCAACTTTCAACACCAGAAGCGCAGAGCCACGAATAAAGATGATGCACTGGGCTTCAGAAGGGTAACCCTATACAGAAATCAGTTTGCAGGGAGGATTGGTATGGAATCTGAGGTTAGACAGAGTCTCTAACAGATGAGGCATTACCAATGGTAAGTAACCTAATCATCTTGTCAGACTTCTAGTCCTGCATGCCTTACCTTACAATAGAGGTCATAGCAATACCTCCCTGAAGGTGGGTCTACAAGCAGATTAGACCAATACTTCCCATAGGATCGAAGGGGCAAAATGCCCATCACAACAGACCGAACAGTCCAGACAGTAATGCTTGGTGAGCATGTGCAGTGATACCCATGTTTCTAACTGACAGATGTCCAGGACAGGGACTCCATGAATTAACAGTGGTCGCATACTTGGAGCTGGTGAAAGGAGCGTGTAAACTCTCAGAGGGTTGATGTTTGGGCAATGCATGGTAGACTCCTATCCATCGGGCTCCATCGACTGTTAGTACATGATGTGTTCGTCTGCTCTACCTGTAGTTCCCCTCTTATAGCATGGTGAACACCAGGTGGCCACAATGCAATGGGTGGCGATCGCGACACATGATCGTCTTTTATCTTATGTTTTATGAGAGGGATCTGTCATTCGCCCATGACTATTGTATGGATAGCAAGCCATGATCGGACATGTTGACTCTGAGCTGCTATATTGTTGTTTTTTCCTCCCCTTTTTAGGTTTCGTAACCTGGCGAGGGGCGAAGCCCCTCCCAGATCGAAATCTGTTGTTTTTAATAGTGAGGTTAGGACAGCCTCTGTTTCCAATTGGCTAGCTCCATAAATGGAGGCTAGCCATTGGGAGGCAGAGGCTGTCAATCGCGTTTTCTCTCGAAAACGTGATTCGGGGGCGTTTCTGGTGCTTTTTTTAAGCCCCGCCCCTTTGTCCCGGGCCGCGCTGCCATTGGCTGCCGGCCCGGGACACCCCCGTGACGTCATTCCAGGGCCGCGCTGTGATTGGCTGCCGGCCGGGACACCCCCGTGACGTCAGCCAATCACAGCGCGGCCCGGGACCTGACTTGTTGTGGGCAGTATCCCTTCTTTTGGTCAAAAAGTATCTTTCTCTTTTTAACTTTCTCCATCCAAAAACGTCAGCACTCCATTTAACTGTTCTGTCTCAAATGTATCGTTTTAGGTGACGCTAAAGGTTATTGTCGAGGGGGCGTGAACTGGCAGGCGCTGTACTGAAGTCCTCCCAGTAGTGTGTATGAAAAGGGCGTAACAGAGACGCTTAGAAATAAGGTCGGGGACAGCATAGGAGGCAGCGCGAGAAGGCGTAGGAAACAAACCCCAGCAGACAGCGGCCTGAGCGTAAGATGGAGGCGGGGCCGCTCCCTGCAGAGGGCGGAGCCGCGGGCGGGGCAGGCGCCGCTCCCAGCATGCTCTGCGCTGCCGGTTCCTCCTTCATCTCCTGACAGCAGCACAGGCCGGACATGGCGGGTTACAGCAAGTACCTGACTCCGCGGAACTACACCTTGGCCGGTGCCGCTGCCTTGGTGCTCTTCCTGCTGAACCAGCGGCGCAGGGCAGCCGCGGCCCTACGGTGAGAGCCGGGAGGAGGGGAGGGTGGCAGAAGCTTGGCACACAGGCTGCAGTGTAAGCGGTAACAGCACCTGCACACTGAGAGGCCAACGAGCAAGTGACGCCCCCTTTAGACATGAAAGACGCAGTTGTATGACAGGGGCTGCCCTTTAGAAGAGCCCTGGCAGATTGCTGACATCGAGCGAGACAGGCACTTGTCTTCCATCCCCTTTCAGCGCCTGCTACAGCCACAGATCCTCTCCGCACCAGACAAGTGTCAGAAACAGCCCCGTCCCTTGCTCCTACCTTCCCCAGACAGTACCAGGTTCAGCTCTTTGCCTCTGCCAGTGCCAGATCCTGCCCCTCGCGTTCCTATTACCTGATCGATCTACTTGCGAGCGCACAAACACGTTAATGCATTACAATGCTTCTTTATTTCTGCGACTGTAAGCACAAGTATTGACAAAGCTTAGTTGCTGACAAAATGTATTCGTGTGTTTTAACAATCATTTCAATGTTACCAACTGCAAAGAAAAAACAAATGCGGGCTAGAGCGTAGAAGGGATTCCCTGCTGTAAAATGCTCACAATATGCAATGACTAAGTGGTTCCATAATAATTTCAACCATATTCTAATGCACAAGCTTTACGACATCCTTCAAGGCCTGCTATGTGCCTGACAAAACAGCACCCAGAGTAATCCTACAAGCTGGCCATTTAAACGTGGAAGATTTAAAGAAAAAATCGGGGAATGTATTAGTCGCATTGCTTATATTGAATCAGAGGCAAAATCATTTTTTGTATTTAAAAATGAAGACTCTCCGTCTGAATCGGTTGTATATGCCTACATGTTACACCGTTCCAGATAGCACCTTATTACCAGGCCAGACCTTTGACACCGCATGACTCAGATCCCAACAGCCTCACACACTACCTGTCATTCCGTCTCTCCTAATCGTCGCTTATTATCTTGTTACACAACTGTGTCTTACTCACAGGTTGCTCTCGTATGTCCTCATCAGCAACATGTGCTGTTC
Source organism: Lissotriton helveticus (assembly GCF_964261635.1). Lineage (NCBI taxonomy): Eukaryota > Metazoa > Chordata > Amphibia > Caudata > Salamandridae > Lissotriton > Lissotriton helveticus. The sequence continues at coordinate 646,599,758 of NC_136073.1, read as the reverse complement.
TTGTGCAATGGATGGGTTTCTTGACCAATACGGTCAATAACTGTCAGCACACGGTGCTCATCGAGGAGCCTAACAGAACAAGTAAAAAAAAAAAAAGTTTGAAAATGCAACTCGCAGCCAACTTCCCTACATCTTTTATCTAGTACCATAACACGGACTAAAACAACGTTGTAATGTCATATGAGAAGCTCAAACACAATAAGCGTGTGAGCAGCCATCAAAAGCAAATGTTTAAAAAATGTGAATATTTTGGTTTTCGATCTCCTTACTTACACAAATAAGTGGCAGTTGTATACGGTGGCCGCCGAAACATGCCCCGAATACATGTGATTGTACCGAAGCACGCTGCTTATTGAATAACAAATCCATTGCAGGAAGAGTACAATTATTACAAATCGTACAGCAACAAAGTCTTAAGGCATCCATAAAGTTAACGGCACATATGTTAAGTCTGTTACTATGCCAGGTAGGCACAGGGAACAAAAAAAAACAAGCATTTACAATGCAACGGTTTCGCCTTTGGAAATGTTAAAGCTATTTGCAATGTATATGACAATGCCATTTATTTATCTGTTTTCAAAACCAACACATAAATACAAATGTTGTCATTTACAATGCCAATAGCTCAAACTTTTCCAAAGGCGAAACCGTTGCATTGTAAATGCTTGTTTTCCTTTGATTTCAGGTGGTCTCCCGTCGTTAGGAGGAACTCCCCTAGACGACTGTTAGTGGTATAGTATTCTTACTACTTCTTATGTAGATAGTTCCACTTCACATTTTGTTTCACGTATGGTCCTGAAGAATCGCCACTGATCTCTTATGACAAATACCAGGCGAGAAACATGTTGACCTCCAGGGAGTTGAATATATACTCTGTCGCATAGTTAACAGGATATAATATCCCTCCCTTAGTTTTTTTACTTTAGGCAGGGTACCCAATAGAATAAAGATTTCACCAGCGGAATCCCTGACCTATTTTAAAATCACAGCACCTACATCTACACTTTACTAGGTCCCTCACCCCCACGGCACCCTTACGGCGAGGAACGAAAGATCTCCGAAAAAGAGCCCCTTTAAGGGTGCCCGTTGGGCATTGCAGCGCCGGCCCAACGAGGAGCATGCTCATATGATGAAGCATGACACCTAGCTTGCTGGGTGTGTGAGAGCACTAGTTCCAAAAGGAGGAATTCTCCTTTCCCCTACTTTTCTTTTTCTTGACCCCGGTTTCTTCTTCTTCCCCCCTCTACACGCTTCTAAATGGCCGGACAACTCAGTCGTGGATGATTCTGGTGAATACTACGTCACCAAGGAACTGTGTACACTTCTTTGTCATAACAGACTCCTATGCAGAGCACTATCCATCAAGAGATGGTTAGAGTCTGCACGCACCTTTCCTTCTTTGCCACAACATACCCAACGAACAGTTGACCATCCACCCGGTACTCTTGGTTACAAACAAGGTAGAACAACGCTCTTTTTGCGTCCAGGAGATGGAGCCTCTCCTCGTCTTTAGAAGGGTGAGGTGGAACAAAGAAGGCAGGCAATGTGATATTTTGTCCTACGTGAAAAGGTTTCATAACCTTCGGAAGAAAAAAGGCATGGGTCCTCAGAACTAGTTTGTCTGGATAGAAAGTTGTGTAAGAAGTGCTTGCAGTTCGCTGACTCTCCTGGTCGACGATTTGGCCACCAGAAAAGCAGTTTTGGTGATAAGAAATTGAATTGGGAAGTTGTGCAGGCACTCGATTGGTGTGCACATGATAAATGTTAAGACCAGATTGAGTTCCCAAGCGAGCATGATGAATGGTCTTGGAGGAAAAGTTTTGCAAACGCAAACAAAGACATACGAGTTCTGCCCGCCATGAGAGGTTCACTAAAACAACAAGCATTGGCATAGCCATTAGGTCTCGCCTTTGGGACCTTGTACGTAACTTCACGTTTACATTTACTTCATATTTAGGATGCAGTAAATGTAAACTTGAAGTCTTACATTTCAGTTTTTTATTTTTACTTATTCATTATTTTGTCCTTTTTAAACTTGTTGACCCTGAACGGACATTGGTTGCACATCATTAGCACCAGTTTAACACCCAAATATAGCAATAAAAAGCAAACAGGTGACCAGTACAGCTTTGCTACAGCTCTTCAATCCCTGGGGGTACAGTACCCAGGGTAATAGGGGAGAGGGGTTGGCCTAACGGCTAAGGCGCTCGACCTCGGACCTGGGGATCTGGGTTCGAGTCTCGGTAACGACGCCAAAAACCTCCTGTGATTCTGGGCAAATCACTTAATCTCCCCGTGCCTAAAAAAAAATAAAAGTGTGTCCTCATGTAACGTAACTGGTGCTATGTAAAGCGCTCTGATACCGGATTCGGTTCGGGTCTAGTTCGCGCTATATAAAACTCTGCAAAAAAAAAAGTGTGATGCATGGCTAAACACTTATAAGATCCACAAGGCGAGATATATTAGCTATGCCAATGCTTGTTTTGGTCGCTGTCAATTAAGATTTGTGCCAGGTACATTCCCTGTGTGACGTCAGACGATATCCTAGAAATCGATGTGCGTGGTGGCCATCTTCGGATTCTTTTTTCTGTTTTTATGTTGTTTAATCCTTGTGATGGTCCTTATTTAGAGTTACTAATGTTGTCATTTGCTTCCCCACCTGTTTGTGTTCCTTCTAGAGGAAGGCTGGGTGGGTCGCATGTGAATCCAGAAAACTCTTCAAGCTACAAAACTCTTCCTACTGGTAAGTAACCATTTAGTTTTGCAGCATGAATCCTTTTCTGGATTCACATGCTGTGCATCAGATTATGCAGCAGTTTCTCCCGTGTTTGAGAGACTGTGGTGAAAAGAAGACTTAGCAAACAGGTGTTGAAGCATCCTTTGTCCAATTTGAGCTTCCTTATTCATCTGTATATCCACACAATAATGCTTTGTAAAGGTGTGTGGTGATGCCCATGTTGCTGCCGTGCAGATGGCATCGATGGGTACATTTGCCATGAAAGCTAGTGTTGCTCCTTTCTTCCTAGTGGAGTGAGCCTGTTGGTTGTATTGTTAGTTCTTTTTTGGCATTGGTATAGCTTAGTTGTATAGCTTGTACTATCCATCTTGCAATAGTTGCTTTAGTGACAGCTGATCCTGTGTTGGTATTCGAGTAAGCAACAAACAACTGTTTTGTTTTCCTTACTTGTTCTGTTTTTTGCAGATAGTATAGTAGAGCTCTCCTTACATCCAGGGAGCGGAAGCTTTTTTATGCTTTAGTTTTTTGGTTCTTTGACGAAAACTGGCAAGATGATGTTTTGATTCAAGTGATACATAGTTACCACCTTTGGTAAATACTGTGGGTTAGTTTTTAAGATTACCTCATCCTTGTGGATTTGTAAATAGGGTTCTTGTATAGTTAATGCTTGTAGTTCTCTCTGTAGTGATGTTATCGCAATGAGAAAAGCTGTTTTGAGAGTATTATGTTTGATGTCCGCTGTATTCATGAGTTCAAACGGTTTTGCCATTAGTTGAGACAGCACTGTATTTAAACTCCATGTTGGTACAGGAGCTGTTCTTGGTGGAGCCATTCTTTTTGCTCCTTCTAAAAATCTTTTGATGAGTGGTCTAGTAAAAAAGTGTTTGCATGTATTTCCTCTTGTGTAAGCCACTATGGCAGCTAGGTGCACCTTCAGGCTGAAAAAATTGATGTTGCTGTCTAAAAGGTAGGTAACATATGTGACTACTGTTTCCTGTGTATTTAATGAATCAGTATTGTTGTTAGCGGTGCCCGATGTGGTATATCGTTTCCATTTTGCTGTATAGCATTTCCTTGTTGACTGTTTTCTTGCCTCTTTTAGAATTTCCATGGTTCTGGACGGCAGTTTCAGGTGTCCAAATTCTTTATATTCAGGCGCCAGGCCGCTAGTTGCAAAGTCGCTGGTTCTGGGTGAAAGATTTGGCCATGTTGCATTGTCAGCAGGTCTTTGTCTGCCTTGATCCTGATCATTTCTCCTTTGGAGAGTTCTATGAGTTGAGTACCATGTTTGCCTTGGCCAACGAGGGGCAACGAGAATCATGTTTGTTCCTGGTTCGCTTGCTTTTTGTAGTACTCTTTGCATCAGGGGTACTGGTGGAAAGGCGTAGACAAATGTCTGAGACCAATTGAGTGAAAGTGCATTTCCCTTTGACAGGTGGTGTGGAAACCTGGATGCAAAGTTCCGGCATTTCGTGTTCTGCATTGTTGCAAAGAGATCCAACACTGGCGTTCCCCAGATGTTGAATAGGTATTGTACTTTTTGCTTTAGCTCCCATTCGTGTGAGCAGCTGTTTTGTCTGCTTAGCAGGTCTGCTGTGACGTTGTCTACCCCTGGTAGATGTACTGTTTGCAGATTGATTTGCTGTGGTATTGCCCATTGCCAGATTTCTTGCGCAGGTTAGCTCAGGGGAAAGGACTTCGTTCCACCCTGTTTGTTCAGGTAAAACATAGTAGTTGTGTTGTCGGTTTGTATTAGGATGGTCTTCCCCCTGAACCTGTTTCTGGAATGCTTTGAGTGCCAGTAGAACTGTTTTCATTTCTAAGAAATTGATGTGTTTCGTAGTCTTCTTCCCTCCATTGACTGTGAACTTGTAGCTGGTTCAGATGTGCTCCCCAACCGTTGAAGGATGCATCCGTGGTAATTGTCACAGATGGCGCTGTGTTCCTGAAAGGTCTCCCTTGTGCTATGTTATTGGTTGCCCACCATTGTGTCTCTGCTTGTACCTTTTGTGTAACAACCACTAGATCTTCCAAACTCATTGTGGCTTGTGACCAGCTGTTGGTGAGCCATTCTTGGAATGGTCGCATGTGTAGGCGAGCGTGAGGGATGAGTGAGATGCATGATGCCATCATGCCCATAAGTTTCATTGCCTTCCTCACTCTCAGAGACTGTCCCTTCTGGTAGAGGGCTGTTTCTTTGTAGATAGCTTGTATCCTGCTCTGTGTAGGAAAAGTATTGGCGTCCTTTGTATTCAGGTTTGCCCCCAGGAAGGTCTTTTCTGGGTTTGTTGATGATTTTTTTGTGGTTCATTGAGAAACCTAGACCTTGTAGTGTTTGAATTTGATTCTGAACATGATTGTGGCATATTTGTCTTGTGTGTCCCCATATTAGCCAATTGTCCAGGTAGGGGTATGCGTGGATCTTTTCTCTTCTTAGGTATGCGGCCACTGCGGCCAAACACTTTGTGAACACCCATGGAGCTGATTTTATTCCAAACAAGAGTATCTTGAATAGGTAATGTGTTCCATTGTGTAGGAATCTTTGGTACTTTCTGTGTTTTTGTTCATTGGAATATGTAAATAGAAGTCCTTGAGGTCTATTGTTGCTAGAAAATATCCTTGTGGGATTATTTCTTGAAGGGTACACATTTTGACGTGTTGTGTCAGTACGAACTTGTTTATGAATCTTAAGTCCAAAATTGGCCTTAGGGTTAGGTCTTGTTTTGGTACAAGGAAGTATGGGGAGTAGTTTCCTGTGAACCATTCCTGTTTTGGTACTGTTTCTATTGCCTGTTTTAGATACAGGTCTTTGATCTCTGCGTTTAGCAGTTTTTATTCTGATTTTGATCATTTTCTTGTCCTTGGTGGATTTGCAGGTGGGGTCTTTGTTAGCTCTATGCAACATCCGTGTTGTACCACATTTAATATCCATTTGTCCATTGTGATCCCTTCCCACTGTTTGTGGAAAAAGGATATTCTTCCCCCCACTGGTGTTCTGTGTGGGTCCTTTTTTGTGTGAAAGGGAGTTAGAGGTATTACCTCTCCCTCTAGAGGCTTAGGCTCTTCCTCTGCCATTACCTCGTCCTCAAAAGGGCTGCTTCTGTTGGTGCCAGCCCTGGTAACTAGATGGTCGACCCATTTTTTGATTTGTGTTTTGCCCCTAAGACTGTTGCGGCATCTGCTGGTTTTGGCCGAAGTTGCCTCTTCCTGTGGTTTTCCTATTGGAGAAACATCCTCTTTTGAAAGATCCTCTTTGTTGCAGGGCCCCCATTGTCCTTGCTGTTTCATTATCCTTTTTAATCTGTTGAAGGGATTCATCTACTTCTTTGCCAAATAAATCTTGTCCGTTAAGGGGCCTGTTGATAACTGATGTCTGAACTTCTTGTTTGAATTCAGAAATCCTAAGCCTGGCAGGTCTTAGGAGTATGGTTCCCTTGCAAATTTGCCTGCTTGCGGTATCTGCTGGATCTAGTCCAGATTTTAGGCAGATATTAGCTACATTGTTTCCCTCTTGGACAACCGCTCTTGCTCTTTTCTTGTCCTCCTCTGGAAGTTTGTTTATAAACTGCTCCATTTCATCCCTCTGTAGGTTGCCATATCTGTTCAGCAGGGCATTTGAGTTGGCAATGCGCCACTGCGTTGCTGCTTCTTTCTCCATCCTTCTGCCCACCAAGTCCATCCTTTTGCTCTCCTTTTCTGGTGGAGGTACTGTGTTGGAGACTGTTGGCTCTCCTTCTGGCTGTTATTACAATGATAGAATCAGGTGAAACATTTCCCTGTATATATTTAGGGTTTTTGAAAAGGGCTTATATTTTTTCTCCACTCTAGGAGTTACCCCTCTGTTAGAAGCGGTTTCTTTGAAGACAGCCTTGCCTTAGTCCACAATACTTGGCAGCATGGGTAGATATTGTGTTCCCTTTGTTGCAGGGTTTCCAACAGGAAACATGTATCCCCCTTTTCTTTCTCTAGGGGCACCCCAAACTGGTTTGCAGCCCTTTTAATGATTTCATTGTAGGAAGCTATGTCATCTGGGGGAGATGCTTTCGAGGGATAGTTGCAGATTTCCTCCACCGGACTCTCGGTGTCGAGATAGTTTCCCTTGTCCTCGCAGTTTTCTTTGTTTTCCTCCTCTACCGGTACGTTTCCGTATTCCTCAGGATCTTCGCCTCGAGGTTCCGGCATTGGTGGGGATTGGAGGATAGCATCTTCCTCTTCTTCGACGTCTTCAGCCTCTTCGGTGTCGACAGTTTCCGGTTCGACTTCCGGTGCTTTAGGGATTAGATACTCCTTTAATTATTCATCGAATTCCTTTTTTCTTTGCAATAGCGCAGCCATTTCTTCCTCGAGTCTTCTTGTTTTCTTTTCGACTTTGAGGACTCTTTCGGCATTGGGGTCTTCCTTTTCTTTTCAGCGTGGGCGTTAGTTTTCGGCACCAAGGCCTTTTTTGCCGGTTCGTTGTCATTGACCCTTGGCTTTGGAGTCTTGTGTGATCTTCCCTCTTTGGCAAACCTTCGGTGGGTGCCGAGGGTTTCTTTAGATCGGGGCTAACATTCTATCGCCTTTTTGTTCGGCGTCGGGCTGCCTTAGCTATTTTCCGTTCGTAGCCCTTCGGTTCCAATGGAAATTTAAGTCTTACCTTCTCCGTCGTCTTCTTCGACTCACTTTTCGGCGCGGCTTTTTTCGGCGTCCTTCTCTAGAACTTCGACGTCTGATCCTTCATGTGTTGATTCTGCAGGAGCTGCATGCTCCTCTTCGTCGCTCGAGAAACCCATCTCCCTCATGGATGGTATCTTCGTTGGCTGCGACATCGTGGTGTAGTGGGCCTGTCTCTGATTTTGGCGCGTCCTGAGAGTCTTTGGCAGGAATAATGCACAGGCCTCAAAGTCTTTGTCTTGGTGATTCTTGGGTAGGCAGAGGTTGCACACTGTGTGTGGATCATGCTGTGCGCCTTTGTGATGGCACTGTAGGCAGAATTTAAAAGTGGTCATCTCCATGGCCCCTACTTCGCCATTTGTGGCCCGGAGTGGTCCTCTGGTGTTGAAAAAGGGCCGCTCTGCTTATGTCTACAACTCTGCGTCGTTGATCGATCTCTTCTCGTTGATCCTTTCGGTGACGATCTTCTTTTCTTCATGTTTTTGCAGGAAAATGCAAACTTTCTTCGGAGCTTCCTGTCTTGCTTCCAGACCCAACTGTGGAAAAAAGAATATGAAGATGGCCACCACACACGTCGTTCTCCAGGATACCGTCTGACGTCTCACAGGCGACGTACCTGGCACCAAATGGTGGTCAACAGTGACCAAAACAAGAAAAGAAAAGAAAAAAAGACAATTCCGGGCCCAACCACTAGATGGCGGAATAATGCACAGCATGTGAATCCAGAAAAGGATTTACGCTGCAAAACCACAGTTGTAGAATATTCTTCGGGCTTCCACACTGCATTTCGCCAGGGTTGTCAGTGGACAAGTAAGCAAGCCTCTTTCTTCTTAACCCATCAATGACTTTGTGGAAATACGAGTGGAGGCACACACATCCTCTTACACAGGAGAGCTAGATACTGAATATATTAATGCTCTTGAATATGACATGGGACATAGCAAGTTTCTTTCAGAGTGGTCTGCACCAATTAAAGGATTGCAAATTCCATGCCTAAAGTGAGCTTAAGTGGCAAATTCTGACCAGCAAAAAAGATGTGAATGGTATTCTTTAAGTGGGAATGCTTTTGTTCCTAAATATTTGATCTGAAAATTAAAGAGTAAAGTTATACAAGTTAGAAATATTTCTCAGAGTCTGGTGGAATGGCTTGAGAAGCAGGATAAAGACAATAAGGCAGAACAATGATTTGAGGAGCAGTCTCTAAGGCTAGTAACACAAAAGATTTGAGGCAACTTTACCCAGTGTTGCCACAGGGACATATAAAAGGTCCCTCTATGTGTGCAACAGGAATATCTCTTTGGAGAAGTCATAATTTACAGGCGTTTGGACATAAGTTTGAATTCTAATTCCAAGTTCAGGGGGTACAGCATGAGCAAAGTATTGGCAAGCTGAAGGTGTCCCCTTTTAAAATACCGCCTTGATAAGTCTGCTCATGTGGGGAAATCCTTTGTAGTATCAATAAAGTCAGAGACACCTGATACTTGTGGAGTAAAGCTGAACTGGCTCAGCCAACCCAATTTGAAAAGTATTCATGTGTTTGGCCAAGCTTATAACTGTTAATGAGGATCCTACTCTTCTTCCTTTGCTTCTCGAGAATATCTTACTTTGGGACTTATCTCAGGAACATTCTGAATATGTTTTATGTGGTGAAGGGCTTAGCCTTGATAATCGAGAAATCAATTAGTAACAATGGACGATGTTCTGTACACATTTCTCAAGATAATATACAGGAAAAGAACTTCGATGTACCATGTCAATTTAAGGAAATAAAATACGTTCTTTCCACTACCTCTACTCTCTGCTTCGAAGGTCAGGAGAGCTAAAACCGACATCTGGACACAGCTACTCTCTGGCACAAAATAAAGATGGTTGATAGTCACTCATGGCTGTGGAGCCTTTGCTGTTCCAGATAGTACACGCAAAACTGGAAACACTTATCTTGCAAATGTATGGTATTTTCAAAACAATATCCATAGTCTCTCGGGGAACCTCTTCAATGGTGTGTCATTGGTGGACATTTGTAAGGAAACAATTGCAGATTGAATGAAAGCTAATTACAAGTCAGAGGAAAAACCTCTAAAACCAGAAGTCCTTGAAGCCAGGATTCTGTTGCACAGCCTGCTGTGCAACCTAGCTCCAAAGAACACAACACCATAAAATAGTTGCTTGCAAACAAAAACAAGAAAAGTACATCCTTGGCTCTAGGAAAAGGGCATTACAGGTGCTGGTCATAATCAATCGGTCAGAAAGACGTACTTTGAGGTACAGTCCATGGTGGAAGTGACAACACAGATGAGGGATGTAACAGATACATTATCTGTGCATTGTATGCAATCACACTGTCTAAAATGGTTGATTGCATAGAACAATATTTAAACCAGACAAAGTGATAGTAGTATCCTGTCCCCATTACAAACATCTGAATGCTGGCTTATAGCAATCTACGACAATGGGATTGATTGATAAAGAGTATTTTGTCCTCTTGGAAATTAAAGAAAAACTGATTTAAAGAAGAGTATACTAAGGGCTAGGAATTGACATATTAGTGCCTTGTTTGCATACATATAAGACCAAGAGCACCCCTTTCTTGAAGCAAGGGTGGTAAGAAGGATGAGCAATGATTACCCACAAAGATTCCTTACTAAGGATGCCCCAATCACTGTCTGTGTATCATACTCACCGTCCTCTTCTGGGTGACCAGAATTTGACATCTGCTCAGGATCCTGACTGTGGAGAGCCTTTTCCTGCTCTGGAAGCAGTGAAATTCCATCCATGAGCTCATCCACTGGATCCAGCATTTCATTTGCACACAGCTGCAGAGGGAAACAGAAATATAGTTGTCAGAGCAGAGCGCAGACTCCCAGGAATACGCTCTATACTTAAAACTGAAGAATTAAGGCTCTTTGTAGTTCGGATTCTAACCCAAAATCAATTTTACACACCGACCTTGGACCTAGGCCATGCTAACGGTCTTTTGTAATGGAGAAAAGACGGCACTCAGCTTAGTCATCCTATCACTTGGTTTCCTTGCAACCTGTGTGGTATGAAGAGCCCTTGATAACAGAAAACAATCACAAACTATTAACATACCCTCTGCAACTGGGGATCCACACGCCAAATACGCAATGTCTGATCTCGGGACCATGTAACAAGCTGACTGTCTTTGGATCCTATAAAAACATAACAGAACAGTCATCAATAATTAGTAATTGATCATTTTAAATTATAATATAATTAATGTCGTTTTCAACTTCATACACACTGGTGGGTGCCGTGAGCTGCAAAAACAAATTACCCATTCAGCCACAGGTAAGCATATGTCTATCACAGTAGAATTAGTGTGCCACAGTGTAAAACCATGATTAAACTGTACAAAGAAAAAGCCCTTTATTTGAGCTCAAAGGTTTTGGCACACATGATTTCACCCACAGATTTGTAGGATCAGTGGTGAGGTTTATGTTTTCTCAAAAGTTACTACAAGTACCAGTGTCGCACTCTAAATGTTTACTAGACACCACAACTCCCATTAGCCTTGGTGGAATTTCATCATATATACCTTAACATCCAACCGTCTCTCCAGATCTCGGAGAATATGCAGAGCCTCAGTGGATGGCCTTTGTCTTTGCTGTTAGTGAGCAGCTAATTTCTTTTCTTTGTGATCTATATTAAAACTGTATGACCTCTAGTTGTCCTATTTAATGTTTCAGGCTAATTTTTACAAACATTTGCATACTGAGAAATGGTATGAGCTCTAGGGTCAGGACAAAGTGTCTAGTGAGGTCCATTAAGCAGAATCACTCAGGGAAATTGAGCTAATAGCATGGAGCTGCAGGATCTGTGCGCACCGGATAGATAACTGTCAAGCTGTGGTGGAGCTATGGTTTAGTTCACACTTGGTCCCACTACCAGTGACTTTTTCCTTACTTGTAGGGTAATTCCAACCTTCGACATAGTTGCCCACCTTGTATGTAGTAGCAAAGGCAAGTAAAGACCACATCACTGTCTTCCTGCAATATCTGGCCAATTCCAACAGCTTGGAGGTACCTGACTTTCTAGAGCAATGACCAAGGAACACTAGCACTGTTTGAATTAACCTTACTTCACAAACCCAAATCTTACTCCGTCCAGAAGGCTGCAGGAGAGCCTTAGGGTAGATGTGAAGTCCCACCTCCAGCTAAGAGATATAACCTCTCTGAACTGGCAGGACAGACAATTTCACTGTTACAAAGTCAGAAGAGAGGTAAGAGCTACACAGGCACTCACTTAACAAGGGGGTGATTGAGTCTGTTAGCTACCAAGCCTCTGAGATAATGCAGTGCTGTTAGGTTAGAATGTGGTTGTCATGTGCGAGCAGCAAGTGACAGATCTGTCTCATGTCTTTTCAACACTGCAAGGGAAACACACTATGAACACTGGTACAACTATTTTATTCTTCAAGGGCGCATATTCCCAAAACATGTAGATCGGCATCAATAGACTTCTAAATGTTTGCCACAACGAGGTGCTAGGCCTTCCTAGCTGTGCCACAGGATTCAGGCTATACCTCACTGACTAGCTTCAGCATGCAAAAATAAATACCAAACAGCAAATACAGCTAAGAGGTGTGGCCCAGCCCAGCCTCAGATCATCGCAGATGGGCCCCCTCTTGGCCTGGTGTTTGCCTGGGCACGTCCTGCGCCGCGGGAGCCCTCAATCAATATATGCGGCCTGCCCAATTTGCCCTGCCTCCAAACTTCTGGTGCAATGTGGAAAATGTTGTCCAGGTCCCCAGCAAGTAGGAGAGTGGCAGAATCTGGTCACAGTGGTACCTGTTAAGCACCAGTGTGAGCCTGGGGCTCATCACCTCCTCAGGAGAACTAGCAATGTGCAGCCATTACTGCTCGGTGCCGATCCCTGCCTCTGAACTTTCACCCCATCACACCTTTTGAGTATTTAAGGTGCTAGACCCAACAGGCCCAAAGTATAAACAGGTTTGCAAGAATGGTGGGGAGGAAAATGAATACAGAAATTGTAACATGATGCCTAATGTGAGCAATGTTCTTATTGGGAAACAATAACTACACTCTCATACAAAAGATTTCTCTTGGTCATAGTGGAACTAAGCCATTTCGAATTAGTGAGATGAGAAGGAAAGACCATGGATGGTTCTTTCAAAATCCTTCACTAAAGAAATGGTTGTAGGAAAGTGCCCCTTTTTGACATGGTCACCCCAACTTTTTGCCTGATAGCCGACTGAAGTGCACTGGTTTCCTGCTATACAGGTTCCCAGTGCCAGATCTCTTTCTCTAAAAACGGTAGGATTGTTCCCGAAATTGACAATACCTTTAGCATCCCCTGTAAGTCCTGAGTAAATGGTACCCCTGGTATATACGAAAGGGAGGCTAAAAAAGGTCCCTAAGGGCTGCAGCATGTATTATGCCACCCTAAGGGACCCCTCAGCACCATCATGCAAACTGCCATGGTGGAGAGAAGGATAATGTTACATACCCAGTAAGCACCTGTTCTTGGAATATAGAGCTGTAGATTCACAAGCTTTGCATACTCCTGCCATCTAGTATGGGTCTGGATTTTTGCAAGTTGTTTATCTTCGAAGTAGTCTTTCCTAGTCACGAGGTAAGGTGACTCCTTTTGGTGATAGTGCACATGGGCATCGACTCAACTGTTAGAATGTTTTCCCGCAGAGGGTGAGAATGGAGTTAGTAAGAAAAGAATAGAGATGTCCATGCACAAGTATATAGAATAAGAGAGAGAACTGCAACAGGTACAGGTTCCCGGGGAGCGGGTGGGCGCATGTGAATCTACAGCTCTACATGCAAAGAACAGATGCTTACTTGGTAAGTAACATTAGCCGTTCGATGCATGTGAGCTGTCGATAACATGCTTTGCATAGATTATACCAAAAAACACAGTTGATGGACAGAATGTAGAACAATGTCATACATTCACCCCAGTACAAGGATCTGGTCCTAAATCCATCGTTTTTTTGCGCTCCACACCACCCTGGGTTAGACACTGGCTATATGCAAATCAGCTCTGACCCTGTGCCTCATGGGAACAGTCCAGTCCGAACTACCAAGCCATGTCTTTCCCAGACCGGAATCAAGCATCCAAGGACCGGTTTCTGGCTATCAGCCTTCATCAGCCTGGATAGCTTGACTCCAGTGGTGTGGAGAGCCTGGGACTCACGTCTGAGCATACCCAGCCCACTCGGGGTGATCATTGCAAAAAACACAGTTGATGGACAGAATGTAGAACAATGTCATACATTCACCCCAGTACAAGGATCTGGGCCTAAATCCATCGTTTTTTTGCACTCCACACCACCCTGGGTTAGACACTGGCTATATGCAAATCAGCTCTGACCCTGTGCCTCATGGGAACAGTCCAGTCCGAACTACCAAGCCATGTCTTTCCCAGACCGGAATCAAGTATCCAAGGACCGGTTTCTGGCTATCAGCCTTCATCAGCCTGGATAGCTTGACTCCAGTGGTGTGGAGAGCCTGGGACTCACATCTGAGCATACCCAGCCCACTCGGGGTGATAATTGCAAAAAACACAGTTGATGGACAGAATGTAGAACAATGTCATACACTCACCCCAGTACAAGGATCTGGGCCTAAATCCATCGTTTTTTTGCACTCCACACCACCCTGGGTTAGACACTGGCTATATGCAAATCAGCTCTGACCCTGTGCCTCATGGGAACAGTCCAGTCCGAACTACCAAGCCATGTATTTCCCAGACCGGAATCAAGCATCCAAGGACCGGTTTCTGGCTATCAGCCTTCATCAGCCTGGATAGCTTGACTCCAGTGGTGTGGAGAGCCTGGGACTCACGTCCGAGCATACCCAGCCAACTCGGGGTGATAATTGCAAAAAACACAGTTGATGGACAGAATGTAGAACAATGTCATACATTCACCCCAGTACAAGGATCTGGGCCTAAATCCATCGTTTTTTTGCACTCCACACCACCCTGGGTTAGACACTGGCTATATGCAAATCGGCTCTGACCCTGTGCCTCATGGGAACAGTCCAGTCAGATTCCCGGGGAGCGGTTGGGCGCATGTAAATCTACAGCTCTACATGCAAAGAACAGATGCTTACTTGGTAAGTAACATTAGCCGTTCGATGCATGTGAGCTGTCGATAACATGCTTTGCATAGATTATACCAAAAAACACAGTTGATGGACAGAATGTAGAACAATGTCATACATTCACCCCAGTACAAGGATCTGGTCCTAAATCCATCGTTTTTTTGCGCTCCACACCACCCTGGGTTAGACACTGGCTATATGCAAATCAGCTCTGACCCTGTGCCTCATGGGAACAGTCCAGTCCGAACTACCAAGCCATGTCTTTCCCAGACCGGAATCAAGCATCCAAGGACCGGTTTCTGGCTATCAGCCTTCATCAGCCTGGATAGCTTGACTCCAGTGGTGTGGAGAGCCTGGGACTCACGTCTGAGCATACCCAGCCCACTCGGGGTGATCATTGCAAAAAACACAGTTGATGGACAGAATGTAGAACAATGTCATACATTCACCCCAGTACAAGGATCTGGGCCTAAATCCATCGTTTTTTTGCACTCTACACCACCCTGGGTTAGACACTGGCTATATGCAAATCAGCTCTGACCCTGTGCCTCATGGGAACAGTCCAGTCCGAACTACCAAGCCATGTCTTTCCCAGACCGGAATCAAGCATCCAAGGACCGGTTTCTGGCTATCAGCCTTCATCAGCCTGGATAGCTTGACTCCAGTGGTGTGGAGAGCCTGGGACTCACGTCTGAGCATACCCAGCCAACTCGGGGTGATAATTGCAAAAAACACAGTTGATGGACAGAATGTAGAACAATGTCATACATTCACCCCAGTACAAGGATCTGGGCCTAAATCCATCGTTTTTTTGCACTCCACACCACCCTGGGTTAGACACTGGCTATATGCAAATCGGCTCTGACCCTGTGCCTCATGGGAACAGTCCAGTCCGAACTACCAAGCCATGTCTTTCCCAGACCGGAATCAAGCATCCAAGGACCGGTTTCTGGCTATCAGCCAGAAACCGGCTGCAATTGCATAGATTATACAGCAGTATAGATTATACAGCAGTATTCTCCCACAGCGGTGGCTAAACTGTAGCTGTTGGAGTTGTCTGAAAGAATTTTTTAAGTACTGCCTGGCCCACATTAGCTTGTTGTCTTGCTAACATATCTACCAAATAGAGCCTGGTGAATGTAGACCATGTGACAGCTTTACAAATGTCAACTATGGGCATGTTTCCTAAGAAAGCCACAGTAGCCCCTATTTTACGAGTGGAATGCGCTCTAGGGGGCATTGTTAAAGTTCTCTTTAGTTTTACATAACAAATGTGAATGCATTTAACAATCCATCTGGCAATACCTGACTTGGATACGGGATTGCCTTTGTGTGGTGGAGCAAAAGCAACGGAAAGTTGTTAAGTTTTACGAAACGATTTTGTTCTTTTAATATAATATAAAAGGGCTCTTCGAACATCTAAGGTGTGTAGAGCTTGTTCTGCCACTGAATCAGGTTGAGGAAAGAATACAGGTAACTCAACCGATTGATGTGAAAGCAGGAACTACCTTGGGTAGAAATTTGGGGTTAGTACAAAGTACCACTTTGTCTCTGAGAAGTTGGAAAAAAGGTTCTTCTATGGTTAGTGCATGTAGTTCACCCACTCTCCTCAGTGAAGTGATTGCAATGAGGAAAGCGATTTTCCAGAAGAGAAATTGTAGTTCACTTTTATGCATGGGTTCAAAAGGGGGGCCCCTTAGTCGTGCGAGGACTATGTTAAGATTCCACACTGGGGCAGATGGAAGTCTAGATGGGATAACTCTTAAGTCCTTCCATGAAAGCTTTGATTACTGGCACTCTAAAAAGAGATACGTGTTGCCTATTTTATAAATAAGCTGCTATAGCAGCGAGATGTAGTCGGATAGAAGTGTAAGCTAACACCCAATGCTGCAAGTGTAACAAATAACACATTTTGTATTGAAGCATCAAGAGGATTGATATTATTGCAATAGATAACAAAACGTTTCCATTTTGTTTGTGGTAGGCCTTCTGGCCTCTCTAATGATGTTCATACAGTCTGGTGGGAGACTTAGATAGACAAACTCTACGATTTCAGAAGCCAGAATACAAGATTCAGTTGTTTGGGATCTGGATGTCTGATTTCTCCATGGCTCTGACGGAGGAGACTGGATGTGAGGTATAGTTTTTTATGTGGAACTAGTGACAGCTACAAAAGGGTTGTTAACCAAGGTTGACGGGCCAATGTGGGAGCTACTAGGATCAGTGTGAGGGATGTTTGCCTGAGCTTCCGAACCACTAATGGAATGAGTGGGAGAGGCAGAAAAGCGTAGGCAAATATCCCTGACCAGTTCATGTATCGTGCATTGCCTTTGGAGAGCGGGTGTGGGTACCTGGAGGCGAAGTTTGGGCATTTTGGTCTGTGGCAAAAAGATCTATTTGAGGGACTCCCCAACTTTGAAAGTATGGGACAAGAACTTGAGGGTGAAGTTCCCATTCGTGGATTTGCTATCTCGGTCTGCTGAGAAGATCGGCAGTCTGATTGCACAATTCTGGGAGGTGTTCTGCTAGGAGATAGATTTTGTGGTGAATGGCCCACTTCCACATTTTTTGAGGGCAGTGCGACAGTTAAAGAGATTGTATCCCCCCCTGTTTTTGTATATAATAGATAGTTGTCATGTTGTCGGTACGCACCAGGACAGCTTTGCCGACCAGGTGAGTCTGAAATGCTTTGAGTGATAGAAACACCGCTAGCAGCTTTTGGTGATTTATGTGGACTCCACAGTCTTTGGACTGTGTGATGTTGAAGATGTGCCCCCCAACCACTGAGGGACATATCCGCTGTTAGCATTGTCTGTGGAATTGGGTCTATGATGGGCCGTCCTTTTGATACATTTTGTTGGTTCCACCACTGCAGAGCGAGGAGTATGGCCGCTTACGAACACTAGATTGGTTAAAGGACCCTGTGATTGGTTCCACTGACTTGCTAAGCATTCCTGGAGGGGACGCATGTGAAGCCTGGCATGGGGAACAATCATGATGCAAGAGGCCATCATTGCCAGCAGTTGCATATACACTCAAGCTGGTAGTGAGTGAGTGGGCTGATACAGGAGAACTAGAGCCTGAATATTGCAATGGGGAAGGCTAGAGCCCTTTGAGTATGTAAAGTGGCTCCTGGATAGCCTTGAGTGTTGGAAGGTTGAAGATGCAATTTCAAACACATTGACTGTAAATCCCAGTTGGCGCAGTAACTGCTTTGTACTGTGAATGTGTTAGAGACACTATGGATACATACTGGCTTTGATTAGCCAGTCGTCCAACTACGGGAAGACACGAATGTGTTGTCTTCTTAGGTGAGCAGCAACCACTGCCAGACACTTTGTTAAGACTCTGGAAGCTGTGGTGACTTCGAACGGGAGTACTTTGAACTGGTAATGATGCCCGCTACCACAAACCTGAGAAATTTGTGATGAGCGGGATGTATTTTGCACCTGATGGAATTGTTGGAGAGGAGTTGTCCTTCCCACACTAGGTCTCAGGCTTTGGACTTGTGCTCATCAGGCAGAAACTGGTGCAACTGCTCCATTTCATCCCAATGCACCCTATCGTACCTAGCTAAAAGTGCTTGGGTATTGGAAAAGGGCCAAAAGTTTGCAGCTTGGCAGGCTATTCTTTTTCCCAAGGCGTCTATTAACTTAGACTCTTTGTCTGGGGGTGGAGCAGCCCTGACGTTTACGTGCATTAGACATGACTAGAGAATCTAATGGTAACTGCCCATTTATGTAAGATGGGTCTGATGGTTCAGGTTTATATTTATTGTCTACCCTGGGGATGAGGATGCGTGACCGCACAGGATCACTGAAAATTTCACCTACATGTCTAAGCATACCCTTGAGCATTGGAAGTGTGTGAGAATTTTTTTGTGAACTGCTAAAGGTTTCGAAAAGGAAATCTTCTTCAAGGGATTCCTTATGTAACTTGACCCCATGGTAATTAGCAACTCTGCTTAATAATTCTATGTATCCTTCACTGTTGTCTGGTGGAGAAGGCTTAGTAGGGTACAGATCAGGATAGTTTCCTGTGGGAGAACTAGTGTCAATCTCTCCAGGGGTCTGTAGGTGTTGGGTCATTGTCCCCAGCCCCATCCCTATCCCAATCATCCTGATCATCAGGTGTATATGGTGGTGAGTCAGCAGATGAAATTAGTAATGGTTGAGACTCAGGAGAAGAAGGAGATGGAGGAGAATGGTTAGTGCCCACATTCGTCCTTTTTAAAGGGATGTGGTAAACTTCTTCCATCTCTGGTCTACGTTTTAGTGTCACTTTGGTGGTAATATGTCCAGATTTTGGATGAATGTAGAGTTCTCTCTATTCGGATCCAGTTTCAAGGGTGGAACAGTAATACGAAACGGAGCTCCTTTGCTGGAATCGGCACGTCCGTCAGTTTCGGTGATGGTGTTTTGGATGCCGAGGGTTTCGGATACAAAGACATTTTCTGCGTCAAAGGGGGTTGGGCTGAGCCTGACTTTGACCATGAAGGTTTAGGTTTGGTGGTGTATTTTAAATGACCTCGTTCGGAACCGGAAGGCATTGGGGTGTGTTTTGGTGCCGAGCCGGAGTGCGGGGAATTGGAAACAGGTTCTCAGTGCTGACCATGGCCCTCAGGCGGAGGTTGGCCCAGAGCCTTCTTCTTAGTCTTAGGTGGACTTTGGGGCAAGGGAGGATTAGTACTCATGATACGCTGCCCTTGTGGGATGTCTTCATCTTCATCTGAGCCGTATTCGGAGACAGAGATGGGTTCCTGTTCTTCCTCGGCACCCATGGCGTTTGCAGTGTCTTTTTCCGAAACTTCTCTGAAGAGGTCCGGAATAGAACCAGTGTGTTGGCTCTGCATGTCGCGATGTCGAGCCCGACAATCGCGAAGTGTCTTCTTCGATCGGAAAGCCTTACACGCGTCGCAGTCCTGTTCTTTGTGCTCTGGTGACGAGCACAAATTGCACACTGCGTGTGAGCTGGTGCGTGGGAATCTCTCGTGGCATCGAGGTCAGAATTTAAATGGAGTCCGTTCCATCTACTGCGAGGCGGCCCAACGCGGGTAGGCCCAACGGCCTTCCACTAACTACCCGGTCAAAAGAGGGATTTTTAGAAAATACAATACGCTGAGAATGGAAATACGCGATCGAAAACAATAGTGTCGATGGTGAGTGTATTGCGCAACGAGGGGAACCCAAGAAATGGTGTTGAACCGGAGCGCAGCAATTCACGTCCGATTCCGATGGCGAAAAAATAAAAGATCTAACAATGGTGTCGATGCTCATGCGCACTATAACCAAAAGGAGGAGTCACCTACTTCATGACTGGAAAGACTTCTTCGCAACAAAACAACGTGCAAACATTGGACCCAACACTAGATGGCAGGAGTATGCAAAGAATGTGATCTACAGCTCACATGCCTCGAACAAGTGAAGAGACGACATGGCACACCTCCTGTATGACATGCCTGCATACACTGCATGCTATATAGGTAAGCCGCCCCTAAAGAAGGCCTTACAGCTCCAAGGCAGGTAGGTAGAAAAGTTTATTTAGACTGTTGTCTATAAAACATTCTAAAAACAAATTTAGCAATTAAACTCAATAAAAGAGACCCGTCTTGACTACCCACCACCCCCTCCTCACAACAATTCATCATTAAACTCTGTTTGACAGACTGTAAAAGCTGAGCAATTCCAACTGCCATATCTAAATAACGTATTTCTGATAACAGCTCCACAGCTTTACTCCCATGGACAGTATCATATTTAAAAAATAAGGGTCTTAAAAACGTAATCCGATTTGCGAGGTAGAAGACACAGTTCATAAGTATATGTAGTAAGGAGCATTTTACATTTTAGGGGCAGGGGCAGAGACCATGGTTATCCTGAACCCTGGCCCAATATGTACAGGGTAAATGAATTGGATTACATCCCACCCTGACCCTTAATATTTCATTTCGCAGCCCTGGATCTGGTAACTGTAACAGGTAGGGAAAAACAGTGTCCTGGCCTAAAGTAGTGATTGAAACACTAATAGATGCTTTCTTGCTCAGGTAGAATAGGTCATTAGTTTAAGACACCAAAACTGCAGAATCTTTCAATGCATACTTGCCTGGGAGAGGGAACCAGGATGTAATTGTACCACTGTCTAAATGGAGGTTCTTAAAAACAGTTCATCTAGTTCTTACCTCCTTTTGCCACCTTCACTACCCTTTTCCCAACACAATTTGGAGACTTTAGACACCTCATCACCTTCCGAGAGTGTTTTAAAATATTTTAGGGCCCGAGGGAAGGCCAACAAGTTCTAGGAGACCAGATTGATCTCTCTCCTTATGGCCTAAACCATGGTGCCTTGGGGAACTGATAAAAGCCTTCTGAGAATGGCCCCTTCTAATCAGTCCCATTCATAGGCAGGTTCGAAGGAAAAAACCTCTCCACCATACAAACTCAACAGAGGTATCTTACCTTCATAGGCCCTTAGTAGTGGAGTATGGGAGAGACCCTCAAATCTACTATTAAATCTTGATAGACAGCTGGCCTGCAATAGGGCCTTCTGCTTAATGCCATCCCAATACTTGCCCCAGTTCAGGTTCTTCCTAAAAGTCAAGCCCAGATATTTATATTGGTCGACTTGCTCCACCTCTCGTGTGTCTAAGTACCAGCTAAATTTCTTTACTTTTTTCCCAAAAACCAAAACCGTGGTCTTTTCCAAAGTAATGTGAAGCTGGTTCTACTTGCTAGGGCATTTAGTTTCCTCTGCAAACCAATTGGGGTACAATCCAGTAATACCAAATCGTCTGTTTAAAGCAGACAATCAATATGCTGTTTCCTGACTTTAGGGTAGAAAGATTTGGATTGTGAAATAAAGGTGGGGAGGTCGGCTAAAAATAGACTAAAAAGCTGGGGTGCTAAGACGTACCCCTGCCGAAGGCCATTCTTGATGGAGATTCTTTGAGATAATCAACGCGACTTGTCTAACTCCACCTGGGCCCAATTACCAGAAAGCAAAGATTGAAGTACGCTAAGGAGGTTTGACGGGAGCTCCCAGGCAACAAGTATTCCCCATAGGATGTCCCTAACTACAGAATCAATGGCTACTAGTGTACTGGCTGACTGGTGCGGACCAGCCTGCCACCGCAGACAGGTTTCTGACACCTGGCAGGTGAGATTCCACGCTCTCTGAGGGCAGAAACAAAGCCTGTTCTGGCCGGATGTGTTGTCACCTTCTCCAAGTAGGATTGCTAAGTGATCAGCATATCAAGGCAGGAGGCTTCAAAGGCCTGTGCTGCCTTCGATATGAGACCTAAGGCTTCCCAAGACAGGGGAATGCCACAACCTGGCCTGGGCCTATTTGGTACCAGGACAGGAAGGAAAATTAGCTGGTCAGGAGGCATCTTCCCCCTCAGGCTACTTCCACCCCTAAGGTGGGCTACCCGAGATAAACACAAAACTTAGAATTCCACCATTTTGTTCTTGGAGAAATTAGGCTCACTTGGTCAGAAAAAGCTAAGGAAGCACCCGGCACGAACTGCTGTTATTCCTCCCCTAAACACATACTCTGCACATTTCAAGTTTAAAAAAAATTGTACATGTATTTTAATGTTCTGCTCGCACTTCGCTTTTATTTGCTTTAACTGCATTCCGTTTTTACTTTATTGTTAAAACTTTGGGTACACTGCTTTGGGGTACTTTAATAATAGAAACACCTACCCTACTGCTTGCTTCACGCCGCTTTTTTCCTCCCCGGTTCACCGCAGCAGCTAACTGCTGTTTGAGTGGAAAGAGGCTCCTAGCTGACTGTCTTCCTGACCGGAATACTCACTTCCGGCGTGCCACACCACTCCTGACATATTGGAGGAGATACGCTCTAGTTCTCCCTCCAGCTCATCAGCGTCAGCTACAAAGCAGGCTGATGGCGCTGACGTGCACAGATTGAGAAAGCTAAGGCAGCACTGGGCACGAACTGCTGTTATTCCTCCCCTAAACACATACTCTGCATTTTCAAGTTTTTAAAAAATTGTACTTGTGTTTTAATGTTGTGCTCGTGCTTCGCTTTTACTTACTTTTGCATTCAGTTTTTCTTTTATTGTTAGAACTTTGGGTACACTTCTTTGGGGCATTTTAATAAAAGAAACACCTACCCTACTGCTTGCTCCATGCCACTTTTTTCATCCCCGGTCCACCACAGCAGGTAACTGCTGTTTGAGTGGAGGGAGGCTCCTAGCTGACGGTCTTCCTCACCAGAATACTCACTTACGGTGTGCCACAACACTCGCTCTTATTGGAGGAGAGGCACTCTAGTTCTCCCTCCAGCTTGTCAGTGTCAGCTACAAGGCAGGCTGATGGCGCTGACGCGCAGCGGGCGTGCCAAAGGCAAACCTGCCTGCCCCCGTCTGCGTCTGAACGGGTCCAGGGTCCAGGATCCCTGCTCGTTCCTTTACCTACTCAGCGAAAAAGCTACAGGCTTTAGCTGCTGGGAACCATATGATGGGCAAAAGGTTAGAAGCCACGTTGAGGGCTGAAAACTTACTGGGAAATATTGGGGGTGGTAAGTCCATGCCCCCTCGTCCAGCTCCCCACACATCTACCATGCTTGATAAACCGCTAGGTCTTAAGGTGGCTGTTCTCAACACGTGCTCCCTACAGAAACAATGCCTGGACATTTTTTCACTCCTCCAGGCAGGAGACATAGATATCCTGGTGGTTACAGAAACCTGGCTTGGGGACACCTCAGCCCCAGATATTGTAGCAGCCTTCCTGTGGACTTTGCTGTCCTATGGCTCAATAGACAAGAGAAGAGTAGAGGAGGAGGTGTAGCCATCTTCTATAATAAACGGTTAAAAGTAACTAAGCTAGTGGCAGAGAGCATTGACAGAACTGATATTTTAGGGGTAAAAATATCATCCAAATCCTCCTGCTTCTCAGAGATTATTGGTGATCTCTGCTCTCGGTACTACCAACTCCTAGTGGTAGGAGATTTTAACTACCACTGGGATAAAGTACCAAGAGAGCAACCTGCTAGTCAATTCGAGGTAGTTATGAGCTCGATGGGGCTTCACCAGCTAGTTGACTCTTCTAGACATCAGTCCCTGCACCTGGTCAGACCACTCTCTAATTAGTTGCTGGGTTCCGCTGGCCAGCCAACTGTCGCACTCACCTCAAGAGTGGAGAGTGGTGCGCAGCTGGAACAAAATTGAGGCAGACAATCTAATAGGCACCTTGCTCAGTACTTCCCCTAAGAAATTTACGAAAGGTAACCTCGACCAGGAGAGTGAGGCCCTTATTGGCAACTTAAGAGGAGCCATAGATCAGGTGGCACTAGAGATAAGGGCAAGGGGCCCCCTGGTTTAATGAGGACCTGAGGGGAAGGAAGTAAATCCTCCGCCAAGCTGAGAGGCTATGGCGCAAATCATACCACCTAGTCGCACTTGCAATTTATAAAACCATGCTAGCCCTATATAAAAAAGCCATTATATTCAGAAAGACCTACAAACAGAGGGAAACGTTTCGAATTTTAAAAGAACTCAGTCAGAAGTTCGAACAGAAACCTGCACCGAAGCCAGCAGATGGCAACACATTTCAGGCCTTTTTTCTTCTTAAAGTCAGGGACATTCTAGCCGAGAACTCTCCAATCAACCAGCGCCCCCTGGACCAGAATCTAGCCACCGGGACTCCCGGTTTACAACTCACCTCCTTTCCTAATCTAAACCTAGCCTCACTGTCATGCCTGATGAATCGGGACAATTCAGGCTCCCCAGCAGACCCCTGCCCTCCGAGGATTTTTCGAATGGCTCTTCCCGGGCTAGAGAGGGAGATCCTTTCTCTACTTAATCATTCCCTGGAGACAGGTTACTTGCCCTCCAGCCTGAAGGAGGCCAGGGTTATTCCCCTGATAAAGAAACCAGGGGCCGATGAGGCCAATCTTAAAAACTATAGGCTCATTTCCCAGCACCCTTTCCAGGCGAAAGTGGTGGAGCAACATGTCCTCAAAGTGCTTTCATCTTTCATGGAGGAACACCAGCTACTTCAGGTGCAGCAGGCCAGCTTCAGGGCCCACCATAGCACTGAACTGGTGAAGTTATTTGTGCTCAATGAGCTTAGAGTCATGGCTGATAACAAAAAAAAGAAAGCCCTGATCCTGTTAGATCTGTCAGCGGCATTCGACACGGTCAATCGCGCACAGCTTCTGGCCCAGATTGCCGACTTTGGCATTCGTGGGTTGGCACACCAGTGGCTTGAGTCCTTTCTGTCAGGGCGGTCTCAAGGGTCCAACTGGGTGAGCAGGTGTCAGTGGTGCCCTAACATGTGGCATCCACCAGGGCTCAGCACTGTCCCCACTCCTTATTAACATGCATCTTCAGCACTGGTAGCAGCTCTGGTCCGCATAGACTGTCAAGTCTTTAACTACGCGGATAATACCCAACTTATTCTCCAGATCAAGAATTCTCCTAAAGCCCACACTCTTGTGCAAAAGATACACAGTGAACTGGATGATAGCTAGCTCTATAAAAGTCAACCCAGATAAAACTGAGGTCCTAGTAACCTCCTCTAAAAACAACCCCTGGAATGGCCTCTTTTGGCCACAGGTGTCATGCCCCGAGGTCCCACTCGCGAAGAAGTTCTAATTGCCTTGGTCACTATATAAGACGCACCACATCAACAGAACGCCGCTTTGCGTTCTAGCATCTAGCTCATACTTCCGGGTATTCTGTCCCCGTAGGATTTGCCTGACTTCCGGTTTTGGTCGGTTGTGTTTCCGTTCTTGATTCTCCGCGATCCTCCGTGAGGGCGTTCTGTTCCGTTGTATCCTGTGGCCCTCCTTGGCGGTCCCACTACCTCGCTGACACTCTTCAATCTTGTGTCAGCATTTCTGTTACCTTCTTGGGAGTCTTCACAAACACGTTTGGTGCAATTCGTGTTTGCTTTACTTATTTTTTTTTCCCCCGTTCATACTGCCCTGTTCCTGGTGCTCCGCCCGGCGGCCGGGTCTTTCCCCGCCGTCCGGCCGGGTACTGCCTGTTCCAAGTTTCCCTGTTCCTGGTGCTTCGCCCGGCGGCCGGGTCTTTCCCCGCTGTCCGGCCGGGTACTGCCTGCTGCATATTCATCTTGGTTCATTGGCCGGAGCTGCCTCCCGTTGGGTGAACCACCTAACCAGTCTTCCCTTTAGCATTTTGGAATACTTTTGTTTGGGGCACTTGCGTGGACCAGTGTGTGGTGTGTTTCGAGGCTCAGCTACTGGAATCACGGTAACAGCGAGTTGCGCTGCCTCTCCTATAATATGGTATATGGTTACTGTTGTAGATGAGTAAGTTGTGATATTGTCTGGCAGATTATACCTTGTACATATTCCAGAAGAAAGGTTCGCACACGCGCATGTCACCTTGGAATAGAGTCGGGTGCTCTTCAAGTATTCTCCATAAGAATAGCGGGGTGAGATTCACAAATCACTTTCTTTTATATGCTAGTATAGAGTGGGGTAGAGTGCTTACAATCTTTGTCCTTTTGTTTTGTACAGGGAGCGGACACCAAATCTACCCACCAGTAGTATTTCAAAGTCCAGACTATTAGCTGTGGTAGGTGCTATTTATGTATATATGTAGGCATTGTGTATGTACACTGTTTTGTAACAAGGTATAGGTAGTAACATCTTCCTTCCCTTACAGCCTGCCTCCTCATCAAGTGTCCACACTGAAGTTCCACAGTCAAGACCTGTTATTTCCCCCGCCTTTCCTTGTTTTGTTTCCCTGTTTTCCCCTGGCGTGCCATTCGATACTCTAGAGTCTGATAGAGTCGGAAGGCCGTAGAGGAGGGCTGAGGACTATTCTCTGGATTCCTGCCGCTCCTGCGGAACAAGCCTGGAAATCATTACAACAGGAGCTTGGCACCTCCCCTACACCAACCCTTGTTGTAAAAAGTTTGGGCATTAAGATTGATGTCAATCTCTCTATGGCCAATCAAGTAGCTTCTGTGGCCGGCACCTGTACGGGTTTAATGAGACAGTTGTGTAAACTTGCCCCCTTTCTCTTACCAGCCACCTTACAGATGATCGTGTCTGCCCTGATCGTGTCTAGATTGGACTATGGCAATGCCTAATACATCTGCCTCCCTAAGAAACTCATAAGCAAGCTACAGGTGACCTTAAATGACGCAGCTAGGCTGATTTTCAGGTACCCTAGAAGGGCTTATGCTACCCCCTTGCTGTGTTAGTTGCCCTGGCTCCCGATTAAACAGACAGTAAAGTTCAAGGGCCTTTGCATCGCTCACAAAGCCATTCATGGCCAGGCCCCAGCCTTTATCAAGGAGCGCCTGGGGAACCATGCGTCGGGACGTACTCTTTGGTCGTCCAAGGCAGGCCTCTTGGCCCACCCACGGGTCAAAATCTCATAGAAAGGTGGCAGAGTTTTCTCTGTCTTAATTCCCCAACTTTTTTTTCTTTAAAGATTTTTATTTGACCAGAAAATCATACAAAAAAAAAAGAGAACATCCAGGCTTGCAAAGGCACTCGCTATCCTTACAATTACATCCACGTCAAATGTGCATAGTTCAACACAGTGTACAGATTCATTTTTATACAATCAAGATACCACACTGGTATTCAGTGCGACATTAGGATGAGTTTGTAAATACATAGTTAATGGCACCCAATAGTCTCTGGATTTAGATCCCGTAGGAAGTTCTTCCTCATAAGTCTGTAGTGTGTCCCTACAATAGATCATGTCCTGCAGCCATTGTTCACATGTGGTACAGTTCTTGCCATTCAAGTACATAGATATCCGTCTCTTCGCCAACAGAATAGCTTAATTCCCCAACTTTGGAATCTACTGTGTTAGACCTGGCACCATTGGCATGGGTCTCCCTTCCATTTTTTGCTGTTGCCTCCTGTGTTTTTGCTGTGTTTTTGCTGGTCTAGAAGCTTTGGGCACTTTGCCACTGCTGTTCAGTGCCAAAGTGCAAGTGCTCCCTATTGTAAATTGTTGTAATTTATTTATTTATTTATAAAGTTTTATATAGCGCGAACAAGATCCCAAAGGATATCAGAGCGCTTTACAAAAGGATGAAAGGACAAATGCAATATCGACATCAAGTAAGAATACAAAACAGGAATAATCGTGGATTAGTGACTACATGATTGGCTTATTTGATTTACTTGTCAGACCCTAGTACGGTGCACCATGTGTGCCCAGGGCCTGCTGGTGGGCTTGCAGCACTGGTTGTGCCACCCACAGAAGCAGCTTGTAAAAATATGGCTCAGGCCTGCCACTGCAGAGCCTGTGTGCAGTCTGGGACTGCCATGTCGGCTTGGCAAATGTACACACTTACCAGTCCCTAAACCTTCCCCTTTCTACATGTTAGTCACCCCTAAGGCAGGCCCAAGGTACCCCAATGGGCAGGGTGCATTGTATGTAAAAGTTAGGACATGCCCTAATGTGTGTGGCATGTCCGGATAGTGAATTACAGCCCATTTCGTTTTTCACAATTGCAAGGCTACCCGTTCCCATAGGCCAGAATGGGCAGTTTGATTATAACATCTTATAATCCTAACTGACCCAGGGAACAAGGTAGACATTTGAGTTTAGTATGCCTGAACTCAGAATGTTAAAATAAATCTTTTAGTGAGGGTAATTTTTACATTCTGTGTTTGAAAATACCACTTTTAGAAAGTAGGTATTTTCTTGCCTAACCATCCAGTTGTCTCTGCTGGGTTTGTGTATTCCATGTCTGGTTTGTGAGTGACAGGGGGCTGGAGAGGGCCTTGGCTCCAGCAGTCTGATGGGTCAGGGCTGGGCTGAATAGGGCCTGCATCGAATAGAGAGTAGGGGCGGAGATGTCTTTTCACTGACCTGAGCCCTCATAGAATAGAGTAGGGGTAGGAGATTTCCTTTCAGCTACCTGTGCCAGGTCTACTTTTAACAATGCTGTCTCCGCCTCCTGCCAGGAAGCTGCACAGAACAGATTTTGGCTGGGCACAGACACCCTCTGCCTTCAGAGGACAAAGGATTTAGCAGTATAAATATTGTGGCCCAGACCCCCAGAACTTTAGATCACGTCTGGGAATCAAGACAAACCTTTGCCAAAGAGAACAACCAAGGAAGCTGAAGGAGGAGACTGCCCATGTGCTCTTTGCGATTTCTAGAGTTGGCCTGCAGTGGTTACTTTATTTGCCAAGGAAAGGGGAAGAGAACTTTTGTGAACTTTTCATCATCTTGAATAAGAATCTCCATGGGCTTGAAGTGTGATTGCCTCCTGCCTGTCTCAGGGCTACAAGACTTCACCACCAGCTCCCCTGAATTCCCTTGCTGGGAATTCTACCTGCAGAGAGGTGCCTACTGTTGTTTGGGCACTCTGAGAAGAATGCATGTCACAGGGAGCTGGAAGCGTGACCCAACGAGGAGAAGCGTGTCACCGCCACAGCCGTTGCATCACCGAAGAAGCGTGCCGCCGTCGCAGCTGTTCGCCGTCGCATCACTGACAAAGCGCGTCACATCACCGGAGAAGCATCAACTTCCTTGCGACCCTTTTGTTTGCATATCGTGACGCATCTAAAGTACTTTAAGAGTAAAGTGTCGCATTTACCATCTACATTGAACTAAGCTGTTTCTACCATTTTAAGACTTATTTTTGATTACAGTATTGTGGATTTTTGTAGTATGGTCTTGTGTTAAGTCTAGTAAAGATTAATCATTTTTCTAAACTGGTGTGGTGTCCATTTGCCGTGTTTTTACTGTATTACTGTATGTGTTCACAAATGCTTTACACACTGCCTCAGAGATAAGTCCGTCTGCTCGTGCCAAGCTACCAAGGGGGTGAGCAGGGGGTTATCTAGGAGTGTATCCCCCTTATCCGGACTAGAAGCAAGGGTCCCTATTTGGACAAAGGTGCAACCCATTGCCAACTAGAGACCTACAATTCTAACATACTACCTGAGAACTTTCGTAAAAAATCCACCCTCCTCCCTTTTAGGAAGCAACTCAAGACTTTTCTGTTTACGGAGGCTCTTGGCACAGTTTAAATCATCCGACAAGTGCTTATTGGCGATTGCTAGTGGACTTTGGTCTTCTCAAAGCCCTAAGGCACCTGCTGGTGATTATGCGCTATACAAACTTCAGTTAACATAACACCCCACAGGAAGTGGTCACATAGAGGGTGTAGACGCCATAAAGGTGTGTAGCCCATTGGTTACCACCTGTCACTCCCCTTAATGCCCCTAAAGTAAGTATTTAGGGGCATCCCTGATGCCAGGAAATAAGATTCGACTGATCCAGAAGAAGAGGACAAAGAAAAGCCGCAAGGAGAGCGACAACTGAAGACTTGCTGTGGACTTTTGGCACCAAACCCAACCTTCTTGCACCAGTTTCAACAACTGTGACCAGAGACGCGTCCTGCAGTTGAACATCTTCCAAGAACACTGGGAGACTACCAGCCCTTTGCAAATTGCCAGCAATCTCCCTTGGAGTAGAGGAGCTACTCCCCTGCAGTCCGCAGACACAGAAGACACCAAGTCCAGTTCACAAAGTTGCCGCTCCCTGGCCAGCCCGACTCAGCAGTCCCCCAGGAAGTGGTACCTGTACTCCTGTAGGTCAGATATGCCTCCCACAGAGTGTGCGGACAAAAGGACCAACGGAGCCCCACAGGACCAATATCTGGGGTACCAGACCCCTTGCAGCAGACAGAGCCCGTAAGTTTCCAGTCCGGACTCCCACTACACCTAGACCGAGCAGCAGGTGAGGGATATCAGCACCACAGAGAAATCCTGATTTGTTCACCCCCAACTGGCATGACTGGCGACCACAAGGCCCCAGGATGCACAGAGCCCAGTCGACGTTTCTACTCTGCACCTGAGCGCCCAGCCCAGGTTCCAACAAACCGGCTGTGCCCCCTTGATCCCAAGACCCTTGTGACCCGAGCCACTCGGGTGGGAGCTCCTGGACTTCTCCCCAAGCCCCACTCTGCTGCCTGTTTCTAGGTGGCCCCCCTTCTTTTCACAGGCGTAGTGAGCACAGTTACCAACCCAACCAGCACCTCTGAACATGGATGCCCCAGGCCAGGTAGCTGGTACTTTGGACCTTGACCCCCTACAACCCTAAGTCCCTGAAGGAGACCCCCAGAAACCGAACGTAAATATCTGTATGCCACAGATGCCTTTTCAACCATAGGGAAGCATTACTGCATAAAGACGCACTGAATGAAGGATTTACTTAACTGTAAAAATACATATTTAAAACAGTACTTACATGATAACAAAGTTCTTGGTATCAAAATTTCTATAAAAATACTAAATTTTTCTAAATTGGTCTCGGATTTATTCTTGAGTGTGAGTATCTCTCATTTATTGTCTCTGTGAGTACAACAAATGCTTAGCACTACCTTCTAAAAGCATAAATTGCTCACCCACACAACCACAAAAGAGAGCACTCAGTGTTAACATTTTTGCTCTAAACCAAGAAGGGTTGTCTGGACTCTTTACACAGTGTACCTCGTTTTGGTCCACTATATAAAAAGGCAGCTCCCTACAATGCTCAAGTAACTTAATAGGTTTCTGGTCTGGGCAAATCATACACCTCTATGAGGAAGGCATTTCCTGAAAGGATTTTGTACGGTTTAATGTGTCAAGGTTTGCTCTGCCAGTCAACTGCAGTGGTGTGATTACCACACGTACCATAGTGAAAAGTAATGTTTCAAGTAATGGCAAGACAGAGTATCAATATGTTATGTCACTTACTTAAGGGCAAGGTGACACAGCTTGTGGAGTCAGAGAAGTTTTTGGGCATCAAACAACAAATGCTTAGCTCTAACCTCTGACCTAATCAATTCTCCCGCCATTCATATTATTTTCTCTAAAGTACAACCTGAACTCCTACAGCTACTGTTAGCTTTTGACTCATGAGATCTTAAATAAAAAAACAGTAGTTCAATCCAACATGATCCTTGTAAAACGAGCAACAGGAATTTTAACATTCTGATAGGCCTGACAAATTCAAGAACCATCAAGGTTACTATTGGGAAAAGCTTCCATTAAATGTATAGCGTAAATAACCATTTGACTATGAACAAACTCAGCACCATGTCACATTGGCCTCCTTTTACCTATGGAAATATTACTACATTAGGTTAGGGTACCAGAGCTCCTCTGTACAAAACAGACCCTTACCATAAAGATAATAGCGAGCGGACTGTGGTCCCTCTCATTTTCTGCAAAAACA
Source organism: Lissotriton helveticus (assembly GCF_964261635.1). Taxonomy (NCBI): domain Eukaryota; kingdom Metazoa; phylum Chordata; class Amphibia; order Caudata; family Salamandridae; genus Lissotriton; species Lissotriton helveticus. Next base: position 646,568,080 of record NC_136073.1, on the reverse strand, counting down.
GTAAAAGTATTAGCCTTGGGGCTGGATTTAGATTTCGGCGGACAGGTTACTCCATCAAAACGGTGACGGATATCCCATCCGCCAAAATATAAATCCCGTAATATCCTATGGGATTTATATTTCGGTGGACAAGATATCGGTCACTGGTGTGATGGAGTAACCAGTCTGCCGAAATATAAATCAGGTCCTTAATCTAAAAATGAATTGGCCTATCTTTCTAAAAAAAAATGATATCTGGGAGGAAGCATGACTAAATATGACAATTTAGAAGTTATAGGTTAGTATACACTATAAATTCCATACATAAAGTGCCTTGTCACTGAAGATCAGTTTTGGGATACTTAATGCAGTATTCTCAGGAGGCTACACCTCTGCCTATAAAGACCCATTTGAGATCATTTCCAAGCGATTAACGTCTGAGGAAGGGAAGCCAAGGGTTGTGAAGTTGAAGGACTGGCCTCCAGGGGAAGATAATGGAGACATGATTCCCACAAAGGTTTGTCAATTTGATGGATAATCTTGCTCTTCCAGAATATACCAAGAGAGATGGCAGACTGAACCTTGCTTCACGATTGCCTAGCTACTTTGTTCGACCAGATCTTGGCCCCAAAATGTACAACGCATATGGTAAGTTAATGTTGAAGCTTGCACAGATGGCGCCTTAGTACGGCACTGCTTATATATGCTTCTTTTGAGAGTTTAGCTCTGCAACCATGTCTATTCTGTTTCCCATTCTTTAAGTCAAGCAAATCAGTAAAGCATTAAGTTAGATTTAGAGTGGGAAATTGCAAGCTTTCTGTAGAGTTCCTGGCACTGATCTCGGCCCTCTTGGCACTACTCTGAGGTTCCCAGATTTGAGCAAAGGCAGACTGGTTAGTTATACTAAGCAGTCTCTAATATATATATGAAACCCAAATGGGCTGGGTTAATTTTGGAAACCTACTTGCAAATATCTATAAGAGCACATAGAAAGTCAAAAATCACCACAAAAACAAGTATGGCAGAGATGTGTGGAGGCCTTCAGCTGAAAGCAAGACAAATTGACACAGGTTGTGGAGTCAGAGGAGTTTTTGGGCATCAAACAACAAATGCTTATCTCTAACCTATGACCTAATCAATTCTCCCTCCATTCATATTATTTTCTCTAAAGTACAACCTGAACTCCTACAGCTACTGTTAGCTTTAGACTCATGAGATCTTGCATAAAAAAACAGTAGTTCAATCCAACATGATCCTTGTAAAATGAGCAACAGGAATTTTAGCATTCTGATAGGCCTGACAAATTCAAGAACCATCAAGGTTACTATTAGGAAAAGCTTCCATTAAATGTATAGCATAACTAACCATTTGACTATGAACAAACTCAGCACCATGTCACATTGGCCTCCTTTTACCTTTGGAAATATTACTACATTAGGTATAGAGTACCCGAGTTCCTCTGTACAAAACAGACCCTTACCATAAAGATAATAGCGAGCGGACAGTGGTCCGTCTCATTTTCTGCAAAAACAGTAAAAGTATTAGCCTTGGGGTCGGATTTAGATTTCGGCGGACAGGTTACTCCATCAAAACGGTGACGGATATCCCATTCGCCGAAATATAAATCCCGTAATATCCTATGGGATTTATATTTCTGTGGACAAGATATCGGTCACTGGTGTGATGGAGTAACCTGTCCGCCGAAATATAAATCAGGCCCCTAATCTAAAAATGAATTGGCCTATCTTTCAACAAAAAAAATGGTATCTGGGAGGAAGCATGACTAAAATATGACAATTTAGAAGTTATAGGTTAGTATACTCTATAAATTCCATACATAAAGTGCCTTGTCACTGAAGATCAGTTTTGGGATACTTAATGCAGTATTCTCAGGAGGCTACACCTCTGCCTATAAAGACCTATTTGAGATAATTTCCAAGCGACTAAAGTCTGAGGAAGGGAAGCCAAGGGTTGTGAAGTTGAAGGACTGGCCTCCAGGGGAAGATTTCCGAGACATGATGCCCACAAGGTTTGTCGATTTGATGGATAATCTTCCTCTTCCAGAATATACCAAGAGAGATGGCAGACTGAACCTTGCTTCACGATTGCCTAGCTACTTTGTTCGACCAAATCTTGGCCCCAAAATGTACAACGCATATGGTAAGTTAATGTTGAAGCTTGCTCAGATGGCTCCATAGTATGGCACTGCTTATATATGCTTCTTTTGTGAGTTTAGCTCTGCAACCATGTCTATTCTGTTTCCCACTCTTTAAGTCAAGCAAATCAGTAAAGCATTAAGTTAGATTTAGGGTGGGAAATTGCAAGCCTTCTGTAGAGTTCCTGGCACTGATCTCCGCCCTCTTGGCACTACTCTGAGGTTCACAGATTTGAGCAAAGGCAGACTGGTTAGTTATACTAAGCAGTCTCTAATATATATAAAACCCAAATGGATGGGGTTAATTTTGGAAACCTACTTGGAAATATCTATAAGAACACATAGAAAGTAAAAAATCTCCACAAAAACAAGTATGGCAGAGATGTGTGGAGGCTTCCAGCTGAAAGCAAGACAAATTAAAATCCTATGGTACTTGGAGGTATCTGTTTCAAGTGTTTCTCAGGAGAAAACTGAATTTAATCTTTAAGACAACCCATGCTATTAAGGGGTTGTATTACCCTTCTGGGTGCAATTGTCCTGTAATCTGCAACCATTGCTGGGTTTTTTTCTCTCTCCTACTTGATAAGGATATTGCATTATGTCCTTCCTCTCATCATATTGTAAAGCGCTCTGATATCCCTCAAGATCTTGTTCGCGCTATATGAAACTTTATAAATAAATAATGGAACTGCCTTGTCTGGCCTTGTATTTAGTAATTTGATGATGGACTTTAGTCTTTTAGCTTCACTTTGAAGTTATCAGTAGAAATAACACATTGTGGTTTTATGTTTGTAGCCATTGTCAAATTCATATGACTTTCTCTAGATATATTATCAGTGTTTTAAAGAGATTCTCATCTTCACTGTGCATACAAATTAGGCATGACCACCATGGGTTCGGGATTAGCGTGCTACTCGCCAAAAAAGTGCTTCAACATCCCATCAGAGGTAACAAGCGCTATATAAATACAAATCTTTTTTCCCTTTTCTATACTCCCGCTATCCTTCTGAATACAATTAACTGACTTACCTATCCACCACTCAAATTACTTTCATATTTCACTATACTAATTCAACACTAATCCTTTATGGGTTCCGGAGTAGCTCGCTACTCGCCGAAAAAGCGCTTCAACACCTCGTCAGCGGTAGTAAGCGCTATAAAAATGCAATTACAATAAAATACAAAACAAAACTACCAGCCCCATTTCTTGCACTGAAGCCATCCCCGGTTAACAGTGAAGTACATGTTTTGATTTTGCCTGGCTTTGCCACACAAAAAGTGCCACAAAAGGCATCAAGTTCAGAATCTACAGGTGATTTAGAGGCACTAAAAATACAACTGTACTTAATAGACCATAGATAACCTGCCATAGGCAAATTAACCTCAATCGGTGAAAACAATTACAAAAGCCCAATTAATGGTCAATGTTTATAGAACCGAAGGTGGGGAAAATCCATAAGGAGTGCCCCACTAGCCATACCCAGTTTTATGTCAAAGTCTGCAGAAGAGGCACTGATGGGCCCAGTGACATCGTTTAAAAGGCTGAAGGTTACATTTCAGCTCTTCAGAACCGTTCTTGGGATTTTCCAATCCCTATTCCCAAGTTCTCATTGAGGCCTTCTCAGGGAGAGCAATTCTATGGTGCTGGATGATCTCTTACAGTTAACAGCTTGAAGGCAGACTGAATATCGTTGGTCTAGGTTGATATCTAGCTAGATGAAAGCTAAGAAAACATATTAATCAGCATGGATTTATGGAGCAGGTTGAAATCTGGAAAGAGGTTTTGATACTGTTAGGTGCTGAGTATCTACTCATGTTTAGAATTTTTTGTCGAAATTGGCCGATGAGAATATATGCAGGGGAGTGAATAGTTTGTAAACAACTTATGGACCCATTGTGGAGATCCTTGTCTAAACTCTAAACTCTAGGTTACGGGTTTGCATCCTGGAGAGTCCCGTTAGCATTTTATCCTTCCAAGGTCAATCAAAGGATAACCATTGAACTGTGCAACAAAAAACAAATAAAAAACAATAGTAATGATAAATATATTTAAGATCCACTTAGTTCGCAGGGCGTCGGACGGTGCAGGGCCAGTCATTTCAGGTGCATTCATGCTTGTGTAGATTACTTAAAGGAATCAGGTTGATTGGCCCTCTTTGCTCTAATTACACATAGTTCAGGGATGAGATTGTGGCTTTCAAAAGGTTTAAATAATGCCAATTTAACAGACATCTGTGGAAACAAAGTCCTAATAGACACATTTGTATTTGTTATCATACAGGAACTGTGTATGCTAATCAACGCAAGCTTTCCAGATAATTTGAGGTTGTGTTTACTGAAGTGTTTGAGGGAGTATAAGGCCATAACCACATAGTAAAAGCTCAGTTCCAAGGCAAAGTTGTTCATTTTACACAGGAATTACATTTCTTTGGTTCCACTAACCACCCATGCACAAGTTAGGAGGACATGGCAAAAAGTGGGCATTTATACTCTTTAGCTGCAGACTGGACAGACCAGAGAATGAATGTTTACAAAATTCTACTTTAAATCCATTTTGGATATAGCTTCTTTTGGAAGAAATAAGCTTTAAACAAATATTATCCTTGCTGCTGGTCCTGAAAAAGAATGCACATTTTCTAACAAGCGAAATGGATATTTCTAATTGAATGAAAGACCTAGGAACAAGTATTATCACACACGGATTAGGAACAGACAGCTTGATGTTAACTGTTATGTGTTACATAAATTCACTGCAGTTGTTGCATAGGTCAATGAATGAGGACAGTTAATAAAATTAGGACTGTGCTTTGAAAAACTCATGAACACTATTATATTTTTAAATGCAGGATCATAACTCCAACATGATGGCAGGAAGATTAGAAGAGAATTTGGTTCAAGTACGTAGAATGATTGGCTTGATGAGAATGTAGACATAAAGAGACTTATGTATGATTCACACTGAGCGCCACAACTGTGAATACCGGATTATAAATCGGGTCATTTACTGCTATGGCATAGCAACAGTGGGAAACAAAAGAGGGCTCCCGTTGTTGCTACATCCTAAAGGGCTCTCTTAGATATTTCAGTGTGGTGCTTCGCTCTCATTGCCTATTTTATGTCACTTGGTGAAAAACATGCCCGTTATTCACTGTTTCCATTTATAAATATATATGTTTACGTCAGTATAATGTAACATCTAGTTGAGTGGAGATTAGGTTAACATGAACACATACTTTAGATTACTACAGGTTTCTCAGGTTATAGTTATAGTATCATGAGAATTTGTATTCTCCCAAGCAGGCAGTGCTTAATGGGGTTTGTCTCAGGGCTATCCTTTGTAGGTACACACATTTATTTACACATGCCATCTTTAAAGAACTGGAATTTATAGCAGTTATGTTTACCTTCAGAAATAGCTAACTTCCATTCAAATAGTCCATTTAGATTTCATATTTAAGATAATTTCTGTATTGCAAGAAACAATAAACTGTACTGTACAGAATTAAAGAATTCAGAGCATTGCATTAATGAAGGGAACACTAGAAAATCAGCGACTATATGTTAGTGCACAGTAAGCAAGTTTTACATCTGCCTGTCCCATAAGAAAAACCAAAATATGCAAACACAAGATTTAATACAAAACAAGCACATAACCAACTTGTAAAAAAAATCGCCAGAATTTTAGAATTCTTAAACTCAGTTACATCAGTTCTTTTGATTGCATTACACTCACTTTTGTTTCCTATTTTCCCTCAACAGTGCACCCACCTTCCTTCTGTTTTCGCCACTGGAACTCCAGCACCACATCATCATGCCCTACAAAGGTGTGAACTGGAGTGTTCAGGTCGCAGATGTTCCAAAGGAGAAGGCTGTTCTCACGGCGCAGCTGGGGCACCATCACGGTTACCAGCCCACTACTGAAAGGCTGCAGAACAAATGGGAATATAGTACAGCCTTAGTGAGCGAACAGAGCATGTGAAGGGGCTCAAAACAACATACATAATTTGGGCGGAGTAAATGATTCTTCCGGTCAAGTCAAAACAGCATGGCTTTAGGATTCATCATTGATTTTAATCTGCAACATAATATGCCATCAGTCCCTTTTTGTTGGTAAGAATAAGTGTGAGAACGTGCCATCTTTCTTGCATTGGTATGCCCCCACTTTTTTCTGTCTGCTGATGTGCTTGACTGAGTGTGCCCTGGGCTCCTGCTAACCAGGTACCCAGAGCCTGTGTTCCTTTTTAAAACTGTGTTGAAACTGAAATCCAATTGGCATTTCTGGCCACCTATCAGCCCCTAGTAAATGGTACCCTAGGTACCCAGGGCATGGTGACCAGAGAAGACCCATGAGGACTGCAGCACTTATTGCGCGACCCTCAGGGGCCCTGTACCCTGGCACCCACACACTGCCTTTACAGGCTGAGTGTCCAAGTACAGAACTAACCCAAGAGTCGACATGGCACACATCCCTGTGTGCCAGGCCCACAGAACCCACTGCACTGGCATACTTCAGTCACACCTCTAGCTGGGTGCCCTATGCCAGAGGTATGGGCACAGGTGCATGAGCCATGTGCCCCTACAGAACCCTTGGCCATTCCTGGGCACTGTAAGTGCAGTGATGCCAGTCAGAGTATATGGTGCTGGGAGGCTGTCATTACAAACTCAACAGCACCATAATGGCTACACTGAAGACTGATAAGTTTGGTACCGAACTTCTCAGCACATTAAACCCGCACTGATGCCAGTGTGGGATTTAATGTAAAATGCACCAGAGGGCATCTTAGAGATGCCCCCTGAAAACCTAACCTTCAATCCACGTCTGGGCTGAGTGGCTGCAGAGGCTGCCACACAGCAGACAAGTTGCTGGACCCCTGGGTGGAGAGCCCCTGCTCTCCTGGGCCTGCACAATGCATAATCTGGGCGAGGTGCTAGGTCTCCTCCCCCAGGATGGGCAGGGGGAAGCTTCAAAGGCATGTCGCCTCTGCGAGCTTCTCCAGACCATTTGCTATACCCAGCAACTGGCCCCCACCAGTTCTGACCCCCACTCTGGCGGGAAGACTGGCGGGAAAAACTACATCAGGAAGGGGAGGTGCCAGCCTATGCCAACCCCACCCCTCAGGTGGGGGAGACGAGGTGAAGTACGGCTCCGGCCATCCCCCCAATCCTAGCTGGCGCCTGCCCACCTCCCACAGGAGAGGAGCAGGCTAGGGGGTGTACCCACCCCAGGACAGGGACCTATTGGTCCGTGCCCTTGCCCTACCTGTAACGCCCCTAAATTCAGTATTTAGGGGCTCCCTGAACCTTCCTTCCTCAGATCCCGATAAGAAAAGAAGAAAGAAGATCAACAACAGGACGACAACAACTGGCTTGGCCCCAGCCTTACCGGCCTGTCGATCCTGGAACCTGCTCCTGCCTAATCCCGGCGACTCCCGCGGACAGCAACCTTGGGACACCCAGAGGACCTGCCTGCCTTGACCCTCTTAAAGACTGGGACTCCCATCAGCAGAGGCTCTGCTGCAACAACACCCCTGGTGCCAGCCAGGAAGCTCCGGACCAGCCCATTCTGCACCCGCCGAGCCCGGCCCGTGCCCGAGTGATCCAAGACCACAAGGACGTCCCCCCGGCGACTGGGACCTGAAGTCCAGTGCCCAAAGACCCTCCCCGACGACGCCTGCAGCCACAGGACAAAGGACACATCTGACCGCAACCAGCAGGGGGGTAAGAATTCCCGACCTCAAAAGACACCCCTGCACCCGGCGCCTCCCGGCCCCCTGTGCCCAACTCCTGGGTGCCTACATATCCTCCAAGATCCCAACTTACCCCTCGAAGTGTTGGTCGCTCCAGAAGATCCTCCGTCCCCAAGCCTGCAGCCTTTGTTCCCTTTTCAAGTTCCTCATAGAATAACATTGAGCGCCCGATGGCTCAAAAGCACCCTGCACCCAGCCGCCCGGGTACCGCTGGCTGTGCCACCTTTGTCCTATCCTGCTTCCCCCTTTGTTCTAAGCAAGTGACCAGGAGCCCAGCTCCCACAGCCGCATGGCCTGCTACCCAGCAGCCACCAACCGGAGACCCCTGTCCCCCATTGGATAACATTGGGCCTAACTACCTCTGCACCCGGCCGCCCCTGCGCCGCTGAGGGTGAACCAACTGTACCTACCTGACACTGGGGGACCCCTGAGTCTATGCCCAGAACCACAACTTCACCAGTCGAGTACTCACCAGGAAACGGGTAACTCACTTACCTGCCATTGAATAACATTGACTGGTTTGACTCAAAAAATCTTCTAAATGTCTACTTTGAAAATGTAAAATATTCATATAAAATCACCCGAATTCCGAAATACTCACCTGTGATCAGGAGAGGAGCCAGTACTATACACAGCAGCCCAGTACCGAACCGCAAAAGTAATCCCTAGCGGGTTTACTAGTAACTTGTATTTTCTCCATAGGAACCCATTGTCTGCTGTTCTATGAAATTTCTTCTGTCTACTTTTGAAAACTAGAAATATTCTTTAAAAATCATACGAAATACTGAAACGTAATTACTTACCTGTTTTGAATTGAGACCCCAGTGCTGGCCCCAGGAGACCAGTACTGGATTACAAAAGTAACAAGATCGTTCTTTACCTGCAACCTGAATTTTCTCCCTTTGGATAACACTGCCAGATTTCTGGTGAAAAGTTTCTAAGTGTGAACTTTTAAAATAGCTTTTTATTCTTGAAAAATCACTACAATACCTAAATCGTTTTTGCTAAACTGTTTTCAGCTTAGACCCTAGGAGCCAGTCCTGGAGATACCAAAGTAATCTACAAAGTAATCAATTGAGCTCCATGCTAAATTGTGTAGAATTGTGTTGCCTACTGCAACCCCTGTACCTATTGTCTTTACAAAGTTTATTACCTTTCTGCAAAGTACTCATCTGAGACCTCTTATATTGAGAACAGTATATTTTTGATACCTGTTGGTTCTAGAAATAAAACAACTGTTTCTTTTGATATAAAAACAATTGGCCTGGAATTCAGTCTGAGTGTGTGAAACCTTTTGCTGACTGAGTGTGTACAAAAAATGCTTTACACTGTCCTCTGGTACAGCCTTACTGCTCGACCAAGCTACCACTTTAAAGAGTAAGGTCACACCTGGCTTTAACCTCTGTTATACCTCCGGGGTTTGTGGACTCTATACACGCTGTACCTTATTCTGGTCCAGTATATAGAGAGACACTTTCTCATAATAAGTTTATCGCTATTTTTGGGATTATCAATAAAACACTGGAAACTAGCGAACCATTAGGCCAGTCTTCACTTCAATCATGTGGCATTTGTCCAACCGAATCTAGGAGTGGGCTTGATTGCACACCCAGAAGGCTGAGTAATACAGAATGTGTGTGTGGAGCGGCCCACATGGCAGAAACACAGATTGATGTAAAACAGGATCATTCAACTAGAAAACCACAAAAACTTTGCTTGCTCCAATGTTGCTAGTGTAAAAAAAAATCTATCAATTTCTGTAAACCTATTTTAGTACTATTGTAAAAAAAGCTGAGTTTCAGAAAAATGTTCATATTGCATTGGTTTATCCTGTACTATGGACAAACCATGTGACAATAATCCATAATGTCTGTACATCTTCCAACAGATTTAGTCTCTATTACTAGCTGTGAAGATGTGATACTGACTCTGGATTGTGTTATGCAAAACAGTCAAGGCAGATATTTATTTGAAAGGGTTAACTAATGATGGAGTAATTATCACAGTACACTTAATGTGAACTCAAACAGATCTACAACCTGGCATGAGAAGAACAACTTGGTCAAAGACTGAGTGAAAGAACATTTTCAGACAGTAAAAATATTGCCTCATGTCATTGTTCCCTCTATTGTCACTTTTTCGCTGAAGAACATTACGACGCCACTGCTGGCTTTTTTCTAAATAGAATATTAATACATTGGACTAACAGTCAGGAAACTGATGAATCTAACAGTTGTGAGAAATTACCTCACAACTCGAGTCCCCACAGGCTACAGAGGACAACTCACTGATGTGACTGAAGTGCAGCTTCAGTTTTGCTTTGAGCCCTGAAAATGAAATCTTTTCACTTATATTTCTGATGTCAAACAGTTATCTGCAGTACAATCCAATTCTCCAAGGGTGATTTACTAATGTCCCAACTTCTTCTGGCCCTATATTTCAAACATTATATATTACTCACTTTTGCAGGTTGTCGTTGTAAAGCACACGAAAATCTAACAACCTTCCATATAACCTAGTCTGGCCTCCTCTATTCCCAGCAACTGCAGACCTGTTACTTGCCTCGTGATTCTAAGTAATATAGTGAGAAACCCATCAACCTCAGATCACCTCAATCGTTTCTAGTCCTTTAACATGTTGCAATCAGGCCTTTATTCAGGCCGTGCCATCAACCTTGCTTTGATCAAAGTGGTAAACAACTTCCTAATGACCATTGACAAAATGACTTGCATTTTATGGATCTACTGGATCCATTTGTTGCACTAGACACTATGCTCTAAGATCTATGAGTAGACCAGCTATATTCAGTGGCTGGTATTCGGGGGATACTTATATCTTCTTCCTTCTTTGTATATTAAGGGTTACTTCTGGGTTGCCTTATATATCCATTATCTATATTCAACACTGGATTTTGATGGGGATCAACTGACCGACCTGAACCTGACCAACTTATTGGTTGCTCATAACAGGCTGACTCACAGATAATATAGGTGGCTTAAAGCCTAAAGTGAGTGCCCTTTTTCATGTCAATTAGGCCAAGAATTGCCTTCAATATCCCTTCAACCTCAAATGGTTATGTTAAAAATATTTTTAGGGATATGAATGTCCCCTGCATAGTATACTGGTGTGTTCCCTTGCCCGGAGTGCCCAATAAGACAAAACCTGGAACCTGAATGACTGTATCAGCTTGGCTATGGAGAAAAAGTGCAGGTTAAACAAGGTTGGGCTCAATGAGGCACTCCACATGGAAAACCTAAATCTTTGGGCATAAAGTAACTACATGTCACTGTATGGGTTCTATCACCCAAAAAGATTTCAGTAGACCGAGCTCTTTACATTCACTGCCCAGCTAAGAAAGGCGCGAAATCGGAAGTGTGGGTGAGAGACCATGATGGTAGGTTATAATTTTAGAATTTTTAGGTGTCCAGTGATTGCATCGTTCAATTGTAGCAGACATGCTACTTTAGATAATTGTGTAACAACAGACAAATTCGTAATTATAATGCACTGACAGAGTCTTTTTTATTTTAGGATGTATAGAGATTGGCCTTGTAAATGTAATCACACTGATTTGTATTGGCAGTGATCACCTAGCCTGATTTTATCGAACTTTGGAAGGAGAAATTCTGATTCAACAGATTTCTGTAAAGATAATATATGGATTGAGTGATAGCCTGGTGGGTATTTATATATCATCCCTGTATCCCTAGGGCTGTTATGCCAACGCCAAAATGTTTTTTATTAATAATTGATCTTTGATGAGATGTAATTGTGTAAGCTCATTGGTTATTAAGCCGGGAGCCACTATACAGGTGTACTTGTTCTCCCACTATGTAACGATAAGGCAGCATCCCTAGCCTAATTTAACAGATCCCATTCACTATAACTAGCGCACTTTAGATAAATAGGTGCAGGGATATGCCTGTCCTGTATATAGGTTTGGCAGGGAGTCAGGATGGAGTGTAACTAGCCTATCTTGTCTAATTAGGTTGTTCTGTTTTGATTGTGTGAGTGAGAAGTAAATTATAAATCAATGAGCATGTAGGAATAAACTGGTCTCTTTGAACTCCCATCAAGGGATGTTAAGGTAACATCCTTAGCTGAATTGAATAGATTCTATCCACAAAATCCATTGCACTATAGATAAATAGGTGCATAGATGTGCATGTCCCACATATTGGATCTGCAGGCAGTCAGGATGGAGTATAACTATCCCGTCTTACTCAAGTGGTTTGGTTTCACCTAGTGAGTGAAAGGACTATTGCGAATTATGTGGAGTGAGCTAGATGGTTTCAGGTTAAATGGATTCAATCAGCCGGATGTTTGAAGGGTCTTTAAGCATGTTCAGTGCCAGCAACTCAAGAATTGATGTTTGTTTATGAGTTTTTTTTAAAACTATTTAGGACTGTTTTAAAATTATGCAAAAATAATGAAAATATATAGAATTATGTAAGAGGGTTGGTTCATGTTTTTTATGTCTTTTTTATGTAAAAAAAATGTTTTCTGTACATAGATACTGCGGTCATAACCAAGTATTGAGAAGCCTGACGAAGGAGGTTTGATCTGTGTAAACCCTCCGAAAAGAGTCGCTTTTTCTTGGCCTACGAATATGCGTTGTTTTTGTGTTATTTGACAGAATTTAAGTACGCAGTATTGAATCCACTGTTGTATGCTACTGTGGTTTTGCATCAATGAATTTGGAATTTCCGACATTGTTGCAAATCAAATTTTATTATATTTTTTAAATTCTTGTGTTTTTAATGTGCATTATGATGTATTACTCCTAATGTGAATAGGGGTTTTTATATATATATTTTCGTGAACCAACTTAATAACATTAAAAACGTTTCAAAAATTGGACTTAGATTTGACTTACTGGCAACTGATAAACGGACCCGAGGTTGTTTGAGTGGTATGTGTGTTGTGAATGCATGGTTGGTATGCAAATATTATACCCCAAAGGGAGTTATTTCTAGACGTAATCCTCTTTGTGGTGTCCTGTCCCTTTAGAGTGTTGGACCCCTCTCTGTTTTTTAGAGATTGCTAAATATTGCAACACCAATTGCAACAAAAGTCTGTAAATTGTAGGCCAAAAAAAATTGTATTTATTTTTGTGGCAATGGTGTCATGCTGCGCTTTAGATGAATATGTTTAAAAGTAAAGTGCGCCATACTGCGATTGCTAGAATAGTTAATCGTGGATGCGTTAACAATTGATGTGTGCACTGATGGCTGGTGTTGTGTGTGCCTGTAGAAATTGTGCACTGATGGCTGGTGGTGTGTGTGCCTGGTGGAAGCGTGCACTGACGGCTGGTGGTGTGTGTGCCTGGTGAAAGAGTGCACTGACGGCTGGTGGTGTGTGGGTGCCTGGTGAAAGCGTGCACTGACGGCTGGGGGGGTGTGTGTGCCTGGTGAAAGCGTGCACTGACGTCTGGTGGTGTGTGCCTGGTGGAAGCGTGCACTGACGGCTGGTGGTGTTTGTGTCCGGTGAAAGCATGCACCGACGACTGATGGGGTCTGTGCCTGGTGAAAGCGTGCACTGACGGCTGGTAGTGTGTGCCTGGTGAAAGTGTGCACTGACGGTTGGTGGTGTATGTGTGCCTGGTGAAAGCGTGCACTGACGGATGGTGTTGTTTGTGCCCGGTGAAAGCGTGCACTGACGGCTGGAGGTGTTTGTGCCCGGTGATAGCGTGCACTGACGACTGATGTGGTCTGTGCCTGGTGACGGTCTGTGGTTGTGCGTGTGTGGTTGTGTGTGTGGTTGTGCGTGTGTGTGGTTGTGTGTGTGTGTGGTGGTGTGTGTGTGTGTGGTGGTGTGTGTGTGTGTGTGGTGGTGTGTGTGTGTGTGGTGGTGTGTGTGTGTGTGGTGGTGTGTGTGTGTGTGTGGTGGTGTGTGTGTGTGGTGGTGTGTGTGTGTGTGGTGGTGTGTGTGGTGGTGTGTGTGGTGGTGTGTGTGGTGGTGTGTGTTGTGGTGTGTGTTGTGGTGTGTGTGTGTGGTGGTGTGTGTGTGGTGGTGTGCGTGTGGTGGTGTGTGCGTGTGTGGTGGATGTGTGTGTGTGTTTGTGTGTGTGTGGTTGTGTGTGTGTGGCTGTGTGTGCGGTTTGTGTGTGGTTGTGTGTGGTTGTGTGTGTGGCTGTGTGTGTGGCTGTGTGTGCGGTTTGTGTGTGGTTGTGTGTGTGGTTGTGTGTGTGTGTGTGTGTGGTTGTGTGTGGTGGTGTGTGTGTGGTGGTGTGTGCATGTGTGTGTGGTGGTGTGTGTGGTGTGTGTGGTGGTGTGTGTGGTGGTGTGTGTGGTGGTGTGTGTGTGGTGGTGTGTTTGTGGTGTTGTGTGTGTGGTGTGTGTGTGTGTGTGGTGTTGTGTGTGTGTGGTGTTGTGTGTGTGTGGTGTTGTGTGTGTGTGTGTGTGTGGTGTTGTGTGTGTGTGTGGTGTTGTGTGTGTGGTGTTGTGTGTGTGTGTGGTGTTGTGTGTGTGGTGTGTGTGGTGTTGTGTGTGGTTGAACGGAAATGTGCTGAATCAGAAGAAAAGGGCAACGTGGCAAAAGGGTGCCAAAGAGAAGAAAGCGCTTTGATGCCCTACTCATTGAGTGCATGTGCCTAATCCCAATAGGTAGTGCTAAAAAAGGGATGTACGCTGAAAGGTGGAGGTGGGAAGGGCACCTGGGAGGTGTGATATTATAATGAGGGGTGATGTAAAGAGGGCCAGAAGGAGGGAACAGTGAGGCGAACTAATGAGACAGTCTGGTGGGAGCAGGAAGGAGCAGGAAAAAGGCAATATTTAGGGGAAAGAACTGAGATAAAAATAAGAGAGAATATAATAGAAATTGATAGGACAGCGAGAAGGACATTTCGGAACAGCCGAGTGAGAAAGAGTCAAGAAACAGGGTCCAAACTTTAGAACAAGGAGGGGCGAAAGGATGAAAAAAAGTCTATACCGATTTAGAAGCCATTCTAGGGAAAGACTCATAATTACGGCGGAATCCTCAACGAGGCACATCATTAATGAGGTAGAAGGATTACACATTTAGCAAAATGTGACATAAAAAGGCAGAACCATGCCGCAATGAGGCTAAAATTCGCACAAATCGAAAGGAGGCTCTGGTGGCCGTTCGTGTGAGGCAGAGAGAGGTACAGGGTGGAACAAAAAGACACAAAGATGTACAAGGCGGTGTATGAAAGCATGTAGAGCCGGAAGAAGGCACACTACCAAAAGAAGCCGAGAAAGCTTTAAGAGGGCAAACAGAGTTAGAAGAGGGTACAGAGAGCTACAACGAGACACAGACCCTCAAGTAGGTACAGCGAGCCAGAGGAAAATTAGAGAGCCACAAAGTAATAATATAATAATAATAATAATAATAATATCCACATTTGTAAAGCGCACAATCACCCGTTAGGGTCTCTAGGCGCTGGGGGCCGTCGGGAAGATTGAGCGAGCTATTGCCCAGAGTCACATGGTGCTGGGCTAATCTGCCGCCGGTGCCGGGGATCGAACCGTGATCCCCAGATTCCGGAGTCAGTCGCCCTGGCCGCGGCACCAGAGAGTAGCAAAAAGGCATAAAGATCCCTAGGTGAAGCACTGAGAGCCATAAGGAACAAGCAAAAGTGACGTGGCCGCGCGCCCGCCCGGGAAAGTGATTGCGATCAAAGACAAAGACAGATGGCGGCGCGATCGCGATCAAAGACAGACAGATGGTGGCACATGTGCACACTCGTAGGCACTCAAGCTTCAGGCCAGTCAGGCCAGCAAAAGCCTCTTGTGGCACTTTTAAAAGCCACTTACTAAATGTATCGAAGAGACAGCGTGCACTGTCTTAAGCGAGACCTAAAAAAGATCAGTCTCAAAAGGGGCATGGCAAGATGTGACGTGACAGGCAAGAAATCAAGGGGGGTTATAAATTAAAAACTCCTGGAGTCCAGCAACTCATGTCCGCTTACAAAGGCTCCCCTATGCAGCTGGTGTATGTGGAAATAAAATATAGGATTAAATCAAAAGTGAGAAAAACCAAAACACATTAAATCTAAAACGTACTACAAGGTACTACTAAAATAGCGCTGATACTAGAAGGAACTGGGCATCTCCATAATCTGCATGAGGCGAGACCTAAAATTATGGTTTTAAGAGCCCATCTACAGGCTGAATTGTCCATATTCAGGTCAACAGCACACCGTGGTGGTCCAGAGACGCACTCAGATGCCACTATCAGGCTGCCTAATGTCCACTGTCATTAGAAACACTGAACATAATCCCAGATGTCACTGAGCCTATGGTGTGGACTC
Source organism: Lissotriton helveticus (assembly GCF_964261635.1). Classification (NCBI taxonomy): domain Eukaryota; kingdom Metazoa; phylum Chordata; class Amphibia; order Caudata; family Salamandridae; genus Lissotriton; species Lissotriton helveticus. Next base: position 646,551,927 of record NC_136073.1, on the reverse strand, counting down.
AGTAGAGTACATATCAAAAGTATAAAGTTGGTATGTACAGCTTACAGAGGACAAGCAGTGGGCAGGCCGGTTGATCAGCAGTACACACTTTTAGAGAGCATATAAAGGAAATACAATGAACATTAGGTCTGCATTGTGAAGGTTGCGGAGGGTACAATAACAGTAAGTGGAGGGAGTGGGCACATAGTTTGCAGTTTGAGAATCTCTGCAATGCAATTAGGGTCCACACAAGATACGCAGAAGGTAAGCAGAGACTGGTTCCGTTGAGGAACTGTAGACAACATGAAAAGGGAAGGGGTTGTAGGGAGAGTACAGCGGGCTGCAGGTTTGTAGGCATTATGAAACTGGCAGCAGATTTGTAAGGAGTTGACTGTGGGAAATGGATGTGCAGACAGCTTGCCGCCTTTGTAAGCTAACTCCAGCAATTTGCTGATTCCAGCAACTGGCCCCACTGGTTCTGACCCCCACTTCGTACGTGAGAATCGGCGGGAAAACCAAGTGAAGAAGGGAGGTGTGCCCACCTTTGTCAACCACACCCCTCAGGTGGGGAAGGCGAGGTGAAGCCCAACTCTCACTCCCCGCCATCTTGCAGATGGGGGACCCAGCCAACCAGAGAGGCACATGCCCACTTCCTACTGGCGGGTGACATAATAGAGGGTGTACCCATCCCAAGGAAAAGACCCATTGGTCCTAACCTTTACTTTTATTTTTATTTTTTTTGTTTTTTGCAGAGTTTTATATAGCGCGAACTAGACCCGAACCAAATAAGGTATCAGAGCCCTTTACATAGCACCAGTTACGTTACATGAGGACGGACACACATTCATTTTAGGCACTGGGAGATTAAGTGATTTGCCCAGAATCACAGGAGGTTTTTGGGCGTCGTTACCGAGACTCAAACCCAGATCCCCAGGTCCGAGGTCGAGCGCCCTAGCCGTTAGGCCAACTCATTACTTACCTGTAATGCCCCTAAATCTAGTATTTAGGGGCAACCCTGAACCTTGCCTCCTCAGACCAGAACCGACCAAAAGAAAAGGAGAAGAAGGACCAAAAAAGCTGTGCTGGAACTAAGAAGAGGAGGGTGCCCACTGACTTGGCCCCAGCCCTACCGGCCTGTCCCCACCTCAAACCTGCTCCAGCGAAATCCTGGTGTGTCCTGCAGCTAGCAGCCCTCAAGAACCCGAAGGACTTGCCCTGCCTTCCAAACACAAGACTTTGTCTCCTGTGAGCAATGGATATGCTCACTAACAGAATCTAGCTCTGGCCAAATCCACAAGTCTACACCACTCATGTTCGAGTTGCCCAACAACCCAGAGAATGTCTCCCCAGCGATCCTGACCTAAGATCTGGTGATCTGCCTCAAATCTCCAATCGTTGTCTGCATCCCCTTTCTGGAGGATCGCCCCAACCCCGACCAGAGCTTGTAAGAAAACCCGACACCTAGAGTCAAACCTGCACCCGATATCCCAAGGCCTTGGGTGGCCCAACTGACAGTGTCCCAGCATCCCCAGGCATCCCAACTTACCTCTCCAACCGTTGGTGACCTCCATAAGATCTTCGTACCGAGCCTGCAGTCTTTGTTGCTACCGGAGAATCCCCATTGAAAACAACAGGGGACCTGATGCCAAAACAGTACCTTGCACCCAGCCGCCACGGCACCGCTGCGGGTGCTAACTCGGATCCCCCTTTGTCTTGATCCTAACACCAGGAGTTTTGCTCCCACAACCTTATGGCCTGCTTGTGAGCAGCGACCAGACGGAGGGCCCCATCTCTCCCATGTATAACATTGGGCACAGCACTATGCACCCAGCCACACTAGTGCCGCTGAGGGTGCTGTGAGAGTGCATCCTTAAGTCTGAGGAAACGCTGGTTCTAACCCCAAAAAAACAACTCCCAAACCTTAGTACTTACCTTGAAACCGATAACCTCATTCCCCCGCATAGGACTGCATTAAATGCTTTCTTGTGAAAACAGTTCTAAGTATGGAGTTGATTTTGTATGAAAACTTAGAACTGTAAATACACAAAAACTACTTGTGAGAAGTTGGCATATGATGTCCACCAGTGCTAGTGGGCACCTTGCATCAGTCTAATCGACCCTTATTGATGATGATTGTAAAGTCAACCTTATAGAAAGCTATCCTAGTGGTAGCATGCACCAGCAATCATCGGGCTAAGACTTCAGAGAGTGTATTAAGCAAGTTGTTTTACCAATTATAATCCCTTGAGTACCAAATGAAAGCAAACCACACAAGGTATATATCAAATATACATGTATTTATTCTAAACACAACTAGCATACAATAAGTTGCACAATATACGTTTTGCCCTAGGGGCCTCACAAACCATATACAAAAACAGTGGTATAAGAACCACGTGAGAATTAGAAAGGAGGCCTGGGGCCTGTGGAATTGTAGTGTGTTTATCTAGGTACCTATATTGATACTCCTATTTCTGACCCTTGTCCGGTTATTAATTCACTAATGTCCATACACCGGCACAGAAACCCGTCTTCAGATTAGGTCATAGCGCATGCTGTCACATTAAGCAAGCACTATCCCTTCAGCCCCCTAGAGAAGCACACCGAGTTCTCAAAACAAATCAAACCTCCAACAGGCCTGGGAAATCCCCCGCAGCTATTGTTTTGATTTCGCTCGAGAACTCCTGCAAAGAATGTAAGAACGACCAGTCCTTATGACATTCTTGCTGACGTCTTATGTCCATCCTTACGTCAAACACGGCACCTTTCAGGTATAAATATACCGATGCTGCCCTAAGCTAAGACACGGTGGTGACGAGCTTGGAGCAGCGCTACTTGCCGGAGAGCCCAGCTGATGCAGAAAAGCCCACGGACGCTGCCCCTCCCTTTTGACGCGCTGAGAGAGACGCTGCCTTTTCTCCTGCCGAGAAATCCAGCCTCCGGCGTTTCCAGCCGCCCTCGCGGGTAACTGGGATATCGAGTCCTGAGACAGAGATACCAACCCTCCAGCCTTCTAAATCCCAGGTACTGAACTGACTAACCCCTTACAGAGAATTCTTGAGTCAGATTCTTGGCAAAACAAACTTAACTTAAACTGCTACTTACTTACTCCCTCCCAAGTATTAGGCTTAGGTCAGGTACACCGGGGTAGGCGTAGTTAGAAGCACCAGTTGAGTACGATTAGTCAATGTATATATGTATGTATATCTTTTATCCATTTTAAGTATCATATGGCTAAGAAACCATATAAATGCTTTTACAGTATTATTTTATAATTCTGTTTTTACTGTATGCACTTTACTTAACTATAAGTATTGCAATATTAGCGATTCATTTCTCTTGTATGAGAAAAGAGACTGATCAATAAATAACATCTTTTTATTGGAGCACGCCCATCTCTTATTTCTCTACAAACTGGTGAAACTAAGAATGCACGTACTGACTGAGTAAAACAGTTGTCTTTTGTTTTCACACGACTCTAGAGATATACTCTTGATTAGGGGAGAGCAAAGTTGTCATGTTCTATGGTTGTCAGAAACTAAATCCCTTCTTGTCTATCCAGGGAGGTTAAACTCCTCCTTGCCTATTCGAGAAAGTTTCTAGTGAACTCTGAGCTAGCTGGCACACATAACTAAGTCTAATATCGTCATTAGAAGACCTAGTTAACCACAGTCCTACGTCTATACTATTGAAGATATTATTCCAATGCGCAGAGACTATTGGGATAATAGGAACTACACTACATGGCGCCGAACGGTTTGGATAGGCGGTAAATCTAACGCAAGACATTAGAGTAACTCAGTCGTGCTTTTTCACACAGACCCTTTTTTCCATAAAACTACAAAGACGTCTGGAGTGGGTGAAAGGTTAAATCCGCCAAACTTAGTAGGAGGAGACTCCTATGTATGGTTTTTGATTTATTCAACGTTGAAGGATACAGTGTTCCAAAATATTGTGCATCTAATCTTTGTTTCCTTGAAAACCTGATCTGCAACAAAAAACCTTCTTGTCAGTAAAATGTCAGACAATGAAGAAGAAAGGGAGGCAGCTAGAATAGCAGCTCAACTCCTAGAGGAAGACACAAGTCTCCTACAGCAAGACCCGGGTGCAATACTCATCCCGGTCAGCATAAAAAAAACTATAACATTAAAACTTATAGAAAATGGACTAACACCAAGAGGTGGTACAGTCATATTCGTAATTGAGGCACACTAATATCGGCAGACAGAGGTATTCTATTCATGGATAAATTTTCCAGCAGCAAATGCTGTAACAAAGGAGTTCCATTATTACAAGATAGAGGAACCTCCGGATGAGTACACCCCTTTCGAGGAGGTGGAAATACCACTCAAATACCAAGAGCACCTGCTCTGGTTTAAAGGCGCCCTAAAACATAATGATCACATCACCAGGCTCGGTCCACTAGGTAGACCAGGAGCAACGTGGCCGGTTCTAGCCGGATACACACCACATCCAGACATTGAAAAAATGTCAATACCAGAACTTTTAACACAGTTAAAACAACTGATTAAAATACACAGACAACTAGTCCAATATGTAATGCAGACTTCAACAGTCCAACCAGCTATTAAAATTCCACAGCTGACCCCTCATCAGGGGAACACAAATAAAATCACACCACAGAACATACAGTCCTGTCTAGGTAAAGTACCCATTAAAAGGGAACAAATTCCATTCTGGTTAGCACAAAAAATCACTCAAATAGAGGCGGTATTTCCAGATACCACCCCTGTGGAGAAACAAAGAATTCTGACTATCTGTCTCCCAATGGGGATCGCACCACATGTGGAGGACTGTGACACTTGGGGTACAGTCTTTGCTTCCATTTACACAAAAACACATGGTGTTCCCTCCATGGCGGTAATACCAGAGGTGCTAAAACAGATTCAAAATGAATACGGTCCAGAACCTGCTTTAACTCTGGGTATGAAATTACTGAAAGACTTCAAGCAGGTCTCGGCAATATTACTAGCAAACATAAAAGGGGAAGCAGCAAATGTGGCGATCCGCCAAAGATTGAAGGAAACAGATATAGCAGACCAACCATTTGAACTTGCCAGAATCATAGAAAAATCCTATGAAGAACTAGGAAGAGATAGTTTGGGTGGGAAACCAGTGAAACCCCAACTAATAGAAAATCCTGAAAAGGTATTTATTAAAAATAATCTAAACACTTCAAAAAAGAACTGGGATGGAAATAAACAATCCACTCCCAAAGAAAAAAGATTCCAGTCCAGAGGAAGGTCTCCTCGGCAGAGAGAAAGATCTCCGGACCAAGGACACAAGTCTCCCCAGAGGGAGCCCTCTGAGAAAAAATACAACCTTAGAAATAGGGATAATTTGAAGAAACCTGATAGATATCAAGATATTGATACACGTCCCTCTCGATCTTTTCAGACTTCCTCGCAGAAATCAGAAAGAAGAGGACGGTCAGAACACAGGGAAGAGCACGTCAAGTCCAAAGACAAAGAACCTGCTCATCAAAGTAAAAAGTTACAATTTCCAAAGAAGAAGGTAGCCAGCATTAAAATAATCAAACATGCCGAGGATCCTGAGGACTCAGCTGAAAAACGGAGAGTGGGCTCAGACAATGCTAGACAGCGCAGCAGAAGTGAGCATAGCTCGCAAGATCCTGATGAATTATTTGGAGACAGTGGACACGAATGAGTACATTCAGGTGGAAACTGCAGATACCAGAGTTAGCAAACCTCATAAAATATATGAAATAACTTTGCGTATAGAGGGAGATAAGACTAGGAAAATAAGGGGTCTATTTTGGGATAATCTCTCCAAGGGCTATGACATCCTTCTAGCTGAAAAAGACTGGCCACCAGAGTTTGTCAGGGAGTGCCCTCATGGCGAAGAAATGATTATGCCTGCCTTCTCAAATCATATTCCAATCATAAAAAATATACACTTGCAAGAAAGTGGGCAGTAGCCCAGGCTCCTGCACTATATAAAAATCATGTGGGATGGGATGAGGACTCTCCTCCTGACAAGATCCAGTTAAAATCTCAACCAACTGCACAGAGGCAGTACCCAATTAAGCAAGAAGCTAAAAAACAGGTCAGGGAGATCTTAGATCAACTTGAATACCAGGGGGTGATTGAAACATGCACCTCACAAATGAACAATCCTTTGTTTCCTGTCTCCAAACCAGATGATTCATATCGTCTAGTTTTGGACTACAGACACCTTAACTCATGCTGCAAAACGTTTGCAGTACAAAACTCACACAGTGCAGCACTAATGAATAGCATAGTGCGCAAAAAATACAAAACAACATTAGACATCTCTAATGGATTCTTTTGTCAAAATATAGCACCAGAAAGCAGATATTTGACCGCTTTCTCAATAAATGGCTCGCAGAAAATTTCTGTCGTTTGCCCCAAGTGTTCAAGAACAGCCCAGGATTATTCTCAGCAAGAGTAACAGAGTTACTACAAATGTATGATGATGAGGCATTATCTTATGTCGATGACATCTATCTAACAGACGATGACTTGGATACTCACTTGAAAAGAGTGAACACCATAATACTTGGTTCGCAGCAGAGGGTTATAAATTCAACTTCAAAAAGTCAAGAATTGCCCATCTGACTGTCCTATTTTTAGGATATGAATTATCAAGTGAAGGCAAAAGCCTGGCTAAAGATTTCCTAGAGAAATGTGCTGTAATCCAAGCACCTAGAACACTAAAAAACTTACAATCAATTCTAGGTTTCCTAAATTTCGGAAGAACTTACAATATAAATTATGCGGAGAGGGTTAAACCCCTCTATGATCTAATAAAACCAGATTTTAAAAGAATCAACTGGACTCAAAAACATACAGAAATTTTGAGATCTTTACAAACAGACATGTTAGTTAAAACAAAACTGCAAACACGCGATAACACACGCAACCTTGTGATTCGAGTCATCCCAGGAAGATGCGGATTCACATACCTAACCTCTAATGAGGGAGAAACGGTACCAATAGCATACAAATCGCATTTGTACACAAAAGCTGAAATGAAATTCAGCCCAACGGAAAAAATTCTAACCGCGGTACAGACTGCTGTAGCGAAAGAAAGAGCCCTGGCACAAGGTAAACGAATAATCATCGTGACACCAATACCAGCCCTGGAGGCGGTAACAAAGGCAAGCATTCCGAATGCTAAAGCACTACATCCGAGATGGATACAGTGGGCTAATTCCCTTGCTGCAACAGACGTGGTATACGAATTTGACCCTAATTTAAAAACACAAGAATTTCTCCAATATGAATTCGAATGTCCTCTGCCGACTGAAATACTGCCTCTAGAACACTACGGCTGTATAATATATACGGACGGATCAGCACAGCCCGCAGTTGGGGGTAAACAAGCTTACAGTGCTGCGTGCGCGATTGTTAAAGGTCGCTGGCACGAAGAAAAATTTAAACCACTGGTTACTAAAACACAATCTCTAGGAGATTGTACAGCTCAGCGAGCTGAATTACTAGCATTTAAGATGGCGCTTGAAAATACCAATCGCGAATTCCCCACACTCATAGTGTGCGATTCATATTATTGCGTTAAGTCTTATAATGAATACTTACAGATCTGGGTTCAGAACGGTTTTAAAGATGCAAAAGGTGGCACAATCAAGCATAAAATGCTTTGGGAACAAATAGTTCTTTTACGAAAAGAACTACAAAAGACTCACGTGATCCTGACACTGAGTCATCAACGTGATGGCGTTCACGTTGCAGGGAATTCATTGGCTGACGAGGCCGCGAAGGCAGCTGTGCAAACGGCTTCCGTAGCTGCCATCACCCGGTCAAAAATAAAAATAGACAGCGAAATATTACCGGCTGTCTGCGCTACGGTAAAAAATGCGATAGAAACACTCCCGAAAGGCTTTCCAGTAAAGTACTCATACATAACTGATGCTAATAACGTTCCATTTGCTCGAATCCCTGGAGTGGGGGATAGGGCAATTCCGAACATGGAACATAGGTTAGGACTCATTATAACGGCACAAGAAGGGCTCGCTTCTGTACATACTGGCGTTTCAGCCAAGGTATCATTATTAAAACAAAGATACTGGTGGCCACGAATGAGAAAACAAACTAGGAACTATGTTCTAGAATGTGAAATATGTCAAAGAATGAAGGTATCAACAGTGAAACGACCAGCCCAGACGCCCCTTCTAATCTCAGATAAACCATTAGCTTGTGTTTACCTGGACCACTGCGGTCCCATACAAAGGGATGGTAACTATAAATATATCATGGTCGCAGTGGATTCATGCACGAGATTCATATGGATGTGGCCCCAGCGATCGGCTGACGCCAGAACTGTTATATGTGACTTTGTAAAACCAAGCACATTTGCTGATGATTGGGACTTTGAAAGTATTAATGATATGATGTCTGATCTAGTAATGTCAGCTAAATTTACAGAACATGATTATTTGCAAGGTTCATCTAATTACGATCAAATGTTTTGTTACAACCATTATGGTAACCATTATCTGCATAAATCTACTCAATCTAGAAATGTTTGAAATTTTAACCAATGGGAACATTGTGCAACTCCACCAAAAGGCAGTTCAAAAACATATTTTGATAAATATTCATACTTTTCAGGGTTCAACACAAGTAATGCAGAATCATTTTATTTCAAATTGTTAAATAAGACAGGAGTGAAAACCATGCTTACAAACACAAAATTGATATATTCAGACTCATTTTTTGAAGAAATGAATACATTCGGTTTTGATTTCTGGAACAATAACATTGAAACGAAAACGATCTGGGGCACAAAAGATTGGCAAGTGCAAGGTATAGAATCATTATTTAGAGCCTGCATGATCCCAGAACAAATTATATTCTTGAATGATACAATTCAACAGACATCCTGTCTTGGCCTAGCCAAAATTAAAGACTTAAATAAACCGTCTATTCCAAAACCAACACCTAACAGTAATAGCACTACGGAGGTTGAGATAGACGTATCCCATATTTTAAACCAAAACAGAATACATGCTGATTGGAAACAATGGTTGATCTGGCCCACAGACACAAATAACTGTCAAGACAGATTCCTGAACAAAATACAGGGGTTCACATTGACCAGGCCAGACCCAAGATACTCCCAGAGACAACATCCAGGGATTGTAACTACTTACAGTGTAGGGAAACTCTGCCTTCAATGGCTACAAACATCCACACTGTCAGAAATTAAGCAACACTTAACTTTACTTAAAGAAGGTGCTGACTTGCCTGATTTCATCATGGGACCACGCAAACAGCGTCTAAAACGTTTCATAGCGGCCTCTATATATCCAGCTTACAACGAAGCTTGGAAAGTAACTCAAATTGAGACAGCAGAAAAAATACGGGAAATTGACCGTGTTAATTTGGAAAAATCACTTTCTGTTGTGGACAATGGGTTAATGACTGTCTTCCAGAATATATTCACTGGACAGTATTGTATCTTCTGCAATCGATATAATAGAACAAGACTTACTGATGTTGCAACACGGTCAGTCTCAATTGCGTTCTATTGTACAGCTTGGCTGGACGTTACAAAATCTGCGTTCAGGCTATGTGCCTTGGCGTTTAATCAACACAACGTCACTATTTAATATCTTTAACCTTACTGATAAACAAATCAGTTTGGCACAAAAGGGTGCTGACTATACAATTCTGAGCATTGAAAAACTTGAGAGATTACCATTGACAATGTCAGAACGACCGGTCATCGAATGGATAATACATGGGATAATAAATATTCCGATAACAACTTTCCAGTTTCAATACTGCCAAAAATATATACAGGCAGGCCAGTATGAAAGGTTGGGTAAAGAATACATTAAGTCCACATGGAACTTGCCCTATACACACACATGTGTCAGTAACAACGGACAGAGTGTATTTCTTAGTGGTAATAATTGTGAAAAATCACTAAGTGGCATACTTCTGTGTCAGGGTATTAGTTTGCATGGGGCCTGTGAAGGGACTTCAAATAACCTTTCATGTCACCAGTTAGGCACACCTGCAACACAAATAGAACCATTCTTTAGAAGACTTTTGAACGGGAGTTACATTCTAATTGTAGATCACAGATGTTGTGGCTTGCTGCCAGGAAAACCTTATCTCGTAAGCGTGACTTCCAGGGTCATGTGCTGTGAAAGAGTATTGTTCCCGAATGATGCTCCAGACCGGGAGGGAAGGTTATGGCCCAGTTTAAAAATCTCTTCTATTCGAATTGATACTTTAAGCAGAATGAAGACTGTGCTCCAACAGACGCCAACCCAGTTGACGTCATCAAAAGAAACGTATGATCTCCAAGTTGCAAGGACAACGGCAGAGATTCATTCAATGTTATCAACGAATTAACCCCTACACTTCGCAGAAATGCTGAACGAAATCTTAAATATTTCTGATACAAGTGGTATCGCAAGTGTATTTAAGACAGTTTTTTCACGCGCTTTAACCCCATTCAAAGCGATCCTGGGTATTTTTCCAAATTTGGTCCATTCCATCTTTGGCGGACTTCCACTCCTGTTGGGACTCGTAGCAGGCATTTTATTCTTGCTACTCTTGCTTCGTTATGGCAAGCCATGTCACAGACAAGACTCCAGCTACAATGGAAGAAACGATCCTAGCTATCCGCTACCGGGACCGCATAACTAAAGTCCTTGGCTTAGCCCGGCTACGAGATCTGAATATGACCTGGTTTCTTTCATTCAGACCCATCTGGCAGAATTGTGTTATGCCTGTATTAAGGTGCATGCTATGCAGCGAAGAATGCGTGTTGGACACCTGTCTTACACTACAATCAGAAGTACCATTGGATGCAGATACTTTGTTGGGTCCAGTAAAGGCTCATGCATTGTGCTGTCCCCAGCGGCTACCTATCCTGATGACGGCATTCGTGGAAACTTCACCACTACGATTGAAGGGTAGTGAAGTACAAAATGAAGGCAGCATCGACCAGGTACGACCTTCTGTAAGCAGTTCTGATCAAACCATCAGTGAAAGCAATCATGCGCGTGACTGCATGGTAGCGACATTTTCTAACCTAGTCGAACTTTCACCAGAAGCTGTAGACTGTTTTTTCGAGAATCTGTCTGAAATGATGTTTTCACCGGAACAGAGAGAATGATTTTAAACAAACTTGCACACGGCGTTCCCTGCACTCTGAATTTGGCCTTCAGTCTTTTGAAAACAAAGTGACTGTGAACTATTTTTTCTCTTCTCCCCTGAATAGCGAAAACTTTTTTCCAATTCCAAAATATTAACCTTTTTGGCACTTATCTTCTGCTTAAAGTAAAACTATTCTTAGAGAACAGAACTTCTATTCTTAGGAATACTAGAGACATTACATTACCTCAACCTCTAGTTTATATGCAATTAATTGTGTTTATATGTGATGAGATGGTCTCGCAATTTTTTTTCTGTATCAAGAGCCATTTCATGTGTAATTTCGCAAATCATTCATGCTGATATAAAATATGCATCTCCTTATTGAATGATTATACTGCTTGAATGCATACAGTACCTATACTCATTTCGTGCATTTCGCATACACCATTTTTCAAATACGAAAATGTTTTTGGGGTGGTTCGGTATACACATGCACTGTTAGTTATGTTTACTATTGCTTAGGTTAGTAAATATGTACATAAATTCGTGGAGTGGGTGTAGTGTGTTTTGACGCGCTGAGAGAGACGCTGCCTTTTCTCCTGCCGAGAAATCCAGCCTCCGGCGTTTCCAGCCGCCCTCGCGGGTAACTGGGATATCGAGTCCTGAGACAGAGATACCAACCCTCCAGCCTTCTAAATCCCAGGTACTGAACTGACTAACCCCTTACAGAGAATTCTTGAGTCAGATTCTTGGCAAAACAAACTTAACTTAAACTGCTACTTACTTACTCCCTCCCAAGTATTCGGCTTAGGTCAGGTACACCGGGGTAGGCGTAGTTAGAAGCACCAGTTGAGTACGATTAGTCAATGTATATATGTATGTATATCTTTTATCCATTAAGTATCATATGGCTAAGAAACCATATAAATGCTTTTACAGTATTATTTTATAATTCTGTTTTTACTGTATGCACTTTACTTAACTATAAGTATTGCAATATTAGCGATTCATTTCTCTTCTATGAGAAAAGAGACTGATCAATAAATAACATCTTTTTATTGAAGCACGCCCATCTCTTATTTCTCTACAAACTGGTGAAACTAAGAATGCACGTACTGACTGAGTAAAATAGTTGTCTTTTGTTTTCACACGACTCTAGAGATATACTCTTGATTAGGGGAGAGCAAAGTTGTCATGTTCTATGGTTGTCATAAACTAAATCCCTTCTTGTCTATCCAGGGAGGTTAAACTCCTCCTTGCCTATTCGAGAAAGTTTCTAGTGAACTCTGAGCTAGCTGGCACACATAACTTTAAGTCTAATATCGTCAGTAGAAGACCTAGTTAACACCAGTCCTACGTCTATACTATTGAAGATATTATTCCAATGCGCAGAGCCTATTGGGATAATAGGAACTACACTACAGAATTGCTGGGGCTACTCTAAACAACCAAAGGTTAGAACGTAGGAGGTCCACGGGAGACGTGTGCAGTGTCTAAACACAGCCACGGGTTACCATTGACTTTCTATGGGAAACAAACAAGTTACAATTTTACAGTTTAAGGATACTTCAGAATAGACTACGATGGAACCCTTTTAGACTTAGACACTAGGAGGGCCAATACCCTCAAGACTACCAGAGTACTTGTGTTACCTCACCCACGGAAGCCGGGTGCATAGGTGTCTTTTGATGTCGGGTTTCGTCGTCGATTTCAATGGAGAGCTGCAAAGAAGTGCTGCAGGCGACCAGAGGAAAAGTGTCCAGGTGGATCGAAGATCTGGAGAACCTGAAAGCAGAAGGGACAGAGTCTGGGTCACTTGCCAGTGACCAGGATGGCGATGGAAAGCTGCCAGTCGCTGTCGGGTGACTTCAGATGAAAAGGTGAAGTTTGTCTCTTCAGCCACGAGGTGCAGGAGGTGTCGACGACGACCAGGAGCTGGATTCGAGCTGTCCCACCAAGGATCTAGTTGACTGCGGTGTCGGCATCCGGATTAGACCCAACAAGCCTTGGCAAACGCAACCCACGCAGGATGTCGAGATTGGCTTTATTGCAGACCAGCAACATCTGGGTCACTTCTCCTTTGTAGGGGTGCTGGAGCAAGCCTGAAGCAACCAGGAAAGCTAGTTAAGATTTAAAAGGAAGTCTTCCGGGGGCTCACTAGCCAACGGACTAGGAACCGGGAAGACGTGTCGAGCTGAATTGCAAAAACGGGGCCCACGGGACACTCGTGGAGTGTGGGCCTCTGAGCTCCGGTGCAAATGGTGCTCGGGTCTGGGGCTTCAAGCACCCCAATGCACAACTTCGAGATACCTCGTGAAGTGAGTGCAGCTTTCAAAATGCAGGATGTCCAGGAGTTCCGGTCCCACGTCTCTCGTGTCCGCCACAGATCTCAGCTTTGTTGTGAGCGAAGGTCGGGTCAGAGATGACTGGAAGTCCGTGTCCTGTGTCGCAGATTCTTCGGGATCCGGCGGGAGCCTCGAAAATGCAGACCGGCAAAGTTGCTGTTGGTGCCTGTTTGAACAGGGTGGTCACTCCTTGACCACATGGGAGATATCTTCCGTCTTCCAGTCGAAATGGAATGTCGAAGGTCCAGGATATATGTTTCAGAGTTTCGTCCAGGGTAATCTAAAGTCCTAGGGACTGGGTTCCTATACTTATACTAAGTTTAGGGGCTGGACTACCTTTAAGGTCCCTCCTATGGGTCGACCTGAGAAGGGGGTGGTTACACCCCTTTCCCTTTGTCCAGTTTCGTGCCAGAGCTGGGGCAGAATGCCCCAGCAACCGGTTGGTACGGGGAAATGCATGGAGCACCTAGTGTGCCCCAGGCAGTATCTGGAAAGCATTCACTGAATGCAGCCCTCCCTGCCCCAATACACAAAAGCCTGTCTGGGGAGGTGCCAGCACCTCCCTGGACAGGAAACCTATTGTCCAGGCCTCCCCTGTCGGAGGGGGGGGGGGCCTGTCGGAGTTTCGTCCAGCAGCAGGAGGGCAGACTCGTGTCTGTGGCAGCAGCATCCATTTTGTGATGCTGAGGCTCTGTTTAACTTAGTAACTACATGTCTTCTCCCTCTAGAAGGGTGGAATGCTACCCCCGCCGACAGGACTGGAGGGGGGGGGGGTGGTATTCCAAAGTGTTTGACACCTTACACGACATGTTTTGATAAAGCCAAACCAAAGTTAGCATTAACAGCGAGGATTATAATGCACTTAAGAGTATATGGTATGGCTATATCATAGATCAGCTATAAGGAGATGGTTCCGAAAGCTGCAGAGGGGCTCAGCTCATGCTAGGGCACCCTGTCACATAAAACTAAGCACTCTGCCTCCAGGATTGTCAAGGCCTGCCATAGGAGTAACTTATAGGTGTATATGTGTCTAAATATGTATATAGATATGGGTAAACTATAACTAAGTAAGTGTTTGGGGCTCCACTGGACTCTGTGCACTCTATACCTCATTTTGGTATAGTATATACAAAGCCAGCTTTCTAGAGCGTGCACATGGATTGTAGAGAATCTGCAGTAGTCTGTAGGCAGTATGCAAATTGCAGAGGGTTTTGTAAGGAGTTTACAGAAGCTTTTGCGATTGCAGACAATATAGAATGGGCAAATTGCTTGCAGGGGAATCTGCAATAGGTCTGCAAACATTCCACACAGTATGCAGTGTACCAAGGGTTTGGAAGGAGTACAGTAGGCACAATGGGTTTGTAGGGAGTCTGACTGCAGGGGGCAGTGAGTCTGCTGAGAAGCCCTACAGGGAATCTGCAGTGGGATCGCACTGTGCTGGCAAGCTCTCATTATCCGCTCTCACACCTTTACAAAATGAGCCTTTCAACTTCAGGCCTGGTTCTGTGCATCAGCGTGGGCTGCATATGATTCAATGGCATGTTCTTAATAATTCTTACATAAAGCATGGAACAAAAGACAGCTGCAGCCGATGAGCAGCTCCCCAAATTGGACACCAATGCGTATTAAACTAACAGTTCAGTTCCAAGGACAGCCGTCTAGCCTAACAGGCTGCTGTCCACACCCCACCAGGGCATACTTTTCCATATTGACCAATCTGCCCTGCACTATGTCAGGGATACCCTGTGAGCTACTCTAGTGGAAAAGAATCGCTGCCTTGTGAGGGGTCCTCGATAAATGGACTCAAGTTATCATTGGAGGCCAGATATCAATGTTGTGTATTCCTTGCTCTGAGCTACGCAAGATGGCGTCATCGTGCAGTGTCTTGCATGGCAAAAAGAGATGTACTGAGACTAAGGTCTAATAGATATTGGGGGCTTTTAAAAGATCAGGAGTTGCACTGCATCCACGTAAAAAGAAGCAGCAGAACTGAATCAGCATTTGTCGAAGGTGGACAAAACAACATATGGATGTGAAGATTTGGATGACAGATATCAGAGATTTGTATAGTTACCACCATTCTAACCTTGGTCACTGAAGTGGATCTCCTGAAGAACAACTTGAAAGCCTCAAAGATTTGTGTTCTAGGGATTCCTTCTTTTCTGATGCAGAGGATTTACATACGGAGGTACATTTCTTTGTGAAAACACCAATTCTGAGGATTGTGGATTTGTACCCGTGGTTGTTGTGCATGACAATGGACTGCTTACTAGAGGTCTGCAGGAGTAGACCACAAAGAGTGGACCCTTCTGGTGGACTTGTACAACCTAAAAGCAGAGAGTGGATCACGCGTATAGTGAAAAATTAGGTAAATCTTATGGTGAAACAATCCTGGGCACGCTTCTTTTTAGAGCCCCTCGCTTTTGTATTGGACAACACTATGATTAATGAGGTAGTCATGAAAGGAAAATGCTACTTACCCAGTATGCATCTGTCCTCGTTCATGGATTTGGACCTGAAATCAGCAACCAACATCTATAAAGGAAGCTGGGCCATAAATGAACAAGGGAAAGTACCAGATGCCATTTGGTTTAATCCAGATTTTGTCTCCAAGGGAAGACACAACATACTCAACAGAGGCAACATACTACGGCTGCTATCCCATATCCCCTCTCTGGCAGACGTGGCAAGCTCAGACCTGGTTTCGATTGAATTCATAGATGCAGACGGCACTGGTAGGGGAAAAACGAAAGCAACCTGGGCCTCCAGAGCAATATCTCAGAAAATCCTATCTGAATCAGAGATATTCTAAAACTGGGGTATCACGATAAATCCATATATAAAGCCAGGATACCTGGATATACTCAATCCAGTAGCAAAGCTGGAGTCCAGGGACAATGTAAGCAGCCTCAGAACTTCTGTTCTTAGAGGAGCGGTAGGGCCATGCAGAACAGGTAATGACAATCATATTGAAGCTACTCGATGGAACGGAGCTGATAGGGCAGCTCCAATCGAGCTGCCAGATCTAAGATGGATTGCGAGAACAATAAAAAATAACAATTGACAAACTGGCCTAAACCCACATGAAAGCAAGCATGACCCACTGCGCATATGCTCGTGGAATATCAATGGCCTTGCCGCCAAAATACCACTCAGAATTCATAGATTATATAAGAACATTCGATATAGTGGCACTACAGGAGACATGGCTTGCTGAACCACCACATCTTCAGGGGTACCTACGCTTTTACTCATTTGCAAAAAGGACAGCTAAATATGGGCACTTGCAAGGCGGCCTAGCAATATACGTAGCAACTACAAGTTTTGCTACAATAAAAGAAATTGGGCCTTCTACTGCAGCAATATTGGCATATTGGCAGTCAAGCTACCTTTAGTACAGCCGGAACCAGGCAAAGCTGATACTGACTGCATCCTGATTAATGCCTATGTTCACCACAAAAGGAAAAAAAATGCAGCCAAGGAACTATACAACTTCTTGGAAGAGCGCTTTATGGGAAGTTCAACAACAAATCTTGTACTCACCGGGGATTTTAATCTCAACCTCATGGGCACTTCACAAGAAGATGTAACCATAGCTCAAAATTCAACCTGGGATATACTATCACAAGGGAAACTGCAAACATCTAAAGGAAGAAGATTAGGATCCCAGGGCCAGATGTAGGTAGGGAAAATTTACCGATTCTTATTTACCGATTCGGTAAATAAGAATCGGTAAATAAGAAGGGGGGAGTCACGAGATAGATGACTCCTCCTTTCGGTGATAGTGCGCATGGGCATCGACTCCATTGTTAGATTGTTTTCCCGCAGAGGGTGAGAATGGAGTGAGTAGGAGTAGAATAGAGATGTCCATGGGTAGTTATCTAAGTTAGATAGTACTGGAACAGATACATACTGGGTAAGTAGCATTTTCTGTTCGAGGAATGTGAGCTGTAGATCACATGCTATGCATAGACTATACAACAGTAATTTCCCAAAGCGGTGGGTAACCTGTAGATGTTGCAGTAGTTTCAAATCGTGTACGTAAATCTGCCTGGCTCACATTAGCTTGTTGTCTGGCTAACACATCTACTCAATAGTGTTTTGTGATTGTGTGTGGTGTAGTCCATGTTGCAGCTTTACATATGTCATCTATGGAAATGCTTCCTAAGAAAACCATAGAAGCCCCCAGTTTGCAAGTAGAATGCGCTCTGGGGGTATTGGTAAAGTTCTCTTAGCTTTTGCATAACTTATCTGAATACATTTAACTATCCCTCGTGCAATACCGGATGTAGATATGGGATTGCCTTTGTGTGGTGGAGCAAAAGCCACAAAGAGTTGTTTAGCGTTACGAAAAGATTTTGTTTTTTCTATGTACTACATCAATGCTCTTTTTACATCCAAAGTGCATAGAGCATGTTCTGCAACAGAATCTGGTGGGGGAAAGAACAAAGGCAACTCAACAGATTGGTTGATGTGGAGGGCAGAAACTACTTTAGGTAAGAATGTTGGATTAGTACGAAGAACCACTTTGTTTAAGTGTACTTGTAAAAATGGTTCTTCTATGGTTAATGCCTGAAGCTCACTCACTCTCCTGAGTGATGTGACAGCAATGAGGAAAACTAGTTTCCAAGTGAGAAACTGTAGTTCACATTTATGTAAAGGCTCGAATGGTGGACCCATTAGCCTGGTAGGGACAATATTAAGATTCCACGCTGGGGCTGGTGGAAGTCTTGGAGGAATAACTTTTGTGAGCCCTTCCATGAAAGCTTTAATAGCAGGCGCTCTGAAAAGGGACAGGTGTTTTCTGTTTTGAAGATAAGCCGCTATTGCAGCAAGATGCAAGTGTATAGATGTATACGCTAAATTTGAACGTTGTAAATGTAGCAGACAAATTATATTTTGAGTAGAAGGATCAAGTGGATTGGCGTGGTTGTTATTACAATAAATAACAAACCGCTTCCATTTTGCTGCATAACAAGTTCTTGTAGTAGGTCTTCTAGTCTCTTTAATAATATTCATACAGTCTGGTGGGAGATTTAGATAACTAAACTCTATGACTTCAGGTGCCAGATTGCAAGATTGAGCGGTTTGGGATCTGGATGTCTTATCTCTCCATGGGTCTGCGTGAGGAGACTGGATGTGAGATGTAGTTTTTGATGAGGAACTACTGATAGTTCCAAGAGGGTAGTGAACCAAGGTTGGCGAGCCCAAGTGGGAGCTACTAGGATTAATGTGAGGGAGGTTTGCCTGAGCTTCCGAACCACTAGTGGAATGAGTGGGAGAGGCAGAAAAGCATAAGCAAATATCCCTGACCAGTTCATCCATAGAGCATTATCCTTGGATAACGGCTGTGGATACCTGGAGGCGAAGTTTGGGCATTTTGCGTTTTGGTGCGTGGCGAACAGATCTATGTCTGGAAAGAACCACATCTGAAAGAAGGGGAGGAGAACTTGAGGGTGAAGTTCCCATTTGTGAATTTGTTGTCTCGGTCTGCTAAAGAGATCTGCAACCCGATTGTCCACTCCCGGGAGATGTTCCGCTAGGAGATAAATGTTGTGATGAATGGCCCATCTCCAAATGTTTTGTGCAATGTGTGGCAGTTGGGAGTGTGTGTTCCTCCCTGTTTTTGTATGTAATACATTGCTGTCATTTTGTCTGTTCCTATCCGAACAGTTTTGCCTAGAAGGTGGGTTTGAAAGGCTTTGAGCACTAAAAGTAGTGCTAACAGGTCCAGATAATTGATGTGGAGAGACTTTTCCTTTTGACTCCACAATCCTTGAATTGTGAGAGTTTGGAGAGGAGCTCCCTAACCAGTGAGTGATGCGTCTGCTGTTAGCATCGTCTGTGGAATATGGTTGATGAAAGGCCGCCCATTAGTAAGGTAGTGTGGATTCCACCACTGCACTAAGTGATGAGTGTGGCCGTCCACCAACACCAGATCTGTTAATAGACCGCAAGACTGATTCCACTGACGTGCTAAGCATTCTTGAAGGGGACGCATTTGTAGTCTTGCATAAGGAACTATCATGATGCAAGATGCCATCATTCCTAATAGTTGCAAGAATACCCAAGCTGGTAATGAGTGATTGGGTTGAAATTTGGAAATGAGAGCCTGAATATTGTGAATTCTGGCTGGATTGGGATAGGCTAGAGCTTTTTGAGTATCTAGAGTTGCCCCTAGATAAGCTTGTGTAGTGGAAGGCTGAAGATGGGATTTTGCCAGATTGACTGTAAATGAGAGGTTGTGCAGTAAGAGTACTGTTTGAGTGTGCTGTAGGTACTTTGGAGAGAGTGCTGGCTTTGATAAGCCAGTGGTCTAAATATGGGAAGGCATGAACATGTTATCTTCTGAGATGCACAGAGACTACTGCTAGGCACTTGGTAAATACTCTGGGAGCAGTAGTTACTCCGGATGGAAGTACCTTGAATTATTAATGTTGGCCCGCTATTCCAAATCTGAGGTATTTGCGATGAGCGGGATGTATTGGAATACGGAAGTACTTGTCCTTTAAGTCCAAAGTGGACATAAATTCACCTTGTTGTAACAGAGGAAGTACCTGTTGGAGAGTGACCATATGGAAGTGATCTGATTGAATGTAGAGGTTTAATTCTCTGAAGTCTAAATAGGTCTCAGAGAACCGTCCTTTTTGGGAATGAGAAAATAAAGAGAGTACACCCATGTCCCCTGATACTGTAGTGGGACAGGTTCTATAGCTCCTATTTCCAGAAGAGATTGTACCTCTTGTTTGAGTAGATGTAAATGTTCTGGAGAAAGTTTGTGTGATCGTGGTGGAATGTTTGGAGGGTTGATGTACGCCCCATGCAGTAACCAGATTGATTAGCTTGTAAAACACAATTGTCTGATGTGATTGAACTCCAGACTGGGAAAAATTGATAGAGACGTCCCCCGACAGGAGTGGGATGATCGGGGAAAGGGGAAATAAGTCATTGCTTGTTTGCGGCTGGGGAAGTACGTGGTGTATTACCTCTTCCTTTGCCACTGTTTCCACGAAATCCACATAAAAAATAACCTCTGATAGAAGATGACTGACTATTGCCTCGGTAGGAGGTAGAGGACCCTTCAGTACAAATGGACTTTGAGCCTCCCCTATAAAAGGATCGGCAAAATGATCCACGATTAGATGGTGTTTGGAGCGCTCCCATAGATTTGGCTACTTCAGTGTCCTTCTTCATTTTCTGTAATTAAGTGTCAACCGTAGGACCAAATAAATGCTCCTTATCAAAAGGTGCACTTAAAATAGAAGTTTGGACTTCTGGTTTAAAGCCTGACACTCTAAGCCACGCTTGGCGTCTGAGAAGAATGCTGGTGTTAATAGCACATGAGGCAGTGTTGCTGCATATAGAGCACACCTGATTGATTATTGGAATTAAGTTTCCCTTCCTGAATGAGGTCATGAGCCTTGGATTAATGTATGTCAGGCAGATATTGCATCAGTTGCTCTAGCTCATCATAATGAGCTCCGTCATATCTTGCCAAGAGTGCTTGTGTGTTAGCTATGTGCCAGTGGTAGGCTGCTTGTGCTGCTACTCTCTTGCCTGAGGCATCTACTAATTTAGATTCCTTGTCGGGAGGCGGAACGTCTCCTGTTGACTGAGAATTTGCCCATTTCCGAGCACTTGAAACCACTAACGAGTCTAGTGGTACCTGACCTCTAATAAAAATTGGCTCTGTAGGAGCCGTCTTCTATTTCTTGTCCACTCTAGGTGTGAGTATCCTAGCCCGCACTGGATCTTTGAACACCTCATCTGCATGTATTAACATACCCGTAAACATGGGAAGTGTATGTGTAGTTTTTTGTGATGCACTTAGTGTCTCAAATAGTAAGTCTTCCTCAAGAGGTTCCTTATGGAGTTGCACCCCATGATACTGTGCAGCTCTATTAAGCAATTATGTAAACCCCACATTATCATCTGGAGGAGAAGGCCTAGATAGATATAGATCTGGATCACTGTTGTCATTAGAATCCATGTTATAATCTACCCAAGGGTCTGGAGCATAATCTTGTGGTACATCCACCGTGTTCGTCATCATCTATAGCCCCATCCCCATCATCGTGTTGAAGTGGAGATTGTGGCTGAGGGGAATTTGTGGGTGTTATAAGAAGGTTAGGGTCAATAGATGGAATAGGTGAAGAAGGGGAAAGTAGTGGAGGAGAAGTATTAGTCCCCATATTCTTTCTCTTTAGAGGGATGTGGTAATATTCCTCAACTCCTGGTTTTCTTCACTGTGGCAGTTTAGCAGAAAGGTGACCAGTTTTGGGTTAATAACCAGCTGCTTTTGTTTGGGGTCCATGTCATCAGGCGGAACGTCCAAACTGAGCTCCTTGGATGGAGGAGGAACCGACTTATCGTTTGGAGCCATAACTTTTGACGTCGAAGGTTTCGGTGTCGACGTTTTCGGAGCCGAGGATTTTTGTGCATGAGATTTCGGCTCTAATGATTTAGGTTGCAAAGTGTGTTTCGTGCCAAAGTTTTGGAGGGATCAGTTGTCTTATGTTTCGGTGCCAAAGTCTTGTGCTCGTGCAGTTGTGGAATAGGTTCGATACACGAAAGGAAGAAACGCAATCGATTAACAATACAGGTGAGGGTAGTGCATTGCGCACCGAGGGGACCCCGAGAATGGTGTCGAACCGGAGCACAGCAATTAACGTCCGAACACGATGACGGAAAAAAACAATCTAACAATGGAGTTGATGCCCATGCACACTATCAATAAAAGGAGGAGTCACCTACCTCCTGACTGGAAAGACTTGTTCGAAGAAAAACAAAGTGCACACGTCCGGGCCCAACACCAGATGGCGATCTATGCATAGCATGTGATCTACAGCTCACATGCCTCGAACTTTGTGATTTGAAAAACCCAAGGCTGACCTTAACTATCCAGCAGAGAAGAGCCAAGACTATTGACTATTGTGGTGGCATTGATCACTGACTGGTTCCAAAGAATTATGTTTTTAGTATGTAGTGTGTAGGGGCCAGACTGGTTAGATTTTCCCTTGAATGTCTGGTGGATGAAATGTATAGTTGTAAAACACCCCGATCAGATAGCCTGCAAGAACTATACCAGATGGACTTTAGCTGGGGGGGGGGGGGGGGGGGGCGACCAAGCATTTTATTTTATGATGTTTATTCATTGACGCTTTCCTTTTCCCACCTTTCTTTTCTATCCTAGATGATACAAAAGGCAGAGAGGAAAATTGAAATAACAGTTTTCAAGACTGTTGTGTTTTTGTATTATTGAGAAATCAGCTCTTAATCCAGATTTGCACCTAAACGTGCTTTTAGTTAAAATCGTTCTATCCTATTTTTTGTTTTAAAGAATTTGGGACGTAAATGCATTCCTCACTAAAAAAATAGGTGATCATGTGAACATGTCAGAAATCAGAACCCTGAGCTAGACTAGGGTTAAAATAAAAACCAAGTAAAAGCTAAATTGGGTTTATGCTCATCATATAGCCCATGGCAAAAGAAGGACATTTGTTTTAAAACGCAGATGCGCATTGGCACTTGGAAGATCGAACACAGGCTCTGCCATGTGTTGTGGAGGAAGAAGGTGAACCAACTAAGGATGGTCCCCAATAGCCCGTTCCAAAAGGTCAAGGAGGCTGTTATGTTTAACCGTGTCAAAAGCTGATGATAGGTCACAGAGCTTAGGAGGCAGGATTCATTTTGATCCAGCATTTTTAGAACATCATCTACTATGTGTTTTAGAGCCGATTCAGTGCTGTGGCCTTGGCTTGAGTCAGACTCGAATTGGTCGAACAGTTGGAACTGTTCTATGTGGTTGCTTAGTTGGATGTGAACACATTTCTCCAGGAGCTTACCCAGGGAGGGAATGTTAGTGTTAGGGCAGAAGTTGTATAGGTCTGTATTATCTGCCATATGTTTCTTCAGAATAGGAATTACTTGACTAAGCAATCTCCCTTTCCACCCAAAACCCCACACCTACCCTAAACCCTAAAATGTCCCTACCCACCAAAAACCCATACCCACATTAAGCCCTAAAAAACACTTGCCACCCAAAAACCCATACCCACCCTAAACCTTAAAAATACACTTGCCACCTAAAAACCCACATCAACCCGAATTACCCTTGCCACCCAAAACCCATACCCACCCAAAACCCTAAAATTACCCTTGCCACCCAAAAACCCACACCCACCTTGAACCCTAAAAATACATTTGCCACCCAAAAACCCATGCCCACCCTAAACCCTAAAATTTCCCTTGCCACCCACAAACCCATACCCACCCTAAAATTACCGCTGCCACACAAAAAGCTACACCCACCCTAAACCCTAAAAATACCCTTGCCACCCAAAAACCCATACTCACCTTAAACCCTTAAAAATACACTTGCAACCATATATATATATATATATATATATATATATATATACACATATATATAATCATGTAATACTTACCTTTAATACTTCCCAAAATACTTTCATTTTAATGTTTAATTTGTTATTACTAGTATACTTTTAAAGTTAATGCATTTACAACAAAATTCAAACACGTTTTCACATAATAAACACTATTTTAGAAAACAGTTTCCTAAAACTTACTTTGTTAAAAAAAATCCACTCCACGTACAAAACAATATAAAATACGCCCAGACGCCATTTTATCAACAGTAATACATCTGTCATATACAATTCAAGAGTGCCATCTACTAGCCTTATTAGGTAAATTTAAACTTAATAATATAGGTCGCTTTTAAGACTTGGTAGTTGTAAATGTATTAGTGGTTAAAAGACTTGTGATTCAGGTTCAAGTCGTTGTTAAGGAGTCATGGTTCAGGTCCTTCGTTGTCAAGGAGTTGTTGGAAAGGCTGTTTCCCTCAAATTGTGTCTTTCTGCATTAAGGCTACCATACTATCATGGTTTAGAGTCTTTGGTGAACCATTTTTTTAGCTTAAGAGGTGCAATAGAGTCTAGGATGTTCATCATGGAATTGTTATAATGGTCTTTGACCTCGTGGACATCCAACAATTCTGCCGGAGGGAGCAAGATGTTGCTACTGGCTATCAGAGCATTCGGATTTATATTTCTTAAGCTAATTTTCCAGTGCTTAGATATGTTTAGTTGGGCCTTATTAGATATCAACCCTCCTATGATGAGGAAGGTAATGCGGTGGTGGTCTGTCCAATCACATGGGACGATGGCTTTGAGTAGAATGGAATTGGGCTGGACAATGATTAGATCTAAGGTCGCACCCTTGTTATGAGTAGGACTGTCACAAATTTGGATTATGCTGAGGTAATCTAGGAAGGCTTATAGGCTGATCACTGCTGAGTCATTCTGGTCATTTCAGTAGAGGTTGAAATCTCCAAGGAAGATCTCGGTACAGTAATGTCCCGCATTGCTAGAGATGATTTCCAGGATTTGCTCTAGGAATGAAAGATTATCTCCTGGTGGATGATAGATCGCGTGCAGTTAGCATAAAGGTCTGTTGTTACTTGTAAAGTCGATGCAAAGGTATTCGCATGAGGAACGAGCAACGGTCTGTGACTGTTTCACTGCAAGATTGCTGCGGTGAATGCAAGCGATACCTCCCCTGTTCTATCAGTTCTGTCCATTCCCAGGACTTTATGCCCGGGAGGAACTAGAAGGACAATGAAAGGTAAGGAGGAATTGTTAAGCTAAGTTTCAGTGAGAATTATGAGGTCAAGATCATTTGTAAATATGAGGTCAGCGATGTCTGCTGCATGTTTAACATCTGATATGCAATTAAGTAACATGCATTTCAGATAAGATATAGTATCAACTCAAGTAGACTGAGCGATGGAGATTTGAGTGAGGTTTGAGTTAACAACATATCCCAAAGATTCACCATTACCTTTCCAATTCTTCACCTGTCACACTGATCAGGGATCAACGCTCTCACCCACCCTCTCTAACCTGTTCATAAAGCCACTAACTGAAATTCTTAAGCTATCTAACATCAACTATCACATGCACCTGAACCACACCCAATTGTGCTTGAAAATCCCTTCCATGAACATATACAATTTCTTAACACCACTCTGTTAAAAAAATAATAACTGGCTTGCATGCAACCACTTCAAACTAAGTGCTCAAAAAATGGAATTTCACTTAACCACCCAACCTAAACAGTCCTCGGATATCGGAGCATGGATGAAGCAACTAAAAGCTCTTCATTGCCTTTCACACATTGTAGATTCCACTAGATCACTTGGAATAACCTTCTACAAGAACCTGGACATGCAGGGGCACTTCCAATTGAGCAACCTGAGGAAAATTAAATCTTTCCTCCCGACTTCAACTCAGTGCTTCAATCCCTAGTTATTTCCAGGTTGAACTATGGAAGCACCACCCTCTGTGACCTACCTAGATCAATGTTGTCCTCTAATGGCCTCTCTTAACTTAACTCTGCTGCAAGGCTAATCACAGGATCTAAACGATACAACCACATCACTCCTGATCTACAGGCTCTAAATTGGCTCCCACGTGAAGCAAGGATTGAGATAAAAATCACGTATATGACCCATAAATCCCTACATCTTAACACCTTGGTGTACTTAGCAAAAAAACTGGAGCTATCCGGTGGCTGTAGATCTTCTAGAAGCTGCAGCACGTTATTGCTGAAACCACAGATAATCTGTAAAAAGAAAACTTTACAATAGAGCTTTCTCGGGTATTGCCCAGAAAATCTGGAATATCTGCCCCTGAAATCAGATTGAACCACTCACCTATATCATTTAAAAAGGAATCAAATGGTTTATAATGAACAAGTTCTTGCGCTAAGGCTCATGTACTTTAGTAGCCTACCATTTTAGCCTGCATTTGCTAAATCCATTTAAAGTATTGGACTTATATGATCATGTATATTTTGTGGGAGACTCGGTCCCTACAGTGGCCTATTGTCTCATTTTGGGACCAACCACATCCTGTTTCTCTTGATTTTGTTGTTCGTTTTGCTGTTTCTTCCTTCCTGACCACTTGTAAAGCGATCTGATACCCTCTTTTGTCATATTAGCGTTTGTAAAACTTTATAAATAAAATCTGTCATGGTAGGTGCAAATGATAAATGTGACCACATATTTGCTCTACAGATGCTGGTGGGACAGAAATAAGAATGCACACTTACAAGGGGCATGCAGTGTAAAAGAGCTCCATTTACTCAGTCATGTATTGTTTGGCTTAAAGTCATCTTTTTGGGTTTTGCGACAGATCATGACAACGTTCACTAGATGGCCCATACAATGTTCCTCTCAGTGACTTCTCAACACCTGTTATGCAACCCCATGGATCCAAAACTAACTGATCCGGAAGTCAAGCCTCGAAACACATGGAAGGCCTCGATCCTAAGCTACACCCTAAATATACTGCTGGTAGACATCTGGGACAGGAACCTTCCAGTCAGATAAAGCAACAGCGTGTCCCAAAGCTGACCCACTTGGAAACCAGAATGGTTTATCAGAAGAAGGCGGACGCCAATTCACGTGGCGATCAGGCATCAGCTGTCCAATGCGAGCAGCGGCCTCACTGACCTTACGCGCAGGCTGGACACCCCAAAGTCCAGCTGTATCAGAGGCTGACATAAGCTGACAAGCACCGAGTACTGGAGACAGCTATGTTACCTAATGCCCATCCATGTCCTTCTGCAAAACATCCTCTGCGCATAACACTGCGGAACCGATTTCAAAGTCATCCTGCAAGTCGGATACCTGCATGTCCTGCACCACTCAAAGCTCTGGGAAGAATACGAGCGGAGGACGGAATGGTAAGGGGAAGAGGTGGACTTGGGAAGGAGGGCACTGAAGAAGCAGGGCTGCAGGACTGGAACACTGTGGAAAGGGAGTAGGAGGATGACAAGTACTAGGGGAGGGCAGAAAGGAGGGGAGAAGAGGCACAGAAAGGCCAGAGTGGGGCGGCGAAAAGTCAGAGGTTGTATAATGAAAAAAAAAAGTGTTGTGGGACTCCTCAAAACATGAAAGTGTACTTGGGTACAAAACAGTAAAAGGAGCAGCAAAGCCAGAACCTGTCACACATTGTGTGTATACCTCTGGAGTTAACCCTTGTTTCCATGATAAAAGCACCACAAGCACTCTACTGTTCTATCCAATCCTCCTGGATCCCCACGAACTGAACCCTTGCTCTTGTACAGAATGCCCTAGTACTATACCCTATTCTGGCCCCCCTAGCTCACATGCTCTCCGAGGAGGAGAGATCCACAAGTCCAGCTTTGCGGCGACTTCAACAGACTGTGGGAAAAAGCGAAGTTAACCAAGGGGCGGAGCATAAGTTGGACATGCCTACTTTTACTGCTGACTTCCAATCACCATAGATAATCAAACAGACGATAGATGGCTGCCATTGACATTTCGCCGATAAGACACTCTTGGGGGTTTCAGTTAAGTAGCTCACCCCCTAAAAGAGTCACATAAAATACAACGTAACACTTAAAATTCAATATACAGGCCGACACATTCTAGTAAGTAAGAAAATGTTATTACAGAAGGCTCTTGCAACAACATAAAATACTGTGGGCTATATTTTAGTTCTACATGACATTAAAAGTTTCTATTTACGTGTCACAAAGTTACATTTGGCATGTGTTTTGCATGTAAGAAAAAAAACAATCGAATGAGTTTAGTATCTTTGCCAGTTTTTACAATGACACTATTGAGCCCCTTTGGTGTCATTCCAAGATGGCGAACAGATTTTACGTAGCCCAGTACTAATATTTTCCCTTTTATTCCTCTATTTTATTTCTCCTCTTTATTTGCTAAACATACAACCCATTTTAGAGCGCACAAGGGCAGGATCTTTGTACTACTTAACACTCAGGAATCCATTTGGCATTGGGACTGGAAAGCCAGTTTTACGTCACAACGCTGAGTCAACAACCGGTAATTCTGGGGATATCTCTGAATTTCCCTGTGACTACCAAGCAAGTAACATGGCGTGAGGGGTGAGGGACAGAAGCATCAGGCACAAGGGTGAGTGGGAGGGGCTAGCAGCGACATGGGAGCTGGTGGGAGGGACAAATGCAAACAGCTAAGGCTGCCAAGCTGAACACAGGCAAAGAGTAACAGAGCAGGAAACCAAGAGCAAAATTGCCCTCCATAGAACAGATAAACAACCAAAGCATAATGATACAGTAGTTGGTACCTGCTCTGTGGGAGGGACAAAAGAGAAAAAGGAGGGACAAAGAGGCAGGATGAACTACTAGCAAGCAAAGATTTTTAAAGAACACTAAAAAAAAAAAAGCAGTGGGCGGAGTTTAAGCGCACACAGAAGTATATACTACAGTATATACAAGAGGTCGAAAGCTTGACCTAAAAACAACTTGGAGCTCAGCAACTTCTACCAGTTAAAACAAGCATTGGCATAGGCAACAGGTCTCAATAGCTACTGTTCTTTAACGTGGAAGCTTTGACACTAATAGGCACAATATAAAACTGCACTGAGAAGTACTTAAATAAAGTGTTATATTTATACAACTGGTAGTCTGAACTAACAGGTCACTGCCAATGACAACACAAGAGTTGGTGCTTCTGCAGATAAGCAAATAAGTCACTACATGTGAATGGATGTGTGTGTAAAGAGCATCAAGCCGAATGGGTCAAGGGCAGCTCGAAACTGCACATTGGACCATTGTCCTGGTGACATGTGATATCGCACAAAAACTTGTACTTAGGGCTAGTGAACCACTCTATGTCGTAGCACACCTCCTTTCAAGTCCTAGACTTTCTTTCACCAAATCATTGTTTTCAGATTCCTACGTTCAACTGAAGCTTAAACTGAAGCCCGACAACTGCAAATCCTAGAATGCAATGCCAAGGCATTATAAGTTGTGCCTTATTTGACAACTTCCCCTC
Source organism: Lissotriton helveticus (assembly GCF_964261635.1). Taxonomy (NCBI): domain Eukaryota; kingdom Metazoa; phylum Chordata; class Amphibia; order Caudata; family Salamandridae; genus Lissotriton; species Lissotriton helveticus. Next base: position 646,522,591 of record NC_136073.1, on the reverse strand, counting down.
TATTGTAGTAAAAATAGCCCTGTAAAGCTGCCAGGCATGTGCCTGCTATTGGATAAACGCCCACATTAAATAAAAAATAAATAACTACAGACACCACTGAGCTCCTTGGCATAAGGAGTCAATCAACTGCCAAGCGGCTGAATGCTATGCAGCATCCCATCAGCCAATTATGGATGTCTGTGTTTGCACTGGACAAGCACATAATCAACAAGCATTTGCACTGCAATCTGTTTCTCCCATTATCCTGGGTGCTACAACGTTAGCACTAGGCGGTATCCCCGAAGTCAATAAAATAAATACATGGATACATAAATAAAAAACAAATTTAAATGGTGCATGACTACTGGGGGTACATGTGCGGTGGTGTGTGGGCTGAGCATGAAGGAGCAAAGAACACAGATCAGAGACACTGTTTCGTAGCACTGGAATACAGGAGAATTGGGCCATTAGAATGCCCCTTACTCTGCTGTGTTGGCTGCATGAACCCTGGATTGTGCCGAATTGTGCTGAGTCACCTTGACTTGTGACTGAAATAGACTTCTTCGAACAAAAACAAGTTGCAAACATCCGGACCCAACACTAGATGGCAGGAGTATGCAAAGCATGTGTATCTACAGCACACATGCCTCCAACAAGTGCATCCTGAAAGTCCAACACTATTATCTAGTCTCCAGGGCAGGCAGGACCTGAGATATGGTAAGCATCTTGAAGTTCTCTTTCTTTCCCAGGAAGAAGCTGAGACGGCGATGATCTGGGATAGAACGGAGGCCTCTGTCCTTTCGGGACACCAGAAAGTAGCAAGAATAGCAACCACAAACAATTTCTGATGCTGGCATCTTCTCTATTGCCAATTTGGCCAAAAAGGCCAACCCCTCCTGATGCAGCAAGGAGAGATGGCCCGTCTGACCGATGTTATGGACTGCCAGTTGGTCACATGTTGGCAGATTCTGCCCCCCTACGTGGTACCCTTGTACTGGTATAAGTGCAAACAAAAGGTGTTTTGAGGCTGGGGCTGCCAGGGCGGCAGTTAACTGGCCCGACCTCTGGCTGGTGTTCCCGCATGGTTTGTGGGAACAGCATCCACAGCCATGTAAAGGCTGCGAGGTCTGCTGGCCTTGGAGGCTGGGATGGAAACAAGATGTTGGTAGCCCCTCCCGTAGCCATGGAAAGGATGGCACGCAGACTGGGGTTGGCTGGAGGATATGAAGAGGCCCATAGATCTGGTTGTAGCTCTTAAGCGCTCTGGGCAGAGTCTGCCTTTTGCCAAAAAGGAGAGAGCCATCACATCTGATGGTAAACCTTGCTGCATCTTGCCCGTCAGCAATTGCTTGGGTGAGCATGCTTGGGCCTCATTCAAGACTAAGGGCAACACTAGGGGCATAACGCAGGCCCCAGCAGCCCCCGCGGTGCAGGGGGCCCCCAAGCTCTAGGGGGCCCCCTCAGCACAGCACTCTGGCTGCAAAGCTCCTGATTGAGCCCAGAGGGGCCCCTCCACGTGCCTTGCAGGGAGGCCCCTTTGGCTTTCGTTATGCCAGTGGGCAGCAGTTGCACAATCAAGTCCCAAACAGTGTGGGTAAATCGGACCAAAGGTATGCAGTGTTCACCGACTGCAGCACTATGCTGGTGGAAGAGAACAGCCTCTTGACAAAGGTATCCAGCCTTTTGGATTCCCTACCTAGTGGAGTGGGAAGGAAGGGACAGGATTGATTCTGGAAGTGGAGGCTTGCACCACCAAGCTATCAAGTGTGGGATACTAAGTGAGGAAAATGGGTCCCAGGAGTTGGGTGATGGCAGGCAATTATCCTATGTACAGAAGCTCCTGTCCAGAGCATGGACCAGTCCCCAAGAAAGACATCAGTGAGGCCTTCGTTGAATAGAAGGAGAGATTTGGAAGGGGTAACTCCTGGCTGAAACACCTCCATCAAGACTTTCATCTTGACTGCCACAGAAGGCAACTGAAGATCCAGGACCCGAGCCACCCTCTGCATCACCATTGCAAAGATTGAACTAGGGGGTGATGGAACAAAATAGGGTGCATTCCTGAGAGGAAGGAGGGAAGAAGACAGTCTCTCTCGATCTCTCTCTCTCTCTCTCTCTCGACGAGCCAAGCTTTTCCGTGCACTTCAAAAGGTGCTCTTTGATTCAGAGAGAGGTCACTGGAAGGGGCCTCAGCAGCACATCTCGAGAAGGAGATGGGGCTCATAAGAAGATCATAAAGTACAGGGCTGAGGCCCTGGGCTAGCCTTTTGATGCACAAATCACTGTGGCTGACATCCAGGTGTGAACCTCTAGTCACTCAAATGGCCTATTTTGTTGAGTCTTGCTGTGTCACACTGCTTTTTGCTTCATTTGCATTCCTTCCGTTTTTCCGAGTACCATGGGACTGTCAGGCAATTGTGTCTCCTTCGTAAAGGGGCCAAAGGCGCTAGTAGTGAAACATTTGAATCCATCAAATGGTTGTTTATGTCTACTTCTTCCCCATACTTCTGGTTGTGAGCTGGCTAGGTTTCCTTGACGTTTCTGTCGAATATTCCTTTCCCAGGCTCTAACTGATCTACTCCTGACTACACTACCTCTTTGGGGGGGAAGTATCTGATAATTCAATGTTAAAAAGGATAGCTGAATGATCTGACCAGGCGCTTGGCAAAGTGTCCTACACTAGAATATGAGGGTTATTACGAAAGATACTGTAAAGTGTGTGACCTGCCCGATGGGTATGCTCTTTCCCCAATTGTGAAAGCCCAAAACTCTCCATAAGATCAAGGAGGTTGCTGTATCAGCTTCTGTGGTCACTTACAGATGGAAGTTAAAATACCCGGTCACTGTTAGGTTGGAGGCTGCCAATTCATCTAAGAGGGTGTGGAGGTTGTTCGTAAAGGCGCTTCTAGGTCCTGGCGGTCGGTACACTAAAATGCCTTTAAATTTTGTTGGGCACTTAGTTGAAAACTAAAGGATAATGCTTCACAGACCGACAGGGTAGAGGAAAAGAAGGTACCAGCCAACGACTCGTGGTAGAGAATGGCCAGGCCTCCGCCTCTCCTATCTTTCGTATCCAGTGTGTAAATTCAAAAACCTGGTGATGTGGCTTCCACCAGGCTTGGACCAGATGCCTCATCAGTCCAGGTCTCTGCGATAAAAATCGGGTCCCATCCTTGACTTTCAATAAATACCGCACCTTCGCAGCTGTGTGTAACTAAGGATCTAGAATTAAATACGGCGCCACGTAAGGTCTTCGAATCAGTCCTGTCTTTGGCTACTTTAGCTTTGGATTCCCCTAACCGTGTAATAACTTGTCTAACAAATGTAGGTAGTGTGGTTTTATAAGCCGGGCATAAGTAGCACTGTTCTCTCCTCTCCCATTCCATATATGGCCTATACGGGGTAAAGCATAGTGAGTATCTATTTTTCCACATTAAACAAGCGTCCTCTAACTATACACCTCATGTTGAGCCTTTTCCTTCACCACTCGGCAGCTGTAAATTAATTTCAGCTTTACTGACAGCCCATTTTTTAGTACGTAGACCTACTTGAGCAGAAGTGCTTCAATGGGGTTTGTTACAGAGTCCTGCTCCTGACCTTCTGACATCAAACTGACTGTACAGCCCCTATTAGTGTCTAAGACGCTTTATGGACTGACTCCCTGGGCTGGCTGCTTCAGTGCCGACTCAAATTCTCCTGGGCTCCTTTGGACTTGTATCACTGCTGCGGCTGCCAAGCACAGGTATCTGCGAGTCAACGTATCTTCCTCAGACAAGTTGAATAGTGGAAGGGGGCAGGACTGGGAGCCAAAAGGAAACAAGATCCCACGACCAGCTGATAGCCAGCCACCATGTTCCAAGCCATTGCCCAAGGCGCTACTTCAGTTAGCTCATTCTGTTATTTCAGAAAGGTTGATGACAGTCAGATTTCACACGTTACTGTGGTCATGTTTTGGGTACAGGACCCAGAAAAAACGGTCCACAGCGGCAGGCAATGCTCTCAACATACCCTCTCTGGGAAGGGGTTATAAAAATAGGGCTCATGGTATCCCACTCTGTTCTAGCTTTAAGTTCTTCAAAACTAAAGAAGTTTCTCTAAGAACTGTTGAGAACTAGGACACCTTGCTAAAAGGGTCTGCCTTTCTCTCCTCCTACGAGCCTGCCTGACCTGCTGAGAAAAGGGAGAAACATGTGGGGCCCGTAGGATCTTACTACTCAAGGAAGGAGAAGCCCAGCTACCGAGCCCAGAAGAAGCCAGCCAAGAAGGGCGGACTGTTTGTGTATAAAAGGAGTTGAGGTGAGTCTGCCTCAAGGTCTCTAAGCGTCACTGAGTGTCTCCTGAATGGGTCTCTTAGTTTGTGGCAAGCGGTGTATTACTTGTAGAATCCAGATCCAACTGTTTTGAACCGAACAATAAGTTCAGTTGGAGCACATCATTACTAGTGCATAGAAATGGCAGATACAAGGATGGTGGGAGTAGACCTTGTCATCCTGCCCTTGGATCAGTTAAGGGATATATGTGTGAAAAGAGGATGGGGGCTTCCCAGGGACAGGGAAATGAGGATCCGTGTAGGTTTTATTGAGAACAAGTTTGAGATACTGGCCAGTAGGGAAGAAACTGTGATGGACTCTGGAGAGGTTAACATGTTCAGCTGCTGGGGAGGGAGAGCTGTGATGCTAGGCTCTCTTAGCCCTTATCATAGTTTGTCCCCTGACATACCTAAAATGTATTCTCAAATTTCCTTTCTTAGATTTCCCCAACAAATCCCCACCTCTGTCCCCAATTTCAAGGAGACAATTATCATCGGCTCCAGGAATCATTCCCTTTGTGTGAGTTAAGTCCGAGTACCCACGTTTGTAGCTGGCCCTTTCGAACGCTATAGTTGAAGTTAAGCGAGCCAGTGAGTTACACAGGGAGAACCGGAGATTAGCTCACCAGGAACAGGAGAGAAGGGAGAGCCAGGAGGAATAGACACAGGAAGGGGGAAAAGGGAGATGAGAGGGAAAGGGGAAAAAGGAACACAAGACAAAAGGCGAGAGAATTAGAGTGAGGATAGTACTGGAAAAAGAGACTGCTACTTCAGAGAAAGGGAATTCTAAATCCACATCCTGTATAGGCTCTAAAAGAGCATGTGCTCATGTATGTGGAAAGCAATGATATTTGTTAATGGTGTGTGAGATTTGAGCTAGCTTGTAGGATGTACGTTTAAATATCTTTTCTAAGACAGCTGCTTTAATAAGTCACTTTCTGAAAGAAGCTATAACTGTCACTGAGAGAACGCCATTGTCGGATCCATAAATTATGAGCGAATGACAGAAGCCTGATAATAAGGTTTGGGTTGACGGCAGCTCAATACCGTTATAAATTCAGGATAAGCCAAAGAGTGCAAAATAGTCAGTTTAAAACCTAGATTCATGATATTTTGCGTGATTGGAATGAATGAGTGAGAGAGATTGAGGTAAATGATTTTCATGCCCTTAACCAATTAACGGCAACAGAGTGATTCAGAGCTGTGTTTTCTGCCCAACTAGGCAAAGCCTGTTTGACTTTGACATAAAAGGATGCAGAGACATTTGCAGTGTTGGCTCAAAAGGAGTTATCTAACAGTATTAACACAGGTCTGAAACAGCTTAGTGGCAAGCCAAGAGGGAGAATTCCTCTGTACATATTGGATTCAAACCAGAGGGTAAGGCAAGGGCAATTCTTGAGGGTCCGGGACTAGACACCAGCAGAAAGGGAACTTGGTTTCTTGGCAGGAGCAAAAGGAAAAGAAAGGGATGTAAATTTCCTCCACACCGAAAATGGTGAACTGCTATAAATGCCACAAAGAGGGACATTACAGAAAGGATCATCTAGTGCAAGATCAAGTACCTGCCACGTCCTTCATGGGCAGTAAATTAACTGTGGGTGAGGAGACCCAAGAGGGCCCAGTAGCACTCAACCTAGTTTTATGAACCTCTAGGAAAAAGACTCATATTCCTTAAAGCACATCTATCTGAAAACAATGGGAGTTGTGTTTGCAGCATGTGCTTAAAGCTCTACGGGTGAGAGAATCTATTGCATACATGAGAAGGTTCTCGCTGGTACCAATAGCACAGGTCTTGCAGCCAGAGAGTACAACATGGCATTTCCACTTGCCAGAGGAGAATTAGACGTCAATGGAGAGGTAAAGAGAAACAGGGTGCTGGATATCTTTTAGACAATTATCTAATTGCAATACTTCTAGTACTAATGCCAAAGCCTTAATGGCTTTGAACTTCAGATGTGTTGACCAGAGCACAAGCTAGACACCAGTCTCAGAAAGAGAGGTGCCCAGTGTTCGGAGAACTTTCGGGCACTGACGGCCGATTTTCTGCAGCTGCGGAGGCTGCCCGGGAGGTGCCGTGATCGGGCCTGGTGTCGCGGGATACCGCGGGCCCTCCTTGAGCAGCTGCAGGGACCGGAGCGGGGGCCTGCCCCGAGGTGAGGAGCCGGGCGGAACAGGGGGGCCTGTGTGTGAGCGGTGGGTGCATTTGCTCCTGCTCTACCAGGGCTGCTGCTGCGGGATGCTTCCACTGTGGCTGGGCGCCGGTTCCGGGAGGGCCTCACGGTTTGCACGCTATAGCTGGGGCCGCGGGGTTGGTCCGGGCTGGGGCTCGGCTTGCGGCGGCCGCCACATCGATCCTTGGTGCTGGGTTTCAGGGGTGGGGCCCCGTGTGGCGGGACCTCTTTGGTTGTGTGCTTGGGGCTGTGGCGCCTGGAAGCCAGCGGACAGCTGGGGATGTCCCTGTAGCTGCGGGAGGTGCAGTGGTGCCTGAGTCTTGGGGCCTACACTGGCCCACAGCCAGATAGCGGCGGCACAATTATGGCCCTGATTTAAATTCCTGCTGCGACATCAGTGGAATACTGCCTGGCGACTTGAGTGCACTACTGACGCCGCCCGACTGGTGAGGGGCAGTGGCCACAAAGCATGACATCCAGCCAGCGTTGGACACATGATGTGCCTGAGCTCTGCGTGACAGAGGACTGAGGAGGGGGTGGACTGGGGGGGTGGGCTGGTGGTCCGGCGCTGTGGCTCCCATTAGAGGGGCCTACTTGGTTTCCCGCTGCGGGTTGCATAGGCAGCTGGGCTAGGCCTAGTGCAGCTTGTGACCTTGCTGTGGGGATTTCCATTGAGGACTGGCACGTCGTGCCTCTCTTATTTATTTTATTTGCAAAGTTTTATATAGCGCTGGCTAGATCCGGAGGTATCAGAGCGCTTTACAAGAGGATCAGCGAGTTACAGGTTACATAGTTACATCAATTAAATCCAATAATCATGGAGGGAGGGGGAGGAAAGGAAACACAACGGGGAAATAAGGAAAACAGTGTCAGATGACTGGCTGGGTAGGTGACAGCCGAGGGGGTGAAACCAGGGCCAGACTCCTCTATAGCTGCATATGACTGCTCTACCGGGCATAGGCCAAGGTTGCTCGTGCATCGAGGTAAGTGCAAACAGCTTTGGTATCCGCCCAGGGGGCATCATCCAAGGTCCATCGAAAGTTCCATCAAAGTTCCACCGGGCGAGGGCCCTGCTGATCCGGCTCCGTGGTGTGTACAATGTTCAAGGTTTCAGAGGATTAGCGAGTTACAGGTTACATAATTACATCAATTAAATCAAAGAATCACAGGAGGAGGAGGGGAGGGAGAAAACACAACGGGGAAACAAGGAAAACAATGTCAGATGACCGACTGGGTAGGTGACAGCCGAGGCGGTAAAACCAGGTCCAGACTCTACTATATCTGCATAGGACCGCTCCACCGGGCATTGGCCAAGGTTGCTCGTGTATTGAGGTAAGTACAAACAGTTTTGGTATCCGCCCAGGGGGCATCGTAAAAGGTCCATCGAAAGTTCCATCAAAGTTCCACCGGGCGAGGGCCCTTTTGATCCGGCTCTGTGGTGTGTACAATGCTCAAGGTTTCAGTCCGGGGGACATCGTCATAGATAAAATTGGTTGCACCCATCCTGGAGTTACTGGGAGGCCAAGACTTACTGTAGGGTTGATATTCACTGAATAGCAATGCTTCCAGGGCGAAGGCCAGGAGAGCCATCTTAAGGTCAGGCATATAGAATGTGGAGGATCGGGATTGTAGGGCACTCAGCTGTTGCCCCAAGCAATTCTCTCTGTGTGAGTGACGCTGACGTAGGACTAAGTGTAAAAAACAATCCCATTACAAGTCTTTTGCGCGGTGGAGACCCTGAAGTGAGCAACGAAATCATGCTCCTGGCGCCATTTTAGGGACAGAGCAGCCCTTGCCTAGCCCACCTTAAAGCAACTCTGCCACGATTTTCTGCCATTTTGGGGTCAGGCGGGGCGGGAGTGGATCAGCGGGGCAGGGGTGCAAAAGCACTTGGGGTCAAGGCACCACTGCTCTCGGGAAGTCAGGGAAGCAAGGTTTTGGGTTGGTTCTAAGAAGGCCCGGTACTCTACAATTAGAAGCATTGCGTTTTTCTTGAGAAGTACTACAGGTACTCTCCCTCTCAAAATAAAAACTCCTCAGCCCATTAGATGATGTATTCATGACCACTGTCGGCTCTAGATAAGGTAAGGAGAGGGGGACGCCAGAGAGTCGGGCTGCAAGAAGGCTGCCAATTAGGGAGGCTCTGCTGGACTGAAGAAAAAGATGCTCTTCGGCGCCTGATCGGTCTTGATCTGTTACTGGTGCGGCTTTTGCAGCAGCCCGATCGAGAGATGTTGCACAGGCACTCGGTTGAGACTGCCGCCCTCGGCACAGTCACCCGGGAGGCCTGCGGACCCGGGTCACAGCACTTACCTGGGAGGCTCCCCTTCAGAGACCACTGTCACCCCTCCCTCCCCGGCCCTTCAGCACTGTCGATGGTAAGGCTGGGTGTGGACCTGGAGCTACTGGCGGCCACAGGAGGTGGAGTGGTGATGCTCACCACAATCGCATGGCAGCATTGCAGGCTATATACCTGGGGAAGTGAAGCCTGATTGCAGCTCCCTTGAGTTGTAGGGGGGGGGGGCCGCGAACCCGCTTGGGGAAATTCACTAGAAGGCCGCCTCCTCATGGGGGACTTGGGAGCTCACAAAATACGACAGGCTTACCAAACACTGACCACGCACGCTAGCACGACCCTTCACAAGACTCATAGGACATGGCAGGACGATATCCCGGAACTGGCCGACGACGATTGGGCGGAGGCCATAGCCAACCCTAGGGGCACTGCGGTGTCCTCTAGATACCGCCTTATTCCGTTTAAATTTGTCCATCGGGTGTATTACACGCGCCTTTGTCTTTCGAAGATGGGAGCTATCACCTCCCCACAGTGCTTACGCTGTGACCGGGAAGAGGGGTCATATTTTCATACGGTGTGGGGCTGCCCTGCCGTACAGCGCTCTTGGCATAGGGTGCAGTCCTGTCTTAAGGAAGTGCTGTGGTGGGACCTCCCGCTGGACCCCCGATTGTTTCTTCTACATAGTACAGAGGATATAGGGGGGGGGGGACAGGTACAAGCAAGGTTTGCTCTTTCTAGCACTCACGATTGCCAAGCGTGACGTAGCACAACTTTGGAAAGGGACTTCCCCGCCGACAATGGGAAAGTGGCGAGGGGTACTGGATACTTGCATGGGGGCAGAAATGGCAGTTTTTCAGGCACGGGGTTGCCCACAAAAACTCAGGAAAATGTGGTCTAGATGGCTATCTATTGGGGTATAGATCTTCCCCCGCAATCCCCTTAAGAACCTACATATACTGGGTGCTAAGGGCCATCTCCTTAGATATTTTGTCTGCCTATTTTATGTAATGTGTACAGGTAATCAAAGATTACTGACTGACTGACGAGCTTATAAAGCGCACGCTTGCCGAGGCGTCTTGAATATGATGCAGACAGAAACAGATCTTTAAGACCTTGAAAAGAGCCAGGTCTTTATCATTTTCCTGAAAAAGGCCCTGTTGGATTCTAACCGGATTGTCACAGGGAGGGAGTTCCATAAGATGGATGCTTGGTAAGAGAAACCCTTTCCTCCCCATCTAGTTCTTTTTATTCTATGGACAAATAAAATCCTGTGTTGGCAGACCTGAGAGAGCGTTGGGGCTGGTATACAGAAAACAAGGTTTGAATGTCCGCAGCCTCTCCTCCGTATATAGCCTTGTGCAATAGGCACAGGGCTTTAAAGTTCACTCTCTGACGGACTGGGAGCCAATGTAGCTCCTTAATCACCGCTGACCTCGGTGGTATTTAGGTAAACCAAGTATAACTCGAGCCGCTGCATTCTGAAGCGATTGAAGTTTTATGATCTGTCCCTTGCCAGCACCTAAATATAGGGCTTTACAATAATCAATTCTGGACAAAACCAGAGCTCCGACCACTGTTTTTCTAAGTGACAGAGAAATAAAGGGCAGAATTTTCCGCAGGATTTTTCATGTGAAAAAACATGCAGAGAAAACTTGATTTATTTGCGAGGCAAGTTTATGGTCCTTGTCAAGCACAAATCCCAGACTCCTGGCCTTGGGCACAGGGACTGGACAATTGCCAGCCTCAGGAGGCCACCAGGCTTGGCTCCATACTGAGTGTAGTTGACTAAACTCTAGGATCTGAATTTTTTCTGTATTAATCTTTAAAAAGTTCGAATTCATCCATGCCATTACATCTGTGAGGCAATTACAGAACCTATCCGCTGTTAACCCCACACTTTGTGTCACAGAGATCACTAGTTGAGTGTCGTGAGCGTACAACACCAACATTATGCCATGCTCTTTGATTAATCATGCCAGGGTACTGACATATAGATTAAATAATGTCGGAGACAAGGCCGAACCCTGTGGGACTCCACATGGGAGGTGGAAGATTCCCGATTGCAAGCCATTCTGGTGGATCAGTGTGAGAAAGTGAGTTCCTGTTGCAGTACCCCCCCCCCCCCCCACTTTTTGCCTGCTACCTGATGCACTTTTCCTAGGTGTGCCCTGGGTCCCTGCCAATCAGGTAGCCAGGGCCTGTGTTTCTTCCCTAAAAATTAGACTAAAGCCTAACCCCAATTGGCATTTCTGGCCACATATCAGTCCCTAGTAAATGATACCCTAGGTACCCAGGGCCTTGTGACCAGAGAAACCCCCTAAGGGCTGCAGCACTTATTGTGCCACCCTTAGGGGCCCTATACCTTGACACCCACACACTGCCTTTGCAGGCTGAGTGTCTAGGTGCAGAACTAAGCAAAGAGTCGACATGGCACACATCCCTGTGTGCCATGCCCAGAACCCCACTGCCCTGGCATACATCAGTCACCCCTCTAGCTGGGTGCCCTATGCCAGTGGTGTGGGCACGGTTGCATGAGCCCCGTGCCCCTAAAGTACCCAGGGCCATTCCTGGGCATTGTAAGTACAGTGATGCCATTAAGAGTATATGGTGCTGGGAGGTTGTCATTACGAACTCCACAGCACCATAATGGCTACACTGACAAGTTTGATATCAAACTTCTCAGCACATTAAACCCACACTGATGCCAGTGTGGGATTTAATGTAAAATGCACTACAGAGGGCATCTTAGAGATGCCCCCGGAAACCTAACCTACAATGCACGTATGGGCTGAGTGGCTGCAGAGGCTGCCACACAGAAGACATGTTGCTGGACCCCTGGGTGGAGAGCCCCCCGCTCTCTTGGGCCTGCAACAATGCACATCCTGGGCGAGGTGCAATGTCTCCTCCCCCAGGATGGACAGGGGGAAGCTTCAAAGGCATACCGCCTCTGAGAGCTTCTCCAGACCATTTGCTCTACCCAGCAACTGGCCCCCAACCGTTCTACCCCCACTCTGGCGGGAAGACTGGCGGGAAAAACTACGTCAGGAAGGGGGGTGCCAACCTTTGCCAACTCTAACCTTCAGGTGGAGGAGGCGAGGTGAAGCACGACCCCGAGCTCCGGCCGTCTTGTAGATGGGGATCCCTGCCCAATCTCAGCTAGGCTCCTGCCCCACTGCAACAGGAGAGGAGTAGGCTAGGGGTGTACTCACCCCAGGACAAGGACCTATTGGTCCCTGCCCTTGCCCTACCTGTAACGCCTCTAAATGTAGTATTTAGGGGCTCCCTGAGCCTTCCTTCCTCAGATCCAGATACCGAAACAAGGAAGAAGAACATGAAACAAGAAGACCTGCCGTGCAGTTGCTAAGAAGAGGAAGACACCAACTGATTTGGCCCCAGCCCTACCAGCCTGTCGACCCTTGAACCTGCTCCTGCTAAACCCCGGCGTCTCCAGTGGTCAGCAACCTCAAAAACCCCGGAGTACCTGACTGCCTTGTGACTCTGACTACCTGGGTCTCCCACGAGCAGTGGTACTGCTCAAAGCAAGTAACAAGCCCTGGCATCAGCCCGGAACCGCGAACCCTGCACCCTCTGCACCCGCCAAGCCTGGTCTGTGCTGGAGTGAACCAAGACCCTGAGGACATCCCCCCAGCGATTCTGACTCGGAATCCAGTGCCCAAGGACCCTCCTCGACGACCCCGACGACGCCTGCAGCCTCAGGACAAAGAACCCCTCCGACCGCGACCAGCAGGGGGCAAGATTTCCCGACCTCAAAAGACACCCCTGCACCCGGCGCCCCACAGCCCCCTGTGCCCAACTCCTGGGTGCCTACCTATCCTCCAAGATCCCAACTTACCCCTCGAAGTGTTGGTCGCTCCTGAGATCCACCATCCCGAGCCTGCAGCCTTTGTTCCCTTTTCAAGATCCTCATTGGATACCATTGAGCGCCCGAAGGCTCAAAAGCACCCTGCACCCAGCCGCCCGAGTGCCCCTGGCAGTGCAACCTGTAGCCTATTCTACTTCCCCATTTGCCCTGAGCAAGTGACCAGGAGCCCAGCTCCCACAGCCGCGTGGCCTGCTAGCCAGCAGCCACCAACCGAAGGCCCCCTGCCTCTCATTGGGTAACATGGTGCCTAACTACCTCTGCTCCCGGCCGCCCCTGTGCCGCTGAGGGTGTACTAACTGTACCTACCTGACCCTGGGGGACCCCTGAGTCTATGCCCAGAACCTTAACTTCACCAGTTGAGTACTCACCTGGAAACCCATGACTCACTTTCCTGCCGTAGGATAACATTGACTGGTTTGACTCGAAAAATCTTCTAAGTGTGAAGTTTGGAAACTTTAAAATATTCATCTAAAATCAGCCGAATAACGAATTTCAAATTACTCACCTGTGATCAGGAGAGAAGCCAGTACTGTACCTTGTAGCCCAGTACTGGACCGCAAAGGTAATCACAACCGTGTTTGCTAGTAATCTAAATTTCTGCCATAGGAAACCATTGTCTGCTTTTCTGTGAAATTTCTTCTAAGTGTGAAGTTTTGAAATGTTAAAATATTCACCTAAAATCAGCCGAATATCGAAATCCGAAGTACTCACCTTTAATCAGGAGGGAAGCCAGTACTGTACCTTGTAGCCCAGTACTGAACCACAAAAGTAATCACAGCCATGTCTGCTAGTAATCTAAATTTCTGCCATAGGAAACCATTGACTGTTTTTCTATGAAATTTCTTCTAAGTGTGAAGTTTTGAAAACTGAAAATATTCATATAAAATCAACCGAATTCCAAATTCCGAAATACTCACCAGTGATCAGGGGAAGTCAGTACTGTACCTTTCAGCCCAGTACTGAACTGCAAAAGTAATCTGTACCGGGTTTACTAGTAATCTGCATTTTCTCCATAGGAACCCATTGTCTGCTTTTCTATGAAATTTCTTCTGTCTACTTTTGAAAACTTGAAATATTCTTTAAAAATCATACGAAATACTGAAACGCAATTACCTACCTGTTTTAAGTTAAGACCCCAGTGCTGGACCCAGGAGACCAGTGCTGGATTACAAAAGTAATGCGATCGTACTTTACCTGCAACCTGAATTTTCTCCCATTGAGTAACATTGTCAGATTTACATTGAAAAGTTTCTAAGTGTGAACTTTTAAAACAGCTTTATATTCATGAAAATTCACTACAGTAACTAAAACGTTTTTGCTAATCTGGTTTCAGCTTAGACCCCAGGACTGAATCTAGGATCTGGCCCTGGGACTACTAAAGTAATCTGTATAGTAATCAACTGTACTTACATGTGAAAAACTCATTGAGCTCAATGCTATAGTGTGTTTTAGGATTGTGTTGCTTACTGTCAATACTGTATTAATCGTGTGCACAAACTTTATTGCTCCTTTGCAAAGTAATCACATGAGAGTACTCATAACGAGAAAAGTATATTTTTATAACTGTTGGTTCTAAAAATAAAACAACTATATCTGTGGATATAAAAATAATTGGCCTGGAGTTCAGTCCTTGAGTGTGTGAAACCTTTTGCTGACTGAGTGTGTACAACAAATGCTTTACACTGTCCTCTGGTACTGCCTTACTGCTCGACCAAGCTACCACTTTGGAGATTAAGATCAGTTCTGACTTTTACCTCTGTTATACCTCTGGGGTTGGTGGACTCTAGACACACTGTACTCCATTCTAGTCCAGTATATATAGAGCCACTTTCTCACAATCAGTTGTTCTTGTGATGTTAAAAATTATGTAAGTAGAGTCAGAGCCACATCTTCAATACCTGCATCCCTCAATCGACACAGCAATACTGCATGATTTACAGTGTCAAAAGCTGCAGTCAGATCAAGCGGGATGAGTGCAGCTCTGCCTCCAACGTCCATCACTTTACGGATCTCTTCTGTGGCCATGATTAGAGCTGACTCGGTGGAATGCCGAGAGCGGAAACCATGTGGAGTAGAGTCAAGAATGTTACTGCTATCTAGGTATTCTGTCAGTTCTAGATTCATGGCTTTCTCCAAGACTTTTGATGGTAGTGGAAGGCAGGAGATTGGGCGATAGTGTTTTGCCTCTGAGGGGGTCTAAGGAGGCCTTTTTTATACTGGCCTAATGCATGCCTTTTTCCACGAGGATGGAAATTCCCCGGAACTAGTGATCGCATTTAATAGAGGGGTCAAGGAAGAACTTACTTCTTCCGATGCCAGGTGTAATATATGAGGGGGACACGGGTCCAGAGGTGAGCCCGACTTGGTATGTAGCAACAGGTTGGCACCTTTATCCGCCTCCAGAGTGGAAAAACGTGACAACCTTTGCCGAGATGCCCGGGGATCCAAAGAATCTGTACTGTTCATTTTTAGTACACATGCAGCAGTGGCTAACCCATTGTATACCATTTGAACTTTATTCTGAAAGAACGCGTCAATTTGTTCCATAGAATTTTGGTCCAGCAAAAATGCTCTGTCGCCCGGACATTTTGAAAGCGTGGTCACTGTTTTGAACAACTCCATGGAGGAATTTTCCGCCTTCAGGATTTTTGCAGTAAAGGTGACAGATTTGGCAAGTTTTATGGCTGCCTTATAGTCTTCTAAGGCGCAATTATAGTCTTTTTTATGATCGGCACTATAGTCCGATCTCCAAATGCGCTCCATACGTCTACAGGTTGTTTTAATTTGCCGGAGCTCAGTCGTGTACCAAGGTGAGGTAACACGTTTATTACGGAGTTGTTTAGTGGTTTTCGGCGCTAACAAGTTTACTGCTGAACTAAGCCAGCTTTCCAAATTTCTGTCTGAGGTATTAGAGTCAGAAGTCACCTTCGGGGGATTCTTCTCCAATGTAGTTACCAGATCACTCTTTCGGATGGATTTCCAAGGACAACATTTTACTATACCTGACCTTTCCCTACGGCCCCTAGTTGTTGGAGGGAGCTTTATGCGAAAATGTATTGCAGAATGATCCGACCATGATAGAGGTTGCACGCTAACTATCTTAAGATGTTCGTTGTTGGTAAAGATACCATCTAGCGTGTGGCCTGCTGAGTGTGTCGGCCCTGCTACAATCTGCCTCAAACCAAAGCTTGCAAGATTGTCCAACAAATAAGATGTGTCAGGGTTATTGTTAGCTTCCAAATGAAAATTAAAATCCCCAATACAGTAAATGTTGGAGTATCCAAACAAGACTCCAAAAACGTCTGGAGCGAACTAGAGAAAGGCGATCTCACCCCTGGTGGCCGATAATTTAATAGCCCCTGAAAGAATGCCAAACTTTTATTTCTAATGCTAAAAGACAGTGCCTCAGCCTGTAGCGAGGATTGTGGCAGAATCCGAACTGAGAATCAAGCTCGATATATAATAGCTATCCCTCCTCCTTTCGTTTCGACCCTATCCACATGTGCAACTAAATAGCCTGATGGAACTGCTGCATTCCAATCCGGTTCCGATGTCTCATTGGCCCAGGTTTCCGTAAGAAACATAAGATCCAGGTTTGCAACTTGGATCAGGCATTCCAGGTCATATTTGTGATTACTCATTGATCTTGCATTTAATAAAATACCAGTGATTGACTCGCTGCTAAGGCATGGAATGTTTCTGTGATGGTCCAGGGAATGCTGAAAGGGTATATCCATGACAATATCCTGCCCTTGTGATCCCCTGCTAAAATGAATATTATTGACCATATTCCTAGCCAACCCCTCTCTGTTCCCAATATCTCTGTGCAGACAAATTTTTACCGGTTTGTCAAGAATCCCCAAGCATTGCATCCTCTTAAATTATAAATATCTCTGTCTATTAGTAAAGTGGGATTAAAACACTCACCAGTGTTAAGGGCAACCAGCTCATTCCGGGAATACATTTTAACAAAAGATGCATGCATATATTGGGGAATGGGGGCAGTCAGCGTGAAGTTTTGGTTGTTACGAATGTTAAGTTTACCAACTGTACCTTGTAGATGTCGCAATTTGTGTAATGTGCTATTTTCTTATGAACAACAGTTATATGTTGAATATTAACTGACGTGGCACACTGAAAATGCAATAAAACATGTTTAAAAAAAAAAAAAAAAAGACTATAAGTGGTAGTGAGCAGATCAGAGCACACTATAAAAAGGCACAGGCCACAGCATCCTTCGCTACTGCTCCAAATGGAGAGGAGGTGAGGTACCTGAAAGAACACAATGAGTTTGAGTCTGGTTAACTGACAAAGATTCAGGGTTTGTTAGCTGCTGGAGAACCTATTTGGGAGGAGTTCTCCCAGACAAAGTTGAGAGCCCTATATTTGTGGGACTTCAGAAGGAATTCCAGGAACAGGTTAGTAAGAAATGGTTAGGTCGGAAGGCACTGTATTAACTGAATGGATAGACTGCTTTAGAGTGAGTCCCTGAGTGAGGAGATAGTAACAGGCTGGTAGTTTCTTTAAAGCACAGGAACTTCATGTTGTAACAGGCCATGAAACTACACTAGCAGGACACTTCAGCATTAAAAAGATTCACTAACAGTTGGATTTTTTTGTTTCACTGGCCATGGCTGTGCCAGGACAGACAGCCAGGCCGCAGCCCTGGCATACTGATGTGCATCCCTTGTTCTAAGAAAATGAGAGGGGTCACCCCTTACATCACTTCCCCCAACCCAAGGAAGTGGCATCAATAATAACAGGTGCATATGACTGAAAATAACAACAGAGATGTCCCACCCTGAAGGTGCATGTGCACATTCACCAATCGCACTTCACAAGAACTGATCTAACGATCGCCATACAAGTAGTCATTCTGTCCTGATGTTGGAACCACAGGTGGTTCTGAGGCACCAGTGAAAGTGCCTCAGTCTCTACTGGGCATGCAGCACCAGAAAGTTACACAAGCCATCCAGTCCAGAAGGAAGAGGATCTTCAGAACTGTAGGTGGAACTGTAGCCAAACGATAGGTATCTTAACTAGAATGTCAGAAATCTTCTAATGCGGGGAAGTTCTCATGCAGGAAGTGCCCAGAATCATTCCTATGAAAGCCATCAGGATGAGGTAATACTTCTGCTGGGTAATGGAGAACCTCAGACAATGTCGCATGATCAGGATGCACATCAAATGATCCAAAACCACTGCTGAGAATCCTACCTCCACAAGCCAATCATTCCATTGCAGAAATATGTTAAACCCTGGTGTCTGAGGGAGAATGTTAGCGTGCCCAGTCCGAGGTGAAAACTCAGGAAGTGTCTGCAAGAACAAAAAATAGCACCATGATTTGGTAGTTTAGTACTGACCATGAAGCTGAGGCAGAGTTTGTATGCTGGAATAACTGGCAGATGAAAATAAGTATCCTGGTGATTCAGAAACTTCATCCAATCCTGCAAGTTAAGGGCCGGGATGACCCGACTTAGGGAAAGTATCTTAAACTTATAACAGCGGACAAATGGAAAAAGAGTTTCGGCAGCCTCAAGTCCAGAACGCCATAAGGGCCTGCCAATCTTAGGGGGTGCAGGGAATACACTTCTGTGCCCCTCTCCTCTATGGCCCCTTTCTGTACCAATCTCAGTACTTCTTCCTTCAAGAACAAAGGCCTAGGCTGAGAGTACTTCCTGGTATACGTTCCAAAGGACTGGCCAAAAAAGGAGCTGGAGAGCCCCTGGCATGCCAACTGGAGCACCTAGAGATCTGAGATGACAGATTCCAACTAGGCTAGGAAATAGGAGAACCTCCACCTAAATAAAAGTTGGTATGGAGGTAGGGCAAATCAGAGCAGCTTTGAAGTGGCAGAACCAGCAGAAGGAGGGGCGACTGGCGCTGCTGTTGCAGTTGTTAGAAACCCATAGATATAGCTCTACAGTGATAGGAGAGGAAAAATTGTAGTGGAGTTTAAACACCCTACAAAGGTTTTTCTGGAAGGCTGACCTCTCGAATAGCCAAGAAAGCAGCAGTACTGCTTGTGAAATTATTCAGCTGGGGGTACAAGTTCCAGGGAGCGTATCGTAGCAAGGCTGTTTTTGAAGTGTTCCAAGGCAGAGATAACTTCATCACAGAAAATCATCTTATTGTCCAATAGCATTTCCCTCAGGGCAGCCTGGATAGCTGCAGAACATCTTGAGGAGCACATCCAGGTACTCCTGAGCAATATAACTGCAGTTGCAACAGTTTAAGCGGATTCTAGTCCGCATTTAGAATGTGCTTTAATGAGTCATGGCTATCTTTGACCAACTCTGAAAACAGGCCTTTCATGCGATTTGGAAGGACATGTGTAGCCAGCTTCATTATTTCCATCATGGCATAGACATGACGTTTGAGAAGGCATGTCATATTGAAGACTAGGCCAGACAGACAGAGGAAAGTATTTGGTCCGAAAAGGAGTCAAGATACCTGTACTTCTAGCCAGAGGTGATGTTGAGAAAGCACTGAGATTCACTTTCACTGAAGATGCTTGATCCAACAGGCTGTCCAGACAAGGGTGGGCTGAAAAGAATTTTGGACCGATGCCTTTGATGGAGGAAAATCTGCCCATCAATGGCTAGCTCCAAAAAGCGTTTCTCATATGCAGCCTGCCCCATTTTCAGAAGAACCTTGCTGAAGAGAAGAAGAGTTTCGGAGCCACAGAACATAGCATGTATTATTTGGATTCTGCAGACAGCATTGGCTGTTCAAGCACCTTCGATGCTTTACACTTTACAGCCAAGAACAAACTAGCACCTTTAGTGGAAGGATGTTAAGGATACATAATGTACAGGGATAAGGCTATCATCTTCTGAATCATCCTTTTCAGTGCACCTGAAATCTAGGTTGGGCTTATCGAGAGCGTCCAGATGTGATGTAAAGAGTTATTCCAGGCATGTGAATCTCCAGGTAGAGGGTTTGAAAGAGTTTGGCCATCAAACAAAGCATTTACATTCTCTCTAGGCAACAAAAGGATTTCCTCCAATTTCAAGGACCGAGGAAGTTCTAAGAGCGATGCCAGAGACAATGTGGAAAGCAGCACTGATGCAAGTCACACCAGAGTACTAACTGAAGGTGGCTTTCCCAGAAGCGGCATCAAGGCTGGAGCTGGTGGAACTGGAGTTATTGATCTGAAAAGACCAGGCTATCCTGGCAAACTGCCTCAATTGGAGACATATCAGTATATGGAGAAGGAAACTCCAATTGAAGATTTTTACGACCCGGTATTGACTCTGAGGAAGAGGCCGGTATTGGGGAACTGAACCACAGACTCTCCAAACGGTACCAGGCGCACACACATTTTTCAATGTTAAATTGGACTTTTCCTGTCTGTGGTGTTTTTCATGCTTGTTGGGAAGGTTCTTATCATAGGATGGCCAAGCGACTCTTCTATTACAATTGAGAAAAAAATGTACATTGTGTATTTTCTGTTAAAAACGCATGTAAGTTATTAACACAAAGCCGGGCTTCTTGTCTTCTTTGAAAAAATGGACTGATGAACGGTCTTGTGTTGAGTTATTTTGCTTCACTACTGCTTCTGTACCATTTTCTAGTCTTAGAGCCTAGCATTGTCTCCCAGTGCAGAGCTTGCACAAATCGCACTAATAAACAGCTAAGAAAATAGGAATCCAAGTTAGAGCCTGTGTCCTGGTGTGTGTTGAGTTTCACAGTACATGATCATGAGTCATTCGATAAACACTCAAGACCGAAACAAAAAATGAAGAAAACTCAGCAGCAGGACATCAATATCATCTTCAACGCATGCTGCAAACAGGAGAGTGCTCAGTAGCCACTGACTACTCAAGAAGGCATAAAAAATATTTCAATATAGAGACCTCTTTTTCTGTCAGAAAGGTCTTACTCCCCTGTGTTACAGCACAATATTATTGAAATGCTCCCTTCCATGAAAATGAAAAGTCTCTGCCTGTAGACTTCTACTAGTGGGTTCCTCCTTATTGCAAATTCTCCCACTTCCAAAACTGAGGAACAATCTTCAACCTAGAAAACCAGCACTGCAGGGAAGTACCCACTGTAGGCAAATAAAAAACAAAGGGGGGGGGTAAGAGAAATTATAAGTTCACACGTACCGTGTACCTGGCCTTCCATACTGGCACCTGGCAGGAAAGGATGTTCAAGTACTTCCGAGGTTGCCGTGAATCCCAGAACTTACATGAAAAAACGGAGAGAGAATGGAAGTGTTAAATGTAGAAATTAAATTCCTTAACAACATCATTATCTGGGCAAGAACTGCCAGACTGCAATGCCTGGGTCAATGATTAAAGTGATCTACGGACATATGTAGGTAATGTCCATTTTGCGATTCTCAAATAGCGGTTTTTAAGGAATCGCTATTTGAGAATTGCAAAATGGAATGTAGGTAATAAATTGCAATTTTTTAGCGAATCTCTAAAATTCCTTAATTGCGATTAGCAAATTGCGAATCGCAATTAAGGAATGAGTGTCCCATTCATTCCTATGGGCCAAGAGGCCCATAGGAATGAATGGGGATACATTCTCAAATTGCGATTTTCTATGAGAAAATCGCAATTTGAGAATCGCAATTCCAAGGGTGCCAGGGTGTCCATACCATCTACTTGGAGTAGGTGGTATTTTGCGATTCCTTAAGCCAAAATCGCAATTTGCGAGGCACCCCTACATAGCATTTAAGGAATCGCAAAATTGCGATTCCTTAAATGCTTGAGCAAAATAAGGAATCGCAATTTGTGCGATTCCCTACTTTGCTATGTGGCCCATACATACCAAAACGCCGTTTGCGATTCGCAAACGGCTTCCTACATATGCTCCCTAGTCCTTTCATTTTGTTTCTAGTTGGGAAATCCACCACACAGCAGCACATTAGGACTAAAGGACCCAGCTAAAAATGTAAGCGTGAGGTGATTATCACATGCAGAGAATCAGAATAAGGTGGGATGGAAGGTAAAGGGCAGATTTTAAATAATGTATTTATGATTATTTCTCTAAAGAAATCTTATACAAGTATGGGCAATGCCAATGAGAGTGGCCCAGCTGACTGAAATATATATTGTCTGATGGTTAACTGTACAGTTCAAGCTGGAGTATGCTACAAGAAAACCATAAATGTTGCCTTCATTAAGAACATAATAACTAGAAGCATATGGAACGAAAAAAGAAAACATACCCCCTATAACATTATATCTGGTATTTACAGGGTTTAGAAACTGCATTATTATAGTAGACTGGTTATTAAACATTGGTCCGCAGACCCCTGGGGATCCGCAAAAGGTATTTACAGGGTCGGCAACTGCTTTGAAAATTAAACGCAAAATGTATTCACAGGGTCTGCAACTGCTTAGAAAATGTAATTAAATATTAGCAGATCATTCCAATGAATATACACAAAAAAAAAATGAAAACTTTCAAATGCTCTGTAATTGTGAAGGAATTTTAATTAGCAAACTTAAAATAAATTAAGTCATCATAATCTTGATTCAAGGAAGCAACGCAACAACAGCAAATATAATCTAGTATGACCCACTGGTATCCATAATTGAAGCAGCACTGGTATGCACCCACAAAAAGAGAGCATACACAGGAATCAAAAAAGACAAACTGATATGTTAGAGTCTAGGCATTTGGCTTCGTCTTTTAGAAATAAAACTACCCATCGACAAAGCTCCACTCTTACTCATACATTTAAAGTTTTGATTGTTGGATTTTTTTGTTTGCGATTTGAATAAATTATTTCATAATTTCTGCATTTGTTTGATTTATAATTGTTTCTGTGTTTTTGTATACTATTTTGAGGTTCAATTCATAGGAATTGCTTAGATGTAGATCTCTGACTCCCAATAATGATTCAGTTGGGGTACAAGATGTCCCGGACTATCTCTGGTAGAAGACGCTACTTGTGGACAGCAAGATAAAGCCAGCTCCAACTGTTGTCTCACAAATTCAGAGATCCCACTAAATGATTGTCAGTAATCCATATGCTTTGGCGGTTTGCCCAAGACCACATTCTCAATTTTTTCAGACAAAGGAGATGAGAACCTACTCCCCCTGGTTTGTTTATGTACTGCATCGCTGTTGTCTTGTACATCAAGATCTGGATGAACAAACCTTGGATAGAGGGGCGAATTACCTTGACCACCAGACAAATCGTCCACAGTTCTAACAGGTTGATATGAAGAGCTTGTCTTCAGGAGACCAGAGCCTCTAATTTCCAGATCCTCCAAATGAGCTCCCCACCCTAAGGTGGAGGCATCAAACATAGTTATGGTTGGAGTGGGAGTGCAGGCCATTCTGAAACTCAGTTTTAGCCTTTTTCACCCACCCAACCCCTTCTGCTGCAGTGCTGGGGGAGATTATAACGGAATCCAACCGGCCTCGTCTGTACTGTAGCCACTGCTGCAAAGGCATCACTGCAGGGCCCTCATGTGCTAAAGTGCAAGTGTGACCAGGAGAATGCAGGAAAACAGCAGTAATTTCAGAACAGGAATCTGTGCATTCTGTTGGAAGGATCGCACCTCCTCCTGAATATAAGCAATTCTCGGCGGTGGAAGAAAGGTGTGACGAAGATTGGTGCCCAGCACTGACTTCATGAACTGGAGATGTTGTGAGGCCTCAGGGAGGACATGGACTATGGATGAATGCAGATGACCTGACACCACTTCGAGTGGTCTGGCTTTGATCAACCAGTCGTCCAGATATGGGAAAAATGGAATGTCCGACATTCTAATATGGGCCTTAATCACAGCCACCACTTTCATGAAAACTCGCAGTGCCGATATCAATCCAAATGAGAGCACAGCAAACTGGTAGTGCAGAGAACCCACCATAAAGCTCTAATACTTTCAATGTGACAGCAGGATTGGGAGATAGAAATACAGAATATGGGAATAATCATCGCCCAATGCATGTAAATTTATAGAAGCAATCCGGAGGGAGATACCTGTAGGGATGACTCCAAGGGCAGTGAGGGGTACCTATAGCAAGGTGGTGTGTAGGTGTGATTGGATGGCGGTAACTGAATACATTGGTTTTGTGTTATTTCCTATAGTGAATGGATGCAGCAATTGCCTTCCCTTATGTACCTTAATATGTAATTCATACCTTGATAAAAGTGGTGAGTGGCTCTGATACTATTGCAATGTACCTTGGTGATGATATGCTTTGTTGTATGTTGTCATGGAACTATAAAATGACAGGTTTTTTAAACATTTTTAGGAGCAGAGTCCAATCCAAAAACAATGTGGATCCTGTTCCTCTATTCTACTATCCCAAGCAGTATTTTTGCGTCCCTGAGTGATCTCTTTTGTGATGCAACTTCGGGTATTAGCGGCGCCCGAGGTGCTGGCACCATCGGTTATGACGAGGCAAGACTTGTAGAAGGAGGATGCAGCCTATTGCATCTGAGAACCTGATCAAAGTGCGAACGAGCCAGTGTCAGTTCAGATACAATAGAACCAAACGATGTTGGATCCTAGGGCATAAACGTTGGGAAGTCGTGCTGTGCAGTGGGGCCAGAAAGGAGTGCTGACTGGTGAAGATCGAATACATGGCATTGAGTAATGTCATGGGTCCAAGAGTGGTGTCCGGAACTCAGGAATGGTGGGTGTCGGGAACTTCTGATGAGAAGGCCCTGCGCCGAAGGGTCTGGGAAGGATGGAGGTGGCTCTAGGGTTGGGTCTAGTGGAGTCAACGAAGCGATGTTGCACGGAGTAGGATCAACTGGCTCCTTGACAACCAGATCAAATGTGACGATGGTCATGTGGAGCGAGGCTTGGAGCGACGTCAACTGTATTTCTCATCCCTGGCCTAATAGATGAAGAGCTTCACCTCACACTCTTTAATGGCCTTTGGATTCATGTTCCTACAAGAATCACTGGACCAGGAATCATGATCTGAACCTTGGCACCAGAGACAGATTCAAAAGGGAACCATAATGGACATCCATCCCTCGCAATCCCTACAGGCCTTAAAGCAGGATCTATTAGGCAAAGACATGGCACTTCAAAGTAACATCTGAGAAAACTCAATACTCTCTGAGAAAGCAAGCTTCAATCTCTCTTCAATGCATAGAAAAAAGGGAACATTGTTACTCCAGGCTGGGTGCTATATGGCTTTTGTGATGTCATCTGACGCCACTTGAGATGTCAATACCAAGTCAGCACCCCCTATGGGTGATGTGAGAGTTTTGAAGTATTCAACAGAAAGATTGTTATTGCAGGTAAGTGTCTTTTTATTTTTAACCTTTTGACTTCTGTGGTCCCCCACTGAATCATTACTGGAAGACAAGGTTCATCATCTAAGCAATTTCTGATTGAACTTTAAAATAATATACAAAAATACAGAAACAAGTATACATCAAAAAAATACTGAAATTATTGAATAATATATTTAAATCACAAACAAAAAAAAATATGCCAGCATCAAAACTCTAATTTTAAGGGGAAGTTTGCATTCGAGGAAACTCAGCTGGATGCCTTTCCAGATGCAGAGGTATTATTAATTAATTAATGGAAAACGTTCAAGATGATCCATTGGGATTATTTAGGGGAGGTTATGCGTAGGATGGCACTGGGCGAGAGGTGGTGCATGAGCTTGAATGGACCGGTGCATATGTGAAATATTTTAAATATACAGGGGAATGCAACAGGGCTTGTTGGTAATTGAACCGTATGCTAGCATAATGACGTCTGAGGGGCGGGGAAAAGGTATCTGCCTGTGGGAAGGAAAATAGCTCTCTACATACACGGATGATAACAAACCAGCTGTATCTGTGAGAGGACAGAACAAAGATACAGTGGACAGTCATAGTTCTGGGCAATAAGGGAGGGTTGTCCGAGCTATGCATGAACTGGAGATAGATGTGTGCCTTCAAGTGGCGGCAACCTACCAGGCGCAGCAGCCGGTCATAGGCACAGCTGGTAAATGCTGGGAGCCTAGGGTGTTTCGTTACCTCGGAGTCAGAGTTTACCACACAAATGAGGACATCAGGGAGGGTAACCTTGGGAGTGCCCTAGAAGCCCGAGGGGAAGTGTAGCATTTTGGCATACTCTGTAACTACCCATAAAGGTAAGAATAGCACAGGTGAAAATTATAGTTATGTCACAGGTAGTATAGTACTTTGCTAACCTCCAGGTTTGGATCCAACAGAATTGGTTCCACTCCCTCAACACACTACTCATAGAGTTGATATGGGACGGGAAGCAAAATAGAGTGGACTTGAGCATACTGTAGCAACCACCATTTGAGGGTGGCCTAGGGGAATCAACCTGCAACCTATATTACCTTGCGGCACAGTTGAAGTGGCTGGCCCGTTTGCGGCAGAAGGTTGGACTCTGGGATGGACACAGGGAGGGAGCCTGCATAGTGCTGCTCCTGGGAGCAAGGTTACGCACCCTGAAGAAGCCGCGACTGCTGACCATGGCCCTCAGGTGCTCAGAAACTGTGAAATCAAATGATCGGCGGGTGCACATTGTACGCACCGGCAATACCACTGTTAGGAACCCCACTACTAGAGGGGGCTTCTTCACTGCTCAGTAAATGGAGGAGTGGATGGTGTCAGAGCAGAGGGCACTGGGGGACTGCTATGCAGACTGTGCCGTTCATGGCCTGAATAACTTCGCAGAGAAATATAACTTCCCAGACGTGCAGTTTCTGGTTTACAGGGCACAGACATGAGCAGTGCGCCAAATTTATGGAAGGCTTGACCCAGCCTCCAACACACAACTGCTTTCAAACATTATTCAAACAATATTAACCTTTGAGGGCAGTCACCACCTCATTTCTTAGTTATATAGGACAATGGTTGCCAGGACCCTGGATGGGTTGCCAGGAGCACGAGCCCAATGGGAGGCCATAATAGGCAGACAATTTGTGGGGAAGGAAAGGGAGTTGGATGCTGGAGTACACCCACAGGAGTCTTCAGGAACACATGCTCTAAACACACACATTTAACTACTTGCAAACAACCTACCTCATATTCCACCGGCTAAATGTTATGCACCCCACACCACGAACATGAGCTGCCTCAGATGCAACTTGACAGATGCAGACTTTGACCACATGGTCTGGAACTGCTCAGTATGGAAATTCCCAGTAATTACAAGCTTCTAGGGACTGGTGATGGCCAACTTGAAGGGAACGCTGTATCCAAGGGCTTACTTACTGTGGAGATCTGTCTCCTTGGTCTATTTATGAGGCAGGCAATTAAGAAGGCTGAAAGATTCCTGGACCTAGCGCTAGGCTTAGCCTACAGGGACACTACCAGATACTGGAAAACACCAGATGGCCCACCACATAGTGGAAGACAGATGTAGTGAACTGGGTGGGGGCCAAAGAGACAGAACTGTGACAGGAAGATTACAGAGGGACGTGCATGAAACCCCGGTCGGATCAGAGGCAAGAAGTGGTAGCCAGCTTCACTGATATAGGGGAGAATAGGACTTGATGGCAATGATCTCCGGGGAGGGTGCTCAAAAGTATACTGACCATGGGAAGGCTAACTTGAAGAACAGCCTACACAAGGGGCAATCAAAAAGTAGGGAGTGGGGCTAAACCTGCCTACTACCTCCCAGCGGCTGCATTTCTTACCTTGTGACACTCATGAGGGACAGATATCCCATGGTTAGGACTCGTTTGAGATAGATTTTGGGTTTATTTGTTTATGCTGTACGACCTGAGAGTCACTGTTGCAATCGAAGACAGCGACATACGGTGGTACTGTACTATTGAAGAACGTCATGTTGAGAAACTGTTGTATGTTCATGAAAAATGCACAATAAAAATATTAATAATGAAAATCCTTTTAAGGGAAGACTGCGGCTTTGTCAATATGTATTTTTTTTCTAAAACACAAAGCGATAGGACTAGCTGGCATAGTATGTAGCTATTCATCAAATTATTTGGATTACGAGGAGCGTGGCCTAGTGATCTAACATGGTGGACGCATGTTAGACGAGCTCCCGTGGTAGTCTGGAATCGAGTAGTGAGCAATCGGACCCTGGGATAGATCGAGATCGCGGTGAACGGTGCAGCTGAGGAGTACTCTGATCCTGGAGGCCTAGAGCGGGGCTGTGAGGCGGGGCAAAGGTGGCGCCAGCGGAAGCTGTTGACAATGGGCTCAGGCTGTGCCAACATACCCAGAGGCCGCTGGACTAAGTAGGGCGGAGAATCTGCTCACCAGGACTGACGAGGAACCTGAGCAGGGCCAGCGGAGTCATCCATGTTGAGGAGCTAACCCCGGTGAGGCAGCTGTGACTGTCTGTGTGCTTCTCCCGCCTCCCCTTACCTCTGGTCTTGTGATGGCGGGTGGGTCAAGCCACGGAGGGGGTGGGGGGGGCTAGTGCTGGGTGTTCCAGGGGCTAGCTCTGCAGGCGGAACTTGCAGGGATCCAGACGGATCCCAGCGGGACTCCAGGGGCTACCACGAGGTCGGGTCTGAGGTTTGGGATTTGGACTGCGTGGCCTTGTCTCTTGGTGGCTGCGATACCGGGGTCTGCAGCTCAGTGGTTTCTGCGGGTGCTGAGGGGACGCTATATGCTCTGAAGGGCTCCGGCCCATAGATATTCTGAGGTGGAACCGACGTGAGAGGACGCAGTGGTCCGGATTTGGGGCTGGATTGCCTCTGCTGGATGGAAATTATATTTTGTGGGGCCGATGGAGAGCGGAGCCGACCGTAGAGGCAGCAGGAGAGGTGCACTGCTTTTGTGTAAATAAATTCAAGGACGACACAACAAGATGTAGATTATCTACTCAAAAATTGCGTACTGCATGGCTGTGGGCGACCCGAGGGAAGCTGCTGCAGGCACTGCAGTGTGGTGGGGTCTGGACTGGAATACTTGGTCCCTGCCTTAATCATCGCTCTTCCTCTGATGTGTGATAAGGCCTTGGAGCCACGGGGGATGCAGGATCTGGTGCAGTGGTAACTCGTGCTGCTCAGGAGATCAAGAACATGTGATTGTGAGGACTGGGAGCCACCCACTAGGGGGGTTAGTGGTGCAATGGTCCAAAGAAGCGGCCAGACTAGCACTTGGTGCGGTTTGTGGGCAAGAGGGACCCGCCCGGGCCTCCCATCCCAAGAGCCCCCCCTCCCCCCCGGATACAGGACGGGCTTGTCACCAACACCTGTGGCAGTGAAGGGCAGCATTCCATGGACCGAGTGGGCGCTGTTTCGTGCTGGTGGCCGGTCTGGGGGGGGCTTTGATCTGCCATTTTGTGAGCTTGGTGACCGGAACTGCACAATGAGAGACAAGGTGGTCTGAGGCTCTGCCAAGCAGAGCTCCCTAAATCGTTATGCTGGAACAAGAGCTCCAACAATGGATCAGGGAAGTGCACAGGGTGGCCTTCCGGACAATGCCACGCTCATGGCGGCTATCACGCAATCCAGAGCTGCTCTAGAAGAAAAGATCGGAGAGATGGGGTCTGACGATATGCTCCTGCGACAGGATCTATGGAATGCTGTTGAGCGCATCACCGAGGCGGAGACTAGGGTCTCGGGGGTGGAGGACTCGGTCGTCACCTTGCAAAAAAAAGTTGCATTCTTGGGAAAGATTATCAGGGGCCTGGCTTTGAGGGTGGAGGACTCGGAAGGTAGGGCCAGGAGGAACAACCTCCGCTTTGTTGGATTCCCTGAAGGATGTGAAGGTGGGGACATGGAGCGGCTCCTCTCTGGATGGCGTGCGGGCTGGCTCCCAACGGACTCGTTGTCCAGCTGCTTCGTAGTGGAAAGGGCATACAGGGCCCTGATGCAGAGGCCTCTTCCTGGAGCTCGACCGCGGCCAGTCATTGCGAAGATATTAAATTACCACGACAGGGATACGATCCTGAAGCAATCCAGAGTTAAGGAGCCCTTGCTGAGAATACTCGCATCCTCATATTCCCGGACTATACTAGACTGGTCCAAAAGAAGAGGCAGTCATTTCTGGCAGCCAAGGCCCGATTGCGCGAGCTGACACTCCTGTACGCATTGCTGTATCCCGCTAAGCTGAGAGTGGTATACCAATCCCAGACCCTATTTTGTGAGTCGCCGGGGAATGTTTTCCAGTGGACGGATGAGACTGCGGGGATTCGACAACGTACGCCGCCTAGGCTGGAATCGGATTCCTCATCAAGTGAGGCCTCTTGCAGGCTGCCTAAGACCAAATCCAAAGGGACTAGGAGGTTGAGATTCCGACGCCACTCCAAATCCTGCAGTGATCACAGCAGATCTACCTCTGCCCCCCCCCCCCATCCCCGGCAGGGGTCTTTGGCATCATAGATACCCCACATTTCTCCGCGATGGGAGACTGCGGGAGATATGAAGCTGAACTGGCAAAATGTGGGCAGGAGCTAGTACCTCTGTATGACTCTTGGTAGCTCAGGGGACACCTGTTGAAGATGGGCAAGTTGCTGGGGAACCATTGGGGGGAGACGGCAGGAGGCTTCCGTTGGGGCCTTCTAGCCACTCCCAACCGGACAGATACTTCAGTTATTTATAGGGTGGGGGGGAAGGTGAAAGTTGGGGTACCACCGTTATTTTGTTTGCACTGCGTCACTGCCACACCCGGACACAATTCGTACGCTGCCGCGGTTTTAAAATTTTTTTTTATTTATCTTTTTATTTGGTTTTCATTAATACAATGAATAACATACCCGAGTGATGCAGTGTTACATGGTCTATTATATTGCAATGCTGCACATCAAATACTGTAAGGCGAGATACAAATAGTAACAGTGAGTGCTTAATCGGGGTGAATAGCTGGTGTATCAGTTGTCGTGGTGAGGATGTCTCTATGTTCCAATAGGAATGCAGGAAGAGGTGCCTAGAAGTCTTTCGGGCGAGACCTGGTGGGGAGTTCTTCCTCATAAGTTCTTAAGGTGTCTCTGCAATATACCATTTCTGGGTGGTCGGGCGAAGTTTACTGTCCCAGTGCATAGACACTCTACGCTTCGCCATTAGCAGTGCGAACACCAGCAGTTTCCTCTTGGCAGGCGGTATCTTGTGCAGGAGACCCAGCTGTGCGGAGCTGTCCCACCCGCATTGCGTGACCTCGCGTGAAATTGACACTACCTGTTGTTCCCAGTACACAGTGCCATGCTAAGTGTACAAAATCAGCGTTGTGTGTCCCACATCTACGGCAGGCAGAGTCCTCACTGAGGCCCTGTTGATAAAGTTTCAGGGGTGTGTGGTAGGCTTGGTACAAATATTTAAGGTGGATAATACGTAAGTTTCCATTTGGGGTCAGAATTTCAGTGAGTTTACCGCAGTTTTTCCAGTGGTCATCGGTTAGAGGTGTGTCTAGTAGCCGGTTTCACCGTTCTAGTGGCCTAGTTTTAGTTTTCGCTAATTCGGTTTGCATTGCCCGGTATAGTTTGGCCACTAAGCTTTTGCCGGTAGGTTCAGCAATTACCATTTGTAGCGGGACCAAGGTTGGGGGATCTGCAGGGAAGTTCGGTAAAGGGCTTTAATGGCTGCCCTCAGTCTATCGTAGGTGAAGCGGAATAGTAATGTTTGGTTGCTAATGTAGTGCAGGTCCGAGGGCTCTACAAACTGTCCTACGTATAAATCGCCCAGTGTGCTAATGCCTACATTGCGTAGCATGGTTATGCTGCCTTTGTCTTGGGTCACTGACAGTGTAGGGTGATTAGTGAGAGGCATAGCTGGTGCGTACAGCTGCATCTTCCCCGCTAGGTGACCCAGTCTACCCCAGGCCTCTACAGTGGCCTGTACTTGGTTGATTTCTGTGCGAGGTATCTCCCTGCGCTTGGAGGGTAGAATGTGGGGCAGTGGTATAGGGTGGGTATCCCCTTCTTCCAAGGCCAGGTGTGGCAGGTATTTCACCGGATGATACCAGTAGTGTGCGTAACGTGCTTGGGAGCATAAATAGTAAAGTTTGACGTTCGGAGCGGCAAACCCTCCCTGGTCATACGGTAGTGATAGTGCTCCCCATCCTATTCAAGCCTGCTTCCCCGCCCAGACCATTGTGATGATACGAGTTTGTGTTGTTTTAAAAAAGTGGTTGGGCAGGGGGAGAGGATTGTTATTAAAAAGATAAAAAAATATGGGCAGAACAGCCATTTTAACTATTGCGATTCTGTCCGCTAGTGTTTAGTCCATCTGTCCACTTGTGTTTCAAGCTTGTCCATTGCCCTGCCGTAGTTTATTCTTACAACTTCTGCTGGGTACCTTTGGATCCATATTCCCAGGTATTTCACTGGGTCAGTTTGCCACTCCAGTGGGAAGTCCAGCGTGCATGGTTGTGTCATCTCCGTCAGGGGGATCACAGTGGATTTGCTCCAGTTGATTTGAAGCCCTGAGAACCTGCCAAACCGAATATATTCCTGCAGCAGCCTCAATAAATTGTGCTTTGAGTCCTTCACATAGAGCACCATGTCGTCCGACTAGAGGGATATGCCTATGGGACGTTGGTAGAATTTGAGTACTGTGTCCACATGCCTCTGCCGTATTTTACAGGCGAGAGGTTCTAGCACTATGGCGAAGAGTAACGGAGAGAGCGGGCAGCCCAGTCTCGTTCCTCTCCTGATATATACTGGATCTGACACTTGCCCATTTACCTTAATCTTGACCACCCGGTTAGTGTAGAGGAGCTTTATCCAGTTAGGGAATATGCCGGGCAACCTCGTTCTCTGCATTATCGTGAAAAGATAACCCCACTCCACCGTGTCGAAGGTTTTGGCCGCATCTAGTAGGACGGCTGCCACCTCCAGTTTCGGGTGTAGCACATGTAGAAGCGCAAAGATGGTGCGTATGTTATGGGAAGTCGATTATTCCGGCACAAACCCTGATTGGTCCAGCAGGATAACGTTTGGCATTAGTGGCGTCAGTCTGGTGGCAATTAGTTTAGCCAGTATTTTGGCATCTGTGTTAATGAGGGATAGTGGGCGATATGATTCCCATCTGTCCTGTGCTTTGTCGGGCCTGGGTAGCGTTATAGTAAGTGCTTCTCGTAGGGTGAAGGGGAGGATTTGTTTCTCATAGGCGCCTGCACACATGGCTATGAGATGTGGGCATAGCAGTTCGCTATATGATTTGCAGAACTCATTGGCGAGTCGGTCCGGACCTGGGGCTTTCCCGTTCGGTAATGATTTAATGGCCGCTTGGAGTTCTGGAATAGTAATCAGCTGGTCCAAATACTCATGTTCACCCTCCGACAGCCATGCAAGAGCAATACCCTCCAAATATTCCAAAAACAGTCCCCTGTCCGTTGACCCTGCCGATGTGCACATATTGCTGTATGCTGCCATGAATACTGAGGATATGCCTGCATTGTCAAAGTGTGTCACCCCACTGTCATCTATAAGATGTGTTACAGTGTGTTGTGTGCATCTAGCGCATCTTTTCTAGGCTAGAGAATGACCCGACCGGCCGCTTTCACCATATGCCCATGTCGTTTGTCTCTTCGTTAGATATTTAAGTTTGTCGTCTGCAAAGTCATTATACAGTGTGGTTTGCTCCCTGATTCGTTCTAGCACTTCCACGCTATGTGTGTTTTCGTATTCTGCCTACAGTGTTTTAATTGTTTACTCTATGCTGTGTAGTTTACTGCGTATGTCTTTCAGGATCCCCAAGCTAGTCCCTATGCATTTCCCACGGATGGTGCCCTTGAAAGCCTCCCACACTATGCCTGGGTCATCGACCGACCCCACGTATAACTAAGTATTCCTCAATTGCTCCCCGTATGGTGTCACTGTATACTGGGTCTAGTAGGGACTTTGCGTTGAAGTGCCATATATATTGTGGCGGTGTGTAGGTGGGGATGTCTAACGCCAACAGCACCGGTTTGTGGACGAAGAGCGTGCTAGGGAGACGACTGACACCTGTTACCCCAAGTCAAAGCAAGCCAATAGTCGAGTGTACAGACGATGTGTATGTGCCCTCTCTATCGTTTGGGTGGGGAATGCGCCATGTGTCCATGAGGTTGAGTTCTTCCATGCAGTTCAGCACCTCCCTGGCAGCCTGTTTGTGTTGTTTAGTATCATTAGACGACCTGTCCAGTTCTGCATTGAGTGCTACATTCAAGTCCCCTCCCCAAATAAGGTCTGTGTATGATAAGTCTCTTGGCTTGTTACGAATGATGAGGTAAAACTCGGGTTCGTCTGTGTTAGGGCCGTAGGGGTTTATCAGCCCTATGAGGGTGCCTCGTAATATGCCCGTTAGGGCAACATATCTACCCTGGTCATCCCTAATCACCTGGTCTAGATGGAATTGTACACCTTCCTTTATCAAGATAAGGACTCCCCGCGAGTAAGTGGAGTATGATGATGCAGCTGTCAGCTCCAACCTATGGCCTTATCGGTGTTTGAGATGAGGTATGTCTCCTGGAACATTGCTATCTCTATGTGGTGTCTGTTAAGAAATGCCAGCACAACACACTTTCGTAGGATTATTCAATCCTCTTACATTCCAAGTTAAATATTTTAGTTATCTACAACCGCTTTGCTCACCCATTTCGTAGCAATGAAGGAATAAATATGCAACATAAGATTAGCGTTTTCAACGACACATTTGCTGCATGGCTCATAAAAGTAATAACTTTGACATACAAGGTGAACAACGGCCCCCCCCGCCCACTCCTGCATCCTAATCATGCTGGAGAAGTTCCGTAGTACTTGGAGAAGTTTGGGGTTTACCCACTGCAGGGCACGCCAGAGACCCATTTATCACCCCAGTTGATACGGGGGAGAGGTGGGGGAAGGGGGGGGGGGGCTTGGGTCCGTGAGCACAACATGTCAGTTACTGCCAGTTAGTTGTTGTGCAGGCCTCTGGGAGTGTCTAGGGCGAGCAGTTACTAGGGCATCCTTTGTGTTGTTAAGCAACTCCTCCATTCTGGGCTGCTCATGCGCTTCCGTACATTGTCGAATAGCATCAGCCATCATCTTCGTGTTGCCTGCCTGACTTATCGCCTTTCAGTATTGAGTCGACTTAGACCACGGCTGCCTTTGGTGTGTTAAAGTTCTTGTCCTTGCCGTTATATGTAATCTTCAGACATGCTGGGTACAGCATTGCATACCTTATTTCCGCTTTCTGTAGCCTGTTTTTCACTTGTTGGTATTCACGTCTGGCCGTTTGTACTACCATGGTGAAGTTGGGGAAGAAAAGCAAAGTGTTTCCTTGATAAGTGATGGCCCCTTTTTCTCTTGCTAAGCATAGGATTGTGTCGCAGTCTCTAGTTTAATAGCAGCGCCACGATTGGACGCGGCAGTGCGCCTGGTGGTGCTCAAGGAGCTAGGGTATGGTGTGCGCGTTCGATGATCAGCATGGGGGATAGTTCTTCGCGGCCAAAAATATCCTTCAACAGTGTCTCGATCTATTATTCCATACGCCCCATGTTCATCGATTCCGACAGCTCTGTAATGCGCACGTTATTGCGCCGAGACCACGCTTCTATCAACTCATTTTTTGCTTGGATCAGGGCCATCACTTTCTCCATGTTGAGGCTTTTGCTCTGTAGTTCTTGCATTGTGTCTTCAGTAGATGAGACACGGGTTTCCACTCCCGTGAGCCTGTTTGCGTGCTGGTCCAGTTTGGTCGACATGTGATCCATGCTAAGATTGAGGTGACCGATTTTGCCGTCAATTTATAACAAACTTTGTTAAACATCCGCAAGTGTGGCAGCAAGAGTGCAGGGTCGTGCCTGTATTCTCCATGGTCGGCGCAGTTTCACTCACAGCATGGGTTACTTTCCTGGATTCAAATGTGAGCTTTGATTGGGCTTTGTCCGTCCTCCCCATTGGACCTGTGCTCCGTTGTCACTAGTTTATTGTCTATACTGGGCCTCGGTTGTATTGAGGTGCTAGGTTGTGGCTATGTTTGCCTTGGGGGCTTGGTCCACAACTCTACCGGCTGTCGCCATCACCGGGCGCCCGCCGCGGCCGCGACCCGTGTTCTATAGCGTAGGAGCGGCAATGCGTAGGTCGCCTCTGCACCCGTGCGGTGATACCTTGATGTATATGGACATGATCTGTGTGATGGCCTAGGCTGGCGCGAGTCTTTGTCAACCCCAGCAATGCAGCGCCCCAGTGTTCCTATTGAAGGAAGATCTTCCAGCGACGACCCCCACGCTTGCCGTCCTCTGCGACCTTTGCTGGCCCCCCCAAACCACCCAGCAACGTGCAGTGCCGATCGTCTCCCTCACCCCAACTGCGGCCCACGTAAGCGAGAGAATGTGCGCAGGTGTGTGTACCACAGTTTAGCAGCATCCAGTAATTTCCTGTGGGTCTTGCTCCTGCTGTGGTTTCAAGGCCCTAGCCTGCGTGAGTGTTCAGGGCTGTAGCACTGACACAATTGTCGTGGTGAATGCCGCCACCATCAGTCACCTATTGGGCCTGTTGTGCTGGCGCCTCCGGGCCCCTGGCCGCCAATTTTGCATTGTCAGTCCGCTGATGTGCTCTCAGAATTGTACCCCGTAACGAGGGCTGCTGCCGGCCCATGCAGCCCGGAAGGCGACAGCAAGGCCCAGGGTACGCAACCTCCGGACAGCTTCCCCGGTGTGTTGCGAGTGTCTCGCAGTGCCTCCGGGCCGCCACTGCGATCTACATGGTCGCAGAGCCCCGCCGGGGGGGGGCACACACCCACAGTCCGTGGACACTCTGCTCACTGTGTGTGTGTGTCCCGGCGGGTCAGGAGGCCCAGTCTACGCTTGCTGGCAGACCGCCGCCGGCCAAGCCCACAGGGGCAACAGGAGCACGCCTCACCGCTGAAACGTGCTGTGGACTGCAGCCTCCACTCCCAGGATGAGAGGTAGACGTGGATGGCAGTAGCGATCACCAGCACGTCACCCCCAGCTGCGCCAGGCTTTGTGTGGGTCTGCAGCATCTGTCTTCTAGAGCCCACGTTAGTGCTGCAGCAGTCGCCGTTGCTGGCTGTCTGGATCCCCACTCGTTATGTCGTCACAGCATGGCAGGCGACATTTTCCAGACCGCGCCAGGGATGATGCACTGTACAGAGACATTATAAGCACTGTGCTGATCTCCTCCGGGGCCGGCGGCGTTGTTCTATGTATAGTGTCCGGTTTTGCGTTGTTTGTCTGGCGGGTACTCAGGATGAAGAAGGATGGTGTGCTCACGGCTGGCCGAGCTGCACCAAGGTGCGGCCATCTTGCCGTGGGCTCTCTAGCACCCCCGATTCGTACACGGGTTGACAGTTGTCCCACTTGCTACTACCGGGAGACTGTTAGATGGCAGACCCCACGGATAGAGCACAACCCCAGGTCGGGGACCTTCGGATAGAGAGTTGGAATGTCCGGGGAGCGTTAGATAAAATTAAACGAGGGGCCCTACTCCAACAGACTAAATGGTACCAAGCAGATGTCCTGCTCTTTCAGGAGACACACTTAATGGGCACTAAGGCTCGGTGTCTCCTCCGCTATGGCTATATTCAAGTCTTCGATTCAGGTTTCACCAGGGGATCCCGGAGGGTTGGGATTCTGCTCCACCGTAGAGTCCCTATAAACATATCAAGGAATGGACGGACACCCAGGGGAGATATGTATTTATCCAGGGGACCATATACGAGGAACAAGTGGTTTTAGGGTATGTGTATGCCTCCCCGCCCCTGCAATGGGCGTTGGTGGAGCACCTTACGTCACGGTGGGCTGATATCCCAGAGGGGCTAGTGATCGTAGGAGGTGACAGGAAGGATGTTATGAATCTGACCACAGACAGATAGAGGGCGGAAAGACACCCCGCTATCCCACATGGTACCAAACTGAACGCATTGGTGACTGGGTGGAGACATGGAGGGAACTGCATCACGAGGAATTGGGTTATACATAACTCTCGACAACCCATGAGTCCTATGTCCGCCTTGATTATATATTTGTGCAGCTGTGCGCTGTAGGATGGGTAAGGGCGGTAGAGATTCTCCAGAGGCGTTTGTCTGATCACTCGCAGGTGATATTGACGATTCAGCTGGGCCCCAAGAAGCAGGCTTTTTGTTGGCATTTATCCCCCTGGCATCTGCAAGATGAACAGTATCGGGAGCACATGGAGCAGGCAATAGAGTAATACCTGGATACAAACCTGGGTACCGTAACAGAGGTGGCGACTCTATGGGAGGCTATGAAGCCTACCCTTAGGGGGGTGGACATCTCACACTGTGCGGCTGCCCGCCGAATCCGACGGGAATCGCTTCTGCGGTCGGGTGCCCACTTATTAGAATTGGAGCAGAACAGTAGAGGGGAGGTTTAGTTGGGTCTACTTGTTTGTATTATTGGATCGACTGAACATAGGTCCCCGCTTCCTGTAATATCTAAAGCTGCTATATACAGACCACACAGCGTCAATTTGGGTTGCTGGATCCACCTCCTTTGCGTTTACATTTGGTAGGGGCACTCGCCAGGGGTGTCAGTTGTCCCTATACCTCTTCGCTTTGGCCATGGAACCCCTGGCGGCGTGGGTGAGAATGGATGCGAAAGTGGCGGGCTTTGAATGGGACCAAGGGCTCTCCGAATGTATCGCTCTATATTTGGACGATGTCCTATTCTTCATAACGGATATTAATAGGACATAACTGAGGTTGTTGGGCATCATGTAAATCTTTGGGGAAACGTCTGGGCTATTTATAAACCCCCGTAAATCTACACTGTGGACACTGGGAGGGAGTACAGACCTGGGGCCTTGGGCCTCGGCAGTCCAGGTTACATCGGTGGGTGTGATATACCTGGGAGTTTTCATATCAGAGTCTCCGAAAGTGGCATGGGACAGCAAGGTAGCACCAGTATGGGCACATGTGTGCGAGAAAGATGAAAAACTGGTCATATATGCCCCTCTACATCTTTAGGATGGTTTTGCTGCCGCGTCTGCTGTATCAGCTACAGAACCATCCTTACCCCGTATCTCCTATGTGGTATCTTCAAGTCAACGAGGCGTTAGGGCAATTCCTGTGTGCGGGGGGGTCCAGGGTAGCGCTGCGGACCTGTTTTCACTCTACTTATTGTGGGGGGTGGCTACATCAGATGTCCAATCACACTACCTGGCCTCGCATCTACTGGTGCTGAATGAATGGTGGTATGGGGATCGGAAGGACCCCCCCTACGCAGTGGAACGACAGTATAAGGGGGATTCCACTCTACATACTATTTTGTACTCTGCGACGTTGCACAATTCTCTCCCACCAGCTATGAAGGTGGTCTTCCAAGTATGGAAACAATCCCTCCGCAGAAATAGGTGATAGAATAAGCTGACCAGGGAAACTCCACTGTGGCATGACGGTCATTTTCCGCAGCAGATAGCTGCGTTATCCGGGTTCCGGGGGTGGGACAATATTGGCATTTCGACTCTAGGAGAAGTAATGGGAAGCATGAAATTGAAGTCGTTCCAAGATCTGCAACATGAGTACCAGATGCCGGAAACTCAGTTTTATAAATACCTTTAATTTCGGTATGCCATTCATCCCAGCGTCTCGGGACTAGAAGTGCTCCCTGAATTTAGCCCGGTAGAAGCCAAGGTGTTCAAGGGTGATATGCAGGACCACAAAATATCAAAGATTTATCAGTCCCTGGTGACGCATAGCACCAATCCATGAGATAAACTCAGAGAAGCTTGGGCAGAGGATATTGGCCTGCTAGATGGGGAGACTGGATGGAGGCACTGGCGTCTCCTAGAGAAGCAACAATAGCGATGCGATCGTGTCTCATTCATTCAATTCAAATACCTTCACCGGGTATACTATACCAGGCTTAGGTTATGGAGGGCGGGCCTGGTCCAATCCCCGATAGGTCTGCGCTGTGGCCGAGAGGAGGGGTCCTTGATGCACACCACCTGGCACTGTACAGCACTCACTTAATTCTGGATGGGGGTAATGGCCTGTTTGGCAGATGTGTTGGGGTGGGAACTCCCCTTCTCCCCCAGACTATACTTCTACACATTACAGAGTGTATGGGAGGTAACTTCTTCAAGCGACACCTGTTGCTGCTGGGACTGACATTAGCAAAACGGGACATAGTAAGGGGGTAGAAGGCGACAACTCTGCCCTCTCTCACTGCCTAGAAGATTGAACTAGACTTCTGCATGGGGATGGAGATCCCAATATTTAAGGCCAATGGTTGCCCACAAAAACACCCCAAAATTTGGAAGAGATGGGCAGTTTATTGAGGCCTAGACTTGGACCCATTGCCTCAGATGGACATATCAGGATCTATGGTGTTGCCTGGACCCTTGGGGTAGTGACTTGGGGGACAGCGAGGAATTGTATATGTGAGACCGGGGAATGCAGGGGCGACTAAGACGCAGTAGTGAGTTCATGCAAGGGGGGAGGGAGGGGGCAATGTGTTTCTGTTTACTTGTTCTACAAAAGTGATGATAAAGAAAATGTGTATCCCAAATGTCATTGAAAATGATTCGGAATGTTTACTTTGGCAGGTGTGTCCTGGGTTAAGGAGCTCTGCAATGTATGTGACTTTTGACACAATAAAAATTTGTTTAAAAGATTACTATGTTCGGTGCAGATTACGTTTATATTATAACATCATGAAAATTAACCCATTTCTTTTTACAGGATACATGCTATGCGCTGCTCTAATATTTGGCAGGCAAGTGCAATACTTAAACAGTAAAATATAATGTGTTTTGCAATGAAGCACACAGCACAAAATTACAACTACTTATAAAAGCAACATCTTACATAGCAACATCAGATCTAACTATGCTGCAACAAAGGATGAACAAAAAAAGCTCACTATAGCAGAGAAATTCGCCAATTCTTCATGCCTTATGAAATCCTAGACTAATGTGCACAGACAAATTGCCATTATTCAAGGTATTTGACAATGTAATTATCAAATGTCTGTCCTGTGAGCTGATCCAAGATAAGACTGACACTCTCAGTCAATATAAGAGCAAATAAAAAGAGCTGGCCCATTGCCTCACTGTATGAATGCTTTCCTATGGGTTGGCCCAACATCTCATGATACCCCAATAAATCAAAGCCCTATTCTGTAAGTAAAGTTATTATTAATATAATCTAATTTCTTTTAGATTCCATTAGCCCGACAATACAGCTACAGCTGTCAATAGGCAAGATGCAAAACTGGCATCCAATGTTTTACTGGATTCCCAGCAAACGCAGCAAGATTTTAATTGGCATAATGATTCAAACATGCTTGCAGTGAATAAACAGTCCGTGCACATGGTACAGAGCAGGGTGAAGGCACAACAAAATAGGTCTGTTCCATTATGAGACACACAGAACTCATTTGTTTCAAAGCCTGCCCCAAGAGGAGAGCACTTGGAATATATGCCTCTTCTTTTATCAAATGGAACACTTCAGTTGGCCTGTGGTAAACCTCAAATGACTCAATTTGGGAGTTATTATTTAGCTGCTGAGTTACTCTCTGGGGTTGGAGTCAGAAGTCATTAAAATTGCCACCTCCCATGATGTCCTGGTGAAACCTGCATGTGCTACTGATACACGGGGGGTCCACTAGAAGCAACTACAGTGTGCTCCCAGGACAGGATACTCATGTAGCAGCACCACCCCAGATTCCTGTTGGGGAATATACTGGGCCACCACCTCTCTTTTTAATCTTTTTGGCCAGGCCATTATCATATCAGGAAAGGATGCTCAGCGGGGTAGAGTGTACATCAGGTTTCACCATCGAACCACACATGTAATGTGAAGGTAAAGAAGGTGCCTTGGATTGTGATCTGCTTCTGCGTGTTGTGTTGTTCTAGTGTGTGAACTTCAGATTTACTAAAATATGGAACAAACATCCTCAAATGATCCTTCCTCCCCACATTTCCTGTGCGTGAGTTTAGAACTAGCCACTTCCCCAACTTCGGAAAGGTTGGTCGCCCACCCATAACCCCTTACTTCACACAGACGTCATTGTCACCCACCTCCATCCCCCACCCCCTCGTCCGGGTCCTCTATTTTGAGCTACCCAGTTCAACCCCTATCCGGCAAGTTTTAGTGTTCAATGATTCAGAGGAGGCCTCTATATGTCAATGTGTTTTCCGCATGGTTTGTTTGTGCATGCCGGCTCACCCTCTGTCTCTCACAAGGAAATTGCTGCAGTTTGTCAGCGATGGCTGCAGTGGCAGCTTTTAGCAGCAGAGTTCTCCTTTTCTGAAGGCCAGTCCAATTCCGCCTCGGGGAGGAGAGGGGGGGAGGGGTCACAGGCATGTTGTAAGAAAGATCATATGTTTCTATGATCCAGTATGGCTGGGAAAAGGAGCATGTCGGAAGGTTCACCTTGCACAGTTTCCTTTGTTCATTCCCTTTTTAGCTCTTGCCTGCACAGGGCATGTGCCATGCTGTGAAATGTATTGCTTACAATTCATTGGCCTTACAACCTGTCCACAGCATACCATTAGTTGTTTTCATTGTCACTCCCATTTGCAATCTTTCAACTGCTTAGTTCCCTGTACACTTTCCTTCCTTTCTTCTGTTAGCTCCTCCCTGCAGCATGGACAAAGTAGATGTGTTCTTCCTTGTATTTTTTGCAAAACACAATTTCTTTTGTTATTTCATAAGCATTTAAGTATTATTCCTGGATGTGCATTGTGATTTCCTCCTTTTAATACAAGCTTATGGCTTCTTATTTATGTTGCTTTCACCTATCTGCCGTCTCTATTGATGCTTTAGTTAGGCCCACAGCTGTATTTCTCTAAGCCACTCTACTCTGTGTAATTCTACACCACTTCATACAATACCACTCTACACCACCCTATGCCACTCCACTCTACTCTACTCTAGCGGGCGGCCATCTTTGCAGGGTGACGCTCCAGTCTTTACACGAACCCAATCTATTTAGGCCACATGTCATCACCGCGCAGCGGGAGCGCCGTAGAAGTGCCGAAGAGGCGCCTAAGAGAAG
Source organism: Lissotriton helveticus (assembly GCF_964261635.1). Lineage (NCBI taxonomy): Eukaryota > Metazoa > Chordata > Amphibia > Caudata > Salamandridae > Lissotriton > Lissotriton helveticus. The sequence continues at coordinate 646,480,129 of NC_136073.1, read as the reverse complement.
CCAGTCTGCGCCAGTCCGCGCCCAGCTGTGCCCAGATCCCAGGATCCCTGACAATACGGCTGGTAACTTAATCACTTATGATTCTCCATCCTTGCATGAGTTAAGAACAGTCGTTAACTCTAAATGTCTGCACTCCATGCGCCTTTCGGGCATTATGACCAACTGTGCTTACTGCAACTGGGAACTACCATCTAATACCATAGGGAGACATCCCACCTACAGCACATGGAGGATGCTTCTCCTCAACTGTAGATCATTGCCCAAACACCAAACAGAGTTGGCCCATCTAATAGAAGAGTACAAGCCCGATGTACTCTTCCTAACGGAGACTTGGCTCCAACTGGAAGCCGATCCAGCCACAGTATGGGCAACCCCTCAAGGCTATACTATAAAGAGATCTGACCGAAACATGGGCAGAGGAGGTGGTTTAGCCATTATCTATAGAGAGCGATATAAATGTCGTATTACCCCTACTACAACATCAGTCTGTGAAAGCTTGTTATTTTCGTTAGAATTATCTTCTACTAACACCCTTACAGGCCTTCTGGTCTATCGACCACCCGGAACGCTAGGTCAGTTCATTTCGAACATGGCTGACCTAGTCGCCAACCTAGTGCTCACCTCGGCGAATTTTACAGTGCTGGGCGATCTAAATTTGCATTTAGATGATCCACTTGATTCCGCCGCCAACAGTCTTCGTCTGAGCTTTCAAGCGATTGATCTGGCTCAAAAGGGATTTCTTCCAACACATAACAAAGGACATCTTTTAGATCACGTGTATAGCAATCTGGACAATTTAAACACTGAACCACTATTTAATACCCCTCACTTGGGTAACGGGGAATCCCCCTCCCGTCCAAGAACCTAAAAAACACTGGGGAAGAAAGTGGTCTAAACTTTCTTCCACCAAATGGGAATCTGCGCTTGCTGAACTTAAACCTCTGAAGGCCTCTAATCCTGACACAGCCAGTACTAATTTTGACAACTGGATCCATAACTCCCTTGATTCAGTCCTCCCGAAGGAACCCTTGCATTGTATAAAGAGGCAAAAAGTAGCCCCTTGGTATACTTCTAGATTAAGGGACATGAAACAATCATGCCGTAAATTAGAAAGGATCTGGAGGCAAGATCGCTCACAGCAGAAGAAGGCAGACTATAGAGCCGCAATTAGGCTATATAAAACCGAAATCAAGGCTGCTCAAGCCCAGTTTTATGAAACAAAAATTAATTCAGCTGCAAATGCTCCTAAGGACATTTTCTTGATAGTCAAATCTTTGATTTCCCCTCCCCCAGAGCGAGCACCATTAGATGGGGCACTTGCCCGTTGTAATAATTTAGCAACTTTTTTCTAGCAGAAGATTCAGACCATCTATTCAGCTTTTGCCTCTGATAGAACTGACCCTGATGCTGCGACAATAGTGAACCCCAGCATACCGGTCTCCTGTATGCTGGAAAAATTTACCCTCCTAGACTCTGTCTCTTTAGATAAAATAATTCCTAAAGTTACCTCAGGATCCCCTAGAGACCCAGCACCGCCACAGTTCCTCACTTCAGTCATTGACTCAATCCGTCCAGTCATTCTTAATGTTCTTAACACCTCAATCATCTCGAGCACAGTTCCGACATCTTGGAAATGTGCAATGGTCAGGGCCCTCTTAAAAAAGCCCAATCTGGACCAAAGCAACTTAGCTAACTTTCGCCCTATTTCCCTGTTACCCTGGAAGAGCAAACTGCTCGAGAAGCACATTAACAACATCCTAGTGGATTGGGGGGGCGTGGCCACGGCGGAGAGCGGAATGGCCGCACTTTGGTGAAGCTCCTCCAGGCGGGCTCCCGGCGGAGACGAACACGGCATGATCCGCCCGCCTATCCTGCGGCAACTTACCTGCGGAGCCTCCTGATGCAGCCTGGTGCCTCCGGAGCCTGATTCCATCGTTGGGAGCGGCCTCGGCAGTGAGTGGGGCGTAGGGGTAGCGAGGCCTCAGGACCTCGGCGCCATCTTCCCCTTGGGGCTGGTGCTCTGGGCGGACGCGGCTCGGCTCTCGCCTGCCGGGCCTCGGGTTCTCTGCTGCACCCGCGGGGCCCCCTACCGTGCTCCCCTACCTCCGTGCCCTCTCCCCGGTTGGGGCGCCTGCTTCCTGTCGCGCTCCGGGGCCCTTGGCCTGTGAGCGCGCTGTGACCGGGGCCTCGATTGGTGGCCTGGTGCGGGGGTTCCTTGGGCGGCCGGCGGGGGCGCTTGACTGGGGACGGTGGGACTCGGGGCTCAGGGCGGCCGCGATTGCCGGCGGCGCCCGCCGGTGGCTTCCGGCGACCCTGCCCCACTCGCGCCTGGCGGGACGGCTGTTCCCCCCCTTCCTCCTGACCTCACTTCAGGAGAGGGTCGCTCCCTGCCTTGCAGATCGCTGAGTTTGGACCTGCGACACTGCCTACTCCTGGTCCTCACTGCAATCCTCCTGCTCCCTGCACGCTGCTGTTGACTGCTGCCAGGCTCCAGGGCGCTATCTTTGTGGACAGATCCTCTGCAGCCCTCACTTGCCGCTTTCCACCAGTACTCTCTCCTCTGGAGGTCGCCGAGGCTCGGACCTGCTGCCCTCCTGTTACCGCCTGCCCTGTGTGTTGGCGCTGCGTTCCATTTCCGCTACAGCCACCACTCCGGCCTTGAAGATGAGCAAGAAGGACCCAAACCAACGGAAGCTTACGTTTGACAAGCCCCCTCTCCCCGACACTGACCCTCCGCCGGGACCGGCCACTGGGGCCGCTGGCACAACGGAGGCGGGGGACGCCACAGCGATGATGGCCGCCATGATGGGGGAGATGCGCGCTGGCTTCAAGGCGCTGGACACTCGGTTTGATGCCCTGGACCAGCGTCTTTCAGACATGTCCACTGCAGTGCAGGCCCATGACCGTAGGCTTGATTTGGCGGAGTCCAGAATTTCGGACATTGAGGATGGGGCTGCGAAGTCCCTGAAGCGGCTGGAGAGGGTTGAAACCATCCTTAAAACCGTGGCCATCAAGAATGAGGACTTGGAAGCGCGTAGCCGGCGCAATAATATTCGCATTTTGGGCGTTGCGGAGACGACTGCTACTGGCCGGTTTGACACATTTGTGGAGCACCTACTCATAGAGCTCTTTGGGAGAGACACCTTCACTGCTGGCTTTGTTGTCGAGCGCGCCCACAGGTCACTGGGGCCCAAGCCCCGCACTGGTCTTCCACCCAGGCCTATAATAGCTCGCATCATGAACTTTCGCGATCGTGACGCCGCACTCCGCGCTGCACGTGAGGCGGGAGACGTGCAGTGGCAGGGCAGCAAGTTGTCTTTTTTCCCGGATCACAAGCTCATGGTGCAGGAGGCGCGTCGAAAGTACACTAGCGTCAAATCCGCTCTCCGTAACCTTGGCCTGAAGTACGCCATGCTCTATCCTGCGAGATTGAAGGTGGAAGCGGATGGAAGATTCCGCATTTTTGACTCACCGGCTGAGGCGCAGGACTTTTGTGCCGGCTACAAGCGGCGACGCTCCTCGTCCCCCTCTGGCTCTGGAGGGCATTCTCCCCCGCGCACTGACACGCAGTCCAGCGCCGACCTTTTTGCGGATGCGGACAGAGGCTGACTCTCCTGACTCTTCTCCTCTTTGTATGCTATCCGATATGGAATTAATGGTTCTTTCTTTCTGGTTTGTTGCACGACCGTTGCTATAGTGTTCGCTCTGCCGGATGGCCCGCGTGGCGAGGCGTTGCTACCCCCCAAGGTGTACGCCTGCTTGTTCACTTGCTTTAAGGGTTTGTTTTTTTTTTTTCTTTTTCCGAATCTGTACTTCTTGCAATTGTGGTTTTCATACATGTCAATTTTTGCTGTGTTTTTCCCTTTGATGGGGGTCTGCCTTCCTAGGGATGTCGGGAGGCTGGGTGGCGGGTGGGGGATGGGTTGTGTGTTGTATTTGTGTTTTTTTTTTGGTTGCATCTTCTTGCGAGACTCATTGGCCGGGCTTGCCGAATACGCTGTTTTCTTGATCATTCTTGATGTGATGCCATGGCCGGGATAGGTCTTAGGGCTGGCCCCTCCATGCTAACGATGATGACTTGGAATGTCCGTGGTCTGAACACCACACGGAAGCGCAGACAGGTTCTGAACTATGCTGTGCGCCACAGGGTAGATGTGCTGTTCCTGCAGGAAACCCATTTGTTGCCTTCGGACACTCAGTCTCTGGCTAAGGGTTGGGGTGCGCATAGGGTGTTGTCATGTTATAGTAGATACGCAAGAGGGGTGGCGATACTGGTTCATAATCGTGTTCCCTTTGTTTTGCTCGATAGCATGACTGACGAAGAGGGTAGGTTTGTGCTTGTCTCTGGAATGCTGCATGGGTATAAAATAGCCTTGGCGTGTGTGTACGGCCCTAATGTCGACTCCCCTGCCTTTTTTCAACACATACAGCTTCTGCTACTTCGCTCTGACATTGACTTACTGGCGTTGGGGGGTGACTTTAACCTCTTGATGACCCCCGACAGGGACAGCACCTCCCTCTCCCCTGATTGCAAACCTCTTTCCCGCGCAGTGATGGCGGACATCTGCTCCCACTTTTCCCTAATTGACGTCGAGGCCAGGGCGCACCCACAATCCCCTGCGTACACACACCACTCAGGCTACCATAACACCAGCACCAGAATCGACTACTGGCTGCTCTCTCCAGGAGTGGCCGGTTGGATGCGCTCCCTTTCCACGCCCCTGCGCACTCTGTCCGATCACTCACCGGTGGTACTGACACTGGCAGTCCCGAGACTGGGAGGGTATGAGAGACAGTGGCGTTTCCCAAGCAAGGCCTTGCTTGACCCGACTTTCACGGAGGAGGTCCGCACAGCCATTGATGACTACTTTGACATTAACACGGGTTCGGTGGCCTCCTGGGCAACACTGTGGGAGGGTTTTAAGGCTACCATCAGAGGGGTCTGTATCGCCAAACATGTTGGGGCCCTTCGTGACACTCGCACCACTCTAACCCGCCTAGAGGCCGACCTCTCAGCACTGGATAGGGAGATACTTGGGGATCCCTCCCCGGACCGGGAGGCCAGGCGCCTAGAACTCCTGCTAGACTTTAGGGACGCTGCGGATAGAGAGCTCCGATTTCTGGGTAAACACTACACAGCGCGACAGTATGGGGAGGGGGAAAGACCGGGCAAGTTGCTGGCGCAGATGCTCCGCCCGCCATACCAAGCGGCGTACATAACCGACATCTACGACGCTCAGGGCACTAGACACTACTCCACTCCCGATGTTTGCGATGCCTTTCTAGCCTACTACACCCGTCTTTACACTTCATCGCTAACTGATGCCAACTGCGACCCAGGGCCCTACCTTAACGAAATAGCCATGGTCTACCTCGAGAAACATATGCAAGACTTTCTGGCGGATCCCATCACCCCGGACTACATAATTGAGGCTATAGACTCGATGAGGTGCTCCTCTGCGTCTGGCCTGGATAGGTTTACTGCCGATTTTTATAAGGAGTACAAAGAAGAGCTGGTGCCACGCTTGATGGAGGTCTATGCGGAGGCGTTGGAGACGGGCGTGCTCCCCCCCACCCTCCGTGAGGCAGTCATAGTTCTGCTTCCCAAGTCGGGCCGTGATCCCTCCCACTGTAGCTCTTACCGCCCCCTGTCCCTCCTCAACCTTGACTATAAAATCCTAGCGAAAGCCCTAGCTATCCGTTTGGCGCTTCTTGTAGATTCCCTGGTCGCGCCGGCTCAATCCGGCTTTGTCCCCCACAGGTCCACCTCCCTCAACCTCCGTACGCTGTTCTCGGTTCTACATAAAATTGACCCCTCCGTCCCGGCTGCTGCGGTCTTCCTAGACGCTGAGAAAGCGTTCGATACACTGGAATGGCCCTTTTTTTTATCCATCATGCGCAGAATGGGAATGCCTGCGATGTATGTGGCCACGGTGGAATTGCTATACACTGCTCCCACGGCACGTATCCGTTTAAACGGCACCATAACTAAAAACTTTGCGCTCTCCCGAGGTACCAGGCAGGGCTGTCCGCTGTCCCCACTCCTTTATATTCTGGCAATGGACCCTTTAGTCCATCATTTTCAGGAGAAGCACCTCCACAGAGGTCTACAATTCCGCACGGGTCCTCTACTTGTCTCTTTATATGCGGACGACACAGTCCTGTATGTCCGCACCCCTAGTACGAACTTGGAACCCTTGATCCATGAGATCGCACGATTCGGCTCATACTCTGGCCTGAAGATTAATTGGCACAAGTCGCTCATCTTTCCCTTGACACCCTCCACGGCGCGATGGGATTGCCCCTTCCCTTTGGAGTGGTGCACCGATTCGGTCAAATACCTTGGAATACACATCCACCTGGATGCGGTATCCATTGTGAGACTGAATTATGGGCGCGCCCTGGATTTTTTGGAGGAGAGTACGGAGCGTTGGCTCCGTCTTCCGCTGTCCATGGCTGGAAGGATTGCCATTGTCAAGATGGTTGTCCTCCCTCGATTCTTATACTTGTTCACTAATATCCCGATCCCTCTGACCAAGGTTTTCTTTGCACAGCTTCGCTCTGCCCTGCTGCGCCTGGTATGGGGCGGCAAACACCCTCGTGTGGCTTGGCGCACGTTAACCTTACCTTATGAACGAGGAGGGTTCGGGATGCCGGACTTTCACCTTTACTACCTGGTGGCGCAATGCTCGTACGCGCACTCCTGGTTCCACCCGGATGCCAGGATCCCCTTCTTGCGACCTGAGGCCGATATGGCTCTTCCGGTGCCGCTTTGTTCCATACTTCCCAAGGGACTTCCCCGCGATCCACAGGACATTCAGCCGGTCTCCACGACTAGCTGGGCCTGGGATAAGTTACGGAGACTACTCCGCATGGACAAGTTGTACTCTCCCTCGCTCCCTCTCCCCAACCCTCACTGGCTCCCCATCACGGGTGAGGCGATAGTTGACCGCACACTGTCTAAGTTCCAACTGCACACTATTGGCGATCTGTTCCCTGAGGGACATGCCTTCTCGTTGACGGAGGATCCCCGCTTCGAGGACCGCTCGTTTATGGATGCGTTCACCCTGGCCAGGCTCCGCTCCATGCTGCGCGCTGAATTCCCGACGTTCCCACTGTCACCGCCCGAGGACCCGGCACTCACGTTCATCATACAATCCCAAACGAGCGCTCACGTAGTGTCGCGACTATACAAGCTGTGTATGACATCTCTTCCCTCTTTTGACACCGCGGTGCGCGCTGCGTGGGAGAGGGACTTGGGCAACCCGATTACTGATGACCAGTGGGAGGCATGCTGCGCTGTTACCAAGACAGTGTCCATGAATAGTAGGCACAAGCTTCTTCATTTCAAGTTTCTACGAAGGATGTATCACACCCCCGCGCTTGCCCATAAAATAGACGCTGCCAGACCACACAGTTGCCCTAGGTGCGCCTCTCCTCATGCTGACTTTGCCCACCTGTCTTGGACGTGCCCGAAGATACACGCCTACTGGCTGGATGTCCACCGGGTCTTGGGTGAAATACTGGGCTTGACACTACATCCCACCCCCGAAATTGCTTTATTGGGCTATGTGACTAACTTCCCACAACCTCTCCGTAGGCTTGCTTCCTTGTGCTTCCTTCTTGCCAAGAGGGAGGTTGCGCTGCTCTGGGGCGCGCGCCGCGCTCCGACGGTTGCCGCATGGCTGAGGAGTGTGGCCCACTGCAATGTTAACAGCGTGGAGTTTTCGGCCTTGCTCCCTTCGGCCTCCCGTCCGACAGACATATGGGGGCCGTACCGCAGCTATGTCGAGAAATTGACCCAGAAGGCGCAGTCCCAATCCCTTCATTCCATTGTCCCGGAGGGGGTGGGTTAGGCTGTGAGCGGCCCCTCCGCCCGCCCGATGCCATCGGATGTCACACTCACCACTTTTGGCTCGGCGCTGTGGTTTGACTTAGATGGGAGGGTGGGGTGTGGGCATGAGATCTGATGTGTTTCAATGTATGATGCTTGTCACCGGTGGAGTTTCGCTCCTTACTGAGGAGAGACCTGTGATGGTGGACCTGTAGCGAGATGCGTGAGCTATGTCCTAGGCCACCACGGCGTTCTCACTACTTACCTGTAATTGTGCTGCCCGACTTGCCTTCTTGACTCTCGCATGCTTGTTGATTTATTTTCCTTTGCTGTATTATGTATTTCTTGTTTTTATTGCACTTTGTTTATTTTTTTTTGACTTTATAATTCTCCTATATTGGAAAATGGCACTCTGTATTTCTGATCAACCATGCCTGAACTATCCCGCTCCTGCAGAGCCCTTCTTCAATTGACGTGTATGGCATCGTCCAATAATACGCATTTATTGTTCTGGTTTGTTGTAACCTACTGTGCATTCTATTTGGTGCCGAATAAAAGTCTTTAAAAAAAAAAAACAACATCCTAGTGGATTACTTAGAATCCAACGATCTGTTATGTGCTTCCTAGACGGGATTTCGTACCCAACATCGGACTGAGACAGCCTTGCTGGCAGTGACCGAAGAAACATGAACTGTGCTGGACCGGGGAGGAAAAGCAGCCATCATACTATTAGATCTCAGCGCCCCGTTCGACACGGTTAACCATGCCACTTTATTACATCGACTCAATGGCATGGGAGTGTCGGGCGCGGCCCTGACATGGCTTACTTCCTTCCTGGACGAACGCTTCTTTCAGGTCTTTGAAGGAGAGGTTGTATCCACCAAGCAGCCACTCAGTTGTGGGGTTCCCCAGGGCTCTGCCCTGAGCCCCACACTTTTTAATGTTTACATGAGGCCCCTAGCGGAGATAGTCCATCCATTTGGCGTTCGAATTGTCACCTATGCAGACGACACTCTGCTTGTGGTCTCATTGAACCATGCTGAGGGGTCGTCTAGCACTCTGAGCCCCTGTTTAGAGGCAGTGGCCAGATGGATGGAATCCTCCTGCCTCAGATTAAATGGGGAAAAGACGGAAATCATGCTACTGGGCAACCCCTCACCTACTATTTTGGCCCCCATCTGGCCTACGTGTCTAGCCCCCCCCCCCCTCCCAAACCACAGATAAAAAGCTTGGGAGTTTGGCTAGATAAATCACTTGACTTCACTTTCCAGGCCACCAAAACCTCATCTACCTGTTTTGGGCTGATGAGAATGCTCCGGAAAGTTCTCCCTCTGCTTCCGTTCCAGGCTAGGAGAACCATGGTTCAGGCCCTGATACTCTCTCGCCTGGATTACGGTAATGCTCTTTGCCTGGGAGCTCCGGTGGCCGCGATCAACAAACTTCAGGTCACCCAAAACTGTGCGGCCCGACTGCTTTTCCAAATTCCACGCTGGCAATCGGCCAAACCTGCCCTGAGGAAGCTACATTGGCTTCTTGTGGCAGCTAGGGTACAATTTAAAGCCATGTGTCTGGTCCAGAAAGCTATACGCAGAACAGGTCCAGCCATAATGTACTCTCTAGCCACTCCCTACCTCCCCCTCCGAGCTCTCCGCGCCAGCTCGTTACATCTGGCCACCACTACTAAGATAAACAAAGCTCGCTGGGGTGGCCGCTTATTCTCACACAATGCTGCGAGAATATGGAATTCCCTTACTCTTGCCCTTAGAGAGAACAACAATCTGCTGGCATTTAGAAAGCTTTTAAAAACTCATTTGTTCGGAAGAGCTTGTTAGCACCCTATCCTGCCGCCCTTCTGATTTCAGCTAAAGCGCTGCGAGGCCTCAGGGTAGACTATGCGCTATATAAATATAATTTTCATTTCATTTAATTTCATTTCTACTCCAATACAAGCCACTCCACACCATGCTACCCCATTCTACTCCACTCTACTCAACACCAGTCCCCTCCACACTCTAACCTGTGCCACACCACTCTACCCCATTCTATGCCACTCTACGCCACTCTGCGCCAATCCACTCTAAGCCACTTTATGCCAAATCCGCTCTACACCAGTCCACTCTATGCCAATATAATCTATGCCATGCCATTCTATGTGACTCCACTCTACGATACTCTTCTCTATACCACTAACTTTTAAGTCATGCTGAACAGCAGCCACGCTGCTACACAACACGACTAAAAGACATTGGCAAAGTCAATAAAGCTCACATAGGTGATACCTATTTGGCTTTACCAAAGCTTGTTTCTCTTATGTGGTGTCCATCCTTGTGTGCCTTGGTGAACAATGTGCTGTTTTTGCACAAGCACTTTACCAATATTGCTAATGTCGAGAAAATGTAATCTAACGGTGGCAAACAAGACAAAATAACACCACTTCCTCAGGCAGCAGCCTTACCTTGACAGAGTTATCCTGGCTTGATGTGGCCAAGATATGTTCATTTTCGGGGTGCCAATCCAATCCATGGATTTTGGACAAGTGTGCTGCAATGTATTCCACAGCAGTGCTGGGTTTCTGTAACAGAAAGCAGATTTAGGACTGACACCAAACCATTCAATCAAAGCCCAAAAGAAAAGACTAAAACAATGCCTTTGCCACACAAATGCCGCTTTGTGTACTCTATTTCAGACCACACAGCTATACTGTTCTCAGAGTCGACAAGAGTCACAAAATGAATCAAGCGTAGTTTTCCTTAGGTTGCCACTATTGGGCAGAGTTTAGGGCAACAAAGAATTAAACAAAAAAAATAATCACTTTCTGCTATTAAGTGCCATGACCAGAACAATCACTTATCACCCAATCCTAAATTTTTAACTAAAAAGTACCACTCCTCTATGTCAATCCTCTCTAAAATCTCCTCCAACATTGTATAGAAAGGCTGATAAAGGGTACAAGCCCACACTTTGAATTATGTTTATTTCATCGTGAAACTTTTCATACTGGATAAAAATCCTTTTCTATGGTTATCTGTATTATTCTGTTAATGAATAAGCTCTCTACCTACTCTCTTAGATGCTTTTTGGCATTTTTAATACATGAACTTGGCAGCATTTGAGTCACATCAATACTCTCCAGCTTCTATGCACTAAATGTATAAGTGTCTCAGTGGGTACGCTCTCACCCACTGGGACACAGGTAAGGGAGCCTTTGAAAACAGGTAAGGGGGGACTTTGAAAATGAATTAAATCAGCAGTGACCATGTAACTCGATCTTTGCAAAGGAAAATGTTACTTACTCTGCAAGCATCTAGTCGTGGCATGTAGTGTTGTAGTTTCACATGCTGTGCATACTCCTGCCATCTAGTGGTGGGCCGGTATGTGGGCAAGTTTTGTTTCTTCAAAGTCATCTTTCGAGGTACTGACTCCTCCTCTTGCTGGTAACGCGCATGGTCATCTGACATCGTCAGTTTGTTTTCCCGCTCAGCGGTTGAGGATGGAATGTGAAGCGCAGCAATATATATGGAGAGATGTCCATGCATACGAGGAAAAAAGATAGTAAGAGATACTGCAACAGCCATAGGAGCCCAGGAAAAAGGGTAGGCACATGTGAATCTACAGCACTGCTTGCCACAAACAAATGCTTATAGGGTAAGTAATATTTTTTGTTTGAGGCATGTGTAACTGTAGATATACATGCTGTGCATAGACTGTTCAGCAAGCCTTCCAAAAAGAGGTGGCGAGCCTGTGAGTGTTGCAGAAGTTTGAAAGAGTGTACAGAGAACTGTCTGACCCACATTAGCTTGTTGAGGGGCTAGAAAATGCACACAATAGAGTTTTGTGAAAGTTTGTGGTGTGGACCAGGTAGCTGCTTTGCATATATAAGCTATAGGGATGTTCCCAAGAAGGCCATAGAGGCTCCTTTTTTCCAAGCAGAGTATGCCCTGGGATGAGTGGGCAGAGTCCTTTCGGCTTTAGCATAGCATGTCTGGATGCATTTAACTAGCCGTCTGGAAATACCTCACTTGGATAGGGACTTCCATTTGTGGGGATTGAAGAAAGCACAAAAAGTTGTTGTGCCTTCCTAAATGGGATAGTTCTGTCAACATAGTCATGAGGGCTCATTTTACATCCAAAGTAAGGAGAGCCCGTTAAGGCACTGAATCAGGTTGTGGGGAAAAAGATAGGAAGGTAAATGGATTGATTAAAGTGGAAATGAGGAACTACCTTAGGGAGGAATTTGGGGTTAGTTAGGAGGACAACCCTATCCCTATGTACTTGCAAGAAAGGTTCTTCCAGGGTTAATGCCCGAAGCTCACTGACAGGAACCAGAAATGCCACCTTCCGAAAGAGGAACTGAAGGGGCAAGAGTGGAGGGGCTCAAATGGAGGGCCAATGAGTCATCGGAGTTCCATGTTGAGATTCCACGAGTGTGCCAGTGGAACCCGGGGAGGAATTATCCTCTTAAGACCCTCCATGAACGCTTTAATGACTGGTATCCTGAAGCAAGAGATGCGTTATCTATTTGAAGGCAGGAAGCCACGGTGGTCAGATGTAATCGTATGGAGGCAAAGGCTAGACCAGAAACCTGCAAGAGGAGTAAGTAGCAGACAATGTCCTGCACTGTGGCATTAAAAGGATCAATATCCTCTGAGTACCAGTAGTACACAAATCTTTTCCACTTGGCCGATTAGTATGAGCAGGTGGTAGTCTGTATGTTCCTAGAGAATGCTCATGCATTCAGGTGGAAGATTAAGGTACCCAAATTCTATGACCTCAAAAGACAGATCACAGGGTTGAGGGATTTGGGTACCCGATTTCTCCATGATTCTGTGTGAGAAGGTCTGGCTTGTTGGGTAACCACTCGTGCGGAACAAAAGAGAGTTTGAGCACAGTCATGAACCAGGGCTGCGGGCCTATGTGGGCGCCACGAGGATGAGAATGAGTGATGTTTGCCAAACCTCTAAACCACAAATAGAAGAAGAGAAGAGGAGGAAAAGCGTAGGTAAATATCCCTGACCAGTTCATCCATAGTGAATTGCAGCTGGACTGTTGGTGTGGGAACCTGGAGACGAAGTTTGGGCATTTGCCGTTTCCTGCTGTTCCAACAAGTCTATCTGTGGGCAACTTTATCTGTGAAAGAAGCAGAGGAGGACTTGCCGATGGAGTTCCCACACGTGGACTTGTTGCCCCATGCTGCTGAGGTCGTCAGCAAATTAGTTGTTCATCCTCGGGAGGCACTCCACTAACACATTCATGTTGTGACGGAGAGCCCAATACCAAATCCTCTGGGTTAGCAGAGACGGTTGTGGAGAGTGTGTCTCTCCCGGTTCCTGAAGGTACTAAATGGCAGTCATATTGTGTGTGCAGTCATATTGTTCATTAGGTGAGGTAAGAAAGCCTTCAGTGCTAGGTGAACTGATGGAAGTTTCAGGTAATTGATGTAGAGGCCCTGATAAATAGGTTCCCACTGGCCCTCGATAGTCAGATCTTGTAAGTGTGCGCCCCAACCTGTAAGGGAGGCGTCAGCTGAAACAATCCTCTACTGAACTGGGTTCAAGGAAAAGCCGCCCCTGCAACAGGTTGTTAGTGTTAAACCACAGCAGAAAGAGATAAGTGAGGTGGGCGATCAACACTAGATTGTCCCAATGACCCTCCGCCTGGGACCATTGTTGAGCCAAGCATTGCTGCAACTAACACATGTGTGTTCTAGGATGGGGAGCTATGGCATTGCAGGAGGTCATCGTGCTTAGGAGGCGCATAACCGTTCTGACCGCGAGCTGTTGATATTTTGACAACCTTTTTGTTTTCTGGAAGGGTTCTAGGACTGAAGCTTGCATAAAACATTTGAATAACAATACTGTAAACTTGCATTTTAGTGGCAATATAAGTGCGAATGAAGTTGACTTTTTCGATCTTAAAGTCTTCATCAAGGAGGGTAAAATGTGTACCTCGCTGTTTCGTAAGACCACAGCAGGAAACTCTATACTGGAAGCAAGTAGTTGTCACCCCAAACCCTTAAATAATAATATTCCATATGGGGAATTACTACGCCTCAAGAGAAATTGTACATTAGACAATGACTTCGAAGCGGCGGCCCAGGAGTCAATACAAAGATTTAAAGTAAAGGGTTATTCAGATGAGATTCTGCAACAAAATCTTGACAAGGTCAACAAGCATTGGAAATGCAATAGGTCTCGCACCATTAGAGTTAGTGCTTTTAGAATTGTTTATGGGTTTTTTTTGTAAATGTTTAGCATTTTTGTTTCCTGTAGCCAATGCTAAAGTATTACAAATAAAAAAAGCCATAAACATTTCTAAAAGCTCTAACTGAAATGGTCTGAGAACTATTGCACTGTGTGAGGGTGAGGGTGAGTGAGGGTGAGGGTGAGTGAGGGTGAGTGAGGGTGAGTGAGGGTGAGTGAGGGAGTGAGGGTGAGTGAGGGTGAGTGAGGGTGAGTGAGGGGTTGAGGGTTCATAGTCCTGGGAGGAGAATCACATTAAAGCAATTGTAAAAATGTATTTGGTCCTGACAATCTGTATTGGCGACTTTACACGTCATAACGTGATTTGAGGATGCATTTATCTTGTATTGCCATACGCATTTTCTGTGATAATGCACTGAGATTAAAAAAGTATAAAACCTAGGCGGCTACCTCCATGTGACCTCTACCAAGGTCACAAGGACGTCATCCGTTCTCCAGCACAGGGCCGCGCTTTGAAGCATTAGGGAAAGTGACCGCGAAAGGCAGCCAACTTCCAGCCACGTGAACGTCCCAAAAAAAAGACCGCAGAAATGAATTGCAGACTGTAGGTGTTCTGTAATTGGCAGGCACTGCTGCAGTTTATCAGCCGATACCGGATTCAAAGTAACTTAATAGCAAGTGTGTATCAAGTCATTCAATAAAGGCATTAATCTGTGTCATCGGGGCCACTCTGCTTTATGAAAAAGCATATTTATTGTGTTCTGAATTCTAGGCGAATTTGTAAGAATGGGGAGCCTGGTGGCAGGCTGTCACAGAATACCTCTTTGCAATGATTTCTCCGCTCGGCTCCTGCCTTGCACTTGTTGGGACAGCGTGATTGACGGGTCTAAATCGTCTCGCCTCCTGTGGCTTTACTAAAGAGTGGAAAGTTGAACACTTCTTACCTAGTAGGTTTTTGTCCAATTTAAACAGATTATTGTGCGGGAGATTGCGCTGGCAGGAGGCTGTGATTTGAGTGGGGCCTTTAGTGTATTTGTCACATCTAATGTCCTTATGAGATGCAGGCGGCGCGGTTTCCGATGATGGATCGTGCGGCTGCATTTGGGAATGACGGCCACATTTGCTGATTAGTGGATTGATTTTTCTAAAAGCCAGGTATTGTTACTTCACCTCTTCTATTGGGTTTGAGTCACGCAGGCAGACTTTGTGAGATTTACTCCTATGAATTTAGCAGTGCCGCCCAGACTTTGCTTCAAACACGTAAAAAATGGTGAAACGCAAGTACTTTGAAGTGTTATGTTCAAACTAGGGCGCTCCTTCAATTTCAGCAAAGGAACCATGCTCACTAGACAAACAAGCTCAGGTAGCACTCACACATGAGGGAGATCGTCAATGGAGAGGAAAGGGGGAAGCGAGAGGGTGAAAGATGGGACGACAGGTTTAGAGGCAGCAACTACAGCCCAGACTTTGTGAGATTTACTCCTATGAATTTAGCAGTGCCGCCCAGACTTTGCTTCAAACACGTAAAAAATGGTGAAACGCAAGTACTTTGAAGTGTTATGTTCAAACTAGGGCGCTCCTTCAATTTCAGCAAAGGAACCATGCTCACTAGACAAACAAGCTCAGGTAGCACTCACACATGAGGGAGATCGTCAATGGAGAGGAAAGGGGGAAGCGAGAGGGTGAAAGATGGGACAACAGGTTTAGAGGCAGCAACTACAGCAGAGCATCAAAGGGCTGGGCGAGAAGGGAGGGGGGAATGAGCAGGGGGCGGAGCAGGGAGAGCGGGCTTTGTAATGTAATTGACACGGCCGGCCGGTCGTGAAACTGAAAGCATGGCCGGCCGGCCGTGAAAGCCTTTGATGCGGCTGGGGAAATGCGAGACGGCGGGGAGGGGGCGGAGCGGGTAAACAAAGACGGACGTGCACGCGCTTTTAAGCTCAATGCGCATGCGCATTGAGCTTAAAAGTCACGGGCACTGCAAGGAATCGCCACGATTCCTTGCAGTGTGGATAAAGAGTGGATAAGTCCCAATACTCTCGCTTGCTCGATGCGCATGCGCATTGAGCTTAAAAGTCACGGGCACTGCAAGGAATCGCCACGATTCCTTGCAGTGTGGATAAAGAGTGGATAAGTCCCAATACTCTCGCTTGCTCGATGCGCATGCGCATCGACAGGCGAGACCTAAAAAAATACCCAGATCCTGTCTATTGAAAGCTAAAAGTAAACAGAGTAGCAGTGATAACAGGCCCCGTTTCATCCCAACGTTCTCAAGTGATTCGAAAAAGTCCAACGTACACTATCTCGTAATTGGCACATCCTGAAGGCAGGTGGTATAATTGGAGCGGACATACCAGATTACCCCAGTGTAACATATAAAAGAAGCCGATCATTAAGAGACCTCCTAGTGCACAGTCATTTTGACTCATTTCCAAGAACACCGAGACTGGGAAATTTAACAGGATTTTTTCCATGTAATCAGTATAAAGCGTGTAGAACAAGCTCCGAAATTACAACTTACAAAATACCTGACAGATCAGCACATAAGAAAATCAATAAATTTCTCACATGCCCTACACCATATTGTGTGTATTGTTTGGTATGCCCTTGCAACCTTCATTTTATCGGTAGCACTATACATCCCGTTAAACGAAGAATCCTTGAACATGCTAGAGCCATAGAGCATAATGACCCAAACTACCCCGTCACTAGGCATTTTGCCAAAAAACATCGCAGCGATCGTAACCTCCTCCGTTTCTTCTGCCTTGATCAAGTCCCCATTAAAGATCATGTAGGGGACAGAGAAATCCAGCTATGAAGACTCTAATCGAGATTTATTATAGATCTTCAAACCAAAGCACCATCAGGTTTAAATACTGAGGAAGAGCTAGCTATTCATTGAGGGTAATTGCCTGTAGATCCTACACATTTTTTCTTTCCACTAACTTTAGACACTGATTAATTCTCATTATTAGCGTAGATTTTTGGTCACATATTCACCCAGAAGTACATCTGAATTATAGGATCTGCCTATTCATGGCTGAATCGTTGCTCTGAGCTACTATAATAGATCATAAAACAGATAATGTAGTAGTACTGGGCACACACAACATGCAATGACACAATTGTAGATATGTCCTATTAACTTTGAGGAAATTAATTGTTTAATATTGTATATATGTACATAACCTTTTTATTTTAGCTTTATTTTTATTTTTGTTCTCATTTCATTTTATTTTAATTCTTCATGAATGAGAATTTGTATACAGTCATACGTACTTCTAATCTAATTGTTGAGAATGTGACCATGTGACAATCAAAATTGAGTGTTTGCCCATCCAGGGCTTAATTGCCTTTCATTGTCCATGCATTTTTAAAGAATTATGTTTGTATTCAGTGCCCTTCTAACTAATAGCAATGAAATGTTAAGATGGCCGCCGCTATACTGAATGAGATTGAGTACATTGTTTATGTTGATGAATTCAGAGGAAATGACGTAATTTGATGAAACATGTTTCTTTCGTGTAACTTTATTTATAAGTTGAATATACCAATTATGCGGTAACAGCTCGAAGAAGGCTTTACGCCGAAACGCGTCCTGTTTTTGTTTTGCGGTAAATAAACCCACATTTGCTTCAACCTGAGAGTGCGGTCTGGTCTTTTCACGAACAAGTGAAGGAACTCGAGCGAAAATATATATATATATATTTTTTTTTTACCAGAGTTGGCTCGCCATCATACAAGACAATACATCATTCGGCAAACACGGATTAAAAAATGCAGTCTGGAATCTCAGCACTTTATTACATTGCTGCTTGACAGATTAAGAGGCATGCACACCACCACTGGAGAGAATACTGTGACTTGTGGTGCTCACCACTTTGTGTGGTTTGATTCGGCCTAAAATGATTATTTTTGATAGACCTGTACTACTGAGAATCCACAATCTAATGTTTAATTCGTTAAGATTTTTTTTGTTATTTCCAAATCTCTCTGGGGTAACTGCTTGCCCTCTTTCAATAATTAAGGGATATACTACCTCAATTGACATATCTTGGGGGAAGAGCCGGAAGAGTTTCACTTATTATCAAGAGGACTGTTATCCCTTTTTTGCTTAACAGAGGAGACAGAACTTCATGATTCTGCTGATCATCTGCCCTAAAAGCAATTTAGATAGTAACAATAAGAAATATGCTAAATTATGAAAGTGAGCTCTAGGATGACTTATGTGACCAAAACACTATTTATTCTACAGCTGGAGCTAAGAGCTGCTCTCTCATGTGGAAGAGACCGATAGGCTGTTGAAGCAAAGCTAATATCAATACAATGCATTTTTGCAAGCTATTTAGATCCCATGCAACTGTCCTACTTGCTGTTCTGTATGTGATGTTCAGTAAACAGCATATATGCTATTGGCATGGAGAAAAGAGCTAGAAACGGGGTCCAGCTGAAGTCGTCAACCTTTCACACCTCTAGTTGGCTTTTCAATAGGCTTGCAGATCTATTTAATGAGTGATTACTTTGGTTAGCCAGTCACCACTGATTTTATAGATATGAGAAATAATTAAATTGCCACTACATTGACCTTGAGAGGCTGGGGTGTAGATTCTGCAATAAATATACACAATCATGAATTGTGAGACGTTCTCTTGTCCTAGTATCACAAGGTTATTATCCCAGGAAAACCAGCCTGTAGAAAACATAGGCGTTCTCTTTGCAAATTCGTTCCATATGGATGGCTCCTTATATGCTTGTCACTTAACATATTACATACACCTAAACAATGCTTATCATCATTTTAAATATTATGGAAATTAATATTTTCGGGTAAGAGAACAGATGTTTCGTTGTTGAAAATGAGTCTAGGGAACACACTTTGTCCCCTGCAACATGCACCAACAGGGTCGAACGTATTAGGAAGAGACCGAGTTGCCATCGAGGGATTTCCTAGCTGCCACATGACAGTTCCTTTGTGCACCAGTATCATGTATATCTTCTTGCAGAAAATGCTACTATAAGCAGTAAAAGAAGATAGACTGCTGCTGCTGAATGAATTATGGTTTTGAAAACATTATTTTCTTTCCATTGCCTGATGTAATTTTTCACTATCACCTTTGTTTACATAAAATGCATTTCTGGATCAATACAGGGCATGAAGACTTTTGTTCCATCAAAAGTAAAACTGAAAAAGTTATTAACCATAGGTAACAATCTTTCTGGCGCATACTCCATGTACCTGCAGATTCATCATTTTTTAATACTCTCAGGTACAAAGCTCTATGATGCCGGTAGGGGCTCTAGCTTCGTACTGGCACTATAACGGACTCCAAGACATATACTGCCCACCCCAGAGCAACAACGTCAGTTTCCATACAATTTTTTCCCCAAGCCTTTAAGACAACCAGATTCAACGACATAGATCAGATGTAGTTGCGGTGGCAACTCTAATTGCAACCCTATTAACAATGTTCCCGCACTTCTATCCATCAGAAGGGTAGGTTGATGGGTTCATTGAGAAACCTGCAGGTAGACAGAGTTTCCACCAGAAAGACCGTTACCAAAGTCAAGTAACTTTTTATTCTGATGGATACTTCTGCCTGCAGATTATTCACCTGTTGAATCTATTCCAGAGAAATACATTCCCAGGACAAAGGCTGATGGATGAATCAGGGAAATCTTGTGGCAACAATTTGAAAGAGTCCCCCCTTAGGCACTTGAGAGTACAAACAAAGGTGTGTGGCAAATGTGTACAGACACACCCAAGTTGTAGCCTTATAGAGCTCTGCAATGGTAACACCTTATGGAAGGGCTAAAGACAATGACTTGGCCATGGTGGAATGGGCTACGAGTCCCTCAATAGCTCCCTTTTTGGCAAGGGCATGAGAGGGGTCTGACAGAAGATGGTTGGAGGTTGCAACTCCGAACAGCACCGAATCCAGGGCAATGGGCATTAACAAAGGCATGCCATATGGTCCGATGGACTATGAAGGCACACCAAAGGGGGCCACCGTCCTTGAAAAAGTTCTGAAAATTGTGTTGAGGGGCGCTGCTGAATCAGATCCTGGGGTTGGAAAGTCTGGGTTGAGTGGATAATGGTGCTGGAGGTTGACCGGGTGGCTTGAGTGCCAGCTCCAGGGGTAGTGCTGGAAGGGACCTTGCCACACCCGATGGCGGCCCCACAATGTAACTACACCTCAGAGGAGGAGAATCCTGAGGAGATGGGGTGGGGGGCATGTAGTGTACTTGAATTTCAAGTGTTTTTATGTTTTCTGTGCTTCTTTCTTTTGCCCAAGGAGTGTAAGGAAGGTGACCTCCAGCGAGCCAAGGAGCGAGGTCAGCCTTTCTTCCATGTGAGCCCGTACCATGAACAGTTTTGACTTCGGATCCTTAATTGCCTTTGAATTCATAGGATTTTGTCTGACTTCTAGCACCACAGGGAGAGAGCGAGTCAGTGATGTGCATCTCTCTCTCGCAGTCCCTACAAGGCTTGAAGTCTGAAAGCTTCATGGGAGATATCTTAGCACTACAACTTAGTTTTAGTCCACTGGAAAACGGTGCTGAAAGATATTAAAGCCGCTGAGTGGCACATACTGCTTATGATAAAGCAGGTCTTGCTAGGGCTGATCCCTCTCATACTTATTAAAAAAAAAGTTGCAGAAAATGAATTTTACTGTCTACTGTTGGTGAAATGCTGCTTAGCTATAAAATGGCTTAAATGGATTCCCAGAGGCACTTGAACTAGCTTAAAGATGTTCTGAGTGGGTGACTGTAGAAGAGATACGCATGAAACATGTACATAAAGAAGTACAATTGGACAAAGACCTTGAAGCATGGGCAGCCATGCTGTCTGATTTAAAAGAACCCCTTAACGGAGTCCCCTCAGGGGTGCCAGTAGAGTGATGCCCCCGGAGGCCTCATTGTTACCACAGCATGGGGGAGAGTGTGAGACCAAATGTAGGTCAAGTCATCCCTGAAACTAGTTCACATCCCACCCGAACAAGGGTATCGCTTCATACTTTTTGTGAGACCTGACACAAGAGCAGTGGGGGGAGGAGGGTTTGCGTGGGATTTGTTGATCTGATAATATTGAAGATGACATTACGCTGTTGAACTGTATACCAATCGCCTGTTATAACTACACCTTGTATCCTATGAAACCTCTATAAAGATTTTTTTATTTTTTATAAAGATCGTTTTAGACCTTTGAGAGTTTCTCACTGAGAGAACGCAGGCCGTCACTCTTGGCCCCTACCAATCCGTCAAGTTGTCACAGCCGTGTGGGGTACCTCAAGGCTCATCCCTAAGTCCGACACTGTTTAATATCTATGTGTCGGACCTGGCCAATGTCATCAAGGCACATGGGATGAGCCTAACTTCCTACGCGGATGACCCTCAATTGGTTATGGCCATAAGAGGTGACGAAGAAGAGGTCGCCAAACGATTTCAGAGAGGACTGACAGAGATAGGTGAGTGGATGGCCGTAAACTGCCTAAAACTCAACTCAGAAAAAACCGAGGTAATGATCTTTGGACAACTTTCACCGGATTGGCCCTCCTCTTGGTGGCCCCAAACGTTCGGTGCCCCTCCTAAACCGGTGACCAAAGTAAGAAACCTGGGAGTAATCTTTGATGATCGTTTAAACTTCATGGATCATGCCATTAAAGTGGCTTCCACAGCCCACCACAAACTACGCATGATTCGGAAAATAAGCCCTTACCTCCCAACAACTGCCATTAAAACATTGGTGAGCTCATTAGTCCTGACATCATTGGACTATTGTAATGGGCTCTTCATTAACTCCCAAGTCAGAGTTATAAAAAAATTGCAGACCATACAAAATGCGGCGGCTCGCCTGCTCCTTGGAATCCCTAAGTTTGCACCTCTCTCAGACGCAATAATAAAACTACACTGGCTGACGATTCAGAACAGAGCCAGATTTAAATCGCAGTGCATAGTTTATAAAGCACTAAACAAACAGGGTCCGCAGTTCTTAATAGACCATCTGCGTCCTTACCAACCAACACGTCAGCTGCGTTCAGCCAACAGCAACCAACTATCGGTGCCTCGCACCAGGACAGTCATGTGGGGAGATCGACGTTTTGTGGCAGCAGCTTCCAAACTCTGGAACACTCTGCCTCAGGACATCAGATCATGTCCCACATTGCTCCAATTTCGCAAAAAAATGAAAACCTGGTTGTTCAATAAATAAGTTTCATGGTATGGGGCACGAGGTCAGAGCAACTAAGCTTAATAACACCGAGCTGGCAAATTAATCAGCGCCAAGACACCTTCGGGTATATGTTGCGCTTTATAAATGTCAAAAAATAAATAAATAAATAAAGTTACACAAAACCACTCTAGAGCTAGATGGCTTTGGTCACCACTGGGCATCACTTCCAGCACCAATATGAAGACAGCACCCCCAACAACATTGTAGAGTGTTGACATTTCTGTATCCAGTCTAGCACATGGGATTGTTCAACAAATGAGGAATCTGCATGTAGTGGTATTAAGCTGAACATTGTTTTTTCATGTGCAACTGATCTCCAATTTGTACCCTTTAGGCAGAATGAGTGGTACATAATATCCAATAGTAATACATCTGCCGCCGTATTACGTATTGGGGTTGTTTGTACCCCATTATGGTGAATTTGCTGCCCTGGGGGCAGCGCATTAATGTGAAAACACGGAGCACCTACTCCATGTTTTCACTATGCAGGCGGCACCGCCTGCACTTTCAAAGGGGTTTAGGGATCCCCCTGAGGGCGGGTGCAGTCAGTGACTGCACCTACCTGCAAGGAGATGTCTGGGGGGTCCATGGGACCCTCTTCACCCCCTGCAGAGAGCTGCTGTCAGGAGGCGCACTGACAGTGGGCCACCTTTTAAATGGCGCACTGTCAGTGCACCTCCTGAGGGCTTCTTTGACTCTGCGTCTGCGTCTGTAATGTGGCGCAGGCGCAGAATCAAAGGAATCCTCTCATTTGCACATCCTGTATGCAAATGTGGAAACACCCTCTGAAGGTAGCGCTGGCGCATTAAGGGCGCCAGCGCTATCAGTATTCTAGAAGGGGACGAACAGGTGTCTGCACCCCCTTATATAATACAAAAGTGCTCCGGGCCACTCAAAGAGAGCGCAAACACCCGTTGTGCCCCCGGGGCACCTTAAGTAATATGGCCACGGAATGGCAAGGTGCAGGATGTTTGCTGTTTCACTTTTTGCCTGCATTGAAACTAACAGACCTTCACTGATTAATTAGAAGCCGTCCTATATTTGTTGAGTTCTTTTTTGATTCCCCAAAAGGTCTAGCAATCCCTCTCCAAGGGAGTTGGCAAACATGACACCTTCATGACAGTACTGGTTGTGGCAAATACCTTTTTTATCCAAGCACTGTTATCTATGTTATTAGAAGCATTTGATGAAAGGGGAAACCCCCTTTTTTGCCATTGCTGATTGTAGAACTTGGCCTTTTTGGTTAAAGTCCCCTCAGTGTAGGGTCTGGGTTCAGAATGCTACGTTAGCATGCATTCCTGACAAGTGCAACCACTTGTCAGGCCTGACTTTCCCTTTTACATACACATGGGGCACCCCTGTGGTAGGTACCAGGTAACCCCTGGGCTGGGTGCAGTGTAGGTAAAAGGCAGAACATAAACTGACGTGTGCGTTATGTTCTGACAGTGAAAAACTCTCCATTTGTTTTTCACTGCTGAAAGGCCATTCTGCCCATAGGACAGAATGGGGAAGGCTGGGTGTTGTGTTTGTTAGCCTAGTTTCCTGTCAGTTTATAATGGAGAGGTGACGTTTAGTATGTATGAACTTACAGTGTTATAACATACCTTTCTGTGAAGGTGGTTTTGTCACTGTGTTCATAAACCACTCTTTTAGAAAGTGGTTGAGTTTTGTGCTCTGAGCATTTCTGTGGGTCTCTGAAATGTGGATTGTCTGTCTGGAACTGAAAGGTGAGAGGAGCTGGGAAAGGTCTTGACCCAGGGAGGGGTTGAGATGGCACAAGTCTTCCCTGCATATGGAGAGTAGGGGAAGCACCAGCCCAGGATGTGAAAGGGCCTGGGCTGGTGCTATAAACCAATTGACCCACCTCCTGCTGAGTGATTAAGGATCCAGACTCCCAGTATCAAAGGGAGAGAGGTGACACTGTGCGGGAGACACCCAGAACTGATTTAGGGAGGGGTCAGGGCCCCTGAGCACTTACAAACTTCAAAGACATTAAGGGGTATAACTATGAGAGCTGAAACCCCTGAACGTTGGAATGAAACAGAGATGGATTGAGACTGAAAAGGTTTGGACCCATTCTGTGGTCAAGAGGAACCTCTGATAAAGAAGGAACAACTGAAGAGACTACTGTGGATAGACCAATCCTTGCTTCGTGATCTGGAGCTGGTCTGCTGTTTGCTGTTCTAGCTAAGGAAGAGGCTGTTGGGACTGTGCTTGGAGGCGCTGCGTCCTCCTGCTTGAAGAAGATTGTGCTTTGTACTGTGTCTTGTAACCCCAAGGGCCCGAGGTGAGCTGGCTCGCTGTTTGGAAATACAGGATCATAAAAGTTTCCGGAGAAGTCCCAAGCAACGCGGTGTGTGCGTGCTTTTTGCCGTTTGAGACCCTCCGAAGTTGTGCCTTGTGATCATGGGTAAGCTAAGTCTCAGACGCGTGTCTTGGTACAGGCCAGGCACTGCGAGGCGAGGCGCACAAGGGTGCTTGTCGTGGTGCAGCCTGGGTGTTGGTGAAGAGCGCCTGGGCCTCGTGTGCACCAAAGGAAGAAGCGAGACTCGGACGCGCAGTGTGCGTGTCGTGGTACAGCCAGGGCATTGGAGAGAAGCGCCTGAACATCGTGTGCACCAATAGAGGAAGTGAGTCTCGGACGCGCTGGGTGCGTGTCGTGGTGCAGCACGGGTGTTGCTGAAGAGCGCCGGGGCCTCGTAGGCACCAAAAGAATTAGTGAGTCTCTGACATGTAAGAGTGCGTGTCGTGGAGCAGCCAGGGTGTTAGGGAAGAGCACCTGGACATCCTGTGCACCGGGAGAAGAGGTGAGACTAGGACGCGCAAGAGTGCGTGTCGTAGCCAGGGCGTTGGTGAAGAGCAGTAGCACAAGAAGGGTACAAAGTTCCCCAAAGTGAGTAAAGAGGATAAGTGTGTGTGGTGAGAGCGTAGAAAAGAAAAGAAAAAGGGGGGAATTCCCTTTTTGGAACTAAAACCCTCACACACCTAGCAAGCTAGGTGTCATGCTTCATCATATGGGTTCTGCTCCTCGTCAGACTGGCGCTGCAATGTCTGACGGGCACCCATAAAGGGGCTCTTTATCGGAGATCTTTTGTTCCAGCCATATGGTGCATGCGAGTGAGAGGGCAGGTGGGAGTGTAGTCGTGGGAAAAGTGGTGAATTAAAAAAGGTGGGTCAGTCCACAATAAACTTTATTGGCGTGGCTGGCGCCCTTGATTAAAATAGTGGGAGGGGAGCTATGTGCTGAGGAGGTACAGAGCAAAATACCTATGACCCTCTGGTCAGGTCAACATGTTTCTTGCCAAATTGGCAATTCTTCAGGACCTAGATGTACAGTACTACACAGTGAAAAAAGAAAAAAATATATATGTATTTACAACCTTGTTCCTTGAGGTCGTGATAGAGCAGGCCAACAGGTCCTGCCAATTCGAAGCTATCTAAAAGGAAAATACATAACACAGAAGAAGGTTCACCACTGTGTTTGCTACATAACAGGTTAAATACAATCTACGCTCAAAGGCACACTCGTGACAATAAAAACAACACAGTCTTCTGAATGATAGTCATATGTATGACTACATTGTGGAGATCAGAGGATTGTATTAAAAGAATAGAGACGCTAAAGCTACAAGGCATAAGGAGAAACAAAAGGGAATGCAAGAGCTTACCCTAAGAGGATTCCTAAGGTGCCCCGCAGTCTGCTCCTACGGGACCTGCACAAGTAGGTCAGGTACCTGGGAGATAAATGAGAGCATGGGGGTAATCAATGTCAGATGCTCATTGGTCTGGTGTTGAGGTGATCACTCCCTGACCCAGGTCATAGCTCAAGGAGGGAAGGATGCCATAGGGGAAGCCGCATAACAGTCTATGCAGTGAGAGCCTATAGAGTCTGGTGAAGAGCGCCAGGACATCATGTGCACCGGAAGAAGAGGAGATGCTCGAACGCGCAGGGTGTGCGTTGAGGTGCAAGCAGAGCGTTGGTGAAGAGCGCCGGATCATCGTGAGCACCAGAGAAGAGGCGAGTCTCGGACGCGCGGTGTGCGTGTCGAAGTGCAACCTGAGGTGCTAGTGAAGAGTGCCTGGTTAGGGTGTGCACTGAATTGAAGTAAAGTCTCCACAGTGCTGAGGGCGGGTCTTGGTGTGGACTGAGACAGCCGGAGTGAGGACCAAGTCATTGGGGCCCTCGGAGTCAATCAGCAGTGGCCCGGATCGACAGCCACGGAAGAACTGAGCCGTCGGCCCGAGTCCGCCGCAGCCCATGACGGAGTTCTGGATCAAGGCCCAAGTTGCTGACATCAGGGAGGAGAGTGGGATCGCGCTCCCCCCAGGTAACATGGATCAACACATGGGGTGGGGTGCGGGCCCAAAGGGACACTCTCTCAACCTCCCGCTTCAGTCAGCTGCGCGAGCCGTTGCTTCAGCTCGGATCCCGGCCTGTGCTGACCCAAGACGGGGCAGTACTGGGGCCGGAGTGGGAAGCAGTACTTTTTGTGTCATCATTTGATCCATAACGGGGCACTGTTAACGGAGCACGAAAAACTGTTGTATTACACTTTGCATTATTGCTGCTAACGAACTATCGAACTGTCGTATGATGCCTAACCTCATTTGTGCCTGACTAACGTTATGCCTGATGCGTTACGCACTGCGTTATTTCTCCCATGCACATTACCCGATTGTAACGTGGCGCATTGCATTATTTCTTCAGTGCACAGTATCTGAATATAACGTGGCACAGTGTATTATTTCTTCATTGCATCGTATAGGATTGTAGTGTGGCGCATTGCTTGGTTTCTTCCTGGTACAGGGCATGCTGGTGGTGATACGCATTGCATTATTCCTTCGATTGCAAAGTACATGACTGTGGCACTACGTATGGCATGGTTTCTCTGTTGCACAGTATAAGAGAATATCGTTACACATTGCAGTATTGATTCCTTTTGCAACGTGTGTGATTCTAGCAATACGAATTGCCTAACCTTTTGGAAAACGGTTAGAAGTGAGCTTCACTGTTGGTTAAAAGCGGTGGTTGGGATTAGAACCTACCAACCCACCGGAAAGAATACTACCCATTCTTATATGTTGATTTTGCATCGCGTGGTCGTATCGTATAATTACTTATATAAAGATTATAATCATTTTACCAATACTCGTGTGGAGTCTATTTGTGATGACATCATGGGGTTACTGTGAGCGTAGTTGCACATACTGAACACTCATGCCTTGGAGATAAGCCTGGCTACGTGTGCCAAGCTAATAAGGGGGTGAGCAGAGCAATCTCAGACGGTGTCCTTACTTAGCCTAACGTTGAAGCGAGGGGTCGGGGAAGCACTCCTCCAGCATTTGGTGGCAGCGATAAGCAACAGGGACCTCCAGTTTCAACACTGATACTATGATAAAGTCAAGATAACAGAAAGAAGACAGCCATCTGAAGACAGGAGAAGACCTGGGACTGCAAGAACCAGAGTCCTCTGTGCCACCTAAGACCAATACCCCATGAAACACAGCACCATTAGAGCCATGAGAGTCTACCACAAAGTGGAATAACAGAATAAAGACAGCAATCTCATGACAGGAGAAACCCTGGATTTGCAATAGCCAGTCCCCTGGGCCGGCTACGCCACACCTTTAATGCAACATTGCACCATAAAAGGTTCTGGATACTTCTCCAACAAGAGATAACAGAAGGGAGACAGCAATTAGAAGATATTAGGAGGCCTGGGAATACAAGAACCAGAGTGAATATAAGAAGGCTCAATGGTCTCCTGCAATGTGCATCACCATTATTTACAGTTCAACTCCACTCTCAAAACCCAGCTCCCTCTTCAACCGCGCATCACCTTTATCTTTTGCTTGTGCTTTGTACTATGATTCACTGCCTTTCAGCTAGGTTTGCTCTGTGTACATAGATACATACATACAATTACTGCACAAATTCAGCAGCATACTACAATGCCAGCTTTTGCTGCGGCAATCATTCCTTAAGGTTAAGCTTTCTCATCATTTCTAGTCAAAGGAGCAACCCAGCAAAATGCAAATGAGAAATCTAAAAGTCATTGAAAAAACGATATTGTAAAAGATCATGTCTCAAGAGATCAGAAACAACTGTGTGATGTGATACCTATGATTCAAATGGGTTGCAAATTATACAATTATACTGCGTGCAATGTATTATGCTCTGTAAGTAACACGAAGCCGACCAGATATTAAGAGGATAAAGTAGACATATTCAGGTAGATATTATAGGTCTAGAAAATGATGACATGGAATATGTGATCTGGTGCATACCAACTTGAGGCAGGAGTTGTCTCTGACCAAAAACAATTATTTAAAGGAGAAGAAACTAATACTCTTCGGCAGTGTATATATGAGATATATGAGGATGTTAAAAGTGAAAGGAATGTTGTGTTTCCCATCATGATTATGCCTCATTCTGCAACTAAACTGTAGGGGCTTACCGAGATCTGCCTAATTTGATGAACTGGTTGCACAATATTAAATATATCAAATTAAAGCAAATTGAAGAAATGCTATGCATGAAGGGCTGATTTGAAAGAAAAGATGAAACAATGCTTTTTCCATGGAATATAGAATTCTTTCGATGATATTTATACATTTTAAGATAACTGTAATTTGATAATTGAGATTGAAGAATATAGAATACCTAATTGAAAAGAAAACCTGTTCCATGGCAACTTACTACGATTCACCTACTTAACAGCTGATGTGGTTGAGTCACTAGCTTAAAATATCATTATAGTTATTCATTTACTGTTTTTGTCCTAAAACATTGATGTACTTCTGGGAGATATGGTACCCAAATAGTGTAATAAATATTGTAAGCATAATATCATTAGACACAAATAATATTGCCTAGCTATATTTGAAGATTAGGACACAGTATTTCTATCAGAGGATAATTTTGCTAAATTAGGACATACAACTTCCCGGAGAGCAAACCGAATCTAGTTCCTCAGCGCATTGCTTATAGGGGAATAATATGAAAAATAATTTCGAGTGAAATGAGATTTACGTTTTCTTTAACGGGTCAAAGAGATAAACAGCCTTACTCTATGCCCCATTTTCTTCTAACCGTGTCAGTACATTTAAGCTGTGGGTAAACATTTGTGTCCTTGTCAGACTGTTATAGGATAACCTTATTCTACATGAGCCAGCTTAGTGCATGGTAGAGGTACAATTCTGACTGAGAAATTTAGGATTGCAAATGCACCATTCTCAACACATGATTTACCTAGATCACGTTGGTATGGGGGATGTACCTCAAACCTGCCTGGAATACTACATCTATGCACAGAATCTTAAAAGTCATTTTCAAACTCCAGAATACCTCTGTATCTCTGTGAGTGTGCTCTGCAGTAAACACAACACATTTCCGTTCAAACAAAGACAACAGGTCCAGGGATCCTAGGTCTAGATATTGATTACTAATGTGTTAGAGGGTGGAGGAACTGTGCTCGAAGCTCTGGACCGTAGTAGCTTCACAAGGTCAAGTAGGGTTATATATTAGTGAGTTGATGTTCCTTCTTCTTGAAAAGGTATTTAACCAACGAGGATGAATCCTTTTAATCCAATATTTCGCTGGTAGAGGGCTAATACTCCATTTCCAATAATTTGCCACTTATTTAATCCGTTACACTCTTTGTTTGTTTCACCAGTTTTTTATTGAGGAAAACAGCCTGCTTTGATTGACAGTGAGGAAAACAGCCAACACGTGTTTCGCCCTTTGTGGCAGATCATGCCAGGGCTTTCTCAAGGCTGCAACAAAATAAGAGGTCAATCAATGCTTTGTCAACAGCAAGAGAAGTGACCCCAAGAGAGTGAGCAGAGCAAACCAACATGCTGGTGATCAAGTGCAAAGAGGGAAGGAGGCAGAAGCCGGAGTAACTTCAAGGGATTTACATTTTTCCAAGAAGATTTGAAAAGGGTTTGTGAAACAAGTAAGAAGGAAAACAGAAATATCGTGCTACCAAAGACCACTGTGTTTCCGCGTTTTGTGTAGTGGCGAATCTTTAAGCCCAAAAATATAAAGAATCAAAAGCGCATAGTCTAAGACTAAAGTATGCCACAGCTGATGACATCTTGAAGTGGCTCATGATGGTATTCTGTTGTTTAGAGAATATTTTAGAAGGCAAGTATTGAGAATGATTTGCAGGAGGATTATCTTAAACTAATCAGAGGGAGTGCGCAGCAAATGAAATCAGTGCTGCTCACTCTCTTGGGGTCACTTCTCTTGCTGTTGACAAAGCATTGATTGAACTCTTATTTTGTTGCAGCCTTGAGAAAGCCTTGGCATGATCTGCCACAAAGGGCGAAACACGTGTCGGCTGTTTTCCTCACTGTCAATAAAAGCTGGCTATTTTCCTCAATACAAAAACTGATGAAACAAACAAAGAATATAACGGATCAAATGCGTGGCAAATTATTGGAAATGGAGTATTAGCCCTCTACCAACGAAATATTGGATAAAAAGGATTCATCCTCATTGGTAAGTACTTGTTCAAGAAGAAGGAACATCAGCTCACTAATACATAACCCTACTTGACCTTGTGAAGCTACTACGGTCCAGAGCTTCGAGCACAGTTCCTTCACTCTCTAACACATTAGGAATCAATATCTAGACCTAGGATCCCTAGAACTGTTGTCTTTGCCTGAACTCATACATTAAGGATCCTAGGAGTCTGGATTACCGGATAAAGCCTGACTAAATGATGGAATAGAATTCGATTCAATCAACACAAATAAGCGACACGCAATAAATCAATTTGTAAGGATCAATACCAAATTTAGCACTAGGATGGCTACCTATGACAATCAGCGAGAACGGAGAAACAACAGATTAGAAGAAGCCTTTGACCCCACGGGTGCAGCCATTCTGAAAACACCAAGTACAACAAACATACTATCAGCAAAAAGTACTTTTCAAGCTTTGGAAAAAGCTGCAAAAAAGGAAACATCAAAATGGTGGGAAGGAGCATCCCTCAAAAAGTATTTGTAGCATAATCTCATCCCAAAAGGATTACGGATTATAATTTTCCCCCCGATAGAGACCACGGCCCCAGATAAACTACAACTCTGGGAGGAAAATTTACGTACAGCTTCTAATAACATGCTACAACAACTAATAGACATAGCAAAAGAGGAATTGGAAAAAAAAAAAACTGGAAGTTGATACCATTTCCAAACGAATTGAAGAACTAACTGGGGTGAAATTACAACTAAAAACTATGATATCCTGAACAAAATCCTGGATGAATATGAAGAGGACATAATTAAAAGGAAAAACCGAAAGTTCAGAGGTGACCTAACTGATTACCAACTGGGTATAGTTTATACCTTTTCACAACAGTATGACAATATAAATACCACTACACCAGCAACTAATACCAACATCCCCAATGATACCCCTACCTCCTCAGAAGTGGATTCTGTAGAAGAGCAAGCGACCACTAGTAACATTCGCCTGAAGGTACATTTTCGGGAGGAAGTGCAACAACATCGATTGGGCAATGCCCAAGACAATCGGACCAGGTCACCGACCTCTGTGGCACAAAAACCAAGTGGAGCGGGAGTACAAACAAGAGCAAGAACTACATACTGTGAAAACATAACTAAAAACATGGTGATCAACTTGTTCTCAACTACTTTAACAGATGTACACACCAATATTCTTAAGAAAGGACTGTCTTTCTGTCGAACTGGACAATGGGACCTAGTACAAACCAAGGTTGACCTATTCAAATTTACAAGGAAATTAAATTTGCACTTCTTCTCGGATAACCCAACACTATCTGCCACAACAAATGGCAGTCAACAGACGAGTGAGCTCACTGCTCAGGACCTTGAAAACATCAATTTGCTGATTCAATTGTCAACGGATGTGGCACGGGACAACTTGGAATCATTGACTAGCACTGCAGAAGAATTGGGAATAGACATCTTCCATTCCAACCCCAACCCGCTTAAGAAGAAATCTAAATTTATCGCTGCACTACCATCTGGCAATTCAATTGATTTATTTTTCAGAAATGTAAACAAAGATCGGGACAAGGAATTCCAGAAATATCAGTCAAAACAGAAATATGTACCGAAAAACATCATGTCCAAGGAAAGAAAGGCTTTGATAGAACTAAAACAAAATTCCAACTTAATAATAAAAGAAGCGGACAAAGGTGGAAATGTTGTTATACTCAACACATTGGACTATCTAACGGAAGCCCACCGACAACTAGAAGATACCACCTGCTACCAGAAATTAGACCACAATCATACAAAAAACATCCAGGATAAATTACTTTTCTCTTAAATGAATGGTATGAAAAAGACTTCTTAACCATAGAAGTAAAATAACTGTTATATATCAACAATCCGACTATCCCAACTCTGTATCTTTTACCCAAAGTGCACAAACCAGGTAGGATACCCAAAGGAAGACCGATAAACGCAGGAATTGATTCTATTTGCTCAAATGTGGGGGCCTTTATTGATGCAGAACTACAATCATTTATGAGGGACCTTCCATCCTTCATAAGGGATACAAAAGATGTACTGCAGAAACTGGAAAACATAGTCTGGCAGGATGATTTTATTCTAACTGTAATTGATATCACCAGTCTCTACACTTCAATCAAACACTCCAATGGAATAGCAGCAACAAGGAAATTCTTACAAACTAGATCTGTTCACCTAACTGCACAAAACAAAATGATCTTGGACATGCTTGAATTTTGCCTACTGAATAACTATTTTCTTTTAAATGGTAACTTCTTCCTACAACTCCAAGGTACCGCCATGGGGGCAAAATTTGCGCCCCGTATGCCTGCCTCCTGATGGGAGAGGTAGAACGACATAGGCTATGGGGTGAAAGATCTGAGGATGTCACGAACAACATAATTATGTGGGGCAGGTATATAGACGATATCCTGCTAATGTGACATGGATCAGAAAAACACCTGAAATCTTTCATTAACTCTCTGACACCTAACCAATGGGGAATTGACATCACATATACCATCTTGAAAACTGAAATCGAATATTTAGATTTGTCAATTTACATTGAGAATAACAAACTGAACACCAGAATCCATAGGAAGCCTACCTCTGCTAATTCCATACTACACGCAACCAGCAGCCATCCTTGCCACACCATAACAAACATTCCAGCAGGCGAATACCAACGTGCCCGCACGAACTGTAGTTCCAATGATGAGTACAAGATCCAATCTGACAAAATAACACAACGACTCAAACAACGTGGATATAAAGAGCATGTCCTAAATACCGCTCAGAAACAATTTGCTGACACTGACAGACATCTACTATTACATAACAACAAGGTCAGGGATCGCAAAACAGTGATCCGTTTTAACACACAATATAACAATGGACATCATCATATCCGGAAAACGCTTAACAAACATTGGCATCTCTTGAAAGACAATCCCACTGTATCAACTGCTCTAAGTGAAAAACCACAGTTAAGTTTTTGGAGAAATAAGACCTGGAGAGATATTTTCTGTCCATCCTTTCTGGAAATCAAACAAACGCCAAACTACCTTCTTGCAACAAACTAAAGGCTTCTTTACTTGCTCAAACTGTTCGATTTGCAAGTTGGGAAAATCAAGAACGAAAGAGGTCACAGTCAACGGTCATATCCACAAAATAAATGAGTTTCTCAACTGTGAGAGCACCAATGTGATTTATCTAATCTCGTGTCCTTGCGGACATAACTACATTGGAAGTACTACCCGCCCATTGAAACTGCGCATTCAAGAACATTATCGGAATATCCACAAATCTGATATAAGACAACCTTTGGTAGATCACTTTCTTAGACACCATTGCATCAACAGTCCTTCTCCTTTGTCGGCCTAAATAACTGAAACATCGGAAACGAGGTGGGAACTTAGAACTACAGCTTCAAAAGGAGGAAAGTGCCCTCATCAAAAGTTGGGAGACTGTAGAAAAAGGGCTTAACCCCTTGGATGCTAATGACAAGGGTAACTCGTCATGGAGTTTCCATTGATTTCAATGGAAATTACATTGAAGTGGTATCAGGGCCTTAGCATCCAAGTGGTTAATAAAGAACCTAAATGGCACCACTTGCTTTAAATCAATTTTATGAACAACATTCATATCTTTGACGCAAAGTACATATGATTCAACTTCTAAGACTGGACCGAGCATGTATCATTGGATTCTGATAAACATCAACATGTAGATACTGATTTAGGGTACAGTCTGACTTATATATGTACCTCATGCATATACTGTTTCAGGTTACTGCCTGATCAATATATGTACCTCTAGCACTTCTCTTTGTGCAATGAATGTATGAATGAACATCTTATAACTGAATGTATATGTGCCATCTCCATTATAACAATGTATGTACTGTATCAACCACTGCCTTTCAGGATGATGTGACCTCTGTACTCTGTATGTTTATAACTGAGAGTACTCCTGGCAACAACTCTGCGTTCTGAAATCCTATAAGATATTCTCGATCGGACTCGAAGTATACGTCTCTGATATACGTGACACGTAAAAAGATAACATCTGGCTCCTCACCTATTTTAGTGATTTTTCTCTGACCTTGAAACTTTATGATTCGCCCATGACAACTTAATCCCTACGTTGCCCAAGACGCGACCCTGCTCTTTCAGAGTATGCAGACTATTATGGTTATTTTATCTATATCTTTCTCTGGAATGTAACTCTCCTTCGACTCCCTCCCTTCCTCCCTCCCGTCAATTTTCAGTCACCTTGCTGTCGGGCTCTGGGTGCATGCATATATGTAAAAAAAAATCCAAATTCCACTCATGCTCACTTCACTCGTTACTACTACATGTACATAAAATAATATAAACTATATACTACATTATCCTTTTCTCCCGTACATCTGGAGACAAGACGATTAGTATACAATCGCTAACAAATTGCTCTGAGATTAACCCTCTCCAACATGGCCGCCGTTCTATATTGAACGTCGTCTTAGTCCCTTCTCGGCGCGTTGTACTTCCAAGTGAATTTTTCTTCTTCAACCTGGGATTGTGCCAATAACAGTGCCTTCCCTAAATGGAGTTTCTAAATAATGATGGTATCTCTTGTGCCGAAAAATGTGTAAATATTTTAATGATTATTTTTGTATTAACCCAGTCGCGGCCTCCGTGTTAACCCGGAAGCGTATAGGATTCACTTCCGGGTCATACACCCTCAGATTACTATAAACTATGGCGGCAAGTCGTATCCTAGTCATGGCGTGGACCTTTGCCGAACCGGATTTACCCGAGGACTTCTACGGACCGACTTTCCAAGTAAGCCATACTTTGAAGACGTCCTCCGCCTATCACGCTGATAGACCATGTGTGTTTCGGACCGTAAATCGCTGTATAAAGATCGGGTCTTTTGCTACTAATGACAAGTGTTGTCAATTTAATTTTTTTTACCAGAGCTCTATAAATGCTGCGTTAATATTGCTAAACATTTAACAATTTTCTCGCAAATATGCGAATATAACGTGAATGGCGGCCGCCATATTATTGGTCTACCTCTCCTATATAGTTACCAGCCTGCCCCAGTGCCTCATTGCCAATTAAACACTACAAAACATAATGTATATTTTCTACCTCCGATAGAGACATAATAGATCTTGTGTCACTTGAGCAAGTCGTTCATTTTAAGCTCATAAAAGTGAATATTAATAATATAACTGTGTTGACAACAGCATATAAGCATGCAAACAACAGGGCACTGTGTCGTTTCCATTTGAAATCATTAGTAACATGTACTATTTAATTGCCACTTGATAATATTTTGATGATTTTCCAAATAATCCTGTAAAATACGGACGCGTATGCGTTCAAGGCTCCAGCCATACGAAATCCAAATTTAAAAATTGACAGGTTTCGAAAGTGTCCACAAGAGGACAGCAATCTCAGACATCCACAAGTGAGCAGTGGCCGATAGGAACCAGTGATCCAGCCTCGACCAAACAAAGTGTGGTGCCGAACAGAATGTAAAGGCGGGAGTGGAGGGATGGTGAGTCCGCCACGCATCGTGTAATGCATATGTATCAGTGATGTGACCAAATATTTCCGTAGCGCTGGGTTTATCAGACAGTTGTGTGCTTGTGGAATCAGTTTGCAGGCAGTGTGCCATGTTAAGATCACAACCTACTATTAGGTGATATGCCTTGAAACTATCCAAGTGGGAGTACAGATCTCAGAAAAAGTTGGGGTTGTCTATGTTTGGGCGTATATGTTTACTAACAGGATAATTTGTCCACAAGTGTGCCACGCAGAAGCAGATACCAACCCCCCGTCCACACAGCAGGGGTGGCAAAGAAATGGCACAGTTCTATGGATTAAAATACAAGTGCCACAAGAGTATGAGCTATAGCACTAGAAATAGCGATGTGTACCTCATTTCCTAGCGAAGCCGTGCTCAGTGCGCAGAGGAAGATTTGTTTCCTGGAGGAAGGCAAGCTTGATGGAGTGCCTTTTGAGATCGGACAGGACGGTTTTCCATTTCACGGATTATTGCATGCAGAAAAAGTGTGGGACTAAGACCTAAGTTAACATTTGGCAATGTGAGATCGGTGTGTGATAGCATGACATGCAATGTCTATTAACATTCCAACAACAACGAAAAACAACCCCACCCACAACACATTAAGAAATATTCAGTAAATCCCAATTAAACAGTTAGGGGAAAGGAAGAAGAACCCCAAATTGGGAGAGTTGATTAACACCATGAGGGCGTGGCGACAACTCGGCGGTCCCATATAGAACAATTATGAATACTTGTGTGGCGTAGTCGCCATTATAAGGTACAAACACATTGGCTGAAAGCAAGAATGAGTGGTAGTGTCCGGTATGAATGGACACTGCCTCAGCAGGACCCTGCAGTCCCCCTACTTCGGGACAAATATATTCATGTAGATTTGTCGTGGGAGGCTGACTGTGGTCGATCATGCCCCCCAATCGGCTCACTGAGGTCGGCTAGGCGTAGGAGAGCCTGCACGCATATTTGTTTACAGAAGGCCTCTACATCTGCAAGGGTGTCCAAAATCTTGACACGTCCATTGTGGTCCAACCTCAAGCGAGCCGGGTAGAGCAAGGCATAGCGAAATCCCAGCTTTCGAAGAGTGTTTTTTATGACGTCGTATTTTCGCCTGGCCTCCTGTACAGTTGGAGTGAAGTCCGGGAACATTGAAATGTTTGAAACCTGGTATTGCAAGGGGCCCTTCTCACGTGCCAGACAGAGAGCAGCATCTTGGTCTCTAAAGGTTTAGAAGACAGGTCTTGAGATATCATGGCATAGCGCCCTTGGAAGGGCCCCTCCTTAGGGAACCGCAGAGTTGGTTGAGAAGCTGGAGTGTTCAAAGAGAGTTGTCAAGACTTGCTCCAAGAAGACCTCGGGCCAGCCAATGTTGGTAGTCTCGGCAATGCCGGAAATGCAAATGCTATTCCTGCACGACCGTGCCGCGAGGTCCTCATTCCTGATAGCTACTTGTTTCAGTAGGCGCTCCATTTTATCCAGGCGCTCCTGCATTGTTATAGTGGTTTCCTCTAGACTGGAAATACTTTCCTCCGCTCCGTTAATCCGGGCCCCTTGCCGGTCCATCTGCTAACCCAGCTTGTCCATGTAGCCCGCCAGTGTATCGGACTGCGCCTCCATAGTGTCGAAGCCTGCTTTGAGTTCCATTATTACAGTAGAGGTGTCACATGGGGAGGGCCTCATCAGGACCGGTGCTCGAAGTCCCCTCAGCGTCCGAGTTGGAGCCCTGGCTAACAGCCAGGCCGGCGCCGTCGAAGTTATGCCTCCTCTCTTGGGGTATGATCAGACCATGGTGTGGTCTCAATGAATCAGTAGTCTGGCTATATAGGTTGCATCGTCGATGGCCAGGGCATTATACGCCTAAGCCTGCGCAGATAGGGACAGACTTCGTGGGGCGGGTGCAGCTGCAGGGCAGGGTCTAGTATGCAAACAGCACTCCCCGCGTTGCCAGATGTTATTACTCAGCCACAAGGGGATCCCTGTGAATCCGCGTGCTAAGGTAGTGAGGGGGTCTCGATTTTGGGTGTGGCCCAGCCAGAGGCAGGCAGCGCACAGATCTGGAACAGGCCTCAATAATCCCCGATCCGCAGTTCCTCCAGGAGGGAGCCATTCACCAGATTCTCTGCCTCAGGGACTGTCTGGCATCGCATCTCGGGAGCGGGTCGGGCTCCTGCCTCTGTGTTGTATGACGGAGGAGGTGGGGGGCCCACCAGCGGTGGACGAGATAGGGTGATCCCGGCCTCAGGCTCGTCTGTGGCTGCCCAGGCTGTGTCAGCCGTGTGGGCTCACCCCTGCATACCCCCCTTGCAGAGCAGGCTTCTATCATTCAACAGGGCACCTTTCCCGCATCTGCCCAGGTAACAACACTTGCCGCAAGTTGTGCATGGTGGTCTGCAAGTGTTTCGGTGGTGGCTATTGGCAAGAAGGGAACCACCAGGTCCATAGCTTCACAAGAATACAGCCATCTTGGTGGCAGTCATGACCCTGGCCCCTCGTACATTTAGCATTTTGAATTCTGTCTGAATAGTTTCTTTTTTTTGCTTTTTAGATAGCTGACTTATAATCGTTAAATTTCTGTAGGCGAAGTTTGTCTTGATTGGGGTTTGCGTTTAGCTTATCTAGGCTGCTTGTCTTATCTGTATGTGTCTGGTAAGCCCACAATATGCCTTTTCCGCTGGCTGGTAGGCTCAACCTATAAAAGGAGGTTTAAAGGAAAGCCCTTGATTCAAGAAACATTCCTAAATATCAGCAAGAATCAAGAAACGTTCAATTTTGGCCACAAAAAGCTTTTGGAAACAAATTGAACAAAGGAATACGCTCAAGGGTCTTTTGCACTAGAGCATAACAAAATGGTCTTTAACAGTTGCTATATTCAGAGGCTATGGAGCTCCTTAGATGTGTTAAAGCAAAGTTGAGTTTTCCTCACTCATAAGTTGGTGTGAGATTTGACCAGTGTTTTTTTTGTTATTTTCTTTTAACATTTTGAGATACGAGATAAAGGTTTTGACATTCACTTTTTATTTAATTTACAAACCACTATTATATTTTATTATTAAAAAACACAACAAAAGAAATCATCCACATACAGCCAAAAATATTTAGTGCTAATGAATACCTTGACAGAGAATCGCTTTTCAAGAAATGGTATACTACCCCCTTATTCTGGAAAGTGTTGTATATTAACCGCACAGCTGTGATACACCTAGTGCTAGGAGAGAGGCACAAGTAGTGACTCATACTCACCCTCTTATCCCAAATACGCACATCTCCATCGTGACTGGTTGCAAGGCAGTGAGTATTCTTCTTGTTCCACTTCACCTGGGAAGCACCAGCTAGACACACAAGGGGGAGAAAGCAGATGTAAACAGTGATGGCACCAGAAACTGTTTCAAGGGAGCAAGAAACTTTTAACCAAACAAGGTAGCCTATTATAGTACTTAAAGTGAGGCTTTATACAACACAAATGTATAGTGTGTAGCGTGAAAACCAGTGAAAGGGGCAGCATCCTAATTTGCCAACCTAAGAATTTTATTTATTTATATATTTTCTATACATGAACAGTTATTAAAGGACTCCATAATACAAGTGAAATGTGGCATGTTCCTGAGACAAATAGTCGCAAAGGTTATGCCCAAAAGCCCATTTGATGAGGTGTCTTGTCTTTTTTATAATGAAGAATTTTGTGGGTTTTGAAAGTGAGTGGATTGTGGTGTATTTTATGGTGTGGTTGTGCGACCTAACCGTGTAACACACATGAGACAATCATGGATCCAGTCAGGCTAGTTTGTAAAACCTCTAGCTTCAAGCAGCAAGGCTTATACAGAGGAACTAGTGGAAAGCATTAAGACGCACCAAACAACGAAATAAGAAAGTCCCCCAACATAAAAGCAATCCAACACCAATTTATTTAAAAAAAGGTTACATTTGTATTCATTTTAGACAGCAAAACCCACCGGAGGGTTCTTCAGGACAATGTAGTTGCACAACCAGTCTTCCCGTTGTAATCGGGAGACCACAAGCCGTACGATTCAACCTTAAAAGAGCTGTGACAAGCACCTGGCGCTGCTCTGTGCCCTCAACCCGACATAGTCCGGACTTCTTTGTCAGGTTGAGGGCACAGAGCAGCGCCAGGTGCTTGTCACATCTCGTTTAAGATTGAATCATACAGCTTGTGGTCTCCCGATTACAACAGGGAGACTGGTTATGCAACTACATTATCCTGAAGATGGTCTTGTGGATCTTCTAGACTGTCAAGAGACCGAAACGTCGACGTTCTTACACCTTTTTGTTACACATTTATGATCTGTTAAGACATAACAAATATATTGTGAAAGGTTATTTGTTTAATTCTGACGTATGGGGTTGATCTCCCATATTTATAGAAAAACTAAAGGTGTTGTATCACTAGTGTTGAACAAACAGATATTATCAGTAGTGTTTAAGTTGCCGTACTTGTTAGTTATTTATTGGGAAAATGCTGGATTAAAAAAAGTATCCGTATAAAAATCATGTTGTGAGAAATTCCCTGATTCTTATAAATCTTGTTCACAAATGTGACAATGTTTAAATAATGAAATAAGAGTTAAAACTTTATAAAGGTTGCCTTTTCATAAAAGTGACATTAAATCCAGCCTGGACATCAAGTTGGGTTTAATGCCACGATTCATTTCATACTTTGAAGTACTAATTTCGGTAGTCCCATTCAGAAGATACCACGAGTGAGGGGCCAGCGTGTAACCCTGCACTGGCGAATGGGGCTGCCTACCCTTCCACTGTAAAATGACAACTTGGGGCTTCTACTGTTAGGACATCTGAAAATATAAGTCCTACTCAATAAAATGCAGCACCCTGCCTTAGGAATCAATATGCCTTCGTTAGGAGTGACATATATACCTCTAACTGAGGGTTTGGGCTTTGCCATCAGTTTAAATAGCAAAACATAACTAGCAGTTTTATAACTGCTCTTCCAGTCTGCAGTGGCAGGATGGGAGCCACGTTGTGCTGTGTCACACTAAGGATGGCACAATTACTGCTACAGCCATGGGCAAACACTTAAACTGACATGCCCTGGGTACCCTGTGTAGGGATGGCAGAGGTGTGGAATTCAATACAATATCTCCTTGTCCTTGGAGCAGGTTGCTTAATAAATCTACTTGTCCTGTAACAAAATCCACTGGTCTCTTTCGTGCCATGTAATGTGGTGACAAATTATAGCAGCAATCTCACTATATAATATCTCTGAAATAGTCTGTCTGATCATGCCAGGGCTCATTCCATAGTAGGGTTTGAATACTAGCAATTCCCTTATGTTGCCACGCTTCTGCATATTTGCTCACGCTAAAATGCAGTTCACAAATATTTGAGGAGTTCTGTGTCTAGGCTTACTTCTGTAAAGTCTAGTGAATTCACGAAAGTGGTATATCTGCACTTAATGCAAGGACATGGGTGCACTTTTGAAACTTTATTTAATAATTGGGGCCCCTGATTAGGTCTGGTGTTAAGCATTACCTTTTGTGTTCATTAAAATTCTGTCTCTCCCTCTGTCTATAAGGTTTTACAAAAACCATCCCAAAATAAGTCACGAATTGCCAAAACCAAAAGGCTGACTAACAATTTCAGACCTCCTGGCTTTATCATTGCTTGGTTATTTCCTATAAAAATGGTTACACTGATTTCCCATTATGAATATTTTTGGGAAATACCTTCATACATCAACACATTTTACTAAATGATGCAGCAAAGAAATGGTACCTAAAATTTTACAGTAGTTTAGCTAAATGTTTTTGCATTTTTTTTACATTTTATTTTGAAAGCAAAGAATCATCAATCTTGCTTTCAAGCTTCTGCAAATATTTGCATCTAATCAGAGAGCATTCTTGGAGCATTATACATAGCCTCATATTGCTAAACATTGAAAACGTGTGCACACATTTTTATACTGGAATCACGGTCAGTAGTGCAGTCTAAGCTTAGAACATTTGCTTGGAGCGCTCACCCTAATAATAAAAGTTTTGCAATAATGAACCATAAATACCAGTTTAAACAGCACTAACACATAGACACAAATATTACCTTAACTGCAGGCAATGTTTTTTCCTGATCCACAATGTGGTACTGTAAACTGACAGGCAAAGGGCTTGTGCTGTACGGGTGTTAGGCCTACCTGTCCCAAGGACAAAATACACATGAAAACGTTTTGCCCTTGACCCCAAACAATATGTCTCGGGCGTTGGTTATAGGAAATCCACATCCCTGGATGGGTGGAAATAAGGCTTAAGACGTTTGTTGGATTGATTAATGAAGGCTTTATTACCACTTTCAATTAAAGGTTAAGTCAAAATAAAAATATGGAGAATATCCAAAGAAGAGTACACTATGCTCCATCAAAGTCGGGGAGGGAAAAGAAGGAATTTGTGGTGGAAGGATTTTTTGCAATGGCTCCTCTGTGTTCTTCTCTTCTTAGATTCCACTAAATACCACTGACACGCCCAGGAAAGAGAAGGCTGCTGGTTAAGTGTCTTAAAAAGTAATTATTCCCTCAGTTCTTCCTGACTGGTCTGACTTGGGATCCCTTACTATCCCCAGTTACATTGTCCTCCTGTCCTCTTGTATAGAGCAGTAAGCTACTCCTGTAAGCTCTAGACAACCACGTTTCTCTCTCTGTCAGGCCCTTATGCTCAGGGTTGTCACTATCAACTGGGTCCTTCCATCAAGGTCCACACTGATCATTTTCCATCTTTCCATAAGCTTAGGCCTTTGAGCTTTGTGCCTCGTCCAGGGTTTCCTTTCATCTGTGAGCCCATACTCAAAACAGCAGACAAAGACAGTCCATAAAGAAAATAATGGTGCATGCTTCCCCAATAACTGCCCATGTCCAGCTTCCCATCACTCACCCAAGAAGCCAACACTCTTCTGGGCTGTGGCATGGATCCCACAACTGCGGGGGCTATTTATTGGTCTTCGGACCAACCATCCTGCTCCTCCTCGATCCCCTCATCTTCTTTCATTCGGGTGTAATGGGTGTCGTGGTCCAGTCTTGCCTCCTTAGGTTTCGATGTGCTTAGTTTGGCAGATTACACATCTTCCTCGGGTCCACCTTGTCGTGCAGTGTCTCCTTTCTCTCCTACTGCT
The DNA here is from genome assembly GCF_964261635.1 of Lissotriton helveticus. Classification (NCBI taxonomy): domain Eukaryota; kingdom Metazoa; phylum Chordata; class Amphibia; order Caudata; family Salamandridae; genus Lissotriton; species Lissotriton helveticus. The sequence goes on along the minus strand of NC_136073.1, from coordinate 646,436,655 downwards.
TCTCTGGTCTCTGCGTTTTCTCCCAATCTTCTCCTCCTTCGGCGCTCACTTTCTTTGCGCCGAAGGAGGACCGCCCGGACTCGTTCCAGACCGGTTGCTCCCACCCTCGCTCCTCTCCCATTACTGCTACCTGCTCTTGGTGATCGCACCCCCAGCTGGACACAACGGTATCGCCTGCGCTCTGCAATCAGTATCGCCTGCGCTCTGCAATATTTACATAAGCGTCATTTTAATGCTGTTTGACATTAAGCAGACTCTGCTTTGTAACTGACCTGTAATTATAGCGCATTGAATCGGAGCGCCGCCCGCCCTGCTTTGTGCATTGTACACGCGACTTTGGGTTTATTTTCATTAGCCTGCAAGTATTAAGATAGCACTCTCGGTGCCACAGTCGATTTGTTGCCCCTGCCTCGCCTCCCCTTTGACCTCCATTTTGTTGTGTGTTGTTCTTCCCAGGCACGCCCCTCCTCCCCGCTACCGCCTCCCTGCTGCTGACCCTCCCACGCTCCGCCCCCTCCACCATCCATTTATGGCCAATGCCCCCACGCGCAGCGTCCACGCCGAAGGTGCGCCAAAGGTAAGCCCGTCTACGCCCGTCCGCGCATGGACCGCGCCCTGCGCCAGACCCCCTGCCCCTCGCGCGGCCCAGCCCCCCCACATTACCTACGATGCCGCCACCCTCCTAGCCCTTAACCCCGGTCGCGCCCCCAACTGCGTCCAAGCCGCCCCTGGACACACCCATGGACCTTTCTCTTGCTACTCCTGCAAATTCATCGGCACCGACAACATCTCCGCTACAACCACACCAAAGATTCCCGACCCCAACCACCTACAATGCATCCTTCTCAACACTCGATCGGTCCACAGACACGCCATTGACCTATGGAATCTACTAGACACCATCTCTCCAGACGTCGCCTTCCTAACAGAAACATGGATGAACGCTTCCTCCGCCCCAGACATCACCATTGCCATCCCTGAAGACTATAAGATCACACGCAAGGACCGAACCGGCCACACAGGAGGAGGAATCGCTATCGTCCATAAAAAATCAATCCGCATCTCAACCAGCTCTGACGTCAATCTCGCCAACTCTGAACACCTTCACTTCCAGATCCACATCGACCCCAAGACCACACTCAGAGGCACCCTCCTTTACAGACCACCAGGACCCCGCGCAAAATTCAGTGAAGACATCACGGACTTCATCACTCCACACGCGCTCCCCTCCAAAGACTACATCCTTCTGGGAGACCTCAACTTTCACCTTGAAAAGAACAACGACCGCAACACCACCACCCTCTTGGACAACCTCGCCAACCTCGGACTTAAACAACTGGTCACTTCCCCCACCCACATCGCAGGCCACACACTCGACCCCATCTTCACCTCCAGCAATCATGTCTCCTTCAGCCACACTACGGATCTCCTCTGGACTGACCACAGCTGCGTTCACTTCACCTACAACAAACCGAAACCCACCAACCACCTCCAACCAACTCTGCAAAGAAACTGGAACAAAATCACCATCGACCAGATCTCCTCATCGCTCCTTCTAAACACCCCAACCCACTCTTCTAACCCAGACCAAGCCGCCGCCAACTTCACCCTATGGTTATCCAACACCGCCGACATCCTAGCACCACTGAAAAAACGTCAACACAAACCCAGCAGCAAGAAGGCCTCATGGTTCAACGATGATCTTAAGAAGTCCAAGAAACTCTGCCGCTCCCTTGAAAAGGCCTGGAAAAAAGATCCAACCACTAGCACCAAGGACGCCTTCAAAAACGCCACCCGCACACACCACCAACTAATCCGAAAGGCCAAGAAAACAGCACTCAAGGATCGACTAGACAACAACGCCCACAACAGCAAGGAACTTTTCAACATCGTCAAGGAATTTACCAACCCCTCGGCCAACTCCAACGACATCACCCCTTCTCAAGCCCTCTGCGACTCCCTGGCTTTATTCTTCCACAACAAAATTGCAGACATCCACAACAGCTTCGACAACCAACCCGAAGACCAACCCACCCAACCACATGCAGAACATTCTCCCCCCTTGAACGCCCTTAACGACTGGAACCCAATCTCCACTGAGGACACCATCCGCCTGATGAACTCTATCCACTCAGGATCCCCCACAGACCCATGTCCTCACCACATCTTCAACAAAGCAGACTCCGTCATAGCACCGCACCTCCGAGACGTCATCAACTGCTCCTTCAACTCCGCCACCTTCCCGGAAAACTGGAAACACGCTGAACTCACCGCCCTTCTGAAAAAACCCACAGCGGACCCCACCAAACTCAAAAATTACCGCCCCATATCGCTCCTTCCTTTCCCAGCCAAAGTCATCGAGAAAGCTGTCAACAACCAACTCGCCGCCTTCCTCGAAGCCAACAAATCCCTCGACTCCTCACAATCTGGCTTCCGAGCAAAACACAGCACTGAGACCGCCCTCATCGCAGCAACAGACTACATCCGAACTCTACTGGACAATGGAGACACAGTCGCCCTCATCCTCCTCGACCTCTCTGCAGCCTTCGACACAGTCTGCCACAGTACCCTTTTACAACGCCTCAGAAACATCGGAATACAAGGAAAAGCACTTGAATGGATCACCTCGTTCCTCACCGGAAGAACCCAGAGAGTTCGCCTTCCACCATTCAAATCCGAAGCCACTGAAGTCATCTGTGGCGTACCACAAGGATCCTCACTCAGTCCCACCCTCTTCAACGTATACATGAGCCCCCTTGCGGCCATCGCTCGCCAACACAACCTCAACATCATCTCCTACGCAGATGACACTCAACTGAACCTTTCTCTCACCAATGACCCCAGCACCGCCAAAACAAACCTACACGAAGGAATGAAAGAAGTTGCCGAATGGATGAAACAAAGCCGTCTGAAACTGAACTCAGATAAAACAGAAGTCCTCATCTTAGGTACATCCCCCTCCGCATGGGACGACTCTTGGTGGCCGGAAGCCCTTGGAAAAGCACCCATCCCGACAGACCACGCACGGAACCTAGGCGTTATCCTGGACTCTTCACTCTCAATGAACAGACAAGTCAACGCCGTATCCTCATCCTGCTTCAACATCCTTCGCATGCTCAAAAAAACATTTCGCTGGATCCCCACCGAAACCAGAAAAACAGTCACCCATGCTCTGGTCACGAGCCGACTGGACTACGGAAACACCCTCTACGCAGGCACTACCGCTAAACTCCAGAAGAAACTCCAACAAATCCAAAACGCCTCAGCCAGGATCATATTAGACATCCCACGTAACGAACACATCTCTGGCCACCTGAAAGACCTCCACTGGCTACCCGTCAATAAGAGGATCACTTTCCGACTGCTAACCCACGCACACAAATCACTCTACGACATCGGACCAGAATGCCTCAACTCACGACTGTCCTTCTACACCACCTCCCGCCAACTTCGTTCTTCCAGCCAAGCCCTCGCCACTGTTCCCCGCATCAACAAGACCACCATGGGAGGCAGATCCTTCACATACCTGGCAGCTAAAACATGGAACTCACTCCCCACCTACCTTCGCCTTACCCAGAACCACCTAGCTTTTAGAAAGCAACTTAAAACGTGGATATTCGACAAGTAAGCGTCCTCCCCTCCCTAAGCGCCTTGAGACCCTCTGGGTATGTAGTGCGCTATATAAATTCTCTGACTTGACTTGACTTGACTTTGCGGTCTTCTGTCTTCATCAGCCCTTTTCCTGTGTGTGTGTTCTTTTTCAGTTTCCACTTTTCTCTTTGTTGCGCCTTTCCCCCATCTGTTTGAGCACTGTTCTTGTTCTCTTTCCACGTTTTCAGTTTGCTCTGGAATAACAGCTGTGAGACCTATGCTCCATATAATAGGTAAAGTGCCCCCGCCTTCAATTACCCTTTCACATACTCCTGGTACCATATACTAGGGACTTATATGCAAGTGAACGTATGCCAATTGGAGGTAGCCAACTCAACATATACTTTGTAAAGGGTTAGAACACTAGAAATGAGGTCGGGTTAGCAGGCCTCAGTGCACTCTCAGAGTAAAAAAACAAGCAGCATCAATCCAAAACTTAGGGGGTGATCATGCAAAAAAGAAATTTCCTTACAGAAAGCATGTTACAAATTGGAATTTTCCATTTATCACATTCGGTGGGGAGAGTTGTCTTACATGCTGGAAGAATGGGACCCCGCTAGCACCTAGGCTCAATTAAGGGCTGTTGTGCTGAGATAGGACGCATTATGGGAGTTGCGGTTGATGTTGGATGCTGTATAGGTGGCGCCAGCAGTGCGTCTGGTGCCTCGCGCCCCTTCCTGCTTTCCTGTGCTGTACACATCCTACTGAGCATTGCACATTTGACTGACCACCTGGGTGTCTCTTCCTATAACTACATCTGTGTGCAAGGTCTTGTCAGGTCTCATATTTTGAAACCCTGTGAGGGCGTATTAGGACAGGACTAGTGGAACCCAAATTAGCCTCTTCTTTTAAAAGATGAGCAAGGAGGAACCGCGGCAGGGGAAACTCCCCTACGATTCCAAAAAGTCACTGCATTGCACGGACTACAATACCGCTATTGCAGACCCTTCATAAGATGCAGCGGGTGATGCACCTTGTGTTTGCCTTAGACACCACGGCAGCCAGCCTTATAGTCCGGAGTGCAGGTTTGCAAACCATCAACACCACGATTGACTCCTTGACCACTTGCCTGGACCGCCTCACGAACACATGGATAGGCAGGCTACGACAGAGCAGCGAATTTCGAACCTTGAGAACACAGACATTACACCAGACATTGCTAAACTTGAGAAGCAGGTCATTGCAATGAAGAATGATAATCTGGAAGTGTGTTCTAGATGCAATAATTTATGCATTATGGGCATTGCAGAGTCCAGCAACACTGGACGTATGGCGACTTAAGTAGAGTCGCTGCATGTTTCACTTTTGGATCAACAAGAAGTTTTTGCAGCATTCCTGGTGGAGTGGGCCCGCAGGTAACTTGGCCACCGTCCCCTTCCTGGTGCCCCCCAAGGCCCATTATTGCTAGACTTCTGAATTTTCAGGATTGCACTACAGCCCTCAGACTGGCATGGGAGAAAGGTCCACTTTAATATCAGGGCTCTGCGTTCTCCATTTTTCTACACTTCACTGCAGATGATCAGAAGGCTCAGCGCACGTTTGCTGAAGTTCAGCACATACGAGACTCAAGGTGGAACTTGATGGCAAGGTCGGTATTTTTCAGCAAGCCCCAGGGGCTTCAAATTTTGCAAGTCACTTCCCACCTCTGGATCTGCACCGGCATCTCCGACGAGCACTGCCAGATTTGGCGGCTTTGTGGATCGTTCCTGGGCTGGCACTCCAGAATTTTTTTTTAAATGGACCCTTGGGGGTCTCTCCCCTTTCTTCAACAACCAGAGTATGCTTGAGATGGCAGCATGTCCACTTATGAACCTACTGGAGGCTCTTAGGCCCCTGTCCTCATTCTCCTGCTCAGCAGTTGCTAATACTTAAGGGGATGCTGCAGGGAAAGGTGCTACCTGCACACACATTCACTCAATTATGTTAACCCTTATTTTGCCTCACTCAGGAACGATGTCACGCCCCACAGTCTGCATCACCTACAATAAGCTTTTGTCCTTGTTGTGGGAGTTTCAACATGGTGATCCAACACGGACTACTGGTGTTTTCAGTGTGGGGTCAGGAGAGGGTGCGGAGACTTGACTGTTTTATATTTTCATGGTCATGGCTACTAAATAAAGATAGCACCTGTTTTTTTGTCCAGCCGGTACCTATATACATCCTCTGCTGTACATTACCTCTGCCCTACTTTATTACTACCTGTAAGCACACCCTCACATTGCTAAGTTGCAATGCCTGCAGACTTAACGACCGTTGAAGGACCAGCAGAGTGCTGGCGTATCTAGACCGCCACAGGGTCGACATCGAATTTTTACAGAAAACACACATTGCTCCTATACACCTGAGCTCTTTTGTCCCTCAGTGGTCCAACATTGGTATTTTGTTCCTATAGTACTTACTACAAAGTGCGTATTTTTAGGTGTCAGCCTGTCCCTTTTAAGTTGAGTCGCCAACCCAGCTGGTAGAATCCATCATACTCTAGGGCACCTTTAATAACATCCAAGTTGCACTGATCACTACCTATACACCAAACTCTGCCAGCTTTTTTTCTGTAAGTATCTCTACCAAACTGTGCACCTTCCAGCCCAAAACCAATATTTGGGGTGACCTGAATCTAGTGCCAGACACAACAAAGGACTCCTCTGGAACACAATGCTCTCACCACACTCCGGCACTACAGACCCTCTACGAGCTCCTTGACCTGCATGGCTGTCGGAATTTTGGTGGAGGGCCTATTCATCCATTAAGGAGTGCACATTTGATTCTGCATCCCACAACTCATTTTCTAGACTAGATTACTGATTTACATGTGCTAATCTTATCTCGGCACTTACCTTGCACACCCCATTCCCCGGTTCTCTTTTCTCTGTCCCTCCATATTTCTCAATTTTACTGGCTATATTGGTGCTTTCCGGCTTCCTTGTTACTGGACCCGGTCTAAAAGGAGGAACTTCAGGATGCAATACTTGAATATTTTCAGATTAATGCTTGCTAAATTTTTAAGTACACTACTCTCTGGGAGGTCTTTAAGACATAACTTCGGGAACAGGTCATATCTAAGCATGCCAGGGTGTTGAGGGTCATTCAAGGGCAACTCACCCGATCTGAAGCAGCACCACAGGCCCTTGAGGCCTGACTGGAATGCAAACCGCATAAGGCCTTGCTGTAGGAGCAAAGTCAACTTTTACAGCAAATTTTAGACTTGGCTGGCAGCGGATTCCTTCACATCGGGAAGCATGCCCTGGCTACACAATACAGGAAAGAGGAGAGACCTGACAGAATGTTGGCCAGGCTCTTTCGGCATGAGAGAACTAAATCACATATTGCTGAGCTGGGCTGTAAAGCTGCAGGGGATCGATTCTAACTGCAGATAAAGATACTCTACTCGATTTTGTGGATTATTATTCCCAGTTCTGTCCTACAAAAAGTGCTCTGCACTGACTCCATTCATGGATTAATTGTGATGATAAAATCCTTGCCAAAGTTCTAGCCACTAGACTCTTCCAACTTCTTGAACGCATGATTGCCCTAGAGCAGTCTAGATTTGTGCCAAACAGATACATGCCACTGAATCTTCGCACCGTTTTTGAAGTTCTTAATCAGATCTACCCGGAGGTCAAGGCAGCAGTCGCACTGCTCAATGCTGAGAAGGCGTTTGGCTCTCTAGAGTGGCCTTTTCTATGAGAGACTCTTCAACGGTATGGCATACCTAATATTTTAGCACTTATCCAGCTTTTATACACTTGCCCGACCACCCGCATCTCCGTTTATGGTCTAACGTCAGGTCCTTTTCAATAGCGCAGGGACGCAGCAGGGTCATCCCCGATCCTCACTACTGTTTATAATGGCTACGGAATTATTAGCCAGGCTCCTGCAGGAAAAAACATATCCATAGAGGCCTTTCTTTCCGGCAAGGGTGCTTGCTGTAGTCCATGTATGCAGATGACACGTTATTATTTGTGAACAACCCAGAGGATAACCTAGTTCACATGATCTGTGAGATTATATAATTCAGTAAATACTCAGAGATTTCCATTAATTGGTCAAAATCAGATCTATTTACACTCACTAATGGTACCACCCCAGTCTCTTTGAAACACCCTATTAGCCGAGTCAATGACTTGGAGAAATACCTAGGCATATTCCAGCACAGACAGCCGAAACAAGTGATTAGACTTAATTATGGTCCAGTAATTGACAATTTATTGCATTGCATAGATCTATGGACCCAGCTCCTACTCTTTCTGGCAAGAAGGGAGGCCCTTAATAAAATGGTGGTCCTCCCTAAATTATTATATCTATTTATGAATAACCCGATACCTCTAAATAAACAATACTTTATCACGCTCCGCGCTCTCCTGATAAAGTTGCTCTGGACAAATAAACCAGCATGGATTGCTTGGGACCTGTTCGTCCTGCCATATGACCTTGGGGGTTTCAAGACTCCAGATCCAGAAATGTATTATCTTGTGGCGCAAAGTCACGTTTGCAAATTTCTGGTACTATTCTGATGCATGTATTCCAAACCTTGTTCCGGAGCGAGCTGAAACTGGTGTGGTTCTGTTTGCCTCCCTTGTAACATTAGACTTGCCCAGACCTCAGAAGGAGATTCCCACTGTCGCCGCCACTTTCTGGGCCTGGAGACTCTTCTGTCATAAGACCGGCATGCCTTAAACTCTCCAGCCATCAAATTGCTCACCAACCCTTTATTTCCACTAACGCTTGAGCGCACGGTGCAGAATAAAATGGCTGTGGTGGTGATGGGCCGCCTTTATTCCAATGGTGCTTTTATGTCCCTAGACCAATTTTGTTTGCATGGCAATACTATCGCCCTTGACGTCTTTATATACGCCTGTTTATGTGACACAGCGAGGGAGGCTTGACCAGGGTTCCTACAAGAGCCTGCCGACTTTCTTCCCTTGACACAATTCATCCTGTCAACTGACACCGTTCAATGTGCCTTTAAACTATACAACCTGGTGTCACAACTCAGGTCAGCCAGAACTGGCTCTACTAGAACGGCTTCGGAGCTGGATCTCAGGACATCTAGAACCGTGGCTCTTTGCAAATTCTACTATACACTAAACAGCACCCGATCCATGAACTACAGGCACAAGTTATTACACTACCAATTTTTACACTGTGCTTACATTACCCCACGAAAGCAACATAGGATCGAAGGCTCTCTCCCTCACAGCTGTTATCACCGCAGGTAAGAAGACAATCGATCCCATCACATAGCCTAGGAATGATCCCCTATCCTTAGTTTTTGGCATGAGGTCCTTTGAGTGATAGTGGACAAAACACAACATACGCTACAACAGGACCTGGTTATAATCCTACTTGGTTATGTTAAAAAGGTTCTGTCAGGAGTTTGGCACCTCACAGGAATGGTTTTATTAGCTAATCGAAGAGCAGCAATGAGCCAAGGATGGGTTGGAACTGTTATTGCCGATTGGCTACTCGATTTGGCTACTTGAAATGACCGGGGTAAAACTTACACTCTAATGCAGCCACCCACAAGCCAGCCATGAGATATATGGGGACCGTTCCGAGCCTATGTCCGCCGCAATACACCAGACAACCCACAAGACCATTCGGAGGAAGGGATTGACTAGGGCAATTGTCCAATACTGTATATCTGTTTGCTAAAACCGGTCTAGCTCCCAGACTCCCTTCATAGTGCTACAGTATCCTGGAACACCTCAGAGGTTGAGATTTCTTTTCAAAATTGTTTAATATATACATTGAGGACATACCTCATGCATATTTTTCTGGTAAATATTTCTAATGCTGTGCTCATAATGTATTAATGTCTACTGTAAGGCAGAAGTGAGAGAATCCTTCCACATGACCATGTCTGTTGTGCTTCTTTAAAAATCATAAATGCTAATAAAACTTCCCCCAAAAAACTAATTATTTTAACCCCCTGCAGACAAAAGAGCCTTTTCTAAGCTGGACTGGTTATTCTGTACTCTGGCCCTTTCTCTTCCTAGTTAGACAAGAAATTCAGGATAAGGCTTCATCCATCTCCATGGACCCAAGACCCTATTCCACAAACCAACTATTCCATCTCCACCAGGCAGAATTGTATCTGTTGTGGGTACCTTTGTCCAGGCCAAGTGAATGTAGAATGCAGCCTGCTCCACAATTCCCAGGACTTGCTATGGTCTATTGTAACAATCCATGTAACCTGGAAGAAGTGATCTAATTGCACCAAGGGATGTTGAAGTCCACGGAGACTCAGGATAATATTCAAGAACTGGAGACAAAGGATTTCAGAAGCCAAAGAAAATCACATGAGAACCTAAAAAACAATCTATAATCTACAGAGCAGTGTCACTAGGAAGAAATCCCCCTACTGCTTCCTTACTTGTCTCATAACCCATCAGAAATGGGGTAAATGCAAAATGACTATGTTTTGTTCAGTTATGCAGGAAGTCAACTATTGTCTGAGCCTTCATATCCGATATTAAACTAAGAAACAGGGGCACTTGTCAAAAGCAAGGAGGGTGATCTTGCGGGGACTCTAGATTTAGATGATATGCATACATACCTCAGGATCAAGCTGCCAAATGCAATTCCCTGAGAAAGTGGGTGTTCCATTGAGCCACACTCTGGCTTTGCCTGGAAGCAACTCCACTATTTGAGTAGTCCTGAGTTGTTCCATGCTGTAGGGTCAGAGGTCCTTAGCGACTTCTATCTAGTATGGACCTCGTACATCCCCAGGCAGGGGATGTACTGATCTGGTGAGATGATGTTCAGCAGAAAAAGGCACTCTGTCCTTTCTTGAGTCAAACACTTTAAAGCAAATAAACCCACCAGTAGCTACAGGCAGTTTAAGTGCAATTCTAGTTCTGAATCGGACCTTTATGCTCCATTACAAATGAGACTATCCCTGGCTCCCCATCTCAGTCCAGCCTGTTGGCATCAGACTCTATTACCAAGTCTAGTGAGGAACTAAACAACACTCCACTATTTTAGGGCTCCGCCAGTGGTCTAATCACCATTTGACCACAAGGTATAAAGGGGCATACGAGAGAAGGAAACTGTGCTCCAAATGTAGCCAGTTGCTGACGCTCACAAAGGACCTCCATGGACTGGTTGGTACTTGGCTAGTAACTCCTGTTCCACATATGACCTCCTGAGGAGATAACATCTACCCTGTGTTCACATCTTTTTTTTTGCTCACCTGCACCCAAATCTCAGACTGAGCCTTCTCCAATTAGATCAATGGGTACCTTCATTTTTAATCACAATTAATGTCTGACAAGTGGACTGTCAACTCCTTGGTCTCACTCTGCCCCAGCAGCCGGCAACTTACTTTAGAAGAACCACTGGTACTCAACAGATTAATACTTAGATGGCACTGTAGACTCCCTCTTCATCTGCCACCGTTCCACTGGACTCCAGCACTGAAACTAATGGAAGGCATGTCTGTCCACTAGTATTTTAAAAGAATTAAAAGAAAGAGGGAAATCCTCCGGTTCTAGTATCCAGCTAGGCAGACCTTCCAAGAATATATTGCAATTTTGTGATTTATGATTTTCCCGCAATATTTGCAAAGGCTGTGTAATTAAACTAACTCTCTGCTAACATTTCTTTTAATGGAATGCATTTTCTCTGTGTTGTGTTTCGTTTTTGTTTCCCTTGCTTCCGTAGTGTAAAAAAATTATGCCCTGCAATTAGCTCTGATAGGTTGCACGTCATTACGTGACTCTGTTGTCAGTGAAGTTTCGGTGCAGACATGAGAGCAGTATTTCTCCTTCAGCTGCAGCATTTTGCCACTTCCTGCCCAGAGAGTAAAGGATGGGCAGTGATAAACATCAGAGCGTGGACACCTTCTCTGACTTTTTCATTCCCTTTTTTTTTTTTGTCAAATTTCTGTGTATTGGCATTTAGATATAAAAACTATTTCAAACAATCTTGTGTGTAGTCGTCATCTCAACATTCCAAAAGCTATTCATATCTAATTCTGTCACAGTGTCTTACCATATTGGAATGGTCGACTGGAGCGGCTCACCAGTAGCCCTTAATGCCGTGGTAGTTACAAAATGAAATACAAATAACTAAAGACCCCAACTTCCAACCCATCCCCTCTCCCAGTGGTGGAGAAGCAAACCCATCCCTCCCGTGCTACTACTCAAGTCTGACCGGTGGAGTGCATTTTGTCCTGTGCGGTGTCTGAGTAGTTGCATTCCGTTATTCGGTAAAAGCGATCTGTGTTAACCCTATTGCCCAATCTAGAAGGGGGACAGGTGTAGCCCTCTTAGTGTAGGTGGACAGACTGCTAGCGGGAGCCTTTATGTAAGATACTCCACCAGTGGACCCCACTTATATTCAAAATTCCTATAATCGGCTCTATAAATGTCCGACATACGCTCCATCATGAGTATTTTCCATAAGCGAGAGTGCCATTGCGCCAGTATTTTTTCTTCCAGTTAGCTGCTTTTGCCTTTTTTGCTGCTCCCAAACACACCCACATAATTGCCTTGTCCGCCTTAGTTTGCTGTTCTAGTGTGGTATCTCTATGGCCCAGGAGGATCACCTCTATGGAGCTCGGGACGGGGTATCCTAGCATATCTTTCATTTGGGCCAGAATTTCTTCCCAGAAGCTGTGGTGCAATCGTAGTGGAAACCAGTAGCTTGTATAAAAAGGAGATTATGCCCTTGGTCGAACTAGCTTTCCGCACTAAGGTTTCTATCGGGGTCAGGTCTCTAGTTGCCGCATCTCTCACTTGTGGATGTAGTGACCAATGTTTGAGTTGCAGGTAGTGAAAGTGCTCTGAGAGCAGTACCCCAATATCCCGCTGACAGTTTTCAAAAGAGAGAATGTCGTAGTTATGGAATAGATCTGAGAGCACTCTGCACCCTCCTTCTCGCCATGCGTCAAATGGCCCATCTTTGAGCGCGGGGGAGAAGTCCGGGTTAAAGTGTATAGGTGTATAAGGAGATGAGAAAGAGGTCCAGCCCCTGTTCCTATTTACCTCGCCCCTAGTCCTAAGTGTAGTCCTGGGAGGGGTGCTTAGGTATGCATTAGCCAGTCTATCCTTTTTGGGTTTCCACAGCACAACCCAAATTGTCCTGCCCACGATGACCTGGTCCATGTGGAGTCTAGAAAAAAGATTTATGCTGTTCCTCTGAAGTGAGAGTCAGGTACAGGAAATGCAGACCAACCTGACCAGAGTGGTTCAAAGTTGGGAATCCATTTCATTGGATTATAATGCCCTCAAACACCGCGTCGGATGTCATGCTTCATCATCAGGCTGCTCCTCGTCGGGTCGGCGGTGCAATATTCGACGGGCTCCCTATAGTAGGGGCACTTTAGCCGAGATCTTTTACCAACAGCCGTTTGGTGAAGTGGGGGTGAGGGGTCTAGTGTAAGTAGATGAATGTGTGTTTCAAGTATGTTGCAAGTGATTTTAAAATAGGGTCGGGAGTACCTACGACAACAACTTTAATCAAGGGATCTTCTACCCTAAGTAACAAGCATTGGCATAGACAATAGGTCTCGCCTTTGGAACCTTATAAGTGTTTAGCCATGCAACAGTTGATGTACCAAGGATATTGTGCTGCATAACTAAATACTTATAAGGTCCCAAAAACGAGACCTATTGGCTATGCCAATGCTTGTTCTAGCATGGCATGGTGGGCGGAAAACGATTGAGTTGAATGCGGCCAGAGCAGATGCCAATGACTGAGATTATATCTAGCAGTCTATCCATCATCTTCTTGTTGTTGTAATTTCTAAAGGCACCATTTAGAGGAAATGTCCATCCTAAGAGTCATGCAGCTTCTGCTTGAGGGCATTTCTGCATTCTGCAACTTAGTCTTGCAGGAGTAGATATGGAAAAATGCAACAAGCGCCATCACTCATCACCTGAAAGACTCATCAATAACCTGATGAGAAAATGCTTGTGTGAGAATATGCAAATTAGGGAGTAGGGTGGCCCTAAATCTACCATTGTAGACTGTAGGTATCATCTCTGGCTTCTGTGACACACAAATGAAGTCTCCTTTGAATGGTAGATTATATTTATCTCTCAAGGTAAATAATTAGACCAGTGATATAGTGAAAGTTATTGCTTAATCCAAGGTAATTTCTGTAAAAGGGCCATAATACAAATACATGGATTTTTATGATTTATGTATACAAATCTGTATGTTCTGTAATATCTTCTGTAATTATACTAATGCATTTTGTGAGGGTTTAGTTTCTGAAATGTATTTGGCAAAAAGTTCAAAGGTGCAGTCTATATTGCACTCAGTAATTACCAGGTGTGAGCAATGCTTAGTTTGTGCCACTGGTTGCAAGTGGGACCGAGTAGCACTCATTTATGGGAACCGGGACATATTTTTCATCATCAAACTTTGATCCAGAACAAGAGAGAGAAAGGCAAAAAGTGGGGAAAAAAAGAGGAATACAAAGATGAGAAGCAGTGAAAAGAGAAAAATCAACGATAAAAAATAACCAGAAAGAGTGAGCTAAATGGGCAGTAACTGTAGGATAATGGACGAAAAGGGCCTACAGTAGAATTAAGGATAAACAACCTTAGTATTTGGCAACCCTGACCTTCAGTACCACTGGTTGTGAGCTTCTGAGGAAACATTTACAACCCCTCACTTCTTTTTATTTTATTTAACTATGTGGGATATACATCCAGAGGCAAGTTTTTACGAATTAGAAATAATGCTTAATCTAAACAAACTTTAGTTAGCATGACTAGGCCACAGTCAGTTTGTATTGACAGCTGTTCACATTTGCAGAATAATAGTGCATGTTTACTTTAATTTGAGCAAGCCTTTTTCTCTCTGTGTGCTTGTGAGTTTTGCATTGAAGAAAATCATTGGAAAAAAAATTTGATTAAATATTTGTGCTCTCGAGGAAGCAATGTTCAGAATGTTTCATAATGTTGTAACTTCATAAAGTTTTCTGATGATTTTCTGTATGTTTTATTCATTAGTTGAACTAACGATTGTATTGCTGTGTTACATAAAGTGTCAATTTATTTCCTTAATTAATTGTGCATAGACTAGCCAATGAGATGAATTAGGCCAGTTGGGGTTTCTTAGAAGGCAGGCTCTGTGCTAGTCTGTTTATTGATTGATAATTAGATTCTCTTTTGACTTTTCTCTACTGAGAAAACACTATGTCAGTTTGTTTACTGATTTGTACTTACACTTTCCTTTGATTTCATTTTGGAGTGTGACCTTATGTTAGTCCTCTTGAAGAATTATACTTAGATTATTTAAGCTCAATGCATTTTTGGCTAATTACTGTTTGCTTTGTATTTGTGAATCAACCCATTACATTTTAAAGTGGATTCTAGAGCTTGCGCAGATTTGGCTATTAGCCTTGAACTAAGACTTACAAATACTCACAAGGACGCGAGCTAGTACATCTCCTCTCCTAATTAGTTAATAAGAGCGTCAACACATGCACTCACTAATAACTGTGACGTACCTTCAGAGGCCCTTGTAAACAGACACAGAACCTATTAATGAAAGTTCATAGCACAGGAAGTGGTAAAATAACAGGATAGTTTGCTTGTCATTTGGATGTCCAGTAAGAGGCTGTCCATAAATGCACCACTTCAAAGGCATTGCCCACTTCCCACTTTCACGGGTGGCATCATTGTTCCCAGAGTCTTACGCACAATGCAGGAAGTTGACAGCATGCCATGGCCCGCCCCCCATGAAGAGTGACTGCCTGCATCGCGCTATTGCTTCCTCCGTGGGTGTGTGCGCCCATAAAGAGGCCTCGTACAATCACAGCTGCGCTGGCCAATGGAGTTTTCCTAAAACATTTTATTCGCTGGGAGTTAATAATGGCCCTTAAGGTCGCGACGCTTGACATGAAACACATGCCCTCATTGAATCGTGGGAAAAGGGTGCACCGGAATCTACCTTCTTTCAAAGCAGTCTTTCTAATCTGTGCCCTGGACAAGTGCTGTTCACTTACCAAAGCTTCCCTACAGCCAAAAGTCCAGTTCAAAAGGTGTCCATTGCAGAGGGTTTACCCCAGACTGGTGACTGGGTTTCAAAAACATTCATAACTATGGCAAGCATCTGCGAAAGTGAAAGTGATCGGACGGAGGCAGAGGGGATCGCACGGGAAATAAATAAAAACAAGCAACTTAATGACCCGTGACAGAGGAGACAGATGGCAGCTGCGCGCGTGCACCCGCACGTGCACGCAAGCTTGAGGCCAGCAAAAGCCTCTGGAAGCACTTTGAATACCCCTTACTAAAAGTCGAGCAAGCAGCTCATGCGCTGCACTAGGCTCGACCTAAAAACAAAGGATATAAGGCGCTAGGCTGAGGTTGTCTCAGATTATGGCGCTCTTATATGTGATAGGTCAACATGTTTGTCGACAATTGAATAATCTGCAGGCGATTCGTCAGGACCAAAAAGGAGATATACTATATACAACTAAAAATTCAAATGGTGTTGTGGCTGCACGCTCACATCAACCATGCGACTAACTAGTCATCTACCTGGTAGTACTGGAACTACCCACAACTGTGGACTAACCAGGCTTCACAGTACCCGGTAGGTTGAAACACGAGGAGTTCCTCATGTATTGTGTGCCTGTAGCATGTAGGTTTGCGACCTACCCACTTCTACCGGAGCCAGGGCTTGTACGATTCCAGCATTGGACCATCCTGTGATGACCCTGAAGTGCTGCGTTTTAGTAGAGCTCGATGTCTGGGAGACCCACCCCTTCCTCCACTCTCAGTCTCCTTAACACGTGGAAGGATAGCTGCGCTCTACCATCCTGCCAAATGTAGCGGAGTAACATACATCATATTCCTTTTAGATAATCCTTATCCAGTGCTATTGGGAGATACTGGAACAGGTAGAGTAGTTTAGGGAGAAGGGTAATTTTGACTGCATGAATCCTACCCAACCATGAGATAAACAGGGGTTTCCATCGCTGTAGTTCCTGTTTTACCTGCTCAGTAAGGGAGGGAAGTTCGCAAGGAACAATCCTTCTATACATGGGTGTGGTAGGGATACTGTCAACAGTCTGTCGTCCCTTCCCCCCTTTTTCCTATACTGAAGCAGTTCAAAAAGCGATATAAGTTTGTAGGCTTGATTTATTCCTTGTTTTAAGGGTTAAACTATCAACAAAGGGTGCTTTCTTGCGTATAGCAACAGTCCGCGTAGAACAAACACAAAGGTAGGTTGAGTTGTTAAGTCTGGGGTCCTTCACTGGAGACTCCTGGCACCTCTGCTCCCAGCTCCTTCTTGTGGCAGGCGAGTGTGGCCCCAAAAGAAAAGAAAACAAACGTGCTCAGGGTTCTGTTAAGCACTAGACCTAGAAGGAAGGTGGAAGTGCATCATCACCAGTCCCTAGGGTTAATGTGCCTAATGTGGGGGGAACAATAGTGAGTATTAATGCTGCCCAGTTATGCGCGCCCACAGCCCCTTGACAAGTCCTGAGTATGCAGCTTGTACTTGCCTGCTTCCACAACCCTCCTGGGCCGTGGGGTTGGGAGACCAAGCCTCCTTGCTTTCGGGGAGTACAGTGGTCCCGGGGGCAGTGCTCCTCGAGCTGTTTGCTCTTGCTGGTTCCTTTCTGCTGGGTTGGGGCTCCTGCCCGGCTCCCGTGCAGACCTCCTCGGCGTCCTCTTCTTCCCTCGAAGTCACAGGTCTCTGGTTCTCCTCGGGGTCAGCTCCGGTCGCGTCCTCCTCTCCTTCGCTCTCCAAAACGGCTGAACGCCTTTCCGGACGCCAGCTGCCTTTTTCTGCGCTCTCAGCGGTCTCGCGGACTCGCCCCTCTTCCGAGACTAGACCGCTAACCCTACTTCCGGGATTCGCGTTGATGGCGGCCATGTTGGGTTGGTCGGTGCTGACTCGGAAACCATCACAATGGGGTAATCTGAATACCCAAGTAAGTTGAACTATGCTTAGCACATGCAAATGGGGATTCCTCCTGTATTAGTAGCCTCTCCCCTTCCAATAACATTAAGTTTAGTATTGAAGATTTAGAGAAGTTGACCCGAAAGCCTGCCACTCCCTCAAATGTTTTTAATTCCAGTTGTAATGCTCAGAAGGACGATCTAGGAGCTGTGAGGGTTAACAGGATGTCGTCCAAGAAGAATGACACCTTATGTTCATCTCCCCCAAATCTAATTTCTTGATTGCCTGGATTCACTCTGAGTCGGGCCGCCAGCGGCTCGATACGCAGAGCGAACAGCAGTGGGGACAAAGGGCACCCCTGCCTTGTTCCTCGCCCCAGTTTAAAGAACGCCGTGCTCACCCAATTAACCTCAACTCTAGAGCGCGGGGCGTGGCCAAGCAACATGGCTGGTGTTGGACCTGGCCCTTTTGGCAGGTTCACCCCGAAACTTTTTGCTTTTTCCTAGCCTGTTTCTGAAACCTGTGTTGGTGATTTTAGGCCTCTGCGCACTTTTTCACTGTGGTACAGTGTAAAGTGCGTGTGCTCTCTGTGTATGTGTGGTGAGTGACCTGCCCTCCCATAGGAATTAATTGAGAATATGTATGCCCATGGTAGTTCCTGATGTGTGGGGAGTGCAGGGTCGAGTTTCATATGTGTGAACTCGTGAGATTGAATGCTGCGTAATGGTGTATGCGGCATGGTTGTGTCTAGTCTAGAAGTGCCACTTTTAGAAGTTGGCATATTTGTGTAGTGAGTCTGCTGGCACGTGATTGGCTGGTGAGCCTGGCCCAGGAGTGCCTGGGCCTGCTTGTGGATTGACTGTCTGGCTTGAGTGTGACAGGGACTGCAGAGCACCCAGGAGGTTGTCTGAGTCAGCCCGTGGATGAAAGGCAGCATCTGCTGCCAGGGAAGTGGCTGGAGATCGCACCTGATAGTGAGTGAGGCTGTGCCTGCCTGCCACAATGCTGGCTCCACCCCCCGCTGGGCGACTGTCACCTCTGTCCCTGATACTGACAGGACTTCCCTATAACCAGTTCTAGCTGGTTCTCACACTGCCTGCACAAAGACTTCAAAGACTTTTCTGTGTATAAGAAGGGGCTGTGTCCCCTTCCAAAATGTTCTTGTTTTTGGACTTGAATCTGCCAGGGGCGTGCTGCTGCTTGGGCTCAGGGGAATCCCTGGGCCCTGCCCAGCCCCTGGACACCTAATGGACTTTTACCTGGTTCTTGGGAGCTGCTTGCTCCATCTTTAGATGATCCTGGACTTTGGGAGGGGCTCTAGCGCTTGGGAGCGCTTATTCTTGCCATTAGCGCTGGGAGCGCTTTATTTGCCCTAGCGAGTGCCCACCTTGCTTATTTTTTGATTATTTTGTCCCCTGGCAGGTGCCCGCCCTGCCAGGGACCTGGCCGCTAATTTTATATTTTAACTCGAGGGAGCCCACTCCTCGGTTAACTCAGCCCCAGCCTACGAGTGCCTGAAAAGGGCCGCTGCGCTGCCCGCGACGACCCGGAAGTGGTTGGCCGGCCGGCCAATCCCGGCGCGACCTGGCCGGAAGTCCCGCCCCCCCACCTGCCGTGTGGAGAGGCAGCCCGGGCCGAGAGGAAGCACGGGCCGAAAGGAAGCCCGGGCCGAGAGGAAGTGTGGCCGGTTGCGGGGCTCCCGTGTGCTGAGGGAGCCCCGAGAGAGAAGACGAGCGGAGAAGGGAAGCTGGTGCTGCGAGAGGAGGCCGGGAGCCTACTCCGCCTCCCCCTGAGTGGCCACGAGGTATCCCGGGTCCCAGGAGGGGGCCCAAGGGAAGAAGTGTGCGGCCATGGTCCTTTGGGGCTCCCAGTGCGAGAAGGGAGCCCCGCACCGAACCTGAGTGCAGGCGGGGCCCTCGTATGGGGGAGAGAGCCCCGCGGATCCCCCGCCCGACGCTGAAGCTGACCCGGGTCTCGAGGACCGAGCCGGTGAGTAGGGCGGAGCAAGGGGGGGCAAGGGGGATCTTCCCGCTCCCCCAAGGGAGCAAATGATGGTGGTGCCAAGACCGGCACCGACTCAGAGCGGCCCCGTTTGCCCAGTGGGCCGCTCCAACGTGGAGAATTGTGTATTGTGCTAGCAGGTCCATGATGTGCTCAACTAGGGGCGTGATCCTGGTGGTGCATTCAGGGCGGCCCAGGTTGGCAGTGGGTCGCCCCAACGCTGTTCGGAGCCCAGAGAGGCTCAAAGGCCCCATTGATCTCGAGCCCAGAGAGGCTCAAGGGGGCACAGTTGTTTTCTGAGCCTGGGGGCTCCATGGGGCATATTTGTTTCAGAGCCTGTGTGGCTCCAACGTTTGGCTGTGCATGTTTTATGTCCGAGCCTGTGTGGCTCAAGCTTGGAGTAGCTTTGGTTATAGGGCCAGTGAGGGCCCTGGCGCAGTTTTGTTGATCTCCAGCTGCCCAGCAATTAGTGGGCAGCTGCACCGTTTAGGCGCTTGGGATTGTTCACAGGTGCCCAGCAAGTAGTGGGCACCTGCACCGTTTAGGCCCCTGACATTGAGACACAGGGCGTCCTAGCCCCAACAAGGCCAGTTGACCTAGGGACTGCCACAGGTGGTGGCTTATGTAGGGTTTGCGCAATTGTATGGTTCTTGCACCTCTGAATGTGATTTCTTGCATCATGTGTTATTCCTGCACCTCTGAATGTTTTTAGACATCATGTGATTTCTGCGCTATTGTATTGTTGTGGTACCTCTGAATGTATTTTTTATTGCATCATGTGCTTTGTTCTTAACACCGCTGAATGTGTAGTTTTATGCATCATGTGTTTCCCTTTACTACTCCTCTGAATGTATATTTATGCATCATGGGTAATGTGTTCTTTCCTAGACCCCTAAACGCTGTGTGATACTTAGGTGGTTTTCCTTTACTACTCCTCTGAATGTGTTTCATACATCATGGGTAATGTGTTCTTGCTTATACCCCTAAGTGTATTTTATTCTTAGGTGGTAGTTCTTTTAAGTACAGGTGGTCCTAGTGAGGTCCTGGTCCCCTGCGTGACATTCTCCTAAGGTGTTTAGGGTTGCGTAGGTGGTACCTACCTGTTCCCAGTAGTTACTGGATGTGATTTATAACTGTTATTTTATATCCTTTTATTCTAATTTCTGACCGTATTTCTATTTCTAAAAGTGCTGATTATGACTGTGGCCCATGTGGCCCTGTCCTGTGTAAATAATCCCATGTGAATATTGCCCGTGCCAGTTGGCACAATGTATATGTGTGATTCTATCTGATATGTTTTGACAATACAAAAGTTATTTTAATATAACCTTGTGTGGAGTTCCTTTTGTGGTGTGCCTAGTATGTTGTTGCTGTTGTGCGCTGGCGCAAATGCTTTACACATTGCCTCCGAGTTTAGCCTCACTGATCGTGCCAAGTTACCAAGGGGGTGAGCAGGGGTTATCTTGGCGTGTGACTCCCTCGCCCTGACTAGAATGGTGGTTTCTGCCTGGCTTTGGCGTCAGCCTTAGCCTACCAGAAATAGCCAGTTCTAACAGCTGGCAGGACGTGAGCTCCACCGGCTCCCGTCCTGCAGACCCGTAAATCCTGCATATAGATCCTGTGTGGGCGTTTGTATAGGACTGTACCGAGTGCCGAGGGTCCCCCCTGTCCTGGAGACCCCCTGGCCGGCGGCTGGTCATGGTGACTTCTGCAGATCCTGGTGGTGACGAGCTGATACTGCGGGGGCCGGCAGATCGCCTACGCGAGGCCGGGGATCGCGGCCTGGTGCGGTGGGAGTGGCCCTGCCTCCCTGGACTCTCTGACGGCGATGGTGCCGTTTAAGGACCGACTGAGCCCGATGCCATACGGGGCTCCGCCGTACTAACGCCTGCAAATTGCCGGAGGGCTCTGAGACCTACGACTCAGCCCGGACCCTGGTCGGGGGCCCGGAGGTGCGACGCGGCGCCTGCCCTTTCCTCCGGAGGCTGCCTGGTGGTCGGCGAGGGGTGTCCCTGCCCGGATCGGTACCCCTGGGGCCGGCACTGACGGCCCTACAGGACTTGGGAGCTGGCGCGGGGCCCGGAGCGGTGCAGCCTTGTGTCCCGTTCTGAGGCTCTGGGGTCCGGCGTTGCGATCCTGCCGCTGGGCCGCCATCTTGCCCACCGGGCGAAGGAGACGCACACTGCATGGGGAGTCGGGGCCAAGGGCCCGTGTCTGAGGGACCCCAAATATTGCGAGGCCGTGAGTGTGCCCGGAGGAGCGGGCGACCGAGGGCTGAGGGGAGCCTGTCCCTGGTGCCCTCCAGCCTGCTATGGGTCCCTGAGCCTGGAGACGCGGTGTGGGCGGAGGGTTCTGACCGCTTGAGCGGCTAATTGCACCGGACCTCCATCCCTGCTTGGACGCTCCCTGGGGGACCGCTTGGTGGTGCCGATTGGTTCCTCTGGTGCTGTGGTCCCTGCCCCCTGTAATGGACTGTCTGTCCCGGGCCCCACCGTCAGCCTGGAGAAGAGGGTGCTGCTGGATCGGGGTGCTGCTGGATCGGGCTGCGACTACCCCTGGGAGGTTGACCCCTCGGCGGAGTGCCCCTTAGGAGCCCGTATTGTGGCCTCGGTCTCCCCACGGGGGTGCAGCATTGTGGACGGGCATCCCGTGATCATAGGTGCCTGGGGAGATGAGAGAGCGGGGGAGCAGCCGAATTTTGGATTGTTGGCCCACCACGGAGTCCCTGGCCCCTGAACTGGCCTGCCTGTCCCGAACCTCGACGCTTGCTTGGCGAAGGAGGGGTGCGACCCGTGTTCGATGCCCTGGGACCTCTGGGCCCGGCCCGCTGCCGGGTGCCTCCTGGGGGTGCGGATTGTTGACTCGGGCGGCCCCCCACGGACGCTGCTACTCTAGGGGGCGACTGTGGACATTATAACCCTCGCAGCAGCTGTATGGGCCTGCCTGGACGCGGTGGAGGTGCCCCTTGCCCCGGCCTGGCGTCCTTCTGATCCTTGGCTACCTTTGGAGGGTCCTGGCGGAGAGGCTGCGGACATTGGACGTACGGTCTGAGGAGCTGCCTGGAGCCCCGCGGCGGGGGGACAGGGGGAACAAGATGTTTCTGCGTCACCCCGGGAGGGATCGTTGAGACCTTGTTGCCACCGGCGATGCGCAAGGACAGGATGTCGAAGTCCACCCAACCCAATACCATTACCCAGTACACTACTAAGAGGCTGCCCTCGCAAAGAATTACGCGACAGACTGTCCAGGAGGAGGGTGCGGAGGGGCCTGCGGAGCCATCCAGAGCCGAACTATTGAAGGCTATACAGGGCTCCCACACTGCCCTTGAGCGGCAGATCGAGACAGTGTCCATTGATGTTAACCTTTTGCGAACGGATCTCCGGAAGGTGGCAGATAAGGTCTCTGACGCCGAGGGCAACATAACCCAATCGCAGGGCGAGGTCGCCTCCCTCAAGAAGACGGTAACGACCCTCACGGCCGCGACGCATGCACTGGAGCGGAGAGCTGAGGACGCGGTGGGCAGAGCGCGATGCAGTAATATCAGGGTCCTGGGCGTGCCGGAACGGCTGGAGGCGGGTAACGCCGAACGTTTTCTGGAAACCTGGATTCGGATCCACCTGTGTCCACAAGGCCTGTCAAGTGTCTTTGTTATTGAAAGGGCGCACCGGGCCCTGGTACCGGCTCCGCGGCCGGGGGAGCCCCCGAGAGCGCGCATCACCAAGATACTGAACTACAAGGACCGGGACTGCATATTGAGGGCGGCGAGGGAGACGGAGACTCTCACTATTGAAAACAGCTGCGTCTCCATATACCCTGACTACACCCAGCAGGTGCAGGAGCAGAGGAAGTCCTACCTGGGCGTGAAACAGAAGTCCCGGGAGATGAAGCTGCAGTATATGCTCTTGTATCCGGCCAAGCTCAAAGTGATCTCACAAGGTCGTGCACACTTCTTTGAATCCCCGGCGGAAGTCTGGGAGTGGCTCGAGATAAGAGGCGATGATCTACCACCAGGAGAAAGTGGAGGACCCCGGGAGACGTGGGGCACCCGCCCTCAGCGCCGGCGCCGCAGGAGACGAAGATGCCGATCTGCTTCGGAGGGTCCTGAGGGACCTAGAATCATGGTGGGTGAGGATGGCGCTCTGCTGCTGAGACCTCCAGGTGAGGAGACGGGCCCGGAGTCTCTGGGCAGGTCTATCCCTGGGGGCACTTTGGTTCCGGACACCCTACAGGATACAGTGCCTGACACGGACACCGAGGCCCCGGTGATACCAGAGACTGGACTATCCGAGCCACTGACGGAGTCGGCTCCACCTTGAGGTACTGTTTGATCTCTGCAGCATTATCCTTGGTGTCGGAGGAACTTTGGATCCCTTTCTGGTGTTTTATGATGCCTGTGGGTTCAACGGTTTGCCCGGGGATGTCGGGATGGAGCGGAGGACTTGCATCCCACGGAGGAGGGGATCTGGGGCGGGAGGACTATGTGTTCTATTTTTGTATTTCGCCTAAGATCTGCTATATTAGACTGGGTCTAGCGGGGAGCTGGAAGGGGGGAGGGTGGGAAGTACCGGTTGGGTTGTGTGTGTGTGTGGGGGTGGTGTGGAACGGATGGGGTGGCTGTGCACGTCCTGGCACCAGCAGGGGGAGGGCAAGGTAGCATGTTTTGTTTTTGCTGTCTGTTTGCTCGTGGGTGGGGGTGGTGGGGTGTGTTGTGGGGGAGTTGAGGGGTTTGGGGTTCTTCTGGATTAGGGGGGTCCAGTGGGATCATTGTTGTTGGCATCGAGACACCGTTCAGGGTCACGGGTGGGGGATCCTACTGGAATGCAGCTGGTGGCCCGGAAGGGCAGCAACACAGGTCATGGGATATAAGTTGATGACATGGAACGCGCGGGGGCTGGGTACTTGCACCAAGAGACACAGGGTCCTGTCCTTCCTCCGCCGCCACGGAGTTGCCATCGCATGTCTGCAGGACACGCATCTAATCGACGAGGGTGCTCAAAAATTGGCTAAAAAATGGAGAGGTCAGGTGTTCCATTCCTCCTTTTCCACCTATGCTAGGGGGGTATTGGTCTGGGTAGCTCCTGGGGTACCCTTTGCCGTACAGTATGTAGAGGCTGACATAGAGGGTAGGTACCTGCTACTGCGGGTGAAGCTTGATGGGAGAGATTTCTCGATCTTAAACTCGTATGCGCCCAATGTCGACGATCCTGATTTCTTCTCCCGACTCCAAGATGTCCTGGTTTTGGATCTCGATGCCCCCCTCCATAGGTTTGGAGACTTTAATTGTGTGTTAGATTCGGATTTGGACAGGCATCCCCCCCGTACTGGCACGAAACCTCGTATGACAGCGAAACTCCGGGAAGTAATGTCTAACCTGGGGGTTGTCGACATGTGGCGACAGCGCCATCCTCTACAATAAACTGTATACCTGTTACACTCCGACGCATAATACTCATAGCAGACTGGACAGGGTCCTCGCTACGAATATTGATGTATCCCTCTCCCTAACGGTCACCCACCAGGCCCGCTTCTTGTCGGACCACTCCCCAGTGACATGCGTGGCCCAGTGGCTCGCCCAGCCATCCCGTCCTCGGACCTGGAGGATGCCGGTGGACCTATTGCAGGACCAGGTGGGGAAGGCCCATGTGGAGAAAGCCCTTACCAATTATTTCGATTTGAACTGGGGTGGAGCGGACTTGTCTTATTCGGTCAAATGGGATGCCATGAAAGTGGTGGTGCACAGCGCGTGTATGGGCCTGACTTATGGTGTGCGGAAGCAGTTGCTCCGTGACCCGTGTAAAGCGGAGGATCGCCTGCGGAGTTGCCAGACTATTTCGGACCCCGACGACTCAGATTTAGAATCGGAGAAGTCGGCCAGGGAGGAGGTCCATGACATACTGACCAGGCTAGATAAATACACTCTGGGTCAGTATCGTCAGCGCCTCCATCGAGAGGGGGACAAGGCTGGGAGATTGCTGGCCTGGATCCTTAGGAGGGAATTCGCTCCGGAACGGATACCTGCTCTGCGCAACCCTGCGGGGGACCTGGTGCACTCGGAGGCGGGTATCCTTGGGGTCCTACAGACCCACCTGCAAGCGGTATATGCTGCGGACCCCTCGGTGACGGAGTTCGCTACTCAGGCTTACCTTCGGGGATTGCCCCTCCAGACCCTATCGGAGGAGGCAGCAGAGGGGTTGGAGGTGCCCTGTCGCTCCGTGAGATCAAGGTCGCGCTGGCCAGTCTACCGCAGGCCAAGGTCCCTGGAGGTGATGGGTTTCCGCCGGAATTTTATCAGGCGGAACGGCTCCTGCAGGTCTATAGTGAGGCGCTGGAGTGTGCCGCCCTCCCGCCTACTATGGACCAGGCTGAGGTGTGCATGATTCTCAAACCTGGGGGCGACAGTTGCGACCCTGCAGCGTATCGGCCCATTACTCTCTTCAATACTGATGCTAAAATCCTACAAAAGTATTGGCCAATCGCCTGGCGCCACACATGGCGCATCTGGTGCATCAGGATCAGTGCGGATTCATTCCGGGACGCAACACTGCGATGAACCTCAGATGCCTGAACCATATTCTGCATGAAGTGCGGGATAGACAGGACCCCCAGGTCCTAGTGTCCATAGACCTGGCCAAGGCATTCGACACGGTGAATTGGGGATATCTGCTGGAAGTGCTTCATCTGGTGGGGCTGGGCCCCATCTTCTGTAACTGGATGCGGATCCTTTATGGGAAACCTCGAGCTAGGGTTAGACTCGGCGCGGCGCGTTCGGAGGACTGGCCACTGGGCAGGGGCACGCGGCAGGGATGTCCCCTCTCGCCGCTGCTCTTTGCCTTGGCAATTGAGCCTTTGGCGGTCCTCGTGAGGATGGAAATGGCACAATGGGGTATCCGAGTAGGTGACACCGTAAATGTGGTCTCCCTGTATGCAGATGATGCTTTGTTTTATTTAACGTCCCCGAGGGAGTCGCTGCCGCTTTTATTACGGCTATTGGATCGTTTCGGCGCGGCCTCGGGTCTGCGGATTAATCTTGGTAAGTCCCTCATTTTCCCCTTGGCGGGTTATGGCCCCGACCAGCGGGTAGACCTCCCGCACTTGGGATTACGATGGGAACGGGATGCCTTTCGGTATTTGGGCATCCAGGTGGCATCGTCGGATGACCAGCTGCTGGCCCGTAATGCCAGGCGAGTGGTGCGCTCCCTTCAACAGTCTGTCTCGTTCTGGAACACACTTCCACTTTCCCTCATGGGACGATTGGCGGTGGCCAACATGGTGATGCTCCCACGTCTGCTATATGTCCTACAGAATTCACTGTGCCCGATCCCGCCAGGCCTGTTCCGCACGCTCGACTCATAACTGACGTCGCTACTCTGGGCGGGTAAGCGCAGTAGAGTTGCTTTGCGCACTGTCGTCCGGAGTCGGGAGGAGGGGGGTCTGGAGGGTCCGAGATTCGACCTGTACTATTACACGGCACAGCTTCAACCAGCAGCACGTTGGTTCGCCGGCACAGCGAATTGGGAACTGAGCCTTTTGGCGGGCAGAGCGGATGAGGAGACTCTCCAGGTGGCACTGATGCAAGGAAGGGGAGCGGATACGTCTTTACCTTATGTGGTAAGGCACGCTGCAGGGATTTGGCAGAGATTCGTAGAGAGAATCCTGAGGCGGGCCCCTTTCCATAGGGAATTACCGGTATGGATCCTGGCGCCTGTGGTGTTGATGGAAGACCATATGTCCTTCCGGACCTGGAGGGGGGGTGGCTGCGAAACCTTGGCGGACCTGTACCCGAATGACTCCTTTGTGACCTTTGAGGGGGCTACGGAGGCCTTTGGACTGACGGAGGGGCACTACCTCCATTATAGGGGGCTGCAGGACATGGCGCGGGTGACCTGGCCACAGTTCCCAGAGGCGCCTCCGATGTCACACACCCTTAACATCCTCCTTTCCTGTGGCAGAGGCCGTCGGCTGATCACGCTGTTGTATTCGGCCATGCGGAAGGACTCGGATCCACCGGTTTCCCTGGCTTGGGCTTCATGGGAGGCGGATCTCGGTGTCGCCCTAGAGCCTGGCCAGCGCAAACGAATCGGGGCATTGACCCGTACGGTGTCATGTAATGCGCGGTTCAAGCTCATTCATTTCAATTTTATGCAACGCACCTATATGACCCCGGTATCCTTACACCGCATCTCACACGACAGGCGGGACGACTGCCCTAGATGTGGACTGGGTGGAGCGGGATTTTTCCATCTGGCCTGGGAGTGCCCGCCGGTGGCTGCCTTCTGGCGGCAGGTGGTAGAGCGCATCCGGAAGATCACAGGTCTCCGGATCGCCTTGGACCCACTACATTGCTTGTTGGCCCTGGTACCCAAGCCTACAAAGAGAAAGTTATCCTATAAGCTGTTGCAGCTACTATTGGTGCTGGCAAGGCGCAGGGTGGCTATCACTTAGATGGGGAGTAGAGCCCCGGATCTGTCGTTCTGGCTTAGAGACTTTAGGGAATGGTCCCTGACGGAGGAAACACATATGCAACACATGCGTAGGGATGAGAAGCTGCAAGAGGACCTGCTAGTGTGGCGCATGATGTGTGCTGTGGGGACTGTAGATAGCGACTCAGATGCCACCAGTGCTGAGCTGTTCACCCCGCAGGGGTCGGACTCCGGGGATGAGGGCGGTGGGAGAGGGGATGATGGGGCTGCTATGGGCTAGTGTCTTGCCAGTACCGCGCGCATAATCTCTGAAACTATGTGATTTGCTCTGAGTCCCGAATAGATCTGTGTTTGATTTTGATACCTGTGCCCGGATGGGCCCTGATCACTTGAACCGATTGTATATGCCTGTGTCCTCACTGATGCCGAGTTTGTGGAGAGGGGAAGTTTTCGTTATTCTTGAATTTTATTGAAGTTTTTGTTTGTCAAGTATTTCCCAAAAAAAAAAAAAGTGATGATGTACTTTCACCTGGCTGTTTCAACGGCATGTTTATCGCTTTATAATGACTACGGAGTCCGTGTTTCTGATATCATACTGCCGCTTGGCCCCCGGGATGTGGGCTGAATGGCTGTGTTTTGTTGGTCAACGTCCAGGTCTTCGGATCGAGGATGAGCCACGTACTGATTTACTCCGATGTCTGTCCTTGCATCACAATAAAAAAAAAGTATATAAAAAAATTAATTAAAAAAAACTCTAGAGCGCAGGCTTAAATAATTGGCTCTTATCATTCGTACAAACCTATGTCCAAAGCCAAACCTCTACAGGGTAAGAAACAGGAAGTGCCAGTCCACCCTGTCGAAGGCTTTTTCCACGTACGAGCCCAACACTATCGCTCGAAGTTTGAACTTGTTGGCTTTTTCGATAAGATGGAGTGTCCTGCGGATGTGGTCATGCGTCTGTCTCTCTTTTATAAAACTGGACTGATCAGAGTGGATAATGTCGGGGAGTAGGTGTTCTAAACGGGTCGCTAAAATAGCAGAGTAAAGCTTGGCGTCTAGATTTAGGCGAGCTATCAGTCTATATGAGGCACAATGCTGGGTTCTTCCCCGGCTTTGGAATTACTGTAATGAGTGCTTCGGCCATGGTGGGGGTGATCGCCTGTCGCGTTGCTATGTCATTAAATAGGGTTGTGAAATGTGGCAGTAGTTTGGATGCGTAAGTCTTGTAAAAGAGGGCTGATAGTCCGAGCGTTCACGGGGACTTGTGAGGTTTAAGTGCTCCAATTGAGACTCGCACCTCATCTTCAGAGATTGGGGCGTCCAGCAGTTCTCTCCAAGTCTCTGAGATCTTAGGGAGAGCAAGCAAGTCTAAGTAAGCCTTCTGCGCCGTAATGTCAGGGGGTGCTGCTTTATAGAGCTCCTGGCAAAAAGCGCCAACCAGAGAGGCTTTACCCCTGTGATCTAATTCTAAACCCCCCCCCCCCCTGTGTATTCCTCCCATTAACTCCCTCGTCCTTTTTTAGGTCTCGCAGACCTGCATTGCAGTGCGCATGCGCTGCTCACTCTGCGAGGCTTTTTGTAATCGGGTAGATTTCAGAAGGGGACTTGAAGCCCAGCCCATCATTCCTATTGGCTGGTGTCATCATTTATGCTAAACGTTGGCTTTCCATTGAAAGCGAGGCTTCTTTGTTGCCTACTTGTCTCCTTTTGGCCCGCCCTTCGGACTGGATAGTTTCTTTGCGGCGTTACACGGTCTCCTTTAAATTAGCCAGTAAGCATTTTTTTTTCCATCAGGCGGCTGTTTCTTCACATTTGGATTTCTTTTAAACACGCTCCATGCACGTAAATCTGCTTAGAGGCTTCCTCATTTGTTTCCCCTCTGCTTCCTTCGTGTGCCTTTGTTTTGTTTTTTTAACCCGAGCATTGCGATATACCTTATAAATAAGCTCCGTTCCAAACCCCTTGCCCCCCTGAACAAACACCTGCAGTTCCTGGAGGGATTTGCGAGAACAAAACATTGTGAACACTGAAATACTATTTGATATTTAGGTTTACAGAAACATTTTCTTCTTGGCAAACATTTTTCTGTCGGTCACATTTGGAAGCGCGAATGATGTCTAGAAGGCTCAAGCAGGCATGTAATGAACTCTCGGATTACAGGGGCAGTACCAGTTCTGCTGTGGGAATCAAAAGAGCACATCAAAGCATCCGTTATTTGGGGTTCATGAGTGGTTCAGAATGAACAGCCCCCAGATAAGGCTCATCAGTGCTTGGAGTGAGGCTAGGGAAGAGCATACAGAACGTCTTGTCCGGAGATGTGTTCATAAGGTCCATAAGGTCTCATCAGTGGTCCGACTGAAATGGCGATGGTCATCTTGATAGCAGGCAGGCAGGCCAGATGGGCCAGTGGTCAGTGAGTGCCTTGGAGGCGTGACGCCCTCCTTTTAACATGCCTCGGCTCCTGAACCTATAGTGCTTCGTAAGTTTCGGGTGTCAAAGCTCTATTGCTAGATGCTTCTGCCCAGTGCACAGAAGAATTACTTCGGTCCTCCTGACCTCAGCCAGGTCTCCAGATGCCGCCTTAGGGTGCGGGAGCGGCCTAAGTCCCCTTGACTGCTTCATTCCAGGTAAAACTATGCTCACTTCCTGTTTTGGAGGAGAGGAAGTCTGCATCAGCCGGACTCTCGCTCCTCCCCTCCCTGCACGCATACTGGGGTAGGAGAGCATGGGTGGGCATAGAGCAGGCAGAGCCGGACAATGGCACTGAAGATTGCACAGGCGTATGCTGCTGTATCGCATCCACGGGCAGGAGAGCACGGAGGGGCAGAAGGCAGGAGAGCACGGAGGGGCAGAGGGCAGGGTAGTGGTGCTGAAGCTTGAAGGGGCTCATGCTGCTTTGACACATACACGGACAGGAGAGCATGGGTGGGCAGAGAGCAGGCAGAGCCGGGCAGTGGTGGCGAAGCTTGCCCGGGCTCGTGCTGTGTATAAGTGATGCCTCCTGCAGGTTGTACGAGCCCCTCACACCCGTCTCCTTCTCTCCTGCTTTAATGCTGCACCTCTGCCCTGCATGAGACCCAGCAGGAGCATCAACAGACCTCACCTGCTGCACTGGAGGGTGGGGAGGGGGGCTGACACTGCATCGTCATCGCGTGCTGCCTGTGTGTGTGCATCTGTGCCCCAGAACATGGCTGTACTGCAATAGCGGTTGTTAGTTCGCGTTGATGGAGAAGAGGGCCTCACATGACATCCATGAGGCCTGTGTCTGTTTTTGTTTGTGTGAATCTGCGTGCAACTGCCCCTGTGTTTCTTTGATGGCCGGTGACTGTACTGCACACTCAGTGGGGATCTGGCCGAGGGCCTTTATTGGCACCACTGCCAGCTGCAGACACTGTGCAGCATGGCACGCAGATGCGTGTGTATAGGGGTGCAGTGACATCACAAGGGTGCTTGGCAGGACATTAACAGCCTGTGCACTCATTATCTGGTGCATTAGCAGATGCTGTGTGTTGTGCACTGTGGACAGAGACCTGGCTCGGGTGCTGTGGTGGGCGGTAGACAGAACACCTTTAATATTGTGTAACCCTTCTTGGCGTTCCACTGAGGGCACAAGACACCTTACAGTGTGCAGTAGAGTCTGGTGGCTATTGCTGGCCGTACTGGAGGCTGCAGGAGGGAGAGCTGATTTGTGAGTGTGTGAGCGCTTATGTGTACGGCATCACATGTGCTCCTGTCCAGACAATGCATGATATGGGGTAGGTTCAGACAATGCCAGTCAAGACGGGACACCTGTGCGTGTGTTTGTGTCCGGCCCTCCCATGGCTTCATAGAGCGCCTAGACACCTCATTGTGTGACAGGCAGTCGTGACCTGTTCACGTAATAGTGGCAGGATGAGGGGTAGCTGGTGCACAGCGCGTCAAACTGACCTTATGTTTGTTTGTGTGTGTGTGTGTACGCGAATGCCACTGCTCTGCAATGCGCCCGGGGTGACAGACAAGCCCAGGAAGGGTCACCTCATCAGGAGAGGTCACCTCATGAGGACCAGGCACCATCATGCACCTCTTTGCTGTCAGACCTCAATCACTAACTCACATAAAAACAGTTATTAAAAACTGCTAACTTTAACATTAGACTATATTCTGAGTACGAACATTGCCTGCCTTTCACATAACACTAAATATATAAGAATTAATATTCAAATATTACATAACGGGTGCAAATATGGGCACCTCAGGTTGAACATACATAAATGGTGAGGTTAGTGCTCAATTTAAAAAATATAAAAGTCAATAAAAATATTGGTTTCTGTTGATGTTTTACATCAACAGAAACCTCAATCACTAACTCACATAAAAACAGTTATTAAAAACTGCTCTCTTTTTCTCGCCTAAAAGCGCAACGCTAGACTATATTCTGAGTACGAACATCTCCTGCCTTTCACATAACACTACATATATAAGAATTAATATTCAAATATTACATAACGGGGGGCGAATATGGGCACCTCAGGTGAACATACATAAATGGTGAGGTTAGTGCTCTATTTAAAAAATATAAACTGTCAATAAAAATATTGGTTTCTGTTGATGTTTTACATCTGCTGCAGTCGCGTTTGAAACAAGCATTCACAATAGTTCTCGCATCTGCGAGAGTTTAAACTATTGGCATTGTAAATGACAATGTCTAGGTTTTAAAAACAACACATAAATAAAAGGCATTGTCATTTACAATGCCAATAGCTCAGACTCTCGCAAATGCAAGACCTATTGCATTGCAAATGCTTGTTTTCCTAAGCTGTCTCGCCAGATGCGTGCCCACCTTATTTCCCTGTGCGTAAGCACTCTGACGATGACAGAGCAGGGTGAATTCAGCTCTGTTTGTATAGATTGCCCCCCGTTTCCCTTTGAGAGTACCCAGCCGGTGCTTTAGACTACGTGTGGAGTTCTGTTTGTATTCCTTTTCTACTTGGGACAGTGCCGCCTCCAGGTCCTCCGGCTCCTTTGCCCTTTCCTTTTTCTCTTTTTATCTGCGTAGCATGCCTTTTTGATGTGCTGCGCTGATAAAACTTGCGATTTTGTATCTGCATTTTTTGACAAGCTCTCTCAATTAAATAGTTTCTGAAAGTAAGATCCTACTCAAATGCTCACATACAAAATCGCTTTCACATTTCTGAGTAAAGGAGTGTGCATTTGTGGTTAGTGGTGGCTCAGTTTCTTTAATCAGTAAAACATGTGATGAATAGTTAGTATGGCTGCCAAGCTGGGTTTAGGTGAACTAACCATAAATACATTTTGTTTTTGTTTTTCTACATTTTTTTGTTGGTATTTACAGGTTACATATAATGAAAAAATAAAGACTTGTATTTCTTTGGTTAATCGTAGCTTTGGTTATTTTTGTGGTGAGTTCGACGGTGCGACATTGTACGCCCAGAAGGACTGGCTCACAAGTAACATTTAACATTTATTCATGCCTTTGGCGGGTTTCTAGTTAGAAACATGAAACATAAAAATGTAAAACCTAAAGTGGTGGTGGTTGTTTGTGACAGAAAAGTACTTCTCGATTAGAGATTGGGTTGTGCTTAGTCTATGGTGGTTTGAAGGAGTCTATGAATTTATCTAGTTTAGACCACATCTCTCTGTATGGGTGTCTTCCTGGTGTGTTTCTGAGAGTGGTGTAGTCTGCTTCTCTGAGGAAGATCACCCAATTTAGCCACCGTTTGAATGTGGCGTTGGTGGTGTCTTTGCAGTTCGTGGGTACTATCTTAGTTGCTGAAGTGAGGAGGAAGTCAAGGAGATTTCTGTCTTCCTGGGTAGGGATGTCCGGTGAGATATGTGCTTTGACTATTGTGGCGAATGTTTGTCCGAGGCTGCAGCCCAGTGTCTTGTTTGTGAAGTCTAGCACCTGTTTCCAGAAATTTTTGACTTTTGTGCAACTAAAGATGAGGTGTTCTAGGTCCCCTCTCTCTATTCCGCAGTTCCAGCTGGTGTCGTTGTCCTTTGGAAATATAGAGGACAAGCGAGCTGGTGTCCAATAAGCTTGGTGAAGTGGCCAGAATTTGGCCTGTGCTAATACTGGGGATATCATATTCTTAGATGGAGAAGCCCACAGTGTTTGTAGTTCCTGTTCTGTCAGTTTGGATTTTGTCTGGGTTTCCCAGTAGGCCGTCTTTTTGTCGTTAAGTTTGGATTTGACGGGTCGGAGTAGTTTGTATAGAAGTGAGACTTGGTGCCCTGTCTTGTTTATGTTTTCCATGAACTGGAAGTTAGATGGGGTTTGTCTATGTAGTTTTAATTTTGTTAAGGCTGTTTTGATAGCTAGGAAATTATAGAGTTCTAGATCTGGTAGGTTGTGGGGGTTTTTCAGAACGTTGAAGGTGTATGGCGTTCCTTCCGTTTCTAGTTGTGCTGGGAACTGAATTCCTCGCTTCTTTCATGTACTGATGTCTAATGTTTTCCGTCTGTATTTAATCTTGTGGTTAGACCAGAGTGTCTCCCACTGCGAGTTTTTGATGCTGGTTTCTAGGTTGGGGTCTATCTTCAGTAGCGCCTTTTTTCGTGAACTTTAGGATCGGGTTGTTGTTGAGTGCTTGTTTGTTTGATGTTAGTAGTGTGAGTGGCACGGTGTTGTTCAGCATGGCTTCCTCTATGGCTAGCCATGTTGCCGTGTATTTTTGTCTAGGGAGCAACCAGTGCATCCGTTTTCAGATCAGCAAGGTTGAGCCCATACAGTTTTTTTCCCAGCCTCAGCTTGCGGAGGCCTATTCTAGCTTTTTTCCCTCTCCATATAAATTTGTTGATCATTAGGTCTATTTTCTTGTGGAAGTCTTCTGTCAGAGGCAGGGGAAGCATGTCTGCTAGGTAGTTCATTATAGGTGTTACCATCATTTTGATGGTGTCTATTCGATCCCACCATGTGATGAACTTGGGTGACCACGTGTCTAGTAATTCTTTTATCTTTCTCAGCGTGAGCATCTCGTTCAGTTCTAGTGTGCCTCTTAGGCTTCTTTTAAATTGGATGCCCAGGTATTTGACAGCCTTTGGTTGCCAAGCTAGTCCTGCGCTACCTATTACTTCCTTGGTTGTGTGTATGTTGAGTGGCATACACTCCGATTTGTCCTTAATGAGTGTGTAGCCTGAGTGTTTGGCATATGTTTTGATTGTGCTCATGAGTGCTGGTATGGAGAGGGCTGGGTTGCTTGTTAATATAAGTAGATTGTCTACATAGGCGGCGATCTTGGCTGTTGTGTTTTTAATTGTTATCCCTGTAATGTCTCTGTTTGCTAGGGTGTCTGTGATCAGAGGTTCTAATGCTAGTAGAAACAGTGGCGGGGATAGTGGGCATCCCTATCTCGTTCCTCTCTCTAGTTCGAAGGGGGTTGATGACCTGCCGTTTATGGGGTTTTTCGCTATAGGCTTTTTGTATAACGCCATGACTTTCTTCGTGTACTCGTCCCCTACATTGTACGCTTGCAAGCACTTTGAGGAATTTCCAGGAAACCCTGTCAAACGACTTTTCGGCATCTAGTGTTATAGCGACGGCCGGAAGGAGTGAGTTTGAGGAGTGTTCTATGACTTGGCATAGGAGTCTGGTGTTGTCATGCGACATGCGAGATTTCATGTACCCTACTTGCGTGTTTCCGATCAGCTGGGGTAATATCTTGTTTAGTCTATTGGCTAGTACTTTTGCGTAGATTTTGCAGTCCAGGTTAATTAGCGATATGGGGCGGTAGTTTTTGGGCCATTGCAGGTCCTTACCCTCTTTTGGAATGACAATTATGTCAGCTTGTGCCATTGTTTCTGTTATTGTCCCCTCCTCTGTGCAGTGGTTGAAAGATTTGGTCAGGACTGGGATAAGAAGTTCTTTGAACTTTTTGTAGAAGGGTGCTGTGTAGCCGTCTGGTCCTGGTGCATTGTTGTCTTTTAGTGAGTTTATGGCTATTGCTATCTCGGTCTCTTTGAAGTCTTGACAAAGTGTTTTCGCCTCCTCTTCCAGTAACTTGGGTAGGTTGAGTCTTTTTAAGTAGTCCATGGTGCCTGCCTTGTCAATGTTGTCGTCTTTTGTGTATAGCTCTTTGTAGAAATCCCTGAAAGTTTGTAGGATTTCTTTGTTGCTGGTGTGTGTTTTGTTATGCCGGTCTGTGATGTTGGATATGCTGTGCTGTCTCTGCTTGCGTTTGAGGTACGACGCTAGTATTTTCCCTGCCTTGTTTGCTTCGCAAAGGTTGGTGTGTTTGTACTTTCTTATCCACAGTCCCGCCCTCTCACTGAGAATTCTGTTGGAATCATATTTCTTCCCTGTAAGTGTTAGAAGAAGTTCTGAGTTTGAGGTGTGTAGGGTTTCTAGTTGTTTTATGTCCTTTTCTAGTTTGTCTAGCTGCGATTTTGCTTCTCTGTCCCTCCTGGCCTTAATTTCTATCAGGCTCCCTCTGATGGTTGCTTTCAGGTCCTCCCACAGGTATTTCGGGTCGGTATCCGATGTGTCGTTCTCATCTATATAGTATTTGATCACACGCTCTATCGTGTCTTTGTACTCTTGCTTCACTATCGTTATGTTGTTGAACCGCCATCTGCGGGTAATGTGGTCGTTGTGCCTGCCTGTTAGGTGTAGACTGATGCAAGAGTGGTCTGAGACCATTCTTGCTGCTATATCTGTGTGTTCTATCAGGTGCGTGTGCGATTTTGAGATGAGGATGTAGTCGATTCTGCTGTATGTGTTGTGCAGGTTGGAGTAGAAGGTATAGTCTCTGGTGTCTGGGTGCTGTAGTCTCCATGAGTCAAATCTGTTGCAGATATTTTTCAGGATGTTGTAGGAGGCAAGTGGTCTTGTTTTGGTGCTTGACTGTCTGTCTAGGGTGTGGTCTAGGACTAGATTGAAATCTCCTGCTACAATGTTTAAGTTGTCCGTTTGTTTTTTTTCCAGTTTCCTGGTTACCCCCTCCCAGAATGTTGTGTCATCTGTGTTTGGTGC
Source organism: Lissotriton helveticus (assembly GCF_964261635.1). NCBI lineage: Eukaryota > Metazoa > Chordata > Amphibia > Caudata > Salamandridae > Lissotriton > Lissotriton helveticus. Next base: position 646,399,749 of record NC_136073.1, on the reverse strand, counting down.
ATAAATTGTTGGTTACCGATATTGTTTCTTTCTCCTCTTTTGAGTATAGTGTGCAGGAGTCTGCCGATCTTGTTTTCTGTTTAAGGATACGTTTAGGTTCTGGATATGACAAACTTGACAAACGTGACTCCCCCTCTTCTTACCCTTCCCTCCCCTCCCATCCCTCCCCCCTTCTAAAATGTCGTGCTGAAAGCGTGCGACAGCAAGATCCTGTGCCCCCCGCCCCCCGGGACGTTGGATAGTCTGATTATCGTTCTCGTTACAAAGCGTCCTTTAGGTCCCATACAACCTCATTTTGAAGTTGTGTAGTGTTAGTCTGACAGGATCTCCCATTAGCCCCATCGCTTAAAAGGATATGTTTATTCCTGGGTAGATCGCTTTCTGCTCAATGTCTTGTGCTGGCGCTTGTTGATTCTGTTCTCGAGTTCTCTATTGATCGTTTGTTTGTACTTCGGTTTGCAGTACTGTATGAGGTCGATACGTTGCTTTGTTTGAGGTAGATATGTTGCTGGTTGTGCTCGGCTTCATGTTATTTCCTTGTATTGAGCCACTCATTTTTTGTTCTTCTGTGAGTCTAATCTGCTTTGTTGTCCTGTGACGCTCTTCTTTTCGATGATGTGGTCGCCATTTCCATTTCTTGTGGTTCGGTTGTTGTCAGGTATCGCAATAGTTCTGTTGGGTCATCGAAGATTATCGTTGTTCCGTTGTTGTTTACTCTGAACCTTGCCGGGCCGACAAAAGAGTAGGTGATGTTTTTTTTCCTTAGTTTGTCTCTTTGCGTCAGAAAGCCCTTTCTGATGTCTACTGTAGTTTTAGAGTAGTCTTGCGTAAAGATGATCTTGCTGCCGCCCCATAGCAGGTTCGGGTTTTTCCTCGCAACTCCGAAGATGGCTTCTGTTTGGTGTGAGCGTGAGGGTTTGCATATTATTGGTCTTGGTGTTTGTCTATTGCCTTGTTTGTACGCAGGTACCCTGTATGCTTTGTCCAGCTCGAAAGGGTTTTCGAATTTTAGATTTGTTATTTTTGGGATGAGGTCTTGTAGCATGGCAACACAGGAACCCGCTTTGTCTTCTTCCCCTTCTGGTATGCCAAGAATTCTTATGTTCCCCTTTCTCTGCCGTCTTCGAAATCAGTTGCTTGCTTTTGTAGGTCTGTTGTTGCTTTAGCAATATTTCCCATTGTCTTGCTTGCTAGGTGTGATTTATCTTCTATGTCACTCACTCTCTGCTTAACTGTAGATAGTCTGTTAGCCGTGTGGATGTCTGCTCTGCATGCCACTAGCTCGAGTTGTATGGCATCGGTAGTTTTTTTAGTTGATTTGGCCAAATCCTGGACTTCGGCAAGTTTTTTTAGTGTACTGTCTAGCGTGCTGCTGATGTCCGCTTTCTGTTTGAAGGGAGACTCCGGTGTGCCCTCAGCTTTTGGCTTTTTTTGTTGTTGTGTCGCCTTTCCATCACTCCCTGCCATTTTACACAGCCCTCTTTTGTTTTGTAAGATCTCAAATCTTTTTTCGTTGCCCAGTGGTGGCGATGGTGTAGTTTTCTTATCTTGACTGCTAGCGCACCCTGTGTTTGGTGTCGGGTATGTTTTTGTGTTTGAGCTTCTTACTTTGCAGCTGCTTCCTGCCTCTGGTGTTACTTTGGGTGCTTTGTGTTCACTGTCTTTTCTTAGTTTTTTATCCGTCTTGCTTGCAGCAGCTTGCTCTTTGCGGTTTGTTCAAAAGTTGTGTTGTAGTTGCACTTCCGTTCTTTAGGTAGTTTCTTCACTGTGATGTGTTCATGTGTTTGTTTAGAGGCACGTTTGGCACGGCGGCGGGTTTGTCTTTACTGTCTTTTCCGCTGCGCTTGGGCAGGATTGTTTCTCGTATCTTGTTTCGGTTTCGGATGGCGGAGCGGTGCCGGTTAGGCAGTTGGGCCAGGGGTTTACTTCTTTTGGGTGGCCGGTCTTGGCTGTATTGGACTCCCTCTGTGGCGACTTTTCTGATGATTTGTTTTCAGAGGCCGGACTTGTTGCACTCTTGGTCACTGCCTATGGGCACATGCGGCGCTGGTCATCTGGCTTCGTGATCTTCCCCTCGCTCTTGCTCTTTGTTCCTAAGATGGCCGCCTCCTTGTCTGCGGTTTCGTTTTCTTTCTATGGCTGCATTCCTATGATGGCCACTTTTTGGTGCTAGGTCAGATTTATGGTTTCGCTTGGGGCGCTGGTGTAGCTCGTGTGCCTTTCCTTCGCTCTTATTTTTCTTGGGGTGCGCGTGTTTGCTCTTAAGATGGCCGCCCCCCTTTGTTGCGATTTCACTTTCGGTTTCCGCGTATGCCGCGGGTGTGTCCTGTTGTGGCTGGGCAGCTTCACTGCTTCCCACCAATATGTCGAGTGGACCGAGGCGTAGGTGTTGCTTGCTTGCACGCTTGCCTTACCGCTCACTTTTGCCTTCTCTTGGTCCGCGCGTCTAGCATGATGTGATCGCCTGCTATGCACGCGGTTGCCTTCCCAAGATGGCCGTTCTTTGTTACCACGGCTTGGTTTTTATGCATCCCCCTTGGTAGTGGCTAGTGGTGTACAGATGGGCAGTCAGCACCGTTGCTCTTCTGGTAGGCAGGCTGGCTAGGGTCACTGGAGTAGATTATTGTCTCCCCCGTTCTTAGCCCTCCACTCCCTCGCACTCTATTTCTTGGTTATTGTGTTCTTTCTAAAGATGGCCACCCCCGTGAAGGGTTAGTTTCACTTTCGTCGTCGCGCTCTATGCCCCGGCTGGTGTCTGCTTCTTTGCGCAAGTCTTTGGCTCAGGCAGGTCCGATTTCTTTCCTTCGGGGGAGCGCAGGCACTAACCTTGTTTTTCTTGTGTGCTCCTGCGGTGCGACCTTCCTTCCACCGTGTCTAGTCGTTCGGTGGTTTCTCTAGACCGCCGCTGCCATCTTGCTTTGGTCCGCTACTGCAGGGATCGTGATTTTCCTTTATTTTTGGTTTTGGATTAGGGTTGTCTGCGCGCTGTTCTCCTCGTTCTGTGCCGGACGAGTTCCGGTTGTGATTGTGCCGTTTGGTTCTCGGCTTGGCTCGTATTTTTGCACCGATTTTCTTGGTTTCGTCCCGGGGTGCTGCGAGCTCCGGACTTAGTCGGCTCTTCTCATTGCCGTGCAAGCCACGCTCAACTAACCATAAATTAACAATATGCCGGTCTTGAAAATGTGCATACTTGTAACAGTACTATAACAATCCTTACCCAATGGCCAAATACCAAACATTGGCAAAGCCAACAGGACTCACCTATAAGGCAATAGCTAGTGGTTTTGTCAATTTCTTTAAGCCATGTTGTATAGCAGCGCAGCTGCCGTACATCATCGCAGAAACTGAAAGGAAAAAAAAACAAAAAACAGTGATGCGGATAGTGCCTGCCACACTATTGCGTGTTTCTTGTTTTCCTATTGCTGGCAGAAGGGAGGTCAGGGCGGGAGGCGACTTTGAGGGATGGAGGATATATTTGGGGAGGGGCGGCAACATAGACAACTGAGTTTGTGGGGAAAAAAGTCCTATGATGTGGCTAGCGCTGGCCACATCACAGTAGTTTTTTTTTTTTTTTATTGCTGGGTTGAAGCCAATATGGGGGGTGGGTGGGGGGTATTCAACACCTACAAGAGAGGGAGGGTCCGCATCATAGAGCTTTTTTTGTTACAGTGGGTGGGGGCGACATGGACAATGGAGGGATAGAGCACAGATGGGCGGAATGGGCAACATGGACAACGAAGGGAGAGGTAGTAGGTGGGAGGGGCACCACAGATAACGGAGGATGGGCGGTGGCAAGAAAACAGACAACAGAAGAAGGAAAGGTGGGTGGATCTATCAAGAACATGGACAACAGAAGGTTGAGTGGTGCTAGTGTTTGGGTCTTTACAAGTTTTGTTCAGTCAGTAGAATAGCAAGTGCCCTATGGACACTAATTCAAGCAAGAGAAAGAGAGCCCTGGCCCCTGGATCGCTATTTAAAAATAAACAATTAGGATGCATTGTGTCTCTCCCGACACTGCACCTGCTGCACTAATGATTGTTGCGATTCTGCTTCCAATCCAAAAGGGTGGCTTAAGTTCTAATATCTCCAACAAAACCACTTTCTCACTGGCCTCTTCTGTACACATTGGCTCTGCAGCGGTTTTCAAGTCCACATTTGGGCTACCTGCTTCATTTCTAAATGGGAAGTGTTGCATTAAATATGTTAAGTGGATTTACTGGATCCTCAGTGTTTCTGGGGCAGAGGATAAGCAGATACGGGTCAACAAAGCAACGCAAAAATGCTGCAAAAACACACACGTATGACGCAAAATTTCCACTTTGGTCCCACAAAATTAGTCAATCCATGCCGCAATATACTGGGGGACTGGATAGGGACTCAAAAACACTCCTCGCCATTGATCCCTTACATGGTTCCAGGAAATTCTCTCACTAGAGAAATTTTATTTGATTCAGATGTAGTACAATGTGCATCAATGGACAGAAGAGGGGTCTACTTGGGTATGGTGCCTGATAAAATACAGTTCTAAACTCTCAAAACTACCATGGATTGTTCCAGCTATTCACACAGCCCTCTGTTACTCTGGATACCCGTATCAATAGACAGTCTTCCGCAATTCTTTTGCATTATGTTACCTAAAGACAATTTACCCCATGTTTTGCATGGAAATAGGGAGAAGACCTGTAGTTTAGGCATATGCTGTCGTCTGAAGATGGCCGCCGAGTAGGAGCTCTCATTGCAAGAGCTCCAGGGTAGGGGATCACTGCATCGGACAATATCCCTCGTTTTACCCGCCATCCACCCGTTTTCCGTCGACTTACAAGCACCACTAAAAGTAACTGGATTGCATTAAGAAAAGAAAATATTTTCCACTTACCTGGACGACGCTCTACACCGATACGACCGGGACCTTCCTGCCTCATCGACACCCTCCGGGCTGGGCACCTCGAGGACGCAGGCCACGGGCTTCTCCTTCCAGGACTTCTCAACTTCGCCGTTCGCGCTGGAGACCCGACGCTCCTCCTGGCCTCTGACCGCCCAACGATTAATCCGCCTGCAGGGGTCCGGCCTGGATTGCCACCGAGACCTTGACAGTGGGTCTGTGCTCTCTGCTCAGAGGCTGTGTGTGCTGGGCCCCCCCGTCGCATCAGGGATGCAGCTCTGTTCCGATGAGCCGCACGGAAGTTTTTCCCCTGCTCCATGCCGCCTCCCTGCTGATAAATGCGCCGCTTGTTTCTCTCCTCCTGCAGGAGGCCAACAACAATTGACCTGTGACGACCGACCCAGCTGCTGGTTTGTCTAGATCTCCTTCGGCTGAAAACGGCAGTTTCTTCCTTATCTTCCTAATTACCACAGAGTGCCTGGGAGTACACTGCTCATCTCCGCTTCCTCCGAGTGCCTATGATCTGCCGGACGCCTTGGAACATTCCAGAGCTCTGCTTCTTCCGTGGCTTGCCCAGTTCACCGCCATGATGCTGGATACAGATGTCCCGACTGCCCGACCAACATCGGATTTTGCGAGGACCCCCCACCGGATAAAATTGCTATTGGTGTGTTGATCCCACACCGACACAAGGTGAGACCTGCCTCCCCTGCGCTGCCTTGTCACAGCTCAGCCCTCATAACCGGCATTGCTCCCGCTCTCCCCAACAAGCCTCAGCTTGCTTGACTTTGTGAGTTAGGACTCACAAGATCGGCTGACAGGTTTCCGAGCGGAGATTGCAGGCTGAGCTTTGAAACTCAGCACCGGCACCTAGTGAGGCCTTCCTCGCCAAGCCCTGAAATGCCTTAGCTGTTTTGGCAATCGAATTGTTTAAATCAAGAGAAGACACTTTCTGGGAGCGCTGATTTTAAATTGGGGGTTTATATATATTTATATTTATAGTGGCAGGCCAGGTGGAATTCCAGGAGCGAAACAACACTGACTTGAATGGACTAGTTACAACTACACCGAAATTGCGTGATCCAATCTAGCCGTACAAAATGGTGCCAAAACCTAGATTCTGACGACTACGAGGCCCCTCAAGATGGACGCGTTGCCACTAGAATAACAACGCCACTTTTTCAACAGAAACACTCCTTATCTATTTTTCCTTTGAATTCTAAACTGCTCCCTTCCTTTAGCCTGGAGCTCCACCCTGTGGCCTAATCCTGAACTTCGTCCCCCTTTATTTATTTTATCCTACATGTCCTGTTAATTTTTCGATCTGCCCCTCATATGCTTTTTATGGTTTTACTTTTGATGCTTCTAACAAGCGCCAGTTACAATATGTCTTATATGTTTTGTGGGTTTTTTCCTCCCCCCTTTAGTTATCTTTCACTGACAATCTTGTAGTGATTTTTGTGTCAACCTCGATACAACCTCCTATTCAATTGCCTTCCTAGCCCCCTTTTTTTTTACCCTATGGCCCATGACCTCCCTTTGTATATTTGTGCTATGATTATTTGATTCGCTGGACTGTTTTTAACAATGCACCCAACTTGAGAATATGTGCAGTTTGATGACCCGGTACTTTTGTTCCTGAGCCTAGCGATCCTCACCTTGTGTAGCTTTGCGGGGATTAATTGTTTGCTTTGCTGGGGATATTTCAACATTGCTTTAATTTTGCTCCCCCCATATGTAGCGGTGATGTGATTTGTTTGTTTGGTGCACTTTATTCTGCTCACTTCCTTCGTACTTCACTTAACTCATATTCTCTTGACTCCTGACCCTTTCTTTCATATCATCTCACTTTCCCTTTCTTTGTTCTTTTCCTCTGCCGAATTCTCCCCTTACCCTTTACCAATGCTGCGTCCTTCCACTCTTCCCTTTCCAAGTCTCTCCCCCCACAGTCTCAACCCACTGCCTCTCCCTTGACTACGCACGTGATTATCTGACTCTCCTCTCCCCTACTTTTTCCTTTGCCCATTATGCCTCCTCTCAATATCCCTTCCCCCTCCCAGGATCTCTCTCTATCTAAACATGGTCCCAACTCCTGGTCCATCCCGTACCCCCCCAATCTTTCTAAACACGCTAGAAAAAAACTCAAACACAACCTCCTCATTCGAAATCCGGAAACACTTATTGTTGACAACTATTACAGCCCTACTGCCCCCATTAAAACAAATTACATCTTCTACTCCAAACGCCCCTCTAAATGGAAAAGAATCTTCACACAACCTCTCCCAGTCACTAAAACCTCCAAAATACCCCATGGCGACAAACTTTCCACCACTCCATCTCCAACCTTTTGTGGTGAAATCAACATCTCCATTTTCAAAACTGGTAACATCCTCATCCAAGCGTCCGTACCCCATCTTAACACCTTCGAACTCCATTTCAGATCCTTGGCCATCCAACTTTCCAATTCCACCAACAGCCCCCCATACCCTCCACCTCCTCTCTCCCCACTGACCCTGCCCCACCAGCCCACCTCTCCCGCCCCTAACCTTTCAACATCCAATGACATTATGCATACGTTATCACCTATCCCCTCTTTCCTCACTACGACCTCCACTCTCCCCTTGATCCTCCCCTCAACCCCTCACTCCCAATCCCCCTTGCTCCCAACCAGCCACCCATTCCCCTACCTATTACTCCACCCTCCTGGCCCTCTTTCTCAGTCTCCCCTTCCATTCCTCCTCCAACCTCCCTCACTCCTCCTCTCCCAACTCATCCTCACTCACGCAGAATCACAATACTCCTCACCCAGATTCCCCTTCCATTGCTCCTCCATCCCCCCCTCATTCCTCCCCTCCCAATTCAGCCTCACACCCTCTGAATCACACTACCCCACACCCTTCTTCTCCCAACTCATCCTCTCCCTCCCTGAACTATACTCTTCCCATTAGCTCCCCCCTCACTCCTACACCATTCCGCAACTGTACCTCCTTGCTATCCCCAAACTTCTCTTCCACAGAGGTCTCATCTCCCCTCTACCCCGACATGCCACTCCTTCTCCCTTTTAACTACAGCCCTCCCTGCTCTCCTGCCTGCCTCGGCTCATCCGCTCCTCAGAACAGGCCTCCTGCCTGCTTTTGCTCACTGCCTCCTCAGAGCAGACCCCCTCTGCAGCTAACCCCGAACCCCATTTGTCCTCCTCCCCCCCACACTCTATTTACTCCCTCACTCTTATCTCAAACTCCCTCCGCAACATCGAACTTAACATCTCCACTCTTACCAGAGATCTTTCTCGTCTTAGGAACGATTTCCTCAACCTCAAATCCAGCGATCCCCGTCCCCGAAGAAACACCGCTAGCCCCGGTCTAAACCCCACCACCTCCAAACCGTGGAAAATGACTCCCTTGCTTTGCCGGGCTCAAAGACCACTCCGCACTACTTGCACCCTCTCTCACCGGGAGATGTCCGACCTTCAAAATTCCTACCCTCCATACTCATTTACCATGAACACTCCTCCCCCCTTCTCAAACATCCCCGTCATATTGGGGACTAGTCGTATTCCCCTTTCACCTGTCTCACCTAGACCCCCTCCTCTTTTCACCTCCATCCATGCCCTCCCATCTCCCAAACCCACTCCCAAACCCCTCACCTGCATGCTTGTTAACTGCCACTCCGCTGCCCGACATGCCATAGAAATCTCTGAAACCATCCTTAGCGAATCCATCGACATTGCGTTCCTTACAGAATCCTGGCTTAATGACCACTCTACAAGCATTCTTGACATACTCTCACCCCCGGGCTACTCCATCATTAGGAAAGATAGACCCTTTCGAAAAGGCAGTGGTGTAGCTATCATCTTTAAAGACTAATTACAGCTCTCCCTTATCAATAACGCAGAATATGCCTCCTTTGAATACCTCGTAGCCGAACTCAAAATACAGGGTTCTCCCCCCATCCGCCTTCACAATATAAATAATCCACCTGGAAATCACTACCCATTCATTGATGAGCTATCTAACCTTCTTACCCAATCCTCAATTTCCAAATCTAAAAACATCTTCCTGGGAGACTTTAATCTCCATTGGAATGATACTAAAGATCCCTCAATCTCCCTCCTCTCTGACCTTCTCGAAATTAATGACCTCAATCAAATCTGTCAGTCGCCAACCCATTCCAAAGGAGCCACCCTTGACGCTATCATAACCAGCAAAGATCTAGCCCTCCTATCTAACATCATTCCCATTGACTGGTCCGACCATCACCTTATCCTGTTCACCATAACCACCTCTGCCTCCCCCTTCCTTCCAAAACTATTAAACCCATGAAACTGATCAGAAATCTCAGTCTTATCCCTCCCGACTTACTTGAATCCAAACTTCATGCCCAGCTTCTCGCTATCCCACCCTCCCTTAACACGAATGAACTAACCGAACAATATAACAAAGCTGTCACTGCTACCCTTGACCTTCTTGCCCCTCTCAAACTCAAAAAGCAAAGAAATATCCCCTCCAAATCATGGTTTAACACAGACCTTAATAATGAAAGACGTAGACTCAGACTGACTGAAAGATTATGGAGACAGCACCCCTCTCCTTCTAACCTGACCCGCCTCAGACTTGCTAGATCGTCCTATAAAAAACACATCTTTAGACAAAAAACTTCCTTCTTCAGATCACAACTAGATCGAGCTCAGAATAGGCCAAGAGAACTATTCAACATTGTGCGCAATCAAACTACTTCCGCCCCCCCTGTCCCACTGGCCTCGACGACTAGATGTGAAGAAATAGCTCTCTGTTTTTCAGACAAAATTAAACTTATTGAGCAATCCTTCCTCTCTACTGTGATCCCTCCCACCAATCCAAACATCTCTCTTAATATCCCAACCTCCACCATAACTCCCCCTACACTTACTACTGCCCATCAAAACTCTGATCTCCCTCACCCCCCCTTGCCCTCCAATTTCCTTGACTCCAATCATCCTAACTCTCTTACTAAAAATAATGCCACGTGGCTTAACTTCCAGCCAGTCACTGAAAGAGACGTCTTTAACATCATTTCCAAACTAAAGCCTTCCTCCCACACCAAAGACCCTCTCCCCTCCAAACTTGTCCAAAACCTCAAACACATCATCACCCCTTCCTGGACCTCTATTATCAACAGCTCCCTTGCCACCGGCTGTGTCCCCACTTCATTGCAACTAGGCCAAATCACCCCCATTATCAAAAACCCTTTGGCAGACCCAAACGACCTCAATAACCTTTGTCCCATCTCCAACCTTCCCCTTCTTTCTAAAGCCCTGGAAAAATGTGTCCTTCTCCAACTAGATAGACACATTGAACACTTTAACTTACTAGACCCCTTCCAATCTGGCTTTAGGAAAGGATGCAGCACTGAAACCGCCATGCTAAACATTATTGACGACATCCACCACTCACTTGACAATGGTGAATCTAGCCTTCTGATCCTCCTTGATCTCTCTGCAGCGTTTGATACTGTTAACCACTCTGCTCTACTAAATGTTCTTAGAGATCGATTTGGCATGAATGGTACGACGCACAAATGGTTTGTCTCATGCCTACAACACCATTCTCAACAAATCAAAATCCAAAATTGCCTATCTAACCCTACCTCCATCTCCTTAGGAGTTCCGCAAGGATCCATCCTCTCTCCCACTCTTTAACCTTTTCCTGGAGCCCCTCACACTCATTCTTAAACAAGCCGGGATCAACTACCATCTCTATGCTGACGACACCCAACTCTATTATAAGATTAAAACTCATGCTGACATCCTTCAACTCAACAACACTCTCATCAAGATCCAATCCTGGTTCCACAGTAACCACCTCAAACTCAACCCTAAAAAAACTGAAATCATTCTTTTTTCCCCTAAAAATAACCAACTCCCCATTCAGAAGTGGATCTCTGACCTTAACGCCCTCAACTGCTCCTTATCTCTGTCCTCCTCAGTCAAATCACTAGGGATCTCCCTGGACAACCTCCTAACCCTCAAGGTACACATCAATAATTCTGCCAAAGGAGCCCTCTTCACTCTCCGCCACCTTAAGAAAATCAAGCCCTTCATCCCGATCGATGATTTCAAACTAGCAGTCCAATCCCTTGTTCTTTCTCGCATCGACTATGGCAATGCCATTCTCACCGGAATTCCCAAGATCCACCTAGCACCTCTTAAATCTGTGCTTAACCTTGCAGCTAGGCTTACCTCAGACTGCAAGCGATTCGACCACATATCCCCTGCCCTTAAAACCCTTAAATGGCTCCCCATTGAAGGTAGATCCATTTACAAAACGGCCTGCATTACACACAAAATTCTCCATCAGAATACACCGACCTACCTCGCTAGCAAACTCACTAAAGCCGGTTGCTCCCGCTCCTTGAGAAGTACTAACACCCTCCTTCTTATCCCCCCCTTCTAAAAAAGAAAAACACCCAGTCTAGATCCTTTTCTGGCAACGCTCCTTGCATTTGTAATGCCCTTCCAACTGACCTTCGCTGCAACCCTTCCTACTCTTGTTTCAAAAAAGAACTCAAACTACATCTCCTCAATAAATACTGGGGACCCTAATCCATATCTGTTCTCTTCCACTGGCTACATCTGTCCAACCCTAGATGCATTCGCCCTCCCTTGTTTTTAGCCTTACCCGCCCTTTCTCCTCGTCACTTCCCCCTCCCTGTTTACCGCCTTCACTCCTCCTTGCTCCCCCCTTCCCTTGTCCACCCTCAGCCCGCATCCCCTTCAACCCCCTCCCATTTCTGCCCCTCCCGCTTCTCTTCCTTACCAACCTATCGGACCACTAACCTTCCTATCCTGACCCTGCAATTTTCCGCTTTTTTTCAATTTGTGCCTTTTGATATGTTTGATTTATCACATCTTACACATTTTGTTGTGCTTATTTCCCATATTTATCTTTTTGAAATCTGTCAGACGGAGACTTTTATGTTGTTTATTTACATTGATGCTATGTATGTCCCCTGTTTTATTGACCTTTCTTGTCTCTAAAATTGTAAAGCGCTCTGATACCCCCGGGTCCAGCCAGCGCTATATAAAACCTCTAAAATAAATATGCACAGGCAGCTCTCTGGGTGAATATGGTAGATATTCTGAACAAGCTAGTCTCAATGCCAGGACAACATGAGAAGGAAAACAGAGAAAGCAAAAAATAAAAAACAGAACAAATGCCTTCTTGAGCAACACTCCCAGGATCTGGAGCAACTTCTCCTCAACATCAGAAACATCTAAATTCACATTGAAAACCAAGGCCAATACTCACCTACAGCAGATAATGACACTGCAGGCTTTCTTGTGTCTCTAAATAAAGTTGGAAAAAAACAGGAAAAAAAAAATGAATCAGTGAATTAAAGTGCAGCCAACATTTACAACATAAAAGACATGCAACTACCAGTAGCAAGTGAAAAAGTCGCCATGCAAGACTCAACATGCTAATGACTAGGTCTCCAAATGATAAAATTTCCATACACGGCGGAGAATGGATGAGCAGAGTTTTGACATTTCTGTAAGAGAATATTCAGGAATAACTATGGTTGTGGTACTACCTGCGAGGAATGCTATTTCTTCGCATTTATCTCTGTTGCAAGACTGCCCTAGACTCTATGTTTCGCATTGTTTCCCCTATACTAGGAAATTGCCTGAGTGTCAGTAATCAGAAACAAGCACACCTTGACGGACCTTCCATGATCAATCAGGTGTAGGAATGGTGCAATACAGCATTCCTATTCTCCACTGATGAGAACCAGTGTTGGGCCCCACATCTGTAGTTTTGTTCAATTTTAGGTCCTTCTATCTTCTATATTTCTCTGCCTGGTGAGAGAGCTGGGCTTGATGGCCTGTTCATAAGGAAAATGTACATAATTCCTCTACCTTCCTATAGCAGACAGTCTTTGTATTTAAAGAAACTCAATCAATTTTCTTTTGCTCAAGTAAGAGGCAAACTAGGAGTCTTACTTTCTAGTCCCTGTTACTTTAACCTGCAGTGTCCCTCTACTGCAGTTTGGCACCAAAATTGCGTATGTGTGAAATGTTTGCATAAATGATTGACAAAGAATGTACGCATCCTGAGACCTAGCCCATTTCAAATTTTCTTCCTCCATTTGATAGATAGGAACATGTGGATGTATATGATTTGCCCTGCCTGCGCTGCTTTTACAGTTCTATCATGAGTGTAAATATGATTGCTTTGGCCAGTGTACAGGCATTCCTGTGACCAAATAGAACTCTGACCCAGTTCAGCCCGTACTACTCTCTGCCTCCTTTATAGTCTCCCTAGAATTAATTTTCCAGCTGGCCTAGTTCTACCTCTTGCCCAGCAGGGGGTTGAGTAAGTAATTGTAAATAACTGAGAAAGTTGAACATCAACTCATCACTGTAGAGCTCGCCAAATTTTATAGGGATAGGAGAAGCGCTTAATCAGAAAGGTTGTTACGAATGCGTTAGTAAGCTCTTGTGGTTTGAAACTTTTGCTGGAATAAGTTAAAAGTGTTTAAAGGATCACACAAGTCTGAGTAGGTGGATCACAACTAGGGCTCCCGTTTTATGATATTTATTTTTTTGCCATTACCTTCTGTATTTATCAATATTTATTTTTTGCTAATGCTATCTGTATTTATTCATTTTTATTTTGAGTTTTGTGGAAAAAAGGAAGCTGTAATCAGTATATTTCCACATTTATTTTAACCGATAAATATGCGCAAATGCTTGAATGTCGGTCAGGTTTCAGTTCTGTGAAAACCTGCAGAAGATAAATAAGTGACATATGAAAATATGCAAATTTCTATATCAACTTTGTGCATATCTACTGTTGTTAAAGCCTATTTACTAAAATTAATTTCTTTTTTTAACGCCTGTATCTATCAATCCATACATCTATTGGCCTTGCAGTCAGTATTTAGAATTACTCGAAAAGCAACCCAATTTCCATTTTTATTCACATTTAAATATAAATACAGACAAGAAAATGAATGTTTTCTGTCTATATTTATCTGTAGAAATCAGTAAAAATGGAAAACGGGGAGCCTTAATCATAACTAGCAGGAAATGTATGGGAGCAGACCATCTAATGAAGGACAGACCCACTGAACTCCCACTATAAAGCAAATAATCTATGTTAGTATGCCTTGTATCCGTCAGAACACAGAATCTCCCTATAACCAAGAGACATTTTACATTTCTAAAATGAACAAAAACACATAGGTCATTACAACTCGAGTAACAGCTGTAGATACATGGTCCAAAAATCGCAAATTTAAGATATGTCCTACCACTGGAATTATTTAAGCAAAGCACATGTGCAGGTAAATAAAAAAAAATCAGTTACCAGACACAATTATACAATCCTTCAACCCTGAACCCCGGTTTGAAAAATTCTATAACAAATCTCATCAATGCATCATCTGTAAATGGAGAAGTGCTACAAGAAATAAAGATGCCATCATCTTACCTTATGTCCTCATTTAAAAAATGAGTTACATTCGGATTCTTTATATGACAGTCCAAAACTGATAGCATTTTCTGCTTATCAATCAACTACACTGGATACTACTGTGTTAAAAAGTTCACCTAGCTCAACAATCCCTTTTACCCACTGTGAGCATGTTTTCATCCAGGCAGTGGTACAGATACAGATGCTAAAATTCTAAATGTGAGCAGTCACATTTGGGATTTTAGCATCCAGACTTGAGGTATATATAACAACAAAACATCTCAGAGCTCCCACCTCTTAGTGAGGTGGTCGTAGCCCTCAGTGGGACTAGGCTTTCCCACTGGGAGGAGAAAGCCCAAATGATGAAGCCTGTCACCTATGGTGAGTGAGGGCATTTGTCCTAAAGGGGTCGCTCCCCAATTAGGTTCTGTTAGAGAGACACAGGTTTACCTTCTTCTCTTCGCTGGTTTCAAGCTGTTAAAGACCCAAGAAGTTGATTGTGTTTTGAATGTATTTGTATAGGGGAATAACTTCTTGCAGGTCTTTAAATATCTAATCCATTGGACCTCCCTTCATAGTTCCTTTGTGTTATAAGACCTAAACCGTAGCCATGATAGACCGCTCTGGGCACAGTTCTCCCTCTTGGTCGAACGTCAAACATTTCCAAGGCCTGGAGTCCCACTTAAAAAGTCACTCACAACTCAGGGCTTGAATGGGCCCCAAGCTGTCAATCACACTAATTGAGAGGCTGGGCACTGGTAAGTGTGCTGATTGGCGGCTGTAGTTAGAGTGAATTGTTCTAGAAGTAGCTGCTTTCAGCAGCGGTGCGTCCATTGGGGCGTAGGGGCGTAGCCCCACCAGCCACATGGACCCGCCTCGCGGCCGCCGCCGCAATCCTTTCAATAAATTACTCTGTACTAGTACAGAGTAATTTATTGCAAGGATTGCGAGTCAGCCGCCGGGACACACCCGGAGATTTCGGAATGCGCAAGGGGGGCGGTGGCCTGCTGCAGCTTGAGTGACAGAACACTCAGGCTGCAGTAGACAGACCGTAGTGCGCAAGTGCGAGTTGTGTTCCAACTTTCGCAAGCATGCGCACTACAGTACCCCAGTGGGACCCTGCGGGGACTTCTCTGCCTGCTGTAGCCCGGGTTTGTAAGGGGGCGACAGGGCGAGCAGCAAATGTGCCCCCCCAGCGCCAGGATTGGCTACACCTGGCTCACGTCACGCCGCACCCGGATGCGACGCCTCCATTTCTCCTCGTGGGTCTGCTTTTCTTCAGACTGGCATCCATCAACCCCCAGCGAGGAGGCGGCAGGAGAGAGAAGCGGTCCACGGAGGTTAGTCTGAAAGAAGCTGCCACACACACCCCACTGGCACTGGCAGCCCTCGAGCACGCCGGCCTCCACCACAAGTTGCTCTACCTGCAGCGCATTCCTCTCCCGACACTGCTTGGTTTTCAGTCAAAACAAAGAGCGCAGTGTGCGCTGCTGTTCGGAGGGCAGCCGGCAAGGCTGTGTATGGCATAATTAAACAGTACAATGCGCGGTCTGTGCGTGCTGGCAGCCAGCGATTTAATCCATATTTAGTTAGGGCACGTGTTTTGGCAAATCCCACTTTGCGCTGCATGGTGCCCAAAATTCTTCTTACACGCGCGCCTGGAGCAGAGCTCTCAATGGGATGGGGACTTGGGTGTATTTAAAGGGCAGGTGCTGGGTACCTTCCTTATAATTAAAGGGCGAGTACTTGCACGTCTCCGCAGTGGTGCAGTACCCACAATGGGATAGTAGTGACGACACTTCTCAATAGCAAACAGCAGAACAGCCCCTTTGGGACACCTGCACGTCTATATTTTAATTTCAAGAAGGTTTTCTTGTGATCCTGCTGTTTTTCAGGCAAGAGTCAGGGGTTGCTTGATGCCAGTGTATTGACAGAGAAGGAAGGGTATGCGATTGAGCCCATCCGAAGACCAAGGCAAAGGCCACCACCCGCCAGAAGAAGATTTTTGTTTGTGTAAAAAAAAAAAACTAGGAGATTTAGGCTTTCTCTTCATTTGTTTGAAGGATAATTCCTCTGTTTTGCCCTTTCAGCGCTAATCCTACAAAGGGAGATTTCAATTGATTGGTGTTCAATTATGTTCTTAAATTGTGCTCTCTGAAAGCAAAGGCAGTCATTTGTCAAGCCCCAAGGCAAGCTTTTGCTTATCTGAGCTTTCGGTGCTCTAAAGGAAAGGGAGGGGGAACAGATCTGAAACATTTTAGTTTCGCAAAGGTAGATACAGACTGGATTCGGTTTTGTTTAATTAGAAAAAGGAATGTTTTCAACTTTTTCCAGTTGAAATAAACTTTTGCCTCGAGGCAAACCACTGGTAAAAATTTAAATGGTCACCCTTTCATCACTTCACACATCTCCTACGTTGGAGGGTCCTCATGCAAGGTTGTCAAGTCTTCCATGGCCATGTGTGAGTAGTCCATCTAGTTCAAGGCTTTAGTAAGAATTCTGGGATTTGTAGTTCTATGTTTCCCATTATAACTCCGAACTATAAATCAATGGATGTCAAGCAAAAACCTCGAATAGATGAACTGCTCATGCATGAACTCCTCATGTATGGACCTGGGCAACTTGAATGCGCTCCACATGTTGCTGTCGATGCTATTATCTCATACGCTACATGGTAAATTCAATAATCACCACAGTCTAGAGAATAACAGCTTAATTCCAAGGGTAAACCCAGGCCCCCTACAACTACATAATCTGCTAAAAAGAGAGTCCGCATTACCATGATGTTAGCAACACGTTAGGTTCCCAGCAAGCATGCTCATTCCCTGCCAGGCCCAGGAGAGCGCACAGCAGCAGCAGCCTTTACACACGGCCACTTCTGGGAGCTTCTATCTGCAATTTATGATAATGTCCTTTTATCCCTTCGGCTGCCATGTCATTGTCTTTTATGTGAGTTTAACCACGTTAAATGTTTGGTTAGCTGCGCATGTGCAAGTGGTTACACATGGGTCATGATTATTAATGGTAGTGATCTGTAAAACACAAGAGGGCTTCAATTGTTTCATGTGTTCTGCGAATGGCTCTCCCAGTCTTACTTATACGTTTACATTCTGGTATTTCTAAATCTGGTTTTGTTTTTCTGTGCTAGCCCTGTGTATGTAATGTAAAGCCATTTTTATCCATAACAAAGCATAGTATCTGGTGGCAGATTCTGGCACCAGAATGCAAATCAAACGTTTGTCTCTATGGCCTGCTCACTCACTCTAAGGTTGGATAGCTTGGGGTTGGGCCCTCTTCTCCTGAGTGCAAGGCACACTCAAATGTTTCAGTGCATCACAAAATCTGCGGGCATATATACGGCGGTCTGCAACCACAATCCCTATATAATGCATAGACACACAGTCCACGTGCAAATGGCAGGTTAGCTGGTTTTTAAGAGTGGACTTTTACTACATCATGATGGGGTGCTATTGGAAAAAAACATGTCTCTTCAGCTTGTTCCTAAATTACTGGAGCAGGGTAGGGGAAGTCGTAATGGATATGGAAATATCATTCCTGATCCTGGATGCAGAAGTCCTGAATTCCAAAGGGGCCCGGCAACCTAAAGTTTTTATGAAAAAAATTATATTTTTATTTTGTTACAAATATGGTTATAATACCTTCATCGCATCCCAATTACTTTCAGGGAGACAACTGGAAGTGCTCCCGAGGTCGGGCTTGCATCCCTCACCGGTACAAAATTGGTGGGGAGCCATGGCCAACTGCCAATTAGGTCAAGGGAGCCACAGGTCAAAAAAGTTTGGGAACCACTGTACTAAGGCATTAGTGGACTGCCTGCTCAGAGCAGGCAGCCTTATGCGCAAAGGGGACAGCTTGTGAGCTGGACGGGCAGGGAGCAGAGATGGCAGTGTTAAGAGGATGCAGGTAGTCGAGGTGTTAGTGTGGGGGCACAAGGAGAATATAATATGTGCAAAGGGGGCGGTTTGTGAGCTGGAGGGGCAGGTAAAAGGGTGCATTAATCGTTCAAAAGTTGTAGGCAGTGGAGGGGCTTGGTGTGAGAGCACAGGGAGGAAAGTGGATGAGCAGAGGCGAGTGAGTGTACATGTATATGTATAGGGGGGTAGAAGCAGAGATTTTGAAGTACAATTAAAGGGAAGTTCAATCTTAAAAATAGATCAAATTTCACAGATCACAATCCATAAGCCTGACACACATGCAGGGTTTCCCAATGTATACTCCATATTGGATAATGTGAACTGAGCTCCACCAATAAATGTGTGTACTTGGCTCCCAAGTCCACTTGTAACTGAGGTTGCCTACCAGAACATCATTGGTTCAATGCTCATTTCATTTCAGAGCTTTGTGCTCAATATTGTTATTAGGGATTAATCTAGAAAATATGGTTCAAATTAATTGACTACTTCTAAAATGAGAGATATAGTGTTTGCCTATTGTTTCTAAGGTGCGATTAGATGATGGGTAATTAAATTATGGGCTATGTTCCGTATATTAACATCATGAATTCTGTCTGAGAAACCTACTGGAACGATATGGCATGGGAATGTCTGCAATGACTTTGTTCGCTCTTAAGGTAGCCTAGTCATTTGAATATTTCTTTATGTGCTACAATGTACCTCTTTAGGTGCTGACATGTGAGACACAGATACGCTTAAAAAAGAGGCTAAACATGTGGCCTCCCCCGCCCCATTGGAGGCTCAAGAGAAGCTAGTGAGGAGGGGGAGAGAAACAGGAAGGCAGAGGTTTTGGGCAAAACATCCCATGAATAACTAGAGACACCACAGTAGTAGATCTGTGGGGCAATTCAGGAGCTGTAATGGTACAACCCAGGGCACATTGGAGATACAGCAGAAGAGGGACTGTAGGTCCACCCAGAGGTGGCAGAGGCTGATTCCAAATGAGTGCCACATGCACCACAGTACTGGAACATGGAGTGTGTGGAAGTAGTTCTGGGAAGGAAATGGTGCTTGGATTTAAGGTGGTGAAGGTGAGGCATTGTGGCAATATGGAGTAGGGCGGGGGGTTTGGACAAAGGTCCTTCCCATCCTATGCCCCTACAGCCGCAAACAGGAATGATGCTACAGGAAGACATCATAAACCTCTCCACCTGTTACCTGGATGGCCTGAAAGGAGAGATTAAGTGGAGTTGTTTTCCTTAATGAAGTCAGTCAGTTTGACAGAGACCCCTCTCACATTCAGCTCATCCAGGAATAAGCCATTTAAAATTGCTCTATAGTCTGTAAAATGTTTGTAATCTGAGGCACAGCTCTGCAGCCTGTACTTAGACTCTGCATAAACAGATTAGTAGTGGAATCTGAAGAATAGTCCGGCAGAGCTAGCCTATGTTTGTGGTCCCAGTAGTGAAATAGCAGCAGGCAGCAGCGCAGAAGGTTAATGTGCCTGCTGCAAAAAACATGTACCCGATGCAGATCACAAAATGCATATGATGTAAATAGGTCAGTGAGTCACTGCTTTTGTCACAGAGATCCCAACTGCTGTGCAACTTCTTCTACTCTTAGAGCTGAGATTTTCATGAAAGTCTTATAGTCTGAATTCAGCACCTGAGCGTAATAGGACGGAATGTATGAAGCTCTGTGGTTATACTGAATTAGCAGCTACCTATGTTATGCCATCTATTAATGTAATAACTGCACTTTCACAATTGCTTTATTAACCTTCCTGCTTTCTCAAATTTGCTTGAAAATGCGCGATTTTTCTTCTTCTTTTTTCCAAAATTTTCTTGGGGGGGGGTTATCCCCCCAAACCCCCCTTTTGGGGTTCGGGCTCGATCGCTGCGCTCGCTCGCTAGGGTGCTGTATGCAAATCACTTTGCGCCCCACCACTTTCAAATGTCACCCACCGCCCCTGGCTGCTTTTAAGGGAGATACCACCATGTCCTCGGTAGTTGTTGAGCCGCAGCAGAATGTGGTGTCTCAGGTGGTCAGTCTGCCCCTGGTCAGCTCCACCTATATCATGGTGTCTTCTGTGTATGCCAGCACCAAGGAGAACCACCCCTACCTGAGATCGGTCTGTGAGGTGGCAGAAAAGGGAGTCCTGACTATCCCCGCAATCGCAATCACCAGGGCCATGCCAATCCTCCAAAAGATGGAGCCTCAAATTGCAGTTGCAAATACCTATGCATGTATTGGTCTGGACAAAATTGAAGAGAAACTACTACTGATTTTTCATCAGCCATCTGACCAGATAGTTTCCAAAGCCACAGATATTGTGGTTGGTACCAAAGATGTCCAGCACAATAACTGGTGCCAAAGATACTGCGGCTCATACAATCACTGGAGTGGTTGGCAAGACCAAAGAAGCAGTGCATGGGAGCATGGAAATGACAAAGGCTGCCGTGAATTATAGCATTAGCACTGTCCTGGTAAGTCACGCAGTTCCAATTATGAACAGTTTTGTAGATACAGCACTAACCAAGTCTGAGACCCTAATAGATCAGTATCTTCCATTAACAGAGGAAGAGTTGAAATATGCAAATAATGAAGAACTTCATGTAGCGACGCAGAAGCCAAATTGCTATGTTAGACTGGGGTCCTTGTTTGCTAAAGTATGCAAGCGTGAATATCAGCAAGAACAGTGTTAGAGATGCAAAATCCAGGAGTCGGGAAGCCATATCTAAACTCCACCATACCGTTGGTTTGATTGAGTACGCCAGGAGAAATATAAACAGTGCCAACCAAAAACTGCAAGCTGCCGAGGAAAAACTATCGGTCTTGGTTTGAGTGGAACAAAAGCATGGGCCAAAGTGAAGGGGAAGTGTATAATGCCACAGAGGATGTCGGGGCTCGCACCCTGGCTATCGCCTGTAACCTGTCGAAGCATGTTCAGACCACCTGTATTACATTGATGTCCAGCATACACGGCCTGCCCCTCAACATCCAGGGGCAGGCTCACCACTTGAGCTCAGTGGCTGGCGAGCTATACCAGAACTTCCACTTGGCCTGTGGACTTTGTTCACACTAATGGACACAAACACATTACTGTGGGCTGAATTAATATTTTTCAAGCAAATCTTTTATAAGGAGTTGCCTGCAGTTGGCTAATGTTGATTCTTGTTGTTTTCCAGGTAATTTGAAACATTCATCTGGAACAAAATAAAATGTTTAGGCCATTTATAGGACTGTGCCATTTTGCATTTTTCTAAGCTATTTAATGTAATTACTTTTGAGGATAACTTAAGAACAGGTAAATATTGCATATACCTTGTGGGTACTTTGTCATTTAAAGTGATTTTTTTGTAAATATAATTGACATTCTTAGGCTGTTCAAAACGTTAGGGAATTCTTAATTGTATTGCTCGTCAAGGTGATGACACCAGTCCTTTATACTTTAATTTTCTCCTTTTGTGCTTCCGGTGTTCTTAAATTGCAAAGTATTTTCCGTATAGTGGCATAAGTCTTCACTGTGCTTAAATTTTCTCCGGTGAAACTTCTCAATAAAGTTTAAAATGTACAATAAAAAAAAGTGTGCTGATAGGCAGTGCTCTTTTAAATGGCTTTGATGTCTGTTTGAAGGCCTGCCTCCTACCAAACAAGAGTATTGCTTGTCAGAGTGTTAAATCCACAAACTCAACATGGGTCTGTTTTTTCACTGGTCAAGACATGCGCAGTCTGTGTAAACGTGGTTGGGGAAAAATAGGTTTGGGGGCAATGCCTAAAGCCGCTAATGGTCAAGCTACCATTGACTCTCTTGGAATCCATAAAATAACCTTTAGACAAGTAGGCCTCGTGAAGTTCTGAAAGGCAAATGCTGGTGCGATCGTGGAGAACAGACATCCCAACCAACTCCCAAATGGTGGACAGCAAAGAGCAATGCAATAACAGATACAAGTATGAGCTGTGTTTTTCTTGCTTTGACGAGTGCCTATACAGTCATTCAGGATTCAAGGTTTTATTGAGACTTCCAAAAATGTTGGGGCTGGTAAACCTCTGATAGATGTAGAAGACTTCACATGAAATAAACTAGGCCACAAAAGCAAGGTGAATATTGTCAGGGCAATCCTATGTGCTCACTTCACTGCTTCCTGATCCACTAAACTTGCTAACAGGTCTTAACTGTGGTGCTTGTTAGGCAGTAGTAGGTCAACATGTAACAGTAAGCAAAAGAGGTGGATGTACATCTCACACTCATGCATACAGCAGTGTCTCTTGCTCTTACTTAATGTCCCATACGTAGATATACGTGTCCACTGAACTTGTGACTAGCAGCTCAGGCTCGAAGACAGACCAATCCAGATCACTGTAGGGGCAGAAAAAACAAGGGTTAATGTTTAAGTTTCCAAACTAAACCACAAAGCAACTTTACTGTGATGCATGTTTTTCTTTGCCAAAAATGCATTAAGTTCACATTTTCATTTAGCATATCTCTATTAAACAGTCACTGTCAGTGTGCTTTAGAGAAAAAACAGCTGGAAGATAAAGAATTCCTTCCAATGAACAATTAAACATACTCAATGACGAGTGAAAAACAAATAACCATTACAGAAATACAGCTATTACTCAGTGCGCATTACTCAGTGTAGCATATTATATAAGAACAGTAAGTTCCAACAATGGCTAAGAAGAATTTAATGAATGGAAAGCTTCTGTGAAAATAAGGAGTTTAGGATCAAGGAACTAAAGATTAAGGAGGATCTTGCAATCAAGGAACAGAAGCCTAGGGATAGAAAGACAGGGGGAGGGATGAAACCGATAAGGAGGTAGGAGACCATGATGAGGATGGAAGAATAAACAGGATTAAGCTACTGGTTCAGGAAAGGGAAGGAAGAGGGGCAAATATGTGTGAAGGAAAGTTAATATGTTGAGGTCAACTTAGAAGGTGAGAAACCTAGCCCATGAGGTAATTACAGATCAAGATAAAGTAAAATAAATAGGTTTTAGTTTTGTTGCAAAATTGTAGGAGGGCATCTTGTCATTTCAGGTCTGCTAGTAAAGACTGCTATGGATTTGGGGTGGTTCCCCACAGATGGACTGCATGGCAACCTGGTAATATTTAAATTTCTCCGATGGAGAACTGAAAACTACTCTAGTCCCTAAACTTCTGTTTCCTACCAGAGATTTGATTTTATTACATTTTATTTGTAGTATTTTATAAAGTAAAAAATGACATAAGCAGAAGTTCTTCCATTAGGCATGACATCAGGTGTGAAAGACAGTTGGCTGTATTGCACGATACTGCATCCAAGAAGTTTGCAATGTAACATGCAAGGATTTCAGGGGCAGATGCACAGCTATATTGATAATTTTCTAACATGCATGGCTCCTTCCTATATTTCTAGCCAATGCACTACAGTTCAGTCTGACATATAGAATTAACTGATAAACTCTGGCCATTTAACTTACCTTGACGCAACCTCAGAGAGTTTGCCATATGTCTTTTGGGAAAGAGGTTGCAGGGAGAAGGAGCGTATAAGTATTCTTGGGATCACTACAATGTAGGAAATTGTTGATCTTGCCCTTAGGAACCAGACTTCTCCCCATCTCATGACCACCCTTCATTTACTAAAAACAGCCCCATCCATGTTGGGAAGCCTTGAACATTTGTCAATAGTGCAATAAGCGGGGGGGGGACAACTCAACTTCATCCCACAGGAGATTTTAAAAAGCTAGTTGTTTATTTGTAACATAATGCAGGAAAGTATACATTTGCTTCTAGCTTCACTGGGGAACAAGTGCAGATCTCGAAGGAAAAGTGTAATGTAGTTGAATTGTTCAGCACCTGAAACATGTCTGACTGCAAACTAAAGATTTGACTGGTGCTAAGGGCAACTGTGAATACCTAAATGGGGGCTTTCCATAATCAAACTGAAAATGTTACTTCCCTAGGGAACAAACATTCTGGTGGTTACATAATCTCCCCACAATACCCTCATCTTATAAATATCATCCAAGAACCAGAGTAGATTGGAAACTTTTTTTCCCCAGTAATGACTGTCCAGTGTCGCCAGGTAGAGCTATGCAGCTGTAACTTTGCATGCCCAGGATGTGCCAACAGTCGGACATATAAGGTGCCACCTGACCTTTTGGCATCAGTTTCTAGACCTTTTTAAATGTCCCACCTAGATGTACAGAGAAGAACAAAGACAGCATTTGCAAAAATGATAAATACAGCACAAAATAGGTTTCCATACCTCAGATGTTATTAATCATTGCACCCATTCAATGTGGGCATGTGAGAAGTTTCTGAGAAATATGCATGGACTGGTCGACATGGAAATCACATTGCAACATAGACGGAATAGTGTGCAGGTATGTAGAGCTTGTCCAGGTTTAATAGAATAGTGAACAAACTAAGAGGACCTAAAGATATCCTACCCTATGGGCAGGAGTCATTACCACTAAAAAGACAGTCTTCAGAGTGAGAAGTAGAAAACCGCAACTGTATATAGAATGCCATTAGAAAAGTCAACACAAGTTTCAAATACCACTGACAGACAATAACCAGAGTGGAAAGGAACAGGCCAAGCAAGCCTCTCAGAAGGCCTGCCAGCTGTGGCTTTCTCACCATAGATAGCTGGTAGGGGAGACATGAATATGGAAAGGGCAGCCAAATAGCCTTTTACTGTAGCAATCAGGATGTGACATTGTATCCAAAATGTCAGCTTCAACCGTTTTAAAAGTTAGGCTTGTGTTTTAAAAAGCAATAAAAGCTAATGATTATTTTTCTTTTTAAATGAAATGTTGTTTATTGAGAATTTAAGTAACCTTTAAAAATTGAGCTTGTTGTTACAACAGTTGCAACCAACACGCTCAACTCAGCATTAAAAAAAGATGACATTGCTTAAAAAAAAGTCAATTTCTTTATCTCTTCCAGACAGGACAGCACATCTAACTAAAAACTTAAATATGTTTTGAGGTGTATCAATCAAGTTGCTATAGATGGCCAAAGATTTATAAAAGCAACATAGGGAATTTATAAAAAATCTAACTGCCTGTTATACCCAAATTACCTATTTTGTAAACCTCTGAAAGTATTACTAGGACTGGAACTATGACAATGGAACACCACTAGCGGTGTTGCCATTCTCACTCTAGGGGATAGGGAATCAAGAGTGTAAATAACCCATGTAAGTATGTAAAGGCTTCAAAAACATGCTTGCTCTCAAAACAGTGACAAAATAAGTATCCAACCATGAATTCTCCAGAAACCTTAAGAAAGTTGAATTAGTGAGACAAATCCAAACAACTGCCGTTAGCTGAATGCAGAACTAGGAAGCAACCTAATACATTGACCAGCTTCTAGTTCTCGAAAAGTTTTGCTTCACAGTGTCACAATGCTGAAAGCACCAAACTCATTCAAAACATGACAGACTGGACTTTGGCTGCACTCCAAAGGTAAGAAAACTCTGATCTGTATTTTAAGGAGCTTTCTTACCTTAGGAATCCTTAACAGCAGATGTCGAATAGACATCTACTTTATCCTGAGACTATCAAAAAGCGAGTAGTTATTTATCTACTGTATAATCCAAAAACATTAACCTCCTACATTAAATTTGTAGGTAAGGGAGAGCTCTGAAGTAACTAAAAGGTGACATGTAAGTGCTTTTTAAAGCACTGCAAATGAAATACTAAAAAAAATGGTACAGAGCTTGGCAACTCACGCTCTACAACTCTGCGTACATTAGAAAATCAGGAGGGGATAACAACGGGCTCATCAAAATGGTGGTCATCCTTCAGAGAAGCTGCCACTCTGTGCCCCTTTAGACACCAGCATCCAGCTTTAAATCAGCACTTCAATTTTCTGATGACTATCTGATGTAGCTGAGGTGAATGTGATCTTCAAGTTGTGGACTTCATATCCAAAGACCAATTGTTTGGTCTAATTTCAGCGACTGGAGATGAACCCTATAATAGCAGGTGCATTTGTGCAGCTAATGCTGATTTACGATCTTGTGTAATGATATTGCTTTCAGTACTTACTGCTTACACACTGGTTTCCACAGTTTCACTTTTTTCTATCCGAGCTGATTACTGATTAAAATCGATAAAATGCTCTTTTAGCAAGCATTGGCATAGCCAAAAGGTCTCAACCACAAGTATTCCCTCTTCATACGTGATACAGGGGATATCATTAACAAAATAGAGGGGATGCCGTTCAACCATGAGACTGACACCCTTGTAACGCTTGACATTGAGGCATTATACACCAATATTCCTCAGTGTCAAGTGTTACTTGCGGTCTCAGCTCTCTTGGAAAGATATCAGGACTATCGTCCAGATAACTTTATCTTGCAATGTCTTGAAGTAGTCCTGTTAAACAACTTTTTTGATTTTGATGGTTCCCTTTATAAAAAGATAAAAGGGACATCTATGGGTGCATCTTGTGCCCCCAGTGTGGCTAATACATTCATGGGGGAATGGGATCTACAGAATATTTACAACTGCTCCATTTTTTCAAAATGTGGCTCTTTGGAGACGTTTTATTGACGATATTTGTTTTATTTGGAGTGGGCCCACTGATATACTAAATTAATTTGTTTTGTGGTTGAATGCTAGTAACGCAATCTTAAATTTACCAACTTCAGTCAAGAAAGGGTGGAATTTCTGGATATCACGATTGATGGAACTAGTGGTCAACTTAAAGTAAGTTTATATAGAAAACCATCAGCTAAAAATACCATCCTCCAGTTTGAGAGTTATCACCCTAATTGTCAGAAAGATTCAATCCCCTTTGGGGAATTTTTACGAATTCGGCTTAATTGTTCGGACATAACATCTTTCCATGAACATGGGGATGCCTTGAAAGAAAGATTACTAAAGATTACTAAAGAGAGGCTATCCTCATCGTTTGATACGCCAGGCGTACAAGAGAGCCAAATACTAAGACAGGGAGGCTTACTGAAAGGTTCCACCCGTGCCCCTCATAATCGTATTACTTGTGTGGTGAATCACTCTACCCTCAATTTTAAAATCAAAAATGTGATTAACAAAAATTGGAGGATATTGAACGCGGATGAGAATACCCCTTCTATACCACTCCCTCTAGTGGCTTACCGCAGGAATAAGAACCTCAGGGATCTGTTGGTTCATACGCGGAATATCAAGAAGCCAGACTACGAAACTCAAAGATCAGTGACTGGTTTACCTATCATTGTTGGCAATCATAGGTGTGGCTCTTGCCATGCCTGTGATGCAGCCATAGTATCAGACGTAGTTAATTACAACACCATGGATATTAAATTACGTCATTTAACCAACTGTCGGAGCAGTAACATTGTGTATATCCTTTTTTTCCCTGTGGCCTGGCCTATGTGGGGGAAACTGGTTGTGAATTTCGCTTGCGATTTAGTGAGCACAAGTCAGCTATTAGAACACAGAAAATAGCAGCTCCTATGGTTCAACATTGCTTGTTGATGAATCACAGCGAGATTGAAATAAAATGGTCTATTTTAGAGAAGGTACAGGCTAGGATTGGTCAGCCCAGTGAGGTAACACGCAAGAAACGAGAGACCTTCTGGGTGTTTCAGCTTGACTGTGTTTGCAAGGGTCTCAATGAAGAAATTGCCTGGTATGTCACCAAAGGCCTACCCAAAAAGATATTTTGGGTGGTTTTGTCAGAATTACAGTAGTGTTTTATTAGTATGTCATTGGTGCGGGGTTGTTATCATTAATTCCTTGCATCAAATTTGAAATCAATCTAGACATGTGAATTTCGTCTTTTGTGCATACACTAAGTATTATGCCATTGCATAGTGTAGGTACCTTGGTGCTGTTTAGGGTCATTATTGAATTGAGGGGGTATCAAGGTGACACTGAGGGTCGGTATTAAGGTGTCACTGAGGATCTCTATTGAATTGATTAGGTGGTTTAATCATCTACCCTTTCATTTTATACCATTTAATATTGATAATCCACCCTCTTATAATGGCCTCTTACTTTAGTGTAATGCTTGTTTTTTTTCCGAGTGATTGAGTAAGCCGTTATGTGATTACGGGCTTTTCCCTACTATGTAACATTGTGGATTCTTCCCCCCAAGATGGCCGCCAATCATAGTCCTATGTTTGTGTTTAAATTGAATAGGTGATTTAATCATCTACCCACACGGATAAAAATTTGTTTTTTTTTGTGTCACTTCACATTTGTGAATTATCTCTCTAAAATGGCCGCTTAATATGTTTATAGTCTGTAGAGATCGATCTCATAGGTCTGTCGAAGTCGTTTTGCGAACCCTTTCATCTTATACCATTCAATATTGATAACTCACCCTCTTATAATGGCCTCTTACTTTAGTGTAATGCTTGGAGTTTTTTCGAGTGATTGATTAAGCCGTTATGTGATTACGGGCTTTTCCTTACTATGTAACATTGTGGACTCTTCCCCCCAAGATGGCCGCCAGTCATAGTCCTATGTTGGTGTTTAAATAGTAACTGACCCTTCATTGGTAGATGCGGTATTTAAAGGTGGATATCCTGTCCGTGTACTTCTGCTTCTGATTTTTGACGCGAGACGTACCCGAGAGGATGATCAACATAATTTACCTGAACCATGTTTTTATGAGGTGAGAATCGGTAACCTTAGCTATATATTGCAAGTTGTTATGTAGTGAGTCAAGCGCGACTCGATAATGGGCCCACGTTGAGAGTTTTGTCTTTCTTTGATTCCCGTGTGTTCCAGCCGATATGGTGAAATTGGCTCGGGTTACGTAGTGGACCCAAACGCATGACTAGCTTTTTATGGTGATACGTTAAAATAATTTGGAATTGCGACTATGGTGATGATAATTGTGGGTGGATTTTGGATATATGGTTGTACCTTGTAGATTTAAATGAACATTACAGCTGCATTGTAAAACTCTATATTTCAGTTTTCGGGCTAAGGTAGTAGAATATGTCCTCTTTTTTTAGGTATTCAGCTACGTGAATATTATATATTTTGTATTCTTTCTACAATTCATGACAGCTGAACTCGACTCACTCGTGGGGTTGCAAGAGCCATAACTTTCGTAATTTGAAAATGAGCATTGTATGCCGCACTGACTATTTGAAGAAGACTGAGAATATTTGATCACTATAGTGAAAGGTCCGTATGTAATCCACCCTCCCTGCGGGGCTCAGGACGTGTGGGGTTGGCATCTTTTAGCTTGCAAGGCCATTTCCGTAGGTGTAACGGTGGTACATAGGTCTACATTTCATTCACAGCTTATGGGAGGTATTTTCCAGCTTGCGGTCATCTTTATGAACACTATTTTTCAGCAGTAACTGAAATCGTTCGTGTTATTAGAATTTGGTAAAAAACTTTACTCACTATGTTAGTATCTAAGGATATGCATTACCTATGATATCCATCAGTGTGAAGTTACTTGTATTCCATTTATAGGTAACTGACGTAGTGTTGAGGAGGGAAACAGGTGTTACCCTACATTCAGACTCTTCCATCTCTTTTTCTGAACCTGGTGTTGGAGATAGGACTCCATTATTTATGTGAGTAGTTCCGTATGTTAGAGCGAAATTAATTACCGCAGGGTGCCATGTAGGCTTTTCATCACATGTCTATTATAAATTATGTGAGCAGTTCCCTATGTTAGAGCTAAATTAACTGCCGCAGGGTGCCATATAGGCTCTTCATCAAATGTCTACTATAAATTCTCTGTAGTGGTCAGTGCTAAATTGTAGAGAAAAATTTTAGGTTTTCTCTCCCTCCTCCTTCTCTCTCTCTTTTTTTGTCAATTTTTCATTTATGGTTAGGTGATGTTTCGTATAGACGATAGTGGGTCACACTGTGAGGACTATGTTGGATAATGATAGGAACTGATACTGTGTAGCCTTTTTGTCTCTTGTAGTACAATATTGGTGACATATATTTTATACACTTTTAGGTTCCCTGGGAATTGTATGTCTGCATCTGGAGAGGTCCTGAGGAAGGTGGCTTGCTCCACCAAAACGCGCGCCGACCATTCTAGTGCGGAATCTCATCTTATGTTTTGAGATTCATTCATTGATAAAGCATTGTCTTTGTCAATTAAATCCCATCCTTGTTCAGATGGTGTTGAAGTGTTGTTATATGGGAGTATGATTGGTGTGAGAGTGGTATGATTCCAGGTATTGTGTATATATAATTATGATAAACTGTATATAAAAAAAAAATTCTTTTGGATGATTTGTGTTTGTTTTTTGATAAATTGTTTTTTTTCTCTTTTAATGTATATATTTAATGTAGATCTTGTCTATTTATAGTAATCACTTAATAATGTGTTTACGAAATTTAAAATATTGTTGATTTTTGGGTGTAATAAAACATGAGATGCAATATACTGCTCTACAAAAAAGAAAAAGAATGAGATACATATGAAATGGTTTGAAAAAAGAAAAAGATAAATAGAACCTGTGCAAATAATAAATAATGAAATGAACTTTTGTGTTTGTCACTATTGTACTTTTGAGACAAAATATAAAAATAAGGAATATGAATTATATCATGAGTAAATAAGTATGGTCTAAGAGGGAATACTTGTGGTTGTGTTCTTCTTCATTCCCCTCTTTCCCTGACCAACTGTAAATTTGAGGGGGTCCCATTACACTTACTATTTGATAGCCAATAGGTCTCGCCTTTGGGGCCTTATAAGTGTTTAGCCAGAGCTATTGACTTTGCCAACGTCTTTAAGCTGTGCTGTAGAGAAGTGTGGCTGCTGTGCAACATGCTGAAAAGTTATAATAAAAAAGTGTCAGAAGCATTTTTGTTACCTTATATATGACCAAGAAGGCATTATGTACAAATGAACGACCATATTAAAAAAAGTATTTACAATAAAAAATTTCCTCTGTTTTCTTTTGTTCTTGCAATGCTGGCAACTTGTTTCTGCCTATTCCAATGGTTGTTTGTTAAAGCTTTTTTTTTGAGGGGCACAAACAATTGGAGGGTGAAGGTTGGGAACTTGTACATGTATTATAACACTAGCAGCAGCCAGACGCTAGGGGAGAATCAACAGATGCCAGATTCCGAGAGCAGGCTGAAGTGGTGCTGAGTGATGCTGAGGTGGTAGTGGTGGTGACTGGTGCGGAGATGATGCTGAATGATACTCAGGTCTTGCTGAGTGATGATGATGTGGTGGTGTATTAGTGCAAAGGTGATCATAAGTGATACTGATGTGGTGCTGAGTATATTGTATTGTAATTGCATTTATATAGCGCTTACTACCCCTGACGAGGCGTCAAATCGCTTTTTCGGCGAGTAGCACGCTACTCCGGGACCCACAGAGGATTAGTGTTGAATTAGTATAGTGAAACATGCAAGTACATTTTTAGTGGTGGATAGGTTAGTCAGTTATTTGGATTTGGAATGATAGCCGAAGGATAGAGGAGGAAAAAAGGTTTGTATTTATGTAGCGCTTGTTACCCCTGATGGGGTGTTGAAGCACGCTACTCCGGAAGCCCATACAGGATTAGTGGTGAATTAGTATAGTTGAATATGGAATTTGATAAGTGAACATGTTAGTCTGTTAATTTTGATTCAAAAGGATAGTGGAGGGATAAAAGAGTGAAGTTTTTTTTTAGATCTTAGCAGTAGGAGTAGGCTTTTGGATGAGAAAAAGGGAGTTTTGGAGGGGAGGAGTCAGAGGGAAGAGTTTAGAAAGGTTTGTTTTGGGGGATAGGTATAGTAGAAAGAGGTGTCAGATGATACAAGCAGGGGTAGAGTAGGAAAAAGTCAAGAAAGGGTTATTTTCGGGATCATAGTAGTGGCATGGGGTTTGGGATAAATGAGAGAGGATCTAGAGGATATATTGCTAGATGTATAGGCTGAGAAATAGGGTAGTGCATTGGAAATGCTAAATTAGAATAAAGTGATAAATATATAGATCCAGGAGTACCTTAAGTTTGTGGATGGTGTGGGCTGGATATTGCTGAATGGGAAAATGGGCAGCATTTCTGGCCATGGTCCTGGTCAGTCTCGAACAGGCTCAAACAGGCAACTGCCCTTGCCCTAGTAATCAGGTGACCCCTTCAGTCAATGGGAACCCTAGCCCTAACACTATCCAATCACAACACTAGCCCTAACATCTAGAACCAATAGGAGACCAGGACCTTACAGCCAATCTTAGCCCTAGTCCAAGCACCCAATCAGTTCAAAAACCCTGATCACTACGTCCAATAAAGGCCCTATTCCTACCAGTAGTCGCAAAACAAGTCCATGCAACTAATGGCACAGGTAGCCCTAGTCCCTACTTCCAATAGAAAGCCTAACCCTACTCTAAGTCCCACACCTAGTCCAGCAACCAATCAAACCAGAAGCCCTAATCTCTACTTCCAATTAAAGGTCTAACCCTAGCCCTAGTCCCATCCTACTCCCGACAACCAATAACATAGAAAGCCCTAGTCCCTACTTCTAATAGAAATCCTAACCCCAGCCCTAGCCCCAACCCTACAATGATTGAATCACAGACCCAGAAACCAATCAGAATTCTCAAATACCCAACCAATGAGGACAATAACCCTAATCCAATAGAAACACCAGATACAACCACCAATCATTGTAGCCAACCAACCACTAGCAGATCATATAAGGTCCCAGCGACCTCAGACAAGGTTTGCTGGCCAGGGACTTGGAAGCTGCTTCTCTTGTTCAGAGTCTCCTAGGAGACAGACAGGCTCAATCAACACTTTGGACTTCAGCAGGTAAGGGCCACACCAACTTGAAATCTAACAATACTGTTTGAATAAAACTTTACTCCCCCTGCTGGCCAAAAAACGAAGTGCACAGGCCCGCTGAGTGATGCTGTGGTGGTAGTGGTGGTGACTGGTGCGGAGACGATGCTGAGGTGATGCTGAATGATACTCAGGTCTTGCTGAGTGATGATGATGTGGTAGTGTACTAGTGCAAAGGCGATCCTGAGTGATGCTGAGTGATGCTATGGTAACGCGGAGTGATGCTGTGGTGGCGCTGAGTGATGCTGTGGTGGCGCTGAGTGATGCTGTGGTGGCGCTGAGTGATGCGGTGGCGGCGCTGAGTGATGCGGTGGCGGCGCCGAGTGATGCTGTGGCGGCGCTGAGTGATGATGTGGCGGCGCTGAGTGATGCTGTGGCGGCGCTGAGTGATGCTGTGGCGGCGCTGAGTGATGCTGTGGAGGCGCTGAGTGATGCTGTGGAGGCGCTGAGTGATGCTGTGGCGGCGCTGAGTGATGCTGTGGCGGCGCTGAGTGATGCTGTGGCGGCGCTGAGTGATGCTGTGGCGGCGCTGAGTGATGCTGTGGTGGCGCTGAGTGATGCTGTGGCGACGCTGAGTGATGCTGTGGCGGCGCTGAGTGATGCTGTGGCGGCGCTGAGTGATGCTGTGGCGGCGCTGAGTGATGCTGTGGTGGCGCTGAGTGATGCCGTGGTGGCGCTGAGTGATGCCGTGGTGGCGCTGAGTGATGCCGTGGTGGCGCTGAGTGATGCTGTGGTGGCGCTGAGTGATGCTGTGGTGGCGCGGAGTGTTGCTGCCGTGACAATGTCTTTCCTAGTTACAGTAGTAAAGAACTTCCTCCAAATGTGCACGAACGAATAACTAAAGCTGATATTTTGAACCACACAGCTAATGTTACCTTGCCCTGTGGGATGATAAAAAAAAAAGTGCGCAAACCAACCACAGAGTGAATGGTTAATTTGAAAAAAAGAGCTGTGCACGAGTGAATAACTAATGCTGATATTTTAAAGCAATGCGGATATTTTAAAGCATATACACTAATGCTGATATTTTAAAGCAATGTGAATATTTTAAAGCACACGCCACACACACGCATGCTTGTCACAGTAAAAGAATAACCAGAAAAAGAAGCCGTAAATAAACTATCTGTTTAGTGTGCAAAGAAGTTTGGCAAGCGCAGTTGTTTGTTGTTGGGTTGTTTTTTGTGCGTGTTTAAAATGTCCAGGAAGCTTGCAAAACAAGGAGGCACGTCTGGCGAGTGGTGTGCAATGTGCGCGTGCTGTCAGGGTGCCTGCGAGCGATGCGCTTAATGAGCCATGACGAGAGGAAAGACAGATAGCGCCTGTGCGCGTAACCGCACGTTTTAGGCCACACAAAAAGCGTGTGGTCAGCTTTTAGAAGCCCCCTTACTAAAGCGCATGAGCTGGCTCAGGCGAGACCTAAAAAGGACTGAGAGAATGTACACCCACAGCAGGGTTATTTGCTACATAGCAATTTTTGAAAACATAATTCTGCCAGAAAGGAGGTTTCACCTTTCCTACCTGATCACTCGAGTGTGTCCTTGTAGAGAAGTGCCAACTTCCCCATTTCCATCCTTCCACTTGTACAGATCCACTCGCTGGTTGCTCTGAAATGACAAAGGTATGTCATGATGCAGAAGAGGTGGAAGGTGGACTGGTGCACAGCAAAGAAACATACACAAACCAGTAAGAGGCCATATAATGCAGAGGGTAGCAGAGAATGGGCATGGGTAAGCAAAGTGGACAAACAAGGTGGACTGAGAGCAGCAGGAGAGTGGCGTGTGTGTGGTGCCAGAATCAGACAAACATTGGTAAAAGTTAACACAAGTGTAGAAAACAGGTGATGAAGGAAAAGATTGGCTAAGGTCAGCCAGCATGGATCGCCAAATTGTGAGGCAAATCGTGGAGGAGGCACTGAGGGATGGCAAAGATCCCAAGGAACACAAAGCTGAAATATGTGAGCAGGCTGGGAAAGTATATGAAGAGTATGGAATCACGGCTGGTTGAAAAAGACCATGAGAACACAGCAGGATTGTGGGGAGGCGGAGAATAACTGAGAGCAATAGTCTGATATGAGTGAAGAACGTGGGCACAGAGTGCAAGTGAAAAACACGTGGTGCAGGGTGTGAATGAAGAACATGCGGCCCAGGTAAAGTAAAGAACAATGGGAAGCATGGGTGAGTAAAGAGGATGGATGCCCAAGGGGAAAGCAATGGGAAACCTCAGCACAAGGAGAGGAGTTGGCCTAACGGCTAGGGCGATCGACTTTGAATCTGGGGAACTGGGTTAGAGTCTCGGCATTGACGCTGAACATCCTGTGATTCTGGGCAAATCACTTAATCTCCCTGTGCCTAAGAAAAATGAATGTGTCCTCATGTAATGCAACTGGTGCTATGTAAAGCGATCTGATCTCAGATTTAGGTCAAGTTCGAGCAATATAAAACTCTGTAAAAAAGGAGCATATTTGGGGTGAGAAGAGCATGGGGCTACAGAGGTAGTGATAAGAGCATAAAGCTATTAGGGTGAATGAAGACCAAAGGAGTGCAGGAGTGAATGAAAAGAGGGCAGGCAGGTGTGAATGAAAAGCAGAGAAGCACTGGGCAGGTGAAGAACAGAGACACAGAGAGAAACAAAGGTCAGTGGGAACACACCGGATGTGAGTTAAGAGCATAAGGAAACATGGAAGAGTGTAGAGGGTGGTCCATGGAGGGTGAGGGAAGAACACAGGTGCACAAAGAGACGACTGTAAAGTGTGAAGGAGAAATGGAGGACTTAAAAGCATGTAGTATAATAGAGAAATAAAGCACATCAGAATCTTTCAAGCATACTGGGCCCCAGAGGAGTTTTTCTAGGAAGCACTACAACCCTTGCAGTGGGACAGTGGACCAGCAACAATAGCTATCCAAACAATAACTTTGAGTGTATGATTGAGGCACTGCATTAACAGTCCTGTACAAGTACAACTGAGTGGTGCTTCTGGCAGGGGTGAATGAATAGGGATTTTCACTCTTACAGCAGACCTCACTCAGAATTGACATACACACATGAAAATTCAAGGCTGCCCAGGAGCTTTACATGGGCGTGCTCCAGCCAAGAATCGATCCAAACATACTCAGACCGTGGTATGGGAAAAAAAGTTGACCACAAAGACACTGGGCTGAAATACAGACCTCACAGATGTAATCCCTCCATGGTTGATTATTAGACTACAAGAGGTAGGAAAGCAGGGGTGTTGGTCATTGTGACACAATAAAGGTCTCCAGTCTGGGGGATGTATGGAGCCATGGACATTTAAAAAAGTTGACAAATTCACAAGGCATATGAGGTGGTAAATACAGAGTTGCTTAGATACATACAACTCAAACACATACTATGAGCTCACATCTTGGAAGGGACTCAGATTCCAGGCAATACCACCAACTGGAGGAGACATGTTGGCAGAGGCCCTACCTAAAAAAGCTGTCTCAAGAATCTAGAAGACCTTGATTGTAGGAAGGTGGATACCGGACTATGGTTACCCCAGATTTTTTGCCTAGTGTTTAGCTGGTTTTCGACTTAGTTGGCCTGGGATCCTGCTAATCAGGGTCCCAGGCTATCTGCTCCCTCTTTAAATGGACTCCATGTACCCTAGGTACATCACCAATTTGGTACTGGACACCTTATCAGCCCCTGTACAGTGCACTATAGGTGCCCAGGGCATAGATGCATCCAAGGCCTACCATGGGCTGCAGCATATCTTTTGCCACCCCTGGCTGGTACTTAAATCGACACAACTGGCTGATCACTCGGCTGGGGCAAGGTGGTGTAATCACTCCGTGCTTAGATATAGTATACCTATATCTAAACCTATATCTGGACACATATATACCTATAAGTCACTCCTATGGCAGGCCTTAACAATCCTGGAGGCAGAGTGCTTGGTTTTATGTGAGATGGTGCTCTAGCATGAGCTGAGCCTGTCTGCAGAGGTCGGAACCATTTCCT
The DNA here is from genome assembly GCF_964261635.1 of Lissotriton helveticus. Lineage (NCBI taxonomy): Eukaryota > Metazoa > Chordata > Amphibia > Caudata > Salamandridae > Lissotriton > Lissotriton helveticus. Next base: position 646,362,761 of record NC_136073.1, on the reverse strand, counting down.
TATAGCTGTTCTAGTGATACTGCCACACCATATACTCTTAAGTGCATTATAATCCTCGCGGTTAATGCTAACTTTGGTTTGGCTTTATCAAAACATGTCGTGTTTGGTGTCATACACTTGGGAATACTACCCCCTCGCCAGTTCTGGCGACGGGGGTAGCATTCCACCCTTCTAGAGGGAGAAGACATGTTACTTTACTTAAAACGCGGTTAATCCTAACCAGAGCCTCAGCATCACAAAATGGATGCTGCTGCCACAGACACGAGTCTGACCTCCTACTGCTGACCGAAACTTGGCAGGGGAGGCTTGGACAAAGGGTTTCCTGTCACAGGGAGGTGCTACACCTCCCCAGACAGGAGATAGTGTAGTGGGGCAGGGTGGGTGGAAGGAAACTAGACACTGCCTGGGGCACACAAGGTGTCCCATGCAAAATCCAGTCAAACCGGTTCTGGGGCACTCCAGCCCCAGTCCTGGCGCGAACCTGGACAAAGGAAAAGGGGTGTAACCACCCCCCTCCTGGGTCCCACCCATAAGAGGGACCTAGCAGATAATCCAGCCCCTTGATTTGGAATAAAGGTAGGAGCTGTGCAGATGCACATCAGATTATCCTGACAAACTTATCAAACGAAACTCTGGACCCTTCGACATCCTACTCGAAGACTGAAGAATCTCCCTTGTGGTCAAGGAGTGACCACCCTGTGCAAACAGGCACCATCCAGTACGTCACCGTTTGCTTTGTTGCAGTTCCTGCCGGAACTCGAGCGACAGAGATCGACAAGACCCAGCGTTCCTGCCTTCCAACAGCCCGATCCACAGTCCCTGCAAAGCTGAGACCCAAGGAGGCGACCTGAAGCGTGGGACCGGCCATCTCGGAAAAACTACGAAGTGCTGACCGTGCAGCTTCCGAGGCTCCCTCGAAGCTGTGCATTGGAGTTTGAGAAGCTCCAGCCCCGAGCAGCGTTTGCACCGAAGCTCACCCCTCCACACTCACCGAGTGTTGCGTGGGGCCCTTTTGCATTTTCCTGCTCGACGCGTTGGTCTGGTCGCTTGCCCGTTGGCTAGCGGCCTCAGTACCGACGAACCTTTGAATTTACACTGATGGTCTGGTTGCTCCAGACTGGCTCTCGCTCCCCTGAAAAGGAGCACCCGCTCTAACCTTGCTGGTCCGAGTAAGAAGCGATCTTCGAATCCTGCGTGGGTTGCCCTTGCCAAGGCTTGTCAACTCCGATCCGGAAGCCGACACCGCCGACAGCGAGAGCCTTCGTGGGACAGCTCGTGATTCACTCCAGGACGTCCTCGGTGCCCCAGAGTCCACGTGGCAGTAGAGACAAGCTTCGCGACAAGCACCTGATTGCGCCCGACATCGCCTGGTTCCTTCCTGGTCACTGGCTAGTGACCCAGACTCTGTCCCCTCTGCTTTCAGGTACTCTACATCTTCGATCCACCCTTGGATCGCACCGGACACTTCTCTTCTGGACGCCTGCAGCATCTTCATCTCCAGGCACCATAGATCTTCGTGACGAAACCCGACATGCTTTTGCACCTGTGCACCCACTTCCTGTGGGTGAGGTAATACTTGAACGCCGGTGCTCCTGTAGTGGTTTACACCTCTAGTGTCTAAGTCTAAAGTTTTGTCCTTCTAGTCCCAGTCAGAAGACTCTTAAAACTGTAACTCGATAACTTTTACGCACCATTGACTTTGCATTGGTGCATGCGTGTGCTTTTAGCGCTGCACCCGAATCCCGCGGGCTACTCCCGTCCTAACTGCTGTTAGTCCAGTGTAGCCCCAGCGATTCCCAAGGCCCTAGGCCTTACCACTGATCGATTAGTGATACTTATACCACTTTTTTGATATATGGTTTGAGTGGCCACGGGCCCTATCCATAATTGTGCAACTTTCATATGTTATATTGTGCTTTTGTTTAACCCCTACCGCGTTTTCCCGCTGTGCGCTAAAATTTTAAAAATGGCTTGTTTATGACAAAGCCAGCTCGTCATCCGTGCAGCGCAGGTAACGCTGATGACGAGCTGGCTTTGTCATCAGCACCGAAGGGGTTAAACGCTTGTGCTTCTTTACTCATAAAGAGTATTGGGGATTATTCTGAGAATAAATACATATATTTTTATAATATATAAACTTGTGTGGTGTCCTTTCATTTGATATTACAGGATTGCATATGGTAAAACAGCTGGCTTCACATGCCCTCTTGAGTTAAGCCTTTTAGGCTGCTTAGTCCATGCTACCCCTAGGATAGCTTGTCTTTTAAGGTTGACTTACAACCATCACCATAAGGGATTGTTTGGACTGATACAAGGTGCCCACAGAATTGTGGACATCATATACCAGGCCAACTTCTCACATTGATTAATAATAATACTGAACGGCTTTCCAGTTTGAGATCATGTGGAAGAAATAAGACCATGCAAAACACAAGGACAGTGATACATGTTCATGGACATAGGGCACACTAGAAGATCATGGGGGTTTTGGTGAGTAAATAAAAGCATTAATTGAAGGGGTTGTGGGAATAAGTGAGTGAAGAACATGCAGGGACAAGAGGGTGCAAGGCGTGGAGAAGAGAGTGTGAATAGAATAGATAAAAGTAAATGTAAAGCAAAGAGGAGAAACAAGTGCAACTGTAAAGCAAAGGAGAGCAGCAAAGCAAAACAAAACACGTTAGGAGGTCGGAAACTGCAGTAGTAGTGTGAGTAGGATGGGAGATACAAGAGTAAGCAAAAAGTAGGGTAACAGCAAGTGGTCACAGAGCACAGTAGGTGGAAAGGGGTTTAGGGGTCTACACAAAACCTGGAAAGTAGTGGTTGGAAAGAGAGTGGGACACAATAGTATCTGGAATGGATGAGAGTTGAGTAGGAGTAAAAGGACACTGAAGTTACAGAAAGAGCACCAGGAAGATATGGTGGAGATGGTGAGAGCAGTCAGTCATAGAGCAGAGAGTATGTTGCAGTAAGACTGAGAAGAGAAAGAAGGACATAAAGGCAGAAAAAAGTAAGGTATAGACTAAGAGGGAAGAACCGCAAACTTACCGAGGCTGCAAAGTAGTAAGCGCAGCTCTCATGTGGGTTCCACTGCACTGCCCCAATATCCCACTTGCTCTGGCGTGAGATCTTGCGGTGCCCCTCCGTGGGCGCATCCAGATTCACAATGTACAGAAACCGGCGGCTGCATGGGGAAGAAACTAAAATTATCAAATCTGGCAAAGCACCCAGGAAATAGCAAGTATCAGTAATCAAATAAGTTTTTTACCGTAAAAAGTAGGGGTAGGCGGAATTTGCGTAATCGCGTTACGCAAATCTCCGCGAAATGGTAAAAAAATCTCCACGAACACGCAGAAATTCGGCGAACACGCGGAATTGCTTGTTCGCGGTGCTTTTCTACTGTTCGCAATCGCTGTTTGCGTGCTCGGGGAGAAATATCTCTCGAACACGCAGTCGAGAACGCGAACAAGCAAAAAATTTCGCAAAGCCGCGGAATGCAGATTTTTGGGGCAATTTTGCGTCCTCCGCGGAACGCAAAATTATGCAAATTCCGCGAGCGGAACAGAATTTACCGCCCAGGCCTAGTAAAAAGACAAAAAATGTATGTTGTACACCCCTTAAACATTTATTTTTTAAAGCTTTTTGCTTTAAATCTTGAATAAGGTTGTAGTGATACTATGTACTCTGTAATGGTAGCAAGAGGGAGAATCATCTTTTGGCACAGGAAGCGAAAGTCTGATGTTGATCTCTACAACCCTGACACACAATACATGTGTAGATTTCAATTATTTTTGCATCCCTGCGTATGCCTGCCAGACTGTGCTATGAATTCTCGAAAAATCCCGTCATTGGGACTGGTTGTATATATTTTTGTCTATGCACAGCGAGTTCAACTCCCAGACATATCAGACATGTAAACACCAGAATTACTGTTATTGAACACTCGTTCAAAATACTATAGTAAAACATACCTGTGCAAAATGTGTGCTACTAAATAAACAACTGAAAACGAGGCTCTAGATATTGTAAATATCACTTATTGGAACTCCCCGTATACATGTAAATGTATTCTTTTTGTACGTTTAAAAATCGCCATGCATGCTTTCCATGCATTTGAACTTTTTTATAAATCTGCGTTTAGTTAGAACAGAAATAACAAACAAAATAAAAGACCCTGTAAAGTTATGGCCTTCTAGAAGTTAGAAAACACTATACATATGGCACAGCCTACCAATGTCAAGAAACAAAAACGCCAATACTTACTGGACAGTAGGAATAAACAACATTGAGTGGGAAATTCTCTCCATTTATGACATCAAGGTTTAGCCACAAACACAATACATGTGTGCATTCCTTCACCTCTTTTAGAAAACATGAGCTCCAGTTTGTATTTGTGGTGGAGGTACACAAAGCTTATAACTGAGTCAGACTTCACATAACATTTATATCCTAATCATTCTGCAGGAGGCATGTGCAAATCATCACAGAATGCAGAAACCTAGAACAGCAGATAGAAATATGGATTACACTTGCCTTGCAGGGGTATGATCACTCATCTCTCTTTGTGATTCTCTGGCACTTTAATTAATCCTATACTTCTCACTGGTGGGCAGACAGCATGCAACATGCATGGAAAAGACACACTTCTGGCAATGGGTCATCATTCTAGGTTCATATATCACACTTAGTTAATAACAGTGTTAGCTCACGGTTATACTATTTAGTGTCTATACTGCAAAATAGCCAATAACAACTTCACTGAAAACACCCAGCTCTTTTCTCCACGGCAGCGGTAGGGGCAGGACTGCTGACCCTAGCGTCACACATGGCAGGAAGCCGCCAGTACTTCCAGTAGCACACGGTGGTGCCTATATTACCCAGCAGGCGCTTCTGTTGCGTTGGACGCGTGAGGCTTGCACCCAAGCATAGCTGGACAAAGCTGGGCTAGGCCACCCCCCTTGGCTGCTAAATAAGGATACTTTTGTTTTACAAGGGTGAGTCCCACTGCTTTATTCTTTTGAGAAGCTTGACAAGTTCTAACCATGGGAAGACGTAAATTCACTGGTGGGGTTTCTATTGCCGAGCCACCAGCCAAGGTAACCACTATTGACAAAATGCTCCAGAGGGCCATAGGAGCCCACCAACAGAAAGCGGGGGGGGGGGGGGGGTTGGGGGAGTCCTGACATAACCAAACCGGAATGTATAGTCACCATTGTGGATGACATGATGGCCCAACTTAAGGGACTGATGTATTCAGAACTTACACCACTCCTGGACGAAACGACTGTATTTGAATTCCTTGTACTTTATCTGACCAAAGTCAACCCGCCGACTGAATGCCCTCAGGGGGAAGTCTTCCTCCCTCACATAGAAATGCTTGCAGGATCTCGCAAACACAGTCCCTCAAATCACTTGTTCCAGGCACGTCCAAGAGTCTGGAGAATATTGGGGGTGCTTCCCCAAAAGTCATCAATCACACACTGACACCACCCTACATAATCACAGAGGCACCCTGGGAAGGAAGAGAATGGTGGACTCACCTCCCTGTGACAGCAAGGACCTTGTGACTATTGATCTTCCTCCGGAAGCATGTCCCTATGTGGTTTTGATGACTGGGTTGCCAGGACTTAGGGATCGGCTAAGGGAAACCCATACACAATTAAGAAACAAGTGTCTTAACTGGCTGGGGAAGTATAAGGGCTTCCCTAACGAGAAGGCTAACAACATTTTGTTTATCCAGCGTGTGGGTTGGCTTGGGAAGGGGGGGGGTGTCAAGGATTGTCCAGAAGACTGCATGATCATCAATTTTTGGACCCTGATGTAGTCCATAGGTTGTTATGTAAGGATGGCTTCGGACCCTTGAGAATTTCTGGGGTAAGATTATTTCCCTCTGGTTATTTTTACATGTCCCACTTAAGACCCTCTTCCAGGTTGCCGGAAGCCACCTCTAACCCCCAACCTTTGTGCCCCTGAACCTCAACCAGCCACAGTTAGGGGAATTGTACAATATCCCAGTGCACAATAGGTAATTAGAGGGAAGATGATGTGTGCTTGTTCTTACGGTCTAAGTCGGAGTAGTAATTCAAGTTTGGGACCTTCAGTACCCTCACAGCACTGCAAATGGCCTATAGTGAAAGGAGCTTCTCAAGAAATAGATTGTGAGACTGACCTCTGCAGGCGTACTAAACTCCTCCCCACTTGCATTCTACCTGATCTTAAAGTTTTAATCCCCCCACTAGTCGACAAACCATCAGACCCAGTGGGTGGTAGTTGTATGGTACACACCGGGGGCCCGAGCAGACTAGGCACCCTTCATGGATGCATAAAAAACTAAGGATACTTTCCTGGAATGTAGCTGGTCTGGTCCCCAAACTGGACGACCCAGACTGAACTAACTATATTAACATCTTTGACCTTTGTCTTTTCCAAGAAACTTGGCTAACACGTGAAATAAGCTGTTCGAACTTCGCTATATTCTGTGCTAATGCCAGGTCGCTTGGCAAGGGAAGACCTTCTGGGGGACTCTCGACCTGGTTTGGGGTGCATGTGGGATGTAAGGTGCTGGGGTCAGAAATAGTTACCAAGGACATTCTTTATCTATCTATGAAACTACCTCATGAATGTTCAGTCAACCTCTACAACACTTATTTAAGGCCTTCTGCCAAGCATCAGGAATCCTCCACCATAGAAGTGTTAATCTCACACATAACTGGCCTTCACCCAGATGTGCAAACAATTGTGGGGGGCGATTTTAATTGACAGTTTGAACCCCTGGATTTGGTTAATTTTTACTCTCTGTCGGAAGAGGACAGAACTAGTTCAATTACTACACTCATCATTCCCTCTATTAAAAATTGGTCCCTCCTGGCGATACAACTAAATGCCCTAACCTTTAATTGCGTGATTCGAACATGCTACAAAAGGACCAAATCTCACAGAAAAGACAGTCACGCCTTCAATAGAATTGGTTGCACCAGCCTCATTGATTATGCCTCTTAGATATCAAACTCTGGCCATTCTTAGAGGACATGGTGGTCGCGCAGAGGCATGATAGTGACCATAACACCCTTGAGGTGGAGCTGGAACTGGAACTTCCATCATTACAAACCCAGCTATCTCACTAACAACCACTTGTTGAGAGGTGTTAACTAACAAATAATAAATGAATATTTCAGTGGTCAGCTGTCGCGAGGTCCAAGAGGCCCCGAGATCAATATACAGCAAGGTGGGCCAAGCTTTGGAGATTTGTAGCATTCTGAAGCTTGGGCTTTTGAGGAATCAGCCACATCAGAGGTTGAAGCTGCATATAATTCCCTCTTTATTAGTTTAAAGGTGGACTTTTTCAGGGAAGCCAAAAGCCATTGGCCAAGGAGTAGTGTACCATCCTGGTTCAACAAAGATTGGACTGTGACCAAGAGCGCTTTGATCATTGCAATTAAGTCATGTGGCAGGGAAGTCATCCAGGAAAAAAGAGCTGTGCATAAAACGGCCCTTGCAAGGGAGAAGAGGAATGGGATAGTCCAGGGGCATCCTCTTAGCAGCTGCAAGGGAAAACAATCAAATCTTATTTTGGAACTTAACGGTCATGAGGAACAGGGAAGGAAGATCCAAAATTGATAATAATGTGGTGGCAGAAGCCTTTGTAGCCCACTTTACTAATTTACATGAAGCTAAACCTGTTGAGAACCCAGTGCCTGAACATTCAATCCTTCCTTTTCATCCAGGGACTGGGTGGGTTAAAGAGGACATTCCCCTGATAAATATACGAAGGTAGAAGGGGCTATTAGAATGATAGCACCTCGTAAAGCGCCTGGCACTGACAAGATCCCCAGAGACTTGCTTCTATAGGAAATAGACATTTGGGTACCCTATTTTACTGTGGTTTTTAATACTATTTTAAATGGGGCCAGCATTCCCAAATTGTGGGCAGGGTAGAGATTTTGCCCATATACGAAAAAGGTTGCCCTATGGCTCCTGCCAACTATAGGCCAATTAGCCTTTTAAACACCACACCAAAACGTTTTAGAAGCTTCATATTAGGCAGGCTCCAGCAATGGCTTGAGGAGAGCAACTCACTTTGTCCCCTCCAAACAGGCTTTCAAGTCAATACTTCCACGGTTGACCAGGTCTTCAGACTGCAGTTGATTTACTGGAAGATCGTAAGCCTAGAGACTTTATACAGTCTTTGTTGATCTTAGATCTGTGTTTGACCTGGTCCCAAGAACTTGGCTATGGAAAGGCCTTGCTGAACTTTGCATTCCAGTTTACCTGCATAACATAATAGAGAGGTTACACCAGAATAACTGCTTGTAAATCAGATGTGGAAACTTGGCAAAGTTACAGAGCCCATTCCTATTTTGCGTGGTGTTAAACAGGATTGTGTTCTGGCACCTACCCGTGGTGTTAAACAGGATTGTGTTCTGGCACCTACCCTTTTTACTTTGTTTTTAAATGATCTACTGTGTTTTTTAAATAGAGTAACAATGATACCCTGCGTCTAGCAGGCATGAGGGTTCAGTCCCTCATGTTTTCTGATGATACACTTGTATTATCAAAGACACCGATGTAGCTCCAGAAACTGCTTGAAGGATTTATCAAATTCTGTGAGATGAGGGGGCTGGAAATTAAGATCAGTAAAACCAAATTTATGGTATTTAATCCCGGTCCCTCCACACGATCCAATCCTACTTTGGATGGCATTCCCCAGGAGCAGGTAAACCAATTTCACAGGATCACACTAGATGAAAAGCTAGACTGGTCATCACAGCTGCTAAAAGAAGATTAAGACTGGAGCTGCAAAGTGGGGGGTTGCTGAACCTATACCAGGGGTCTCACTGCAAGTTTGTTTTGCCTGTTATTCAATTATACACGCACCAGGCCCTTGTGGGAGCCCTTTATGGTGCTTAGATTTGGGTTACAAAAACCAAAAATCTTAGATAATGGCTGAAAATTGATGTATAAGTCAGCTTCTATGTCTACCAGCCAGCCCTCCCCTATTACCTTGGAGGCTGGAATTGGAACTCCGCCCGCTAGCGTCAAATCCAGGTGACTCCTGAACTCTGGTTATACCAAAATGGACAGTAGGAAAATCTTAGACATCGGAATGCAATTAAACTCCCCTGAATCAAATTTGTTAAAGACAATGAGAGATATTGGCTTGTCCAAACTCTGGCACAATCCAGTCAGTGTCTGCCCAACAATCACTGCAAAAGAGTTAAAAACTCAATTTTAAAATTATAAACACCGGAGCATAGCTAGCAGCCGAAGAACAAGCACAGCTGGGATTCCTCCAAAATGGCAGCATTTTGTGGCGAACTACTCTGCGGAGCCCCGGTAAGCACTACCGCCTGTGAAGCACACACAACTCTCCGGGTACTACGCGGCTGGGATCCAGCTATACAGCCGGCGCGGGGGTGAGTGCGCTTGGAGGCCCCCCCCGCTCAGTACGACGATCCCGTGTGAAATATACCAGTGGCGCAGCAGAACCCCGAATAAATAGTGACAGCACAATCCCGTTGAGGGGCCCCAGACTCACAGCGATCAGAGGAAGGTCGATTGGTCGGACACCATCTTGTCAGGAAACACAGTGATTCGGCGCAGACTCGGTCCTCAATCCTTGGGCTGATCTAAGGAAGGACCCATCTCTACGGACCCCCCTCACGCTCAGACCAGCAGTATCGGTGGCGATAATATACATGGCGCAGCAGGTGCACACATAAATCGTCGCAGTACGATCCCACCGCAACTACCCCAACACAGACCACGGCACAGGGAGAGGGCCAGAGCCGAAACATCTTGCAAGGGAGAGGGGCGCTCCCGAGGGACAGTGCTACTCCATATTAGGGCTGAGTTCAGTCAGACATAAGGGCCAAACGCACGAAGTTACCATCCATCTGGGAGCAACTGTGAGGGCACCGAAAGAGTGGAGAAGGGGTCCAAAAGCTGACAGGCTGCGAGGGTATGACTAACCCTCTGGCTGGCAGCGGTGACTACCGCCCTTGATCCCAGGATGGGTGCGCACTCACTCCAACGGCCAGGATGAGTAACAGGAATCCGAAAGGCCTGAACCAGGCAAAGCTGGACAAATATGCCTACTACAAAATGCAGACGGACCCTGAGGATAAGGAAAGCCAGCCTGTGCCAAGTGTAAATAATGCTGCGTCACAAGAAGTAACCCTGCAAGACATTATGGCCGCTCTGACCAAGGTAGACAACCGCATTGGGGCCCTCGTGGTAGAAGTTTCCCTGACCATAAGCAGACTTTAACAAACTGTCCACTAGAATAACAGAGGTGGAGGGAACCACAACAACTCTAGTGTCAGACACGACCACTCTGAAAAAACAAGTGAACCAACTCATGGCGGATAACAAGTAGATGGCCGCAAAGCTGGAAGACCAAAAGGGCGATCACGGAGGAACAACATCCGCCTTATTGGCGTACCGGAACGAACGGGTGGCCCAGCCCTTGATCTCTTTGTTGAAGATCTCATCACTAATCACCTCCAACCACGAGGCCGCTCCAACTATTTCTCCGTTGAGAGGGCGCACAGTGTCCCTGGAGGAAGGTCGAAACCGGGAGCACCTCCATGCCCCATTTTGGCCCGTATATTCAACTTTTGAGATAGAGACGTAATACTGCAAGCCGCACGTACTGCTCCCCCGATACGCATTGACAATTCTACAATCACCATTTTCCCAGACTATACGGCAGCAGTTTCTAGGCAGCGTCGAGGATTTCTTGACGTGAAGAAGACCCTTTGCGAACGTGGAATCAAATATTCCATGATGTTCCCAGCGAAGTTAAGGGTGGAAGCAGAGGGGAAAACATGGTTCTTTCTGTCGCCAGAAGACGTGCAGGAATGGCTGGAGGTATGGCAAAAGGCCACACGATCGGGAAGATCAGGAGGACACGAGGCGCACCGCGGAGAACACGTGATGAGAGAAGAACAAGAGTGAAAGAACCGATTAGATTACGCCCAGCATTAAAGCAGAACTGTGATGATCCATTTTAAAGGGAGGCAACCAACTGGACCCTATTTACCTCTCGTAAACCAGGGCCACCCTGGCACCGATCGGCTGGACCTAAGACATGGCCCCCTGAACTGACCATAAACCACGGGAGGACTGTGTTGACCAGTTCCAGAGACTAATGGAAATTGCCGCTGAGACCTATCCTCCTTGGAACGATGTTCCAAACTATATATCTAGAAGACGGGGAAGCCGCGTTTAATGAAGACGCTTGGGGGGGGGGGGTTCTAATGGACAGCGGACGCTAACTCTTAACCCGAAGTTATGGTAACGGGGACGGGTATCAAGCAATCTGCACAGTTGGGGTGGCGGCTAGTTTTAATTCCGTCAAGCAGGGAGGCAGGGAGGGGGTGGAGGAGTGGGATTGTTAATATGGTTGTGTTTTTTCTTGATTTCAGTTTCCGCAAGGGCACTCTTATATAAGGAGTTCTCAAATGTTGCACTCCAGGTACATTGCAAGCATGACTCCGCGACAACACATATCCACTACATCAGTAATGACAGCACAGGATCCACGAGAGCCTAACTCTTAGGCGTTCCCCATGTCACAAGTGACTCCCCTATCGCTGGTTACATGGAATGTGGATGGCCTGGGGCACAAAATAAAGAGAGGCCTAGTTTTACAGTGTTTAAAATGGTATTCACCGACTGTGGCCCTGCTGCAAGAGACACATCTAACCGGCACCACTTGTAAAGCACTAGATAGATAGGGGTTCAAGATGGTAGTACATTCTGAGTTTTCATCTAGCTCAAGAGGAGTAGGTATATTGGTCAGAAAGCAGTCACCACTAATAATACATCAGACGAAGTCGGACGACTACGGCCGCTTCGCAGCGCTAGTTGGTCAGTGGGACGGGCGGTATATCAATATAGTGTCGGTCTAAATTTCACCAGCTCTTCACGCAGTGACGCTCCCAGCACTTAGTGACTTCTTGCTTACTCTTCTGGAGGGGGAAATACTGATTGGGGGAGACTTTAACGCCACGATTGATGGGACCCTAGACTGATACCCCACAAAGATACACACGACTGGCGTCACCCGTATTGGGGACTTTTTAGACGCACTTGGGCTCACCGATGTATGGCAATACCGGCACCCCACAACACGACAATTCACTTTCCACTCCGGAGTTCACAATAGTCTTTCCAGAATAGACTATTTCCTTGCATCAGCAGACAGCCTGAGAAACGTGGCAAATATTGAAATACGTCCCAGGGGCATATCGGATCACTCCCCAATATTGTTAACATACGAGTGTCACCACAGGGTGCGGCAGCGTGTCTATCCCATATACCCTGGTTACTTGCATGTTCCCAAGATCTTGAAAGCAATCACCACAACGGCACAGCTCTATTTCCAAGAACACATTGCATCGGTTCGCTCTCCAACCATTCTGTGGGAGGCCTATAAAACTGTTATTAGAGGACAGGTCATTGCTTCTATCACAGGCCATAAACGCGAAAAACAGCAAGAACTAAACACTATAGAATTTGACTTACATGACGCTGATGACCAATACACGCACAACCCATCTCCAGCCGCGGCCCAGCGCTTGTGTCTTAAACAATAGGAAGACACAGAGAAAACCTCCAGGAAGTGACTAGGTCACGAATGAAGGCAACACAATATAAGGTGTACGAGACCGGCGACAAGGCCGGGAAACTCCTGGCATGGCTCAACAAAAGGGAGCAAGGAAAGAAATGGATAGCACAAATCCGAACACAAGATGGTCTGGTAGTAGCTGACCCAGAGTCAATAGTACACACACTAGCGCACCACTTTCAACAGGTTCACGTCACTGTCCACCATGACTAAGGAAGAGGCACAGACCTATATACAAGATATCAATATGCCCAAGCTCACGCCAGAGGCGGCTCTAACGCTCGAGGCGGATCTTATGGCTGAGGAGATACATGTGGCGATGGGATCTTTGCAATCAGGAAAGGCGTTGGGCCCCAATGGTATGCCCATTGAACTTTATAAAAAGACGGCTGGGGTAATTGCCCCACATCTGTTGCATATGTACTGTGATAGTCTGCAGTCAGGAGAACTTCCACTAGATCAGCGGATGGCTACTATTGTAGCAATCCCAAAACCCGGAAAGCCCCTGAATAATGTGCCTCATACCGCCCCATATCTTTAATCAATGCAGAGGCTAAAATCCTTGCGAAACTCCTTACGATAAGACTGACTCTGCGCCTTGCAACCCTGATACACCCGGATCAGTCGGGATTCATGCCGGGTAGAAACACGGCTCTTAATTTGAGACGCATGCATGGGGTGTTGGCCCTTATACCGTATATCCAGGAACCAGCTGTTATATTTTCCTTAGACGCCCAAATGGCATTCAATATGGTGGAATGGCCCTTCCTTTTCGCAGTGCTTGCTCACCTAGGCGTCGGCCCTAAATTATGCGCGTGGATACGCCTATTATATACTAAACCATTGGCACATGTTACGGCAAACGGTCATATCTCCACACACTTTCCATTGACACATGGGACGCGCCAAGGCTGCCCACTATCACCACTACTATTCGCTCTTGTGCTGGAACCTCTGGTGGCATGGATTAGATGGGAACCGATAATTCGAGGGATTAGGTGGGCGGAAGGATGGGAGGGCCACATTTCACTATATGCGGATGACGTATTCTTATTTATGGCCTCCCCTACGCGCTCCATTTTGGTGCTCCTAAATATTTGTGAACTCTTTGGTCGGGCATCTGGTTATACCATAAACTGGTCCAAAGCGATCTGATTTGTGCTTCATGGCCCTCAGCTGCAACTCCCCAGAGACTGTCCACTACAGATTTCTGAGGACACATTTAAGTATTTAATATTCATATAACGGCTAACTCAGACAAATTCTTTAAAAGGAACCTAATACCTTACCTAGAACATTTAAAAAGGGATGCGACACACTGGGGCACTTTACTGTTGACACTGCTGGGAAAAGCAGCGCTTTTTAAAATGATGGTGCTTCCTCGATTCCTGTACGCATTAGAAAACCCACCATTCCCAGTGCCGTCAGGTTACTTCAAGGCGATAGCGGCGGAGGTCTCCAGTCTGCTGTGGGAAAACAAACCGGCACGCATAGTGCAGAACAATAACATACAATTGTATTACTGGGCAGCTCTGTTGAAAATCATCAATCAGTGGATTCATGCCCCGGCAAACGGACCCCGCGTTTCAAGCAGATAGACAGGGGTTGGGAGAAGAGGGAATTATGTCAGCACTTTACAACAAAAAACGTCCCCCTTCACTAATCGGACCTACAATCCATACAGTCAACATATGGCAGGCGGCACATGCTAAATTGGTCTGGCAAGGAGTTATAACCCAACTTACTCCACTTTGGGATACACGGCAGCTTGGGCGACTCAAGAACAATAAGGGATTTGCCCAATGGGACGCGATTGGCATCTCCACGGTGGGTGACCTATGGAATAAAGGGGAGGTGGTCACATTTGAACGCCTGCAAGGACAGTATGACCTTGGACCCTCGGAAATATTCCGGTATCTGCAGATCAAACATGATTTACAGGCAGCCTTGCCACCAGGCACCGAGGTCCCAGAGGCCACTCCCCTAGAAGATAGGCTATTAACTGACTACATGCATAAAAAAGCTACTTCCCTTACCTACTGAAAGCTAGTCAACAACTTGCCTGATCCAACTGCGGCACTCAGGGAAAAATGGACCCGAGATGTAGGGGAACTTGATGACACTGATTGGCAGGAGGCACTAGCGTCCCCACGTGAGGTGGAAATACCCTTTAAGCTCAGATTAGTACAACTCAAAATACTACATCGCGCCTACTACACTAGACTAACCCTCTTCAAAATAGGGGCAATCCAGCACCCCTTCTGCTTACGGAGCTGTGGGGAGGAGGGTACATTTTACCACACCATGAGGCAATGTCCGAAGATTGAAGCATATTGGGTAAAGGTGATGAGAACGATATCACAAGCAGAGGAGGTGTCGCTGGTGCCCGAGCCCAAGAGGTGTTTGTTGAATGTCTGGGAGCCGAATGGCCTTACTCACCCAGCACAGGACTGGGCCACACTAGGGATAATGATTGCGAAATGTAATATTGCCCAAAAATGGGGTTCGGAAGAGCCACCGACACTTGCCGCATGGTGCAAAGACATGGATGCAACTATGGTGGCCGAAAAAGTAGAGTTCTTCAATCGAGGCTGTCCTCGTAAGTGGAATAGGGTATGGGGGGCTTGGAATAAATTTAGAGGTTACATCTGTGAACCACCCAGGGTGCAGACAGACAAGGTCTCTGATGAGTAGGGCGG
Organism: Lissotriton helveticus; assembly: GCF_964261635.1. NCBI lineage: Eukaryota > Metazoa > Chordata > Amphibia > Caudata > Salamandridae > Lissotriton > Lissotriton helveticus. The sequence goes on along the minus strand of NC_136073.1, from coordinate 646,347,434 downwards.
AGGGAAGTTGTGAGATTAACACATGGAATAGTGCTGTGCCTTTTGTATTGTGGATGGTAATAAGGTATAAAATGTCAAAGGAATGTGTAACAATGAACTGCAATGTATGTACGTGCTTTGTGATTAGATTATGCCCTGATTCAAATAAAGAGAGTTAAAAAAAAATTATAAACGCAATAATCTTTTAAAGCATACACAAGGCACTTTACCTACTTCATTTATAATGTTTAAGGATCACTTCCTTTTGGAAAATTTCTGTGATGACATGGAGCCGAATTTAGCTAAAAAAAAACTGTGCAATTCAGACTTGGAAATCTCCCCCTCAACAGTTTTAAGTCAAAATGGTAAGGGATACTGGACCTGGAGTGCCAAATGTGTGGCTATAAGAGAGTGGCTCCACTCTTTGCTCTAGCCGAAGAGCCCCTAGCCATACGATTACGCCAGGAGGGGGAGAATCAGGGCATACCCATAGCAGGTATCACACATAGCGTCTTCATGTACGCAGATGACCTTTTAATATACGTACGGGACATCACCGCAGATCTGACATCCATATGGACGGCGCTTGCCGATTTTGGAGAGGCAACCGGGTTTAGAGTAAATTGGAATAAGTCCACGGTCTATTCACAACACCCAGACCTCACCCCCCCAGGACGTTCGGATCGGAGGGCAGAGCTTAGCATGGAGCGCAGAAGCCCCCCGATATCTCGGGGTTCGCCTGTATCACTCCCCATCTGAAACGTTCGAGGACAATCACTGCAGAGCACTGGCTGGGATACATTCAGTGGTGAGTTTTTGGAAGAACCTCCTGTTGGCCCCGATAGGATGTGTGGCCTTAGCTATGATTATAGTTCCACGGCTATTGTATCACTTTACAAATCCACTGGTAATCCCACCCGAGCATTCTTCCGGGACTTAGACTCGCTCCTTACCTAGCTAATCTGGGGAGGGGCAGACATAGAATAGCATTAGCGAAATTACAATTACCCACCACCCAGGTAGGACTGGGCGCACCTTCCTTCGAGTCATACTTTCTGGCGGCACAACTGCAGTGACTATCCTACTGGACGGCAGGTAGACACACGGGGGAGACACGCAGCGACGGGCCCTATTCCAGTTCAAGAAATCCGCCGCATTTTACTGACAGGTACTAAGCCGCGGCGCACATACCCAATATAGGTGTTGCTAGCTCGTAAATGTATGCAGAGGATACACCGGCTGTCGGCAGGGGCACCTTTGTATTCTCCGCTGCTGCCACTGGTGGGTTGCCCCAGACGAGAGGCATACTACACAACTGGCATGCTTCGCATATGGATAGAACACTCTCTAACCGAGATATAGTCCAATTTTTACTCCACAGGCAACTCACAGAGAGCTATCGTCCATGTCATGACCTGTCGGGGGAGAACCGGCAACCCACCCAGTCATCCACACAATCATGCACATGGGAATGGGTCTGCACCTGGTTACTTGGCTATATAAAGCCATACGAGAGCTTTTAAACAAACCCCTAGGTGCACTGCGAGTAACATGGGAGGAAGAACTGGGGTGCCAGTTACACGATAAAGAATGGGAGACAGCACTCGAATACCCCAAGAAGGTGTCCCGAAAAGCACGTTTTAAAAATATACAATTTTATTTCTTACATAGAGCATATCAAACAACAGCGCGTCTCCAGCGGTTTTACCCAGCTACCCAATTCCTGTGCCCTAGAAGTCAATCTTCGATCTCAGACTTTTAGGGGGGGGGGCCAGCCGGGCAACATGGCGGACGCAACTCTATAGAGCTCCGTCAGCGGGGCCCAGACTTCTCCGAAATGTATCCTCTGCGAGGGAACTGTGATTACCCACGCCGGGCGGAGTAGCTGCGGGACTGCCTGGGATCACGCCAGTGTGCAACGCTCTCGCTGAGTTGGCTGCGGGAGTGAGCAATCAGCCGGCGAACGGAGCCGGCCCAAGGGCGCTGCGGAGGCGCGAACTCCGGCCGGGATCTGGAGGTGGCGCCGCAGCCCGGCGCCGGTGTTGCACGAGCGGAAGCAGAGGCGTGACTGCTCCCCGTTACCGGCCTCCTGAGCGGGCCGCGGATCCACTGGTGCGAGGTGAGCCAGTATCAAGGCTGCAGCGGTGCAGTATCGGCCACCGGGCAGAGGAGGCGCCGAGTTGTGGGGCGGGCGCGAGGCCCCGGACGGGCCTGGTCGCATGGAGTGAAGCGCAGGCCCGGACTCAGTAGGAAGAGGGGGTGCTGGACCGCCCTGGTGACACATACCATCAAACTGGCCTGCGACAGCGGAGCGACCATCTGGGCGCCCATCGGCGAACAGCGAGGCAGTGGGGGTGTCTGGCGTGGAGCAGGCCGGCGGGCCGAGGGGGCACTGAGAGACTGAGTGAGTGAGTGCACAGTGGGGACCCGGCCGCATTGCTACACCCCCGGCTGCGCACGAGGCAGGAGGTGGGGGAGCCAAACCTGGGCAGTGCCGTGGGCCCCTGAACAGACCCACTGACTGTGACGGTGGCCCCGGAGCCAGAGAGCGGCCAGGTGGCGAGAGGTGCTCAGGGGGCCGTGACGAGAGGCGAGGCCCTGTGGTAGTTGCTCCCATACGACACTGGCAGGACAGGCGGTCCTGAGTCCTGCTGAAGCTGGAGTGGCCTAAGGGCCGAGCGCAAGCCTAGAGACGGCGACGGAGGGCCGACGGACCCCAGTGGAGCAAGGAGGCGGCCTGGCGGCGACCGGTAGGTGCGCGGCCTGGCGTTGGTGGACATACGTAATATAAGCAAGGCCGGACCTCGCTGATACCTGGGGAGCCGTTGGGGCCTAGGGCGCGGGAAACTGGATCTCCAATAACAGTGGGGCCATTGGACACTGAGGAGGGAGTCAGGTGCACAACGAGGGCAGTGACAGCCACGACAGAGGGACGAAGAGGGTGCGGTGGGCGGTGAACCAAGCTGTCTTGCCTCAGGATACATATTGACTGTCAGCGGAGGGAGAGGCCCTCGCCCTTTGCCCGCATCAGCTGTGTATGCCACCTACTGCCACCTCTGGAAGCCGCGGCCTAATTGGTGATGAAGACCCAGGTGAAGGGGAACTATATATATCGCTACAGTGGTGAGGTGCCTCTGAGAACCCTATAGCCTGCATCTGCAAAACCCTGGGGAGGGGGGCACACACTGCATGAGCGGAATCGGTCTGTCCTCTAGCGCTTTGACGTCGCACCCTGCTGGGGAACGCGCGCCTAAGCCTGCTGATCGTCAATTGGCACAAGCCACTGATCCTCCTGACAAGTGTGGCGAGCCTGGAGATTTGGGGGCCTCTTCGCCGCTGCTGTTGGTCCGGAGTCTGGAGCGTCGATGCCCACGGCGCTGCAACTTGCAATGGGCAGGATGCGAGACAAGTCACAGCCGAAGCAGCAGGGCCCGGGTGGCCCGGACACACCACAAGATCAGCGGAGGACTGATATGGAACCTGTAACAACCCTGGCAGCCAAAATGGACACTGTCTTGGCGGCCGTGGAGCGTATTAGAACCACCTTAGCACAAACAAAGACTTCCCTGGAAGACCGACTCGATAAAGTCACCTCCGACTTCATGCTGTTGCATGCGGATCACCGCAAATTATCGGAGTCAGTCACCGCGCAGCGCCAAACAGTCCAGGAACTACAGCCGGTGGTGCACAGCCACGCCTCTGCTCTACAGGACCTAATCGACAGGGTTCACGCACTAGAGGATCGCACGGAGGATGCGGAAGGGCGCTCCTGGTGCAGTAATGTCCGGGTAGTGGGCCTGCCAGAAGGGGAAGAAGGGAAGAATCCCGAACAGTACATGGAAGACTGGCTGTGGACGCTTTTACTGGCTGGAACGCTGTCACCGCACTTCGTGGTGGAAAGGGCTCATAGGGTGCCTGCGCAAGCCCAAAGGCCCGGGACTCGGCCCCGCCCGTTCCTCTTCAAGCTTCTTAACTATAGAGACCAGGACGCGGTGCTCCGCGAAACTCAGAAGTTGGGAGACATCAAGGTGGGCAACAGCCAAGTCCTGTTCTTTCCAGACTAAACGGCAACTGTGCAGAGGAGACGTGGCTCGTACCTGGCAGTGAAGAAACAACTGCGAGTACTGGAGTTACCCTACTCCTTACTCTTCCCTTCTCGTCTGAGAGTGGTCACCAAAGAAGGCACGCGCTTCTTTGAGGCCCCGTCAGAAGTTTGGGACTGGCTGGAGGAAACAGGGCGATGGTCGGGTCCGCAACCGGCGGGCCCGGAGGAAGGCGGATGGCAGGAGCAGCGCTCCAGGAGGCGGAGGAGGAAGAGGGGAGCCCGGCGGAGTGCAGGTCTGGGACAGGTCACTCCGAGCCCGGAGAAAATGCGGCAGGAAAAACAGGAAGCCCTAGAGGCGGTTGCGACGCTAGGTGCGGTGACTATCCGCAACGACCTAGGCCACGGTCAGCAAAGCGAAGTGCAAGCCAGCGGATCATCATCGCCGTCCACGGAGATGTCAGACGACATTGTTATGCCTGTGGTTACACCTCAGACAGTGGACTTCATAGAGTGACCAGAGCCAGACTTGGGACACCCTGGTACATAGACTGAACTGAGTATATTGCATAATGTATCCTTTCATTGATTGCCCATTGCACTGCTGTCGTGGGTAGCGGGCCCCAGTGCCTAGCGCGCAGCACACTGAAGACACATAACCGCGCCCGGCGTGGGGGAAAGGTGGGGCGCTCTGCGTGCGTGTCACCCAGGTGACTCACCCATATCCGTTTCACGTGCATCACTGCTTGGATGCTTCGTAAACACCTCTGCAACCTTAAGGGCCCCGAGTGAGGGAACACCACGATACACCACTGACTGCGCGCTTCCCTACGCACACTCAAATTGTGGACACGTTACCTTGAGGAGTAATTGCCTTACTAAGTTTGGACGCTTGCCCCGTTGGGAAATCTCCCGTCGAGTTACAATGTTACTGTTAGTTTACACATTACAGAAGCGACACCCAGCGAACACCCTGCAACAGCCCGGCCCCCGACCTGGAGGGGCGACCCCCTCAGCTCCCCAGGCGACTGCATTACAACACACGTCATGGCGTCCACCACCATTATGACATGGAACATCCGCGGCATGCAAACCCCGTCACGTAGATACTCTATCTTCGCCTACATGCAGAGGCACAAGGTGGGGATTGCACTTCTCCAGGAAACTCATATGTCCCAAGTATAGCTGGAAAGGCTACGCAGGAGATGGAGGGGGCAGATACACGGCACGACTTACTCATCGCAGGCGCGTGGCGTCCTGATATGGGTGAGAGCTGGCGTCCCCTTTACCTGTTCAGACGCTCAAATAGATGCTGAAGGGAGGTACTCGTTTGTTAGGGGGAGGCTTAATGGGCAGGAGATACTGCTGGGTTCCATCTATGCCCCCAACAGTGACCAGGCCGCTTTTCTGGCGTCCCTAAATCCCATCCTCCAACGACACGCGGGGCTCCCCTGGTTGTTAGGCGGCGACTATAACATGGTCCTCGACACGCGCCTGGACCGCTCCTCCCCACCCCTACGCGCAGCGGCAACGGCATCAGCAGCGCAGGCCTTTAGGAACTGGTTACTGCATTGGGACATACACAATCTTTGGCGCACACAGCACCCGGCGGATAAGATATACTCGTAATATTCGGCTGTGCATGTCCTTCATGTCCGCCTAGACCGTATAGTGGGCTCCCAGTCTTTACTCCCGTTGCTGTCCAAGACGGAGTACCTAGGCAGGACGCATTCAGACCATAACCCTCTCTGTTTCCATCTCAGCTGGGAGGCGGATAGGCCTCCGGTGTCCACATGGCGACTACAGTCTGCAGCATTAGAAGATGCTGAATTTCGGTCATCTCTAGGCACAGCCATCCTCTCTTACTTTGCAGAAAACGAGGGCACGGCGAGCGACTCAGGGGTGGAATAGGACGCCCACAAGGTGACCATCCGTGGGCACTGCATAGGTGCCACATGGAATATCCGCGCACAGGTGTCCGACTCACTAACTCGCATAGAGACCGAACTACTGCAGCATGAAAGGGAGGGGGAAGGCAAGGGTGAGCGCGCACGTGGACTGAGGGAACTCCGAGGCGAGCACGCAGTCCTACTCGAAAGACTGAGGTGCCACAACTATGCGGCGCACACGGCCAGGATGCACTCGAAGGCAGACAGGGCCAGCCGCTTGCTCGCCTGGTTAATCCGAAAGACAGAGCGCACGACCCCGATCGGTGCCATCCGTTCCAATAATGGGACAGTGGTGTACACAGTGCGAAATCCACCGGACGGTGACAGACCACTACCGGGAACTTTACAGGTCGCGAGGCGCTGGCCACCCACACCTGCTGACGGGGTTTCTTGAGTCGGTCGCTCTGCCTACTGTCACGGAAAGTCAAAACGGGGAGCTCAGTGCTCCATTGACACTGGAGGAAGTGGGGGATGCAATTCGAGCGCTAGCGTCTAGGAAGACACCGGGACCGGATGGCCTGCCGGCTGAATATTATAAGGCGAACAGGGACATTCTGGCGCCTGAGCTCCTTCGGATGTATAGGGCATCAATAGACGCTGGCCGGCTCCCACCCTCTCTGAGGGAAGCGTTTTTAGTGTCACTGGCCTCTGGGGGCTCCGAGTCAATGCAGGCAAGTCGTGCCTTTATGCGTTTGGAAATGGGGTGACGGACCCGGAGTACAGTCTCCATAGTACGAGAGTCGCCTGGCAGGCGGACACCTTCAAATATCTGGGGATCCAGATATACCGCCAGCAAGCGGATTTATTAGATGGGAACCTGGGTAGAGCGGTGACGGCGCTCAGGGCCCAAATTGGTTTCTGGTCCACAATCCCGCTCTCGCCCACAGGCAGAGTGGCCCTCGCTAAAATGGTGATGCTCCCTCGCCTCCTCTATTATTTCACGAACCTACCGCTCTTCCTGCCCTCGTCCTTCTTCTCCAACCTCAACAAGGTTCTATGCGACTTTATCTGGGTGCATCTAGGCACCGCCTAGCACTCGGGAAGCTGTTTCTACCCACGGATAGGGGCGGGCTAGTCGCCCCCTGCTTTGTGCAATACTACTTGGCGGCACAAGTCCAATGGGTCGCCCGCTGGCTGGCAGACAAGGGATGGGAGGACACTGCCACGGCTGAGCCAGCGTACACACTGGAGCGGATTACTGCACTATTTCACCCACTAGCGACGCCGGCACGCCCCACTCCATTACTGCTGGCGGTAGCATTCAAGTGCTTCCGCAGGGCATTGTACCTCAGGAGAAGGGTGCGCCCTTACGCAACTGCGGTGCCCCTGGAGGGCTCGCATGGGGGCGGGGGACACTTCACACATTCCATGCTAGAGCAATGGCACGAGTTGGATGTCCAAACACTGGGCGACCTATACCAGGATGGAGCATTGATACCCTATGAGACGCTGGTCGTGGACGCTGGGCTCCCCCCAGGAGGCTTTCTCATGCACAGGTCCCAAACGGCACATATGGTGGCTAAATGGGGTGATGTGGGGGAAGAGCCATCACAGCATTTGACGGTGCAGTACCTGCACGTTATGGGCAGGGGCAGGCACTTAGTCAAGTGGTTTGCTGCATACCTACGGACACATACGGAACTGGACTTAACTCCGTTGCGGGTGAAATGGGAGAGAGACATGGGGCGAGAATTGGCAGACAAAGAGTGGGAAAAGGTCCTAAGAGGCCCGGTACGAATCCCTAGGAATATGAGGTTCCGCCAAATTCAAGTATACATAGTGCACAGAGCCTATCTCACCCCAGACCTAATAAACAAATATTTTCACAGAACGGACGCGTCTTGCCCCAGATGCGAGAAGTGAACGCGGACCTCCTTCATCTCCTGTGGCGTTGTCCGGGCCTCGGCGCCTACTGGAGGGACATTCATAGATTACTTGCACGGGCACCGGTCGCGTCATCCCCTGTAATTGGCCCGAGTACCTCCTACACCACTTCAAAAGGCCACCTAAGGACAAAGCGTCGTCTCGATTCCTCGATCTGGGGATGATGACGGCAGTACGACTTCTCACTAGGAGAAGTAAGGAGAGGGACTCGCCTAGCACAAGGGCGTGGGTTCTGCCGTTCTCGTCCTGGGCGCGTGCGGAGTGGACAGCCATTCAGAGGGAGGAAACTCTGGGACTCCGTAAGGAGCCTATGGCAGAGAGGTGGAAACACATGCTAAGCACTCTGCAGGAGGCAGGAGACACTGCAACAGAGGGGGTAGCGGGGCACTAGGCTGACACCACAGGAGAAAGGGAAGGGGGCGCAGCGACTGCTGCACCAGAAGCATGCCTTGGTGCATTAAGCAACGCAATGGCGGGGCGACACCTGCTGCGGAACCGCGTGAGCCAAATGAGCGAGAGTGGGGGGGGGATCTGGGATGGAGGGGCCGGGAATTGGGGCAAACGGTAATGTAATTTGGTGACAGTGTCGCAGTTAGCTGTTTTTGTTCTTGTTCTATTGCACATGGTTATCATCTGGGGCTGGGATGATTACACAAGCTTGTCCCTTCCCTTGTAGAGGGGTGGAGCGAGTTAACTCTTGTTTATCAACGAGAAGGCACACTTGGGCGCTTATATCCTGTCCACGAACTATTAGCATGTACTGGCACAGCGCTCTTGATGAATCGTATTTGTTTTTTTTTGTTTTTTTTTTTAAAACCTTTATTGGAAGACACGTATAGGTACAAGCGTCGGCCTACAACCACAGGGGCCGGCCGCAAAATCATGAGAGTCAAAAGAAGGCAAAGCAATATATCTGATAGAATGAATACAGGATGGACGTAAATGAAATCGTTATATAGCCAGCGCCAGGATAAGAAAGGTTCCATTTTACATTATATAAAGGAGGCGGCAACCACATCTACCAGTGCGTCATGCAACATATACAGAAAAAGAGGGGGGGGCGGGGGGCAAACAGCCCCCCACGCAATCAGACGACCACAGTAGGGCAAAGCCCAAAGACCTCTCACGCCCATACAAGGTTCAAAATAGAGGACAAATTCCAACAAACAAATTAAGTGGACGCCACATGTACAGCCCACCCGCCCCGAAAAAGGAAAAAGTGCAGACGCTTACGAAACAAAGGAGTAAACACAAAGGGACATAGCCCACCCCCTGGAAAAAGGCAAAAAAGGGGACCATAGAATAAAACAAACTAAAATAACAAACACCCCCCCCACCCTACATCACTGTAATGGCTACGGCCTACCCCACTAAACAGCGTGCCTGTCGCCCCGAGTCACCCGAAATATAGAAAAAAGAGAGAGGGAATAATAACGAAGAAAGTGAGGGGAGAAAGAGAAAGAAGGAGAGGAGAAGAATCAGGAGAATACGCCACAGGTCTTGTGAAGAAAGGAAAGGGGAAATAGAATGGTCATAGAAAATAACAAAGAAAAATAAGAAACCCCCCCCCCACCCTACACCCCTGCCGATGGCTACGACCTAACCCCACTAGCAGCGTGTCTGTCGCCCCCTAAACTACACCCCAAGGAAGGGAAAAAGATGGAGGAGGAGAAAACAAGAAACAGTACCAGCTCCCCGATCCCCCGCCCCCCGGCAAAAGCAAACACCCCATGGCGAAACGTTAAGCAAGTGATAGCGAAGCAAGATACATTTCGTGGGGGAATGGCAAACAGGAAAAGGAACACCCGCCGGATTCCCAGCACCCCAGAAGCGTCAAACCCGTCCCGCATATAGTAGCTCTCGCTCCCACAGAGATTACCCAACAAAGACAAAGGAGATATGGCATCTATGTAAATCTAGTTCAGCTCAAAACATCACGTTACATCTGAAAAACACCTGCAAGCATGGATGAGATGTCGCGATTTTCACACGGACCAAGTTCGGGAATAAGAAACAAATAATATATAGTAAAGCAAGGTATGTAATGCCACAAGACGCTATTCGTTATACCATTATAAACGCGTCCCCCATTGTCACCAGTCAGACAAACACCAAAAACCCCCAAAAAGAGTCCTCGGTCCTGGCCCACACGATCAATTAAAGATGAGAAGATACCAACATCCAACTCCAAGCAATGTCTCGCTAGTCCCCCCAGTCCCAAAACTGTGAGCTGCCGCAATAAAGAAAGCACCCTCAACCTTGCCCCCTGCGATCAAGATGGTCGACAGAATCCGGCAGTCCAGCCGCCAGCAGGGACGGCGGGGGCGCCCGGTATGAACAATACGAATTGGGAAGACGTCCACCAAAGTCCGCCCAGGCCACCTCCGCACGTCCGACAACAAAGCAAACAGGGTCAAGGTAGTGAAGAAGACCTCCGGAAGCAGCAGTCCCAAGCGATAGCACCAGTTCCGAAAAGGAGGAAAGAGCAACACAATCAGAACACAAAGGAGTTGGCAAAAATGGCGCCCGGGGACGACCTCCCAGCCATAGCACGAAACCACGAACACCAGCCCCCCTCCGGGACACCGCGGTCAGAACATCGGCCGCCCAGGAACCATGATCCACCACCGCTTCCGCAGGCACCTGGGTAAGCAAATCATCACAGTCCGGCGCAGGGTGTGGCGAAGTGCCCAGCACCGCAGGACAACCACAGCCAACTGGAGTAATGGCGGCAAGCCGACTCTCGAGATCTCGGGCATCGCCCTGCAAGGCGGCACGCAGAATTTCCAGAGCAGTCAGGATATCGCGGAGCCCCAGGGGTGCACCAGGAAGTGAGGATGCAGCAGTTCTCTGTGTCCAGGGCTCACGGACGTGTACCAGCTCCGGAATCCGGTCGCCATCTTCACCCGTCAGCAGTTGACCACCCCACCGGCAATCTGCAGTGTACAACCACGGTAGTGCAGGGCGTGCATAGTTGGTAATCAAAGGAGCCGATAGGAAAGGCAGGAGGGTAACTGGGGCACCGTCCCGGACATGGTGTCTCCCAGTCTCATCATCAAGGGCAACACTCTCCCGGGAATCCACTGTCGCAACAGCTAGGGACAAAGCAAGCATACACTCCTTGTCGCGTGCATCAGTGCCCAGATGCGACATAAAAGGAGAAGGCACCAGCTGCGTGGGATGCACCTCCGTCCACATACCTTCCAGGGCGGTGCGCATGTCAATGATGGCCAGCCAAACCTCTCTCACCGTAAGCGCCATATCTCCTTTAGTCAGTGTATCGGGACCACAGGTCTCAATGAACAAAGCAGCAGGTCGGCTCAAACAATTAACGCACTGTTCACAGAGGAAGCGCAGAGAGTCATACTCAAGTCCTCGCTAAGTTCCAATGTCACGCACCTCTCACCGCTTTGCAGCCGAAATCCAGTCCCAGCAATCAATTCTGCCTCACTGCGGTACCTTCCAAAAGTAGCAGGATATTAGCCAAAAGTCTGAAAGGAGCAGCTGAGAGGTCCGGTGCCACAACGCAAGCGATGTCTGCAAAAGAAACGGTGGCAGCTCCACACTTGGGGGACCGGACCATCATGGCCGACCGCGGCCGATGTTTATCGCTTGTGAGGCGGCTGCGACGCAACCCGAAGTCCCGGCACAAACGGGATAGAGGCCGGAGACTTCAAGAGGACGGTTCTCGGCCATCCCGGGCGGCGCGTGGACCGGAGTCAGCCGGTTGGGCTCTTCCGCTGTTCCTCTGCACGGGGCCGCGACCGGGGCGCAGAATAGCAGGCAGGATAACAGGCAGGATGTTTGGGAGACGGGGGCAAGCGGCGGAGCTAAGCGATTATGCGGCCATCTTGGCCGCCGTCCTGGCTCCTCCTATGAATCGTATTGTTGATGTATTGCCACCCATGCAGAATGGAAGAAGTACTTTGACTGTACAGATGTGCGAATGTGTTTTTGCATTTACAAATGCCAATAAAAAGATTTATCAAAAAAAAAAATCGAGCTCAGACTTTTATCACATGTTCTGGAATTGCCCTACAATACAACCGTACTGGCACACTATCCACAAGACACTCGGGGGACCTCAAGGGTCTAACTAACATGGACACATGAGAGGCCTGCATACTCGGAATCTTCAGAAGGTGGAAACAACACAAAGTATTAATCCACTTTGCATCTCTGTCAATACTACTAGCTAAAAAGGGAATAGAGATGCACTGGCGAGCCCCCACCAGACCCCCGATAGCCGCATGGGTAGGAGCAGTGCACAAGTGGGCAGCAGCGGAGGAGGAAACACTTAGGGAGGAGGAAGTCCACGGGACACGCAAACACCCCATATCCATGGAGTGGACCTTACTGTTACACCAATTCAAACGACAACTGACACGTGATGACTCAGACACCCCATCGGAAGCCCCAGCAGATTTGCAACCACAGGCCCAGAACGAAAGCAGGCACACTGTCTCCTAGGACAACAATTCTGCAAAGATGCACGGCAACACAACCACATACCATCTAGGACAGCTAGACAGACAGGCCCGAATCTGCCGAAATTATTCGCATCCCACAGGCAGGCAGCACAGTAGTGTTGCGTGTCGATTTAGATTCCGTATGAATTTCCAGAGTTATGCCCTTATATAGGTACAATTGACATTGCTCTTATTTAGGCATAGAAACCCAGCCCTTATTTAGGCATTCTCCATGCTAACCAAATACAGGCATGGCCACCTTTATCCGTTCATCTAAGTCACAACGAGTTCTTGGAAAACCAGACTCTTAAGCCTTTAGGACTTACCCTTGCTTGGATATTGATTTCTCCAAGAACTCATTTATTATGCATGAACATCTATTCCTTAGGGGTTCATTCATGACGTTCTTCTGCCCGACTTTTACGTCAATACTGCAATTCCTAAACACCTTCAAGGTATAAGTATGCCTTCACTTGCCATGGCAAACCAAGGTTCGGTCCCCAACTGACGCACTGACCAGACCCGGCCATCCTCCTCGCAGAGAATCCAGCTCCAGTGTTTCTGACTCCCCTTGCGGGGTGTTAGAGATCGAGACCCGGGAAAGAGATTCCAACCTCTCTCATTCTAAGGTATGGAGCAGACTAGAACATAGAGGGACTCTTGGCATCTATAGCTGAACTAGACTATCACTAAACAGCACCTACTTCTTCCCTCGTACTATACTTAGGTTAGGGTAGGTACACAGGGGTAGGATTATTTTAGAAGCACCAGATGAGTATTTTAGCCTGTGTTATTTATGTATGTATTTTTATGAATATATGTCATAGCTACAAACCATGCTATTACAGTATTTTTTACAGCAAACGCTGTACGTATTATACTTCGCATTATGTCTTGCGATTGTAGCAGTTCATATCTCTTGCATGAGAAATAAGACTGTTCAATAAACCCTTTTTATTGAAATGCCCCTCTACCTATTTCTGTGCAAACTCTGTAGAAACGAAGGATGCTCGATTGACTGAGTGAAACGGTTATCTATTTTTTCCACGATTCTGAGATTGTTCCGACTCTAAGGGAAACAAAGTTGTCATGTTTATGCGGTTGTCAGAAACTAATCTCTTCCTGTTCATTCGAGACGTTTCTAGTGACCTCTGAGTTAGCTGGCACACAAAAGTAATTAAGTTTAATGTACTCGATAGAGACATACAGACCTCAGTCCTATGTCAAAACTATAGTGTATATTATTCCAATGCGCAGAGCCTATCAGGTATATAAGAACTACACTACATGGCACCCAACGGTTTGGTAAGGCATTAATTTAACGCTAGATACTGAAGTAAATCAGTCCTGCTTTTCTAAGAGAGCCCTACTCATAATACTCCATAAGACGTCTGGAGTGGGTAGGGATAATATCCGCCAAAGCGGAGTAGGACGAAAAATCCTATGTATTAGATGTTTGGTTTGTTCAACGTTAAAGGATACAGTGTTCAAAATATTGTACATGTTATCCTTGTTCCTTTGAAACTTGCTCAGCAACTTTCATTAAACAATGGCCAACTACGACGCCAATAACACCGAAACCGGCGGAGCTGCGGCTGACCAAGCCGAAGCAGCTTTAAACTATACGTGTTTTAATGAAACCGATGAGAATGCTATAATCATTCCTCCAAATTTAAGGAGAGCCATCACTCTAAAACGTATAAAACATGGCCTAACATCAAGAGGTAATAGATCAGTTTTTGTGATAGAGGCACATGAATATCACCAGACAGAGGTATTCTACTCATGGATACTATTCCCAGTAACACACGTGTTTCACTTCTACAAAGAAGATGAACCACCTGAGGAAAATTTTCCCCTCGAGGACATTGAAATTCTACTCACATACCAGGAGTATGAGCTCTGGTTTAAAGGCGCCCTAAAACACTTAAATCACATTATCAGGCTCGATCCACTAGGTAGACCAGGAGCAACTTAGCCGGTTTTAGCTGGCTACACACCTCGTCCTGAAATTAAGGACATGACAAATATAACATTACTTACTCAACTCAAAGAGTTAATCAGAATTTATAGACAATTGGTTCAATATGTCATGCGGACACTCACAGTCCAACCACCATTAGTTATTCACAACAAACCTCTCACCAGGGGAATACACTAAAAATCACACCACAGACTTTACACGCAGTCATGGGTAAATTGCCCGCAAAACATGAACAAATTCCATTCTGGATAGCTAAAAAAATTACAAAAATCAAAGCGGTATTTTCCAATACCTGTCCCTATGACAAACATAGAATTCTAACTATCTGTTTACTAACGGGGATAACACCACATCTGGAAGACTGCACCACTTGGGGCACAGTCTTGGCTGCTATCTACACTTAAACACATGGTGTTCCGTCTATGGCGGTAATACCGGATGTCCTGAAACATATTCAAAATGAATAGGGGGCAGAGCCTGCTCTGAATTTAGGTATGAAATTACTGAAAAATGTTAATCAGGTCTCAACTATAATATTAACCAATAAAAAGGAGAAGCAACATCAGTGGCAATCCGCCAGAAATTAAGGGAATTTGAATGCAAAAACTTTATATCCAAGATGGATACAATGGGTTAATTCTCTAGCTGCAACTTATGTTGAATATGTTTTTGATCCTTATTTGAAAACACAATCATTCCTGCAATACGAACACAAATGTCCTCTGCCTGATGAAATTCTACTTCTAGAAGAGTATGAATGTATAATTTATACTGACGGATCTGCACAACCCGCTACGGAGGGTAAGCAAGCTTATAGTGCAGCATGTGCGATCGTTAAAGGTTGTATGCGCGATGGCAAATTCAGACCTATGGTCACGAAAACACTATCTCTAGGAGATTGTACAGCTCAGCGAGCTGACCTACAAGCATTCGTAATGGCACTTGAAAATACGGATCGCGAATTCCCCACACTCATAGGGTGCGAATCTTTTTACTGCGTTCAATCATATAATAAATATTTACAGAATTGGCTTCAAAATGGTTTCAAAGATGCAAAAGGTGGCACAATCAAGTGCAAAACGCTTTGGGAACAAGTAGTTCAGTTGCAAAACGGAATGCAAAACACTCACGTCATACACATGTTGAGTCATCAATGTGATGGCGTTCACGTTGAAGGGAATTCGTTGGCTGATAAAGCCGCAAAGGGGGCTGTGTAAACGGCTTCCGTAGCTGCAATCACTCGTTCAAAAATGAAAATAGACAGTGAACTAATACTGGCTGTCAATGCTTCAAGCAAAGGCAGCGGTGCAGCTTTACCTAAATTGTTTCCACTCAAATACTCATATATAATTGATGCGAACAATGTTCCGTTTGCCCGAATCCCTGGAGTGGGGGATAGGGTAATACCAAACATGGAACACAGATTGGGACTAATCCTAGCAGCACATGAAGGGCTCGCCTCTGCTCATGCAGGTGTTTCCTCCACAGTGTTGTTACTAAAACAGAGATACTGCTGGCCCGGCATTAGGAAACAAACCAGAAACTATGTCCTGGACTGTGAAATATGCCAAAAGATTAAAGTCTCTACTGTGAAACGTCCTGCACAGACGCCCCTGTTAATTTCAGATAAACCATTAGCTTGTGTTTACCTGGACCACTGCAGGTTCTTACAAAGTGATGGTAACTATAAATATATCATGGTTACTCAAACGGTTATCTATTGTTTCCACGATTGTGAGATTGTTCTGACTCTAAGGGAAACAAAGTTATCATGTTTATGCAGTTGTCAGAAAATAATCCCTTCTTGTTCATTCGAGAAGTTTCTAGTGACCTCTGAGTTAGCAGGCACACACAAGTAATAAAGTTTAATGTACTCGATAGAGACATACTGACCTCAATCCTATGTCAAAACTATAGTGTATATTATTCCAATGCGCAGAGCCTATCAGGGATATAGGAACTACACTACAGTAGCCCAGATACCCCGTCTGGCTTTATATCCTAGACCTCACGATCACACCCGTTTCACTGCCCAGTTATGAGTTTAGCACCGTAGCCGGTAGTTAACACCTCAATACACAGCAGGAAGGAGACGTATCTTCATAGGAAAAGACATGCGAACCAGTGTGATATTGTTTATAGTAGCGATTATTCTACGTAATAGATAGATGTCAATTCAGAGAAATTTCTGCAATTCCCAATGTTTAACAACGCACGAAATGAAGTCAATCTAAATGTTCTTCCATGCAATGCGTTTCTCTTATGAAAATATTAATAAAAATATTTGACAAAAAAAAAAAGAGGGAGGCTCCACCCCATCTGTTACTCTTTTGTCCATCCTACTGAGGCACACGTGTAAAATGGTTGCTACCCATTTGCAGGGAATTAATCACTTAAAGGAAAGAGGAGGCCCTTAGAATTCTACAAGCCGAAAGGACCCCACTTTCAGTATTTGTACTGTCTAGATTCTAGTTTAATGCATGCTTGATAAGAAACAGGGGAAATGCTGCTTCAAATTAAATTGGTACTTTTTTTGGTATTGTACAAATCTAGAATTTATCAATTGCACTAACATGTATTTTTATCCAGGATGTATTATGTATGTGTGGGACAATGCTTGAATTCAAATTTGTATTTTTATGACATGGTGGTTGGTTTTATCCTTTTTTAACTTGCCGATGCGGATTTTAACTTTCTGCTGCTATTGTATTTGTATATTTAATGTGTAGTTCTTTCATGGCATATTGCCAAAATAAAGATAAATAGAAAGTAAACTTCACGGAAAAGCGTCTGCTCTAAATTGTAGACGAAGTTTGACTTATTATTCGTTCATCAGGAGAGCCTAAATTCCAAAGTAACAAATAATATCCTATATATTTCTTAAACGTCTGTCATAGGGGAGAAGCCAGAATAGGGTTAGCCACACTCTTCATACTGAGGCCAATTAACTAAACAACATTTTCACCTGAATCTATTTATTAAATGCCTTCTCGGCATCCAAGATGCAATAGCTATTGTTTCTTTTTGTATTTAGCTAAATAGAGAAATAATGCTAGTTTCCTAAACCCACTTGTATTCTGAATAGCAACTAACGTCGTGTTCTGGGTTTCTGATTGTAGCTGGTAAATAAGGGCATTGATTAGCTTGAACATATGAGTAAATCTTACTATCTGAATTTAAAAGAGAATCTGGAAGAACAGGTACTTTTGTATTTTTAGATATGCAGAGATGTTGGCTTGATTTCAAGACATTGGTGTGGTACCATAGCAAGTGAGGGTTGAAGTAGCAAGTTTATCGTTGAGTATAGTTTTGTACAACTTGGATGTCAGAACATCCCAGCCAGGCTGGTTATTGTTAGGGTGGGGCGCAACTAATGAAGTTACCTCATTCACAGTAATAGATGTAATTTATCAGTTTAGTCAGATTCAATGGTTACCACACGATGATTAGAAACACGTAAAGGCTGGATTCAACCTGTAAGTATGGGAGGCTAATGCCTCATCATGCACAAAGTAGTAGAGCTTCCAGCTGGTGGAACGGTAAGCAGGGGGCTCAGGCACAAAGGAAAGGGGATGGGGCTCAGATGCATGCTAGTGAGATGTAGGAACGATTTGAAGGGGGCATACTGGGAAAATGAAAATAATAAAATTGGGGATTTAACATGAATATTTTACATATAGTATTCAATACAAGACATCCGGAACATAGGAACGGTTCAGTCCAAAGATTGTACATGAACTACACCCAGCACAAGAAATACAAAACCAGGTAGTCATTCGAAAGAGAGGCATAAGTTTGTACGTCAAAAAAGCAATGTATAGCATGACCAAAATAATTGGTGCACTGCACCACCTTGCATATGTAAAAGATATCTGTGGATTCTTTACGCTGCCATTTATGCTGCACATCATGCAGAATTTGGCATTTGCCCCCGGGAACCCACTATGAAATGAGCTATGTCTAAAAAGGTGTTAAGCAATTAAGCAAAGTTTTGTGTGGTTAACATGAGTGCAGGAAGGAAGACATCATTCTTGATACACTATTTAAGAGATGAGGGCTAAAATAGTTTAGGGCCAGCATGAAAGGAACAAGCATAGAGCCCAAAGAATCTAGGAAAATTAAGGCCCGGTAAGGAAATATATAAATATCAGAGGGGAATCATTTAGACATGGAGCTAGCATTAAACTGTGTCCTGCAATTCAATTAGCATGCAAGAGATGGGAATGGGTCATTTGTTGCAGGAGTTGCAGGGGTGTCAAAGAAATAAGAAGCTGAGAGAAGTTAATAGAGTAATGTAATGAGTAGGTACTGCAAGAATTAGAAAACCCCAAGTACAAGGTTTTAATTTAAAAAACATGTATTGACATGTTACTTGTTCTTTCTCTATATTGAAAATAGTTTTACATCAAAATCAATAAAATGTATTCAAAGATAACATTATACTAAAACTTGACATAAGATCTGTTGGATATGGAGGAGAATCAATCAAAATGAAATGGATTTTAAAGAGTGTATTGAATTCAAGGGAAGTAATATGGAGGGCAAACCAGATGCATTCGCCAAAGGTGAACAATATTTTAGGCTGGCTGCACCTAAAGTTGTTGGAGGTACAATTTGCTACTCCCCCAGTGCAAGCCAATACAGCTGGAGTAGACATTGTAGATTGTAAGAGTATCCTGAAGTGTTCAATTGGAAGCTGGTGTGTTTGAAAGATCATGTTCATAGAATTACGTTAAGAACAGGTCCAATGCAGCTGGTTAGTAAAGTAGCAACCCCTAAGCACGAGGGATACAGTAAAAAAGGATTTAAGTAGTCTGTATTAAAATGATGAGATTCGGGTGACAGAGGCCACGAAGTAAGGGGGCTCCAGTGCTTACAGAAACAAAACTGGGGGTGATATGAGTGTGCATACACCTGAGAGTACCTAATAAAAGCACTGTGGTAGACCCTTTTATTATACCTACAACAAAAGATATGGCATCTTTACAACGCAATGTGAATATTTTTTCAAAAACAGATCTTGCATCAACCTGCCATAAGGTTCGCCTGCATGAGACAGCTGACTTTATAACACAATTGAGAGCTTCCTGGTCAATCAGAATACCCTTTGGCCTAATAGCTGCAGCGGCAGCCTTTCACACAGCCAGGGAAAATATTCTGGGGAACATAAAAAAAGAGTTGCAGGTTTTTTTTCAAGATGACGTACTTGGAGAAGAGGAGTGACAGGAAATGATCTGTATTGATGGGTTACTGTTGAGAGGAAATAGATTCATATGTCTGTATAATTTCGAAGTTATCAAACTTTGCTGAAATGGGACATTTCGGCATAGCTAAGCCCAGGAAGAGGCTAGATCGCTTGTGTGCTTAACTGCCAAGACAGAGACAAGATCCTTCCTGCAGCACAAAATTATCTACACAGTCAATCCACTTGGACAATGATATTCCCCAATTATTCACTCACAGTTCAGCAATGGAAGATGTAATTCGATGAAGTTTAGCTAAAGCTCTGGGCAATGAACCATCATACTATGTCGAAATTCTCGGTTAAGTTTAAAGTGGTGTTCAACGGTCGCTCTGTTTTTATACCAAGAGTCTGCCTGGGAATGGGTGGCTGAGTAAAGGGGACCAGTGACACACAACGAGAAAGATATAGCCCTGATAAAAAGGTCACTTCAGCTTAGTCGGAGGTTCAAATCTAAGGTCCCTTTGCAGCCGCAGTACGCACCGGTCTCCTTAGACTTGTTGGACCTGAAGCGTCCTCGGGGGGAGGTGGCGGAGCCCTTGGGTGATGGTGGTGGTGGTGGGGGGAGGGGGGGGGGGGGGGCACACTGTCTGGACGGGAGTCACTTCTCAGGATACCAATGGGCTGCTTTTTATTTTGAGCCTTAACCATAGTCCTTTAAGGTAATTTGGCAACTAATCCTCACCTAGAAGGAGGTCCACCTCTAATACTTGCCACTTGTAACAGTTCTGTTTGACTGGTGTGGGTGTTGCCCAGCAACAGATGCTTCTGTGATCGAAGGGGGGAGGTGGAGAGTTTTTGGGGGGCTGGACGGTTTGCTGTGTCATTGTTGTTCCAAAGTCCATGCATGCATCAGACAAATCAGATCCCTCACACCGAACGATTAACAAACTCTGGGTCCTATGCCAAGTCCCATTGCCTTATGGGCCGACTATCCGTGTGGACATGGACACCTTATCCCCTCCATACTCTCTTCACGGCCCCCTTTTCTATTATATCCTGGAACACGAATGGGCTTGTAGACCGCATTAAACGGACTGTTGTTTTATGCTATGCTAAACGCATGCAACCATCACTCCTCAAGTTACAAGAGACCCACTTACTGGGCCCTTTGTGCTCCTTTATGCACCGCTTCAGATAAGATAGAGTCTTCCACTCTGGGTTCTCTCGGGGGTCAGCTACACTTTTCCACAAGAACTTCACCCTGGCAGTACCCCCCACCATCAGTGATGCACAGGCATATGTGTTGGGGTGGAGGGCCTTTTAGAAGGAAAACAATACAACTTTGAGTGTTTATGTGCCGCTTCAGGTGCCTGTCCTAGCTTTCGCAGAACTTGAATCCACTACCCTTACCTTCCTTCAAGGACCCACTAGAATTAAAGGTGACTTTACCGCTTCATCCAACCCATTTCAGGACCATCTACATTGGCACAGCAGTTCAAAACCAAGCAACACCTGGCATGGATGGACTCACTAGGCCTCTGCACACCTGGAGGAACTGGCATCCAAAAGCACGGGAATGCACACACACACTTCTGTGGCACACAAAACACTTCCTGAATTGATTGTATCCTACTGCCAGGATTCCGTAACTCTCTGGACACACAATGCAGACATAATTCCGCAGGTCATCTCGGATCACTCCCCCTCTATTCCCCACTATGGGTTGCTAGAGGCAATAAGGCAACCAATCTGTGTCCTTAATGGCTGGCATGGTTATGGGCGCTGGGAAAGGCCACTATGAGAGGTGTACCGAGGGGGTGTGTCCGGCGGCAGGCACATGACAAACTCCTCCATGTCCCTGTCCTTGAGGCCCGGTTCTGCGTCTAGAGCATCAGTACAGAGATGGTGAGATATAACACGTTTGCTGCCAACTGACGCTGGCCAGGATATCTCTGCGCCAGGCCATTCTTGACAAGGCCAGACAGTGTTAGAGAGCCTCGATACAGAGTCTAACAAAATTGGGACAAAAACAGAAATCTGCTGCACTGGCTTGCTCGCAGGGATCTGGCCTCCAGAACAGTCCAGGCGATCCGAGACTTGGCAGGTCAGATTACACACTAATCCACAGAAATGGCTGCAACCTTTGTCCATTACTACCATAATCTTTATACCCACCTCCCACGACAACACAGTGAGTGTTGTCATCTCTGCTAGCAGAGATCCCCCTGCCTAGGCTCTCCAGGGCATCCAGGACAGACCTGGACATGTCCCTCACTATCGAGCAAATCAAGGAAGTAACCCTGGGATGAACCAGAGATAAATGCTCAGTCCAGACGGATTCCCACTTCAGCACTATCGTAAATTCCGCAAGACTCTCTATCCACACGTTGGCTCTTTATCAGGAGGCATGCTCCACTGATGCCTTTCCAACACATAGGGAGACAATTGCAGTCATCCCGAAGACAACTGTTTCCAAGCTCCACTGTACAGCATAACACCCAATCTCCCTGATAGACGGTGGGAATGGAGGGCAGGGGTGACTATGACCTAATCACGTTATTCACGGACAATGTCTTTCTGTTCCGGGACAGGCTTCACCTTTTCTGAGCCTGTTGCGTCTGTCTCCTGACTAGCTACGAAGAGGCCTTTGGGTGAACAAGAGCACATCCTTTAAAGACCTTAGCTTTCAATACCTGAGCATTATTGTAGCCAGGGAACAGGACTGGACATGGAGCCTCAACCTCACCCCACCTCCTCACCAAAATGAAAAGGGACCTCCAGCGGTGGGAATCATTGCCACTAAATTTATTTGGTAGGGTAGCTCTCTTTAAAATGATGGTGCTCCCTCTTTTCCGCTAGGTTTTCCAAAACTTCCCATTGATGATACCCATAACACGGTTTAGTACACGGACTGCGGTGATCCACTTCTTCCTCTGTGCAGGTCGACAGCAACGGTGTGGAAAAATCCCAGCATTCGGAGTACGACAGTGGGATGGGCGTGGCTAACATGCAACTCTACAACCAGATGTAACAGCTCCTGTTTAATAATGATTGTCTACATGGGGGTTAGAACAATCCAGCATATCGGGCAGAGCGGTCTCTCTTGAGCATAGATAAAATAAGTGAATTGCTCTAAGGTGACCCCGTCCCCCGGGACCTCCGTGAGTTTACCAGAGTAGTCTTCCTGACAGGTGCCGCATTCACTGGGATGGACCGTATGCTTTCTCTGCCACAGGCATCCTTCCATTGACAGTTGTTCCTTGTCATGGCATGTGTCCCATCACGGCAGCTGCTTTAGGCATCTCATTCAAGGCCTGCACCTTATAAGCTACCTCAAAGCTCACAAACCATTTCAAAATATCCTGACCTTTTTCATAAACATGCATAAGCTGTTTTGGAACCTGTGCCACAACCTGGCCTGAATTGCATGTGGAGTCACTTCCCTTCAGATGGAGTTGTCATAGCTCCAGTCCTAGGTTTCTCCCTTTCACCAGCTGGAAATCTGTTTGTGGTGTTTCTACCTTTCATGATTTTTAAGGTGATCATCAAGACAAAAGGGAGCCTAGGAATAGTATATAATATTTATACACAGCTTTTCATGTGATGGTGCAGTTTTTCCCATCAGTGGATTTGGTTTCCCTATAGCTCAATTCAGTTGAAGATATTCTACACTAGTTATGGGCAACTCTGAATACACTTAACCACACTGAATATTTACAGTCAGCAATCATAATTCTTGTGCTCCGTTTTGTCCTGATGATGGATGACCTTATAAATCATGAAAGGTTGAAACGCCATTGACAGAATCCCGGCTGAGGAAAATACCCATTGTGCAATGGTATACATATGAATTTTTCGACCTATTCACCATCTTGCACAAAGAAAATTGGAGTATTATTGCTTTTCGCCGTTGTTTTGTTTTCTGTATATCACTTTGCACTGTTCACATATACTTCGTTCACACTGCACATTGAGCACTCTTTATTTTATGCTTCATGCTGCCATCAAACCAGGCTATATGCATATTTTTGTATGCATGAAAACATTAAATGTCTCTTCTTTGGATTGTTGCTGGCCATATTTCTTTTCTAATTATGTGCAATATAAAAACCTTATAAATTCAAGACACAAAGTTTTGCCTATAGAGTCTTTGAGCAGAATGGCCCCTTGTACCCAAGAAAAAGGCTTAAGGCCTACTGTCAGTTTAGATCCTTGAGGTCTATACTCAAAAGTTTCTGAAAACTTCTAGGGTTCTCAAGGCTGGAAGAGGGGGAAAGATTATTTGTGGTTCTAACTGCGAATCTCTGGAACTCTCTTCCGATTGCGCTTCTTTTCACCCCTCTGACTCAGCCTTTTGGAAAAGCTTGAAGACATTTATTTTCAACTCTTGGGTCTGTGTCTTGTGATCTGGACACCTTTCAGCTCCTTCTGTACCTTGCTGCTAGAGCCGGGATGCTTCCTCTGAAGCATCGGCGCCCTTTACAAATCCTATTTTAATACATTGTTCTGGAGTATTGTATGAATGTTGCAAACTATTTATTTAAAATGATGCCCCTCGGGACATTGTTATGAGATACCAATTGTTCTCCTGTCTCACTGGGCTTATGGGTGACCCCAAATGGTTAGCCAACAGGGTTCACAAGGGGCTACAGCATCCAGGTTCTAAGCCGAAGGGGCAGAGGAGCTCTGCACAGATTAGTTCAAAAACAAAGGGTAAGGGCCGGGAAAATTCCAATGGGACTCGAGGAGGGGCCATCGAAATATGAATGGTAATGTTGTGGCCGGGAAGAAGCATCATGAGAATGGAAGACAAGGACGTTCTTTAAAGTTCAAGGTGGTGATTTACTATAAGTGGCACTTGGTGGGACACTCAAGAGGAATTGTTAGGTGTTAGGTGAAAGATCCTGAAAAAAACAGCACCTGTGATAGAAAGCATGTTACATGTAGGTGAAGAAGCCCGAGAGGGCCTGGTTTCACTCAACATAGTAGCCCTTGGAAAAGGCACCCAGATGCTCAAAAGCACATTCATTCTACACAATGAGGTTTGTAAAGAATGTAAGTATAAATGGGAGTAACTCGCCAGCCCTCAGAGATACTGGAGCCTTCCACACTGTGGTTGAGAGGAAGTGCCTTAAGCCTAAGGTTATTATCTCTGTTACTAAGTATACAAGTCTGGTAGCTAGTGGAGAGGGCACTCAGTACCCGTCTGCCCGGTGTCAAAACCCAGTTAAGAATTCCACAGGTCAAGTGGAAGCTACTAGGCCAACTGTGGGGGTTGAGGCATTTTATTCCTGATGTCTCTGGACCCAACCTACTATGGTTCCTGAGCAACTGGCCAAGTACCCTTTAGGCACTTGACTCTCGGCTGAAGTGCAGGTCGACCAAGGCTTCTCCAGGGGGAGTTAGACAATGGGGGATGAACATAGGCTCACAACTCAAAATATGTTCAATAGCACAGTAAATGACTGTCCAGTCACATACTTGTTTTTATGAAAAAAGGAGTATTTATATAAGTAAAGTACGGCATTCACAAACAACAAACAAAGGCCTGAGGTCAGGGTTCTAGTGTTTCAATAGGCGGATTCCGGAGTCGCACTCCCCTCACGATAGGCGATATTCAGGTTAACCCCACTAGTATTTTGAGACTCAGGTGTCGCACTCCGACTCCAATTAATGTCAAAAGTTCCAGCACCACAGTGATCTATGGCAGGCAAGTACCCCGGGGCCTTCTAGTTCAACAATCAGTCTTACACCAGCAGCACCAGAAAAACAAGGGTCTCAGGAAGCGTTCTCCTTGCGGGTGCAGATTGCAGCAGCTATCTCCAGTAAGTATTGCACACGTGACCTTGCAGGGGGAGAGGTTGGCTGTCCTATTTCCTCACAGGTGATCCGGCAGAGACAAACTCCTGAGTGTCCCCAATACTCCTCTCTAATTGCGCTAAATTTCCTTGGATCTTGCCACATGTGGGGGTGGTAAATTCAATGCTCCTGGTTTATAGCCTCACGGTGGACCCTTCCTCTCAACAACTGTCTCCACCAGACCACAATCCTGGTCTTTCTCCTGGTGGCTCTACCTGGTATCGGGGTCACCGTCCTTACCCCACACACAGCATATGGCCAGATAGGCATGTAGCAATCTTCATTGCGCCCCACCCGGCACACTGGCTACAGCTCAAACAGCATTGTAGTAGAAAACACAACTTCCCCACCTGAAATACGCAGCCGCAATTTCCCTTTGCACACGGTCTACAAGCTGATCGGTGCAGAAGCAGTCTCCTCACAATTCACTTCAGAGATCCAATCACCAGGATTTCCCACTGGACCTTGCTCCCTCCAGTGCTCTCCTCTTCCTCACTGGTCTTGGGAATCAGGTTTACACTGACGCTCCAGGGTCCAGGGGCATGTGGACTTGGATTCCCTGGGTGATGTCCCCTCAACCAGCTGACAGTCTGGCAGGTCTTAGCCTCCAATCCTAGTCACAAGCAGAAGTTATGCAGAATTTCTCCTCCTCTCAAAGCCCGACTGGCTGGTTCACAGTTGACAATTTTGAGGGCCTCGAGCTCCCCGTCTGATAGTTTGTGTCCAGACATCAAATGTGATTTAGGATCGAGTCTTTAAAGCTTATGTTGAGGGTCTGCTTCCTTTTGAAGTGCCCTCTCCTCTGTCCTGCCCTTCTTCCAGAAAGCAGTCAGAGGAGTGACTCCAAATCTGATAGACCCACAACACAGGCCATGAGAGTGACTAAAGGTTCATACCTGGATGTCAGCCAAAGTGATATGTGTATCAAAAGATTACTCCAGGGCCTCAGCCCTACTTTTACAATTCTCTTATCAGCCCTATCTCCTTCCTGAGATGTACCCAGCCCCTTTCCAGTGACCTCTCTCTGAATACTACAGAGGCTGGCTCTCTTTTCCTCCCAATGTGTCTCTCTCAGGAATGCAGCAATCCATAAATCTGTCTGGGGATTCCTCTACCTCCTCATGCTCCTCCAGTCAGCCCTGGGTCCCCAAAATGGGTTCCAGAATCTTCCAAGAATTGTACCATTCACAGGCACACATGCACCTAGCACCTGTATATAACACACGCGCACTGCACAGCATTATATACTAACTTGATGTAAGCCAAGGATGAGTTAGGCACGCAGCAGAGGAACTTTACCATGAGTGAGCCTGTAGGTCTTAATCCAGGGATACAGGTAAAAAAGGAGTGTTCACTTCCACTGATCACTGCACAGTATGCTGGAAATCTCTTTTTTACTCTTGTCCTGTTCTTGTGGTTATCCTCTGTGGGCTACTTTCTGGTGTCCGGGGGCCAGCGGACTACATGGACTATAACCCCCTGCCCAGTGACGAAGAGAGAAGCATAGAAGTTGGGCCACCAACAGCGCTATATGGTGCATTAATCACTTCCACAGCCCAGAAAACATACCGGCTTTCTGGCATCCTGGGAACCCGAGACCTGCTAGGCCCATAATACCCTATCCAGTGAAGAGGGGCTGAGCAGAGGAGATGGGGCATCACTCACACAGTGCAGATTAAATCTGGGCAAAGACCGGGCCAAGACAGGCCTGTCTGAGCCCGTTCGAGACAGAAGGAGACTTGGCCTGGCCAGCCCTCCTTCATTTGTCTGTGGGGAAAATGGGTAAGTGGAGAGCAGCTGAAACATACAACAAAGAGCCACAAAACACAACCATTGATGGTTTTCTTGCTAGAGCTGTTGGTGTTAATCTGAAAGAGACAGAGCTTTCTGAAAGGCATCTATCCTTTATTAGTGACCGGTCTGACATGAGAGCACCCCTAGGTCCCTCTGACAAGGATTTTATCTGTGCTATAACCAAGCCCTTTAAATTAACCTCTGCCTGTATTGATATAGGGGCTAACTCGGGTACCCCTCCAACGGACCACCCCCAAGCGCAAGAAAAGATCTACAAAAGGGGTCAAACCCTCCCAGAAGTTCACCTGTGTGGAATCCAACGGCAAAAGAATTGCACATGCTATTGTGCCTGCTAAGAATTATGGACCTACTGTTTATAAAATGCAAAACTGTTTTGGATGATCATTTTGATTGTGTGTGTACACGGCTAGAGTCGACAGAAACTAAGTTGCCAAAACTCCCGTCTTTAAAAGGAGGCTTTAAAAGTACAGTGTCTAACCATGGCATTGCTCATCCTTCACCCTGCAATCCATAGCAGCAGGAGAGAGAGTGCATTATTAGGTGGTACCAACAGTGTAGTTAATATAGAGAAGTTGGCACTTGATAAGCAAGTAGCACTATGTAGGCCCAATGGTGCATGAAGGACATTTTGTGGGTTATCACAGAATAGGTTGGTTTTACCTCCGCTTCCATCCCAGTATTCCACCATAAATTCAAATCTGCAGTGTATTATACATTTACGACCATCTGCCTGTCTATTAGGAGTTGTTCTGGCTAACTTACCCAATTTGTAACCAACGCAAATGGATTCTGCGGCACAACTTTAAAATAAAGTTACAAACTGGCTAAATGGAAATTCAAGATTTAATTTTAATAATTACAATGACAGTCTAATGGTGTGTACAGTAGCCAGGATAGACCCCTTGGCAAAGTCAATATAGGGGCACTGTGTGATGGTTAATTTTAGATATCCCTTCTTGGCTGGGGAGGGGGTCCTGAAAGCTTCAGAATTATCCACTAGGCAAATTAAAGCTGTGCCGCTGGGCTCCTTTTTTGTATTTTTTAAGAGACATTTGACATCCAAAGTGCATCCATCTGTCCCAATTTTCAAGTCTAGCGCTATTTATCCATCTGCAGCCCAACCATCTATCAGTGCACAAACTACAACCTAAATAGATTTGAGCTACTAGTAGATTAAGTGGATAATGACTGACATTTTGAGCTTACAGCAAATCTGATAATGAAGCCTGTTGACCACGGTCATCTGTATTGGTCCAGAAGGAATAAACTAATTTGCTAACATTAAAATAGTCAGCTGGAACGTTTTGTGTCTTCAACTAAAGGATGAAACCTGCCTAGAGTTTACCAGAGTATTCGACAATATCTTGTTACAAGAAGCATGGGCTATCGAGGATATATTTAGCAATTGCATCCTCTTCTGACAGAGCCAAAGCATGACTGGACTGCAGGTTTATAACTACAATACCCTGCACTATAATGGAGCTGCCAGTTAACAACCCACTGATGCAAGCCTTTTGAATAGCCAGATAAATGTAACGTGGTTATAATACATTTTAATAAAAATGATTTTTTTCTGGTATTGATAGCCCATATTTTTGCAGCTTATTACATTTTATTGAGAAACTATCTAATTTAAATATTGATATATGGAAAGGATACCATCTCTTCATGCTGGGTGATTTTAATTCCAAGTTGGGAAATGTAACTCTCTGCTCTTATGTTATCCTTTTACCTGTTTTTTATTAAAAAGTTTGCCCTACTAATGGGAACTACTGAGGGAAATTATTAATTAACTATCTAGCACAATTAGATTAATGTAATGTCTATAAAAAGCTGGTGATGCATTGCTCTCTACGTTTGGGGGACATAGGCGAGCCTCAACCATAGATTATGTTTTGTCTCAATATCACTTAGTCACTGCATTTTAACACCATCTATCAACCCAAATGTTTATAGTGACAATAATCCTGACGGTGACCCCAACTACCTCAAATGACAGAACATTTGTGAGAACTGAGGATAGAGTCAAATTGAGAACTTAAAACAATGGCAGAAGGCTAGTAGGGAAGGGAGTTGATATGACCCAGTTGCTCCACAAGTTAATTAGGGACTGTGCTTAGCTGTTTATCATTAGACATCATCCCAGTGGATGCCAATGCCATTTTCAGCATGCTGGATGCAGCAATTCAGGACCTTCTCATGAGGTTTATCAAAACATCTAATTAGGAACGTAAGGTGGTTCGTTAAGACATGCAGGCCTACATATAGGGGACTTAATACTGCAAAAAAGGATCCCAAAGATAGACTTCTAATCACCCATTGCAGAATCGACTATACACAAGCATGTATACAACAGAAAGAAAGAGTTGCAGACAGAGTACTGGGAAGCCTTAGTAATTTGATGTCAGTCCAGAGATGTAAGTGCCTTCTGGAAAACAGCTAATTCAATCAAAACTTTAAGCATTCTAGCCACTAATCTCGCAGCAAACATTTCGCCTGGTGCATGGGTAGAGAACTTTAGAAAAATGAATGACGCCTTGGAAGGGAACATTGATGCGTGTTAGACAGCTACCCCTCTCTTTGCACTCAATTAAATGTATGCTCTCTTAAGTCACATCAGCTATTAAGAGGGGTCCCTCAAATAAAGTCCCGGGTCCTGATGGTGGTCCCTATGGAATTATACAGAGAGATTCAGCTATGGGCATCTCTCCTTACCAATCTATCTTGTAAAGCAGGATTACCCCAATCCTGGAGATCAGCCACAATTGTTTCTATTTTTAAAAGGGGCAACTGGGATGATCCAGGATGCTATCGCTCAATTTCATTATTGAATTTAATTATTAAAGTCATAGGGCGCGCTTCCATCGACAGAATAAAGACCTGGACTGCAGAATAAACCTTGGCAGACATTTAGTATAGGTTTAGGAAAGGCGTTAGCACTTTAGAACAATGCCTGAAGCACAAGTTACTACTTGTGTAACAATATATCTTTAAGAGACATTAGTTAGTGATAGATTCCTTACCTTAGAATATTCCCAGGCGTCAGACTGGATCTGGAAAGTTTTGCTTAGCAGTACCCCTGCGCGTCAGTAGGTGGTGTCCTGTGGCTCCGCGTCTGTCACTGGCATTGTCAGCACCGAGATGACATCACGGAGGGTACTTAGGCACCACCCATGCGCGCGGACATCAGTTCTGTACACTACTTTCCGCGCCAGAAACGCAGAGCCATGCAAGATACTGACCATTGGTGCATAAAACTAGGGCCCTAAAAGGGATGACCTTAACCCTAGTAATCAGTTCGCAGAACGGGGAGGATGGGAGGGGGGTTAAGGAATCTATCACTAACTAATGTCTCTTACAGATATATATCGTTACAAAAGTAGTAACTTGTGCACCTGAAAGAGACACGTTAATGATAGATTCCTTACCTTAGAATAGATACCCCAGCAATATTTATTTATTTATTTATAAAGTTTTACTGGTTTAACCCCTTTGGTCGAACCACGCTGGTGGGTCTGCAAACACGATTTCACCAGAAAGTCACGGAGCACAGAACGGCCAAAGAAGCCGTCTCTCCGGACCGGACTGTCAAGGCAGTAGTGTTTTGTAAACGTGTGCAGCGAGGCCCACGTGGCTGCCTGACAAATGTCCTGCAAGGGAACGCCGCGTCCCAAGGCAGTAGTGGCTGCAGTTGCCCTTGTCGAATGGGCACGCAGCCCCACAGGAGGCTCCTTCTTGGTCAAGGAGTAACATGCTTTGATGCACAGAACGACCCACTGGGAGATGGTCCATTTGTGCACAACCCGACCTTTTTTGCCGTCCAAGTAGCCAACAAAGAGCTGATCATCCACCCGGAACTGCTGTGTACGCTGCAGATAAAACGCGAGCGCACGTTTTGGGTCCAGACGGTGGAGCCTCTCCTCCTCCCTGGAAGGATGTGGAGGCGGAAAGAAGGTAGGCAAAGTGATGGTCTGCCCGATGTGGAAGGGAGTGACAACCTTTGGCAGGAAAGAATGACGGGTCCTTAGAACCACCTTGTCCGGATGAATTGAAAGGAAAGGAGGTTTGGAAGAAAGAGCCTGGAGCTCACTCACGCTTCTAGCAGAGGTGATAGCCACCAGGAAAGCCGTCTTTTAAGTGAGAAGACGTAAAGGACAGTTCTGAAGGTGCTCAAAGGGGGCGCACATCAAATAAGTCAAGACAAGATTCAAGTTCCACTGAGGCATTATAAAAGGCACGGGAGGAAACATGTGTGTAGTGCCTTTGAGGAAACAGTTAACAACCAGGGACTTAAAAAGAGAAGTCTGATAAGGAAGCCATAGAAAGGCAGAGTTGGCAGAAAGATAACCTTTGAGGGTGCCCAGAGCAGAGCCCTGCTGGGCCAAGGACAAAAGAAACAGAAGAACCTCAGAAAGAGGGGCAGAAAGGGGATCCACTGCCTTTACTGGGCACCATGCCACAAATTTATTCCACCAGCAGGCGTATACTGTTTTAGTGGATGGACGCCTGGCTGCCAGAATGACGTCACAGACCTCGGGAGGAAGGTCAAAAGCTGTCAACTGTCACCGCTCAATCTCCACGCACGGAGGTGGAGGCTGGACAGGTTCAGGTTGAGGGTTGTCCCCTGATGCTGTGACAGAAGATCCGATGAGGCAGACGGATCGTGGGATCGATGCTCATATTGAGTAGCTCTGGATACCATACTCCTAGAGCCCATTCCGGAGCCACAAGAATGACTTGGGTCTGGTCGCGCCTGATCTGCTTCAGCACTCTGGGCAGAAGTGGTACAGGCGGAAAGGCGTACAACAGACCGCCGCTCCACTCGAGACGAAAAGCGTCTCCGAGCGAGTGTCGCCTTGGAAATTCCAACGCGCAGAACTGATGACATTGCGCGTTCTCGTCGGTGGTGAATAGATCTAACCAGGGCTCATCCCACTGCAGAAAAAGACCTTGCACCACGTCAGAGTTCAGACGCAATTCATGATCCATCATGCACCAACGGCTGAGTTTGTCCGCCCTGGTGTTCAGAGAACCTGCCAGGTGTTGAACCACCAAGGTAATGCCTGGATGTTCCAGCCATGTCCAGAGGCGCAGAGCCTCCTGACATAGGGTCCAGGACCCCACTCCGCCCTGCTTGTTGCAATACCACATGGCGGTGGTGTTGTCCGTCAACACCTGCACTACACATCCCCGGACAAAGGGAAGGCATGCCTTCAGTGCAAGTCGGATCGCCCGCAGCTCCAGTAGGTTGATATGGAGCCGGGACTCCGCCGGAGACCAGAGGCCTCTGATCTCCGCCTCTCCAAAGTGGCCTCCCCATCCCAGGAGGGACGCATCCATCACCACTGTGTGCTCCGGTTGGGGAAGGGAGAGGGATCTGCCATCGACCCAATCGCGATTCGTGAGCCACCCCTGCAATTGTCGTGCAGTGCTCTCCGAGATCTGAACGTGGTCGGACAGGTAGCCCTGATGTTGCACCCACTGGAACTTCAGGTCCCACTGCAGAGCCTGCATATGCCATCTGGCATGGGTCACCAGAAGATGCAGGAGGCCATCCGGCCCAGAAGCTGGAGGGTCATCCTGACCGAAACCCAGGATGGTGGCTGAAAGATAGGAATCATAGCCTGAATATCTCAGACTCGTTGCTCGGGAGGATAAACCCGAAACAACGCCGAATCCAGAACCACTCCGATGAAGGGGAGCTTCTGAGAGGGACTCAGGTGCGACTTCGGCACATTAATGGAGAACCCCAGCAAGCGCAGGAGGTCGGCCGTAGTCTGGAGGTGGTTGACGACTGCCTGGGGCGAGCCCGCCTTCAACAACCAGTCATCGAGGTTGGGGAAGACTGACACCCCGACCTGCACAGATGAGCTGCGACCACCGCCATCACCTTTGTTAACACCCGAGGGGCGCTGGTAAGGTCGAAGGGGAGCACGGCAAACTGAAAATGCTCCTGGACCACCATAAACCGCAGGTAACGCCGGTGGGCCGGCAGGACGAGGATGTGAAAATAAGCGTCCTGCAAGTCCAACACTACCATCCAGTCTCCAGGGTCGAGGGCGGCCAGGACCTGAACCAGAGTATTTTGAATTTCTCCTTCCGGAGGAAGCGGTTGACGTCCCGGCGGTCCAAGAAGAGGCGCAAACCCCCTTGTCCTTCTTGGGGACCGGAAAGTAGTGGGAGTAACAGCCTCTCCCTACTTCCTGCACAGGAACGAGCTCAACGGCACCCTTGGCCAAGAGGGCCATGACCGCCTGTCGGAGAAAACTAAATGATCCCCTGACATGCGGTGGCACCGAGGCGGCATGGCTGGCGGCGAAGATTGAAAGGGGAGGAAATAACCCTTGCAGACGATCTGCAGCACCCATCTGTCCGATGTGATTTTGCGCCAGTGGTGGAGGTGGTTGCGGACCCTGCCATCCACCGGTGTGGGGTGCTCCCTGAAACTCGGATTAGGAAGGCTTGGAGGTGGAAACAGCGAGGTAGAGGTGGACTGACCCGCTCGCTGGTTTCCAAACCCGCCCCTGCGGAAGCCACGGCCGCGCTGAGGCTGCTTCTGCACAGGTTTGTTGGAGAAGCGTGCCTGGGTGCCTCTGCCGTGGCCACGAAAGGAACGAAACCCAGGAGTGGCAGGGTTCTTTGTATAAAGACCCAAGGACTTGGCAGTGTCCTGTGGGTCCTTAAAGCACTCCAGTGCACGGTCAGCCTTATCGCCAAAGAGGAAAGAGAGCCATAAAGGGCATGTCCATGAGCGAGCCCTGGACATCGGGCGAGAACCTAGTCGAACGCAACCAGGCGTGGTGCCGCAATGCCACAGTTGTGGAAATTGTCCTGCCCAAGTAATCAGCGGTGTCCAAACCACACCTGATGGCAAACTTAGCCGCATCCTTACCAGCAATCTCATGGGAAAGGACAGCCTGGACCTCCTCAGAACACTGAGGCGAGACCTGAGCAACGGAATCCCACATTGCGTGGGAGTAACGGCCCAACAAGCAGGCGGTATTAACCGACCGCAGCCCTAAGCTGGCCGAAGAGAACAACCTCTTACCAAATGTTTCCGGCCTTGTAGAGTCCTTATCCGGCGGAGCCATGGGAAAGGCACTCTGCGACATCGAGGCCTGAATGACCAGGCTCTCATGTGTAGGGTGAGAGGTCAGGAAGGCGGGATCACCAGGCGCTTTTTATCCACCAGCGCCCCCGTGGCCGGCCGCAACCAAGTGCCCAAGAGGACTTCGGTAAGGGCCTCATTGAAAGGGGGCAGCGGCTCAGACGATGCAGATGCCGCCTGGAGAACCTCTGTAAGGAGGTTGCTTTTGAGGGCCACTGTAGGGAGGTCGAGATTGAGAGCCTCCGCAGCCCGACAGAGCACCATGGTGTAGGAAGCACCCTCCTTCATAGTAGGCGGAGGAGAGGCAAACCCCGGGTCAGAAGAAACATCGAGTTGGCCCGAGTCTTCCAGTTCGTCCACCCAATCTTGCGTGGGAGTAACATTGCCAGGCAAGAGGGTCCTCGGTCCCGTCTCAGACGTCGTCCGCCTCTGGCGTAGTGGGAGCCGTGAATGTTAAAAGGTGCAGTCAATTTTTAAGCTGTGTACTGTGCAATGGGGGGAAAGGAAGCACACACTACAGCTGTACACTGCGTAGAGATGTGAAAGGTAGCACGCACCACAGCTAAGCAGAGGCATTATTTAGCAGCCGCTGCCAGCAAGCACACACAAAAAGCAAGTGCTAATAATGAAGTGCCCATGTGGGCACCGGCAGACACCGGCTCAAATTAAGCCCCCAGCAAGGGCCTGTGTTACACCCCTGGATCGAGCGAGCACCAAAAGCAATATGGGGAAAGGAAACACCACCACAGCTGTGCACTATGCAGAGATGTCAAAGGTAGCACGTACCACAGCTGCGCAGAGGTGTGAAAGGAAGCGCGCACCACGGTGATGAAAAAACGCTTTTGTTAAAAGGTGCGGTCAGTTTTTTAGGATGGTACCGAAAAAGAGGCGACTAGAGGCCAACTACAGAGTACAGCAAATGTCTTGACAATAACATACTAATACAAAGATAACAGTGCAGGAAGAGAGTGCTGACATAGATGAAATGGGAGTGCTGGAAAAAAAAGCGTGCACTCTTGTGGTGGTGGGGTCTGTCCCTTGGCCAGGGTGGAGGGGACGTGCCTTGTAAGGAAAGCTGCGAGGTCTTGAAATGAAACATGATCCACAACAGATGGCACGCTGCTCGCTTTCGACAGCTAAGCTCTGTGGGAGTAAACATTTTTAGAAACGGTGGGACATGCCCTGCCTTTGGCCAATTGCTTGCTTTCATTTTCATCCTACCTGAGCAGACAGAAACACGCTGTCCTGCTACTTGGAAGGATTGCCACAGGCTGCAGTTGATTCATTCTCAATAAGAGACACCAAAGTGAGAATATTCTCACCCTCCATATGAAAAACGTATGGCCTCGTCGTGATTGACGCCAGAAGGAAGTAGCCTGCTTCCATGCATGCGCTCAGAATCGGAACTCGACCCGTCTTGACAGCGCTTTGATCGTGCCATCTTCCACACACGTGGTTCCTTACATTGTGTGCATTCACGTAATAGCCTGCTCACCACCTACCTCACACTTGGGCTCCCGTCTGAGACCTATGTGAGTATCCCTTTCTTATCCTTGGCACGATGCCACACCCTCCACATGAGCCGGTCCATTACACTTCGGGTGTCCCTGTGATCATAGGTCCTGAAGAGACCCTACACTGCACACAGGGTCGAAACGCCGTCGACAAGGTGCATGAACGAACCATTGTTCACCAGCACTGATCTCTGTATCTAGTGCTATATACTGTACATAGATATGTAAATGGTCATTTATATGAAGCATTGGAAACCGTGTATATATCTCACATATATGTCACTAATTTAATAGGTTCCGTTTTTCAATGGGACACCTTTCACTCAACTATATGTTCAAATGTATTACTTTGTAACAGTATTTCATTTCAAGGATTATATCAATATTTTTGATTCAAAAACAAATCAGAGGTATATTTGCTTCCTTCTCTCTCCAATATCACTATAACCCAATATATTGACATTGTGCTCATGTACATTGAGATTACTTCATTAAATGTCCACAGGAGCCTCTGTCTTTTGCTAATACGTTCATTTTTGAAAGCCACACGCAAAGGCCAATAGCATGTGTGGAAAATCCTATACCACACGCACAAGTTTGCAGAAAGTCTGAAGTGATTCCCAGAGGCCTTCTCCTATAGCAGCGCATGCACGCTGCGCTAGGCTCGACCTAAACAGGAAACAACACTGTAACAGGTTAAGGGATCAGGCAGCACACGTAAAAAATAAAGGGCCGGGCGACATTGCCTAAAATTATGCTCACGTAAAAGTGGGATTAAGAACCTTCTCCATTGATTACAATATAATTTGCAGAAAAAGAAAACATGCAAATCAGTCTGTCGTGAGGAATCATCACATGGGCAACAAGGAAGATAATTTGTGGAGAAAATACCAGCAGGGTGGTCCAACATGCAAGAAATATAATTAAGACGAAACCTTAACAAGATAAATCTGTGCCGTGGTGTTGTTACAAATTCCAAATAGGAGGGTATCCCCTCAACCTGCAAAGGGCCTTCAAAATATTCCCGGACGGTCGATTTATTACGGTATACTTCTCTTCTTCTCTCATAGGCAGCGATTATAAAACGGGTCTTTAAAGCTTTTTTCTAGACGGAACCACATTTTTATGGGAAAGCAAATAAACTCCCTAAGTCTAGGGTATGTAAGGTGTCTTTCACATACATTAACCATTGGATGTTCTCTTTATGTTCAAGGGACAAGAAATCCTGTATTATTTGTTGGGTAAGTGACACAGTGTCTCTGCACCATATTGAGTGCCATAGAAGAATCGGTGCAACGTTTATCAGATCCGTAATATAGGGGATACTTGGCTCTTCATGTAATTTAAAGTTGGAACGGCTAATAGGGAGGCACATCATCGATTTCGAGAACAAATCCTCTTTTATTTGTATCCCCTTTGCATTAACATGGGCCCATACTCCTGCACCGTACGCAGCTGCTGCACAGAATTTTCCCCCATAAACCTTTCTTAAAATATCAGGGTTTCTTGTTCCCAGCTTTTTTGAGAATGAACGTATAGCGTTTGTACTTTTTTTCAAGCATGGTCCCACGATTCTCTACCATATTCCTCCATAATGCCCAATATTCATAAGTTAACCCTAGATTTGGAAATGACTCTGCCTGTACCACTTTACGACTTGAGATAAACAAGCATTTGCAATGCAATAGGTCTCGCATTTGCGAGAGTTTAGGATATTGGCATTGTAAATGACAATGCCTTTTATTTATGTTTTAAAAACCAATACATAAATAAAAGGCACTGGCATTTAAAATGCCAATAGCTCAAACTCTCACAACTGCGAGACCTATTGCATTGCAAATGCTTGTTTTTACTTTTGAGTTTGTTCGCATTTCACTTTTATAGTTATTTTTTATTTTTACAAATTATTGTAGAATTATTTTAATGTTCCTCTAGTCTATCTCGAACACGCAACATCGAGAGGTAAGGCGGCGGTGAGGGCAGGAAAGCGAGGGAGTGAGTGGAAGGGGACTGTTTAGGGTAGGAGAGCAATAGAGACGAGAGTTAGTTGATCAATGAGAGCGGTGTGGGAGAGAGAGGTGAAGAGACAGTGTGGGTGACAACGGAAGGGACAACGAGTAATAGACGGAGAGGCACAGAAAGGACCCAGGAGAGGAAGCGAGGGTCACAGGAAAAAGAAAGATAATTGTGGTGTGTGTGCGAAAGAGAGTTGAGAGCGAAGATGCGGGAAGAGGAGAGGGGAACACACAGACGTCGAGAGAATGAGGGGTGACAAAGAAAGAGTGCGTGAGGGACAGTAAGAGGAAATGTGAGGATGAGAGAGAGTCTAGAGAAAGAGGAGGGGGGAGGAGAAACATGAGAGACGGCCTGCGGCCGTCAAAGTAAAAGTACGGCCGGCGGAGGGCATTGCTGTGGGGAGGGGGGAGGAGAAATGCGACACGGCGGGCAGCGGAGGGGGCGGAGCGGGAAGAGCGGCATGAGGGTGTGAAGCAGCAGGGGCCTTTGAAGTGAAGCTAAGCTTCACTTCAAAGGTGTGGGAGGAGTGCTGCTGGTGATTGACTGGCGATTTGATGATGTGCATGCGCATTTTAGGTCAATGCGCTTGCGCATTGACCTAAAAGCGCACGGGGACAGCATCAAATCGCCAGTGGAATCGCCAGTTAGGTAAACTCTCGATAAGCCCCTATATATCTGGCTCCCGCTCAATGCGCATGCGCATTGAGATAGGTCGCTCGACCTAAAAAGGGCGGTGGCTTACTTAACTTTTGACCTGCGATGAAAATAAATGACTTCATTTGAATGGAGATCCAAACCTTTCATAAAATCTACATAGGTGTTTAATAATTTCTGAAGGGACCTTCCTGTTCGCGCAATTAAAACTGCATCGTCTGCATAGAATAGAATTGGGATGCGCAACTTCTTTATTCTGGGCACATCTATGGATGATTCTAGCAATTTAGACTCCACCCCATTTGTATACAAAAGGAACACAAAAGGGGCGAGGACGCACCCTCAACAAACTCCTCTAGTAACTGGAAACCATCTGGTGCACTCTCCCTGTAACCCGTACCTTACAGATGCTTTGGCTCTCGTATACAATTGTCTTATGAAGGTAATCACTGCCTGGTCTACCCCCATTTCCCTCATAATCCTCCATAACTGTGGGTGAGATACGCAATCAAAAGCTGCACTAAGGTCCATGGCCAGATATAAATTACCATGCTTAGCATGGGTGTACTTTGCTATAAGCAAGCTCAAATTCAGACATTGATCTTGCATACCTCTACTTTTTCTGAAACCGTACTGTGCCGGGATCAAGATGTTATTTGTCAGTGCCCATGTCTCCAATCTATTTAATAGCACTCTGCCCATAAGTTTTGCCATGCTATCAAGGAGAGAAATTGGTCTATAGTTTCTAGAGTCTTGCTTATCTCCATTTTAAAAATTGCTACTAAAATGGCTTTATGCCAGGAGGCAAGAGGTCCCTCTTTTGCTAAAGCATTAAAAGTGTTAGTAAGCAAGGGGCCTCAAAGGTCAGGGCAGTCTGTAAGGAAATCCATCGGGGCACCATCTACACCAAGTGCCTTATTAATGGTACATTGTGCCAGTGCTACACGGATCTCCACATTATCAAAATTAAGAGTGATACTA
Organism: Lissotriton helveticus; assembly: GCF_964261635.1. Taxonomy (NCBI): domain Eukaryota; kingdom Metazoa; phylum Chordata; class Amphibia; order Caudata; family Salamandridae; genus Lissotriton; species Lissotriton helveticus. The sequence goes on along the minus strand of NC_136073.1, from coordinate 646,307,995 downwards.
GAAGGTGAAACACGCTCTTCTTCCATTAACCCGGGACTTACTCGTGGAGCGTTAAACATTTTGCTAAAATGCGCCACCCATGAGTCCTCATCCACGTGCGTGTCCAAGTTAGTATCTGAGTTTGCTTTTAAAAATGGAGCATTGGTCGTGGACCAAAAATTCCTTGCATTATTTGTGATAGATGCTACAAGTAATTTTTCCCAGGCTTTTTCTTTTGGTGTCTTTAGTCTTCTTCCGCGCCGTAGCGTAAATTAAGCGGGCTTGTTTCACAAGTAGGGTTTTTTTTTGGTACAGATTTAAGTGATCGGTGTAGGTCAGAAAGTGCTTTAGTGCAATCATGATCGAACCATTTCGGTCCCTTAGATTTATGTGTTACACAACTCTTAAAGAAATTATTTTTCACCTCCCGCAAAATGGTTTTGAAGGCCTCATTAGTAGACTCTGAGTCCTGATTTGGGTCAAGACATACCCCTATTTCATTGTTTCTATTTGTAACTACCTGAGGACTAAGAACACTCTTATCAATGACCCCCACTTAAGTGTTATCTCATTATTTCTTGCTAAGGTGGGTTTTATATGTGGAAAGGTAAGGCCATAAATACCTGGCCAGTTCATTTGCCAGGTTAAAGCTGCATGGTCGCTAAAACCCAAAAATTCAGCTTTCCTATTGTTAAAAGTTCCTCCCAGTTTAGCTGAAACAATTAAAAAATCTATTGAGGAACTATGTGAGGAGGAGCAAAAAGTTTCTAGCTGGAGACCGGTGGATTCCGATCGAGGGTTCATGACCTCCAAATCTTTTATAAAAATACGTTTGTTCAGGGCATTCCCATAGGGATTATGAGTGTAGTGAATATTTGGGCCTCCGTCCTCATCTAGGAAACCACAGATTGGGGTTAATGCAAAGGGACAGGATGTACATTAAAATCTCCTATCCAGAGCACCATCGGATCTTTCTTACTTAAGCCAATTATCCTATTCATGTTTTCCTCCACTATTGCAACACCTTTGTACATTTCATTCCCCAAAAAATTATTATAAAAATTGATCAATAACATAGAGATGCCTTCGGGACCTTTAAGAAGTAACATATTAAAATACTGACATTCATTATAAAAGGATAAAACTTCAAATCTCAGGTTGTTCTTTAAAAACGTCGCAAACCCACCCTTCTTACTGAAATAACAATCCTAAGTACAATTTGCACGGAGGCACTTTTACCGACCAGGACACCAGCGGCTTTCTCTCCTTCAACGCCCACATCTCGCCGCACCCGCTCCGCGGGTGCCGCATCGCCTTGTGAGGCGTAGGGGCAATTTCAGAGGAACTGCAGCTGTAGGGTGGTACCGGGCGTGAGGTGCAAGCGGGGCTGCGAGCGTGCAGGGACTCCAGGAACCAGGAGTCCCTGCGAGACCGATCTCCACCTTCCGGTCCACTCTCCCTGCTGGCCCGCCCCCCGCCCTACTGACTGAGGATTTAAAAACGCTCCACGCCACCTTCTCTGTGGGACAAGTACAATTTGCACGGAGGCACTTTTACCGACCAGGACACCAGCGGCTTTCTCTCCTTCAACGCCAACATCTCGCCGCACCCGCTCCGCGGGTGCCGCATCGCCTTGTGAGGCGTAGGGGCAATTTCAGAGGAACTGCAGCTGTAGGGTGGTACCGGGCGTGAGGTGCAAGCGGGGCTGCGAGCGTGCAGGGACTCCAGGAACCAGGAGTCCCTGCGAGACCGATCTCCACCTTCCGGTCCGCTCTCCCTGCTGGCCCGCCCCCCGCCCTACTGACTGAGGATTTAAAAACGCTCCACGCCACCTTCTCTGTGGGACAAGTACAATTTGCACGGAGGCACTTTTACCGACCAGGACACCAGCGGCTTTCTCTCCTTCAACGCCCACATCTCGCCGCACCCGCTCCGCGGGTGCCGCATCGCCTTGTGAGGCGTAGGGGCAATTTCAGAGGAACTGCAGCTGTAGGGTGGTACCAGGCGTGAGGTGCAAGCGCGGCTGCGAGCGTGCAGGGACTCCAGGAACCAGGAGTCCCTGCGAGACTGATCTCCACCTTCCGGTCCGCTCTCCCTGCTGGCCCGCCCCCCGCCCTACTGACTGAGGATTTAAAAAAGCTCCACGCCACCTTCTCTGTGGGACAAGTACAATTTGCACGGAGGCACTTTTACCGACCAGGACACCAGCGGCTTTCTCTCCTTCAACGCCCACATCTCGCCGCACCCCCTCTGCGGGTGCCGCATCGCCTTGTGAGGCGTAGGGGCAATTTCAGAGGAACTGCAGCTGTAGGGTGGTACCGGGCGTGAGGTGCAAGCGGGGCTGCGAGCGTGCAGGGACTCCAGGAACCAGGAGTCCCTGCGAGACCGATCTCCACCTTCCGGTCCGCTCTCCCTGCTGGCCCGCCCCCGCCCTACTGACTGAGGATTTAAAAACGCTCCACGCCACCTTCTCTGTGGGACAAGTACAATTTGCACGGAGGCACTTTTACCGACCAGGACACCAGCGGCTTTCTCTCCTTCAACGCCCACATCTCGCTGCACCCGCTCCGCGGGTGCCGCATCGCCTTGTGAGGCGTAGGGGCAATTTCAGAGGAACTGCAGCTGTAGGGTGGTACCGGGCGTGAGGTGCAAGCGGGGCTGCGAGCGTGCAGGGACTCCAGGAACCAGGAGTCCCTGCGAGACCGATCTCCACCTTCCGGTCCGCTCTCCCTGCTGGCCCGCCCCACGCCCTCCACGCCCCCTATATCTTACCACATGCCTCCCGCAGCGCGGGACGCAGCTCGGGGCGAAGACCGGGCTAAGAGCGGGCCGTTTGAGGCCGTTCGAGGTCTAAGAGGTCTGGGCTGGGCCATTCCCCCTGGTTGTGACTATTGCGATAAATTTTACTTGTGTTACAGTATTCTGTTAAACATCCATTATGTCTACACGGGGCAGTCGCAGCAAAACTGCTAAGGGCCTTAATAAAACCAATGGGACCCTTGATGATTTCCTCACAAAGACCAACCTGGCCATTGATGTGGAAATCAGCAAAATGCAGCATAGGGTCTCCTTAGAATTAGAAGCAGCGCTAAGACTCTCCCTTACCTTAGCTTCCTCCAAGAAATCATCTTTAGGTAACCTTGCTCTAGCTTTAACCCCTGAGCGCGTGTCAGGTCCCCGCCCCTTAATAACATCGGCAGACATCCATCCTCCACCAGCGACATCCCTACCCGAGCCTACTCTGAAATCTACATTACCACTTTTTAAGCCCTTGGAGGAGCTGACACCACCTATCCTTGTGGCCGGTATAAGCTTTCCATCTAAAAATGCTTTGCCCAAAACTGTGGTAAATGATAAAAAAAGTTGCCCTACAAAAGAAGAAATGCCTCGCTAGATATAGATCTACTTATGCTCGCAAAAAGGCAAAGATCGCGAGATCTCAGTTTTTTAATAGTAGACGACCTTTGGGCACATTTGGGGCAGGGGAAGAAATAGCCAAAACCAAAATTGTTTTACCGGGTAATGATACCGCCTTGGATTTAAACTGTGTTGTGCTTGATCCCCCGGTGGTAACTCTCCCAGAAAGGAGCAAGGAAGGGTTAATAGAGGGTGGGTTGAGTGTGGTGGAGGGGGATAGGAGGGGGGATGAGAAATTCCTTAAAACTGTCTGGGACACTCTAAAACAGTTACTTACCCCCCTGAAACTTAGGCTTTCCCGAATGGAAAACCACCTGTTAGAAATGGATAGGACCATAGTTACATTGGCTAGCTTTAGTCTCAAACAAATGGAAGCTAGGCTTTCTCAGGGTGAGGGTCTTACCCACCAGGTACAGGAGTCAGAATCCCCGGCCCCTACACCCCCAGTACTTAAACCTATACCAAAACCCCGTACCAAAGTCAATGTCACTGCTGCTACCACTTCAAATCCTATTATCCCCAGCGCTTGTCCCCCCAAGAATATAGCACCATCTAAACCCAGGCCACAAGCTGTCGTGCACCAGTCTAATCAATTGGCAAATAAAAAATTACCATCTTATGAATCTAGCCGTTTAAACTTTCGTGGTGGGTATATTGACCTACCACCCGAGGCTAGTTCTTATGTCATAGTACTAGCTGGTGTACCTACTCTCGACCCTCAAATCAAAGAGAATCATTGGTCGTTAAGAAATAAGGTCATACATTGGCTTAATACAAATAGACATCTCCCAAATCATCAAAGAAGTCGGGTATTAATGGCGCGCAGAGTACCATGGGTTGGGCCTACGCGCAAATCCATCGATGGTGACTGTATAGTGGTGTCATTTGCAGACCCCCATACAGCGCAGCATCTTTGTTCATGGGCCCCTTGTGAAGGAGACTCCTCTGTTGTTGTTGTTGTTAGACCCCTCACCTTTTTCTATCCTCCTCGACAACAGTTTGACATAGAGGGGCCCTGGTCAACAGTCCAAAAATTTAGACAGAGGGGGCGCAGGAATGGTTGGCAAAACCAAAACACCTGGTGGCAAGGGGCCCCTACTACGACTACGAATATGTTTGGTTGTCTGGACGAGGTTGACTGACTCGGGGGGATTGATGCCTCGATACAGTCAGTGGTATCAATTTCGACTGTAACGAATAACCAACCAGTATCCTGTGTGGATTGTTTTATACCACAAGTAGGTCCAAAAATAACATTGGACCATGTTTATACTACCACTTTGAGTGAGACAGGGGTTCAGGGAAAATTAGAGCCTATTTTCATCAGTAGCCCGGTTAGTGAAATCAAGGTGGCCGAGTCAGGGGTTCAGGGACAACTAGAGTCTATTATCATCAGTAGCCCAGTTAATGAAATCAAGGTGGCCTCATGGTATATAGCAGGATTGAGGGGTCGCCTGGATAACGACGATTGGGTAAACTTCATTACTACACATGACATCATCGTCTTCCAGGAAACCTGGTCAACCGATCCTCTATTTAGGGTAGGCTTCCTAAATTATCATAAACCAGCTATACAGGGCCCCAGGGGTAGAGCTTCAGGAGGTCTTACTATATGGATTAGAAACTCCCTAGGCTTTAGCGTTAAGGAAATCCTGGTGGACAATGTTGACCTCCTTTGTATTTCCCTGAGCAAGGTCAATTGTAAGGATATTGTTTTAATTAACATCTATGCCCGGGGGTGTCAGGGTGGGAGGAAGCAACCCATTCTTAATGACCTGGAACATTTCCTGAATGAGTATATAACTGATCATCTTGTCTTAGTAGCTGGTGATCTGAACTGCTCATTCGAACCTATCCAGAGTTTAGCTGAGGATGTGGGGATTGATGAAGACACCGCCTGGAATATCCCCCCGTTAGCTATAACTAAGGGTGTTAGGGGAACGGAGGCTGCCCTCCACTGGCTGGGGCTCTGTTTGGAATGGGTGCTACAGGCAGTGAATGGCCGTTGTCTGTCTGACAAGGTAGGGAAACCAACCTTTGATGATGGAATTAGTACAAGCCGCATTGACTATATATTGGTCAATATAGAATCCTGGTCACACGTAATTGATATGCAAATAGAGACCAGGCCAGAGAGTGATCATAATCCTCTCTCCCTGGGGCTCAGGGCTCCTGGATTAGGTGTCTCCCACGTAGAAACAGCTTGTATAACATCAGACCTAGTCCTGTGTGACAACAGAAGACGGGTCAAATGGTCAAGGGTCATAGCTGACTCAGAGCTTATTGGTCAAATAGAGAAGTTGGTCCTAGATACAAGAAATAGGATGACTGTATCTTCACCCAATGGTGGGGTAGAGTCTATTACTGTTGACCTTCATGAGAAATGTTTTGCGGCTCTTAAAAAACTTCTCACTAGGCCATCTAAAAATCAGAAAGTAAACCCACACAAAAGATGGTATAATAAAAATTGCAGAGAAGCTCATAGTAAATTAACAGCAGCTGTTAAAACCAGAATAACAGCTGACATTAGGAAAGCTAGACAATCTTATAAACAGACCCTTTGGGAAGCTAAGAGGGACTTGGACGACTCGTATTGGCTAGATCTTCTCAAAGCCTGTGAGTCGTCTAACCAAGTAAAATTCTGGGAGATAGTTAGATGGGGCAGGGATTCGGATTCCCAAACCCCTGTAAATCATGTTTCAGCTACGGATTGGGTGGAATTTTTTTCCACCCAGTTTGAAGATATAAATATTGAACAGGAGCTGGCAATTGAGCCCATAGTGGGGATAATACCAATATCGCCTGGGGATAGGCTTATTTTTAGCACCTCAGACACTGTACATGCCCTTGGTTCTATTCAGTCTGGTAAAGCCCCAGGTTTAGACGCCATACCAGCGGATCTTTTTAAATTGAATCTTGATCTGTGGGTTCCATATATCACAACTCTAGCAAATTCTATTGCAGCAGGTGCAAGGGTACCGCAGTCCTGGAAAGGTGCTGAGATACTTCCGGTTTATAAGAAAGGGGATCGGTCTTTCCGAAAAACTATCGCCCCATTAGCCTGATCGACACAATTCAAAAAGTTGTATCAAGAATGGCCCTGAAAAGAATACAGGGGTGGATTGAGCATAACAACATACTCTCCCCCATGCAGGCAGGGTTTAGATCAGGCACCAGCACCCTAGATCAGGTGTTCCGACTCACCATGTTGTATTGGAAGGTGGTTTTCCTAGGCGGTGGAGTTATCTATGCCGCCTTTGTCGATCTCAGGTCGGCATTCGACATGGTCCCCAGGGCGAAATTATGGGAAGCTCTCAGACTCATGGGTCTCTCACCTGAACTTTTAGAGCTAGTCAGGCGCCTACATGAGGATAATTTCGGCCAGGTAAGATGGGGGAAACAGGGTCAGGTGACCAGCAGCTTCCCAGTCCAACGAGGGGTGCAGCAGAGTTGCGTGTTGGCCCCTACCCTGTTTCTCCTGTACATAAACCAGGTGGTTGCATTCTTTAGTGATATGCAAACAGACGCACCTATGCTGGGGGGTTCGAAATATCCCATGTTAATATTCGCCGACGACACCCTGCTCCTTTCTAAAACCCGGAGCGGGCTACAGGCAGCCCTGAATAAATTTGCTGAGTTTTGTACTAATAACAACCTAGAGATCAATGTTGACAAAACCAAATTTATGGTTTTTAACAAAAACAAACCAATTAAAAGTTCGGTTACATTAAACGGTGCCCCAATAGAACAGGTCAAGGTCATGACCTATTTGGGCGTGACTCTTGACCATCAATTTACTTGGAGCCCCCAGTTGGAGGTTTTAAAATTAAAATGTGTTCGCCTTACAGGATGTTTATTGCAGGAACAAAAAAAAACCTTGACCAAACGCATTATACCAGCAGTCAAAATCTATGAGGCCAAGGCTAATGCTGCAACCCTGTATGGAGCAGACATATGGGGTTACAAAGATTTGTCAGCACTAACCACAGCACAGAATAGGTTTTTGCGGAATTTGGTGGGGCTTCCGCAATCATCACCAATAAAACCATTGCTTTTAGATCTAGGCTGTAGACCTCTGAATGAGATGGCGCAGTATCGTCTCGCAGCATTCTGGCGTCGCCTTTGGACGACCCCAGAGCTTAGTCTTTTTGCTCATGAATTGGGCGAGGTCATATTGTTGTGGGGTGCTCATAAAATTCCGTGGCTCCGGGAAGCAAAACAAGTTTTGTATTCAATGGGCCTCCCCGAGTTATGGTTGCATCCGGAATGCTCTAGGTTCCCATCCAAACAAGAATTTAAAGATCATTTTTGGGCTGCAAAGAAATCTACTTTGATCTCTCTTTCGTCAGACAATAGCTTAACGGGACTTTTTTTAATACATAAGGTAACACCGTCCCTCGAATCCTATTGGGACTTGATCTGCAAAACCCTAGACCGTAAGCTATATCATCAGTTTCGGGTGGGGACTTTGCCGATCAACTCCTTTACTGCAAAGTGGGCAAAGAAGGCTAGTAATAATAAATGTTTTTTTTGCCCCGACCAGGTGGAGAGTATTGGACATTTGTTTTTTGCATGCCCAGCATATCGATCGCCTCGACTGAAATGGTTGAAACCTATTTGCAAAACCATGAATTGTGGGGGGAATCGTGAAGCCCTGTTGAAATTACGTGATATACGTATTGATATATCTGTGATCTGTGTAGCCAAATTTTTGGGGTGGGCATGGCTGATTCGTGCAAAGAAATTGAAAACCCTTTTGAATTAATTATTATGAAATGACTGTATGTCGGTTAAGACACATTCTTTTATATATTGGGGGCTTATTTTAAGATGTGTTTTAAGATGTTTTTTAATGTTATATTATGTATGTTGTCTTTTATGAATCTTATTCGAAATAAAGACATAATGAATTGAAAAAAAAAAACAAAAACAATCCTAAGCAATTTGGGACTATACGGAAATCAAGTCCTATTCATGGTCAGATAATGTCAACCCAGGCTCCGTGTACTACAAAATTAGTTAAAAATATTTCATTTTATTATTACAATTTTTTTTGTTCTGGCATAGACAACCATGGTAAAACATAAACAACATCACAAACAATACAATAACATATATACTGAATCACTCAGTATAAATACAACCATATAAACAAAAGACTGAACATTATTCAAGACAAAATCAATATTCATAAGGTGCATTTAAGCAATCCCACCCTTCGCCTTTCAAGCAGTTGAGGCAATTGCAGGGGTGTGGTATGACCTATATCCGTCTATGCTAACCAAACCCCCCAGGATATAGCAGCATGGATTAGCAAATTTAGCGGCACAAATATGGATATTTAGCTCCACAAATATGGAAATTTAGTGACATTTTTGCGGCACTTTATTTTACTCAACCATTCATTTTCAGCTTTAAACCGATGGAAACTGTTTAGCAGAGTATTCCACTTCGAAATAGGCCCTGATGTGATGTCATTTCCTTTGATGTACCTTCCACTACCCCTAGCATTTTAGTGAATTGACGCCCATGCTCTAGTTGGCAATGTTACCCCCTCACCTTCCATGTCCAATGTGCCTGTATTTAAAATATATCTTGATGCATTGAGACAACCCATACTTTCACATATTAAAGCAACTTCTGAATTAGAAAGGTTTATTCTGTCCTACACGGAGAGGCGGCGGCTAAGCATAGGGTCGCCTTACTGGATGTGGCCGAAATGGGATTACTGAAATGACAGTAAAACCCTGTATCTTGTTTTTAATTGCACAACAAACAGCCGCCTTTTGACTTGGGCTGGCAGATTTTCCACCCCCATACTGGCAGACTTACTCACTCTGACAAAACAGCTGTTGAAAATTCACCTTATGAAGGATTAACCAGCAGTGCACAGGAGGGTTGTCCACCAAAGTTGCAGCATCCACCATGGGAAGAAATACTTTGGTAGGTTTCGGCCTTAATGTTTTATCACCAAAGTGGCTCCTCCCATGGGGGTGCAGATACTCTGTTGAGTAACATCCAACGCTGAGGAGATTCCACCAGTAACATAGCATAAGTATTTGTAAAGCAAACGTTCACCCAAGGGCATCTTGATGCTGAATAAAAGAAATTTATTGTTACCCAACTCTGTGGTTTAATTTTTTTGACCTCAGAAAGATGAAAGGCTGAGTGGACCCACCGGGATTTGAACCTGTGACTATGAGGACCTGGCTTAACCATGGCCACTGGGAAGGTCACGCGAAGTGGAAATACAAGGCATGCACCACATATCAGCCTGGATTTGGCACAGATTTGGGGCGCCATGACTACCTTTCCATTAAGGCCCACCATTTACTCCCTGCCTCATCCTCCCCAAACTGACCCACACATAGCTGTCAAGGTTTTAGATTGCGATGTGTGACATTTTCATAATTTCATTGACATTTCAACGACTACGAGTGACACTTTCTTAGTTGCAAAATCAAGCAACGAAATCAAGCAATGAAAACGAAGGAAACATAAATACCATCAAGTACACCCATTTGAGAAACAAGAAACTCCAAGAAGATCTTTCAACTTCTGAAAAGCACCGTAAATAGAAGGGCACTAACCACTCTGTCAATGCTGCCCACCCCACTGTGATGCTTTATAGCAGGTATATCCATGCCACCCTTTTGCGCCCCCTTCTTCCCAGGCCGTGTGATTGTCAGGTGCAGACTGCAGAAAGCTCCCAGGCGCTACTTTCTGCAGTGCAACACAAGGATGTTTAATTACAGGGGGCATGCTCGCCACTGACTGAATCACTGGGCAATTAAGAGAAACCGTAAAACTACACAGCAAAATGCACAAAAGATGAAAACCTGTCCTAATCAGCCTTCCACCGTGCGTGCAGAGTAGGCCCAGGAAGCAGACTCTGGCAAAGGAGGGCTGCAGGCACAACTCCAAAAAAGCCTGAACAATGGCGCATTCCTAAGCACATTTTAACAGTTTTATTTCTACTCCCGCATATCAATGTTTCAGCATGTTTGAAACTCGTTTGCAGTGAAAGACTGGGGCCGGTCTCCAAAGGTCATAATCTGCAAATGAGGCCACACTCCCCACCTATATAATTTTCCCGGGCACTTATGTAAAAATCGCTGCATTTTCACAAAAGTGCCGATTTCACTGGCATTTTTGTAAAAATCGCTGCATTTTTACAAAAGTGCCGATTTCGCGGGGAAAAGTGAAATCGCGAAATCCTGGAGTGTCTGGCTAACAGGACCCCCAGCCCAGTTCTCTTGCAGGCATATTAGGTCGAAGGTGCAAATGTAATTCAATCAATCGGGGTTCGACAGTTTCTGTCCCAATCCTGCAATGTTCCATGTAATTGCTGTGAAGGTATCCATATCCTTTGGGGGAGAAACTTTAACAACAATGCTTTCCCAGGATGCAAACCCCGCTAAATTCTGAGCTTCCTCCCTATTACACAGTCAATCACAAGCCTCAATATCCGTCACTGCCATAAAATGATTTGAAGTAGGTAGTAAAGGGGTAATTTTTCCACTGTCGTGTGAGTGTGACTGACGCCCCGCTCTGTTGAAGATGGAGTCTTTGGCCCTATTTCCAGTTATGCCTGGGTGGTGCAATGGTGGTTTATAAAAGAGACCAAAGGGTAAAGCAAATATTTGTGTACATTCTGAGGGATTATAGGGTAACAATTGTAATAACGTTTTAGCCATAGCGGAGATTGCAAAGTTAGAACCACTCAGTCCCCTGCAATAGATTTCGATTGCTTCCCAAGCCAAGGTACTCTAAGCGCCATTAAGATATTTCAATAATCCTCGGCCAGGCCATTAGCGGTTTATTATTCCAATGACGTCCCTTATTGATTAGTGGGATAGTGGTTTCTGTTTGGTCTTTTCTTAGGGCTGGGATGTTTGCCAGAATGACTACATATGGACAAGCAGCTGGGGGGAGGTCAAGCCTTGTCCATTCGTCCAACCTTTGTAAAAGGTTAGGGGCCTCCCCCCTAATAGCTAAAGTCTCCTGAGCTATAGCCCTTTGGTCCGAATGAGAAAAAGGCACTGTCTCTGGTCCTTGATTTTGAGTCACAGATGGGACCGGATAGGACGAACAACGTTGCCCCAAGTAGGCACTCAGGTTTCTTAGGGCACGCTATGAGTTTGGTGGGTTGCTTCATGAATTTTTTTACTACTAGCACATTCTGCATGATTTTGCGACTGCCCTGGACCGTTTTCCATAGTCGCACCCTCTCCCAATGGCATACATCTTAATGTTGGTAATTCCTTTATTGCTTTTTGAATTAAATCTAAAATCGCCGGGTTATAGGAGCTAAAAGTTCCTTTAATTTTTCCAGAAGCACATCCATATTTGGGGCCATACATGGGGCAACTATCTCTTGTTGAGTTTTTTCCATGTAACCACCTGCTACACTTATATGATTTGACTTTTTCGTGGTCTCTTTGAGATACTTATCAATGGGTTTTTCGAGGGGCCCCATTTTGTCTTTTGCACCAGTACCACATCCTTTCAAATTAGTGCCTCTAATTGTGGAGTACAAGTGCTTGCAGTGGAGGGAGGTGGGAAAGAAGGGCTTGTCACACTCATGTTTTTCCCCAGCAAGGTTAGTACCTGACTCTCACCGGTCAAACTAAATGGTATATCTTTATTTAATACGCTATCAGTACCCAATGACAGTCTCTTCTCTGCTCGGTCAATTTCTAAGGCAATCACGGATGAAGCCTTTGCTAAAAAGCTACTCAGACAAGTGAAATCTACCTCTTCTGCCAGTGTTTGTGCTGCTTTCTTTCTCCCTAAACTAGTGACGTTCTTTTTTACCATGAAGCTTATGTCAAATGTCAGAGTGGGGGCCCAGCCCGGCCTCCTCCGGGCGTGGACAGGGCCACCCTTGGCCCAGGCTTCGCCCATGCAAGTCCGCGCACAGCGGGAGCCCTGCGATGTTATATGCGCCTCCAGGCGCGGGAAAAGGTAGTCTGCGCCTCCTGCCGCGTTGATCTCTGGGGGCTGATGTCCAGCCGGCAGGTTGGGGATGAGGTAGTTAGGGCTAAGCTAAGTCTAAATGTGAGCGGAATTCGGAAAGTCACTATAACAGGAATTCACCCTCAAAAACTGTAAATCGAAATATGAAATCTGTAATATAATTCTCACTAACAAAACATGTATCAAAAAAGATACGCTGTACAAGCTATACTGTATGCACAATAAACAATGTGGAGTCTACTGTAATTTTTTTCTTTTTTTCTTAATATGTGGCATCTACATGTGATGCAGTTAGGTACAGATTGAGCCATGACGAATCAGAAGAGTCCTGAGACTAGGAGTAAGCATTCATAAAATACATTTGTTTTGGGGTACATGCAAAAGAGGGTAAAATAAAGAAGGACAATTCTCCCTCATCCAGGTTCTTCTGTCTCTGATTCCAATCTACACCATTTGCAACATCCTTTAAAGCTACAAGGACCTTCAAATAGTAAAACAGTAATACTCACCCAGAGAGCACAGCGTGGTATCCACGGCAATCCACAGACATAGCCGTAGCCTATAAGATAAAATAAAGAAAGTTTAATTCCTCTTAATGAAATAAGGTAAGAGGAGAGAAAAAGTTATCCAATTCAGAAATGGAATACATCCTTGATGTGGAATGGCTGTACTTCTCTGCTCCCCATAATTGGTTATAATTAATACAGCACGATGTTGGTCTGCAGTCTTAAATGTGGGCCTTAGTACACCTATTCAGCAAACAATGCACTGTCTAACAAAAGGTAGCAAGCACTGAGAGATCCAGCACTTTAGAAATGCATGGTGTTTACTCGCATGTCTAAAGGATTTTTCATCTAATGGCACATCCCCTAACAAAAACGGGTGCATGACAACCAATTGTGGTTCTGCTATTTTTCTTCTGTGAGTGACAATGAATGGTTTCTGAGCTGCACCCAAGGCAGAGTGACCATGAAAGCGAGTGCAGTGCGTGTACTGGCACAATCGGTGGGGTTTGTCATTTCAAATATTTTGCTAGACACTAGCATTCTATATAGTGGCGAGTGCAGACAGAAGCACAAGTCGGGCAAGGAAGACGAATGAAGGATCCTAGACGGAATGTCAGTATAGAAGATGGAAGATACATAACATAGCAATACCAGAATGGAGTTGCCAAGAAAAATAGGGAGCAGGAGGTCTACTGAGGGTAGCTGAGAAGGTTTTGTGATTGGATAAAAGGAAATGATGAACAAAAGACCCTGAGACAAAGGAAGGCTTCTGAGGGTGGACGGTGCCCAAAAGGAGGCCGAAGTACTGGAAGGGAATGAGAATACCTCAACGACTTGATGTAGATTGTGCACAGGTGCCTTATTAGAATGACTAGGACCAGAAATGGATTGATAAGAGATAGTCCCTGTGAAGGAATGCGGACAAAAATGCCTGAGATAATGTAAAACACGTGAGCACCTGACAGGGTGGACACCAGAATACAAGAACGACATGTAGAGTACTGGGCTATGGGGACAGCAAATGTGTACATGAGCAAAGATGCACACACAGTTCTAGATGAGACTTAAAGGACAGAGATGTGGTGTAACAGAGGATACCAGTAAACCCTTTAACAGTAAAATTGTTCCAAAATCTAAGCTGACATCTCTCCTCAGAGAGGACAAAAAAAGGTCAGCTAAGACTTGCTCCCTGCTTGCTAGAATCCATCCTTTCCAACTCTCCTTCTGCTGCCTACGGCATTGCCAGGTACAAAGCGTTCTGATGCAGGGAGGTCTAAGCATTATGTTACACTAGCGATGTCTTTCCAGCTAAGGCATCTAGTACCGGGCAAGTAGTGAATTCCTCTGAATGGCAATATTTATTATACAAACCTGCACAACACTTAAATGTAATAAAATCCCACTCAGACTTTTCACTATAATAAGCAATACTGATGGGTTAAGTCTGCAGATCGAATGACAAGGCCACTGAGCTTGCCCTGGAGCGCATGACCAGGTCACATTGCTCACCCTTCATCCCCAAGGTGATGGCGCAAGGTTTCGTACATAAAGAGACTTGCTTGTTTTCAGCCCTCTTGAAATAACATATAATGAACTAATCAAAATGTTTCGTCTTACTAATAATTGCACCACACTACATTTCTAGTATCTAGGGGAAGCTTGACAATGTGCTTTTACTAACAGTAACCTGAATGCATTAAAATGGCCGCCGAAAACACGGGAAGCTTTCTGCACATGTGTCTGCCACCCTCACGTGGTGTGACGTATCTATGCTTGGGGAGAATTTCTTTGCAGCTGCGGACTAGAATTAAAATGGCTGCTTCATGTTTTACATACTAAAGCACCTGCTGCTGCTCTAACTATACTGTTCGTTCTGCATAACTATTAATGCTATAGTTAAAATAAAGTAATGGGAATAGAGTAGAGATAAGTGGTGTACAGTGCATTCATGTATTTCCTTTTTCTAATTTGTTTCTCTTGGACTTTGATGCTAGCTCGTATTTGGGCCTGACGCGTCATTTCGAACTCCATCTTAAAAGAGCTGCGTCTGCGCAGAGGAACTCAAAATCTTTGAAGCATTGGCACTGAATCACAGCCAAGTCCTGACTTACCCGCAATGTTCGTGAGAACTTTACCTTATGACCTCTCAAAAGAAAGCAAAAATGAACTGATCGAATACATTGTATTCATTATTGAAACATCTATTGCTGGGTGGAATAAAAGTGCATGGGAAAATAAAAGTTATGGGCGGGAACATTGATCTAAATTATTGAATGAAAATTATCTCATACTAGTATGGTGTGATGACCTCTCCTCGCCTTTTGACCAATCAAATCAAGGGAATACACGAATTTGCAACACTGGTGGGTGAGGCCTTTCCCTGGAAAATGGTATAACTAAGGTAGGCGTAGCTAGTTAGATTGTCTGCCTTGTCCGAGTAGCTGACCTGTCACTGACCCAACGCCTTCTATAGGAGATCGAGAGCAGAGGTGCTGACGGAGCACTCTGTCAGAAGAATCGGGAGCAGAGGTGCTGGTGGAGCACTCTGTCAGAAGAATCGATAAATTACTGAGGGAGGAGAATCGATAACCCAATCGGGGTTCGACGGTTAGCCGCAGAGAGGGGTGTGACGCTGGCGTTGCACTTAGCTGAGGGTACCTGTCCTGACCTGCATCTGTCCTGATCTGCATCTGTCCTGTCCTGATCCGCATTGGTCTGCACCGGTCTTATCCTGATCTACACCTGTCCTGTCCCGTTGGCACCTAAACTATCGGGAGTCCTGTTCTTTATCCTAGCTCGTGGCCAGGGTTGGTCTTCACACCATTCTATAAAAATATAAATCTGTGTGGGTATGTCATTGTATTGTTTCCCTTTCTCACCCATCCCAAGTATCAATGTCTAATAGAAATCTCACAATATTTCTACAGTTCCTCACATTGATTATTATATTCTTGTTTGAAAACTCTCTTATTAAGCTTTTATGGACTCGTGCAAATATTTATTTACATAGATAAAGTGTTCAAAACGTTCCCGGGTCTGTGGTTATTTTATGAAGGTAAATGTTATTTTTCTACCTGTTATTTGAACATGCTTGATCCCTTAGGACTTAAATACAGGTGACAAGGATTGGTAAGTCAAATGTGTATAGGTACAAGTCCTAAAGTGAAATAAAATCCTGATTGGAAAATGGTAAAGGCCGGATTACCTGTTCAAAGTGTGTATGTTTATGGGCCCGGGTGAGTATGGTAATTGAGCAGGTAACTCCGCGCGCCATCATAGAAAAAGGGACTGCCTCGTTTCTGTTACTGGGAATAGTAACGCACCACAGGACTGCTACTTTGTGAGAGTGTACTAGTGCTAATATGTACCCTGTGACTCCTGCTCTGTGAGGAGTTTAGGAGTGCTGCTATTAGTGTGCTGGTACGTATCGTGGGTTATGTATTTTCCTCCATATTTTATAACCACTTTGTCAATTTTCAGTTACAAATTGCACAAGAAAATAAAGCAAACATCAGTGTTACTCACCACATTCAACACTCCTACATAGCATCTGAACTTTAACCGCTTCCGTGCGGCGCCGATTCCGCCCCTGTGCTGGACATTCCAGAACAGGGTGCGGTCGTGACGGAACCGTTCCGTCATCAGCACAGCTGAGCCGTGACTGATGACGGAACGGTTCCGTCACAAGCATCGAGGGGGTTAAACCCTACCGCATTGGGCTACATACTACAACAAGACAAAGCCTACAAAACAACATTGTTATGATCCGAGGAGTACGTTTCACAAATGTTTTGACTGGCAGCCAAGTACCCACAAATGTGTTTATTCTGTCAAACTTTTGTAGTCAGTTTTTCAAGAGGAACAAGCATTGGCATAGCCAATAGGTCTCGCATATGGGACCTTCTAAGTATTTAGTTATGCAGGACAATATCCTTGGTGCAACAACATCAACTGTTGCGTGGCTAAACACTTATAAGGTCCCAAAGGCCTAGTGGCTATGCCAATGCTTGCTATTTTTTGTTCTTGGGGGAAACCGGGCTAGTGCCAGGAGGGTCAAGGGTGAGTGGCAGGGAGGTGAGGAGTGAATGCCAGGAGGGACAAGGGTGACTGTCAGGACATGGGGGTGAAGGGTGAGTGCCAGAGAGGTGAGGAGTGAGTGCCAGGGAGATGAGACGTAAGAGTCAGGAGGGTCAAGGGTGAGTGCCAGGGAGGGGAAGGGTGAGTGCCGAGAAGGGGAAGTATGAACGCCAGGGGTGAGGGGTAGCTGCCAGGCCAGGGGGGGTGAAGAGCTAGTGCCACGGAGGTGATGGTTGAGTGCCAGGTCAGTTGGATGAAGGGTGAGTGTCATGGAGGTGAGACGTATGAGTCAGGGGGTTAAGGGTGAGTGCCAGGAAGGGGAAGGGTCAGTCCAAGGGGTGAAGGGTAGCTGCCAGGTCAGAGGGATGAAGGGCTAGTGCCATGGAGGTGAAGGGTGAGTGCCAAGGGGGTGAGTAGTGAATGCCAGGAGGGACATGAGTGAGTGTCGGGGAGGTGAAGGATATGTGCCAGGGAGGGGAAGGATGAGTACCAGGAGGGTAGAGGGTGAGTGTCAGGGAGGTGACAGTTGAGTGTCACAGAGAGTCAATGCTGAGTGCCAGAGAGGGAGAAGGGTAAGTGCCAGGTGCGAGGAGTGACTGCCAGGCCTGAGGTGTGAAGGGTGAGTGCCAGGGAAGTGAGGGTGAGTGACAGACTGCAAACAGTAGTGAGCTGGGGTCTAGAAGGAGGTGCCGAGATCATCACTCAATGTGTGCCAGGCTGGGATGCACCAGTGCCAGGCCAGACTTGGGTGGATGCAAGAACCTCTAAAAGGCGGGTGCAAGGTCACTCGTAACCTTAGTACAGGAGTGGGGTGCGCAGGAGACAGTAACATCTTCAAACAAGAAACTATTCAAAATCCTGAAAACTCCACTTTATGGTCTTGCAACCTTATGTGGAAAATAATTAGCAAATGAATGGGCTTCCGTAGCAGACTTGCAGCTTGTTACAGCAACGTTTTGAGATAAAGTTTGCATTGCAAATAAGCCACAGCTAACAAAATTTGAATTAGTAATGGTAAGATTCGCAATGAACTAGAGACAAGTTAAACAAGCATTTACAATGCAATGGTTTTGCCTTTGTTAAAGTTAGAGCTATTGGCATTGCTCTTGACACTCTGAAGCTCCACTCTGAAGCTCCACTCTGCACTCTGAAGCTCCACTCTGCACTCTGAAGCTCCACTCTGCACTCTGAAGCTCCACTCTGCACTCTGAAGCTGCACTCTGAAGCTCCACTCTGCACTCTGAAGCTGCACTCTGAAGCTCCACTCTGAAGCTCCACTCTGAAGCTCCACTCTGAAGCTCCACTCTGAAGCTCCACTCTGAAGCTCCACTCTGAAGCTCCACTCTGAAGCTCCACTCTGAAGCTCCACTCTGAAGCTCCACTCTGAAGCTCCACTCTGAAGCTCCACTCTGAAGCTCCACTCTGCACTCTGAAGCTCCACTCTGCACTCTGAAGCTCCACTCTGCACTCTGAAGCTCCACTCTGCACTCTGAAGCTCCACTCTGCACTCTGAAGCTCCACTCTGAATCTGCACTCTGAAGCTCCACTCTGAATCTGCACTCTGAAGCTCCACTCTGCACTCTGAAGCTCCACTCTGCACTCTGAAGCTCCACTCTGAATCTGCACTCTGAAGCTCCACTCTGCACTCTGAAGCTCCACTCTGAATCTGCACTCTGAAGCTCCACTCTGCACTCTGAAGCTCCACTCTGCACTCTGAAGCTCCACTCTGAAGCTCCACTCTGAAGCTCCACTCTGAAGCTCCACTCTGAAGCTCCACTCTGAAGCTCCACTCTGAAGCTCCACTCTGAAGCTCCACTCTGAAGCTCCACTCTGAAGCTCCACTCTGAAGCTCCACTCTGAAGCTCCACTCTGATGCTCCACTCTGATGCTCCACTCTGAAGCTCCACTCTGAAGCTCCACTCTGAAGCTCCACTCTGAAGCTCCACTCTGAAGCTCCACTCTGAAGCTCCACTCTGAAGCTCCACTCTGAAGCTCCACTCTGAAGCTCCACTCTGCACTCTGAAGCTCCACTCTGAAGCTCCACTCTGCACTCTGAAGCTCCACTCTGAAGCTCCACTCTGCACTCTGAAGCTCCACTCTGCACTCTGAAGCTCCACTCTGAAGCTCCACTCTGCACTCTGAAGCTCCACTCTGCACTCTGAAGCTCCACTCTGAATCTCCACTCTGCACTCTGAAGCTCCACTCTGAATCTGCACTCTGAAGCTCCACTCTGCACTCTGAAGCTCCACTCTGAATCTGCACTCTGAAGCTCCACTCTGCACTCTGAAGCTCCACTCTGAATCTGCACTCTGAAGCTCCACTCTGCACTCTGAAGCTCCACTCTGAATCTGCACTCTGAAGCTCCACTCTGCACTCTGAAGCTCCACTCTGAATCTGCACTCTGATGCTCCACTCTGAATCTGCACTCTGAAGCTCCACTCTGCACTCTGAATCTGCACTCTGAAGCTCCACTCTGCACTCTGAATCTGCACTCTGCAGCTCCACTCTGAATCTGCAGCTCCACTCTGCACTCTGAAGCTGCACTCTGAAGCTCCACTCTGAAGCTGCACTCTGAAGCTCCACTCTGAAGCTCCACTCTGAAGCTGCACTCTGAAGCTCCACTCTGAAGCTCCACTCTGAATCTGCACTCTGAAGCTCCACTCTGAAGCTCCACTCTGAATCTGCACTCTGAAGCTCCACTCTGCACTCTGAATCTGCACTCTGAAGCTCCACTCTGCACTCTGAATCTGCACTCTGCAGCTCCACTCTGAATCTGCAGCTCCACTCTGCACTCTGAAGCTGCACTCTGAAGCTCCACTCTGAAGCTGCACTCTGAAGCTCCACTCTGAATCTGCACTCTGAAGCTCCACTCTGAAGCTCCACTCTGAAGCTCCACTCTGAAGCTCCACTCTGAATCTGCACTCTGAATCTGCACTCTGAATCTGCACTCTGAATCTGCACTCTGAAGCTCCACTCTGAAGCTCCACTCTGAAGCTCCACTCTGAAGCTCCACTCTGAATCTCCACTCTGAATCTCCACTCTGAAGCTCCACTCTGAAGCTCCACTCTGAATCTGCACTCTGAAGCTCCACTCTGAAGCTCCACTCTGCACTCTGAAGCTCCACTCTGAAGCTCCACTCTGAAGCTCCACTCTGAAGCTCCACTCTGAAGCTCCACTCTGAAGCTCCACTCTGAAGCTCCACTCTGAAGCTCCACTCTGAAGCTCCACTCTGAAGCTCCACTCTGAAGCTCCACTCTGAAGCTCCACTCTGAAGCTCCACTCTGCACTCTGAATCTGCACTCTGAAGCTCCACTCTGCACTCTGAAGCTCCACTCTGCACTCTGAAGCTCCACTCTGCACTCTGAAGCTACACTCTGAATCTGCACTCTGAAGCTCCACTCTGCACTCTGAAGCTCCACTCTGCACTCTGAAGCTCCACTCTGAATCTGCACTCTGAAGCTCCACTCTGCACTCTGAAGCTCCACTCTGCACTCTGATGCTCCACTCTGAAGCTCCACTCTGAAGCTCCACTCTGAAGCTCCACTCTGAAGCTCCACTCTGAATCTGCACTCTGAAGCTGCACTCTGAAGCTCCACTCTGAATCTGCACTCTGAAGCTCCACTCTGCACTCTGAATCTGCACTCTGAAGCTCCACTCTGCACTCTGAAGCTCCACTCTGCACTCTGAAGCTCCACTCTGAAGCTCCACTCTGCACTCTGAAGCTCCACTCTGAAGCTCCACTCTGCACTCTGAAGCTCCACTCTGAAGCTCCACTCTGCACTCTGAAGCTCCACTCTGCACTCTGAAGCTCCACTCTGAAGCTCCACTCTGCACTCTGAAGCTCCACTCTGCACTCTGATGCTCCACTCTGAAGCTCCACTCTGAAGCTCCACTCTGAAGCTCCACTCTGAAGCTCCACTCTGAAGCTCCACTCTGAAGCTCCACTCTGAAGCTCCACTCTGAAGCTCCACTCTGAAGCTCCACTCTGAATCTGCACTCTGAAGCTCCACTCTGCACTCTGAAGCTCCACTCTGCACTCTGAAGCTCCACTCTGAAGCTCCACTCTGCACTCTGAAGCTCCACTCTGCACTCTGAAGCTCCACTCTGAAGCTCCACTCTGAAGCTCCACTCTGAAGCTCCACTCTGCACTCTGAAGCTCCACTCTGCACTCTGAAGCTCCACTCTGCACTCTGAAGCTCCACTCTGAAGCTCCACTCTGCACTCTGAAGCTCCACTCTGAAGCTCCACTCTGAAGCTCCACTCTGAAGCTCCACTCTGAAGCTCCACTCTGAAGCTCCACTCTGAAGCTCCACTCTGAAGCTCCACTCTGAAGCTCCACTCTGAAGCTCCACTCTGAAGCTCCACTCTGAAGCTCCACTCTGAAGCTCCACTCTGCACTCTGAAGCTCCACTCTGCACTCTGAAGCTCCACTCTGCACTCTGAAGCTCCACTCTGAAGCTCCACTCTGCACTCTGAAGCTCCACTCTGCACTCTGAAGCTCCACTCTGCACTCTGAAGCTCCACTCTGAAGCTCCACTCTGCACTCTGAAGCTCCACTCTGCACTCTGAAGCTCCACTCTGAAGCTCCACTCTGCACTCTGAAGCTCCACTCTGAATCTGCACTCTGAAGCTCCACTCTGCACTCTGAAGCTCCACTCTGAATCTGCACTCTGAAGCTCCACTCTGCACTCTGAAGCTCCACTCTGAAGCTCCACTCTGCACTCTGAAGCTCCACTCTGAATCTGCACTCTGAAGCTCCACTCTGCACTCTGAAGCTCCACTCTGAAGCTCCACTCTGAAGCTCCACTCTGAAGCTCCACTCTGAAGCTCCACTCTGAAGCTCCACTCTGAAGCTCCACTCTGAAGCTCCACTCTGAAGCTCCACTCTGAAGCTCCACTCTGAAGCTCCACTCTGAAGCTCCACTCTGAAGCTCCACTCTGAAGCTCCACTCTGAAGCTCCACTCTGAAGCTCCACTCTGCACTCTGAAGCTCCACTCTGAAGCTCCACTCTGAAGCTCCACTCTGAAGCTCCACTCTGAAGCTCCACTCTGCACTCTGAAGCTCCACTCTGAAGCTCCACTCTGCACTCTGAAGCTCCACTCTGAAGCTCCACTCTGCACTCTGAAGCTCCACTCTGAAGCTCCACTCTGCACTCTGAAGCTCCACTCTGAAGCTCCACTCTGCACTCTGAAGCTCCACTCTGAAGCTCCACTCTGCACTCTGAAGCTCCACTCTGCACTCTGAAGCTCCACTCTGAAGCTCCACTCTGCACTCTGAAGCTCCACTCTGCACTCTGAAGCTCCACTCTGAAGCTCCACTCTGCACTCTGAAGCTCCACTCTGCACTCTGAAGCTCCACTCTGAAGCTCCACTCTGCACTCTGAAGCTCCACTCTGAATCTGCACTCTGAAGCTCCACTCTGCACTCTGAAGCTCCACTCTGAATCTGCACTCTGAAGCTCCACTCTGAAGCTCCACTCTGAAGCTCCACTCTGAAGCTCCACTCTGAAGCTCCACTCTGAAGCTCCACTCTGAAGCTCCACTCTGAAGCTCCACTCTGAAGCTCCACTCTGAAGCTCCACTCTGAAGCTCCACTCTGCACTCTGAAGCTCCACTGAAGCTACACACCGCGCAGGGCAGCTCTGGATGCTGATGCGAGAGGCCAGCTGGGAGGCGCGCTGCTCGTCTTCCTGCTCGTGCTGACTCGGAGAGAAAACTTGTTTTCATTGGGAGAGCGGCCTTCAAAGACCCGGTCACTGCGCCTCTCCGAGTGTTTAGCTTGGGATAAAATGGGCGCAGTGTTGTGGTGATGACAGTAGAGCAAGGGAGGTGCCGGCAATGCCGGAACAGACTCGGGGGCGTTCCCGGCGTCGCGTGACGTCGGCAAAAGGGAAAGAATGTCAGGAACGCCCCCGTGTCTGGTCCGGCATTGACGGACAGGCCCCTCGTCCAATGGCAAGGCTCCGTTTACGGAGCCAGCCAATCAATGACGAGGGCCGACCCAAAGCACCCTACAGTTCTCAACAGGATTTCGCCTGCGCGAAAAGCTGCGCAGAGCGCAGCTTTCGCTAGGCAAAACCTAAAAAGCACCGCAGTATTGAACCGAGGATACAAAATAATGAAATGGGGGCAATATTGGTCTCCTTTTCACAGCTGACAGCCAAAAAAACAGGGTGTTGTGGAGTCAATTTTTCATAAAACTTATTTTTTTTAAACAACTCTTTTGGACACACTAGCGTATAGTGCCATGCGAGTGCCACTGCCCTTCTCCTAAGACACAACCGCTGTGAAACAAACCGATTAGTATAACTGTTTGCTGTTTAAAACTAAGTGGAGCACGAATGCAGTTTAGAATTCTGGTTATTGCTTGAAGGAAGGATAAAAAACCTGGTTACCTTTGTCTGTACCACTGATATCTATGTGGATCGGAGAAAATGCATGGAGTGGTATGGTTGACAGGAGACGTGCAGGCTGCTTAAATATTGTAGAGATTGGATTGTCAAGCACAAGGAAACAAGAGTGAATGGGGAATAAAACTAGAAATGCAAACACTATCAAGGCGAACGCGGCCGTGAAAGTTAAACTGATCGCGCTACCTGGTTGAGAGGAGGCTGATAGGCAGCGAGTGGCCGGGTGGGCGGGGGTGTGTGTGTGTTTGGTTGTGTGTGGGTGATTGTGTGTGTTGTGTGTGTGTGTGTGTCTTGTTGGGTGTGTGTTATTGTGTGTGTGTGATTGTGTGTGTGTGATTGTGTGTGCGTGATTGTGTGTGCGTGATTGTGTGTGCGTGATTGTGTGTGCGTGGTAGGGTGTGGTTGTGTGGTTCTGTGTGGTTGTGTGTGGTTGTGGTTGTGTGTGTGTGTTCGGTTGTGGGTGTGGTTGTGTATGTGGTTGTGTGTGTGTGTATGTGGTTGTGTGTGGTTGTGTGGTTCTGTGGTTGTGCATATGGTTGTGTGTGGTTGTGTGTTTCTGTGGTTTTGCATGTGGTTGTGTGTGTGGTTGTGTGTTTCTGTGGTTGTGTATGTGGTTGTGTGTGTGTTTGTGTGTTTCTGTGGTTGTGTGTGTGTGTGTTTCTGTGGTTGTGTTTGTGTGTGTGTTTGTGTGTTTCTGTGGTTGTGGTTGTGTGTGTGGTTGTGTGTGTGGTTGTGTGTGTGGTTGTGGGTGTGGGGTGTTTCTGTGTTTCTGTGGTGGCGTGTGTGTGTTTGCGTGTGTGTGGTTGTGTGTGTGTGTGTGTTGTGTGTGTGGTTGGGTGTGTGTGTGGTTGGGTGTGTGTGTGATTGTGTGTGTGTGGTTGGGTGTGTGTGATTGTGTGTGTGTGATTGTGTGTGTGTGATTGTGTGTGTGTGATTGTGTGTGCGTGATTGTGTGTGCGTGATTGTGTGTGCGTGATTGTGTGTGTGGTAGGGTGTGGTTGTGTGGTTCTGTGTGGTTGTGTGTGTGGTTGTGTATGGTTGTGGTTGTGTGTGTGTGTTCGGTTGTGGGTGTGGTTGTGTATGTGGTTGTGTGTGTGTGTGGGTGTGGTTGTGTTTGTGTGTGGTTGTGTGTTTCTGTGGTTGTGCATATGGTTGTGTGTGGTTGTGTGTTTCTGTGGTTTTGCATGTGGTTGTGTGTGGTTGTGTGTTTCTGTGGTTGTGTATGTGGTTGTGTGTGTGTTTCTGTGGTTGTGTATGTGGTTGTGTGTGTTTGTGTGTTTCTGTGGTTGTGCATATGGTTGTGTGTGTGGTTGTGTGTTTCTGTGGTTTTGCAAGCGGTTGTGTGTGTGGTTGTGTGTTTCTGTGGTTGTGTGTTTCTGTGGTTGTGTGTTTCTGTGGTTGTGTATGTGGTTGTGTGTGTGTTTCTGTGGTTGTGTGTGTGTTTCTGTGGTTGTGTGGTTGTGTTTGTGTGTGGGTGTTTGTGTGTGTGTGTGTTTGTGCGTTTCTGTGGTTGTGTTTGTGTGTGTGGGTGTTTGTGTGTGTGTGGGTGTTTGTGTGTGTTTGTGTGTTTCTGTGTTTGCGTGTGTGCGTGTGTGTGTTTGCGTGTGTGTTTGCGTGTGTGTTTGCGTGTGTGTTTGCGTGTGTGTTTGCGTGTGTGGTTGCGTGTGTGGTTGCGTGTGTGGTTGCGTGTGTGGTTGCGTGTGTGGTTGCGTGTGTGTGATTGCATGTGTGTGTGTGTGGTTGTGTGTGTGTGTGTGGTTGTGTGTGGTTGTGTGTGTGTGTGTGTGTGTGGTTGTGTGTGTGTGTGTGTGTGTGTGTGTGTGTGTGGTTGTGTGTGTGTGTGGTTGTGGTTGTGTGTGTGGTTGTGGTTGTGTGTGTGGTTGTGGGTGTGTGTGTGGTTGTGGGTGTGTGTGTGGTTGTGGGTGCGTGTGTGGTTGTGGGTGCGTGTGTGGTTGTGGGTGCGTGTGTGGTTGTGGGTGCGTGTGTGGTTGTGGGTGCGTGTGTGGTTGTGGGTGCGTGTGTGGTTGTGGGTGCG
The DNA here is from genome assembly GCF_964261635.1 of Lissotriton helveticus. Classification (NCBI taxonomy): domain Eukaryota; kingdom Metazoa; phylum Chordata; class Amphibia; order Caudata; family Salamandridae; genus Lissotriton; species Lissotriton helveticus. The sequence goes on along the minus strand of NC_136073.1, from coordinate 646,282,593 downwards.
TGTGTGGTTGTGGGTGCGTGTGTGGTTGTGGGTGCGTGTGTGGTTGTGGGTGCGTGTGTGGTTGTGGGTGCGTGTGTGGTTGTGGGTGCGTGTGTGGTTGTGGTTGTGGGTGTGGGGCTGGGGTCGGGCGGCGGCTGGGGTCGGGCGGCGGCTGGGGTCGGGCGGCGGCTGGGGTCGGGCGGCGACTGGGGTCGGGCGTCTGGTTGGGCGTCTGGTTGGGCGTCTGGTTGGGCGTCTGGTTGGGCGTCTGGTTGGGCGTCTGGTTGGGCGTCTGGTTGGGCGTCTGGTTGGGCGTCTGGTTGGGCGTCTGGTTGGGCGTCTGGTTGGGCGTCTGGTTGGGCGTCTGGTTGGGCGTCTGGTTGGGTGTGTGGTTGTGGTTGATCGTGGTTGTGTGTGTGTGTGTGTGTGTAGTTGTGTGTGTGTGTGTGTGTGTTTTTGGTTGTGGGTATGGTTGTGTCCGTGGTTGTGTCTGTGGTTGTGTGCGTCTGTGGTTGTGTTTGTGGTTCTGTGGGGGTGTGGTTGTGGGTTTGGGTGTCGTTGTGGGTGTGGTTGTGTGGGTGTGTGTGTGGGTGTGTGTGTGTGGGTGTGTGTGTGGGGGAGTGTGTGGGTGTGTGTGTGGGGGAGTGTGTGGGGGAGTGTGTGGGGGAGTGTGTGGGGGAGTGTGTGGGGGAGTGTGTGGGGGAGTGTGTGGGGGAGTGTGTGGGGGAGTGTGTGGGTGAGTGTGTGGGGGAGTGTGTGGGTGAGTGTGTGGGTGAGTGTGTGGGTGAGTGTGTGGGTGAGTGTGTGGGTGAGTGTGTGGGTGAGTGTGTGGGTGAGTGTGGTTGAGTGTGGTTGAGTGTGGTTGAGAGTGGTTGAGTGTGGTTGAGTGTGGTTGAGTGTGTGGTGGATCGTGGTTGTGTGTGTGTGTGTTTATGTGTGTGTGTTTATGTGTGAGTGTGTTTGGTTGTGGGTGTGGTTGGGTGTGTGTGTGGTGTGTGTGGTTTGTGTGGTTGTGTGTGTGGCTGTGTGTGTGGCTGTGTGTGGCTGTGTGTAGGGTTGTGTGTGGGGTTGTGTGTGGGGTTGTGTGTGGGGTTGTGTGTGGGGTTGTGTGTGGGGTTGTGTGTGGGGTTGTGTGTGGGGTTGTGTGTGGGGTTGTGTGGTTGGGTATGTTCATGTGTGTGTGTATGTATGGTTGTGTGTCTGTGGTTGTGTGTGTCTGTGGTTGTGTGTGTCTGTGGTTGTGTGTGTCTGTGGTAGGGCGTGTCTGTGGTAGGGCGTGTCTGTGGTAGGGCGTGTCTGTGGTAGGGCGTGTCTGTGGTAGGGCGTGTCTGTGGTAGGGCGTGTCTGTGGTAGGGCGTGTCTGTGGTAGGGCGTGTCTGTGGTAGGGCGTGTCTGTGGTAGGGCGTGTCTGTGGTAGGGCGTGTCTGTGGTAGGGCGTGTCTGTGGTAGGGCGTGTCTGTGGTAGGGCGTGTCTGTGGTAGGGCGTGTCTGTGGTAGGGCGTGTCTGTGGTAGGGCGTGTCTGTGGTAGGGCGTGTCTGTGGTAGGGCGGGTCTGTAGTAGGGTGGGTCTGTAGTAGGGTGTGTCTGTGGTAGTAGTTGTCTGTGTGTGTGGTTGTGGGTTTGGGTGTGGTTGTGTGTGTAGTTGGGTGTGGTTGTGTGTGTAGTTGTGTGGGTGTGTGTCTAGTTGTGTGGGTGTGTGTCTAGTTGTGTGGGTGTGGTTGTGTGGGGGTGTGGTTGTGTGTGGGTGTGGTTGTGTGTGGGTGGTTGTGTGTGGGGGGGTGGTTGTGTGTGGGGGGGTGGTTGTGTGTGTAGTTGTGTGGGTGTGTGTCTAGTTGTGTGGGTGTGTGTCTAGTTGTGTGGGTGTGGTTGTGTGGGGGTGTGGTTGTGTGTGGGTGTGGTTGTGTGTGGGTGGTTGTGTGTGGGGGGGGTGGTTGTGTGTGGGGGGGGTGGTTGTGTGTGGGGGGGGTGGTTGTGTGTGTGGGGGGTGGTTGTGTGTGTGGGGGGTGGTTGTGTGTATGGGTGTGTGTATGGGTGTGTGTATGGGTGTGTGTGTGGTTGTGTGTGTGGTTGTGTGTGTGGTTGTGTGTTTCTGTGGTTGTGTATGTGGTTGTGTGTGTGTTTGTGTGTTTCTGTGGTTGTGTGTGTGTGTGTTTCTGTGGTTGTGTTTGTGTGTGTGTTTGTGTGTTTCTGTGGTTGTGGTTGTGTGTGTGGTTGTGTGTGTGGTTGTGTGTGTGGTTGTGGGTGTGGGGTGTTTCTGTGTTTCTGTGGTGGCGTGTGTGTGTTTGCGTGTGTGTGGTTGTGTGTGTGTGTGTGTTGTGTGTGTGGTTGGGTGTGTGTGTGGTTGGGTGTGTGTGTGATTGTGTGTGTGTGGTTGGGTGTGTGTGATTGTGTGTGTGTGATTGTGTGTGTGTGATTGTGTGTGCGTGATTGTGTGTGCGTGATTGTGTGTGCGTGATTGTGTGTGTGGTAGGGTGTGGTTGTGTGGTTCTGTGTGGTTGTGTGTGTGGTTGTGTATGGTTGTGGTTGTGTGTGTGTGTTCGGTTGTGGGTGTGGTTGTGTATGTGGTTGTGTGTGTGTGTGGGTGTGGTTGTGTTTGTGTGTGGTTGTGTGTTTCTGTGGTTGTGCATATGGTTGTGTGTGGTTGTGTGTTTCTGTGGTTTTGCATGTGGTTGTGTGTGGTTGTGTGTTTCTGTGGTTGTGTATGTGGTTGTGTGTGTGTTTCTGTGGTTGTGTATGTGGTTGTGTGTGTTTGTGTGTTTCTGTGGTTGTGCATATGGTTGTGTGTGTGGTTGTGTGTTTCTGTGGTTTTGCAAGCGGTTGTGTGTGTGGTTGTGTGTTTCTGTGGTTGTGTGTTTCTGTGGCTGTGTATGTGGTTGTGTGTGTGTTTCTGTGGTTGTGTGTGTGTTTCTGTGGTTGTGTGGTTGTGTTTGTGTGTGGGTGTTTGTGTGTGTGTGTGTTTGTGCGTTTCTGTGGTTGTGTTTGTGTGTGTGGGTGTTTGTGTGTGTGTGGGTGTTTGTGTGTGTGTGGGTGTTTGTGTGTGTTTGTGTGTTTCTGTGTTTGCGTGTGTGCGTGTGTGTGTTTGCGTGTGTGTTTGCGTGTGTGTTTGCGTGTGTGTTTGCGTGTGTGTTTGCGTGTGTGTTTGCGTGTGTGGTTGCGTGTGTGGTTGCGTGTGTGGTTGCGTGTGTGGTTGCGTGTGTGTGATTGCATGTGTGTGTGTGTGGTTGTGTGTGTGTGTGTGGTTGTGTGTGGTTGTGTGTGTGTGTGTGTGGTTGTGTGTGTGTGTGTGTGTGTGTGTGTGTGTGTGGTTGTGTGTGTGTGGTTGTGTGTGTGTGTGGTTGTGGTTGTGTGTGTGGTTGTGGTTGTGTGTGTGGTTGTGGGTGTGTGTGTGGTTGTGGGTGTGTGTGTGGTTGTGGGTGCGTGTGTGGTTGTGGGTGCGTGTGTGGTTGTGGGTGCGTGTGTGGTTGTGGGTGCGTGTGTGGTTGTGGGTGCGTGTGTGGTTGTGGGTGCGTGTGTGGTTGTGGGTGCGTGTGTGGTTGTGGGTGCGTGTGTGGTTGTGGGTGTGTGTGTGGTTGTGGGTGCGTGTGTGGTTGTGGGTGCGTGTGTGGTTGTGGGTGCGTGTGTGGTTGTGGGTGCGTGTGTGGTTGTGGTTGTGGGTGTGGGGCTGGGGTCGGGCGGCGGCTGGGGTCGGGCGGCGGCTGGGGTCGGGCGGCGGCTGGGGTCGGGCGTCTGGTTGGGCGTCTGGTTGGGCGTCTGGTTGGGCGTCTGGTTGGGCGTCTGGTTGGGCGTCTGGTTGGGCGTCTGGTTGGGCGTCTGGTTGGGCGTCTGGTTGGGCGTCTGGTTGGGCGTCTGGTTGGGCGTCTGGTTGGGCGTCTGGTTGGGCGTCTGGTTGGGCGTCTGGTTGGGTGTGTGGTTGTGGTTGATCGTGGTTGTGTGTGTGTGTGTGTGTGTAGTTGTGTGTGTGTGTGTGTGTGTTTTTGGTTGTGGGTATGGTTGTGTCCGTGGTTGTGTCTGTGGTTGTGTGCGTCTGTGGTTGTGTTTGTGGTTCTGTGGGGGTGTGGTTGTGGGTTTGGGTGTCGTTGTGGGTGTGGTTGTGTGGGTGTGTGTGTGGGTGTGTGTGTGTGGGTGTGTGTGTGGGGGAGTGTGTGGGTGTGTGTGTGGGGGAGTGTGTGGGGGAGTGTGTGGGGGAGTGTGTGGGGGAGTGTGTGGGGGAGTGTGTGGGTGAGTGTGTGGGTGAGTGTGTGGGTGAGTGTGTGGGTGAGTGTGTGGGTGAGTGTGTGGGTGAGTGTGTGGGTGAGTGTGTGGGTGAGTGTGTGGGTGAGTGTGGTTGAGTGTGGTTGAGTGTGGTTGAGAGTGGTTGAGTGTGGTTGAGTGTGGTTGAGTGTGTGGTGGATCGTGGTTGTGTGTGTGTGTGTTTATGTGTGTGTGTTTATGTGTGAGTGTGTTTGGTTGTGGGTGTGGTTGGGTGTGTGTGTGGTGTGTGTGGTTTGTGTGGTTGTGTGTGTGGCTGTGTGTGTGGCTGTGTGTGGCTGTGTGTAGGGTTGTGTGTGGGGTTGTGTGTGGGGTTGTGTGTGGGGTTGTGTGTGGGGTTGTGTGTGGGGTTGTGTGTGGGGTTGTGTGTGGGGTTGTGTGTGGGGTTGTGTGGTTGGGTATGTTCATGTGTGTGTGTATGTATGGTTGTGTGTGTCTGTGGTTGTGTGTGTCTGTGGTTGTGTGTGTCTGTGGTTGTGTGTGTCTGTGGTTGTGTGTGTCTGTGGTAGGGCGTGTCTGTGGTAGGGCGTGTCTGTGGTAGGGCGTGTCTGTGGTAGGGCGTGTCTGTGGTAGGGCGTGTCTGTGGTAGGGCGTGTCTGTGGTAGGGCGTGTCTGTGGTAGGGCGTGTCTGTGGTAGGGCGTGTCTGTGGTAGGGCGTGTCTGTGGTAGGGCGTGTCTGTGGTAGGGCGTGTCTGTGGTAGGGCGGGTCTGTAGTAGGGTGGGTCTGTAGTAGGGTGGGTCTGTGGTAGTAGTTGTCTGTGTGTGTGGTTGTGGGTTTGGGTGTGGTTGTGTGTGTAGTTGGGTGTGGTTGTGTGTGTAGTTGTGTGGGTGTGTGTCTAGTTGTGTGGGTGTGTGTCTAGTTGTGTGGGTGTGGTTGTGTGGGGGTGTGGTTGTGTGTGGGTGTGGTTGTGTGTGGGTGGTTGTGTGTGGGGGGGGTGGTTGTGTGTGGGGGGGGTGGTTGTGTGTGGGGGGGGTGGTTGTGTGTGTGGGGGGTGGTTGTGTGTGTGGGGGGTGGTTGTGTGTATGGGTGTGTGTATGGGTGTGTGTATGGGTGTGTGTGTGGTTGTGTGTGTGGTTGTGTGCGTGGTTGTGCGTGGTTGAGGTTGATCGTGGTTGTATGTGTGGTTTTGTGTGTGTGTGGTTTTGAGTGTGTGTGTGTGGTTTTGTGTGTGTGTGGTTTTGTGTGTGCGTGTGGTTGTGGTTGTATGTGTGGTTGTGTGTGATTGTATGTGTGGTTGTGTGTGTGATTGTATGTGTGGTTGTGTGTGTGATTGTGTGTGTGATTGTGGTTGTGTGTGGTTGTGTGTGTGGTTGTGTGTGTTCTTGTGTGTGTTCTTGTGCTTGTATGTGTGCTTGTGTGTGTTCTTGTGCTTGTGTGTGTTCTTGTGCTTGTATGTGTGCTTGTGTATGGGGTTGTGTGTGTGTGTTTGTGGTTGTGTTTGTGGTTGTGTGTGTGGTTGTGTGTGTCTGGTTGTGTGTGTCTGGTTGTGTGTGTGTGTGGGTGTGGTTGTGTGTGTGGGTGGGTGTGGGTGTGGGTGTGGTTGTGTGCAGTTGTGGTTGGGTGCAGTTGTGGTTGTGTGTGTGGTTGTGCGTGTTTGGGTGTGGTTGTGTGTGGGGTTGTGTGTGGGGTTGTGTGTGTGATTGTATGTGTGGTTGTGTGTGTGATTGTGGTTGTGTGTGGTTGTGTGTGTGGTTGTGTGTGTTCTTGTGTGTGTTCTTGTGCTTGTATGTGTGCTTGTGTGTGTTCTTGTGCTTGTGTGTGTTCTTGTGCCTGTATGTGTGCTTGTGTATGGGGTTGTGTGTGTGTGTTTGTGGTTGTGTTTGTGGTTGTGTGTGTGGTTGTGTGTGTCTGGTTGTGTGTGTGTGTGGGTGTGGTTGTGTTGGTGTGGTTGTGTGTGTGGGTGTGGTTGTGTGCAGTTGTGGTTGGGTGCAGTTGTGGTTGGGTTCAGTTGTGGTTGGGTTCAGTTGTGGTTGTGCGTGTTTGGGTGTGGTTGTGTGTGGGGTTGTGTGTGGGGTTGTGTGTGGGGTTGTGTGTGGGGGTGTGTGTGGGGGTGTGTGTGGGGGTGTGTGTGGGTGTGTGTGTGGGGTTGTGTGTGTGGGTTGTGTGTGTGGGTTGTGTGTGTGGGTGTTGGTGTGGTTGTATGTGTGGGTGTGGTTGTGTGTGGGGTTGGGTATGGTTGTGTGTGGTTGTGTGTTTGTGGTTGTGTGGTTGTGGTTGTGTGGTTGTGGGTGCGGTTTTGTGTGTGGGAGTGGGTGTGGGTGGGGTTGTGTGTATGGGTGTGGTTGTGTGTGTGTGGTTGTGGGTGGGTGTGGTTGTGTGTAGTTTTGTGTGAGGTTGTGTGTGTGGGTGTGGTTGTGGGTGTGGTTGTGGGTGTGATTGTGGGTGTGGCAGTGGGTGGTTGTGTGGGTGTGGTTGTGTGTGTGTGGTTGTGTGTGTGTGTGGTTGTGTGTGTGTGTGTGGTTGTGTGTGTGTGTGAGTGTGGTTGTGTGTGTGAGTGCGGTTGTGTGTGTGAGTGCGGCTGTGTGTGTGAGTGCAGTTGTGTGTGGTTGTGGTTGTGTGTGTGGTTGTGTAAGGTTGTGGGTGTGGTTGTGTGTGTTGTGTGTTATGAGTTGGCCATGAGGAATGGCTAGGCAGGGAAGGGGGTTGCTACAGAGGAGGAGGGCTGCGTGGGTGGGGGTAGTGAGGGCTGCGTGGGGGGGTAGAGAGGTCAGAGAGCAAGGGGGTGGAGGAGCATGCAGTAAGGCTTAATGAGCCATGAAAGAAAGGAACAAGCAAATTAATGACCCAAGACTGAGGAGACCGGTGGTGGGTGCACGCTCGCGTGATCGCAAGCGCTAGGCCAGCCTGTAGCACTTTGAAAACTCACCTACTAAATGTCTCTCCGAGCAGCGCATGCACTGGCTCAGGAGACCTAAAAATCAACCACGCGTTTCCCCGTGCATGTACATGTGAGAGGTAGCGGATTGTTTACAGAACTGGGCAAGCCAATCGGGTACCAGCAAATTAGTTTGTGTTGTGGAGTGGTCAAACAATATTCGCTTTTGTCACCAGGGTCGCGCAGGAGCATCAATACGGGGTCCAAAGAAAGTTTGGCTCCTAGGATCTGCCTGACAGGGGAAAAGATTACTTTCCAGGAGGCCTGAATGAAACTACAAGGCCACCAAATGTGAAAGGTTTCTCTTTCGCCTCAGTTTTTCCAACAGGGGTCTGAGCCACCAAACATTGCATGTAGGAGTGTAGGGGATAGACACCCCTGTGTAGGTAGCTGACAAGCATTCTTTTTAGGTGATGTGTAGATAGAGGATTTAGAGGACCTTTTGCCAGATTTTCCTTCCATTTTCTTCTGGGATATCGTGACCCATGCCCCTTTACCCATATTTGCCTGATGCAACCATGTGATCACCTTCCTCACCATTTTATTTGTGAATATAGCTCCCTCTATCACCTCGTGCGTACCGCTCAAAGAAGTAAATGTTTAAGTCCAAAGGTATCCTCTTTGCCAAATTGTCAATAGGCCTGTATCTCCACCTAGGTGCATAGCTTGATATCCAAGTAGAGGTATTTTAAAGAGGGAGGATTGCCACAATTTCAACATGAAACTCTTGGGTCTATTAACCACTTGGCTGCTATGCGTTTTCCCCCCCGGTGCTGGGATCCTCCATTTTCCATTATTCATGACGAGCTGGGCTCGTCATGAGCGTGCGAGGAGGCTACACCATGACGAGCCCAGCTCGTCATGAGCGTGGAAGGGGTTAAGCCAGGTGAAAAACCCATCTTATGGATTATGGGGGTCATCCGAGGAGCAAGTTGTGGAACCCACCTTTTGTGTAGACTGCTGCCAGTACTCCAACAGCGTAAGACTGGTATTTAGCCTATGTCAGCTCCTGGAACACGCTCTCTGTTGGAGTTATAGTATGAGTGCGGGGACAATTGGGAAAATGTTGTTCCACCTTAATCCAACTTCTACCGTCTGGATTTTGGTTCCAATCTAATGCAGGGCGAACCTGAGTGGGTATGACATAGAATCTAATGTTTGGGAAGCCTAGGCCTCCCTTGGCTGTGGCTTTGTAAAGAGTTGTCCTGGGGACTCTGGGTGCATGATCACTCCATACAAAGGTTGAGAAGTTTCCTTTGAATTGAATCTAAGATTGACTCGGCAAAGCAAAGGGGAAGAGTTTGTACCAGGTATAGGAGACGTGGGAGAAAGCTCAATTTCACCAAGGTACTCCTCCTTCCCAGCTAAGAGATTTCGAGTATGCCCCAGTGGTGTTAGCAAGGGAAGGAAAGTAGAGACCAAGGAATCGGAGTGAGACCTCTGCCCATGCAAAGCCATTGTGTGAGAAGTTGGCCTGGTATATGCTGTCCACTAATTAAAGTGGGCACGTTGCACCAGTCCAGACAACCCTTATCATGATTAAGAAGTCAAAGATAACCTTCAGAAAGCTATCGTAGTGGTAGCTGTGGAGAGAAGCCTTCAGGCTTAGTCTTGAAGGAATGTTAAGCAGCTTGTTTTACCAGAATGCAACCTTATTGTATTGGTTAAATTAAAGGAGAACCACACAGTAGTTATAAGAATATATATTTATTATTATAACACACTTTAAATAACTCACAGTATCTGCTGCACGCAGATAAACACAAAGCACACAATACCGTAGCACAAAAACAATCGTAAGTGCACTAATACACAGTGGGCTCCCGGGGGAGACCAAACCATGTACTAAATAAGTGGTAAAAGAACCATGACTCGAGTCAAGACAGTTTCTAGAAGATGTAGAATCGCTGGGACCCCAAGGAACCACCAAAGGTTAGTAAATAGGGACCCTACGGAGAACGGGTGTAGTGTGAGAACACGACCTCGTGCAATTCAATGGGAGAGTCACAGTTGCAGTTTTACAGTTTAAGGACCCTTCCCATTGGATTACCAGGAAACCCTTTGGAACATAGAAGGTTGGTGAGCCGCCCCACTAGTAGATACCAAAGTACCAGTTACCTATCCCAAAGAAGCCGGGTGCAAAGGGCTGAAGTAGCATCAGAAACCGCCGTTGTTCTCAATGAGAGTCTTCAAAGAAATGCCACTGGTGGAAAGAAGAAAAGTGTCCAGTGGAATCCACAGGTGGATTCTTGATGGAAGGAACCTGAAAGCAGAAGGGACAGAGTCTGGGTCACTCAGGAGTGACGAGATGCTCGGTAGACGAATGCCCACCAATGTCGGGTGCCTCAGGTGTGAAGAAGGAGACCTTGACTCTACAGCTGCAGGGACCAGGAGACGTCGAGGATGACCAGGAGCCGGATAGGAGCTGTCCCACAAAGGATGTCGAGTGCTGAGGGGTCGGTGTCCGGTGGGAGCTCCAACAAGCCTTGGCAGCGGCAAACCACGAAAAAGGTCAAGAAAAGTTACAGTCTAGCCCAGCAGGGACCAGGGGACTCACCACAGCAAGGGGAGTCAGGGCAGGCCTGGAGCAACCAGAGGAGCCCAAGAAAAGCAGTGTTATCCCTCAAGTGGACCCACAGGCCAAAGGCACAGGAGTCGCGAGGGGACCTCTAGCAGTTTCACTTAACAACAGCTTGCAGGGCACAGAGTGTGAGGAGGCTGAAGTCCTTTGTACGAAATGTGTGCCGAGGTGGGGGCTATCAATAGCCCAATGCTCTTAGTTGGGTAGCGCCAATAAGCAGATGCACTTGCAAAAGTGCGCAGTGCAGAGGGGTTCGGGTTAAGCAGCCCCATGAGGGATACTGGCCTCAAACTTGGAGAGAGGGCAGCTCGACCTAAAGGAATGTAGGAACCTACCTCCTGTGTTGCTGGAACCTTCGGAGTCCGCAGGAGCTCAGGATCAGCAGACCGGTCAGTTGTGTTATGGTGCCTGCAAATGTAAGGGAGTGACTCCTTCAGCCCAAGGGAGATACTTCAGTTGTCCTTGATGCTCCACAGGTCCTACATATAGCCTGTATGATGCATGGGCACAGACGATGCTTTGGACGGAGAGGGAGACGAAGACGGGCCCAGTCGAAGTCCAGCGTTTCCAGACGGTCGGAGGTCAGTGGTTTCTTTTTCAGAATCTTGTCCATGTCGAATCTAGGGTCCTACAGCAAGGTAAGCCCTTTTTTACCCACGGCAGAGGGTTGGACAGTTTCAGGGGACCCTCCCAGGGGAGGGTCAGGACAGTGGGGCGGATACTCCAATGTCCTTTGTCTAGTTTTGCGCAGGAGCCAATGGCTTGCAGGACTCGTATGATGTGAACTATGCACAGGGACACCAAATGTGCCCCCCTTGCAGAATTTCAGGCACATTGGGAGTGCACCCACCCAACTTAAATACACTAAATCCCATCTGGGAGGTGGTCACACCTCCCTGTGACAGGATGCCTATTGTGCTGCCTTTCTCTGCTTGAGCGCAGGAGGGCAGAAACGTGTCTCTGGTCTGCAGCATCCATTTCGTGCCAACAGGGTCAAGAAGGCTGGTACCGGGAAGACCAGGGACCCACGAAGCTTGCTTCAGAAGGGTGGAATCATACCTCCCATACCAGTTACCGGGGTGGAGGTATGATTTCAAGGTGTTTGATGCCAAACACGACATGGTTTGTTGCAGCCGTTTTCGAGATGGCATTTTACGCGAGCGGGTCTGGTCTGAGGGTATCGCAGGTATACAGAGGGTGCCTAGCGTCGAGGGCGGTGTGCTAATTACGCTACCACCCCCCTCCCGTGACCCATGGTGTACCCTGAACACACCATATAAGTGCAGAAACCTAACTTTGTAAGCCTCCTAAACCAGGAGTAACTGAGAAGAGAATCCTCTTCCCTTTTGCACTTTTTTTCACCACTTTTCACTATTCACGTCCCTAGGTCAGGGTGGGCCTTAGCGTGCCCATACCGCCAGGGTTTAATACACTCCTTTAGTCCTGATGAATGCCTGGTTATTTTACACTGTTTCAAAGGCAGAAACATGTTGACTGACAAATAACTAACTTTGGAAATAACCACACAATTAATTGTGGACTACTTTCCTACACCTTATTTTAAATATATGTCCTAGTGATCTAATAATAAATATTTTTGGGATACACTGAAGACATTTTTTAATCCTCACACCACAATATAATTTATTTTCACTGCACGCCCGAACTCACAAAACCTGCTCGCCAGTAGATCTGGCGTCGAAGCACACTAAAGAGGCACTCAGCCTCTTTAGTGGGGCCCAATGATGAAGCATGTCACCACTAGGTGGTGAGTGAGGGCTTTCTTAACTGACCTAAGTGAGGCCAGTTTCCTGTTCTTCTGCTCCTGTTTGTGGTCTTTCAAACACGAGGGTGCATACTATAGTCAGTCCTGTGCAAGAAAGCCATTTAATGCATTGTTAGTTCATCTGGAAGGGCTGTTGTATTGATGCACTGTAATCATGGCCCTCTGTTGGGTTTGCCATAGCCAATAGGTCTCGCCTTTGGGACCTTCTAAGTGTTTAGCCATGCAACAGTTGATGTTGTTGCACCAAGGATATTGTACTGCATAACTAAATACTTATCCGGTCCCAAAAGCGAGACCTATTGGCTATGCCAATGCTTGTTACCTTTCCCACTGCAGTGAGGTCTATAGGCTCACTCAACTAAAGTTCTGCTGCATGTGGTTAATTCCCCCCTTAGCCTACTTCGGTTAGGTTTAGTGCTGCAGTATGCATGTGGGGTGTACATTTGGATGTATATGTACCCATGAATGGTACAATACAGGGTTAATGCAGTAGTATACAGTGAGTGTATTTTATATGCTAGTGCTGGGTGTATGTGTGCCTGTGAGCAGTACCTTACATGAAGGATGAAATGCTGTGTGAAACATGCGGAAGCAGAGGAATCCTGCAAACATTTGTTTATAATTGCATTCCTGTAAGCTGGGTGTAACACACTGGACAGAGTGAGAGCTAGGCTTCCCCAGTACACTTCAAAGGGTGCTTTTTGATACAGTGAGAGGTCACAAGGAAGGGGCCTGGACACATCTCAGGTAGGAGATATGGCTGATAAGAAAAATCAAAGACTATGCTGAACCCATGGGATAACCCGCTCATAAATAATTAACCCTGGGCGTAGTCCGCATAGTAGCACTACGCGTAGCTACGCGAAGTGCACTTCGCGAGCTACGCGAACTGCGTAGTGCACTGTGCAAAATGCTGTTCGCACTGATTGCACAGTGCCGGATGCTTGTCCGCACAGTGCAATCAGTGCAAATAGCATCTTGCACAGTGCAAGCGGTCGTTTTCTGCCGTTCAAGTAGATTTCTACTCGAGCGGCAGCTTTCTCAGCGCGGACTGGTAGTTTCTCATCGGGAGAGGTCACGAGCATACGTGATCACTCGCAATGAAAAACCTGACTTCCCTGCGTTGAGAATCTCGCCGCGTGGTTTATTTTCCACGCTCGTGATCGGCAACTTGATGTTGCTGATCGCGAACAAGGAAAAAGTCTTGCCAGGATGTCATTTTGCTCGCTCGCGGTCGCCACCTTGCCGTTGAGGACCGCAAGCAGGCATAAAATGACCGTTATACTGCGCTACGCGTGTTTACACTGTGCTTCGTGTAGTGCGAAGTAGCGCAAACTACGCGAGCGTTGTGCTTCGCCCAGGGTTAATAAATATCACTGTGGCTGACATTCCGATAAGAACTCTAGATACTCACATGGCCTGTTTTGTGGGGCTATCAGCTTTGGAGTCGCTTCTGCTGTAACAGACTACTTTTTAGAGGAAGAGAAGGCAGAGGAGTGGGCTCTTCAAATTAAAGCAGACCCCCAATATAAACGTCAAAGACTTAGACTCTAAATCACATTTAGTGTCTGGAAACGGACTATTAGAAGGGGAGCTTGAGACTCAAAGGTCATCAACTGTCAAGCAGCCAGTCTAGCTTCATGAGGAGAAGCTCGGAAAGACTTCTGCCTGTGACTAGGACTGGGGACCAAGTCATGCTAGTCTCCCAGTTGGGTAGGGGGACATCACCCAGGGAATCCAAGATCACCTGCGCTGGAGCATAGGGCACCAGCTTCTACCTGCTTGCCAAGGCCAGTGTGGCCTGTGAAGAAGAGGACAGTGTTAGAGGAAGCGCGGTCCACTGAGGAATTTTGCTGAGTGGACTCAAATAGCAAGATTTGAAGATACAGTTGATGCACCAATCAGGTCATTGCTCGCGTGCAGGAAAGTCGGCGACCCTCGTATGCCAGAGGAGAGCTGTGGTTGGTACTGTGCCAAGTGGCGCCCACGGTGAACAGTGACGGACCAGCAGACCCGTATATCAGGAGGGGTCGCCGTGGACAGTTCGCCATGCTAAGTGGGCCATAGACTATGTACGGTGGTGAGCTGGCGATCCCGTATGCCAGAATGCCGCTGTGAAGGAATCTGCTGTGCCCATCGTGTCAGAGCCTGTGTACAGTGCAGAGAGGGTGCCTCCGGCTGGAATACTTTCAACAGTCAGATTGGAACTCTTGAGACTAATAGTGGGGCTTACCCTGAATGTTGCCTATAGTGAATGGGGAATATCACTTGAACGAGGAGGGAGAGGGGCACAGGAAACTCTCCAAGAAACACTAGTTGCTTGTGAATGTTGTATTTCCCTTTGAGTAGGTAGCAGCAAAATAAAATACTTCTTTTTCATAAAAATGTGAATTTAGAATTACAATAATTTCGTTGCTGTGTGTATTATGAGTTGTAGGCCTGTGTTCATACCCTGTATGTACCTCCACCCCCTGGGGACGTTTGGACTGCTCAACCACACTATTACTAAGAGTCAAGTACTAAAGGGGTACTTAGTCTAGTTGCTCAGATCCATAGTTGGTCTGATACTTTGTGTTGGGTAGCACCATGGATACTGGGAGGAGTCGACCTTTTCTCCAGTAATAAAGAAAGACACTTGACATACTTATAATGTATCTATTTCTTGACACTTTCACTGGCTCCCGGTAACCAAAAGAACTACTCTCAAGATTCTCTGCGTTATACTTAAGACGGTAAACAAACATGGACCAGTTTTCCTACATATAAAACTCAGAAGATACCCTCAGAAAAAACTATTACCATTCAGATTAGCATTACAGCTAATCACACTGTTTTTACAAGTAGAAAACTAGTGGTGGTACCATTTATCTGTACAAGATGGGAAACGGTCGGAACACCGCGGTCTAAACCACGCATGATCCAACCACGCAAGCTTAACCACGCATATGCGTGGTTAAGGCAGTGCGCGGTCTGGCTGCTACAGGCAGCATGTACGGAAGCAGAAAGAGAGCCACAGTGAGGTAAGTGGGGCTGGGTAGTTTTCTGGGCTGGGGGGTGGGGACGGGTAAATTTCTGGGCTGGGGGGAGGAATCGGGTGGGGGGATCGGGGTAATTTTCTGGACTGGGGGTCAGGGTAGTTTCCAGGGCTGGGGGGAGGGTCTGGGTAGTTTTTATTATTCAGGAGTTGATGTATTTGGCCCTAATGGCAGTGGGAGGGAATGGGGTAGTTTTATGGACAGCACGTGGTGGGAGGGGGTCCGGATAGTGTTTGTTAAGGGACAGAGTTTTAGGTCCCGGGGGAGGGGAATGGGTAGTCAGAGTAGTGCTTTGGGTTTAGGGGAGGGCGGGTAGTTTTTAGGGCTCGGGGAGATTCGGCGAAGTTTTCTAAAAATAGGGGTTTGGGTTTGAGGCCTAAGGGCAGTGGAAGGGGTTGGGTATTTGGACCTCAGGGCGGGGGGGGGGGTGTTTGTAGCTTAGGGGAGGGGAGGTGTGACCTTAGCCACGCATGCCCCTTTACCATTGATGCCTTTACCACAAAATTACGTGGTAAAGGCATGCATGGTAAATGAAAGCGTGGTAAAGGAATGCGTGGTTAAGACACATTCGTGATTTAGGTTGCATGGTGAAACCATTTGTGCTTCCATCATACAACCGTACAAGATGCAAAAATTTGGAACTCACTTCAGACAAGGACACAAGCCTGTGACAGTGTACGTTATATACACATATTGTCCCTTGAAGAATGGGTGCTCCACAAACGGCTATCAACCATTTACCTTGCACTTCTATTGTACTAGCAGCTGGGAAAGGGGAATGCGCAAGCAAGTGGGGGGGCGGATGTTCAGCTGTTAGTTTAATGGGCCCAGGTATGAATGGCTGACTGTTACAGTCAATACTGTGGTTCTGGAATAACTGTCTTTTGGTGCTTTCCTATTATAATTTCTACTTTTCAACGTGGATACTGTCATGGCATTATTTGTTCCTGATTCCAAATTTGGTGCACATAAAGGTAACTCATATGTATAGAGTTATACTCTGGATATATATATATATATATATATATATATATAGTCAGTCAGTCAAAAAAATCCTTTATTGCTTAATAATTAAAATTATTTGCGATTAATGTACAACAACAAAATAAGGATCAAATAAATACGAAAACGTTAAAAAAATATTTATCCGTTTCATTGCATGCTCCATAAAATTGCCAATTCATATGCAAAATCAAAACTAAAACCGTATCATTAATGACCAGAGAACACCAGGGCTGTAAAGGTGTGTGAAATCTTCAATGCAGAGAGAATAGGGTTCATTGAATAGCCGCCCGCGGAGCTAAAAAGATGACAGATAATATGTAGAAGACTCTCTTTACTCCGAACCACGTGGACTAAAAGTACATAACTGTACTTGCAGGCGTGTAGATCTAAGGTGTTAGATATATTATTAAAAATATATATGTGCACATACAATACCTATAATGCAAGCCACCATATTATAGTAGCAATTCATTACATACTGAGGCGTGCATTTTATGATAATGCTTACCCGAACATAATGCTTTCCCTGGTTTAAGGGTCGTATTCCTGGTATATTGTTGGTAGCCATGGCATGACAATACCAAGGAACAAATATAAATACTTTATCTAATAACATTAAAGCTCAAGCAGTCGCAGGGAAGAGAGGAATCAATGCAAGCGAACATAACTAATACGTAATTTTTTTAAGATGAATAACAAAACCTCTCCAAAACACAGTCCAAGTACATTTTGTCAATGTCCGGGCGTGGGCTGGGCAAGGCAAAACCTAATTCGTTTCTAAAGGCTCTCGGTGTATTACGACCAAACATCGAGGACAGGTGAAACTAGGGCGGGAGCACCGCAGACAACGTGTACTCAGCAACAGTAAGAAGAGACGCTCTGAGATCTAAATGGGCATCTTTACTTTTGACCCAGCCAACATCGAGCATTGAAGAGACAGTCAAACAAGTAAATGGTGCCAGAAGAAACTCTAAACTTGAGAGCACAGCAGATGGAGAAGAAACAACAGATCGAATATGATCCATTCCCTTTACTCGCAAACATTTGAACGTCTCAACGCACACACGTACAGGTGTTGTGATTGCATGACGTGTCCCTTTCAGGACAAAAGGCAAATTAAAAGAGACAAATCTACAGACTGCACATCACAAACTCTATGCTGTCTGGGAGTATCATAAGAGCGCACAGGAGAGAACGAAATACAGTTAAAATGGAAAACGTATGAGGATATGCAAGGCTTCCATAAGACACAATGCAGTAGGTTCTCCTTATCCTGAAGTCCCAGGCCCGCCCCTAACTCACCTGAGAGTCCCTGAATTCCACCACCACATTCTCACTGCTCCAGCGTGCCGCCATCTTCATCCGGCAACACGTGATGTCACAGAATAACAAGCCCGCAGCGCACGACGGGAAGTGTAGTTCATTTGGAGTAGAAGGAGACGGAAATGCGAGGTCGCAGTAGAAATGCTAGCGGGCGGGGTCGCTGAGATGACAGGATTTAGGGAACTATTGAGGGTGTGGGTCGAAAGACAAGTAGGTGATATATGCTAATTGAGGGAAGGATTCCACTGTATTATAACATTTATATAGCATTATCCCTATGTGGGTCTCAAAAGTGCCTTCCTAGATGACCAAAATCTTCCGTGGCATTCTTGCTACCAGGAATGGAACATAATTCGGAATTAAACATTGTAGACGAGACAACAATCAAATTAACCTCTGGCTGGCATCGCCAGTGCCTCTCTTTGCCAAAAGAAATGTGAGCAGTTTGTGGTAGGTGTCTTAAATCTTCTTTCCCACAAAAGTGTTTTAAACTATTTATTAGCCGACACAGTTGTCATAGTTTCTTTTTCAGTTGTGCTGTGATGGTGTTCCACTTCCCTTCCAACACCGGGAAGCTTATCAGACAGTATGTTCTTTCCCTTCATACTTTTGCAAAAAAAAGCACCAATGCCTACATTCCTAGAAACAACTATCACAACGCAGTCTGATCCAGAATCAAATGGTTGTAGAACTGGAGTACACTGAACTTTTGTTTACTTTGAAATTAAATGGTAGGTTAAAAATATCCCACCGGGTTAATTTTCTTCCCATCATAGACTGACCAAGATATCAGATGGATCTCGCTCTGCACAAAATTAGATTTGTACAACACATCTAAAACTAAAGCAATGGAAGAGCAAGTATCAACCTTTACCCGTACTTCCTTTCCCCAGTCTGATCATACAAGACAGATATTTAGTCCTGCAACAGAATTATGTTTTCACAGATAGGACAACCTTGCACCTCTTCAAACTATTAAATAGTTGACTATCACTCGCCGTATTGGCATGCGCGTGACTCAATTTGCAAAGCCTGGCAAAGTGGCCATATTTTTGGCACTTTAACATGTTTTTACTGACTTCTGGACACAGCTAGGAATTTCCCAAGTGCTCTTTATCCCCACCCCTGTAGCACAAAACATCAGTTCTTAAACAGCTTTCTTTGTACCGTGCACTCTTGCTACACCCCACCACACATTCGGTGTCATTGCTAAAGTCCAAGTGGGAGAGGTGTGGCGCCGCGGCCAGGGCGACTGACGCTGGAATCTGGTGGACCACGGATCGATCCCCGGCTCCGGCGGCAGGTTAGCCCAGCACCATGTGACTCTGGGCAATAGCTCGCTTAATCTTCCCGACGGCCCCCAGCGCCTAGAGACCCTTACGGGTGATTGTGCGCTTTACAAATGTGGACTTTACTTTTACTTTACGCTTTGTCTGCCAGGGTCGACCTTACAACCCCATTGCCTAATGTCAATCTCTCCTAAAGTGTAGGTTTCTTGCTACACAGTAAACTTTCCTTGGGTCTTCTTATAGTAGGAAAAATTCATAACTTGGTCACACATGTAGTTATGTACTAATTCACCTAAATCACATGCTGCTGTTAACATCCGTAATGCAGCAACATACTCATCCAATGACTCGTGCATTTATCTTCTCTCTGTGAAAAATCTGTGCCTCACTAGCACAAAACTAGCTTCTTCTGAAAATTGCTTCCCCAGGCTGTTCACAGCCTCCCCATATTTGTTCCATCTCACAAAATCACATGCCTCTGGTATGATCCGAGGCAGATGATCAAAAGTGTTCTGTCTCTCTTTGCCCACACAGCTGTATAATAATGCAGTATTTCTTCATGCAGAAAATCCCTCAACGCCAATAGCAATCACATAGTTCTCGTGGATAGGATATGTTAAGGAGCAGCTGATGAGGTTGGGTTGTTTTGATCTGTTTACTAACCCCGGACCACTAAGCCTCAGTGACTTGCAGGTCATCGAGGACATGTTTCTGGCCTGGCGGCTCGGTGAAAGGGAAGATGGGGACTAGCCAAACCCACAGTGCAACAACATATATTATTGAAAACAAGTTTGTGGGGGGAACCCGAACTATCGTTTGTTAACAATGCCCATCATACACTGGTTTTTAGCTGTTCCCAAAAGACTTCCAAAGCCAGGAGCTTTGAAACCCTGCCCCTGTGATAATTTTTCGGAGCAGGATAGTTTGCACTTTATATTTTTTTGTGATTTTTATTGTACCTTGAGGCGTACATTTATCATCCCGCTGGTTAGAAACAATCAATTTACACAAGTAAGGCCAGCGTTGTTGTTTTTACAAATGTTATCTTCTCCCACAATCTGTTTGGGGTCGCAAGCTTACTTTCAGGAGCCCTTTAACACAGGAAAAAGTTATTTAAGGACTGGAAGGAGTCCTACCAACTTCGCCATATAGGTTAATGGATGTATATATTCATATGTGGTATTTCATTGTAAAGGACTGAGCATGTCGAGTATGTTCTAGTTAATGCACTGAGGCACTAGCTCTTTATATGCATATTTTATTAGTACTTAATTTGCTTCTTGTATAAATGTTTTTAGACCGTTTCCACACTTGTCAAAATGAATATGTATTAACTCCTTTCCTTGATGTAATCATGTACATAGCCTGATTTTAGGTGACATATAGGGCTTTAAGTGGGCCGGATCTCACCGGGTCTGAGCACCGGCAGTTTTTTTAAAGGGGGTCTCCAAACGGGTCTCTTTCGGGCTCTGTTTTGTGCCTGCTGTCACTGCAGTCCATTTTTTTTCCGGACATCAGTGACAGCAGGCACATCGATGTGCGCATGCTCACCCAGCTCACTTCTCACTAGTGGGCAGTTACGGCATGACATGATGCCAGGTGAGTATTGTAGGGGGAAGGGAAATCCTTTAACCCTTTCTCTGCGGCGGCAATTCCGCCGCAGCGCTAAGGGACGGGGGGCCGCGCGGCACTCCGACGCTGGTGACGGAACCGCTACGTCATGCCCCTCGGGTGGGCTGTGCTTGTGACGGAGCGGTTCCGTCACGGCCCCGCCCGCTCAATAGAACGCGTCGCGCAGGCGCGGCGAGCGGGCTGTGACGGAACCGCTCCGTTACCAGCACAGCCCACCCGAGGGGGTGACGGAGCGTTTCCGTCACCAGCGTGGGAGAGTTAAAGACTCAGAGAGTCATTTTCTCTCTGGATTTCCCCCAGGGCCGGACTGGGAACCAAAACCGGCTCTGGCAAAGTGCACGGCCGGCACCCCGGGGGTTGGAGGTGCCGCCGAGCTCTGTGCCGGGCCGGTTTTCGGCCGATTTTGTTACAGGGCTCTTTTGCAGCTATGCTGCAAAAAAGGCCCTGTAACAAAAACGGCCCCCAGGGACCCAAAACCGGCCCCCACCCATGCAGCGCACCGGGGGATTGCCCGGTGCCTGTTACGGCCAGTCCGGGCCTGATTTCCCCTCTCTTTTTGAAACTCGAGAGCAGCAACATCATCGTGGTGTCACCTGGAATTGGAAGCTTTTTTAATATTACATATAAGCCATAGTTGCTGCTTATTTATCTAATGCAACTAACAACCATTGACAAAGCCAATAGTCCTGACTTCTTGTAGGTATGATGTTACTTGGTGTATCATATATCTAGATGCAATGGCATAAACAGCAAAATACGGCAAGCATAGGTTTTTTAGTTTGATTGTTTTTAAACAACGCCCCTAATTATATTGGCCACACCCCGTTGAGAGACCCTCCAGTTTTTGCATCCCACTTAAAGACATGGTGACATATATGTTTTATGTCCTTTTATGGTCTATACTGACTGAATAAAGAATTATTGACTGGCTGACACATCGTTTTCGGAAAAACGTAGCCATTGTTTCCACGATATTAAGTACCTTCCCAGAATTGGCAGAAAGTCCTAAGGAAAAATGTGCATTCTGCGTCATAAATACCTCCCTTCACCAATAGTGCGGTACCTGAAAATGATGAGGTTGATAACACTGCTGCACAATCTAACCAAGTTTGGAAAATATATTACCTACATTTTAATATTCCACGTGCTTCACTCATTTAAATAGGGCAACTGAAATATCAGACAAAACCCCCCGTCTCGCTTGGCCATAGCTCACTCAAAGCCATTACTCACTGGTTTTGATTGAAAGTACCCCTCCTGCTGAGTAATTATAAAGCATGCATGTCCCCCTGTCACATGACCGCAATGATGGCAGATGGTCTCCTTTCAGTGTGAATGCTATTAGTTTAACGTATAAGGGAAAACAAGCTAGTAGCTCCGTCATGTGATCTGTGCTGACACCTCTATTATTCCTCAGCATTAACAGGATTGTTCACCAGGTCCCAGTCGTGAGCTGAGGCAACGCTTATTCTTCCTAAGCAGTGTGCCACCTCCGGAAGGGAATTCCAACTGGACTTGCACCCTGCATGTGATGCAACTTTTCATGGAGAATAGGCCAAACCAGCCCTTCAGGCTCTGAAATCACAATGCTATAGAAGAGGCGCCTGTATTAGTGGGTACGTATGCCTTATTCCTTGTTCTCCTTTAAATGAAACATACTGAATGTTTGGAATTTTATCAATGTTGTCGTATATATTGGGATGTTAAGGAATGTGGACTGGGAGAAACGGTGTGGGAGAGGACTGGGAGAAACGGTGTAGAACTGTTTGGAGCTGCTGTACATCCTTGCATGAAGAAGGGTACACTAAACGTCTTGGGACTACCTGGCTGGTGTACATCGTTACTACAGTATTTTGGCAATGAGTGAGAGCTGTTTCATACCTAAAAGTTTCATTTACAATGAGAGAGCGAGAGAAAAGGGGTCCTAGTTGCTTTCTTCCAAATATAATCACAAGCTCAAAAGGGCCTCTAGGAAAAACTTTCCATAAGAGACAGGCATGGGGGAAATCCAAAGATTGTGGAGTAGATGCCTCACCCACTTAATAGTGGCATGCTTCATCATCAGCCCTTATCCACACCCTGGTATGATGGTACAACCAGGGCGGACTCAACCAGAAACAATTGTGGGAGCTCTTATCAAAATTGTAACTGGATTTGTAGCAGGGATCTAGAAGGTAAGAGATAAAAATGTCTTGGAGTATAACTAAAAACAGAGTTCAGATTTATAGTTGAGTAGCAATGTCTAAAAAAAAAACAATTGTAAAGTAAATATGTTTTGTCCCGCCTTTAAAACCTACACGGCTCTAGGACCTTCGCCAGGACTGGAAGTGTCCCTGTTTGTTTAAGCAGTCATGCCATGCAAAGAAATTAGGCCTATGGCTCTCACCTTGAGTAAGGAAACCTCCAGCAACAGATCGGTTTGGCGGTGATCTATTGCGGGAAGATGTAGGTTCCAAACAGCAGGCACCCGAACTTGATGAATGTGTGACTACAGCAGTGTGCCTTCCGCCAGAAGCACATGACCCCTGAAGCATCTTGAAGTAAAGTATCCTTACTCAAGGTGAGAGCACTCTGTTTTTAATTATGTCTAGGCTACCCACCTGTTAAAGGAATATTCCTGGGGCATACCCTAGACATTTTTTATCCCTTACCTTCCGGATCCCTGCCACAAATCTAGCAATGATTTATATAAGAACTCCCACAATTTTCTTTGTGTGAATCCACCCAGGTTGTACCACCATACCAAGGTGTGGATAGGTACTGATGATGAAGCATGCCACTACTAAGTGGGCGAGGCATTTTCTTCACATTCTTTGGATTTTCCCCATGACTGTCTATCCTGTGTGGAAAAGTAAATTTTGCCATGTTCTGTGTCCCTACGCCTCATCCATCATATGTTATGTGTGCATGACCAATATGCATATGTTATTCCCCATGCCTGATTAATGACGCAATTCCAGTTGTGTCCACCTCTGGTATGTCATTTTCCAGTCCTCGTGAATACTACGAATATCAGGCCTATGTAAAGTAATGTTGCCACGTTTCTCAGTGTGCACGTTATTCCATTATAAAGTCCCCGTTTCCAGGCCTCAAAAGGGGCCCGGACCACAGATTCAGCTCCTGTCTCCTGAAAGCCTCGCTGAGGAGCGATACAGCCCCCACCTGTATCCTCGACCCTTCACTTACTTCCTGCCTCGCAGTGCCCGGTGCAGCTTGGCTCTGCCTCTGAGTCTGCCAAAAGTATGTTATAGTTCCAGCTATCAGTTCAGTCCTCCTTCTGCATTCCTAAGCTACTGAACTGCATCAATAGTTTCCGTCATTGTCTAGCCTTCTCGTCTCCACGTTAGAGAAATACTGTATTAATGGTCATTTAATATTCTTCATCACGCACTACATGTAGAATAATGCATGGTCCAGTCTTAGAATCAAGTTAGCTTTTCCCCTCATGACTTCTAGTTTATATCAACATGTTCCCTAAACATCAGATACCAGATAGGGTTTAGGTACATGTCGCTCCGACCCTCCAGATTCTAGTCTCTGCTCCTAGCACAGAGTTCATAGCCCCCAGCTTCTCCTAGTAATACGTCATTGCCAGTTTTCGCGCACCATTAGGTTAGAGGTCCCGGCTCCTTAGGTAGCCCCCTCCAAAGTTTCCGCCCATTCATGACATATTCTGTTACGTTTGCACCACATGTCTATGTATACGCCCAGTTACACCTACTTTTACTGTTATCTCTCGCGACTGCTACGCGTCACGCCTTCTGCTCCACCCACTGCTACGCCTACTGCAATGTAATGCTATGTGTTTGCGCTATGTATATAAGTCAATGTTTTGTTATTGAATGTTAGCGCGCTCATCCCAGACCCAGCCCCGGCAGCTGCCGGGCCTTATTGTCCTATTCCCATGCAGGTCGTCCTGATCCTGTCCTTATGCTGTAATAAACCTGCAGAAACTCCTACTACCTCGAATCTTGACTCTTATTTTATTGAGCTATCTGTTATGCTATAAGTCTAGTCAAAAATAGGGTATTATTTATTTATTTACCACATAATGGCGCCCGAATAGGGACTTGCCCTTTCCCCACGCGTCGGTGAAGCCACGCCGACCCCCTGACCCTCTGCAGTCGTGACGGAACCATACCGTGCACTGGCAGATATTTCTGCTCCAAGTATCCCTCAGGCCCACGGAGGAGACGGAGGAGGCGGTCCAGCATCCAAACGAGACGGTGGAGGAACGCGGCGAGTCCCGACCAGAGCCCAAGCCGAGAGTCCAAGGTCCGAGGTATCCGGAGGCCCACCCGTAACTGAAGTCCGAAGTCCGAAGTTCGTCGTAGTCCAGTTCCGTTCGAGGCTTTCCGTTCCGTGCTGCCCGGTGAGTACCATTGCTGGGGTAGTATCTAGACAGGACCAATCTAAATTGACTCCTGGTCCGTGGGTTGGTGGTACCCAAGCCCACAAACGAAGTGTTCACCTAGGTGGATACGGGTCTTGATGCGTTCCTTTATGGGACCGGTATGTTCCGTACTGTTACAGCAGTGCATCCAGTAACTCTAGTCTGTTCCGTTCTCGAGAATTCTGTTCTGTTTCTGTTTTCAGTATTTTCAGGTAGTATTCTGTTCGAACTGTTATGTTATGATATTGTTTAATGTATTTCCAATGTCGTGGTATGCCTGAATTGTTCTCCCAATTGTTATTGTTTTTCGTGTATTGTATTGTGTTCCGATTCAAGTTTAGAATGCCGCTCTTTTCCAAGTTACGTCAGTTAAGCACTAGAAAGGGTCTGTTAGAGGAAGCAGTTCCTGTCCCGCCTAGGGACAGTCCAGGTCATTTTATGTATCAGAAACATGGCATAAGCGCCATAATGTATCTAGATTTATGGGTAGAGTATACCAAACAGTTAGAAGAAAAGTATAGATGGCCCGTATCGGGTACATGGGATGCCGAATGTATCATGCGAGTAGAAGAAGCATTATGGAAAAAGAAAGCCAGACAGTCACAGAAAGATGCCATCGAGTTATGGCGTAAGGAAGCACATAAAAGAACGGAAAAGGAAGTCAGAAAGTCAGAGTTAAGTAGAGAATCCCAAGAACGAGCCCAAGAAAGAGAATTAATCGAGATAGGTGAACAAGTCAAAGCCGAACAGTCAGACAGGCAGAGGCATGCCCTTATTAAGGGTATGTATCCTCTTCTTGCCGAAGGTTTGCCAAAAGCGACCCCAGAGGCATCCAGTAATTTCCCGCCGCCATTAATTCCGACCAAGCTACGTCACAAACCGACCGCAGCTGATATTTTTATTTCGTCCTATTTGGACGACACAGTCCCCGAATATGCAAATCCTGTTCGTACTCCGCCAGTCCCTGTAAATCAGGCACTTCCCGCTTCTCCAGACACCGGAGTACCTGTTACGGTACCCCCGGTCCAGCCTACAGTTCCATTTCCCACTCTGTCAGGACGTAGAGCCTCAGTAGACGACTCCAGTTTAGGGGCCGCAGGAGGAGCTACTCCTCAAACCCCGCCGCCACACAAGCGTTTATCAGCACTCGAATTACATGCTCAAGCATCACAGCGTACTCCTAAAAGTAATAAGTCTGTCACAGAAATCAGGCAAGCCCTTAACGTTTCAGTATTAATAGTGGTCTCAAGACAAGTAGTGAGTCATACCCTCATCTTTTCGTCACCAAATTAGTCGAGAATTCAAGTCCACAAATAAAAAATCGAGTTTTGAAAGTCGAAAGCACCTGGCAAGCAAATACTCCGTCCCAGATGCTCCAGATGCTCCAGATGCTCCAGTACCACCAGAATAGAATCAGGGAAGAGCAAGAAAACGAGAGAAAACGTATGAAAGACACGAAAATGAAAGTGCTAGTTGCACAATCTGTTCCTCAAGACAGTCAGAAGAGGGGTCCGAATCAAGTCAGTCATCCTGCAGCTCCCGTTAAAGGGAACTGCAATTATTGTAAACAGCCAGGTCATTTTATAAACGAGTGTGCAGTTCTGAAACACAACATAGCTACTGGTAAGACTAAAGAAAGACCACGTCCGCCGAGACAAGAACAAGTCTCACAGATTCCTCAGTCACAGAATGCACCACAGACAGTTACAGCACCGCAGCCTATTGCTGCAACACAGCATGTTACATCACAGATGTACCAGTATGCACAGTCCGAGTATCCAGAGTACCAGTCATATTCATGAAACAGCCTAGAGAGGGAGGTAGGCTTGCCTCTCATCGAGATACCTGTAGATCAAGAAGGTCCCTATGTTCACAGTCAAGTATTAGGGAAAGACAGAAAGTTTTTGATCGATACAGGGGCAAGTAGGACCACAATTAGTCATGCCGAAGTTCCAGGGGCTCCGCTCTCAGGCTCAAGAAATGTTTCCCTTGGATTTTCAGGAAAACCCATCGTTAATGAGATATCTAAGCCAGTCACTCTAGAAGTAGGTCCATTGTCCCGTACTACTGATCTGTTACTTACTAAGTCATGTCCAGAAAATCTGTTAGGTATTAAGACACTGAAAGAATTAGGTGCAGTTATATGCTGTTCTCCAGAGGGAATACGTCTGTTCCTACGTGACTTTAAGGGTCACTATGTATTACGAGATTTTGATTCCAGACTGTCTAAAGTTCCGCAGCATTTATGGGCGCAAGGTCCAACTGATGTAGGTTACATGCAAATCACACCCCATCGTGTGACTCTCAAACCAGGTGTAGTGTTACCACGAATCAGGCAGTACAGATTGCCACCCGAGGCTGTAGCAGCCTTATCCAAAATTATTGACGAGCTCATGGCTCAAGGAGTAGTTGTAGAAACTGACTCCAATGTATGCAATTCTCCGATCATTCCAGTCATGAAACGTACTGATCCGAATGCACCCCCAGTATATCGATTAGTGATTGATTTACGAGAGCTTAATAAATGTATTATTCCTCAGTACCCAGTTGTCCCAGATATTTCTTCCCTGTTAACAGCCATTGATTCCGAAGCCATGTTTTTCACTGTCATAGACCTCAAGAATGCATTTTTCAGTGTTCCAAGTCATCCAGACAGCCAGTTTCTTTTCGGATTCTGTCTAAATGGAAGGAGCTATATGTTTACACGCGCTCCTCAAGGTTTCACGGAAAGTCCTAGTATTTACAGTCAAGCACTCAAGAGACAGCTAGACAACATTCACATGCCAACTGACACTGCCCTGCTCCAGTATGTCGATGATCTACTGATCACAGCCCGTTCTGAACGTGCTTGCGAGCGAGCATCACTTACAGTTTTGTATTTTCTGGCCGAGATGGGGCACAAGGTGTCACCTTCGAAGCTTCAATTCTGTGTCCAGCAAGTGGTATACTTAGGACACTTGCTGTCCAAGAGGGGTAGGCAGTTGACACCCGACCGTATCCAGTTAATAGCGAGTCTTCCCCAGCCCAGAACCCAGAAGGAGGTACGTGCCTTTATCGGCCTTACTTCTTATTGTAGACAATGGATTCCCCAGTATGCATTTCTAGCCAAGCCACTGATACAGTTAACGACACAGGAGGCAGCCGTATCGACTGTCCTCCCTTGGACGTCTGAACATACACTTAGTTTTAACGAGTTAAAGAACGCCCTATGTCAAGCTCCAGTTCTAGCCACACCGAACTACAGTAAGCCTTTTACACTTTTCGTTACTGAACGGGAAGGTACAGCATTATCTGTTCTCACACAAGATCAAGCAGGACAATACAAGCCCTGTGCTTATTTTTCGAGCACATTAGATCCAGTCGCCCAGGCGTTGCCTGCGTGCCTCAAGTCAGTTGCAGCCACAGCACTAGCTATCAGACAAAGTGATTCCATAGTTTTAGGACACTCCCTGACAGTACAAGTCCCACATTCAGTAGAAGTTCTTTTAAACCGAACACAAACTCAGCACTTGACAATTGCACGTTTAACGGGTTATGAATTGACACTGTTCCAGCCACACATAGAAATTAGACGCTGCAACGTTCTGAATCCTGCTACACTGTTACCATCAGTTAATTCAAATCCAGACCCACATGATTGTGTGGAAGTAGTTAACATTACGACAAAGCCAAGACAAGACCTGACAGACATTCCGTTACCAGATCCTGACCTGACACTTTATGTGGATGGTTCATGTATGAGAACTAGTACAGGAGAACTAGTCGCCGCGTATGCAGTGACTACTGACACCGAAGTTATCAAGACACACCGTATTGATACCCTGTCCGCTCAAGCAGCAGAGCTAGTCGCTCTGACACAAGCCTGTATACATGCCAAGAACCTGAAAGTTAATGTTTACACAGATTCACGTTACGCATTCGGAGTTGTACACGACTTCGGAGTGCTCTGGCAGGAGAGAGGTTTCATGACTTCTCATGGAACCAAGATTCAGCATGGTCTCCTTATTCAAGCCCTGTTAGATGCCATACATTTACCGACATCTATTGCTATCATGAAATGCAAAGCACATACGAAAGTCACTGACATTATTTCCCAAGGTAATGATCTAGCAGACCGCACAGCCAAGCTTACAGCACAGACTCCAGACATTCCAGTAAACATGACACATACTCCAGATCCGATTACATGCATGACAGTTAAGGACCCTACACAAGATGTCATAGATATCCAGTTACATGCTACTCCCGATGAAATCAAGAAATGGTCTGAACAAGGAGGGGTCCAGACAGATCAAGGATGGTTAACGAAGGGTAGAGCCACATGGTTTCTCCCCGATTCTATGGTTCAAGTCATTATCAATACCGCACATAGTCCAGCCCATTTAGGAGAAAAAGCTATGTTGGACAGTATCCAGAACATTTGGTTCAATAAGCATTTACGAGCTGCAGCCAAGCAGAAAGTCCGCACCTGTATGATATGTTGTCAGTTTAATCCAGGTAAAAGTGTCCCGGTGGAACAAGGTGGTTTCCAGCCCCCTGACCACCCTTTTGAGGTCCTCCAGATGGATTACATTCAGATGGAGCGATGTCGAGGTTTCAAGTATGTCCTTGTAGTTGTATGCGCTTTGTCCAGGTGGACAGAAGCATATCCAGTCCCAGATTACACAGCCGCGACCACTGCCAAGCAGTTGGTTCGTGAATTTTTCCCTAGATACGGACTCCCTAGAGTCGTATATTCTGATAACGGTCAGCCATTCTCCTCAGAGTTAATGAAGCACGTTTCCCTTTTGTTAGGGTACCAGTGGAAGTTCCATTGTGTACGCCATCCAGAAGCAGCTGGACTAGTTGAGAGACACAATCAGACTCTGAAAATTCGAATTGCTAAAATATGTAAAGACAAGGGTGTGGACTGGCTAGTAGCTCTGCCAGTCGCTTTATTTTATATGCGCATGGTCGCACATTCCAGATCAGGTCTGTCCCCGTATGAGGTCGTATTCGGCCGCCCCCCTAACATGTGGGGTACTCCTAGACCCCGAAGTATTACCGATGTTTCATGTAATATACTGACAGATTACCTAGCTTCCTTGATGTCTGCCCTCAACTCATGTCGTTCACAGGTTGCCGCCGCATTTCCAGACAATACCGAGGTGGCACCGCACGAGATCGTTCCAGGCTCCCTTGTGATGATCAGAAATTTTGACAGATCAAGTCCGCTGGAACCACGTTGGAAGGAGCCACGCCAGGTCCTCTTGACCACCCGAACTGCCGTCAAGTTGGAAGGCAGGAAGGGGTGGGTCCACCTTTCTCATGTAAAACTTTTCAATCCATTGAAATCAGTCTCCAAGAACATTTCCAAGGATGTCCAGGATTCGAAGGACTGCCAGAACATTGTTTTAAAGGACTGTCCCGCACAAGACATTATTACAACCCCTCCCTTGTTAGAGAAAACTCCGCAACAGGAGTATAAGTTCAAATTAAGGTCTAGTAAAATAAGTCAGTCAGTTTGATTGTATAAGTCCTCCCCTAGGTGAAACGGTTAGATTGTTTCTGACATGTATAAAATAGACCCCCATAGTGAGAGAGTCAGTCAAAGTTCAATCAAATGCATCGTTTTTCTGAGTTTCATATTATTTCTCAGCATAATGATTTCCTGCACTAGTTACGCACTTTTCCTGTGTTTTCCAGTTCCTCATGCTAATATGTCTGCTAATGTTACAGTAGAGCACACGTTTAGTGATCTGCCTCCTCACGAATATTCTTACCGCCTCGCTATGCGTAACAACACATTCATCCGTATGTTACATTATTCACACCAGACCAGCAATGCTACTAATTGTTGGGTGTGTGGTCGACTCCCCCCTTTCCAGACACCGAAGGGAGTTCTGCCACTCTTTCCTTATCCATTCTCACACAATGGTTCGTGTGGAGCATGGTCCACGTTAACGTCATCCTCAACAGATATGTCTTTTCTTAACAGTACATGTTTCCCAGACAAGCAAGGTCTCCCCCACAGAACAGGTTTAGATCTAGAAAATGAAGTTTATAATTTAGGTAATTATTCGTCGAATTTCATGGTCCTGAATGTTCAGTCTGATACTACTCCAGACTTACATGCTATTTCAGTACTACCAGTCAAAGGCGAATTATGTGTCCGTAGTTATGGTTCTGTACACATAGGTCATAGTGAATGTACTACTGTTATCAAGTATAGTGACAGTGGGAAATCTATTTTCAAAGCTTCACGTCATTCTTATTTTATTTGTGGTCAAACTGCATATGTCCGTCTGCCCCTCGATTGGGAGGGAACCTGTTACATTGCCTTCCTACTGCCACCTGTTTTCCTAGCCCCACCTGACTATCATAGGAATTCCTTCCTAGTACATACCAGACATAAGAGAAATCTCCCGATTGTCGATTATACTGAAACTGCTGCAGAGCAATTCATTGATATTGATAAAGGTGTGTTCCCTTATTTAGGCACAGTTGTAAACAGTAAGCTAATCCGTAGATTAACAAGAACCCTTGAAGCAGTAGTAGATGAGACTGCCTCCGCTCTAGGTAACCTAACCGAAGAACAATCTGCTATGAGATTTGTCGTTTTGCAAAATCGTCTCGTCCTTGACGTCATACTGGCCGATAGGGGCGGGGCCTGTAGAGTCATCGGATCTAGTTGCTGCATTTTCATTCCAAATAACGCGCCGTCTGTTTATTCAGCTATAACCAGACTCCATAAAATTGCCCATCTGTTACACCAAGATCCAGGCACCTGGACATGGTCCGGTTGGTTCTGGAATGTAATTTCCGCATGGGGATGGAAAGTCCTGTCCTTTTTAGGTATTGCAGTAGCGATCATATTTAGCTGCTGCCTCTGTATACAATGTGGCCCTGCGATTTGCAGCATGTGTGCTACCTCTTGTATTCCTAGTCCCAAGCCCCGTTCTAAATCCCGTTCCAAGACAATTCGAGACGAGCAAATGGTACTGTATGAAATGATAGATGGTATCATGAAAATTGATGTTTCCTGATGGAAACGTAGTGACAAGGAGGGAATGTGGAAAAGTAAATTTTGCCATGTTCTGTGTCCCTACGCCTCATCCATCATATGTTATGTGTGCATGACCAATATGCATATGTTATTCCCCATGCCTGATTAATGACGCAATTCCAGTTGTGTCCACCTCTGGTATGTCATTTTCCAGTCCTCGTGAATACTACGAATATCAGGCCTATGTAAAGTAATGTTGCCACGTTTCTCAGTGTGCACGTTATTCCATTATAAAGTCCCCGTTTCCAGGCCTCAAAAGGGGCCCGGACCACAGATTCAGCTCCTGTCTCCTGAAAGCCTCGCTGAGGAGCGATACAGCCCCCACCTGTATCCTCGACCCTTCACTTACTTCCTGCCTCGCAGTGCCCGGTGCAGCTTGGCTCTGCCTCTGAGTCTGCCAAAAGTATGTTATAGTTCCAGCTATCAGTTCAGTCCTCCTTCTGCATTCCTAAGCTACTGAACTGCATCAATAGTTTCCGTCATTGTCTAGCCTTCTCGTCTCCACGTTAGAGAAATACTGTATTAATGGTCATTTAATATTCTTCATCACGCACTACATGTAGAATAATGCATGGTCCAGTCTTAGAATCAAGTTAGCTTTTCCCCTCATGACTTCTAGTTTATATCAACATGTTCCCTAAACATCAGATACCAGATAGGGTTTAGGTACATGTCGCTCCGACCCTCCAGATTCTAGTCTCTGCTCCTAGCACAGAGTTCATAGCCCCCAGCTTCTCCTAGTAATACGTCATTGCCAGTTTTCGCGCACCATTAGGTTAGAGGTCCCGGCTCCTTAGGTAGCCCCCTCCAAAGTTTCCGCCCATTCATGACATATTCTGTTACGTTTGCACCACATGTCTATGTATACGCCCAGTTACACCTACTTTTACTGTTATCTCTCGCGACTGCTACGCGTCACGCCTTCTGCTCCACCCACTGCTACGCCTACTGCAATGTAATGCTATGTGTTTGCGCTATGTATATAAGTCAATGTTTTGTTATTGAATGTTAGCGCGCTCATCCCAGACCCAGCCCCGGCAGCTGCCGGGCCTTATTGTCCTATTCCCATGCAGGTCGTCCTGATCCTGTCCTTATGCTGTAATAAACCTGCAGAAACTCCTACTACCTCGAATCTTGACTCTTATTTTATTGAGCTATCTGTTATGCTATAAGTCTAGTCAAAAATAGGGTATTATTTATTTATTTACCACACCTGGCAAGTTTTTCTTACTCTGCATACAGGTGAGGATGTGTGGACTGATAATTTGTTGCTACTCCTCCTCCAAGAAGGAGAACCTCCCAGGGTTAGGGAGCCAGAATCTGGGCAGCTTAGCAATTGTTTGTATAGGCAAGCAGCGCCATTGATATCAACAATTGATACTACGCCTATTGATAGTAATCCAAAAGTTAACCCCACTTCACTGGAGGCTGAATTAACCTTGGAATCATTGGTAAGGATTGCTTCATGGAATGTAGCAGGAATAGTCAAACTTTTGCCTGATGTCGAGGGGGGGGGAATTTATTGACCCCTTCGACATATGTCTATTCCAAGAAACCTGGTGTCTTACACCATTTTATAGAAATGGCTACACATCCTATTGTGTCGAAACAACTAAGAGTACCAAGGTAAGGCCCTCAGGGGGACTGGGCATTTGGATTAAGACTTCGCTTTGATGTACGATTAGCATCCTGCCCTGTGATTCCAAGGATAGCTTAGCATTTAGACTCTTGTTCCCCTCTGGTCTGTCCCTAAAATTAATGAATGTTTATAACAGAGTAGAGGGCAGAAATGATGAAACCACTACTATCAGCTTGAGCAATTGCTTCGGAATCATGGGGCAAGAGACCTCACATTGGTGGCAAGAGATCTCAACGCAACCTTCGAACCGATAGCCCCTGCCCCACATGACTTAACTTCTGAGTTAAATAACCAGTGGGGTACACCCCACTTAGAACTGCCTAAAGTAAGATGGATACCAAAAGCAGGTCAGCTGCTGGCACTAACACTCAAACATGATTTTAGAGCCACTAATAGCAGGTGTACCTCGGCTCGCCAGGGTAAAGCCACTTTTAATAGACAGAGCCACGGTAGTAGAATAGACTACTTTCTAGCTCAAGTTGTGCTACTGCCTGCTAATATAGATATGTAAGTGATTGATCGACTAGACAGTGATCACAATACCCCTAGCTTGTCATTAAATATTAAAACAACTACACACCAGGAGAGTAGGGGTTATTGTGATACTGGAGCACTCCAGCCCACAAATAATCTTGGATCTATTAGATGGGAGTTGGTAGTCAAAAACCCTGCAGTCCTAAATATCATCAAGGGAATTGTTACTGCTGATTATGAACACCTGTCTAAACTCCCTAGTGATCTGTGAAATGATACGATGACACAAACACATGGAATGTTAGGAGGGGAATAAGGGATGTATTGGGTAAACCAAGAAGGAAAAAGAAACCCTGTCCTAAACCTGAGTCTTGGTTCAATAATGCCTGTAGAATGGCTAAAGGTGAGCTCTTTGCTGATATTACAACTAAATCGCAGGTAGAGATTACTAAACCTAGAGCACACCATATGGTAGTGATTACTAATGCAAAAAGAGAGTGGGAAGACTCGCTATGGTCGGTTCTGCATGATGCCCTGGTTAATAGGAACACCAAAGAATTTTGAAAACTGCAGTTGTGGTTTCAAGGGGTAACAAACCAGCGTTTGATTTTTGTATTCAACCAGAAGGGTGGGTAGCACATTTCTGCCAATTGTACACAGTTAAGCGTAGGATGACCAATGATAGTGACATCTTACATGTGAGTGGCGTTACGTTTGAGCCTAACAATCTGCAATTCTCGCTTAGTAAGACTGAAAAGGCAATTAGCTCCTGCGCTCCTGGTCACGCCCCAGGACGCAACAGCATACCAACGATTTATACAAAGAAAACCCAGAAATCTGGGGTCCATACAGCAATTTGCTTTCTAATAGTATCCTCTCGGGTATGGAAATGCCCCAATTATGGAAGTTGGCAGAAATAGTTACTATATTTAAGAAGGGGGAACGTGCACTTCCAGTGAACTACATGCCCATCAGCCTCATAGATTATTTACAGAAAAGTTTCTGCAAACAGGTGCTTGCCCATCTCCAAGATTGGATCTGCGAGGTGAATAATATTGGCAGGCTGGTTTTAGGGCACAAGTAATAATAATAATATTTCCTTTATGTAGATATAAAACATATCTTTAAAAGATTGCACAAATCACATTGTATACAGTTTTATGAAATAAAAAAATGAGTAAAAGAATAGAAGACAATAAAATATGGCCGTGGGCATGCCAGTTAAAACATTTCAATTTGTAGATTAGCCCTCCCGGTCTTTACAAGTTCTATTAAAAAGCATATTCAATCTTCACAGTGAGCAGGGACCTCAGCAGTATCCATTTTATCTAGGTTGCGGTATGCTTGCTGAATAAATTTGGCCAAATTTATATTTAAAATAATATTATCTGGGGACAAAGCAGCAATGATGGCATGCCTACAGGTCCGAACCCCCAGCCTGTTCCATTCTGGCTTGAGCAGACACCTGCGTTGGGAATTAAATGTGGGGCAGATGCAAAGCACATGCAAGATTGTTCCTGTTGCTAACCCGCATCCTCTACATGTTGTGTCCTCCTTCTTACGGCGGCAGATGGGTAGATTTCGGAGAAAGCGCCAATCTCCCATTCTTAGGGCAATCAGACAGCGCTTTAGATGCAGTGAAAATGTCGTAAAGAGATAGGCAGCAGGGGTTAGTCGTTTGTAAGAATTAACTACAGCCCAGGAGTGACTACGCTTTGTGACAAGAGCTTTGTCTGCCACCAGAGATTTCAATCTTACACATTTTTTTTTTCCACAACAAAATTTTTATTGATTGATCAGGTAAAAGCATATATGTGGCTCTCCACAATCAGGAGATTTCCACCGAGTCCCATGACACGTCAGTCTTATTGCAAAGCCCAATCAATGAAAAGAGTAAAACAAGAACCCCCACCCCCTCCTCCACCCCCTGTCCCCAACCACCCAACTTCCCGTCTACCCACCCCTTATCCCTCCCTAGCCCTTTGCACGTGATCATATTAAGCCTTCAGTACTTGGTCTTAGTGTGCCCGGTACGGCGCACCTCCCTAGGCCTGCGGGTCACTCTCCACCTGTAGTTCATCCTCCTGTTCTGCTGGAGGGTCCAGGAGCAACCCCCTATACTCCGCCCACCTTTTCCAGATTTTATAATGCTTACGGGGGCATCCTCTGGCCTCAAACACCGGGCGCTCCAGCCCCATAAAGTAGTCCAGTCCAGCCTTCCATGCACACAGTGGGGGGGCTCGCACTCCCTTCCATGCTCGTGCCAGGTCCCTTTTGGCAACGACCAGTCCCAGTAACAAGAGATGGCGCTTGTATATATTTCCCCCTATGCACTCCAATACATGGAGAATCCCTAAACGAGGGGTGCGGGGAAGATAAAAGTAAGATCCCACCCCAATACCTCTGACAAACAACTCCAGACACCACTCCAGAATCTGGTTAGGCCAGCACAAGACCACACAGTGTGCAACAGCGTACCCCTCTCAACTCCACAGCCCAGGCACTCCGGGGACACAATCAGGCCCGCCTTCCACAACCGCTCCCGGGTGTAATAGGCCCTGTGTAGATATTTGAATTGGATTAGCCTGAGTCGTATCGCAATGGCAGTCCCTCTTGGGGACTCCAGAGCCTCCCTCCAATCATAGTCGTCTAAGGGTCCAATCTCTTTCTCCCAGGCATCTTTGAGGGGAAGTAGGGAGGAGGAGCAGTGAG
The DNA here is from genome assembly GCF_964261635.1 of Lissotriton helveticus. NCBI lineage: Eukaryota > Metazoa > Chordata > Amphibia > Caudata > Salamandridae > Lissotriton > Lissotriton helveticus. The sequence goes on along the minus strand of NC_136073.1, from coordinate 646,246,576 downwards.
TGATTAGCGTTTGATAGATTCGGGACACCTTCTTATCACCGAGGTCTCCCATGAAGACTTTCGCCTCCACTGGGCTGAATTCCGGTAACGACTCCAAGTCAGCAATGTTAGGTGCTAGCGCATGACGAAACTGTAAGTACCGAAAGAATTGGGCATTGGGCATATGGAACTCGGTCCTGAGCTCCTGGAATGAATTGAGGGTGACCCCGGACAGTACGTGTCCTAGTGACGAGATCCCAATGGCATCCCACCCACCAAACCCCGTCAACGAGGCCAGCCCGGGGAGCCGTCCATTCTTCCACAACGGAGTCTCTGCTGTTAATCTGCCTCACCAGCCCATGCGACACAGCGCCTGTCACCAAATAACAAAGACCACTCGCGTGGCACATGGCAACCTTCTCCGTAGCTTGGCTGAGTATAGGATCGTGTGTAGCGTGTTGTCACCCATCAGTGAGCGCTCCAGGGCATAAGCTGGGTCTCCTCTGTCCCCATACCACCATTCGTTAAGTACAAGCAAGTGGGAGGCCTGATAATAAGACAATAGGTCCGACGTGGCCAGGCCACCACAATACGTGGACAGGAAGCGGGTCCGCAGCGCCACCCTGGCAGCACCTCCAGCCCACAGGAAACGGCCCAGGACAGAGTTAACCTGCCGAAACCACTGGGGAGCGATAAGGTGTGGGTGGTTCTGCAGCTGGTATAAGAGGCGCGGAAGTGCGACCATTTTAAAGATCGCAGATCTACCGAAGATAGTAAGAGGCATCCGGGACCACGTTTTAACATCTGTCTGGACCCTCTCCCACACTGATACCACGTTACGTTCCCACGCAATATCTGCGGATTCGGAGAGGAACACTCCCAGGTACTTTAATCCCCCGGCCGCTACCTGCAACTCTGATGCCCAGGAGTCCGCCACTACCCTGCCCCCCAACACCCATAAGGTGGACTTACGCGGGTTTAGACAAAGGCCCGATACCTCCCCGAAGATACGCATAATCTCCAAGACTCGGGGGCCCGATCTGTTTAAATCTGTAAGGAAGAAGAGGACATCGTCTGCATATAGTTCAATTCTATCGGTGAGTGTACCGCCCCATTCAAATCCCCGCATCTGTGCGTCAATGCGCACCCAAGAGGCCAGGGGCTCCATAGCTAGTGCAAATAAATACGGGGAGAGCGGGCACCGCTGTCGGGTCCCCCGGCCGATTGAGAACCTCTCGGAGACCGCCCCGGAGACACGCACAGATGCCGTAATATAGGTATAGAGCAGTTTGATGTAGGAGATAAACACCGGGCCCCGGTTGAGGCGAGGCAGGAGCGCGAACAGGTATGTCCAGCTGACCGAATCAAAGGCCCTATCTATATCTGCTAGTAGTAGAGTCGCCCGCTCCCCCGTGGCCCCCACCGCATCAACCGCCGCCTGCGCCCGTCTGATGTTGTGCCGCGTCGCCCTATTTGGCATGAAACCGGCCTGGTCTGGATGGACCAGGCCGGTCACATACGGGAGAAGGCGGTTCGCCAAGGCCTTAGCCAGCAGCTTAGCCTCGATATTGAGCAAGGATATCGGGCGATAGGAGTCCCGCCTGTCTGGGGTCTGCCAGGTTTTTGGAAGACCACAACTTTGGCGTGTCGCCAGTCAGCTGGTAGTCTGCCCTGTGATCGCGCCGCCTCCAGTGCACTCCGGTAATGGGACCCCAATTGGAGTTGGAATTTCTTATAAAATTCACTCAGGAAGCCGCTTGGCCCAGGCGCCTTCCCTGTGTTGAGCTGTCCCAACGCTTCCCCCAGTTCTTCTGCTGTTAGGGGAAGGTCTAGCGCTGTTCTGGTCTCATCTGAGACCACCTTCGGAGGCAAGTCTCCAATGAATTTATCAATCGCATCCGCCGATAGACAATCCCGCGGAGCATATAGCTCCATATAATAGTGGGCGAAGCTCGCCGCCAGTTCAGCTGGGTCCATGATCGCCACGCCATCCCCATCGGTAAGACCCGGCAGCGTATGCGGTTGGATGGTATGTTGACATAACCTATGGAGCATGGTACAAGACTTATCCCCCCACTGATAGACTCTACTCCGCGTGGCCAGCCACGCTTGTCTTGCCTCATCAAGTAACACAGACGCATACGACTGCTGTGCCTGCAGGAGCAACCTCACCGTCACCTCATCTCCCCCTCCCCGGCACCGCTGTTCTAAAGTTTCCACCTGCGTGGCCGCCTCAGCGATGGCCTCTCTACGTTGTCGACGGGCCGCCGCACACCATGCGATGTCTATCCCTCTAATGGTGGGCTTCATGGCTTCCCAGCCCACGACTGCATCTATATCTTCCACTAGATTCTCCTGCCAGTAATGTGCAATGGCACCCCGCAGGTGCTGGACGTAGTCGGCCCGCTGAAGGTGCCACGAGGACATCCTCCACCGGAACGGCTGACGGTTCTTATGCAGCTCGATCCTGACGGCCACCGGGGAGTGGTCAGACAACCCTCTAGGCAAGATCCCCGCCTCCCGCACCCTATTCAGGAACGCACTGGGCACAAAAACATAGTCCAGTCGCGAGAAGGAACCATGCACCGCTGAAACATATGTGTATTCCCGTACCTTGGGATGCATATGTCACCACACATCCACCCAGCCCATTCCCTCCACCATCGCATTCAACCGGGTAGGGGCAGCAGCTGTCAACATCCCCTGCAATCTCCGACGATCCATACACACATCCATCACCTCATTCCAATCGCCTCCCAGCACTGCCAAGGACTCCGGGATATCCGCCCACACCGCAAACAGTTTCTCGGACAAGGACCACTGCAATGGAGGAGGGGCATAGATAGTCCCAAAAACCACTGGTTCAGTACCCACCATCCCCTTGATCAAAATGTATCGACCCAGTGGGTCCGTCCACTGTCTCTCATGGATATAGGCCAACCTGCGATGTACCAAAACAGCAACTCCTCTGGACCCCCTAGAAAATCCGGCATGATAGACTTGTTGGTAGCCAAATCTCTGCAGGCTAAGCACTTTCGTTCCCAACATGTGTGTTTCCTGCAACAATAATACATCCGCTGCCTCCCTCTTCCCCCATCGCAAAATCGCCCCCCGTTTGATCTTGTCAAGCATCCCCCTGACATTCCAAGTTATCACACGCATGGACTCTCTGGGGAGCCCTTGGAGCGGCGCATCAGCCATAGTCAAATGGAACGATCCTGGCAGACCCCTGGCGCCACACCCAAGCACACAGCACCGTCATTGGCAAAGCATTAGAAATCACGTGCAATCCCCCCCGTCCACCCCCGAGCCCCCCCACAACAACAACCCCTCTACCCACCTTGTCCCAAACCAGACCCCTCCATTCCCATCCCCCCTTTGCCCCTTGCCCTCCACCCCTATACCTCACCGAACTCTGAAGTATCTGTCGCGGCATGGGCAACCCCGGGCCCAAAACAGAGCGCCCAAGGCCAACCATACCAATGGATCCCAACTACCCCTGCAAACAATAGAACCCCCCCCCCTCCCTAGACAACTCCCACTCACTTAGGAGGCAGGTAGCCCCTATATAGGAGCACCCCGAACCCATCCCCACAACCCCACACAATGGTATAAAACAAACTAGCCGTGGCAGTATACGCAGCAGTCAATCCTCAGTACAGTAGAACACAGCGGTACAGCTCCTCTCAGCCGGAGCTCATGGCATCTGTAGAAGGGCATATGTCCCCACAGTCTCTCAGCGGCCCTTTCCAGAATGATCAGAGTCAGTAGGCGCAGCAGGAGGAGACCCACTGCGAGAAGCAGATCGTTTCCGAGATCTAGACCTCCTATTCCTTTTGGTTCGGGCAGTCTGGTCCCCCCGGTCTTGCGATGGATCTCTCGAGTGTCCCGGGTTCAAACCAGGTTGAGCATGTGGCCTGACTCTCACCGTCTCATCAGTCCATTTGAAAACGTCCTCCGGGGTATCAAAAAAGTGAGTTCGTGATTGAAAGACCACCCGTAGGCGGGTGGGTAGAGCAAGGAGTATTGAATCTTCAGACCACAAAGTTTCGCCTTGGCGGCAATAAAGGAGTGCCGCTGTTGTTGGACAAGTCTGGTGTAGTCAGGGAAGATCATGATCTTCTGGTTTTCAAAGAGAAGGGAGTCTTTGGCCCTCGCTTCCCGCAATATAGTGTCTCTGTTGTGAAAGTTCAGGATTCTAGCAATCACCGGTCTGGGCCTCCCTCCCGCCGGCGGCTTCTGCGTCAGGGCCCTATGGGCGCGCTCGATCACGAAACAGCGGGACAGGACATTTGGGGGGAGCCAACTCTCCAACCACTGGGATAAGAACTGTTCCATGTTGCCCTTCTCACACCCCTCTGGAAAACCCACAAAGCGAAGGTTGTTTCTGCGCGCCCGCCCTTCGGCACCCTCCACACGAAGCGCCAGGAATGTTTTCCATCGCCGCCATTTTCCGCTTCAGGGTCCCAACATCAACCTCCACCACCGAGATCCTAGATTCGGCCTCTGTGATGCGTGCTACAGCGTTGCGCAGGTCTTGGCGCAATAGGGTCACGTCCGCCCCAACTGCCCCAATCTTGGCATCTAGCATGTCCCTGGACTGGGTTATTGCCGCCATGAGCGCCGCGTTGTCTGGTCCCGATCCCTGGCCACCGGACGCTCCGGGTCCCCCACTCGGTCCCGTAAACTTGTCGATGGGTCCCTGCTTGGCAGGCCCACCCCCCCTCTGGTCATGGCTAGGCTCTCTCCGGGGCCCCTGCTCTCGGAACGGTCACCGGTCTTCTCGGCAGGGTATCCCGCGTCTCCAGTAACGGCCAAGGGAATTTCACAGGAAGGTCTTCCCCGCCTCCGACCCACACCTCTTGCAGACCACCTCAGTCCGCCACCAGGGGGGGGCACATGCAGGGTTCCTCAGGGCAAGCCTCTGCACAATCAGGGTCGCTGCTCCCTATGGGCTGGGTGCTCACCTCGCCACTGCCGCCAGTGTCCACGTGCACTCCAGATTTCAGGCACCACCTCCGGGGAGATCTGGAGCAGGGGGGGCCCCCATCGGCCAGGAGACCAGGCAAACTCGACAGCTCCCGGGCCGGACAGCGAGCAGGATCACACCCCGGGGGGCCGCAGCACCGTCAGTCCCGCTACTGCTCGGCCTAGGTCTCCCTCGCACCTCACCTCTGGCAGCCGGGGATCGCCGAAATCGAGGCCCCTGCCTCTGGGCCTCAGCGCAGGCCGCAGTCCTCCTCCAGGGCCCCCGCAGTGCCTGCACTCACGCCTTCGTTGTGGGGCACGGCCGCACCCTCTCTCTCCGCTCCGCAGCCGGTCCAGACACCAGGGCGCGGGCCCCACCGCTGCCACTGCCAGCCGACTCCGGGAGCTCCCAGCCGGGGACCACCAAAATTGAGGCCCCGGCTGTCCACGTTGTGAGTAGGCCCCGGAGTGCTGCCGCCGCTATCTCCGCCACCGAAGATCTGGGAGCCCTGATTCCCACAGCGGAGGGCACCCCTCACCAGCCACTACCTCCACCACAAGTGTGGGTTGGGATGCGAGTTCGGAGTTCAGGATAATAAGACGGATTTGTAGCGGGCTGGTGGGAGCTCTAGCAAGCCACGTCCACCATCTTCGCCCTCGAACATCTTACACATTTTTTGATTATGTTTTTAAAAACAATCTGACTGGGATTAAGAGCCCAAAGTTCGGCAACTGACATTTGGTGGATATAGTCATCCAAAAGGCGGCCAAATGTTCCCCCTGGATTGGTCTCATTGATTTCTTTCCAGGTTAGAGATTCTAGTGTACCTGGTTCCGCTTATCTTAATTTGTGACAGAGCTTAAGATATGTGCCGACATTAGAGGCTTCATGGTTGCTTAATCCCAGCTCTAATCTAATCTGGGCCGGGGAAGCGGTGCTGGGCAAATGAAGTGCCTTTCTGTAGATTTTGGTTGTGTGTTTGTTTAGGGCAGTGTTCATTTTACCTTTAAAGATCTCTATGCCATATGAGAGTGTTGGCCCGATCTTTGCTCTAAGGACTTCTAGTAAGGGGGCAAGGGTTGGACCTGAAAGTTTCTTTAATAGTTTGGCCAAGGATACCATAAGGGCCGTAGTCTTGGCTGCAATCACACTACTTTGCTTTGTGAAACTGCCCCTGGAGTCCAAGTGGACGCCTAAATATTTGTATGATTTGTCAATCGTAAGACTTGTTTTATTGATTGACCAGCCACTGCCACTGTAGCGTTTCTTGCCAAATGGGACTATCAGGGTTTTCTCCATATTAATTTCTAGTTGATTGTCAACCGTGTATTGCGATAGTGCATCAAGAAGCCTTTGTAACCCTACTCTAGTGAGGCTAAACGGGGCCAGGTCATCGGCATATAAAAGGTTGCATAATGCCGCACCTCCTATTTTAGGTGGATGACTATTTACCCTGTCTAGGGTGCTTGACAGGTCGGCTATAAATATGTTAAAGAGAAGGGGGGCCAGCACGCATCCCTGCTTGACACCACGGGAGGTCATAATTTTTCGCAAGAGATGTGAGCCGGACCCTAACTTCACTCGAACCCATGTGTCAGAGTAGAGTTGAATGATTGGATTCAGTATCTTGTTTGGAATACCCCACTGTGTCAGTTTTTCCCAGAGGGCCGCCCTAGGTACTCTATCAAATGCTGCTTTGAAATCGACAAAGCAGCAAAAGACCATCCTGCATGTTGATAAAGCTTTGTCGATGATGATGGAAACTGCAAATAAGTTTGTCGTGGTTCCTGAATTGACAACAAACCCTGTTTGATTCAGAGGAATCAGATCGTTGTCCTTTGCCCATTGTCTTAGATCCTCCAGAATAAGTCCTGCAAAATGTTTCGCCTCTATGTCCAGTAGGGCGATTAATCTGTAGTTGTTCGGCGTGGCTCGAGATCCAGCTTTGTGGATGGGATAGATTATTACGCCCCGCCATGAGTCCGGGATTGTCGGTGTCCTCAAGATGTAATTAAAGAGATTTAGTAGGACCGTGGACCAGAAAGGAATGTCTGATTTGAATAGCCTTTGTGGGAGGCCATTCGGGCCTGGTGCTCCGTCTTGTCTCCCTTTTGTCACTGCTTTGACAACTCGTTCCTCAGTTAGTACAGGGGTAGGGCCCAGAGTTGTATAGAGGGAGGTGTTCAATGATACATCAGCTCCAGTCCCGCATGCCCTTGGTGGTCTGGTGCAGTCGTGGTGGTATTGTGCCTGAAAATGAGCTGTTAAGTATGTTACCCATTCTGCTTCCTGGATGTTTGCTGAGCCAGAGTTTATTAGGTTCAGGTTGGTGTGGTTGACAAGAGACCAGAATTTCCTTGAGTTTTTTTGCTTGCTTTCCCACACCAGTTTTACCCAATATTGGTTTTCCTGAGCCTGTTTTTCTTGGGAGACTGCCCTCCTAAATGTTTTTTGGGCATGATGGTATGTGGCAAGGAAGGCAGTATTCCCCGGAAATTTTGAAACCAACCTCAATGCATTGTTCCTTGCTTTCTTTAGTGGTTTTATGACGGTGGTGGTTGCAACCCCTGCTAGTGGAAAGCGATTTGATCTTTGCGTAATCGCTGGATATGATTTGATCAAGTGAAGGCACAGCTGCGACCATTTCCATGTCGGGTTGACATCTTTATCGAGGGTACCAATTATGAAGTCCTTACTTGTTTTTAAGACGCTCTGGCTGTTGGAATCATTCCATTTGAGGCGCTTTAGGTTTTCGGTGTGAATACCCTTGTAAGTTGTAGGAGCCGCTTTATGGAAATCCTGGTTTAGAGTGAAGGTGATGACATGTGGCCTGTGATCGCTTTCGGACCGTTGGTAGATACAAAAACTCTTCAATTTAAACAATAGTTCTGAATTGCAGATGGTAAAATCTAGATAAGACTTTTTTCTTCCATTCGACCAGGTCCAGTTTGGAGGTGAGTCACTTGTTGACCTTCCATTCACTACCAGGTAGCCTGCGTTGTAAAATCTCATCACAGTGAGCTCACCTAATATATTTGGGGCTTGCTTCAGGGGTTTAGATCGAGTCATAGCCTCAATGATGTTAGTAGGGTCCGGCCCTTCCATGTCTGCTGCATTCCCCTGAAAAAGATTTGTGTTGAAATCTCCCATAATAATGCGGTCCGAGTTGGGATGTTCGGCGGCGATGTCATCCATGATCTCGCACAATCGGACCAGATGGTCTTTTTTTGTACGGGTACTGGGGTTAATGTACACATTGACGAGGAGGAGTGAGCGCTGCCTCCTCCATGGATTAATTTTGACCCCGAGTAACCAATCTTCTTCAAAATGGAATTGATTGGAAGCTCCTTTTAAGTTGTTTGAGATGTATATGGACAAACCGCCTTTGGGGTGACCAAATCGGCTGTCCCTGAGTGCTGGTTTTCGGAATTCAATGTATCCTTCTATGGGGTGGTCCTCTGTTGTCCAGGTTTCCTGTAGAGCGATTGCTACATGTTTACACAAAAAAGCCATGGTGTCATCATTTGTGGTTTTTTGGTGAAGTCCACTGATATTCCATGAACACAGTGAGAATGGAGACCGCCCTTGCTTGTTGTCTCTGTTATGCTGTGAGTCCGGCGCTAAGAGAGGTTTCTTAGAGGGGTTGTGTATTTCTGCAAGCATTTCACCAGCTGGCGGTCAGTTTGGGTGTTTTGATGACAGGATTGCTGGCAGCCACCCCCAGCTGTAATTAAGTTCTGCATTGTCCTCGGCTTTTTCGGGGCCTTTTGATTCAGCGTCGGACCCTGAGGCGTTTTTTAAGACCGAGTAGGGTCTCGTGCGTCCTGTTTTTTTGGTTGTTGCCAGATAGCTGGGTGAAGTCGATCTTGTTAGCAGGGAGGTAGGATACCCAGGGGTGGAGTAAGGATACACTCTAATACCCCAATCCCGCAGAGTAAGCTTCTGTTCAAGAAAAGCTCCTACCCAACTGGCCGAGGAAAAGGTCACCACCGTGACCTCGGAAGGTTGGTTTCCTCGAGGGGAGAGGAATTCGATGGATTCTATATTGTTCGTGGTCAGGCCAGCTAATCCCGGGATTCCTACTACTAGTTTTAACAAGTTGGATCTGTTGAGAATGTCGTGCCGCCCTTTAGATTTATATTCGGGGGCCAGAAGAATCTGATGGCACAGTGGGTCATTGTTGATTGACTCCGGAACACTTGTGGGCTTAATGCTGGAATTTTCGACTATCCTATCTGGTTTGGTTCCATGTAACTGTTGTGACAGTCGTTGCGAAGCCCTCTTCAAATGTAGACTGTGACTGATCGGAGCTACAGGATCGTTGCAGATGGTTTTGGAGTAATTGAGTCTTGCCCTTGTGTTGTCTTTTCCTGGGGAGATGAGAGCCGTCGATGGCCTGGATTTTTCTGGTGTCATCTTGGGCCCGGTTGCACTTGCCGTCTCTGGGCTCTCCCTGGTAATTTCTGTGTGGGCACTGCCCTTGGTTGTTTCTGGGCCCATAGTTTGTTTGCTTTCGTCCTGTGGTCTCCTCGCTGATTCTTGGATGAGTTTTTCCAAGGTGACTCCCTTGGGGATAGACCTTTGCTCTGCGGCACTGCTTTTGACGGGGGATTTTTTGTTTTCGGCTTTTTTGAAGATAGGATAGAGATTCTGATGGACCATATTGGAGTTTGCCCTAAGTTTATTTCTGGCTTTACGCTGACGTTTACGCTCTCTCTTACTACATGGTAAGACTGGCCCTGGGAGGGCCACCTCTGTTAATTCGGTTTGAGAAACGGGACTGTTTGTTTGCACAGGCTCAGGTTGATCATATCTAGTTATTAGTCCGGTTGGTGACCAAGGGGGGACGTTTTCAGCCGTCAGGTTTGATTGTGGTTGCGTGCTCTGGGGATGACCGTTCAGCTTCGTTAGGCCAGTAGTTGTTCCTGTAATTGGCGCCACTCCTTCATTTATGTTTATGTTCTGTTTAGCAGGGGCCTCGGTGGGTTTTAGATGTTCTTGCTGTATGGAGGATGGCGGTTTGGTGCAAGCGTTTCCTCCCCTCAACAGCTTTACTTCCCTTATAACAGTGGTTAAGCATTCTGGGAGCAGAGAAAGGGAATCTATTATTGGGGAGCAGCAGCAGGTTGGTTGGGTAAGCTTCGTGGAGGCTTGCGCCCGTAAAATTAAGGAATTGAGATTGTCTAGTTTGCTGTCAATCCCAGACGTAAATAGTGCCAAGGTGTTTAATAAGTCAACCTACACCTCCAGTTTTATTGAATGGTAATTAAGTGCATTAACTGTTTGCTGGAGGGTCTGTAGAAGTTGTGGCCAAGCACTGGTCCCGGTGTTTTCTTCGATATTTTGTTTTTCGTTTGGGATCGGGCTGGACCTAGGGGAGCTTTGAGTCGTCTTGAAAAAGAGGGACAGGTCCGTCATGAATTGATCGTTCTGAGCGGGCAGTACTGGTTGACTTTGCGGTGTGACCTTTATATGGTCAGATGGCGAGAATACCATGTACGGGGGGCTCAAAGCTGGACTCAGAGCTGGTGGTGCTGTTGTGGAGATTATTGTTTGTGGGGTTGAGGATTGTTGACTGCTATTAGAGTGCTCGGGGTTGGCTTGCCCGTGAATTTGTGCCGTTGTTGTTTGGTGAAGGGAGGCCACAGGAGGGTTAATCGGGGTCGCTACATGAGTTGCAGTGGATTGAGGCGACATTAATTGGACCTCTGTTGAGCACATAATATTCTCCGGCTGGGTTTGAGGAGTTTGATAAGACCAGTGGTCCTCTGCTGGAGACGCTGAAAACTTGTCCGATGAAAGGTGGTCAGGTTGAGCGTTTTTCCTGTTGTGGTCGTTACGGGTGGACCCAAAAATATAGAACTCTGATGGCTCAATTGCCCTCGTTGATTCAGGTGCCCAATGTTGCGCTAAGGCCGGGTTAAACAGCCCTGGTTGGGTCAGGGGAATAATAGTAGTTGTTTCCTCCGGAGATTGCGCTTGCGGTTGTGGCGATTCCACGGGCTTGGATGACGTTTTTTTAAAGAAGTCCCGTATGCTTGGGGGGTTTTGTGTGTTTAGACTCTGCTTGGCGTTGGCCGAGACCTCCACGGCGTCAGGACATGTAGCTTTCCTTCTTGTGGGCGCTGTATACTTCCTCTCTTTTCCTGATCTCATTATTTCCCTCTAGGCTTCTAGTTGCTCTCGAGACCAGCACCACTGGAGCTTTGTTTTTGCAGCTTTATTACAGCAGCGGGTTTTCGGAATTTCTGGTTTCTAGGACTGTTTGTAGGCTGCGCGTTGTGAGGCTATCTTCAGGTGTGGCACCCCCCTACTCGCCCCGTCCCTCCTGCGCTAGGTCCCCTACCCCACCTCCACCCGCTGACACCACCACCGCCGGAGTCCGAGGCAGCTAGGGCAGTGTACTGGGTGAAATGGAGCCAACGGGGTCTTGGCGGGTCAATCAGGGCCTGGGCTGGGTTCTGGAATGGGAAGCAAGGGGAGCAGCCCCAGAGCTGGTGGGTTCCCGTAACCATCCGGATAGTGAGCAGCGAGTGAGGGATGACTGGGGGTGTCGGGGCCGGAAGGCTGGGGCGCCGGCCATAGCCCCAGAGAGAGCAACGGGGGGCACCGCAAGCCGCGCGGGCTACAGGAGCAGGCAGATGAGGAGAACTCGGGGAGGGACTCGGGAGCTCTGGCTCTACGTGCTTGGACTACAAGCGCGAACGCCAAACAAACGCCGGGCAATCAGCGCGGCTGGGGGGGCAGAGGGGACCAGAGAAGAAGCCGCCCGCTCACCGGAGTGAACGGCGGTGATGGTGTGAGATATAACTCTCAAATTGCCTCTCTCGGTCAACCCCTGTCAGTCCTGTGCCCCCCCTCACGTGCACCGGGTGCTACCTTACCGTGAGTCTCCCGCGGGCTTTTCACCGGTCTCCCGTCAGCCTCACTGCCTCACTGTGCCCTTTGCCGAACCCGCAGCGCGCTCCCAGCTCGTCTCTCGGCTCTCAGCACGGCAACCCCCGCACACCGTGCAGCCGCCGCCGACAGCCTCTCCTCTCACTGCGTCGCCACGCCTACCTGACCAGCCTGGTAGCCACGCTAGTGGGACTCGGCCAATCTCCGCGTGCTTAGCAGCAAAGAGTTCCAAAAAAATCTAGGGCACAAGTAAGCACCCTAGATCAAATCTTCTCTTTCATGTCTATCTTTTGGAGGGAAGTGACTATCCACAATGGCAGTTTGTATGTTGCCTTTGTTGCTCTGCGAGCTGCTTTTGATATGGTGACGAGAGTAAAACTATGGGAAGTCCTAGAAGATATGGGTGTGCTGGCTCCCCTTCTGACTATCTTAAAAAGGCTTCATGCGAACACCCTGGCACAAGTGAGATTGAGGGATAATGGGACTCTAACAGAGATAATTCACATTGATAAGGGAGATAGACAGGGGTGTGTATTAGCGCCCACCCTGTTCACCCTGCTCATTAATGATGTTATAAGTTTTTTGAGCAGGGATGGTTGTGACGCTCCAAAAATAAGAGGACGATGGTTTGACAGTTAGTTTATTTATTTTTGCATAGTTACCTAAAACCATTGCAATATTAACACTTAAAAGAATAACATTTTAAATAGACATTCAATCTGATTTCATCCGCCTTAGCTACCGTTTTAGTTATTACAGTTACTAGAGAAAAATCTTTGTTAAAACCAGTTAAAAGCCAAAGGTAGAAAATTGATTACAGTTTAAAATCACAGTTAATTACACTTGTTAGGGAAAGTCATTAGCTCGCTGGATGCTGTGATGTACAGTCTCAGATTTTCTTTACTCCAGCCATACTTGCCCATTTAGCACATCGTTCAAACTATCTCAACTTGTTGCAAAGGTTATCCCTCTGCTACTGGTGGGCATCCTTAATAGGTCCGGTTAAGGCCTCTTCCCGTCTGCTGGACAGCTTGCGGCGACAAAGCTTTGTGGAGCACTTTTTGGGATTTTGGGGATTTTTTGTTCGGCCATCATAAGGAATTTTACCAATCTGCAGTTTAGTTGGATATTTACAGGGTTTAAGCAGGCCAGCACTGCTTGCCTCCTGGTGCGGATGCATTTCTGTTTAAGAGGTTCTTTAAGGAGCTGTTGCTGCGCTTGGTGCAGTTCTTTGCATAGGCAAATTAAATGTAGAATGTCGCCATTCTTGATGTTACACAGCTTGTAAGTATCTTGTGCTGTTGTCCTCAGCCATGGTGGTAGATGCTGAGCACATGGAAGGATCCCCAGTCTGTGCCTTAAGAAGTTCATTTGTATGGCCCTAGGATAGCCCTGATTAAAGTATGGTTGTGGGGCGAGTGATTTGTAGGAGTTAAGGGTCATCCAGGTATGAGATCTGTTTGAGAAGCTTGCCATGTCCTCCACTAAGGAGATTTGTTTTATGTTTTTCCAGACTAGTTTCTTAAAGTTGAGATAGCCGAGTTGTGCATCCCAAAGTCCCGTAAGGTTTGGTTGATTTGAAGGCTAACTGAAGGTAGCTTCTTGCTTGAGAGAGCTCCCTGTGCTGTATATCCTGCCACAGCAGATAGTTTAGTGTGTTAAATAGGAGGACAATGGGTCCCTGCACTCCTCTTTGCAGATGACACTCTACTCATATCTAAGTCGCCGCAGGGGCTTCAACAGTTGCTGAATTACTTTCAGGCATTTTGCCTGGAACGGGGGTTGGTTACTGATTCCACTCTACTTAGATCTAGGCCAGTAAATAATTGCTCATAAAATGTGCTTAGAATGCTCATGTTCTGACACCGGCTATGGTCTACCGCAGCACTTGAGTCCTATAGGGTGGACCTCTGTGAATTTATGACTCTAACTTCTGTGGACAAGATCCTGTGGTTGCGCACCCTTAAGAATCTGTTACAGAAATTAGGACTAGGTGCATACTGGAGTCAGCCTGAAACATTTTGTCAGATTAATAAATCCAGCCTCAAAGCTGTATACTGGGGCACTGTTGAGACTGATTTGATAATGAACTGTAAAGGATCGCTTTCGGCTGCTTTTATGAATTTTAAATCGACATCATCATTTGAGGCTATGATAGATGAAATTGTACCCCCCGCTAGCAAGGAAATTATACCTGCAGTTTAGGTATAGCTGCCTACCTATAAATAATTTTATGGTGCAAAGTGGGAGACAGGGTTGAAGGAAATTGTGACTGTTGCCAAGGGGTACTTGAGTCACTTGAGCATGTTCTATTTTTTTGCCCCTTGTACAACCAATCTCGATCCAAATGGATAGCCCCATTATGTAAAAACCTGGGAGTAAGTAAGTACAAGGAGGCTTGTAGAATACTTCAGCCAAATACATCTCATATTATTGTATTCTGCACAGCATGGTTCCTAATGACTATGTGGATCAGGCATACCAAGTGTTCCCCTGATAGTTCCTAGCCTGTGCTGTACTGTTTGGTTCCTCCTTAGCTGTATCGTGGGCTTTGTATTACTTTATGTGAACATCGTTCTTGTAATATCACTCAAGATATTTATTATGTTTTATTGTTGTTTTTATAGTATTTTATGATGAAGTATCGCAGAACAAATAATGATGTAACTCTTATCGCTCTACTGTGCTGCTATTGTAATGGACAGTGAAGGGGTATTTTTAATGTTCTAGGTCTTATTTGTAATTGTGTTAGTAAGTGTCTTGTTTTATGGTGTACTTTTATGACCTATAGTGATCGAAAATAAAGTTCTTTGATTGATTGATGGCAACTTTTTCCTAGCTGCTCTTTTGTGTTTGTGAGCAGACCTAAAAGTACTGTAGAGTTGTTCCTATATGACCAATAGGCTCTGCACATTGGAATAATATATCCTATAGATTAGACGTAGGACTGAGGTCGACTAGGTCTCTATCGAATATATTAAACTTAATAGTAAGTGCCAGCTAGCTCAGAGGTCACTAGAAACTTTCTCGAATTCACAAGAAGGGATTAGTTTCTGACAACTGCATAAACATGACAACTTTGTTTCCCAAGAGTAAGAAATATCTCTAGAGTCGCGGAAACAATAGATAAGTATTTCACTCAGTCAATCGTGCATGCTTCGTTTCTACAGAGTTGCAGAGAAAGAGTGAGACGGGCGTTTTCAATAAAAAGGGTTTATTGAACAGTCTTCTTCCTCATACAAGAGAAGTGAACTGCTACAATCGTTAAGCAGACTGCAAAGTATAGTGCGTACAGCGAGAATAGTATTATGAAATAATACTGTAATAGCATTGTATGGTTTCTAAGCCATATAAAATACATACATAAATACACAGGCTAAAATACTCAACTGGTGCTTCTAAATACGCCTACCCCAATGTACCTAACCTAAGTCTAGTACACGGGAAGAAGTAAGTATTGTGTAGCATAGGTTTTAGTTTTCTTTGCCAAGAATCTATCCAAGATTTTCTCGAGGTTCTATTCAGCTCCATACCTTAGTTTAGAATGAAGGAGGTCTGGTACATCAGTCTCGGGACTCGATTTCCCAACACCCCACAAGGGGAACTTGGAAACACTGGAGCTGGATTCTCGGCGAGAGAAAGGCAGACTCTCGATCAATGCATCAGCTGGAGGGTCGGCTTCCTTCGGCACGTGCTGTAGCAAGGTGCGTCGGGCAAGTAGATAGTCGGACTGCTCCGAACCACCATGTCATACTAGAGCAAATGAAGGTATATTTATACCTTGAAGGTGTCTAGGAATGCCATAGTTTGCAGTAAAGTCAGGCATAATAACGTCAGGAAAGAACCCCTAGGGAGTAGTCGTTATTTGCAAAGTACATGAGTTCTTGGACAAATTAATATTCAAGCAAGGGGAAGGTCCCTGACTGCTTAAGCCAATTTTCTGAGAAATCGTTGTGACGTTTGGTACGAGTGGAAGTAGCCATGCCTGTATTTAGTCTGCATGGGTTATGTCTAAATAAGGGCTTGATATCTATGCCTATATTAGGGCAATATGAATTGTACCTATATAAGGGCATGAATCTGGAAAATTCACTCAGAGCCTAAAACGCCACACAACACCAACTCCACTTTATTATGTACAACATTACTAAGTTCTAAACACATAAAATATATCTAAACATGATGTGTTAAAACCCCACCCAAAATACATAAAAATGCATTTGAAATGGTTGTACACGAAAAGAGCATTTGTGCTGTACACATTTAAAAGCAGTGTTTCATTCAAAGCATATAGATGACATTTGAAAAACGCTATTCGAATGAATCATAAAAATACATTTATGAAATGGCTTTTAAAATACAGAAGAAAACTCGAGGCCATTTCATGACAGAATATATAAATAGTTTGAGTCTGGACACGGTCAAATATTGTCTCTTGGAAGTATTCAAAGAATTTTTGTTCTCTAGGAATAGTTCTACTTTAAGCAGATTACTTTGTGCCAAAAAAAGTATAATTTTGGAAAAAAAGTCTGATCATAGAAAAATAGAGTTCCAAAGTTAGAAGTTTGTTTTGAAAAGTGAAGGTCGAATTCAGAGTCTCACAGAACAGATGCCAAGGCACATAGCCAGAATGAAGGTTTTGTAACATCCAGCCCAAAAGCATTATAGAACATAATTGTGACTGACCATGTTGTAACATGATCAAGTCCTGTTCCATTAAGTCTATGGCAGAGGATACTATGCTGTCCAAAGAATATATTCTGGATGACAGAGTCGTTAACCCATTGTCAACTACAGAGAGAGATTTCTCTAAATTAATACGATCAATTTCTCGTATTCTTTCTGCAGTCTCTGCTTACGTTGTTTTCGATGCTTCATTATAAATGGCATAGATACCGGAGTATATAGAACGTTTATGACACAGTTTAGGAGGTCCACGTAAGAAGTCCCTTAAACCAATGCCATCTTTAAGTAAAGATAAGTGTTGTTTTACTTCTTTTAGCGTAGATTCTTGTAGCCACTCAAGGCACCGTTTTCCCACACTGTATTATGTTACTATCCCTGGATGTTGTCTCTGGATATATCTTGGATCTGGCCTAGTGAATTTGGACCCTTGTGTCTTATTCAGGAATCTATCTTGACAGTTGTTTGTGTAGGCCAGAATAACCACAGGATGTGTTCTGTTATTAAGTAAAAATAGTATTTACGTCGACCACCCCTCTGTAGTGTTTTTACTATCAGGTGTAGGTGTAGGTATGGACGGTTTGTTTAAATCGTTTATCTTAGCTAATCCAAGACAATATGTCTGTTGAACAGTGTCATTTAAAAACATTATTTGTTCTGGGATAATGCAGGCTCTAAATAAAGCTTCTAATCTCTGCACCTGCCAGTCTTTTGTCCCCCAGACAGTTTTTGTCTCAATGTTGTCTTTCCAAAAGTCAAAACCTAATGTAGACAGCTGAGCATAAAAGGCCGCAGAATAAATTTGCTTTGTATTTGTCAACATACTTTTCATTCCTGTTCTATTTACATTTTTAAAGTAAAATGATTCTGGAACATTAAAACCTGAAAAGTATGGAAATTTGTCTTAAAATGTTTTTGAGCTACCATTCGGTGGCGTGGGACAATGTTCCCATTGGTTATAAGTGAATACATTTCTAGGTTTTGAAGATTTATGCAAGAAATTATGACCATAGTGATTATAACAGTACATTTGTTCATAATCCGATGTACCTTCTAAGTATTCATGATTAATAAATTTTGCAGACATTTCTAAGTCTGACATCATATTATTAACAGTCTCAAAGTCCCAATCATCAGAAAAGGTGCTGGGTGAAACAAAGTCACTCAAGGAAACCTTGAATTGGTGTGGAATCTTCAACAGCTCTGCCGGACCAAGCATGTCATATTCAGTTCTGTCCCAAGCTATACCACCTTTTATAGGAACGGCTGTGATGTTCACTGCTGACAAGTCTCTTTGTTCACGATGGGGTGATTTGCATGGTTTGGGGAGTAAGTTGATGTTCTTACTTGCTGTGTCCTTTGGTATTTGCCTTGGGAATGCTGATCAATGGGAAATATAGTACAGAGTCAACCAAAGTAGAAGAAAAAGTACACCTAAGACAATCCATATTTCAACCCATGGTGAAACCAGATATGTTTTTTCCAGTTGGTGAAAGAGTTCAGTTTCTTGTTCTTTAAAAGTTCTTTGAGCTGGCGTTTCAGGTTCGCTTGGATCCTCGGAAAACGTATCAAAGTTAATAAAATAGCCAGAGGCAGTTCTGTCAATTGTAGGGATTGCTTCAGGATTCGATGAAATCGCTGGAACCACTTGATCACTTGTCACATTAGTATACTCGGATGCTATTTCATTGTAGACAGGCGTTTCTTGACGAACTGTTATTTGGTCTCAAGAGGCACGAGTTCCATGGCTTTGTTGCATAGTCCTTCATTTTGCACTGCAGATTCTTCAAAGGTGATGAGTCTCTCAGTTTGAATCTCTTGGATTGTAGCCAGATTCGGGCGTCTGCTACATCTTTGGAGTCCACTTGGCCTACTTCTTATGATCGGCCACATGATGTGGTTTGACCAGGTCGATGGACACAAACCTGTTCTCTTTTTTACCAGCAAGGGGCAGCAGTATTACTGTTCTTGATCCGTGGATTGCTAGGACAGGTACTGGTTGTCTGTAAGAAGGCCCAAATTCTTTCTTGTCGGCGATCTTTTCTCTGACTAGATCCCCAACCTTTGGAATCCAGGCAGGCCTTGCTGGGATGGGTGGTTTCTCTTCAGTGGTCGTTGGCTTCAGGAACACGTTGCTGTGGTTTCTTCTTATTTCATTTAAGTCCTGCAAAACAGCCAAACGGTCTTTGATATCAAAAGGATTTTGTTCTACCACTGAAATGTGACGATCAAGGTCCTGGACAATCATTCTAGTTCCAGAAAGGATTTCATATGGAGTGTTTCCCCCTAGAGAACTTCTTGGCAGATTGTTAAGACTATGTTGGACACTTACTAGATGTTTGACCCACCCGTCACCCAAGCCTAGTACCCTAGCTGTTATAGATTGCTTTATGTCCTGTTTTTTTCTCTCCACAACCGAATTTCCCTCAGGATGGAATGGACTAGAATACGACAATGCAACGCCCAGATTGGCCATGGCCTCCTTGTAAGCTTGAGAGCTAAACGCAGGACCCTGGTCAGAATGTAGCGTGCCGACTGCGTATGTGCCGATAAAGACTCTCAAATCTTTTATAACAGTTCGAGCGTTAGCCGAGCGCTGAGGCCACATCCAAATAAATCTTGAGCATGAATCCACTGCGACCATGATATATTTATAGTTACCATCCCTCTGTAAGGGACCACAGTGGTCCAGGTAACCACAAGCTAATGGTTTATCTGAGATTAACAGGGGCGTCTGCGCCGGACTTTTCACTGTAGAGACTTTCATCTTTTGGCAGATTTCACATTCCAAAACATAGTTTCTGGTTTGTTTCCTCATGCGCGGCCACCAGTATCTTTGTTTTAATAATGACACTGTGGCGGAAACACCTGCCCGTGCAGAGGCAAGCCCTTCATGCGCTGCTAAAATTAGTCCTAATCTGTGTTCCATGTTTGGAATTACTCTATCCCCCACTCCAGGGATTCGAGCAAACGGAACATTATTTGCATCAGTTATGTATGAGTATTTGAGTGGAAAGCCTTTTGGTAATGTTTTACCACTGTCTTTGCTTGAAGCATTAACAGTTTGCATAATTTCTCTGTCTATTTTCGTTTTTGAACCAGTGATTGCAGCTACGGAAGCCGTTTGCACAGCTGCCTTCGCAGCTTCATTAGCCAATGAATTCCCTGCAACGTGAACGCCATCACGTTAATGACTCAGTGTATGTATCACGTGAGTTTTTTGTAGTTCTTTTCGTAACTGAACTACTTGTTCCCAAAGCAACTTATGCTTGATTGTGCCACCTTTTGCATCTTTGAAACAGTTTTCAATCCAGTTTTGCAAGTATTCATTATAAGATTGAATGCAATAATAGGAATTTCAAGCGCAATCTTGAATGCTTGTAGTTCAGCTCGCTGAGCTGTACAATCTCCGAGACATTGCGATTTTGTGACCATAGGTCGGAATTTACCATCGCGCCAGCGACCTTTAACGATCGCGCAGGTAGCACTATAAGCTTGTTTACCCCCAATTGCAGTTTGTGCTGATCCGGCTGTATAAATTATACATTCATATTGTTATAGAGGCAGAATCTCTGAGGACATTCATGTTCATATTGTAGAAATTCTTGTGTTTTCAAATAGGGGTCAAAATCGTTTTCAACGTCTGTTGTAGCAAGAGAATTAACCCATTGTATCCATCTCGGATGTAAAGCCTTTGCATTTGGAATGCTCGCTTTTGTGACTGCCTCTAAGGCAGGTACAGGAGTAACGACCATTATGCGCTTACCCTGTGCGAGGGCTCTCACTTTTGCTACTGCAGTTTGAACCGCTATCAGAATTTTTTCTGTAGAAGTGAATTTAATTTCAGCTTGTGTGTACAAGTGTGATTTATAAGCTTTTGGTACCTTTTCTCCTTCATTAAAGGTTAAGTATGTGAATCTGCATCTTCCTGGAATGATTCGGATCACTAGGTTGCGTATGTTTACGCGTGTTTGTAATTGTGTTGTTGCTAACATGTCTGTTTGCACTGAACGTAAAATTTCTGTGTGTTTTTGAGTACAATTAACTGTTTTGAAATCAGGTTTTATTAATTCGTAGAGAGGTTTAACCATTTCTGTGTAATTTAGAATGTAAGTTCTTCCGAAATTTAGGAAACCTAGAATCGACTGTAAGTTTTTCAGCGTTTTTGGAGGTTGGAGCATACTTTTCTAAGAAGTTGGCTGCCAGGCTTTTGCTTTCACTTGATAATTCATATCCTAGAAACAGGACGTTGAGGTGGGCAATTCGAGATTTTTTAAAATTGAATTTATACCCTTCAGAGGCGAAACCCAATGTTATGGTGTTCACCCTGCTCAAGTGCCTATCCAAGTCATCGTCTGTTAGATAGATGTCATCGACATATGATAATGCTTCATCATCATACGTTTGTAGTAACTCTGTTACTCTGGCTGAAAATAACCCTGGACTATTCTTGAATCCCTGAGGGAGATGACAGAATTGACATGTGTCCCCAAAATTGAGAAAGTGGTCAAATACCTACTTTCAGGTGTAATGTTTTGACAGGAGAAACCGTTAGAATTATATAATGTTGTTTTATATTTTTTACGCACAATGTTATTCATTAGTGCTGCACTGTGTGCATTTTGTGCTGCAAAAGTTTTGCAATAAGAGTTTAAATGTCTGTAATCCAAAACTAGATGATATGTATTGTCTGGTTTGGAGACAGGAAACAAAGGATTGTTCATTGACGAGGTGCATGTTTCAATCACCCCTTGGCATTCAAGTTGATCTAATATCTCCCTGACCTGTTTTTTAGCTTCTTGCTTAACTGGGTACTGCCTTTGTGCAGTTGGTTCAGTTTTTAACTGGATTTTATGTTGAGGAGAGTCCTCATCCCATCCTACATGATTTTTGTATAATGAAGGAGCCTGGGCTACTGCCCATTTCCTTGCATATGTATATTTTTTATGAATTGGAATATGATTGTAGAAGGCTGGCATAATGATGTCTTCGCCATGTGTGCACTCCCTGACAAAGTCAGGTGGCCAGTCTTGTTCAGCTAGAAGAATGTCATAACCCTTAGGGAGCTTCTCCCAAAAGAGTGCTCTTATTTTTCTTGTTATGTCCCCATCCATCCGGAGTGTTACTTCATATTACTTATGTGGGACACTAACCCTGGAATCTGCAGTTTCAACTTGGATGTACTCATTCAAGTCCACTGTCTCCAGATGATCCTTCAAGATCTTGCGAGCTACGGTTACTTCTGCTGCGCTGTCCAACATTGTCTGAGCCCACTCTCCGTTCTTGAGTTGTGTCCTCAAGATCCTCGGCATGTCTGATTTTTAGACCTGCTACCTTCTTTTTAGTGAATTGGGTTTCCTTATTTTTTGGAACGTGTTGATCGTCTTTTTTTCCTTTTGTTCTGACCGTCCTCTTCTTTTGGATTTCTGTGATGAAGTCTGAAAGGTACGAGAAGAACGTGTATCAGTATCTTGATATCTGTCAGGTTTTTTCAAATTATCCCTATTCCTGAGGTTATACCTCCTTTTAGAGGGCTCCTTTTGAGGAGACCTACCACTGGATTGAGAACGCTTCTCTTTAGAAGTTTGTTTAGTGTTCTCCCACTTCTTTTTTGGAAGAGTGAGAGTGTGTTTAATAAAGACCTTTTTAGGACTTTCGGTCAGTTGGGCTTTCTCTGGTTTACCACCCAAACTGTCTCTACCTTGTTCTTCATATGATTTCTCGATTATTCTGGCTAGTTCTTGTGGTTGCTCAGTTACATCAAATTCTCTTAGCTTTTGGAGGATGGCCACAGATGCTGCTACACCTTTAATATTAGCTAATATTATTGTTGAGACCTGTTTGAAATCTTTCAGTAATTTCATACCTAGATTTAAAGCAGGCTCTGCACCGTATTCATTTTGAATCTGTTTCAGGACGTCTGGTATTAACGTCATAGATGGAACACCATGTGTTTTTGTGTATATTGCAGCAAAGACTGTACCCAAGTTTCGCAGTCCTCCAGGTGTGGTGCGATCCCCATTGGTAAACAGATTGTTAAAATCCTGTTTTTCTCATGAGGGGTAGTATCAGGAAATACTGCCTCAATTTGAGTAATTTTTTGAGCTATCCAGAATGGAATTTGTTCCCTTTTTGCGGGTAATTTACCAATCACTGATTGTATAGTCTGTGGTGTTATTTTATTTGTGTTCCCCTGGTAAGGGGTGTGTTGTTGAATCCTTATAGGAGGTTGGACTGTTAGAGTCCTCATGCCATATTGAACCATTTGTCTATGTATTTTTATCAGTTGTTTTAGCTGAACTAATAGTTCCGCACCTGACATTTCTTCAATGGCAGGATGTGGTGTATAGCTGGCTAATACTGGCCATGTTGCTCCTGGTCTACCTAGTGGACCGAGCCTGGTAATGTGATTTTGATGTGGTAGGGTGCCTTTAAACCAGAGTGCATGCTCTTGGTAAGTTAGTGGAATTTCAATATCCTCGAAAGGAACAAATTCCGTTGGAGGTTCCTCTTCTTTGTAGAAGTGAAACACATGTGTTACTGGATTTGCCTTAGGGAAGATAATCCATGAATAGAATACATCTGTCTGACGATATTCATGTGCCTCTATCACAAAATTTACCCTACCACCTCTTGATGATAGGCCATTTGTTATAAGTTTTATAGTGATGGCTTTCTTTAAATTTTCTGGGATGATTATAGCATCCGGTGTTGTTCTCTTGGAAACCTGTAACGTCAAAGCCTGGTAGGGCTGCATCTGCTGCAGCTCCACCTGTTGCGTTGTTGACACCGTTAACCGACATTGTTCAATGAAAGTTGCAGAGCAAGTTTTTTTAGGAAACAAAGATAAGGTGCACAATATTTCAGAACACTGTATCCTTCAACGTTGAACAAACCAAAAACTAATACATAGGATTTTCATCCTACTCAGTTATGGCGGATATTTTATCCTTTTACCCACTCCAGAATTCTATTGGAGTATTTTACGGGAAAAAGGGGTCTCTGAGAAAAGCACGACTGAGTTACTTTAGTATCTAGCGTTAAATTAGTGCCTTGCCCCACTTTGAGTGCCATATAGTGTAGTTCCTATATTCCCAATAGGCTCTGCGCATTGGAATAATATATCCTATAGATTAGACGTAGGAGTGAGGTCGACTAGGTCTCTATCGAATATATTAAACTTAATAGTGAGTGCTAGCTAGCTCGGAGGTCACTAGAAACTTTCTTGAAACATGACAACTTTGTTTCCCAAGAGTAAGAAATATCTCTAGAGTCGTGGAAACAATAGATAAGTATTTCAGTCAGTCAATCGTGCATGCTTTGTTTCTACAGAGTTGCAGAGAAAGAGTGAGACAGGCGTTTTCAATAAAAAGGGTTTATTGAACAGTCTTCTTCCTCATACAAGAGAAGTGAACTGCTACAATCGTTAAGCAGACTGCAAAGTATAATGCGTACAGCGAGAATAGTGTTATGAAATAATACTCAATCAATCAATCAATCAGAGCATTTGTATAGCGCACTACTCACCCGGAGGGTCTCAAGGCGCTGGGGGGAGGGGGTCCGCTACTGCTCGAACAGCCAGGTCTTGAGCTGTTTCCTGAAGGCGAGGTGGTCCTGGGTGAGGCGGAGGTGGGTCGGAAGGGAGTTCCAAGTCTTGGCGGCCAGGTAGGAGAAGGACCTTCCTCCTGTGGTGGCTCTTCGGATGCGGGGGACGGCGGCGAGGGCGTGGCTGGTCGATCGAAGCTTGCGTTTGGGAGCGTAGAAGTTGAGACGGCTGTTGAGGTATCCTGGTCCTTGGTTGTGTAGGGCTTTGTGTGCGTGGGTGAGGAGCCGGAAGCTGATTCTCTTGTTGACCGGGAGCCAGTGCAGGTCTCTCAGGTGTCCGGAGATGTGGCTGCGGCGGGGGATGTCCAGGATGAGTCGTGCTGAGGTGTTCTGGATCCGCTGGAGTCTCTTCTGGAGTTTGGCGGTGGTTCCGGCGTAGAGGGAGTTGCCGTAGTCCAGACGGCTGGTGACGAGGGCCTGGGTGACCGTCTTCCTGGTCTCGGAGGGGATCCATCGGAAGATCTTGCGTAGCATGCGCAGGATGTTGAAGCACGACGAGGAGACGGCGTTGACTTGTCTGGTCATGGAGAGGGAGGAGTCTAGGATGAAGCCCAGGTTGCGTGCGTGGTCAGTTGGTTTGGGTGCGCTGCCCAGGGCGGGGGGCCACCAGGAGTCGTCCCAGGCGGAGGGTGAGGATCCCAGGATGAGGACTTCCGTCTTGTCCGAGTTCAGTTTCAGGCGGCTGTTCGACATCCATTTGGCAACGTCTGTCATCCCTTCGTGCAGGTTGTCTCTGGCGGTGGCGGGGTCGTTAGTGAGGGAGAGGATCAGCTGGGTGTCGTCGGCGTAGGAGATGATGTTCAGGTTGTGCTGGCGTGCGATGGCTGCGAGGGGGCTCATGTAGACGTTGAAGAGTGTTGGGCTGAGCGAGGAGCCTTGAGGAACGCCGCAGATGACTTCGGTGGCCTCCGATCTGAACGGGGGGAGGCGGACTCTCTGTGTCCTTCCGGCGAGGAAGGAGGTGATCCACTCCAGTGCCTTCTCCTGTATTCCGACGTTGCTGAGGCGCTGTACTAGGGTACGGTGGCAGACAGTGTCGAAGGCCGCGGAGAGGTCCAGGAGGATGAGGGCCGCTGTTTCTCCGTTGTCGAGCAGGGCTCGGATGTCATCTGTAGCTGCGATCAGGGCGGTCTCGGTGCTGTGGTTGGCCCGGAAGCCAGACTGCGAGAGGTCGAGGGAGCCGTTCGTCTCGAGGAAGGCGGCCAGTTGCTTGTTGACGGTCTTCTCGATGACTTTGGCCGGAACGGGAGCAGCGAGATGGGGCGGTAGTTCTTGAGGTCGGTAGGGTCTGCTGATGGTTTCTTGAGTAGAGCGCTGAGTTCGGCGTGCTTCCAGCTCTCCGGGAAGGTGGCGATGTCGAAGGAGGTGTTGATGATGTCCCGCAGGTGGGGTGCGATGACAGCGTCGGCCTTGTTGAAGACGTGGTGAGGGCAGGGGTCTGTCGGAGATCCGGAGTGGATGGAGTTCATCGTGCGGATGGTGTCTTCGGTGCTGATCGGGGTCCAGGCGCGGAGGGTGGTGGAGGGGGGCGGTGGTTCGGTCGTGGCGTGCATCGGTTGACTGCTGAAGCTGTTGTGTATGTCTGCGATCTTGTTGTGGAAGTAGGAGGCGAGGGAGTTGCAGAGGTCTTGCGAAGGGGTGATGTTGTTGTTTCCGGCGTTGGGGTTGGAGAGCTCTTCCACGATGTTGAAGAGTTCCTTGCTGTTGTGTGCGTTGTTGTCCAGTCGTTCCTTGAATGCGGTTTTCTTGGTGGCGTGGATCAGTCGGTGGTGTTTTTCGGGTGGCGAGCTTGAGGGCAGTCATGTTGTCCGGTGTTGGGTCTCTGCGCCAGGTTTGCTCGAGTGCTCTGCAGTTCTTCTTGGAGCTCTTGAGTTCGTCATTAAACCATGGGGCTTTCTTGCTGCCGGGTCTGCTCGGCGAGGTCTTCAGCGGGGCGAGGTCGTCTGCGCAGTCGCTGATCCATTTCGTGAGGTTGGTGGCTGCTTAGCTGGGGTTCGTTGTGCTGGTGGGAGGGTTCTTGCTCAGGGAAGTAGTGAGCTGGTCTGCAGTGATCTTGTTCCAGCTTCTGCGGGGAACCTGTTGCTGGTGATGGTGGAGCGTGGTTCTTCTGAAGCTGAAGTGGACGCAGCTGTGGTCCGTCCAGTGGAGTCCCGTGGCGTGGCTGAAGGCGATGTCCTTGCTGGAAGAGAAGATCGGGTCGAGTGTGTGTCCGGCGTAGTGGGTGGGGGTGGTCACCAGTTGCTTGAGTCCGAGGTTGGCGAGGTTGTCCAGCAGGGTGGTGGTGTTGCGGTCGTTGTTGTTCTCCAGGTGGAAGTTGAGGTCCCCGAGGAGGATGAAGTCGGCGGAGGGGAGGGCGAGCGGGCTGACGAAGTCGGCGATGTCCTCGCTGAATTGTGTGCGTGGTCCCGGGGGTCTGTAGATGAGGGTGCCTCTGAGGGTGGTCTTGGGGTTGACGTGGATCTGGAAGTGCAGGTGTTCGGCGGGTGCGAGGTTGTCGTCGGTGTTGGTCGTGATGCGGATGGTGTTCCTGTGGATGATGGCGATGCCTCCTCCTGTCTGGTTGACGCGGTCCCTCCGGATGATCTTGTAGCCGTCCGGGATGGCGATGTCGGGCGCTGAGGAGGCGTTCATCCAGGTTTCCGTGAGGAAGGCGACGTCCGGTGATGTAGCATCGAGGAGGTTCCAGAGTTCCACGGCGTGTCTGTGGACGGAGCGGGTGTTAAGCAGGATGCACTTCAGGTGGGTGCTGCTGGAGTTCGGCTTGGTGGGTGCTGGTGTGGCGTGGGTCCGGTTGCAGGTGAAGTTGCAGGAGTGGCAGCTGAAGGGTCCGTGGGTGCGTCTCGGTGTGGCTCGGCAGCAGCCCGGGGTTCGGCCGGTGTTGAGTGCGTTGAGTTCGGTGGCGTCGTAGGTCCGTCGGGTCGGCTTCCGGCGGTGGGGGCCAGGGGTCCTGGCACTGGGCGCGGTCCAGGCGCGGACGGGCGCAGACGGGCTTACCTTTGGCGCACCTTCGGCGCTCAATCGGTGCTCCCGCTGCGCGCGTCCGCTGCGCGGTCGCTCCGGGGGCGTCATAAGAAGGGGGACGCATTGTATGGTTTCTAAGCCATATCAAAATACATACATAAATACACAGGCTAAAATACTCAACTGGTGCTTCTAAATACGCCTACCCCAATGTACCTAACCTAAGTCTAGTACACGGGAAGAAGTAAGTATTGTGTAGCATAGGTTTTAGTTTTCTTTGCCAAGAATCTATCCAAGATTTTCTCGAGGTTCTATTCAGCTCCATACCTTAGTTTAGAATGTAGGAGGTCTGGTACATCAGTCTCGGGACTTGATTTCCCAACACCCCGCGAGGGGAGCTTGGAAACACTGGAGCTGGGTTCTTGGCGAGAGAAAGGCAGCCTCTCGATCAGTGCGTCAGCTGGAGGGTCGGCTTCCTTAGGCACGTGCAGTAGCGAGCTGCGTCGGGCAAGTAGATAGTCGAATTGCTCCGAACCACCGTGTCTTCCTAGAGCAAGTGAAGGTATATTTATACCTTTAAGGTGTCTAGGAATGCCATAGTTTGACGTAAAGTCGGGAATAATAACGTCAGGAAAGAACCCCTAGGGAATAGTCGTTCTTTGCAAAGTACATGGGTCCTTGGAAAAATCAATATTCAAGCAAGGGGAAGGTCCCTGACTGCTTAAGCTGATTTTCCAAGAAATCGTTGTGACTTTTGGTACGAGTGGGAGTAGCCATGCCTGTATTTGGTCTGCATGGGTTATGTCTAAATAAGGGCTTGATATCTATGCCTATATTAGGGCAATATTAATTGTACCTATATAAGGACATGAATCGGGAAAATTTACTCAGAGCCTAAAACGCCACACAACAGTACCTGTTGCGAATTCACGGGACAGTGTTTCACACAGCATGAATTGGGTACTTCCCATGGGGGGCTTGGCCTGGAGCCAATGTGAGCGAATGTGGGATACGGAGCTCAGTCCTCTGGATCCCCGTAGTCACATATCCTGAGCCCGGGGGCGCGTGTATAGTCACAGAGGTGTGAGTCGGAAGACCCCTGGAGTACAGAGGGATAAGCGGTGGGCTCTGTCTCCCTGTCAAAGGGCCTCACGCTCCGAAACTAGGGCCGAGACATCTACAAAATGGCACCCGCCCGGTAACGGGAGGCGCACAGACACAGCAGACCGCCATGGGAGTAAAGAGACACGATGGGGCAAAGAGACTGACTCACGGGGGGAGCCCTGAATGACGGCGGCATGGGAAGTGCCTGCAATTGAGGACCGCAGTGGTTTTTGGCGATTCAGCTGCCTTCCAGTGAGGTCCCAGGACGGGATCGCGAAGGAGCGAGCAGAGAAAGTGCGCCACGAAGCGTAAGGTAGACAGCCCAGTTGATCGCCCAGGAGGGGATGACCACCTGACTTTGGCCCTGAAGCCCACTGAAGTGAGTGGCAGACATCAGTTGACCCTGCGACTCGGGGGCCGGTGGACACTCAAAGACATGAACTGAGGGCCTTGTGTGTCCTGGGGCAAGAATAGGAGCTCTGGGGGCAGGTGACAAGTGAGGCTGACCTAGGAGGCTGGTGGCTCTGGCTCAGGGAAAGCTGCTAGCGCTCCGAGGAACATTAAGACCGCGGCAAACGAGGCGCAGAAGAAGCCCATGGCAAGGGGCGCCCTTTCAAATGATTAAGGCCGTGCGACCCGCTGAAGAGCTGTTGAGGACATCAGTTGCGGAGCTCCCTCAAGCCCGGCAACTCACAGGGCCCACCCAAGCACTTGCAGATTTGGGTGCGCTCAGTGTATCTCTCCATAAGCGGTCCCTGTGAAGTTTGCTGTGGATATCGGAAGACCCCTGACACACGGGGAAATAAGAGGTGAGCTCTGTTTATCTGCCCAGGAGCCTGGCACTCCAGTTTTAGGACTGCGCGGCATGGCCGAGAGGACGGCAAAATTGCGCCCGCACTGTAGCGAGGTGTGCCGAGATACAACAGGCCACCAAGGGAAGACAGAGACTTGATGGGGAGCAGAGGCTAGCTTTCCAAGAGAGCCCTGGATAACATCAGCGCGAAGAGAAACTGTAGCTGGGGGGCACTGTGCCGAATGGGGATGCAACTAACTCCAAGTGAGGTCCCAAGACTAGTTCGTGGAGGGGTGAGCAGTGAGAGGATGCCACTGAACAAGAGGCAGGTGGACCAGTCTCTTGCTCATGAGGGGGTGCCCGCCTGAGTCAGAACCTGGTGATCACTGAAGCGAGTGACAGGCATTCACTGGCCCTGCAATACAGAGGCCGGTCCCCGTACAGAGAAAAAAAACTGAGAGCCCTGAGTGCCCAGAACTGTGGATGGAAGCGGTGGGAAAGGCAGTTAAGTGAGGTTGAAGTGGGAGGTGCGTAGATCTGGCATAGGATAGACCATTACCGCTTCGAGACATGCAAAGGCAGCGGAGCATGAGGCACAGAAGAACCCGGAGCAGGGGCGCCCTCGCACATGCCAAAAGTCACGACGCCTTGACGAAGAGATGTTGTGGACACGGTTTACGGAGCTCCCAAAAATCCAGTACCTCGCAGGACCCACTCAAGTGGTGGCAGATCTGGGCGCATGCAGCGGAACTTCCCATGAGCGTTCACTGAGAAGCTTAACGTGGTCAAGAGCACAAAGGAAGGTCCCCTGAGCGGTTACTGAAGTGACATTGGTGAGACCTGCGCTATGACCCAAGGCACCCTGATACCTTACACAGTACTGACCTGTGCAGTTACTAAGGCACACTTAACACGACAAACAACCACAGAGCAGCGGAATTGCCTTCTTTCTTGAGAGGATTACCTGGTGTCGGAAGTAGGAGATCCGACACTGGCCACGAAGATGGGTAAGGTCCAGAAAAAAAGGGGATATGCTGTCCTCAACACCGAGACCCCTGGTAACCAGTCTGACAACGACGAAGAAGTGATGGAAGCAGGAAAGAACTCCGCTCCCCCGAGACCTACAGTGGCTGATATCGTGCAGGCGATCACAGCCCCCAGTGAAGTACTGAGGTGAAAACTGATGCAATAGGTACCGACTTAAGCCTTTTAAAACATGATCACCATTAACCTAAGGAACGGGTCGCAATCAATGAGAAAGTACTGGATGAGCTACCAGAGGTGGTACTACGCTGCAGAAAACACTCACGGAATTGGAGACTAAAGTTAAGGTGCTTGAAGTGCATGCTGAAGATAGTTAGGGAAGGTTCCGCAGAAATAATATACGAATTATCAGAGTGCCAGAGAAGACAGAGGGCACGAATATGGTAAGCATCTTGGAAGATTGGCTCAGAATGAAAGTGGCCCCTGAGGGACTGTCACCCTTCTATGCTCTGGAAAGAGCCCATAGGGTCCCAGCAAGACCGCCTAGACCTGGAGCCCCTCCCAGACCGATAGTGGGCCGCGTTCTGCATTTTAGGGACATAGACTATATACTTCAACCTGCCCGCCAAAAACACGATCTGCAGAGTGATAATAGTACAATACTTATCTTTCCAGCTTTACCAGGGAAGTCCAACGAAACAGAGCATCCTTCTTAGCTGTCAAAAAAAAGCTTCACCAACTCCAACTACCATATGCAATGCTATTCCCAGCGCGACTTCGAGTGGCCAATCAAAGGGGGACCTGATTTTTCTCCACACCTTAAGAGGCATGGGAATGGTTGGAAGCTCGACGACCACAAGAGTATCGCCACTTGTCGCCAGCTCCACCTCAACAGAGTCCTCACAGCAGCAAGGCTGGGTCCAGAGCTCCGTCTCCTAGGGAGCTCAGTCAAGATCGCCGAAAACTGCTGCAGGCAGTTGCGAAACATAGCCAGACGGCAACAATCCCCATTTCGAGTAAAAGTGGAACGGGCTCAGAAAGGTCGGAGGGTTCACCAGCATTCAGCGAGAATGATACTTCGGCACTTGAGTTACCGGAAGTCACACCCCAGACGTCGGACGATATTGTCTGAAAACCTCACCCCGGACTATAGGCCCGCAAGCTACTGAAGTAGGATGAAACCTTGACCTGGAGGGGCGGTCATTAGAAAATGCTGATTATACCTTTGCACTGAATGGACTTGGAAGATCGATCCGGGGCTATGTTTCTGATTCTGGTATTGGGGGGCGGCGGGTTGGGCACTCGGGCCCAACATTGGAAGCCGCATACCCCTGTAATCACTAGCATGCTTTTGTGAATTTAGACAAACCTGAGCACACTCCGAGAGAGATAAAGAGAGATAAGAGAGATAAAACCAAGCCCTTCTGGCTTGGTTGGCTAACCTAGCCAGGAGAGTTACGGTAATTTTAGAGCTTCGAGAACAATATGGAGAGGTTAATTATGATCAGCAAGGCATCAATGACTTTTGTTCCTTGAATATTATACCGAACTCTACAGGAGTAGACTGACTGCAGACGAAGAACTCTTAGATAGGTTCATAGGGGATGTGGAGCTGCCAGTGCGGGAGGAGCGATTAGCCGATACCCTAGGACGGGATATAGAAATTGGAAAAGTAAGAGGGGCCATTAAAAACATGGCAAGGAACAAGACACCGGGAATGGATGGTTTACCAATTGAATTTTATTTCGCTTATATTGAATTATTAGCCCCCAGGCTCGTAAAGCTATACAACAATGCAAAGCGAATTGGTCGCCTGCCTGTGTCGCCCCGCGAATCAATCATTTTCCCATTGCTCAAACCAGGGAAACTGCCCTGGGATAGGATGGCATACCACCCAGTATCCATGCTTAACCTCGACTACAAGATCCTAAGTCGCATCGTAGCCACCCGTCTTCTCCCTTACATGACAACACTAATACACGAAGACCAATCCGGGTTCATTCCCACCAGAAACGCGGCCTCCAATATTCGGCGCCTTTTGCAGGTATTAGAAGCAGTTTCCCATAGGAAAGATGTAGCAGCAGTCTTTGTGGTGGACATAGCAAAGGCATTTGATAGCCTCGAGTGGCCTTATTTGTTCCACGTGATGCAGAGATTTGGGTTGGGAGACAAATTTGTAGGCTGGACAGCGCTCCCTTATAAAAATTCCACTGCTAGAGTTAGAACGGGGGGGGGGCTAATATATGACACCTGCAGTGTAGGTCGAGGGACAAGACAGGGGTGTCTGCTCTCCTCCCTCTTGTTCGCCTTGGCCGTAGAACTGCTTGTGGCTAGAGTCAGAATGGGGCAACACTTTAGGGGCCTTAATGTCCACGGGCAGATACACCACATTGCGCTCTATGCGGATGACTTACTGATGTTCCTGGCAGACTCGGGGGAAGCACTTAGCGGGACGAAAGAACTACTAATATACGACCTGTGCAGAGTAGCGGGGCTCAAGGTAAATTGGACGAGGTCTTGCCTTTTCCCAATGAAGGAGAATAGAATTGGTCCACAAGAGTGTCAAGGACCCCACAAGCCTTACCGTCTGCCTGTAGAGTAGTCTCGCAGGGATGACATGAATAACCTCCACCATCTCCCACCTACTCCCTTGTCCTACCTCAATAGTACCAGACCGGGGCGTGGTGACAGCCGGGGGAAGGAATCCTGGTAGGGATGTGCCTGAAGGTATGGTGAAGCAATAATGGACCCTCCTGGGTGAATATGTCTTCCTGCCTTGGACCCTGAAGGAAGGATAACCCACAAACAATTACTAGCTGTAATAATCAGCATGCACACTTATTCTCATGCGTTCGCTACACAGGAAGATAAGTCGAAACCATAGTCAAGGGAAGAGTTCAGGTATTCCCTGACTGTGGTAGGAATCAATCAATCAATCAATCAAAGCATTTATATAGCGCGCTACTCACCCGGAGGGTCTCAAGGCGCCGGGGGGGGGGGGTCCGCTACTGCTCGAACAGCCAGGTCTTGAGCTGCTTCCTGAAGGCGAGGTGGTCTTGGGTCAGGTGGAGGCGGGTCGGAAGGGAGTTCCAAGTCTTGGCGGCCAGGTAGGAAAAGGACCTTCCTCCTGTGGTGGCTCTTCGGATGCGGGGGACGGCGGCGAGGGCATGGCTGGCCGATCGAAGCTGGCGTTTGGGAGCGTAGAAGTTGAGGCGGCTGTTGAGGTATCCTGGGCCTTGGTTGTGTAGGGCTTTGTGTGCGTGGGTGAGGAGCCGGAAGGTGATTCTCTTGTTGACCGGGAGCCAATGCAGGTCTCTCAGGTGTCCGGAGATGTGGCTGCGGCGGGGGATGTCCAGGATGAGTCGTGCTGAGGTGTTCTGGATCCGCTGGAGTCTCTTCTGGAGTTTGGGGGTGGTTCCGGCGTAGAGGGAGTTGCCGTAGTCCAGACGGCTGGTGACGAGGGCCTGGGTGACCGTCTTCCTGGTCTCGGAGGGGATCCATCGGAAGATCTTGCGTAGCATGCGCAGGATGTTGAAGCACGACGAGGAGACGGCGTTGACTTGTCTGGTCATGGAGAGGGAGGAGTCCAGGATGAAGCCCAGGTTGCGTGCGTGGTCTGTTGGTTTGGGTGCGCTGCCCAGGGCGGGGGGCCACCAGGAGTTGTCCCAGGCGGAGGGTGAGGATCCTAGGATGAGGACTTCCGTCTTGTCCGAGTTCAGTTTCAGGCGGCTGTTCGACATCCATTTGGCCACGTCTGTCATCCCTTCGTGCAGGTTGGCTCTGGCGGTGGTGGGGTCGTTGGTGAGGGAGAGGATCAGCTGGGTGTCGTCGGCGTAGGAGATGATGTTGAGGTTGTGCTGGCGTGCGATGGCTGCGAGGGGGCTCATGTAGACGTTGAAGAGTGTTGGGCTGAGCGAGGAGCCTTGAGGAACGCCGCAGATGACTTCGGTGGCCTCCGATCTGAACGGGGGGAGGCACACTCTCTGTGTCCTTCCGGCGTGGAAGGAGATGATCCACTCCAGTGCCTTCTCCTGGATTCCGACGTTGCTGAGGCGCTGTACTAGGGTACGGTGGCAGACGGTGTCGAAGGCCGCGGAGAGGTCCAGGAGGATGAGGGCCGCCGTTTCTCCGTTGTCGAGCAGGGCTCGGATGTCATCGGTAGCTGCGATCAGGGCGGTCTCGGTGCTGTGGTTGGCCCGGAAGCCAGACTGCGAGAGGTCGAGGGAGCCGTTCGTCTCGAGGAAGGCGGCCAGTTGCTTGTTGACAGTCTTCTCGATGACTTTAGCCGGAAACGGGAGCAGCGAGATGGGGCGGTAGTTCTTGAGGTCGGTGGGGTCGGCTGATGGTTTCTTGAGTAGAGCGCTGAGTTCGGCGTGCTTCCAGCTCTCCGGGAAGGTGGCGGTGTCGAAGGAGGTGTTGATGATGTCCCGCAGGTGGGGTGCGATGACAGTGTCGGCCTTGTTGAAGACGTGGTGAGGGCAGGGGTCTGTCGGAGATCCGGAGTGGATGGAGTTCATCGTGAGGATGGTGTCTTCGGTGCTGATCGGAGTCCAGGCGCGGAGGGTGGTGGTGGTGGTGGGGGGCGGTGGTTTGGTCGTGGCGTGCGTCGGTTGAGTGCTGAAGCTGTTGTGGATGTCCGCGATCTTGTTGTGGAAGTAGGAGGCGAGGGAGTTGCAGAGGTCTTGCGAAGGGGTGATGTCGTTGTTTCCGGCGTTGGGGTTGGAGAGCTCTTTCACGATGTTGAAGAGTCCCTTGCTGTTGTGTGCGTTGTTGTCCAGTCGTTCCTTGAATGCGGTTTTCTTGGTGGCGTGGATCAGTTGGTGGTGTTTTCGGGTGGCGAGCTTGAGGGCAGTCATGTTGTCCGGTGTTGAGTCTCTGCGCCAGGTTTTCTCGAGTGCTCTGCAGTTCTTCTTGGAGCTCTTGAGTTTGTCGTTAAACCATGGGGCTTTCTTGCTGCCGGGTCTGCTCGGTGGGGTTTTCAGAGGGGCGAGGTCGTCTGCGCAGTCGCTGATCCATTTCGTGAGGTTGGTGGCCGCTTGGCTGGGGTTCGTTGTGCTGGTGGGAGGCTTCTTGCTCAGGGAAGACGCGAGCTGGTCGGCTGTGATCTTGTTCCAGCTTCTGCGGGGAACCTGTTGCTGGTGATGGTGGAGCGTGGTCCTTTTGAAGCTGAAGTGGACGCAGCTGTGGTCCATCCAGTGGAGTCCCGTGGCGTGGCTGAAGGCGATGTCCTTGCTGGAAGAGAAGATCGGGTCGAGTGTGTGACCGGCGTAGTGGGTGGGGGAGGTCACCAGTTGCTTGAGTCCGAGGTTGGCGAGGTTGTCCAGCAGGGTGGTGGTGTTGCGGTCGTTGTTGTTCTCCAGGTGGAAGTTGAGGTCCCCGAGGAGGATGTAGTCAGCGGAGAGGAGGGCGTGCGGGCTGATGAAGTCGGCGATGTCTTCGCTGAATTGTGTGCGTGGTCCCGGGGGTCTGTAGATGAGGGTGCCTCTGAGGGTTGTCTTGGGGTTGATGTGGATCTGGAAGTGCAGGTGTTCGGCGGGTGCGAGGGTGTCGTCGGCGTTGGTCGTGATGCGGATGCTGTTCCTGTGGATGATGGCGATGCCTCCTCCTGTCTGGTTGACGCGGTCCCTCCGGATGATCTTGTAGCCGTCCGGGATGGCGATGTCGGGCGCTGAGGAGACGTTCATCCAGGTTTCTGAGAGGAAGGCGACGTCTGGGGCTGTGGTGTCGAGCAGGTTCCAGAGTTCTACGGCGTGTCTGTGGACGGAGCGGGTGTTGAGCAGGATGCACTTCAGGTGGGTGCTGTTGGTGTTTGGCTTGGTGGGTGCTGGTGTGGCTTGGGTCCGGTTGCAGGTGAACTTGCAGGAGTGGCAGCTGAAGGGTCCGTGGGTGCGTCTCGGTGTGGCTCGGTAGCAACCCGGGGTCCTGCCGGTGTTGAGTGCGAAGAGTTCAGTGGCGTCGTAGATTCGTCGGGTCGGCTTCCGTCGGTGGGGGCCAGGGGTCCTGGCACTGGGCGCGGTCCAGGCGCGGGCGGGCGCAGACGGGCTTACCTTTGGCGCACCTTCGGCGCGCCCGCTGCGCGTCAACGCTGCGCGTTTGCCACTCTGCCATATGAGGAGAGTGGGGGGGCGG
The DNA here is from genome assembly GCF_964261635.1 of Lissotriton helveticus. Taxonomy (NCBI): domain Eukaryota; kingdom Metazoa; phylum Chordata; class Amphibia; order Caudata; family Salamandridae; genus Lissotriton; species Lissotriton helveticus. The sequence continues at coordinate 646,210,472 of NC_136073.1, read as the reverse complement.
AGCGAGGGAGGAGCCGCTGGGAGGCGGGAGCGGGGCTGGCGAATGGGAAGGCTCTCAGGTGTAAGGGGGCGGGGCCGCAGGGGGGCAGCGGGGAGGTGGCGGGAAACGCGGCGGGGTCACAGCAAGGGAGAACAGCGGCCAACAGTTACAGGGCAAGAAGGCACAGAGGGGCAACAGAGGATACAACGATGAACAGGGGGACACAAAGCAGAAAACAAGAAAGTAACAACGCTCTCCTGCGCTTGGTATCTGGTATAAAAGGCAAGGAAGAGTAGGTGAAGTGCTCCTGCGCTCACCAGAAGCAAACAGAAAAGCAAATGCACAGTGTAGAGCTCCAACGCTCACCGTAAGGAAACAATACCCAGGGCAATAAATGGTAACGCACTCCTGTTCTTACCGGGGAAAACAAGGCTATGAATGGCGACGCGCTCCTGCGCTCACCATTGGAAAACCATAGTAAAATGAATGGTGTTGCTCCCCAGCGTTCACCGTGATGTTTACTAACAAGGAGAAGGGTAATGCGCTCCTGCGCTCACCATCGACAACACAAAGCAGGGCAAAGTTACGGTGCTGCGCTCACTGTGAAAATGCAGGGCAAAGGTACAATGTTGCGCTCCTGCACTCACCGTGAAAATGCAGGGCAAAGGTACGGTGTTGCGCTCCAGTGCTCACCGTGATATCCGAGGATGAGGAGAAGCGGTAACGCGCTCCAGTGCTCACCAGAGAAAGGCAGGGCAAAGGTACGGTGTTGTGCTCCAGCGCTCACTGTGAAAAAGCAGGGCAAAGGTACAGTGTTGCGCTCCAGCGCTCACCTGTGAAAGTCTCAGGAATGAGCGTGAGCCGGCACCAGCTGGAGGAGAATGTAATCCTCTGCGTCAGAAGCAGTATCAGAAGCACCGGTGTGAGGAAGCCATTGGGTTTTTAATGGTATCACCCGGAAGGGGTCAAGTGGTGACCTGCGGTACAGCGCTGCTGTATAGCGCTAGACCGCCAACCTGCTGTATGCATTCCTCGTTCGTTCGGGGACGTGACAAAGAGATGGAGGGCGTGAGATGGGAAGACAGGTGCCTGACATATCTAGGCATGCAAATATACCACACTCAAGGGGAACTGTTGAAGGGTAATGTAGGAAGAGCCATTAGAGAAGCCAAAAGCAAATTTGATTTCTTGGGTTTGTTACCATTGTCAGTAGCTGGTCAGGTAGCCTTACTTAAAATGGTGACTCTCCCGAGATTGTTGTACTACTTTGGGGCATTACCAGTCTGAATACCAGCAAGATACTTTGCCCAGCTTAGGACAATGATTTGGGGTTTTCTATGGGGCACTGGCAGACGTAGAGTAGCACTTGGGGTACTCATGAGACAGAAAGCGGAGGGGGGACTAGCGGTGCCTGACTTTGAGGCCTACTATTTGGCGGCGCAGTTGCAATAGCTCACGAAGCGGTGGCGGTTTGACTCCGGGGGACTGGAGAGCCAAGAGGTGATTTCCCGACCTTAAGATTACTATCTCAAATAATTATATGCCTTCCTGTTCAAACCCATACTATTCCTTCGGAGTTAAATATGGCACGGAAGGGCTGGAATAGGAGCATGAGATGGGCAAAGATTACACACCCTCATGCCACAGAAATCCCACTAATTATATGTGAGGCTTTACCCCATGGGGGCAGTTGGCGGGGGTTGGAGGCTTGGAAAGAGCGGGGATTGTCTACAATAGGGGATTTGTACGAGGAGGATGCCATGATTCCCTTCAAAGACCTGCAGGAATTATACGATTTGCCTGGAGGGGACTTCCTATTGCACTCTGCCCTAACTACGGCCATACGAAAACGCTGAAGGGCGGGACTCACTGAACTACAGCCATCATTGGCCTGTCATATACGGTAATGGCAGCAGGTACCTTCAAAGCAGTTACATGTTTGTAAAGGCGCATAACACAAGAAACGCTAGTGCCCTTGACTGAGCTGTGGCTATCACAGAAACAACTTGGGGAGGGCTAGTTGAAAGGGCATAGACAAGCACTAGGAATGCCAGATTTCAATTGGTACACTTTTATATCTTACATAGAGCTTATCTCACCCCGGAGAAGATTTTAATAAATACTTCAAGATCCAAACAGCAGCCGTTCTGCCCTGCAATAGGGAAGGCGCAGGTTTCAGACATATGTTGGACTGTCTGCAATTGGGTGATTTTTGGGAGGAAGTAACCACACTACTGGCCAACATCATTGATAGAGAAGTTGAGACTACTCGGGGATCCTGCCTCTTACACTGGTTCCCTCGCTCAGCCAAGAATAAAGTAGCAAGTAAATTCTTGGATTTGGGCTTATTGTTAGCCAAAAGGGACATCACCACACACTGGAAAGCAAAAAGAGGCCCAAGTGTAACTAGATGGATGAAGGGATTTGTTAAATGGGCAGAATGTGAAGGAATAGTTGGAATGCAAATAGCAAAGAGAACAGGGAGTGAGAGGGCGATAGAAGCAGTAAGAGCATGGGAAACACTAGTGGTGCTACTTTGGATCCCGGAGGATAGTGGAGATGAGGAATCGATAGAAGAGGCCCCAGCAGCAGTGGATTAGGCTATATACCCCTGACCACAGCTTAGAGCTGAAGAGTTAGATGGAAGACATGTTATAACACTGTACTTCCTGAAAGATGGTTCCCGGAGTACTGATGTGGGCACCTAGAACAAGCGACTAGAGGCAACCACGAACCGGAAATTAGCACTGTGACTATAAGTGACACACCTTGTGGGAGAGCAGGGTGGAGGGGTAGTTGTGGGGGGGATTATAGTTCTGGAATTAAAAGACTTAACAGATGCACAATCATTGAATACATAATTACATGCTATTGATAGACTACAGGGAAAAATGGGAGAAGATTAGTCCAACTAAATGTTCTTTTTCTGAATTAACAGCATAAGTGGACTTGTTAACTAAAACCGCTGATTAATTATAATTGTGATACATGAATGGTGCAGATACCCTTTGTAAAACTCAATAAAGTTTGTTTAAAAAAAATAATAATAATGAATTGGGTACTTCCCATGTAATTTTGAACGCAGTCCAGAGAGAACGTGATGTGTGAAGAACCGTAGATGAAAGGCTCCATCTTGCTTAGTGTGCTCAGGACAGCATCTCTGTCCCTGTAGTAAACGAACCTCGCTATGATGGTGTGAGTGGGGGTGTATCTGGTAGAGGTTTTTATGCCAATGATCTGTGGGCCCGTTCTGTAATGAAACAGGGTGATATGTCATCTTGCAGTGGGAATGAATAGAGCCAGTCGTATAGAAATTTCTGCAGGCATGTTATCCAAATCCCTCTGGCATGCCCACTGTCTGAAGATTATTTTAACCCCTCACCTCCCCCACCTTCTGCTCTGTCTTCTAGTGCTTGGGGGTGTTATACTGTGTTGTGGAGTAATTTTCCATTGCGTTCCAGTTCCGATGACTGGTCCTCTACTTCTGTCTCTTGGTCTACCATGTTGCACAGGTCCAGCGCTAGTAGGGCCACATCTACCAGACTTCCCTGATTTTAGTCTCCAAGGTTGCTCTCATGTATTTGATAGCCTTCATAATGACCTCCATGGGTGCTGATTCAATAGATGTTGTACATTAGAATTTATTCTTTTAACTTCTGGTGCTCCATTGCTGCGCCCATCGGAGGTTGTGCCCCTGTCCATGTTACGTTGGTTGGGCAGGTGTTGTCACGACTTGTTCCCTGCATTCTCGTGCCCACCAACAGGGGGCTGAATTGTGGGGCTCTCCAGTGTTCTAATAAGCTTCTAGACCCTCCCCTTCATGCATATATTGACTTCCAGTCATATATGTGTGTGTGTGTGTGTCTGTCTGTCCCTCCCCATCCTGGGTGTAGTTATTCTGAATGCTAAATTTCCTCTTGAATGCCCATCCTTTGTGTCTTATCCATCGTGTTCACTAGTACAGGCTTCCTCTTTGGATCCCCTTTTCTACTCTGATTCCCCGTGTGATCCTAGGCAGCGCTGTACTCCTCTTTCTGTGTACATATTCTATCCAGTTCCCAGTCCGTGCCCAAGTCACTGACTGTGTCCCGGACAGTCCCTGACGGGTGTTTGGTCTTGTCCTTCACTATTCTTCTTTTCCTGCACAGCTCTAATGGCTTCCATTTTTGTGTTTACCCAGTGCTTTATGCCTGTAAGGCTGGACAGTGCACTTCCAGGACCCTATCTAAGCTCACTAAGTAGGTCTAATTGTGTTAAATCTGTGGATACATTCCCTTATTGACTTGGCTGAGCAGTAGAGTCAGGGCCCCTAGAAGAAGTAATTAAATCGGTCCCAAGTCTTGTGAGATTGAGTGCCTGCTGCTAAACAACATGGGCAAATAGTCTTGTGGTTCTGATGTTTCGGGCAGTTACTTCCTTCTCCAGGGGTTACTGTGGGGTGAAAGCTGCCCACCATCCTGATGGAAGTGAGAGAGCTGCATATTGTCCTCCAACAGCTTAACCCCAAGGTCTTACCCCAGTGTAAGGGCAGCAGGTGGGATCCCCAGCCACCGGCCCCAGATCGCCTGTCTGTATTTCAGCCAGGATGCCTCTCCTTTTCAACCCCCAGCATCACTCAGGTTGACTCGGGATCCTTCAGTATTTTCCCTGTGATGTTGCTGGCCCCAGCCTCATTCTTTCCCCAAGCCACACTCCTTGCTGTTAATGCATGTCCCCACTGTCCATTAGTAATGGAACTAGGCCTGTTGGGTGTTTTTCTCCTACGCCTCCTCCTGGCTGTGTTTGAGGTTCCTAGTTCTTACTCCATTGCCATGCTTCCACCATGGATGACATGTAAGGCATCTCGCTCATGCTGATCCACCTCCTGGCAGTGCCACTGAGAGAAAATTACTGTTTGTCTCCTCCGTTGTGCCCCCTCTCCAGGTCCCAATCTGCATGCCTCAAATAGGTTCCAGTGCTGGATCATTTCCTCTTCACTTTGGAGGTTTTGCAATGCTGTGCAGCAAGATAATTTATGGATTATCAAGAACATTGGTGGCATTCTCACTGGGTTTGGTGTACCATCTTGCCCTGCAGGCCACGCTCCGCCTCCACTTTACATATTGGATCATTTTCTGTTACAGGTGATGGGCCCACCCACACAAGTGGGGTACCGTTATTGTCAGAAGTGTCACAATGCTGCGTAATAGGACATTTGCCAATCTATGCACGTTCTGGAACTTCCCCTCAAAAATATGAGGCAGATCTTTGATTTTTGTCAAAATGTGATGTTTGCAGGCTATTCTGTATAAAAAAAGTGGTGGGATCCATATAAGCCAAACAACCTAGACTTCGCTGGGTGTTTTGTTTTCAGAAATGTGTAGGGTCAGTAGACTTCCCTGGGTGCCGGCACACCCTGGGTCCAAATAACGCAACTACCCAAATCCACCGAAAGATTGAAATTCAAAGAAAAAACGTTGCTGTCTCCATGTTGCGTGCAAATGTGCAAGAAAGAAAACATGTTACAAATTACCCTCTGTATCCTGGCCACATTTAAAAAAAAAAGAAAACTCAAAGGTATCTAGGGAACATACAATGTAAAGGCCTCTTGTGTACACCCCTCATCACTCAAAGACCTTCCACAAATAACAACAACAATTATCAAATTGTTTACTAATATTCAACATAAAATTGAGGGAAAACAGTATTAAAAAAATACACAATGTATTACAGTTAATACAACACGATTCAAAATATAATAGCAGCAATGCAGTGCCAAGCATGTATTTAAAAAAATGTGTCAGTCCACATATTACACATATTACACAATTAAACATTTTTTTTTTTACAGAGTGCAAAAAGTTGTCGACGCAGCGTTTCGGTTAAAACGATAGCACCTTCATAAGGACAAGGTTCTTAATGTTTATGTGTTAAAGCTGTGTCTGGGGCCTGCTATGGGGCGGGGCTGTGAAGACACACTAATGTTGCTTCCTTACAGATAGTGGAAAATGTATTTTCAAGATTATTATCTGTCTTTTTAAGCTGTGCAAATTATGGTAACCTTGGGGAACTAGGTATGCAGTTTTATTCAGGGCTCTAGCTCTACAACCACCTTATTATCATGGCGCATGGTCTGGTCTAAACTGGAGGCCGAGTTAAACCGAGAATGAATGAAAAATGTCCTAGCTGTCGTAAACGAACGTTTCAATTCTATTAAGGACTCAGAGACATGGATTAGGTTGTCCTTTCTTCACTTTATTTTCTCCAGCAGCCTTTCCAAAGAAACAACTTTTATAAACACAACTACTTTTCCCATGAGTCATTGGGAAAGGAACAGAAACAATCCATCCAATCAACGTGCTGCCTCATGAATAATCGTCCCCGCAGCCTCTCTATCTCCCTTTTTCTTCCTGCGTACTGCTTTCATCCTCTGGCTCTCCTCTTGTTTATTTGACTCCTTTCCTAGGAAGGAACAAGAAAAAATATGAATTGTTTGTCTAATCGTAATGAATTGGACCATAATTAACCAACCTGATACAGTGGTAAAAAAACATAACTCAACATGTTAAACTCATAGACTAAAGCCTATGCTCTAAGTCAAAGACATCAGCGTTGCGTTGGCATGCAACTGTACTCAATGTACAAACTCTCCACCATATATAACATTGCACCTCATTATGGCTCTGCCATGTGGGCTTCAAGATAAGAAGCATAGGGTGGACTAATCCTCGCCTCTGTGTCCTTAATAGAATTGAAACTTTCCTTGACGATAGCTAGGAAAGTTTAATTATATGTCAAGACCCGAAGGTGAGGATTAGGCTGGTTTAAAGCTGATCAACCACTATGTTTGACAGAGAGGACACTGGTTTAAGATGAATGTTTTTAAAAATGAAGTCAGATGACCAATAAGCCACATTGAGAATATCCTTCAGTCTCACTTCGAAAGAGAAAGCCTTAGAGGCCATAGCACCTCTTACTGAATTGGCCCCAAAATGAGAGGTATTGATGCCTGCCTCTTGCATGACCCATCTGATCTATCTGTCAATCATAAGGGAAGAAACCGCTTTATGAGGTTTCGTGAGGGCAATCAACAACTGTCACTCTCCATGAGGACGTAGGTCCTTCATGACAATCTCATACCTTTTCATTGCACGAACCACACGCAGTTTAGGAACTTGTGAAAATGCTGGGTATTTTACCAACTTAGAATTACATTTAGTTCGGCGAGCGATATGAAAAGTGACTCCTTCCAGGGTAAAAACTCTACATTTAACGTCACGTCCAATGCTCGAACATCCGAAATGTGGCGGCATGAAATTAAACATAACAACATAGCCAATTTTGCTGATAGCTGCTTCCTAGACAGGTATTTACTAGAAGGCCAGACTTGAAACAGAGAAAGCACTTTATTCACGTCCCATAGGACCGGGTACCTAGGTTCAGGGGGTACTGACAACCTAATTCCCCTTAGCAACTTGCACATCAAAAGATATTCCCCAACTGGATGGCCGTCCACCAGCAAATGGCCTGCTGATATCACCGACCTAAAGGTATTAATAGACCTAGGCAAAACCTTGTGAAGCCAACCTCGCCAGAAAATTAAAAATCTGGAAATATCCACCACCATGGAATCCACCTTGTGTTGGAGGCACCAACCCAACCATCTAGACCAGGCAGAACGGTACAGTTTGTTAGTACTATCTGCCCAGCCTTTGGCAAGTGGAGCTTCAGCCTCTTGTGAAATCCCCAGGACTTTTCAGCGTTCCCGGTAACCCTTCAGACCATGAGACGAAGCGAGCCCGCCAGCACCAGAGAGTGAGGGTTGTCTTGAGGATCCCAGAGAAGGTATAGGGGTAGATGGATTGAAAAATCCCAAGAAAGTTCTATCATCGCTGGAAACCAGACTTGCGATCTCAAAACTGGGGTAATCACCACCAGGTCCACCTGTGTCGCCAGCCGCATTATCATCACAAATTGCAGGAAGGCATAAGCCAACTCCTTGCTCCAGTCTTGAAGGAAGTCATCAGTGGCCACCATGTGGGAGGTCGGTCTCCAACTGCAATACCTGTCAAGTTGGAAGTCCAGATGGGACGCAAAGAGATCCATCAAAAACAGATCCCACCGTTCCTGCAATTGCCGAAAGAGATGAGGATGCAACTTTCAGAGCCTGACATCTCTCCAGTGACGAGAGTGCCAATCCGCCACCTGATTGGAGCTGCCTGGAAGATGTTAACCTGACAGAGAAATCTGATTGGTCAAGCAGTACTCACATAGCGTGTGCGCGAAGTCTGACAGGGTCTTGGACCGTGTGTCCCCCAGATGTTTGACATAGCAGACCTCCGCCACATTGTTCTTCTTCGGGAGAACCGAACACTGGACTTTCTCCTTTGTCCAAAATTTGAGGGCAAAGGAGCCTGCCATCAATTCAAGGCGATTGATGGGCAGAGATTGTTCTGCGGAGGACCATTTTCCTCCGGTTGAGAAGCCTATACACCGAGCGTCCCATCTGGAACTGCTGGCTTCGGACTCGATTTCCAAGTCAGGTTGGGAGCCGAAGATCACCCGACCATTCCACGCTTGGGCAATCCACCATCGGATTTTATCCTTTGCCTCTTCTGAGAGTGACACCAACTGAGAGTATGAAAGTCCCTTCTGTGGATGAGAGCTTATTAGGCATTGTAGCATCCGGTAGTGGAGAGGTCCAGGGAAGATCGCTTGCATGGAGGATGAGAGGAGCCCCACTATCCGTGCTAACTGCCGAAGGGAAACTTGAGATTGTCCTCCTGAGCTCACGTGTGATCCTCGTTAGCTTTCGAGCCAGGGGACTGATGGTGGCCTGGGCCGAGTCAGGAATCCTAGAAACTGCAAAGATTGGGCCGGGATAAGAGCATATTTCTCTATGTTGATCACAAAGCCCAAAAATTCTAGAAGGTTTGATGAACATCTACAAGTAGAAGGAGTGACGCCATAGGCATTGGTTCATGATCAGAATTTCGTTGAGATACACAATCAGCCACACTCCTTGCACCCGCAAGTGTTCGACCACTGGTCTCCTCAGCTTGGTGAAGCACCAAGGGGCCGATGAGAGACCGAAAGGTAGGGATGCAATTTGAATACTCAGGAACCCCAATGGAATTGTAAAAAGCAACTGTGAGGCGGAAAAATAGGGACCATCATATAGGCATCTTTCAGATCCAGACACACCATTTAATCCAATGCCTGCAGAAGATCTCTCAGAAGATGAATACCTTCCATCTTTAAGTGCCGGTATAGAAGCCATCCATTGAACTTCTTCCGGTTGCTAACCGGGCGTTGTCTGCCATCCCTCTTTTCCACCAGGAAAAAGTTGCTGAGGAAACTATTGGGATGTACCTTCATTTGGACTATGACTCCCTTCTCTATGAGACTAGTTACCTCCTGATCAAACAGGGCACTCTGCCAAAGGCCTGGTATTGTGGGTTTGAGTTGGGTTCCCTTAAAATTCTATCTGAAACCTCAGGTTTACTTGTCCGTTTTCCATTTTAATGGCCACACTCATCCTCGTTGTGGTTGAGGATAAAGGTTCATGTTAAATGACATAAGATAAAAATTAGTTGTAATCGGCCCTGTATCTGTATAAATAAAGTTTTGTGAAATTGAAGTGGGAAAGCAACCTTACTTCGGTTGCCTGGCTACGCCTGTAAGTGGCCTAGCAAGAGATCGGGAAAGGCCTTCGATCTTAGGGTGATGTGGAATGCGGTAATTGGCCGAATTTTCAAATAATCCGGAAGTTAATGACTGTTTAAATACGAAAAGGTTAAAGGCGCTTTCTGGCGTTCCGGATCTGACAGAGACATGCATTCTGACCGAACATGGGTAAGCTATGGGTGTAACCCAATGCAGTATTCCTTTCTAAAGTAATTTGTGGGCGTGTTAGCATGTCAATACAGCTGTAACTACAGCATTGTACTGTAATGCTGACACAGTTGTGAAATGGTGTGTTTATTTAATCACCCGCTCATGAAGATGGTCTATCTATATGTGTGCAAATTTTTGAGTAATAGCCATATTGACAAACTAATGCATAAGTGGTGTTTCACTATAGTGAGTCACACAACTTGCGTAGACCTCCATATCGTCTAGATGCCCATTTTTCTTTTTGATATGTTTTTTAATGAAGTTGTCCGTTCTTCCCCTTTTTCATGTTTATGAGTGAAATATAAAAAAATGTGCCCACGCATTTCCTCATTTTAAATGACTTTGCCTTTATGTACGTTTTTTAAAGCATTACACAAACCAACTCTCCTTAATAATTACACGGGTGCATCAGAATGAAATGAGTTCTTATAGATCAGAGCTCATTTTATTGTAGATATATTGGTGTTGCATGGGTAATACGTTTTTTAGAAGACTTAAATGATATGGTCAATGTTAGTATATTTTATGCACTATATGGTGTATGGATTTTAATTAATAGAATTTTTTATTTTTTTTATTCTTAGCCTGGGTTTCAAACCATATTCCTGTAATCCTAGGGATTTTGGGTCCACGTGATTGAACAGATTGGTCCCTATTCCTGTGTGGAACTGGCATAGTGTCCCGGTAATTTAGTACTGTGCCAGGTGTGCATCACGTCTGGATGGTAGATGTGACTTCGCTTATTATAAGGTTGTTAGACTTGGCATCTTTTGGCATGTTTCCCCTGAGTTTTTGCTTTCTGCCCTCCCTGTTTTTACTCTGTTTTTGCTGGCGTAGTATTTCTGCGCACTTTTTGCACTGATGATCAGTGGTAAAGTGCAAGTGCTTCTGTGGTGAAGTATGTTATGGAATGGGTTTTCCATGATTGGCTGTTTGGTTTTCTTGTCAGCCCCTAGTAAAGTGCATTGAGTGTGCCAGGGCTTGGGAATCAAATGCTACGCGTGGGCCTGAGGCACGGATTGTCCCACCCACGCGAGTAGCCCGGAAAAGGTACCTCAGACCTGCCATTGCAGAGTCTGCGCGCAGTTTGTAGATGTCATGTCGACTTGGCCCGTACACACACAGGCCAGTCCCTAACCTTCCCTTTTCTTACATGTCAGGCACCCCTAAGGTAGGCCCAAAGTACCCCTGTGGGCAGGGTGCAGTGTATGTGAAAGGTAGCACATGCCCTGGTGTGTGGGGCATGTCCTGATAGTGAATTACAGCCCATTTCGTTTTTCACTATTGCAAGGCTACCTGTTCCCCATAGGACAGAATGGTAAGTTTATTTATAACATCTTATAAACATAACTAGCCCTGGGAACTAGGTGGTAAAATAAAATTTTGTGTGCCTGAACTCAGAATCTAATGATGCATCTTTTAGTAAAGGTGATTTTTACATTCTGTGTTTGAAAATACCACTTTTAGGAAGTAGGTATTTTCTTGCTCAGTAATCCCGTGTGCCTCTGCTGGAATGTGGATTGCCTGTCTGGGTTTTGGACATCAGATGGCTAGGAAGCAAGGGTGGCGCCCGATAGTCTAGGTATGTCAGGAAAGGGCTAAATAGACCTGGGCTGCGATGGGGGAAGAGGGAGGAGATTTCCTTGCACCTCAAAGGGCCTAATCTGCCTCTGACAATGCCGTCTCCACCCCCCTGCCGGGAAATAACACCAGTAAAGGCAGAACTGGTTCTGGCTGGGCACAGACACCCTCGGCCTAGAGGATCAAAGGATTTTTGGATACAAATACTGGGGCCAAGACCCCTGAACTTTAGAACTCTTTTGGATCAAAAAGACTGCCAAGAAGAAGAGCTGGAGAAGCTGTGAGGAGGGACTACTACTTTGCTGTGTGCTTTGCTGTGTTGGCCTACAGTGGCTGTTTCTGTCTTGGGCAGTGAAAGGACTGGACTGAACTTTCTGCAATCTACTTTTGTGAGTTTCTCCAAAGGCTTGAGGTAGATCTTGCCTCCTGTTCAAGAAGTCTCAGGAACAGCAAAGACTTCAAGCTCTTCTGACCTCAGCACTGGGGACTGTGTGTTTTGTGCTGTAACAGAAGAAAAGCAACTCGAAGACGTCTACGACGGTGCTGCCGACTCCGTGTCCTGAAGGCACCGCAGAGGGCAACGCCGCACCGTGACCCTGGTCTTACCGGCAACGCCTGCTGACGCCGCCACCCAGCCACTGCTCGTACCGCGGTCTGTGGGCATCGCACTCCGCAAAGCCTCGCTTTACGACAATGCCTTGGCCTCACCGATGACGCCGATCCACGCCGAAATCGATGCCGCTGCTTGCACAGTGGTTCGAGGGCATCGCTCGCAAAGTTACACGACGCACCACCCTCATCCTGCACCGCAGCCTTCGCCTACCGACGCCGGCACAATCGACTCCCGTTCGTCAGCTGACGACAGCACTTCAGCAACTATGACGACGCTGCTTGCACCGTGACCTGCCAGTACCGTGAAGAGCACCGCCTTCACCTCGCACCGCAACCCTGGTCTCACCGACGACGCCATCTGACGCCGCCAACGAGCCGCTGCTTGCACTGCGGCCTCAGGGCACCGCACTGCTACACTTCACACAGCACCCTACGCCTGCCAACGCCAGTGCTCCTGTTCCCAACATAAAGGAGCATAACCTGCAACGCGAGTGACTTCAAGGGCCTCGGCGCCCTGCATCTCTAACAGGTACTGTTTGCGGGTCTTCCTGACACCGTAGCTGGTCCGCGACGCCGCGACCAGCCTGAACTGTTTGGATTTGTTTGCTCACAATGCCGTAAAAGCCCCGGACGGAGCTATCGACATCAAATAACTTTTTCTAATGCGTATTTGATAACTGTAGATTTTTAATTACTGTATTGTGGATTCTTATAATTTTTGGTCTGGTACATAAAAGTATTGACTGTTTTTCTAAACTGGTACGGTGTCCTTTTGTAGTGCTTACACTGTATTACTGTCGGTTATGTGCAAATGCTTTACACACTGCCTCTAATATAAGCCTGACTGCTCATGCCAAGCTACCAATGGAGTGAGCAGGGGTTATTTTAGGAGTGTAACTGTTGCAGCCCACAGGAGGGGCATTCCGAGAAAACTGACTCGGCACGCTAAACGGATCTAGCCGCCTAAAGAACTACAGTTCCCATGAGCCGCGGCGTCCTGGCGTTGGTGACATCATGACGCGCGTACGACTTTCCGAAAGATAATCCCTTGCAGGGCAGCAGGATGCTGCCGATTACTTTTTTTTTCCTGAGGAGCTGCTCAGAGGTCGAGGATGCGAGTAAGGGTGCTTTACGCACCGAATGTATCTTCCCTCTTTTCTCCAGAGATTGCTCGAACCCACGTAGTGGCCTCATTGTGCTGTCTTGCACAGTTGGCGGAACCTCGATTAGGTTCCTTGCGGTGCAAGCTTTTGGCTTTGTGTTGTCGGCTTGCTCCGTTGGCGGAACCCTGTGTCGGTTCCTTGCGGAGCAAGCTTTCCTGGAAGCTTGTAGTTTCATTTCGTCTTGCTCCGTTGGCAGAATCCCGTGTCGGTTCCTTGCGGTGCAAGCAGTCAGGGGTGAGCCACGGAAAAGGGCTCTCCTTTTTTAGAAAGACCCGCGCTGTTGCGCTTTGGTCTTCGTTGGAAACTTCCTCCCCAAACAATTGTTTTCCCACGGAGAGGAAGTTAGATACCGCTTTAGTATGCACTGTTGGTCCTAACCCTATAGCGATATTACAGTACTGCAAAAGGGCAGGACAGCCCTATTAGCTTTCCCTGTTGGACCACCTACTCTCGGTTCATTCAGGGAAAGCCATTATCGTTTTGATTACGAAAACCAAATAATTCTTCCCGTTTTTTGTGCTTTTTACCAGAAACTCTGGTTGTTTGTTATTCTTTCCATCATATGGTTAAAAAGGATTTCTGGTAACCAATAGGATACACAACACACAAAAGAGCAGACCAGGTCTGGAGAAAAGTGTGTAGCTGTACTGGCCAGGGTGCAATAAAAGGATGTATACATGAACACATGATGCTGAAAATCACTGGCTAGATGAATCCCATCAGACCACCCTTATGGTGGAATTTACGTCATGTGGGATGTTACTGATCATTCCAAAACACAACCGACCTTGTAGTGCCGATGTAGAAATGGATGTCAGGAAGATAGCCGTGATAATCATCATAAAGTGATATTGGCTAAAGTGCAGTGCCTATATGACAGTAGTGAAATAAAATTGACTACATGGGCGATATAAAGTATTCAAAACGCACTCAATGTGTCAAAAGTTAAAAACACGCCGGGTAATAGGATTACCCAATGGCGCAGTGAAGAACGGTCGACATGTTTCAGCTCTAGGGGCTTTCCCCCAGCTTTCTTCAGGACCATAACCAGAAAAGCTACTGCAACCATAAGTGAAATGTTAAATCAATACCAAACAATGTACTAAAAAATGGGTACATATCTACCAGGAACCATCACAGTTGAATGTCCACTGGAAGGAAAGGAGAACATCTTCTTCCTAAAAAAATGAAGTTTGATTTACAGCAACACCATATATCGAATATACATCTAGATACATACACACAAGCCGCACAGACAAAACACACTTGCATGAATAATTGACATTCAGCATAATTTGAAAAAAGCTTAATAGCTCAAACAACATGAGGCATTTCCTCATGGTGCTACTCACCCAGCCTTGTGTGGGTGAAGACCTCACCTCACCTGGCAACCGCTCGGGAGTATGAGGCCCCGCTCTATAGTGTAGATAAAAGGAAACCATGAGTGCACAGCTCTATAGTTTCCAAGCCAATTGCTCTACACAGAAACCTAACAGACGTGTGATAGTGCCCCAACTGTTCAACCTCACAAAACCTACATTAATGTCCATCGGACATATTGCGGACCCAAATACTAAAGTGCCCCTAGTCCCTCGGACACGGAAACATACTCATGTTTGACCTGTGTGGGTGTTCCTCATAGGTTGAAAAAAACATATCCTGAAAAGCAGTATGTAATTATGTGTGCCCCAGGACTAGTAATCAGGAATAACCATGGTAAAGGGTTCAACAGATACCCAACGACATTAAACAGCAAAGTCCTTGGTGAAGACCTAAAAACTCATGGGCTTAACGGGCCGTCATAGACTAGACAACACAAGTTTCCTCAACTGTACCACGAGACTCAATAGTACGAGTTACCTCAATTCTACCACTGGCAAATATAAGTTAACTACAGCGAGATAAACAGGAGACTGACCTGTTCGTCGGTGCCACGGATGGTGAACCGAGCGGAAGTGGAGGTGTCGGTGTGACCGCCCATCGTACTTTTATAACTGCCGATAGGATACTGCATTACTCAAGACGCTTTGGGGGAGGCAGAATCCAGGATCGTTTTCTTTCCTTTTTGCTGTTTACTTATGACAAATACTAAGGAGTCTTTTGTGTTTTTTTCTATCTTTATCTAGTAACAGGGTTAGCATGAGAGAGAGCAAATGAACGGCTCTGCCACACCCCTGTTTCAGCCTATGAAATAGTATGCTTGGTATGTAGATGTTATGTGTACATTCCCTTTATTTTTGGTTGCTTCTCTCTGGGGCGCTCTATTGATATAAGGTATTCTTCCACCAGATCTACCTCTTATTTCAACCTCCAGAAAGCTCACAGAAAGTAGAAGAGACGTTTTCTTTCTTTACAGGTACTAGTTAGTATACCAACATAGAGATACTGGCTGTGTATAATATTAGAGGGGGCAGGGTAAAATAAGAAGACAACTAGAGAGGCATTATTGTTTATATTTGTCTTGTTGTCATTTCAGGTCTCCCTCCCTGCTGTCCCCTTCCTTCCCTTCCCCCACTTGATCACTCCATGGAGTCTGTGTGTACTATTCAGACCATGGTGGTGTCGAGAGGTGGACCATTATAAGCATCGTACGATCCTGAGGATTCCAGGCCACAACAGTAACTCCCTTATCCTGACTAGGAAGAAGGGTCCCTACTTGGACAAAGGTGCACACCCTTGCCAACTAGAGACCCCCATTTCTAACATTGGTGGCAGCAGTTGGATAGGACTTTCGTTTGCACTTGACTTACAGTGATTGGTGTGCACTACTACCATATCACAGACCATTACGTGCCACATACTAGTCCTATTTCTTTTTGGCCTATTTATTGATCTTGCCAGTTTGAACTTGCTACTTCGTCATGCCGGAATCAAGAGCATCAGCCGTTGCATCCCTGGAAATTGCCTTTAAGGAGGATAGGTTGGAACTCTACAGTGTTAGGGAATTGAAATCCATTTGCAAGAGCCTAAAAGTCCAAGTCAGAGGCCTCACTAGGAAGGACGAGCTACAAAAGGTGCTGAGGGCCTGGGTAGCAGCCAGAGATGCAAGTGGGCAATCTGGCGATCTTAGTGGAGAGGCGGAGGGGCCTATTCCTAGGGTGGATGTACTTTTGGGAGGGGTGGAACCTTCCAGGCCAGGCAACAGTAGCCTGTCCATAGAGGAGCTGGAGGACAGGCCGGAAGCAAGGAAGTTCGAGTTGGAAAAACTCAGGATGGAAAGTGAGAGGGAAAACAAAAGAATAGCCATGGAGGAAAGGAAGATGATGTTAGAACATGAGCAAGGTCTTAAGAAGCTGGAGCTAAGGAGTAAGCCCGGCTCAGATGGTGGCAGCAACTTGTCAAGACAGGCAGACAGAATCGTGCACATCCCTAAGAATGTGGGCAAGGAATTCAAGAAGGGGGATGACATACAAAGGTGGTTTCAGGGGAACGAGGCAGCAATCCACATGAATGGAGTCCCTGAGAAGAATTGGGAAGCATGATTGTGGCCTCTCTTCTCTGAAGAAGTGAGGGACACGTTAATAGCTTTGGGTAAGGTGTATCACCTCACCTATCCAGACATGAAGAATGCCCTCCTCACTAAGTATGGTCTTACTCATGAAAAGTACAGGGATCAGTTTAGGTCCAGTAAGAATTCTGATGCCAACCCTTGGTTGGAATGTGTGGATGTGTTTTGCCGGTCACTGGATAGCTGGGTGAATGGCAGCAATGTGACAGATTATCAGGGTCTCTACAATTTGATTGCATGGAAGCACTTGTCCAGTCTATGTGTTGCAGAACTGTGCCAGAACTAGTTGATAGTAAGCTGACTGACCCTAGGAAGCTTGCTATGGAGGTGGACCACTGGATGAATACCAGGATCCACAAAAAAGTGTTTGGGGGAGACTCAGACAAAGGTGGACAGGGTCCCCAGCAGAAAAGGGGGGGGACAAGGGTAAAGCACAGGAATTCTCTAAAGGGCCCCAAACTAACACCCAGGGTAAAGGTTCCCATCCCCCTGGAGATAAGAAACAAGAGGTCTCGTCAGGAAAGCCTACTGAGACCGGCCCCTGCAAGTGCTATGCCTGTGAGCAGGTGGGTCCCTTGAAGGGGAATCCCAAGTGCCCCAAAAAGGCATAGCCTTTCAGCAGTGGGCAGTCCACGGTGTTGTCTAGTGTAGCGCACATCAGGCCCCCTTACTTTCAATAAACATACTGCCTATGGTGTGTGTGGCTGGAACAGGGTATTTTATCTGCAAATCCTTTAGTAATGCCCTTCACTAGCATTTACGGCAAGTCAGCAGTATGGGCATGGAAAAAACCTCCTTCCCTTCCTTGTGCTTTTGCTCCTGACTATCATCCCAGGCATCGGGTGCTGCGGTGTGAAGTGCAGAGGTGCGGCGTGCGGTGCCCTAAGGTTGCGGTGCGGTCATTTACCTCTAGTGTCCTGGGGTGTTCATCCTATTGTGGCTGTGCACACTGAGACAAGTACACCGTTTCTTCTCTTATCTCTCAGGGTTGCAAGGAGGGCAGTCAAAGACTTATCAGGGAGGTAGTGTGGGAGTGGAGAATCAGAACTCAAGCAGTCAAACAATAAACACAATAATTCATTGTTCAGCCCACTGCTTTTCATTCAGTAAAAAGAGAAGTATTTTTATCACATCAAAACAAGATACTACACACAAGAAATTTTATTCGGCACAAGGTTGCGTACTATGGAGCTTTTAGACAGCAATCAATAGACTACTTTCAAGTGCAGGTGTGTGCATACCAGGGTGCAGATTAGCAGCTTCTATGTTTTCTGTCAAGTGTTTCCTCAGATTTACCTCGGAGTTCCATGATCTCTGGCCTCGTGTCTCCATATGGTCACAAAACTCTTCAATGATTCGCAATATCCTTATAGTGTACAGCAGGGGTACTTTATCCCTTATATAGTGTGGAAAGCATAAACATGTTTCCCTTTTCCTTTTCAGAACAATAGATAAGAAGAAGGAAAAGCCACTTCCCATTTCCCTTGTTTAAACAAGAGCTGTAATTAAACTCTGTAGCATGTCTTTCACCTTGGATGCTGGCTGTAGAAACAGACATTTTGATAGCAGAAGTCAACTGTAATTACTTATTACAGTTCAGCAGCTATGCAGTTTCTTTATTACAAGTGACTAGAGATGTCACAAGTCATCTGTAATAAGGAAATTAGAGGCAGGCTTTTATACATGGATTGAAGTCTCCTAACGTTAGACCTGGCATCCTTGGCATTGTTTCCCCTAACGTTTTGCCTTCTGCCCTCCTGTTTTTGACTATTTTGCTGACTTTGTTTTTGCTGGCTTTTGGAATCTGAGCACTTTGCCAATGCTAATCAGTGCTAAAGTGCATGTGCCCTTTACTTAAAACATGGTAGCATTGGTTTATCCACAATTGGCATATTTGATTTACTTATAAGTCCCTAGTAAAGTGCACTACATGTGCTCAGGGCATGTAAATCAAATGTTACTAGTGGGCAGCAGTCCTGATTGTGCCACCCAATGAAGTAGCCCTTTAAACATGTCTCAGACCTGCCACTACAGAGCCTGTGTTTGCAGTTTCAAACTACCATTTCCACCTTGCAAGTAAACCTACTTGCCAAGCTGAAACCTTCTTTTTAACTACATATAGGTCACCCCTTAGTTAGGCCTTGGACAGCCGATGGGCAGGGTGTAGTGTGTTTAAAAAGTATGACAAATACCTTTAGGCTTTACATATCCTGGTAGTGAAAAACTCTTCAATTCGTTTTTCACTACTGCAAGACATTTCTCTCTCATAGGATAACAGTGGGGTTGCCTAATTACAGTTTAGAATTGTAATTTCCAATTGGGAAAAGATGGGCCCCCTAAATTTGGTGTCTCTGAAAGCACAATTTAAAGACGCAACTTATGGTGAAATTGTTTTTTAAATAGCAATTCTGACATTGCCACTTTTAGAAAGGTTGCATTTTCTTACTGTTACCATTTGGTGCCTTCTGCCAGTCTCTGGAATATATGTATGGGGTGTGAAACATCTGGCAGCCTGCATTGCCTCTAGACAGCCACACACAAAGGAAGGGTAGGTGTGACTGAGTGGCCATCTGCATGCTGATTGGTCATCCTGAGCAGGATGGGAGGAAGAAGCTGACAAACCTGAAAGGGGTGTGTCCTGTCCCCACACAAAGGGTTGCATACCTCCTGTAGTTAGTCTGGAGCCATGGCAGAGAAGAAAAGGACTATGTGCACTTCAAAGCATCTCTTTGAAGTCTCCTTCAATTTAAAGGCCCCACTGGGTAAAAGGACTTGACCTCTGACACCACCAAACAAGAAGACTTCTGGAACGGAGGACATTATACCAGAATGAAGGATTGCTGTGCTGTCAGGAGGGACTGCCACTTTGTAGAACTGCTTTGCTGTGTTGGTCTGCTGCTTCTTGCCTGGGAGTGAGAAGGACTGGATCTGCATATCTACATCCTAGAACCAAAGTATCTCCAAGGACATTTTTTGCATACCTCCTGTTTCTGAAGTCTCAGGGATATCAAAGAATGCAACCTGCAGCCAACACCTGGACTCTGAGTGCTGCTCTGCCAAATGTAAATGTAAATGTATTTCGATTTATATAGCGCACGAATCACCCAGGGGTCTCAAGGCGCTTGCTTAGGGAACCCGTCCTGGTATTCCCCTGTGAGATACCCCGGCAGGGTATCCACAAGGTGAAAGCCAGGCATCCCGCCGCGAGGGGCCGTAGTGGAGATTAAGCAAGCTATTGCCCAGAGTCGCAGAGTGTGACCCCGTGAGTCGAGTAGGCACCGGAGCGAGAATTGTCGAGTCCGTGGAATTTTGAGCCCGAGACCCGCCAGGCGGGGAATCGAACCCTGGTCCACGGCCGATCTCAGCTTCCGGGTCTGCCGCCTCTAACCACTGAGCCACGCTTCTCCAAGTGGTGCTAATCTAGCCTTGGCTCTTGGAAGTGAGTTTTCAGTGGTGCAACCCAGAAAATCCATGCATCAACGACATTACACCGATCGGAACCGGCACATTTCCTTCGACAACGACACACCGGCGTTGCTTCATGAACCTCTGACATCGCTTCACCGACTGTGAGATGCATCGTCCCCGGTTTTTGATGCATCTCCAACTTTGCATGGCTCGGTGCCAACGCATTGCTTTGTGTAGCACACGTCACCATCAGCCCAGTGGTTCGACGGCGACACATCAACCCAATTTTCTTCGCATCCTGAATCCCAACACATCTTCAGAGTTTGCGCAGCTCGGAACATACGCATCGCCCCATCTGCGAGATTGACAACAACGCATCGCCTCCTTTGCTCCACACATCACCCTCGACGTTGACGCATCCAAGGTACTGTTCAGCGGGCCAAGAGTGGTCCCTGTATCTGATCCGTGCGCCTTCGCAATTGGCTTGAACTATTGTATTTGCCCTGGTCAGGTGCAACAAGATAGTCCCGGTTGGCACTATTTGTTTCTAAGCGCTAAAAAACATGTTGTTCTTTAAAAATACCTATCTTTACTTCTACATATTGTTTTTTTGTCGTTTAGGTCTTGTTTTACTCATCAAAATATTGATTATTTTTTCAAACTGGTGTGGAGTCATTTTGTGGTATTTGTACTATGTTGCTGTGTGCACAAATATTTTACACATTGTCTTTTAGTTAAGCCTGACTGCTCTGTGCCAAGCTACCAGAGGGTGAGTACAGGTTAATTTAGAATGTTTAACTAACTTACCCTGACTAGGATTGTGGTTCCTGCTTGGACTTGGTGCATACCTCTGCCAACCAGAAACCCAATTTCTAGCACTGATGATCAGCAATGTGGCAAGGAATTGTATTTGTGCAGTGCATACAGTGATTGGTGCTTACTACTTTCCATATATCAGACCCATTTGGGGCCGTCTTAAATTTCCAAGATTGGCAATTTAAATTTTTTCAAAAATCATATCTTTGTCTGGAGAAACAGCAGCTGCACCTTAAAAAATGGATTTTGAGCCAGTCAAGCTGGAGAACTACACGTTGGTCCAGCACAAGGATTTCTATAAGGGCGTTAAGCTGTGTACTAAGTGCTTCACAAGGAAGGTGGCGCAGAGGGCCTGGGCAGAAGCTCCAAATACAGGGCATGTGATCCCAGAAGAGGACGAGCAAGAGATTGAGAATGACGAGAAGCTGACCAAGGATTCACTCGGAAATCTGGGACTGCCTGTGGGGTACGGGGTCTACCGACTACAAGGATCAGTGGTTCCACCTAGGACAGGGAGCAGTATATGATCTAGATGCCTGTCCCTAGAGAGGCTGGAGGACAGAAGAGGGGAAAGGAAATTGAAATTTGAGATGGCTAAGCTCAAGTTGGAAAAGGAGCAAGCTTTGGAAGAAAAAAGATTGTCCATAGAGGAAAAGAAAATAATGTTGGCCCAATAGCTGCGCCTGAAGGAGCTGGACATGAAGGCCAGGAGGGCTGAGTCTAACCAAGATGTTGGCAGCATTTCATTAGTATTCTCTGACAAGGGAGTACATATACCCAAGTGTCTGGTGCCTGATTATTAAGTGGGAGATGGCATAGACAGATGGTTTGAGGCTTATGAGATTTCTTTGAGATGCAGAAAATCCCTGAGGGGGTTGGGGGTCTAGTCTGTGGAAGCATATCCCTACCGAGGGGAGGGAAACATTACTGGCGCTAGATAGGAGTGACAGGATGAGGCCCACCATGAAGGAAGCCCTAATCAGCAAGTATGGTTTGACCCCAGAGATGTAGAGGCAGAGGTTTAGGGACAGTGTGAAACTATCTCCACAGACCTGGGTGGGTTGTGGTGATTCTTTTTGGAAGATATTAGATGGTTGGGTGAAGACCATTGATGTTAAAGATTATCAGTGGCTGCATAATTTGGTTGCAAAAGAGCACGTTAGTCTCTGTTTTACTGATCTTCACCAGCACATAATTGATAGGAGGCTCACTGTTGAGTAAACTCTAATAGGTTATTTGTCTCTTGTTCTGTATCTTTTCCCCATGCCTCCCTAGTTATTGCCAAAAGCGTGTGAGGTTTCCGTTCATAGAGTAATTCAAAAGAGGAACATCCTAAACTACTTGGCTTCTTAATACAAAGAGAGCCAAGGGTAGTAGTTGATCCCAGTTTCTACCCTCACCTATAAGCATTTTCTTTAATATAAGTTTAGGGAACCATTGTATCGCTCAACTAACCCATCGGTTTGAGGATGGAACACCCAAGTTTTAATATGTTTGATACTCAACTGCTTACAACCCTGAGCCGTAAGGCTTGATAATAAAGAGAGCACCCTGGACCGTGAGAATTTTCTTTGGCAACCCGACTCAAAAAAATGATTCAATAAAATGCTGAGCGATGGTCTTACTTTTAGGACAGCGGATGGGAAAGGCCTCTGGGAAACAGGTAACATAATCTACTAGAACCAGTGCGTATTGACATCCCTTTGTGGACTTTGGCAAGGGGCCTATTAAGTTCATTCCAATCCTCTCAAATGAGGTGCCTATTATAGGCAGAGGTTGTAGAGGCACCTTAGGGGTTATGTAGGGATTCTGCTTTTGACAGATCTCATATTCCTGACAGTATTTTTTTATGTGTGCGAAAATACCCAGCCAGTAAAAATTTAGAAAAATGGCCTTAGTTGTTTTCTCTGGGCCCAAGTGGCCTGCTAGTAAATGGGGGAATGTGCAAATAACATGATTTGGCCTTGTAAGTCTCTAGGTACTAATAACTGAGGAGGGTCAGTGGGTCTTGGTATCTGATATAGGAGTCCATTTCTTATTTGAAAATGGGGTAAAACTTGGTTATCGTTCTGTCTGGCCTTTTACCAGACAGAATGAGGAAGAGCATCATTCATCTGTGTAAAATGGAAATTGCGGTCCGTCACCCAAGGCTCAGGGGCTAACAAGGCATTCTTCGCTACTGGGCTTTTCTCTTATTCATTAGGTCCCTTCACCCGGTTAAGCGCTGCTTCATAGAATAATAACAACTATAGGTTGTCAGTTCCCAAGATAACATCTTCAGATAAGTTAGGAAGAACACAAACTTCTACTTCCTCCCTCCCTTTACTCGTAGATACCAATAGCTTGGCTACAGGATAAGCTTTAATGTCCCCATGTACACACCTTATCTGTACAAATTTCTCAGGTATAATTTGTGACGGGAGAACTTAATTCAGCTTGTACGACCGACTGCTACAGCCGTAGTCCAACAAGGCAGTTGTCCTTTTTTGATTGATTTGAACACTTACAAAACAAAATAGAGCCCATATCTTGAATAAAATATACATAGCTTGGGACACAATAAACTTCCATCAGTTCTTCTATGGGCTTCTTATACTTACAGAACCGGTCTATATGGCCCAATTCACCGTATACAAAGCACTGAGGTCCGTTTGGAATCTTAAGCTTGGGTTTTGTCCGATACGTTTTCTTCATATTGCTAGTGACCTTCTGGTGTCTCCTGTCACTATGAGAAAGGGCTGTCTCAGGGGTTCTTAACATGTCTATCAGACTCTAAGGAAGAGGGACGTATTTGGACGTGGGAAAAAGTGGTAGCCATCTCGACTGCTTATTCACTACTAAATCCAGAATGTTGCCTTAGCCATCTTTGAGTTTCGAGGAGGTAAAGCTTCTATGAACAGTTGCAAGCATATTTTATCTAATATTTCCTCCTTAGTGTTGTCGTGTGGTTTTAACCACTTCTCAGAGCTGGCTCCTAATTTAAAATAAAGAACTTTCGGGGTGTTACCGGGTTTTCATCTTTGTTGCCTAAATCTCAAGCGGTAGGCTTTTTTATCTAAACCGGCTCGGTCCAACAATATTACCTTCACTACCTCATATGTAGCCTCTCCTTGGGGGTTAGCAGTTTGGAATACTGCTTGTGCGTCACCGATTAATAAAGGAGTTAAGTAAAAGGGCCACCTCTCTACAGGCCAAGCACTTGCTCTTGCAGCCTGTTTGAAATTGGTCAGAAAGGCATCCAGGTCGTCTCCTAGCAGGAGTTTTTGTAACATTATCATAAGGGCACTAGCTATTGGTCCCCTATGACTAACTAATCCGAACGTTACTTGTAACTGTTCTTGGGCCAGTTTCTTAAATTGTTCTGTTTGTGTCTTAAAGGCATCCCAAAATATTTCTCGCTCAGCCTTAGCTGAGGACATCTGGAGTTCCAGAGCCCATTCTAGCTTACGTTGTCCTTGCACCAGATGTTGAATTAAGGCATCCATTATTTTCCATGGAAGGGACGTACACGCATTCTTCACCACTTGTAATCTGGTATGGATTATTCTCAATGAACGAATATGATCTTGAGTACAGTATGTTGCTTTTTCCTTTATCATCAATTCTTTACTACATTCTATTTTGTTTACTTATAACTCTTCAGAAAGTAAAAGTACATTAATAGAGACTTAAAGTTCATAGCAGTTTTAGTCTTTCGTCTTCTTCTCTTTTCAAATTTCAGACTTCTACCCACTGGGCAGTCTCAGAAAGAAAGGAAAGAAAAAAATAAAGAAAAAATAAATATGGGTTAGACACTGCTTTACTTCGGTCTCACCCAAGTGACTGGTGGATTAGATAAGAAATGATGGACAGATGCCCTGTACCTTTTATTGTTATTGTTTTTATTTAGGAAAATGTAGTACAGTTACTTTATTTTAACTCTGACCATGTACGTAATTATGTGTATACTTTTATGGATAATGTAATATCCGAATAAAGGTTATTTTGATCTTGACTGGTGGATTAGTAAGTGCTCTTTTCTTTTAGTGTAGGTTTGGTGTGGTTATTTTGGGTTTGCTCAAAGCTGGTGAGGACCCTTAGGTTATCATGCTCTGGACAGCATATATACTGGTAATTAAGGATTAGAGGAGCAGCTTCCCATCCCCCTTCATGCTCTCTCTCCTTTTCTTTCCCAATTTCCACTCCCCGTCCTTCCCGCAGAGACACTCTCTCTCTCCCTACCCCGTGCAGGGCCCATATTCAACAGCCTCTCACGCACCTGGGAAACCCACGCCATCCCCAGGACATGGCTGGGAACAGGAGCGAACCGGTGAATGGGGCTTCTCTTCTTCTCCCCAGGCATCCTCGCATCTCCTCCCTCTACAGCTGGTTCTTCTGGCCAATCTTCTATCTTCAGGCTGGCAGACTCCTCACTCGGGGCACCCGCTGAACGCTTCTCACTCTCTGGTTGCTCCTCCGGGGTTTGGTTGGAAGTCTTCCTCCATTCCATGAGATTTTCTCTTCCGACCTCTTCCTCTCCTGCAGACACATTGTCTCCTCTTTTTGACATCTGCGTTATGCACGGAGGAACGAAAACAATACGTTTCTATACCCATGCCTTGCAGTTTGCAAGAAGCTTGTTGATACTGGTTCATAGCGCACTGTGCTACATTAGGCTTGCAATTTATCTACTGAAAGTAATAAAGGATATGTGTCAAAATGAATAACCCACTGACCTATCTACAAAACAATGACAATATGTGATTGGCATTGTTAGTCCTGTCAGCCCTAGGGTGGTCTTACCCCGTTTTTTTGCCCTTTCGCCTTGTTTTTTCCACAATCTTTTTGTTGGACCTAGGTCTCTGGGCGCCTTACCACTGTCAAACAGTGCTGAGGCGCAGGTGCTCTCTCCCAACAACATGGCTGCCACATGCCCTTGCTACTGCTACTGCGGAGTGGCCTTTGAAGACACGTACTAGTAGTCAGGAGCAGGCTGGGACATCATGATACAGTATCACTACCATCCCGCCTTTTTGTTCCATAGCCTAGAACGTGGAAGCTCCTGGAACCTTCTAGCCATGGGAGGGGTTATGCTTTGCCGCCTTTAGAGGAGGGTCACCTGACCTAGGGGTATAAGGGGAAAGGAGGGAAACCTGCCTGTCAGTTGGGGCACCACTGGACCTGGGGGAACCTCTGCAGGAGTGTAGGCAGTTGGGCCTAGGGGAGGAACCTACACTACTGTCACTGACTGGGCCTAGGCACTGCTGTTCTAAGTTAGGTGAGGGACTCTGCCAGCTTGCTGATCTGGCCCAGCGTTGGGGAACCCAGGGAACCACCTCCAGTGTGCCATGGGGAACCATCCTGCCTCTGAAGCCACCAACTCAACCCCCTTTCCTTCCCCCCCAAGACACTACTCAAGAACCTACCATCCATCCCCCAAGAAGGGCGCTGTGACCATCAAGCGCTGTTTGGAAGCACCTGCCTGCTGTGAACACTGCAGGGGTATCAACCAGGTAACCAGCGCTTACTGCCTGAACTGTGCCCCTGCGCTGTCTTGCCTAAGCTGTGACTGATCCTTAGCGCTATTCTGCCCAAACTGTGCTTTTGATTTGATTGATTTGACTACAACCTATGGATGCGTGGTATCCAATTTGGATTTTGTTTCTAGTAAGTGAAATTGCCAGTCTGATCATAATATATAGTTTGATATTCTGGTAATATTTTGACTAATTTCAACCTTCCGGTTTATATTTACATTTAGAGTTGGAATTGACTTGACAGCCATTCATCGTCGTTTGGTTGGTCCTCTAATTTTAATCAAAATGTGATCCTAATATATATATATATATATATATATATATATATATATACATATATATACATTTTTTTTTATATATTTCTCTTGTTAGTTGTGGATATCACTTTTGGTGTGGTGGTAGTTCCTCCCTATTTTGCTTTAATTTTTCAGCCTTCTTGGCACTTTGTGACTGTCCTAAGTCTTTTCCTTTATACTGTTCTAAGTCTTTTCCTTTGAAGAAGCCTACATTTATTAATGTAATTATTATTATTTCTATACAGTTGTGTAACGCTCAAGCAAATTCAAGTCCTGATGATGAACGTACATTAATACAGCGGTCGAAACGCCGTAGACGCTTTTTGTGGCCATAATTTGTTTGAAGGGCACACTATTTCTGATGGTGCTGTTTCTCTTTACATGTAATGTCTTTTTGTTAAGCCACTGGTTTGGTTTATGATATGTTTGTTTTTTGTATGCCAACATTCTGTCTTGAGCATAATTGTTCTTTTAAATATTTCTCCTAATATGTAATAAATTATAATGTTTTTCTGAAATTTGTACAAATTCATTTTGAACATACGATTCTATAGGCTTCTCTCTTTTTCTCTTTCTCTTTTTTCTTTTTACTTTTTTAATTTTACATAATAAGTTGCAAAATTCCTGTGACTTCTCTACCTGAACCTTCTGTTGGGTATATCGACTGTCTGTCCCTGGTTCAGGGTTGTTGGACTGCCCCTGTAGTTTCTCAATGATGTAAGTACAGCCAGTAGGCTGTGAGGGCTTTTTTAGCCTTGATATTTGTCTTTAATAGGAATGGCAAATATTAATGCCCCTACTTACTCAGAGGAGTATATCTCGAGAATCAAAAATGGTCCCCCAACTGTTAGACGAACTAGAACAATGCCGAAAAAAACATGTACGAACAACATTACATGCTTTAATGATGACGGAATACCTAAAAAAAGATGTCATCCTATTGGATTGCAGGTCAGGAATGTTCCTGTAATATTCACAAATGATCCTAAGTTCCGAAAAGGATTCAGTCATATCGGTGTTACATGCTCCTGCCATTGGCTGGTGCATGGCATCGATACAGCATTGGAACATAGTAAAAAAGAGCTTGAAATTATCGCTGATCTTGAGAGACGAATATCCGAGGGGAATGTGGTAGCCGATGCCAAGGCAGCGCTTGACAAAGGTTACTAAATCCATTGCGGAATTCGAATACATTGAACGAACAAAAAAGACCAACATAATAACAAAAGACATAGCTAACTTTGACCAGATTAGTTTTCATCCATATGTACATGATGAATTTTTTGCCCAACCCTGACAGCAATACTCTGATAATTATCCTACATGGGGGCGTTTTAAAAGAAATATAGGCGTAACATTTTCTGATTCATCTGCCAGTTCTGGCGACGAGAGTGATCCAGGGACTAGTTCCCGCCCTGGTCCACCCAATCTAAACTATCCCCTTCCACCACCTCCTTTTTTAGAACAACGGGGGAGGGGGAGGGGCAGAATCAAAACCCGACCACCACAATCCAACAGTTCAATGCAACATTGGAACTTTCAATCAGGGGAGAGACAGACTCGCAGGAAGTAATACCAGTGGGGACCCCCTCAACAATAGAACATGATTGTTCTGCTGGTGATGCTATTCCGATTTTTAATCTTTCTCAACATTTGTTGTCCTCAGCCGAGACTTCTCTTTTATCTAAAGGATTAAGCTTTGTGCCCACTGAAAAAACATGTTTGTTTGATATCCAGTTGAAACTTTTGCAATTTTTTCGTAAATTGCGCATTAAAGCCCTTTTCTTGGATAAGAATACAAACATGGCTGAGAGTTATTCTGGATTGAGGCCTCCTTCTGTATTTAATCTTCCTACAAATAAAGTTCCTGTTGAATTGTTGGCCTTCGAGTCTATGGTCCTAAAGGAGGTTTCTGACCTAAATAAAAGTTTTGAATATATTCCATATAACATCTCTTTAACTGAACGACAGGCATTGAATAATCTGAAACTTAATCAGGATGTAATAATTAAGCCTGCCGATAAGGGGGGTGGGATAGTTGTGCAGTCCATGGCTAATTACAAGATTGAAATAAAACGCCAATTGGACAATATTGATCACTACCAACTCCTAAAGACCAACCCTCTGTCCGATATTCAAAACATGATTGTGGAAATAACTACAGCCGCGAAAGCTGATGGCTACGTGACCGAAAAAGAATTTACATTCCTGAATGCTAGAACACCACGTACACCTGTCCTTTATACTCTTCCGAAGGTGCACAAGAATTTGCATGATCCTCCAGGCCGACCCATCGTATCTGGTTGTGGGTCGGTCCTGGAGCCATTATGTAAATATATCAATGTATTCATAAAGGACTTTGCGTCTGCCACCCGCAGCTATGTGAGGGATAGCGGCGATATTATCTTGCAGCTTGATGACATGCAATTTTGCCCTGAAAATGAGTTGTTGGTGTGTATGGACTTTGAGTCTTAAACACCAACATTACCCAACTTGCTGGTATTGAGGTAATCCGCAAGGTCTTGGACACGCGGGTTGCCCCGGTACCCGTACCGACTGAGTTCATTATTGATCTCCTGCGGATATCACTGACTAAGAACTATTTTGAGTTGTACGGACGTTT
Source organism: Lissotriton helveticus (assembly GCF_964261635.1). NCBI lineage: Eukaryota > Metazoa > Chordata > Amphibia > Caudata > Salamandridae > Lissotriton > Lissotriton helveticus. The sequence continues at coordinate 646,181,094 of NC_136073.1, read as the reverse complement.
TTATATGCAGATTAAGGGGACCTCAATGGGGGCTTCTTATGTCCCCAACTTTGCCATTTTGTTTGTTGACGATTTTGAGAGACAATTTATTTTTGACTGTGACCAAAATCCTTTCTTTGATAGCGTCCGCAATCGGCGACGCTACATAGATGACGTTTTTTTCATTTGGACTGGAACCCATTACTCTTTAAACTACTTTTTGGTTTGGCTGAACTCTTGTTCTCAGGATTTGAAATTTACATCGAACTCGAGCAACAGCCAAATAGACTTTCTGGATTTGACAATCTTTCCAAATGAACGGAGGCTGGCAACTAGACTATTTACTAAACCCACAGCCCGTAATACCCTTTTAGAGTACTCAGGTAACCATCCCAGAGGATTGAGAGACGGCCTCCCCTTTGGCCAATTTCTCCGTATTCAGAGAAATTGTAATTTTAGAGATGATTATTTTCGAGAGGCCGAGATTTTATCACAGAAATTACGACAGCGTGGTTATCCACGTAAACTGATTAAGCGCTCGATGAAACGAGCATGGTACAACCATCGTGATTTTCTGTTGACTCCCAAAGTTAAAAAGCAGATGACTCGGTTTCCCTGTGTAACTACTTTTGGCACTCGTAGTAATCAGATCTCAACAATCATTAAATGACACTGGCCCCTTGTGAAGGCTACAGGGATTACACAAGAGCTACCGTTGTTTTCCTACAAGAGAGGTAAGAACCTCCGTGACCATTTGGTCCGGGAGGCTCTGCCCCCCCCTTGAAAGCCCTAGCATAACCTCAATGTGGGGCTTAAATAAAATTGTGGGACACTACAAGTGCGGCGGCTGCCTTATGTGCTGTTCCAGTATGAACACCAAACAATTTGTTCATAGAAACATCCACCATGACTTACGCAGTTTTTCTAACTGCAACACATCCAATGTTGTGTATGCGATCTGGTGTCCGTGTGAGTTGATCTACATTGGTCAAACGACCCAGAAAATTAAAACACGGCTTGGACAACATAAAAGCAGAATTCGCTGTCAGACAGAAAACGCACCCTTGGTGGTGCATTATCGAGAATTTCATCATGGCTCCACTGATATGAGGTGGCAGGTCATTGAAGCAGTACAAGTTTCGGCACAAGGTGGTAGTATCTCTAACATTCTGAATAAAAGCGAATGCCGCTGGATGCTTCGTTGTGATAGCATCAATCTTGGGCTTAATTCCATGGAAGAATGCCACTCTATTATCACTAGCTGATTTTAAAATCAGCATTCTCTGTTTACACACTACTCTATAGCATGCCACTTTTTGCTGTTTACATCTGAACTCTTGAGAGTGTACTGCTAGAAATGGTCTTCATGTCTGAAGTTGCCAAAACTGTATTGTGGACTATATATAGTATATATGATTTTATACTCTGTATATACTTCTGCACCTATGGCATTTTATACACTAAATACACTGTATCCTATTGTTCTTACTCAATTTTGGTGTAATACATAATTGTGAAATGCTTATGCCTGTTATTAATCTCTGTGACTAGACTTGCTCAAAGGAAAATGCTTGTCTTATGCAAATCTTTGGATTCTGCTCTTCTTTTGCTATCCTGCTGGGATGATCTCACACTGTTCAGTATTCTTCATATGGATGGCATATTGGGGCTGCCCCTTCTATTACAATGTGGCCGCCGTGATAATTGCGCTCTTACTCCAACTTAAGATGGCGCCCACTTACATAGTTTTTACATTGCTAATATCATACGCCTATCCCGATTTAAGATGGCGTTTCCGTTTGCACTAGATGTTTCTGGTTTTGTTTCCGGATTGCCATGTATTTTCAAGACTGGTTATGTATTTGGCTGCTTTTTCTATTCTAATGCGGCCACCTCAATATTTGCGGACTTATCTTTTTCCTATATAGTCCTTAGTGTGGCGCAGCCACTGCGGACATTATACACTTATCCTGACCTAAGATGGCGTCCCTTTATGTAATGGGTAGTTCTGGTTCCGCTTCCGGACCGTCATCTATTTCTTGGATTATTTATGCGTCACACGCTAAACTTATCCCCGAGGCGTGGACGGAGTAATACTATCTTGCTGAAGACGTGAATATCGGTAAGCCTTGTTGTTTAATTACGACGTACACCCTCATGAATAATCTCCCGTATTAACTATGGTGGTCACTTTACAGTATGATTATGCGTGCTAGAACTTAAGTATCACTTACTGAACACGCGGTCTGAGCGCTGTTTTAAAGTTACTATGTGCCCAGATTTGACAGTCATCTTGAGTCTTTTATTTTATTTTATAAGTACACCTGTCATTGGAGTTGTGATCTATGCGGGGCCATCTGTTTATTGATCGCACTGTGAGCCGGCCCATGCCCCGGGTGGACATAGCCTGATACCCATCCCTAGCGCCTTTTACATTTACCGCAATCAAAGATGCGAGTAACATGAGCTTTCACGATTCTGTTTAGCAAGTGCGGTTGTCTTTAGCTGTCTATAGCAACTGTTTCGTGTAAAAGAGTCTTTGTGCTGATATCAAGTTTGTCACTGAATTGGCTTTAACTGCTAAGCGTACAAACCATTATTTTTCCTCTGGTTTTGAGCCGATTTATTGGGCGCAGAACCGAGTGGATTTTGGATGTCCATTATTGATTTGACTACAACCTATGGATGCGTGGTATCCAATTTGGATTTTGTTTCTAGTAAGTAAAATTGCCAGTCTGATCATAATATATAGTTTGATAGTCTGGTAGAATTTTGACTAATTTTAACCTTCCGGTTTATAATTACATTTAGAGTTGGAATTGACTTGACAGCCATTCATCATCGTTTGGTTGGTCCTCTAATTTTAATCAAAAGGTGATCCTAATAATTATATATTTTTTTATATATTTCTCTTGTTAGTTGTGGATATCACTTTTGGTGTGGTGGTAGTTCCTCCCTATTTTGCTTTAATTTTTCAGCCTTCTTGTCACTTGGTGACTGTCCTAAGTCATTTCCTTTATACTGTTCTAAGTCTTTTCCTTTGAAGAAGCCTACATTTATTAATGTAATTATTATTATTTCTGTACAGTTGTGTAACGCTCAAGCAAATTCAAGTCCTGATGATGACCGTACATTAATACAGTGGTCGAAACGCCGTCAACGCTTTTTGTGGCCATAATTTGTTTGAAGGGCACACTATTTCTGTTTGTGCTGTTTTTCTTTACATGTAATGTCTTTTTGTTAAGCCACTGGTTTGGTTTTTGATATGTTTGTTTTTTGTATGCCAACATTCTGTCTTGAGCGTAATTGTTCTTTTAAATATGTCTCCTAATATGTAATAAATTATAATGTTTTTCTGAAATTTGTACAAATTCATTTTGAATATACGATTCTATAGGCTTCTCTCTTTTTCTCTTTCTCTTTTTTCTTTTTACTTTTTTAATTTTACATAATAAGTTGCAAAATTCCTGTGACTTCTCTACCTGAACCTTCTGTTGGGTATATCGATTGTCTGTCCCTGGTTAGGGTTGTTGGACTGCCCCTGTAGTTTCTCAACAAACTATGCTTCAAGCGCTATAAACCCCGGTCACCGCTGCTGCCCTGAACTGCCAAGAACTGTTTCCTGCCGGGACTGTCTGCCCCCTAAGCGCTATCATCTCTAAGCACTAACCTGTCCAGAACTGTGCATGCCCATGTAATGTGCCCCTAAGCACTGTGCCCCTGGAAGCGCTAGATTACCCACAGCGCCGCCGCCCAGTACCTGTGACTGTGACCTGCGAAGCGCTGCGGCCTCGGAGCGCTATTCGCCACACTTGCCGCCGCTGTTGGGCGCTGCTGGAGAGTGCGCCTAGGGCCGTAAATTACCGAAGCCCCCAAAGCTTGGGGAGGGCCGCCGCAGTATTCCCGAAGGCCGCGCTGGGCCGCTGAAGTTGCCGCTGCCACCGTCACGTGACGGGGGCGTCAGCCGCGTCATCGGCCACGCCCCCGCCAACGCCATGCAGCCATTGGAGGAGGCTGCTGCGCCCCCGCAAGCCGCGCTGCCATTGGCGGCTGCGGGCGCCCCTTTGTTTAGCCGCTCCAGATTGGTTCCCGGGCCCGAGAAGGCAACAGGAGGCCTGGGAGCAGCTCCATCACCAGCGAGGGGGCTCAAAGGAGAGCGCGAGCCCCCCGGTCTGCCTCAGGCCTGAGAGAAGTCGCGGGGAGCCCGCCTAGCCTGCGCGAGCTCCCGCACCATGCCGCAAGGGTCCCTCGAAGGACCGGAAACTAAGGTAACACCCACCCAGGGGAGGGCAAGAGACTGTGGAGGCGGCAGGGCGGCAGAGGAGCCTGTGGACAGAGTGAGGAAGCCCCACGTCCGCCCTTCCCCTCCGGAGACTGCAGCTGGGCCCTGTTGGCCCTGATTAACCCTGGAATGTCGCTAAGGAACTGAGGTGAGAGGAAAAAGTGACTACCGGCCTTATGAATTGGGGCAACGAACTGCTTTAGATCCTGTTGTACTGGGCCTAAGTTAACCCCCCCCTATCAGGGAACTGTTCTTTCTAGGGTGACCTGGTTGAGGAAATGTTACACTTGATTCTGTTGTGCCATTTATGCTTAAGTTGAACTATACCCATGATTCCCTTGCACAAGAAATGTTTTATATTGAAACTAGCCCTATGAAATGTTGTCTTTAATGAACCTGCTTCTGAAAAATGTTATTGCCTAGCCTGCCCCTACATAATAGCGAGGTATTTACAGACATGTTGGCCTGATGTTTGAGAAATGTTCAATACCTGAATTGATGCCTAGTATCCAACAGTGAGTTACTTACCTGCACTGAAGAAGTCTAGATAAAAGAGTCTTGTTTTAAACAACTATCGGGTGTGGTGTCATTTTATTGCATGTGACTCCCTGTCTCAGTGTGAGTGTGTGCTGCACTTCGGCTTTACACCTAGCCTTCGGGTGCCTACCTGCCTCGCACAAAGCTACCGTGGTGGAATTGGTGACCCCAGTTCTAACAGGCATGTTACACGATGTGCTTTACAGGAGATGCATTAAATCTCTATGCAGCATAATGAGTCAAAACTGGAACTAGATAAAACACAGACCTCTCCAGAACTGCATTAACCAGCAGAGTTATCTGAAAAATTACTATTAACCCCTAAGATTTCCTGGGCACACTAAGATCTCTGCAGAGGGTGTTTTAAACCATACGATATTTTAAAATGAAGCCATTGCAATCAATTATGCAAGAACAGATTTACTGTCACATGTGTCCTTGTTGACAAGTTCTTTGCTGCAGAGTTTTTTAAAAAGCATAACTTGACAGCCAGTCTCTGGTTTGCATGACTCCGTGACTGCTCCCACTTTCTGTGGTCATCAATTTTCACATCAATGAGGTCTCTTTAGTGGTTTCACAGTGAATTGGCAAAAAAGTACATGTGATTCTAAGATCAGCATCCACTGGATAAAAGCCCGACAGAGTCATTAATTCCCCCTACTCCCCAGATTCTAACACCACCATATGTAAAGGGCTGCACTCTTATGTGTACGAGCTGACCCTTAAAAATATTTGAAATGTAAAACATTCAACAAACATCATGTTAGAATATGATACGGTTGCATTCAATATTCAAAAAAGTGTATTTCTTTGCTATGTGTGTGTTTCTCTTTAATACTTCTAAATATTTGGAAAGTATTTATTAAAAGTGAGTGGTTTTAAGCAGAACTGAGAAATAGTCTCTCACAAAGCAGGGGCAGCTACACTTTTGTGGATAAAATGCAGGCCAGTTCATATACAATAAATAAACATATGATATGTACAAAACTTTAATTCCTGCATTGAGCCCACAAATGTTGCTAGTATTTTGAGTTTTATATAGCGCGAACTTGGCCCAAGGGCACTGGAGCACTATCCATGAGCACCAGTCGCATTACATACAGACTCATTATTAAGATTTATTTTTAAGATTTGGGGGAATTAAGTGATTTGCCCTAGAGTTGAAAATGCACAGCTTCAAAATATTTCCATGGGAGTTAACACTGCCTCTCTTGCCCCTGAGTCTCAATGAAAGAGCAGGGAAAGTCGTGCTTACACTTCTGAATGCCATTAGATCGTAATCACGGCCTCTCACGCAGAGCCATTATGTTTAATGCAGAATCGCAGGCTGCAAATCACTGTATATTTTAACACCATTTCAAAAGCTTTTCTGGGGGCCGGGGGCCGTACAAAAAAAATATATTTACTGGTTGCTTGGATTGGAACCCAGCTCCTCCGTTCCAAAACTGGCAGCCCTGTTTACATATGTGGTTGTGGATGGACTCTTGGTGTTGTGCATGCTTTGAAAGTGTATGTGCCCGCTTTAGGAAGGCCTTGTGCATGCGCGCGCATCCGCACATGTTAGAGGGAACTATGGTTATGGGTACATTTGTGAAAAGAAAGAGAAATCGAGGCAGCACCACCATTTTCATCAAAGATATACGCCCTATTAGAGAGATGGAGAGTTTAATCCATTTATTAACATCGTCCTCGAGCCGGGATATCGCCCTACCATAGTTATCAGCCAGGACCATCTCGGAGTTAGTATGAATTTTGACCCCTAGATACCTAATTGGGTCAGTGGACCATTGCAAAGGGAGCTCAAGCTGCACCGGAGTAGTGAACGGCGTCAAGGGAAACATAATCGATTTGGACCAATTCATACGCAGCCCCGAGACCTGTCTAAACTGCATGACCTCCGCAAGGACTGGCTCAAGATTCCCCTCCGGCTCACTGACATAGATTAAGGTATATCAGCGTATGCTGACACTATAGGGAATATCACAAAAACGGATGGCTCTGTGATGATGATATTCTCTGAGTGCGCAAAGGAGGGGCTCCACCACCAGTGCATACAACAACAGAGACAGAGGACAGCCCTGTCTGGTGCCCCGCAAGATTTTAATAGTGTCTGACACTAAGTTACCTACCCAGACTCTGGCCCGCGGTCTCATGTATAAAACTGAGATCAGTCGGAGGAACACCTAGCCTATCCCCACTTTATTAAGGACACCCTTCAAAAATCCACATTCGACCGAATCAAATGCCTTCTCGGCATCGAGGAATACTGCAACTGCCTTCACGGCAGGATCGATTCTTTGGATTGTGCTGAAAATAGTGCGCAAGTTATACGTAACACTACGACCCAGTACAAACCCCGCCTGCTTGGGCTTGACCAAATGAGGAATCAAAGGAGCTAGGCGGCTGACCAATATCTTGGCAAAGATCTTTGTGTCAACATTTAGAAGCACGAGTGGCCTATATGAGGAGCAGGCGTTCGGCGACTTACCAGGTTTCATCAATGTGACAATCAAAGCCTCCCTTAAAGTTTGGGAATTTCTCCTTTTTCCGCGATCTCCTCCTACACAGCCATCAGATGGGGAATAAGTTCCTCTTGGAACGTTTTATAAAACATAACAATGAGGCCATCGGAGCCTGGGGCACTACATATCGCATTGTCTTAAGATCTGCTCGTATTTCCTCTGGGTGCAAGGGCGCCATCAAGAATTCCCTGTGTATATTAGAGAGCCAAGGCAGCATTTGGATATATTCCAGATAGTGCCTAATTAACTCCTTGTTTGCAGTGGCTTTAGTGGTGTACAGGTCTGTGTAATACCTCTTGAACCCCTCAGCAACCTCCCCAGGAGATGTAAGTCTATTTCCCCTTTCGTCTATAATTTCCGATATTGCAGCAGCCTAGCAAGTGTGTCTCCCAGACGGTCTCCCTCCCCATATGCCCTGGCTGAGTCATATTTACCAAGGTGTTTCACCTCAACATCTCCTTGTGAGAAGTTGGCCTGGCATATGATGTCAACCTTATAGAAAGCTATCCTAGTGGTAGCTGTGGAGAGCAGCCTTCAGGCTAAGACTTAGAGGCGAGTTAAGCAAGTTGTTTTACCAGTTATAATCTCTTGAATGATCAAATGAAAGCACACCACACAAGGTATATATCAAATATATATGTATTTAATGTAAACACAACCCCTCTGGACTCTTTATGGGGTCAGAGGTAAAAGTACAATACAAGGAACTTAATTAGCATATGATAAGTTGCACAGTATACGTTATGCCCTAGGGGCCTCACAAACCATATACTAAAATAGTGGTATACCACGTGAGGGATAGAAAGCAGGCCTAGGACCTGTAGAACCGCTGGGGCAACCAGGAACCACCCATGGTAGGGACGTAGGAGACCCACGGGGAACGTGTGCAGTGTCTGAACACAGCCGCGGATCACCATTGACTTTCTATGGAGAACGAACAACTTACAATTTTAAAGATTAAGGGCACCTAGAGGTGAACTGAGATGGAACCTTTTAGACTAGGACACTTCGAGAGTCAAGACCCATGGGAGCACCAGAGTACTCGTGTTACCTCACCCAGAGAAGCCGGGTGCATAGGTGTCTTTTGGTGTCGGGTTTCGTCATCGATTCCAATGGGGAGCTGCGAAGGAATGCTGCCGGCGACCAGAGGAAAATTGTCTGGGTGGATCCAAGGGTAGATCGGAAATGTGAAGAACCTGAAAGCAGAGGGGACAGAGTCTGGGTCACTAGCCAGTGACCAGGATGGTGGAAAGAAGATGCCAACCGATGTCGGGTGATTTCATGTGAAAGAGGTGAAGCTTGACTCTTCAGCCACGAGGACCAGGATGCGTCGACGACGACTAGGAGCTGGATTCGAGCTGTCCCACAAAGAAGGTCGAGTGCTACAGCGTCGGAATCCGGATTGGACCCAACAAGCCTTGGTAACCCGCAACCCACGCAAGATGACAAGATTGGCTTTGGTTCAGACCAGCAATGCCTGAGGGACTCCTCCTTTGGAGGGGAGTCAAAGCACGTCTGGAGCAACCAGGAAAGCTCAAAGAACAAAGGATTGGCCTTCGTGGGGGCTCACTAGCCAACGGACTAGGAACCGCGAAGGAGCCTCGAGCTGCGGTAAAGAAAGGAGACTCAAGGGTCACTCGTGGAGTGCTGGCCTCTGTACTTCAGTGCACATGGAGCTCAGGGCAGGGGCTTTAAATACCCCAAATGCACAACTTCGGGACACCTCGGGAAGTAGGTGCAGTTGCAAAAATGCAGGATGTCCAGGAGTTCCGGTCCCACGTCTCTCGTGTCAGCTACTGGTCTCAGCTTTGCTGGGATCTCGGGTCAGCTTTAGAGATGTCTGGAACTCAGTGTTCTGTGTCGCAGATTCTTCGGGATCCGGCGGGAGCCTCGAAAAGGCAGACCGGCAAAGATGCTTCTTGGTGCCTGTTTGAACAGGGTGGTCACTCCTTGACCACAAGGGAGATTCTTCCATCTTCCAGTCGATATGGAATGTCGAAGGTACAGGATATATGTTGCAGAGTTTCGCCCAGGGTAATCTAAAGTCTTAGGAACTGGGTTCCTATTCTTATAGTAAAGTTTAGGGGCTGGACTAACTCTAGGGTCCCACCTATGGGAGGACCTGAGGAGGGGGTGGTTACACCCCTTCCCCTTTGTCCAGTTTCGCGCCAGAGCTGGGGCAGAGTGACCCCTCAACCAGTTTGAACTGGGAAATGCATGGAGCACCTTATGTGCCCAGACAGTGTCTGATAAGCATTCACTAAATGCAGCCCACCCTGCCCCAATACACTAAAGTCTGTCTGGGGAGGTGCTAGCACCTCCCTGGACAGGAAACCTATTGTCCAGGGCTCCCCTGCCGGAGTTTCGTCCATCAGCAGGAGGGCAGACTCGTGTCTGTGGCAGCAGCATCCATTTTGTGATGCTGGGGCTCTGTTTAACTTTACTGGTTATACCAGTGTGTACATGTCTTCTCCCTCTAGAAGGGTGGAATGCTACCCCCGCCGCCAGAACTGGCGGGAGGTAGTATTCCAAAGTGTTTGACACCAAACACAACATGTTTTGATTAAGCCAAACCAAAGTTAGCATTAACCGCAAGGATTATAAGGCACTTAAGAGTATATGGTATGGCTATATCATAGAACAGCTACAAGGAGATATTTCCGAAAGCTGCAGAGGGGCTCAGATCATGCTAGGGCACACTCTCACACAAAACCAAGCACTCTGCCTTCAGGATTGTCATGGCCTGCCATAGGAGTGACTTATAGGTTAATATGTGTCTATATGTAAAGGTAGATATAGGTGTACTATATATAAGTAAGGGGTGCTTACACCACCTTACCCAGGCTGCAAGTGCAGACCTGTGGTGCCATTTTGGAAGGCTGCCCAGGGGTGGCATAATACCTGCTACAGCTCCTGGTAGGCCTCTGGGGTACCTATGCCCTGGGTACCTAATGTACCATATACAGGGACACACAAGGGTAACCCAGTAACCAATTTGGTATGTACCTAAAGTACAGGGAATCCATTTTATAGAGAAAGCAGATAGACTGGGGCCCTGAATAGCAGGATCCCAGTCCAACTAAGTCGAAAACCAGCAAAACACCAGGCAAAACGTGGGGGTAACCATATAGTCCGATTCCACCTTCCTACACTGCTGTCTCATGAAAGTCCTCCAGAACAGTCTTAATGTCCTCAAGAATCGCAACGTCTCCAGAGTGTTGGTAGGCCTGTTCGAGGCTAGCTATGTCCCTCTCCAATCTAGACAGCCTGTTTTGAATAGTATGGAGCACCCCCGCATGTTTAGCAATTGTCATCCCCCTAATGTAAATCTTGAAGGTTTCCCAAACTGTAGCAAATTTGTCTACGGACCCCACATTCATTTTGAAATATGTTTCTATGAGCTGGGCCGATTCCAACTTAAATACGGAGTCCCGAAGAGAGAATGGAGGGAAGCGCCAGTGGAAGGGCCACGGTCCACTTACCCCAACCTATAGGTTAAGAATGACTGGGGAATGGTCAGAATATGTCTATGGAGGACTTCACAATCGCCAACCTGTGGTAATAATGCCCTAGAGACCAACCAGTAATCCATGCATGTGTAGGTGTCGTAGCTAGCCGAATAATGAGTATACCCAGCCAGGGAATTTCTGTCCCCAGACATCGACAAGGCAAAGTTGATCAAGGATCTCTGTTATGGTGCTGGTTGCTGCCGACTGTCTTTGTGGGGGGCATTTGGACCTATCTATATTAGGGTTCAAGATGCAAATAAAATCTCCCCCCCAAACAATCGGCACATTATCCTTCCGCATCAACAAAGAGGCGAAAGCATTATAAAAAGGTGGGCCTCATAATTGGGGCCGTAGACATTGATCACTAGCATTTGTTGATCCGCTTTGTGCTATCTAGCGTCTATATACCTGCCATTAGGGTCTTTATGCAAGCATTACAAGATCACACCTGATTTGGGGTTCAGCCATATCATCACTCCTCTAGCATGCAAGGTGAAACCTGCGTCCGCGGCTGAGCCCTGAAAAGGTCTATGTGAGAGTATTTTCCTGTCCAGGGTGAGATAGGTCTCCTGTTGCAGTCCAATATCTACCACCTTATGGTCTTTCCTATGTTCGTTTAAACCCCTGACATTCCAAATGAGAAACTGTGTGTTATTAATCTGTGAGTGTTTCAGCTCCATGCCCTCGTGTCACGCCTAGCAGTGTAGCAAGTCTTTCTTATGTAGCCCTTGAGGGGCAAAGCCATGTCTGAGTGTTATGCTTCAATATTAACTCCCTTATCACCCACCTTCCCCCACTATCCACCCACGCTATGCAGATACAAACAATGCACAGACGAAGAACCCACTAACTCTCCCAGAATAGAACAATACCCATTGCAATCACAAACAAACAGCAAAGCATACCCCGTGTGGAGCACACTCTAGGGCGGATGTTGCTGACTAACAATGAGGGAACCACCGCCAGGCGCAGCCACCGAAGAGTGGTTTTAGTTAATGCTAACCAAATACAACAGTGCGAACTCCGACCAGTGCTGTACCGCCCATCGCCCACCCGAGCCCATCCATATGGGGATACCTGCCCTTATCTTCATTCAGGAAATCAGGTCTCTATCTGTATAACATCATAGATTACATAACTTCCTACGGCAAAATGCTACACATAGACCAACATCAGTGGAACTGTTCACAGGTGAGAGAGTAACATAATGACTGGCCTCAGAGTCCACTCATAATCCAGGCACTGGCTCTAACACATCAGATCACAAAAATCTATGAGAACCTTGCTGCAATCAGAAGCCAGTTAATACAGGGATAGCGTGCAAACCACTACACAAATGCAGTCATAAACCTCAGAGTACCTTACATTGTTAATGTTCATTGTTCATCCGGGTCAGACCTTCTCAAATCCTTACTCTCTGAAGATCTCGCTTTTCGAGTAGCACCATTGTGTTTTTGGAGGAATTGTAGGGCCTGTTTAAGGTCCACAAAAATCTGTAGGGAACCGTCAACCATGATTCTAAGTTTTGCAGGATACAACATGCTGTACTCCAAGTATAGTTCGCGTAGCCGTTTTTTCGCTGGAGCAAATTGGCGCCGTGCCTTCTGCACCTGCTGGGTAAAGTCAGGGTAGATAGAAATCATCATACCTTCATGTCACAAATCTTGTAGCTTTCTCGCCTTTCGAAGGGCAGAGTCACGGTCCTTATAATTTAAAAGGTTCGCAATAATGGGGCGAGAAGGAGCGCCTGGAACTAGCGATCTGTGTGCACGCTCCACAGCAAACATAGTGGAGAAGTTCTCCCTGCCCGGAAGAATAGCCAACAACTGTTCAACATAATGCTCCATATTGGTTATGTTGGTGGACTCTGGAACTCCCACGAGGCTTAGGTTGTTCCGTCTGAAGCGCGCCTCCAAGTCCTCTGCTTTTGCCTGAATGCTCGGTAGAAGTCTGTCCATTTTAGCCTGGGCTTGCGTGCTACTATCCAGGGCGTCCTCGACCACCGCCACCCTCAGCCCCACAGTGTCTAAGCATTCCGTATGCTTGTCAATTCGTTCTGACATCCTGTCTATGCGATATGACAACACATCGATTTTTCCATCAATTTTATTTAAGCTGTGTTGCATGGCGGTTAAAATCTGCTTTAAATCAGTCTCCAGTAATAATCCAACATGTGCTAACCCATGTCCTGTCACTACCAGCCAGAGGAGCAAGCAAGTTATCAGTGTGCATAACTATACAGCCCTGGAACGAGCTGACTGCATATTTATTGATTCAAAATTCTCAGGGGCTCAGACAAGAGTTTAGCTGCAACAGGGAGTCACACTAGACCTAGCCTTGCAGAGATGCGCACATGTAGTGTGGGCTCAGGACACAGAAAACAATCATTCAGGTAGCAGGATTATCACCCTGAGGCTCCAATGTGGCTCCATTCACCAGAACAACGGCCCAGGCGACGCAGCACAAATCCCGTATAGTGGATATCAGTCGATTGATGCCTCCCGTAAGCGCCATATCTTCACCCCAGCTAGGTCGGACAGCGCCAAACCCAGGCAGGTACCTCCACGTGGGGGGGGGGAGCCAAGAGCAAAGTTTGCGGCCTGCACCACCGCTACACCCCTGGGCACGGAAACCAGCCGCGGAGCGGGAGAGCAAGGGTGGGGGGGAGATGCAGCAGATTGGCCCGCTAGCCCCGATGCAGCCCTCAGACTCACCGCACTGTTCCAAAGTGGGTTCACTGGCTCCAGTCACCCAAGCAGGGGCAAATACAACGCTCCCTGCCCATCAATTAGAGCCCATTCGGGCCGCCTGGGCAGGCATCCCACACCAAGCGAGTTCCGCAGTCAGCATCCGCCAGGTGGAGAGGCAGGATCGGCACGGACCGCAGACAGGCAATCGCCTCCAGGCCATCACGCGCCGGGCGTGATCAATGTTGTAGGCCCAGCTCGCATGGTGCCACCAGCCAGATCTACGGACCACAGGTACGACTCCGGAGCCCAGTCCAATGATTCTGGTGTGGGAAGGGTGCAGGAAAGCGGCAACACTATTGTTCACCGAAAAGCATTAGTTTTGGGAGCAGAATGATGTAGGAATGTCGCTGGGATGGCGGAGCTTCGCTAGCCTGTAGCCATCTTGAAGCCAGGCAAGCTCCACCCCCTATCCTGTCACATCTAACTCACAAGACACTACATCTCCCCCTTTGTTAAATGAAGAGTACAAATAATACAAAAAAGTCAACAGTGATTCTTTCCCACACATGCTTTGGAAGATCAGACATGTTCAATGGATGCTGGGTTGTTTTGGGAGATAAATAGTTGCACAAATGACACGCCTTTAATTCCCTTTCAACTCTTTCATCAAGATGAGAAAACCAAACTCAGTCATGGAGAGGTCGCCTAATGGTGACAATTCCACAATGCCCCTCATGTGTCACTTCAATGTCTCAATGTATCAGAGTCTCCGGTATGACAATTCTTGAAAATTGAAGACAAAGTTAATCTTTCACATTTTGAATTTCTAATATTTGCTGTAATTTGTAAGAGGTTGGGTTTGCTGTTTCTAGGATTGATGGGCAATAATGTCTTTGAGTATTAGCATATCACTGTCTGTGCTCATGGCAGTAATGATTTGGTCCTGTGATATAGCGGCAGATGTACTGGATTTTACAATGAAGTTAATGTAGGCTTCAGCCGTTTTGGGAGTGGTACTATGGCATTGTACTGGCGCTCCTGAAAAGTAGCCAGCAGGGTTTTGATCTTTCTCTGGTCGGTGCACAATAGTGTAGTCATATTGCTGCAGTTCCAACCCTCACCTCTCAATGCAAGGGGGCATCTTGGCTTTAGGATTGTCAAAGAAGATAAGCATTGCTTAGAGATCTGTGACAAGCGTGAAATGCTTTCCATATAGAAACACAACATTTTTCACAAGCCCACAACACAGCTAGGCTTTCTTTTTCAGGTTGTGAATAGGCATGTTCAATTTGTGACAAACTTCTGCTAGCATAAGCAGCAATGTGCATTCAAGCATTTGGATGTCCATTGTGTTGGGCAAGAATCACGCCCAAGGGGGAGGAGCTTCGCGCGCATCCGAGATGGCCGCGTGAGCACAGGGCTCCCGAGGACCCTCGCTGCCTCCCGCATTTATCCTGTACAATATCCTGATTTGATGGAAGATCATTGAAGACACAACCCGGCTGATGTACTAGCAGGTTTTTGGGTCGAAATCGGACGCAGGGTCCCCGAGTTTTGCCGTCTTGAACTTTGCGGCCTTCTCCATGGAGCAGCCTGGACCTTGAGTGGTGGCAGTTCCCAGGTCGTAATTCAACAACAACGGCTTGCAGGGATCGGACCACAGCCTCACTTCACTTTCGGTTTCATTTCACCGGCGCACTGCTTCATATATGCGGTGTGTCTGTTGATCGAACGAGCCCCTGATGCCAGCTCATTGAGTTTCGAGCGGGCAACTGTCTGGCTGTGGTCTCCACTTGGCTCAACTTTGCCTCCTGTGCTCCCGGGTGTGAATTTAAAGGAGCCATTTGGACCAGATCCCAAGCCCCCCTCCGGGGCACCCGACTCGCCATGACAGGCAAGCCTGAGGGTGAGAAACGGAAGGTCAAGACCACCATCCGTGGAGGTTCTACCCAGACGAACGTCATGGATCGCTATACACTTTCTAAAGGATCCCCCGGTGGCGCACCTAAGACTCGGGAGGAGGTTGTTGACGATCCTGCTGTGTTGGCGGACTTAACACTACAAGACGTGATGGGCGCCATTGCTGGCATTCAGTCTTCTATTGGCCAACAATATGAAGCCTTGGCCCTGAAGTTGGACACGGTGGCTATCGATGTCAACCTCATTCGCACTGACTTGGCC
Source organism: Lissotriton helveticus (assembly GCF_964261635.1). NCBI lineage: Eukaryota > Metazoa > Chordata > Amphibia > Caudata > Salamandridae > Lissotriton > Lissotriton helveticus. The sequence goes on along the minus strand of NC_136073.1, from coordinate 646,165,394 downwards.
AAGACAAATGAGAAGGTGAAGTCATTAGACCTGAAGACATCCAGCCTTACCACGGACGTGTCCGACTTGCAAACAGAAGTGCGCAATCTTCGATCTGCTAATGACTTTTTTGCTCGTCGCTTGGAGGATTTTGAAGGCCGTGCACGGCGCAATAACGTGCGTATTATTGGGGTCCCGGAAGAATCTAGTCCACTCGCCACTGAACTTCGAGTGGAGGACCTCATTCTTAATCATCTGGCACCAAAAGGCCTGAGCAAATTCTTTGCCATCGAACGTGCGCACAGAGTGCCAGGGGGACAGGCGAAGCCCGGTTTTCCCCCCGTCCTATTATTGCACGGATCTTCAACTTTAGAGATCGCGACGCCATTTTGCAGGCGGCACGGACAAGCGGCCCTACGCAGTTCGAGAACACTGCGGTGAACTTTTATCCAGATTTTTCTCAATCGGTCCAGAAACAACGTATGGGATTTCAAGGTGTGAAACGGCGACTAAGAGACATGGAACTAAAATATGCTATGTTATACCCGGCCCGACTGCGTGTTGAATATGACAATCGAACATTTTTCTTTGTCAGGCCTGAGGAAGTGAGTGACTGGTTGGACACTTTGCCGAATCACCGTGCTGGCCAGGAACATGCTGGTGGTGCGGAAGGGGGACTGATGGACCAAGAATGAATATGGTGCCTGTGTCCGGAACACTTTTCAACGTGATCGGCCGGAGTTCACTGACTTTTTTTGATCATTCCGTTCGTATCTTCGGAGGTAGCGGGGGTGGCGGGGACCCTTTCCTCCTCTGGGGTTTTCTTTGTGTAGATTAGTACATGTTTGTAATTGCTAGGGCGACAGGCACACTGCAAATTGGGGTGGCTTTTGTGTCGGTGCAGGGGTGCAGGGTGGGGGGGAGTTGTGTTGGGGACCGCGGGGGGAGGGAGGGACATGTTTCGGGATTGTTTGTTTTTTCTTTTTCAAGGCAAGGTACTTTCATTATCTTTGACATTGGTGTGATGCTCGTTTTGCGATGGGAGTTCATTGTGGATCTGGATGGGGGGTAGGGGGTTGAGGGTATTATGCTGGAATGTGAATGGGTTGGGTGATCGCATAAAGAGAGGGGTGGTTATGCAACTGTTGCGGCGCCTTTCGCCTGATGTCGTTCTGTTACAAGAGACACTTGATAGGAAACACTTGTCACGCTCTCAATAGAAGGGGTTATCGTCTTGCTGCCCATTCTGGTTTTACATCTAGTTCTAGAGGAGTGGGTATTCTGCTCAGGGTTTCCCTCCCCCTCGAGGTTGATGATGTGATCCTCGATGCCAGGGGTCGATATGTTGCACTTGTAGGGCGGTGGGAGGGAAAACCTATCTCGTTGGTGTCAGTCTATGTCCCCCCGGGCTTGCAATCCACGACATTCACGGACCTGGGGCGGATGGTGCTGGGTCTCCCTGAGGGTGTTTTGATACTGGGTGGTGATTTTAACTCTGTCACTTCTGGCAGGATGGACCGCTATCCCCCCCGAGATCTTCCTGCTGCGCAGTCCTGGTTGGGCGACTTCCTGGAAACATTGGCCCTCATAGACTGCTGGAGACTTATGCATCCTGAGCAAACACAGTTTACTTTTCACTCTGGAGCTCATGGCAGTCTTTCTAGATTGGATTATATCCTGATACCGGCGGCACTGTCCCCCTCGATTGGAGAGATTAGACACCTGGCCCGGGGCATATCGGATCATTCCCCCATTTGGTTTCATTTTACTCTTGGCATCGGGACAGAAGGAAGGGTGGCTCCGATTAACCCATGGTATCTCCTCAACCCCAAGACACGCGCTGAATTGATTAAATCATTTGATCTGTATTTTACTGAAAATGTTGGTTCTGTATCCTCACCTGTCTTGTTGTGGGAAGCTTTTAAGACCGTGATCAGGGGACAGGCATTGTCTTTGGTGGGGTGTGCCAAGAAATGTAAGAACGAGGCAATTGTTCAGCTCGAAACTGAAATCACAGACCTGGAGACTGCATTGGAGCGGGGGGTGTCTCGAGATGCATTACATGTCCTCCACCTTAAACAATTAGAATATAAAACTCTGGTTACTGATGCGGCAAAGACGATGAGTAGGGAACAGCAGGGACGGCTCTATGATGTGGGTGATAAAGCAGGAAAATTGATTGCCTGGCTGGACAGAAGAGAGAGAGCGAATCGAGTGGTTCCGGTGATTTTGACGCGTGATGGTGTGGGTGTGACGGATCCCGTTGGCATTGTTGAATGCTTTGCTGATTATTTTCGAGAAGTTTATACCTCAGTGTCCGACAGGCCTGAAGAGGATTCGCACTTGTTGCTTCGTGACATAGTGCTACCCTGTTTGTCGGAATCGGAGCGTGATTGCTTGGATGCCACGCCCTCGGTGGATGAGGTGGCTCTCGCGCTGCGCTCCCTTCGTTCCGGCAAGGCTCTGGGTCCCAATGGCCTTCCTGTGGAATTGTATAAGTTACGCCCTGATACTTTGGCTCCCCATCTGCGTGCTATGTTTCTGGCTGCGCGAGATAATGGTTCCCTTCCCAGGGATCAGCGTCTTGCGACCATTGTGGTGATCCACAAGGAGGGTAAACCTCGAGATCGCTGCTCGTCTTATAGACCCATTTCGCTTTTAAATGCGGAACCCAAGATCCTCGCCAAATTGCTTGCTAATCGTCTGATTACGGTTATTGGCGACCTGATTCATCCGGATCAATCGGGTTTTATCCCGCACCGTAACACGGCATTAAATTTGCGACGTCTGCATGGTGTTCTCGCGAGGGCCCCGACGCTGCGTGAACCGGCCATCTTGGCGTCCTTGGAAGCCACGATGGCCTTTGATACAATCGAGTGGTCTTATCTCTGGGCGGTACTCACCAAGTTTGGATTCGGCGCTGGTTTTATCGGTTGGGTCAAACTCCTGTATGAAACACCGCTAGCCCAGGTGGTGGTTAATGGTCGCGTCTCCGTGCCTTTTACTCTCGGTAGGGGCACACGACAGGGTTGTCCGTTGTCCCCACTCCTTTTTGCACTGGCGTTGGAGCCCCTTGCCGCCTGGCTACGGTGGGAACCCTCGATGAAGGGTATACGCTGGACGCCGGAATTTGAGGATCGCATTTCCTTATACGCGGATGATATTTTATTGTACCTTACCTCTCCCCAAAAATCGCTCAATGTGTTGTTTGACGTACTTACCTCCTTCGGGAAGAACTCGGGGTCATCATCAATTGGTCGAAATCCTACATTTATGTACTGGCGGGTGATGTCCCTCGTTTGCCACGGGGCTGTCCCATCCAGTTGTCGCAGTCTGGCTTTAAGTACCTGGGTGTGTTTATCTCCATGGAACCGGCGGTTCGCTACGAACGTAATTTGCTCCCCCCACTCCAACGATTACGCTCCGATGTAGCGCGTTGGCGGAAATTACCGTTGTCTCCCCTGGGGCGTGCGGCCCTTTTTAAGATGATGTCCTTACCTCGGTTCCTATATGCCCTCCAGAATAGTTTTGATGTTATCCCGTCGACATATTTTCGGGAAGTAGAATCGTTGCAGAGGCAACTGATATGGGACGGACGTTCGCGCATAGCTCTTCCGAAATTGACTCTCCCCTGGTATGATGGCGGTATAACGCTCCCGGATATTCGTAGGTATTACTGGGCTTCCCACCTTGCTGCTATCAACCACGGGATGTATGGCCCGGCGTTGAATCCAGCATTTGAAATGGACAAGTGGCTGCTCCCGGGTGGTGATTATTATAGGGCACTTTATTCGGGACCCTCCCGTTCACAACTCACGGGACCTACCGCTATAGCTGTGCGGGTATGACATAGCGCAACGGCGGCTATGGGCTGGAGTGATAAATTAACGGGTGCGACACCGCTCTATGCCTCTGCGAAGTTGGGTGGCCTATGGAGGACGAAGGGATTTGATAAGTGGGACATGATCGGTATTGGTAAAGTGCGCGATCTCTGGGTTAAAGGAAAAGTTAAGGCCTTCTCTGAACTACAAATAGAGTATAATCTGGAGGAGGAGCCAAGATGGCGATCGGGACGGCCGCATAGTCCCTCGGCTCCGAAGACCTTTTCCTCCTGAGCCCTCATCCTGCCTGTAATCCTGTACTAAAACGGCGCACTTGTGGTGACGAGTACCTCCGACTACTTACGGCACAATCCTGAGGCCTGCGCTTGCTTTAATTTTGGGGATCCATTCAGCTACGGTTCGCGGCCCGCAACAGCCCTGAGACCGGAGCCTCGAGTGGACAGTAGGGCTGGTCTCCGAGTGAACAACAGCGGCCGCCGGCGACCGAGACGTGCCGGTCGGGTCATGTCTGACGGGGAGCGGCTGATTTTCGGACAGCATATCCTGTCGGCTACGGGTGCGACTCCGGGGAGTGCCTGACATGGTGCTTGGTGTCAATTGCACGATCCTAGAAGCCTTACTTGTTCGCCGCCGGGACACTGCTTGCGCATTGTCCCGCTACCGGCGGGCGGCTCCCGGATTTATTGCTCACTTCCTACCGTACGGGGCCAGCTTTCTACTCGACAGTTGCTTTTAGCCTATATTGGGCTTTGGCAAACACGAGAGCGATACAAAGATGCCGGAGGCCCCTCTGCCTGCAAATTTGCTCCGAATCTGGGTGGCCCTGCCTGTGAACACACTGGGCAATACGGAATGCAACCGCGAGGAGTCTGAGCCCCAAAGTGATCGTGGATGTCTGGAGAAGGGAGACTCGATCGAGATGGGGCTTGGAGGAGTCCTGCAATATGGCGATCTTATGGCGGCCATTGTTGCCCTGCGTCACGACCTGGTGCAATCTGCCCGACTCCTGGGTAGTAAGGTGGATGAGATTGTGTTTACACTGGGGCGCTCGAGACCGTCTGGTCACTGGGAATACGATGATATGCCTCCCTCACTGCCCGGCTGTGACGAGATGGCTGCACTAAACGACTTTGGCGGATTCGAAAATCCTATTCCCGAGACTTTTCTTGTTGAGGATCCTGAGTGCCTGAGACGACGTGTGGACATTGGTCTGGAACCGCGATGGGTGTGTCCACCCCAGGCCGTGCGTCCCATGACCCGGGGGCCGCTCCGGCGATGGTCGGACATTGATGCTTTTCTCCCTGGCCCTGCTCTGCTGAATATCATGGGGACAATGTGCTCTCGGGCCGGGCCGGGGTCCCTGGAACAACGTGAGAGGGATCTAGCATATATCTGGTTACATCAAATCGACGCTCCTGTGCTGCTGCTCACGCCCGCCTGGACACTTCGACTCTCCGTACTGATGGACCTGTGCGCCGATATTATGGTGCGCTTTGTTAGAACGGATAAGACGGGACAAGGTTGAACGGTGCCTGTTATTGGCTGATGGACCCTAGCCGATGACTGATACGGATTTGTGCCGAGCTGACTTGCCTGATGGCGCAGTAAGCCGATTATGTGCCTTGAGAACTGTTTGCTAGTACTGGATTTTATTTTTGGACTCTACACCCTGTGCTGTTATAGAACTTGCGGGAGGATGATGCCGGGGGATGGATGGAGGGCTCCCCTTCGTTTCTCATCACTTTTATTGTAGTCATAGATTCCGCCATCTTGGGTGTTTCTCTCCTCCTCCCTTTCTCTCCCTTTCCCTTTCTGTAGGGTAGTCTTCTGGGGCGACAGACACGCTGTTAGTGGGGTAGGCCATAGCCATTACGGTGATGTAGGGTGGCGGGTGTTGGGGGTTTTTGTTATTTTAGTTTGTTTTGTTCTATGGTCCCTTTCTTTCTTCCTTTCTTAGTAGAGTTGGCTGTATCTTCTTCTCTTATCCTCTTCCCTATCGGGCATTTGCACTCGCCTCTCTTTTGTTACGGGGGGGTGGGTTTTTCGGATGATGCTTTTGCTAAATTGTGGACTATTGTTTGCTTAATACTCCTGGCCTGCCCTGGCAGGCGTAGCGTGCTTTAGACCGTATTGCTCATCACCGATTTCTGATTGCATGGAGGGATACGCCCCTCCCATTTCTCCCCTTTCTCGTGTAGTGTGATGCCTCCGATGATATAGCCACGGCTGCTTCTTTAAACTATAAAAATGAAACCTTTTCCATCCTAGTGTTTCGTGGCGCATACTTACCATGTGTTATGATTGCATTGTGAATACTCCTGAGCCGTCAACATGTGTACCGCATTGGCATATAACTCCTGATTTTGCGGCCTGCCTCCGTGGTTGTTGGCCTGCGCTTGTACTGCTTTTCTCGAATCAATAAAGGTTTTCAAAAAAAAAAAAAAGAAAAAAAAAAAATAGAGTATAATCTGAGTGACAGGGAAAGATTTTGTTACATCCAGGTATGTCATGCTCTGAATTCTGTGTTGCCAACGGGTAGTGCTGTCCCGGATTCCTCCCCCCTCGAAGATCGTATACTAGATGGCCATGTGCCGGATAGTACTATCTCACTGTTCTGTAAGAAAATGATTAATGACCGATCGGGTCTGCTTGATCGCCTCTGTGAGGCCTGGATTGCTGATGGTATTGAACTGGATGATGAGGATTGGCAGTCCGCGATCGCCTCTCCCAAGGAGGTGGCGATTCCGGCCCGCCTCCGTCTGGTCCAACTCAAGATCCTCCATAGAATTTATGTCACTGGTCCCCGTTTAATTCAAATGGGCTTCTCCACGGATGGTATGTGCTGGCGTGGGTGTGGACTCCTTGGCACCTATCTCCACATCATATGGGAATGCCCTGAGGTGGTGCGATTCTGGAAACGTATACATGAGATTATGGATGATGTCACAGGTGTTGTTATGATGCCGGAAGCCCGACAATGTATTTTGAATATCTGGGGTCCGAATGACTATGACGTGTCGCAGCTTCGGTGGGTGACTTTGGCCAATATGGTTGCAAAGAGAGATATTGCCCAGTTGTGGGGATCCCCAAGGCCGCCTACAGTGACTGCTTGGAAAGAGAGTCTGGACTGGTGCATGTTTCGAGAGAAAACAGTATATATTGCAAGGGGCAGGCCCAAAAAATGGGGGAAGATTTGGAACCCGTGGAACGCATACCGTGGAGATATTTGTACACCCCCGCTCACCGCTTTCCAGAGTCCTTCCCCGTCGCCCTGACCTATATCCCTTCCGGCTGTAGTATATCGTACTGTTCATAGGCAATTCTGCCTCTGCCTCCCTCCCCTCAATTGCATTCAATGACTTTTTTCTCCTGCTATCATGTATCGCCCGTCCTCCTTGAGCACAGGCCTAATGACTGTATTATTGCTGTACTGCCTTGCTTGTTTGTTTGATGTTTTGTTGTTTTTGTGTTTCAAACAATAAACAAAGTTACAAAAAAAGAATTACGCCCAACCCTACTAGGCTTGCGTCTATATGTATGTAGCTTTGAATCAAAGTAGGTGATTTCAGTGGCATTCTCAATTGCATTTTTGACTTTCTTGAAGCTTTGTTCACATTCAAGTGACCACTGAAATGAAGCGTTTTGTTTTGTTAAGTCTCTTAATGGGGCACTTAAAGTAGCAAAATCAGGGATGTGCCTAGAATAGTAGCTGACTATGTTAAGAAAATATGGTAATATCTTGTGGGGGCCAGGTGGCTGACAAAGGCTGTATTTTAGCCAGATCTGTAGTCATTCTCCCCATCAGTGAACATATGGCCAAAGAATTTAAGTTGTGTTTTGTGGAACTCACACTTCACTGCATTCAAAGTGAGACCCACATGAGCAAGTAAACGGCACACTTGTGTAAGAGCTTTATCATGTTCCTTTCGTGTGGCCCCAAAGACCAATATATCATTATTTTAATTGAAAGCATGCGTAACAAGCTGTATTATGCACCAAATGACATCTTAAAAAAGTTCTACAGCTGATCACATGCCAAAAAGTAATCTTTTATACCTGAACAAACCAATATGGGTAGAAAAGATGGTAATATACTTGCAATTTTCTTCTAGTTCCATTTGATGATATCCTTTGTTCCGATGAAGGCGAGAGAAGACTTTAGCACCATTGAGCTGCGTGATCATATCAGCAATGTGTGTACCTGGATGTCGTTCTCTTCTAATTGCCTTGTTAGCTTGATGCATATCAAAATAGATGTATACAGCTTCTATACTGTGCTTTTCAGGCACTACTACTATGGGCGAAACCCATGGTGTCGGACAAGTAGATCGCTCACTGATATCATGCTTTAGTAATGTCTCAAGTTCTTTTTCAACAGCTTACTACAAATGAAACACAATTCAACTATATCACTGAGCAACAGGAGCAATGTCCTCATTAATATGCTGTTGCACTTACATTGTTTTAAGTTTTCCTAATCCATGAAATAATGATGGAAACTGACCCACTATTTCGTGATGAACATTTATGTTGTAATTTACAGATATCAGTCCCATTTCAGCTGTTATACAGAAGCTGAGTGAACAAGCATTTGCAGACGTACCTTAAAGGACATGAATTGGTGCCTGTACTTTTTTCTTTTTGTGCTTCATGGTTGCTACAAATAAAGCTTGATTTTTTAATGGCATTGATACAGCCCATGTATACACTTTAGTCTTTGACGGTGTGAGACAGAACACTGGAGGCAGTTTGTTGTACTTCTCCTCAGACATGAACTTTATTGATGTACCACTGTCTATGATTATAGGTATGGAACACCCATTCACCTTTAGTGTAATTTTAGGATAGTGTCTAAATGAATTTCGTGACTTCACTTTCAATCTTTTTTCGACTTGTCATTCTCCCTTGCATGCGGCCAATTCGACATGCACATATTTTTCTTTAGTTGACATTGACATCGCACATCTTCTTTTGGATGAAGATTTAGATGGAAAAGTAAATCTCATCTGAAGCACATTTTCTTTTTCTTTTGAGACATCACTTTGTGGCCCTCGATCCTGTGTCTCTGCTTACTTTTCATGTTCAGTGCTGACTCACTCTGGCTTCTCCAGCCTCTATGTTTGCAGCTTGTCGTTCCTCACGTTCCTCAGCTCTTGCAACCATGCTTACTTGCTACAGACAGAGTGTTTCTCTCAGCATTCGTCTGAATCAATTGGAAAAGAAAACATCTATGGCTCTGAAAAGTATGGTTTCTTCATCATTGAACTTACAATGTTTGATGAGCGTATCAAGTCTTTCGACAAACTTTTATTTTTTTCACCAGCTTTCTGCCTTTTTTGGTTGAAAATGTAACTTTCGTAGTCAACATTGGATTGATCTTGAGATTTAACTCCTTTTTAGGGCTCGCCTGGCGTTGCAGAGCGAAGCGCTGCCGCTAGCGAGCCTTATTGTCGCTGTGAAGGCCTCCCCAAGTGGTACAGACGGGTGCACGAGCAGACACTGGTCTGTGAACGCGCGAGACGCAGGGAACGCCAATGTGCCCGCTCACGGCGTCACGCTCCTGCCCTCCCGCATCTCTTCCAAGGTGCGCTCCAGGCCGACTTGCTTTTTTCCACTTCTGAACTGACAATACTGCCCTCCACTGGAAGACTGGAGGTAAGTGCCACGTTCAGAAGCTCATCTGAGGCAGGACGGTTGGCATCTGATGCCAGTCTAACAGCTGTTAAACTGGCATCGGACCCGCTAAGTGTGTGACTCCCGGTTTCTCGCTATCCCCGCTCCCTATGGACAGTGGCGCGCCTGTCACGGGCACAGAGGGAGGGCCTGTGGTTCAGATCGAGTCTGGCACAGCCGCCCTGTCGCCAGCCTGGGACACGGTTGGGTCGGCCAGGGTTCTTTAATCACTTTAATCTTTACTTCTAGGCGCTGCCGCCATGGCGCGTATGGGTAGTGGGTGAGAGCCTGAGGGTGGGTATGCGCTGCGTGTGGAATGCCGCTCGCCCGCATTCCTCCCTACGCAGCCCTGGGACGGAACTGACAGTCGGGCTGGTTTACACCATTGTACAAATAACACAATCAGAGCACGTGTCATTGGTGCGCAGCCATACCAGGGCTTGTTACACAGGGCCGTAGATGTCCCTCTGCAGTACCCCGTGAGGGCCAGCTGGCATCGGTCCTGGGGTCTCGGATGCCTGCCGGATGTGTTGATCAGACAGCAGGGCGGACTTCGGGTGTCGAGCAGCTGTGCACATCAGTTTTTACATAGAAACAGCAAACTGTGAGTCTTAAAAATCCAGCGGTGACCTTTTCACACGGAAATGGGATCGTGTATTCACAGGGGCAGTGGTGGTGTCCAAGTACCATGCGGGTGACTTTTGCTGGGGTATTTGTTTTTTAAAAGAACCGTAAGTCATTTGAGTCTGGAGCATGCTCGCTATGTCTTGGGCGTTTGTAGTGTCAGAGGCAAGAAGAGATTATTTAAATTAACACTTTGTTTTTAATTCGCGTTTCATAGTGCACTTGTGCTCTAATGCTCTGCGAACAATCAGAATTACTATTATCCACTTTAATGGCGCTGAAATTAACGATCTCAGATAGATGGAATTCTGAGCCGGACTTTCTGGGATTCGAAATTGCGGCCTGCAGATCACCCCATGTTTAAGCGGGAAATATTGAAACTGTGATCCATCCTTCAACTTAAGTTACTTTTTAGCAAGAATCCTTTCACAAAACCTTCTCTTTAAACTTCTCGGGCGTGAGACATTCTATAAACTCCATACCGCAGCCATTCTGATTTATTTTGAAAAAATTGTAGGGATGTGGAACCTTGAGGGTTCTTGCATCGGCATTGATTTTCCGGGGTTCTTTATGTGCATCCCTGAGTGTGAACTCATGTGGTGTATTTTTGTTGGTGTGGCTGCAGACATCAGCATCTTTGGTTGCTTCAGAAAGTAGGAGATGACCAGGCGCATATGTATTAATGCGGGGGTACACAGATATAATTTTCCTGATGTTGGGAGCTCCTGGAAAATTCCTTTTAAATAAGTGATTGTGACAGGTCCACCTTGTTCTGCAGCTTGACCTCAGGGCTACGCTGATAGCATATGCCTCAGCACCATTCCGTGAAGGTGGTGGCATTAGGGAAATGCTCCCGACCTATGAGCTGTTAAATCCATTTGTAAGGTTGTCTCAACAGGCAGAAATCTCCCCACCTAATTTGATCACAGGGTCAGTGTTGGTGATTGAACCCTCTTATGATAGAGGAGATGGTACATAGACCCTGTCGTATGGGTCTCAATGAGCTAAGACACTCCAGGATTATGGTTTTTGGTGTGGAGTAGTAGGGGTATCGGATCTCTTAACCCTGTGTGACAGGACTCTCCACCATCCTTCGGGTTCTTTCTCTTTGTTGGGATGCTGCAGTGAGAAAAGTTGGCCGAGGGTATAAAGTAGATTCACTTTGAAGGGTCCAGAAGAGTTCCAAGACAAGAGCCACCATGCTCAGCGCAGCGATGCCACCTTTGCCTGAACCACACCCATAGTATAGCCAGTGTTTTCGTCCTAATACCATGCTTAGTATAGAAACAAACCAAGTTCCCTAAGGCAAACTTAAAAGTAGTCATCCCATGTGTTCTGCATCCCACAGTTAACGTGTGTGTGTGTGTGTGTGTGCACACGCCTTGATTTATAGTTCACCAGACTGCATGTTTCTGGTTATTCCTGAGTAGCATTTTTTTAATACAAGGAAACCTTTAGTCTGCCAATGCCATGTGATTCAAGCCACTCAAGTTTTATATCTTTTAGCATGTGTACCGGCTCAGAAAAACACATAAAAGGATGTAGGTGTCATGTGCTTTCAATTTTTGTGAAGACACAGAGGGTCTAGTTGCAGACGTTTTTGCGGAAACCAGTTCCTTACATTAAGCTGGGATGCTGAAATGTTTCCAGTTGCTGTTCCACTGTAGCGGCGTCACACCCTATAGATCCTGAGGACTGTAAGAAGAGGCCTTGATCAGAATATATAGTAAGAGCAAGATTTCTACAGTTTCAAACTTGTCTGCACCAGAGCAGAGATCCACGACCCAAAGGAGAACTAAAAGGTGGGAACCATCAAGAAAAGCTGGGGCGGTGGTTTAAAGTGGAAGCGCCAGCCGATTGGGTTTGTGTTTGAAAAGTAGAGAGGATAGCACCAAGACAAGGAGAATGATCAGACCGGAATGACCACGGCTGCTGGGTTTAACTGGATGTCACCAGTGGTACACCAGCGGACCAGATCATAACTGTATGCTTCTCCCTTAGTGGTAATGTGGACCCGAGATTTAGCATGGAGACCAAGAGCCTATGGATGAAAAATGTGGAAAACCAGACTAGTGTCTGAGCAGGCAGGCTACCACACACTTTCTAGTAGACTATACCTCTTCCAAAGTGTCAAGATACATCATCCCTCTTTTTGCCATCTTTAATCCAAGTTTTGTTCCATCTCATACTTCACCTGACCAGATAAGAAAACTGGAGGAGCTAGTTATGTTTTTTGTAACATATTTTTTCAAGGCCACTGTCAACAGAGATGCGTGCGAGGTACGTGGTCAGGCTCAGTAATTTGAAGAGTTGATCAATGCTCTAGAAGGATTAGGCCAACATTTATGGTCAGTTAGGCTGAGATAATCCTGCACAAACGGGGAACAAAGGCTCCTAGACTGTATGTTTATTATTTTTTAGAAAGCTGTGAACAACGCTTCCTCTCTGAATATGTTCCACCAGCACAATTACACAAGCAATGTATAGGGACCAGACAATGCCATTAAATAAGACTGAATAGAGAAATGTATTGAAAATTCAGCTCCAATACTTAAAAATACAATATCACCACAGCAGACTTGGGTCCTGTAGAATTAACTGAACCAGGTGGTCACTGGTGTAGATTAGCCCAAGGATGTTGGATTTAAAGACATACTGATGACAAGCTGGTAACATCAATAAACATTGAGGTTAAGGCTGGTCAAGGAGTCGGTTCTACGTAGTTTCATAGAAAAATAATTTCATGGAATACAATCCAATCCAATCCAAAAATTCTTTATTTCGGCCACATAGGCCATAAAAGAAACAGTAAAAATACATACAGATAAAAGACAATATGTACAATAAAAACCGGTTAGACCTGCAGTGTTTTAAAAAATACAAGGTAAAATGGATTAACCAGACATTTTCTTCCTTATTATCCATGCTGCCATTAAGAATTTGGAAACCGCAAACACAAAGTGGCCCAGGGTGTTAGTTTTCATCACCCTGTAGGCCTGTAAATAGTTACTGAAGCCCAGATTCCGGCATAGAGGGGCTAGCCAGCGCCTCCTCGGGCTCCGATAGGCATGGCAACAAAACATTATGTGCAAATCATCTTCATCCTTAACTTTACAGCATGGGCAGAGCTTGTCGCCCCCTGACGACCATTTATAGGTGAAAACTTTAGTAGGGAGCGTACCAAACCTCCATTGCAGGAAGAGTTTCCTCGCCAGAAGAGGATAAATAAAATCCATAAAAGTTTCAAAAAGATAAGAATTTTTGGATACTAAAAAACATCCCGTCAGGGTGCCACTGTCATAAGCATTGTCCATGTCAGCAAGGTTTTTGTTCTTATAGAGCTGTGCCAGGGTTTTGCGCGATATCCTTCTACATCCTTGAGCAGGGTCATCCCATAGGTCTGGTAACTTAAGGTCAGAACATTCCGACCTAATAAATGCCAGCCAGGGGATCTTGTCATTAACATTCAACCTCATGACATGTATAAGGTCCTGCCGATAGTGATGCAGCTCCTCGGTGGTCCATACCCGATGCCAGAACTTCAGTGGTTTCGACCGTAGGTCCTCTGCAATTGACGGAAGGCCCAAGTCGAGTCTTAAGGGGAGGAGTGGTGTGCCTTGCGGAAGAGCAAGTAAGCGCCTAAGGAAGCAATTTTCCACCCCTGCCATGATCTTCCCAGCTTTGTGGCCCCACAGCTCACTACCATACAAGGCAGCTGCCTTCGCCTGGGTCCTGTACATTTCCAGAGCCGGACTAACAGGCTTGAAGGTGGACTTGTTAGACACCCTCAAGAGTGCGCCCGATAGCTGGGAAAGTTTCAACCTGGATCTTGCTACCTGGGAGTCCCATGCCAGATTTTCTTGAAGTGAAACCCCCAGATATGTGAAGGTGGAGACCCTTTCAAGGCTAATTTCCCCCAGTTTTGGATTGGGTCTGGTCTTGGTGGGAGGGTTGAAGATCATGAACTTAGTTTTTTCCGTGTTCACCTCCAACCCATGTTGTTGACAGAAGTGACCAAAACCATCCACAATCCTCTGGATCCCCATAGGTGATTTGGAAAGGAGGAGGGTGTCGTCGGCAAACATTATTGCCGGGACCCTCCTTCCTGCCAGGACCGGGGCGTCATTGTCCCCAACAGCGTCAAGGTGTTGAATGACGCTGTTTATGTACAGACAGAACAGTGTCGGAGCCAGAACACAGCCCTGCCTGACACCTCGGCGGACCGGGAATTTACCCGAGGGCTTCCCATCCCTCCCACACCTCACTACCGCAAAGTTGTTCTCATGCAGCCTAATGATGACTCTAAGGAGGTGGGGGGGAACTCCTAGCTTCTGCAAAACCTCCCATAACTTCCCCCTCGGGACCAGGTCGAAGGCTGACCTCAGGTCCACGAAGACCATGTACAGTCGACCTCCCTCTAACGTGACCGTCTTCCAATACAGGAGAAGGAGGCGAAAAATTTGATCCATGGTCGACGTGTTCTTCCTGAAGCCAGCCTGAAGGGGGCTCATGATGTCATTGGCCTCGGCCCAGTCTAGGAGATGGTCCAAAATTAGGCGTGCAAAAAGCTTTTGAGGCACATCTATAAGGCTTATAGGCCTGTAGTTTGAAGGGAGCAGAGTAGAACCCTTCTTATGGATGGGGACGATCTCTGCCCCCAGCCACGACCCAGGGATCGCCATACCTTCAAGAATGGCATTGAAGAGAATGAGAAGGTATGGGCCCCAGATGTCCGGGTGGTGCCTAAATAGATCCCCGGGTAACCTATCCAGGCCTGGCGCCTTCCCCACTGCTAAACACTTGAGGGCATGCTCCACTTCCCCCAAGGATAGATCCATTCCAAGCTCCTGAGTACCCATGGGCAGTTGCAGCTCTGCGGCCGGGCCGGAACTAGTATCTTGGTAGAGATCCCCAAAGTGGGCCTCCCAGACTGCAGGGGCTATATTTGGCTCTATCGCTTTACTGAGTTCCCCTGTCCCATTATTCACTAGGGCCCAGAATTTCCGGGAGTCCCTAACTTTGAGGGCATCATAAAGATCCTGCCAATGGGTCCAATCCCACTCGGACCTTGCAGCCGCCAGCACTGATTTATAGTACTTCCTGAGGTCACGTACTTTGGCCTTATCCGAGCCCTCTTTTATTGCTGCAATGAGCTCAGATTTTGCCGCCCTACAATCTTGGGTGTCCCAGGAGGGAACCACGGTCCTTTTCTTCCGGGTTGGGACCTCCGGATGGAATACCTCGGCCAGGTCCCTCACTAAATCCTGGTGAATGTTTCCCAGTTTCTCATAGTAATCTGGGGTTCTTGGTTCATTCAGGAGAGCATCCACCTCCATGAAGCTGGGCAGTGCCAGCTCATATAATTTCTTGATGGACTCTTCCGAGCTCACCAGCTTTCCCCACTTTACCCGGCGCCTGTTTGTAGTCAGGGACAGACCCCCCAGATCATCCCCTTTACCAGCTGGGGAAGGGTCCGTCATGGGCAGAGGGCACAGGATGTTTAGGCAAAGGGCATTGTGGTCGCTGTCTGACCTCTTAATTACCCTAAAGTCAAGCACTTTGGGCCAAAGTGAGATGTCCACCATGATGTAGTCAAGCCTCGACTCATGGCCCCTCCTATTGAAAGTGCAGACTGAGGGGGTGTCGGAAGGGGTGCGACCATTACACGCCCTCAGTGCGCAATTCAGGGTAAGGGACATGAGCTGTAGTGCTAGAGGGGACCATGCTTTAGGGTGGGGTGAGGACGAGGGTGGAACCCCCCAATGGTCATCCTCGGCCGTTAGGGCACCATCCAATAAGCCTGCCAGGGGTTCAAAGTGGCAATTGAAGTCTCCTCCAAGCACCACCTTGAGGTCACCCGGAAGTTGGCCCAGGAATAAGGCCAGATCATTTAGGGTAGGTGATTCGTTTGGCGAGGCCACTGGACGCGAGTAAACGTTGACAATGGCCCACGAGGATTTGTCAGGCCAAGTGAGCCGCACACACTGGATGTCCTGCGAACATGTAAATACTTGCTCCGCCTGGCACCCAGTGTGGCTCGCAATCCAGATTGCCAAGCCCCCAGATGGCCTCCCCCTCCCGGCCCATTTGGCAGGAATTTCGTATACTTCAAACCCTCTCCTGGGCTGAGCGGCCCTTGCCCAGGTCTCCTGGAAGAGGAGTATATCACATCCACCTACCAGGCAATCCCATTCAGGAGAGCCTTCCTTATTCGCAATACCTGCCACATTCCAGGAGAGAATCCTCAATCCTGGAACAAGTGACAGGGTGCCCTGGACTCCAACAGGAGGTTGCAGGGTGACCATGGGTGAACCAGCGTCTGGGGAACCAATTCCGCAAACAGCAATGGCAGCAGGGCCTGCCCGCTCCACTGCCTCTGCCTGCAGAGTATGGGCCGATCCGATGTCGAGTGGTGGACCCAGTTGGCACAGGGTATCGTCCGTGTCAGCCCCGCACTCATTAGCGGTGTGCAGCCGGGTTGGTTCCAACATGGGGACCACACCCGAACCCACACAACCTTGCACATCCACCACCATCCTCCCAGGACCAGACAGGTTTGACCTAATTTGTGGTCAATCAACCTGGTCCAGACAGGAAAACCTGTTGTGATGTGTGAAGTTTGCCTGGGCAGTTAGTAGGGGGTGCCTTGATCTATAGCGGGAGCCATCTACAGCAAAGCCCACCCTAGTCCACCCCTTCTCACTCCCTCCCACCATGTTGGTACCACTAGGATAGAAATAAGAGAGGGGTACAAGTTCTATATTGGACTTGTCAGGCCTTACAAGCCAGTTGCAGATGTAGTTTGCAACGTGTGGGCTCCTAAAACTTAGGACGATACAATCCCCTGGCCTGTTCTTAGTAGTAGGGCCAATCCACGGGATCCTCCTTACCATCAGGACCTCGCCCTTCAGGTTTGGAGGCAGCGGTCTATTTATGCTAAGCCAGCTTATAACCTTATTGCGGAGGGAGTCTTGAGACTCCCTAACGCCACCAGTTAGTTCAGGAACTCCCACCATGATTGCCGTAAAAGGAACAGCTTCTGGGGGCAGGTTGACCACCCTACGTCTATCAGGGGGGGGGGCAAGACCATCGCTCGGGGCATTTCTAGAACCCACTGTCGCCCTTGTCTGCGACGCGAATTGCGGCGCAGGGGGTAACTTAGATCTCCTGGGGGCCGGGACAGGCGGCCTAGATGCTGGAGGTAGCAAGGTGCACGTCTGAGGATTAGACGCGCCATTTGCACTAGGCAATACCCTACTGGAAACCTGAGGCAATGTGGAAGAAAGTAAGCTATTCCCAGGTGGTTCCCCGATAGCTATAGGATCATTTGCAGCTATACCAGGACTATTCCTAGTATGGTTATTTTCCCGGGACTGGAGTAGATTTTCTATTGCCTCTAATCTAACTGAGATGGGGGTTAACAGATTCTTAATAACAGCTGTAAGCGCTGTAATTACTAAGTCTGAACTATTGGATGATACCCCACCAGAGATAAATGGGCCCGCCGTCACTGGTGGTAACGCGGAGGCTGGCGAGGCCACATAATCCGACCCAGACCCGGATAGGATAAGCTCTGGGGAGACCGAAATATCTGTACTTTCTTCAAGGGATGAGTCAGATGCAACAGTTCTTGCCCTTTTTACCCTCTTAATTTCATCCTGCCTTTTCCTTTTTAAAGGCTGAACCACCCCACTACCTACGGGGTCTGGTAACAGGACCGCTTGGCCCGCTTCCAGCGTGTTTGGGCCCATATTGTCGAGGACAGCAGAATGATCCGAAATCCCCAGCGACCGTGGGGAAACCTGATCCCTCTGCGAAACAGGGGTTCTTAGCTGTCGAAGCACCGACTCAATAGTCTGGTCAATGCTGTCCAGTAAAGACATGTGAGTAGCGTCCATAGTGATGGGAGTACTAACATCATTTGAGGCGGATTCCCCAAGGTCCATAAACACACTTTCAGGGCCCATCTCAAGGTGGGAATCCATGGATGAGTGACACTTACTAAATTGGGAGCTCGCCTTGGGGAAGAATTTTTCCAGAGTGCTTGCGCCTTGTTGTGCGGACTTACTCCTTAGTGTTCTGGATGCCATACTGGGGTGAGTAGTGGGGCAATTTAACCAGGACGTTAGAGGGGGGGCCCGGTCCGGTCTCTCCCGGCCTCTAACGGCCTAGAACGGCCCGCTCTTTGCCCGGTCTTCGCCCCGGTGACCGCCCCGCGCGCGTCCCGCTGCGCGTGTGAGGAGGTTCTCCTAAATACAACAAGGGGGCGTGTCACTGGGAGGGGGCGCGAGGCGCGGCGGGAAGAGGAACCAGCTGGCGCTGCCAGATGGACTGCTGGTCCTCGCAGTCCCGCTCGCCTCCGCCTCTCACCTCCACTGCGGCCGGACGTTGCTCAAAGAGATTCCCCAGCAGGGCGTAGGCTCCCAACCACTCCTGTGGCGAGCAGAAACAAAAGGCAGAGCAAACTCCTCACTCGAGCGGCTCCCGGGAAGCGGGGGCCGCGAGGAGTTAAGAGCACTCAGGCAGGGGGCGTGGCACTGGGAGGGGGCGCGAGGCGCGGCGGGAAGAGGAACCAGCTGGCGCTGCCAGATGGACTGCTGGTCCTCGCAGTCCCGCTCGCCTCCGCCTCTCACCTCCACTGCGGCCGGACGTTGCTCAAAGAGATTCCCCAGCAGGGCGTAGGCTCCCAACCACTCCTGTGGCGAGCAGAAACAAAAGGCAGAGCAAACTCCTCACTCGAGCGGAATACGATTACTGAGAAACCATTTCATCTAATCTGTTTAATGGACATTTTCAGAATGAATGGCACTTACCTTTTTGTAGAAACCAATTCATAATAGGTCTTTTTGTTTGAAATACACCTTTGAAGGCGTATTTTAATGTAAATGCAATGGTTGCAGGACTTACTTTCAAAACATTTTGTCAGAAATATGTATTCCAGTGCTTTACTTCCAGGGACATTAATTAATATTTATATATTTTACATTGTCAAACAGTTACTTTGGATGTCTTTAATTTTCTGGCCCATCACCACACATGAAAACCATTCATCGCTGACCCCTCCCAACCCCTAAGGACTATCAATCCCTGCACTCTAAAATCTCTCACCACACCTAAAGTACACTCAAGTGTAAAAGCCGTTTTCTACCACAAAAAACATCCATCCCTGAACCATAAAATCACTCACTACCCCTATTTCCTCCCATTTGTGAACCTTAAAAACCCCTACCTATGCCTAAAACCCACCCATCTCATACTCCATTTAACGCCTCCGCACAACTATACTGATCCCATCCCTAAACTGTTTACAACCCTCACCACCCTTAAGCATCAGTCATCCATGACCCATAGGAACTCCAGATCACTCTAAACTACTCATCCCTGCAACCTAAAAAACAATTTCTACATCTAAAGTCCACCCATCCCTGAATCCTTAAAAACCCATCACCACCCTAAACTTTGCCCCATCATGAACCCTAAAAATTCTTCACCACCCCAGCTGTTACCTGTAATTTTAGTTCCCCCTACGTTGGCAGGGTATGCCAGACGTGGGTCTCTTGATCACTTTGCCACTCGATTCAAGCTAGCCTGGGTGATGAGTAGTGTTAGCCTAAAATCGGTCTCAGGATGCTTGTTTCCGGTTCAGGGAAGACCTTTTTGAAATGCAGTGGCTCCTGTGTTGGCTGTACAAATGGCACAGCTCTGCTGTGCAAGAGAGTCAGTGATGGCCTGGCAGTGTAAATTCAGTCCGGATTTTGTAATGCAATGTAAACCAAAATTGTACACATGGTTTGAGTTTGGAGATGTTTGAATGATGGACATTAGCAGATCTTGCATTAATTGGCATGCAGAAAAGATTGTTGCTTATAGTAAATGTAGAAGAAAAGGAGCTGGTGTTGCAATGCATGTGGATGAGATTATTTTGGTGGTTCCTCTTTGTGGATGGATGCTTGTTGCAAGTAGAATGCTGAATGATGGGGATGGAGAATTGTGACTTTTGAAGGAGCATTTTGGTGAATCATTTTTGGTGGTCGCAGGGTGGACTGCCTGCTGGGTGCATGCATCGTCAGATGGGATGGAGGTAGATGCAAGTGGCGCCTTGTGGATGCATCCTGTTTTCTTGATGCTGGCATGACAGGATTTTCATGGTCACTCATAAGAGTTTTGAAGCCCAATGACTACAGAGATCACTAGCCAAACTGCTATTTATAGATCAGAGCTACGATACCAAGGGCAATAATGTATGTGCAGTCCAAGAGCAATAGATGTTTTTCTTGTTCGTCGTCAGCTTGGGGGTTCCTTATAGGACTCTTTTAAGGCCTTTAGGGGTTCGTTTATACTTTTGTGGGCAGTCAGCTATCCTGCAAGGTCTGTGGATGTCCTGACATTTGTTTTCCTGGCATACGACTACCCTGCCATATTTAGAGAGCCCTATCTGGCGACAGTGTATAACGCCAGTGGATTCACCAGCGCAACAGTAGCATTGAAGATAGGGCAGAATCCTAAGCAGATACCATATTTGTATGCCCGCCCTGTGGTAATTCTTTTTCTACACCAACTCCCAAATTATGATTTTCTTTGTGTAAAACAAAATAGCACAAATAAGTATACTAAAAACACGTACCACCTCTATGTAGATAGATTGTTTTTTGGTAATCCATCCACATTGACTGGACTGTTCAAGTGCCATTCCTATTTTGCTTCGTCCACCAGAGCATACAACATGGGAAATGGGTCAGCCTACTTATTCCATCGGTTGTCTTATACTGTGAGTGATGGCATTTTGCCTGCTCAGGCGTGCAAAGCCGCCTAAAAAAGTATGCACTTCAGTGCCAGGGCTGATATGCGTTGGCTGCTTGACCACTCCTTTACCTTTACAGTTTTTTTTGAAAATGCATATATTTGCAAAACATACATTAAAAAAACATTGCTTGCTTGCTAAGGCCATGCTTGATTCTCTTCAACTGAACACCACTCGGCGGAGATCCTGAACCTAAAATGACTGTTTATTTACTGAGATCAATGCTAACACCAAGCCCTGATGAGCCTACAATAGGTTACGTGCATAACAGTGAAATACAGAGCATGGATTGAGTTACCACTGGTGCAGGAAATGCATTGTTTGAAGTTGAATACCTGACTGAGCTTTTGAAGAGTTGCAGTTACACTGCTCTTTGTTTAGTAGGAAATAGGTCAGTTTCTTTTTGTCCTCATATTGGGCCGGGGCGGGTGCAGGTTTGATCCTCCTAATAAAATCATCCTAATTGAAGTGCTAAATGAAACCGTTGGGCAGCAGTTGGTTATTCTGGGAATCTGGCTGTTTGCAACTCTAAAAGGCTTTGTACATCTAGCCGAATTGTATTTATTAATGCAGCGTTGGCGTAGTTGTATACATTTTGCATAGTATTCCATGAAGACCTCATTAATTTCAGTTTGGGAACACACTGTTTTGCCCCTATAGCGCTTAATCTGTGCAATAGGTGAGCCGCTGTGTGCAGGCCTGGTCGGCCACGCTAGCAGACGTCCTGCCTTGCCCTCCTCAGCATGCATTATGGCTATATATTCCCTATAATGAAGGTCTCAGGAATTCTAGGACTGTTGCGTATTTCTTTATCTCAACTAACAATTGACGGTGTATCTGAGGGTCTCTCAACATCAACTGTTACACAGTATGAATGGATTTGTCCCATTTTTAGGGCTCGCCTGGCGTTGCAGCTGCCGCTAGCGAGCCTTATTGTCGCTGTGTTGCCTCCCCAAGTGGTACAGACCGGTGCACGAGCAGACACCGGTCTGTGATCGTGCTTCTAAGATGCGCGAAACAGGCGAAGACTGCAGGCGCCGCCACTGGCACGAGCCGCAGGGAACGCCAACGTGCACGCTCACGGCGTCACGCTCCTGCCCTCCTGCGTCTCTTCTGTTCTGCGCTCCAGGCCGACTTGTTTTGTGTTGTTTCCAAGTATGTCCCGTCTACTTGTGACTTCCGACTTTTTAGCGTGTTTCATTTATTAATTTATGTATTTATGCTGTACAGCGCTGACATTACCGGAAGGTGTTGCAGCGCTTCACATATTGAATTTGTATTATTGAATTGGTTGCGGTATGAGAGTGGTCGTTAACTCGTCTGCATTTTTGTAAATGCCTGTTGCGATAGGATCAAGACAGAGTTGTGTAAAAGGAGGCAGGCCGGGTCGTGCAAGCAGCAGCCCTGCTCGGAGATGTGAGTGTGATTGACTTGATGTGTGATGAGCATGCGGGCAGGTGTGAGAGGGTCATTGCCCCACCGCAGGACGGGTTACATTGAGTGAGGTTTTCTGTCATTCCAGCTGAGGATCAGCCAATAATGCCCCGGAAACTGTAATATTGGCCAGGACCACATGATAATGCCCGGATGAGCCATCAATATTAATACCCCAAATGTATGCGGTTATTAATGATTTCAAATAATCCAGTACTGTTTATTGGGCAGCTTGTATGCCACCAGGACAGTCAGCGCTTGCCCCAGACAGATGTATGAGGGTGGGGGAGGGGATTTTACCTATTTTAGTCACATAGTGGCAGTTACATGTTGTCTTCACTGGTTTACCAGCCTGGACGATCATTATTTTAATCACCCTGTGTGTTTAAAGGAGCTTCCAGGCTTCTATGTGCTAGACTCGAGCAATGCACAGGGACAAGTTGGACATGGTACTTTACCTATCCAATTGCCTGTATGTGTCCTGTGCGGGGGTAACTAGTGCAAGGAGGCTGGCAGAACTGCTGACCCGGCACTATTCTCACCCGCATTATAACAGCCCCACCCCAATATAAACAAGGGGCGTTCCCCTCCTGCGAACAGACACCATTCACAGAAGTCATGTGCGGGGGCGCCGGTGCAGGAGAGTGGCAGGACTGCTGCCCCGGCTCTATCCTAACCCACACTGTAATATCATAGGGTGACCAGGTGTCCCGGATTTACCGGGGCAGTCCTGGTTTTCAAAAGCTATCCCGGCAGATTTCGGCATAATTGGCTCATGTCTCGGTTTTTAGAGAGGTTTCAACTGAAAACAGTGCGAGACACGTTTTGGGTGTTCCAAAGTAGGGCTAATAACAGCAGTTCTAAGTAAACACTTTTAATAAGGGGTATGATGCTTGTTGATAAGGGCTGTTATTGGATGCTTTGCAGAATGTGTTTTCAGTGCTTGGGTGAGTGAGTGTTGGTGTTGTGTGGGAGTCAGGACGAAGCATGGCTTGAGTTACGGGTGATGTTTACACTGAGGAATGTACTTGGGAGCTGTATTGTACAGTTTGTTGATGCCCAGCTGTCTAAAACATACAAAAAATATCTAGGAGTCAAAGGAAAAAGCTCTGAACACAGAGAACCCTTTAGACGCGACAAAAGCCAGGTAGCGTGCACCAAATTACTCGGTAACACCACGTGATGCAGTGAATTACAGTGCACGTGATTGTTCTACTGGGAGACACACAACCAAGGGTAGGTGAAAAGTTTCCCATCAGTTGCCGACCTGTTCCACCATTATCGCATCATTTGGGTTCTCCTTACCCAGGAGTTAGTGTGATCACAGTCACAACAGTGTAGGAAAGCCCTATCGTGTTGTCTGGTGGGTGGTGTCAATGTAATGTGACAACTCAAAAAAGCAGTGCAAATAAAGTGATTAGTGATAGAATAAAATTGGGTGAGACTGAGTAGAAATGAAAAGTTTTACCCTTGGTTGTGTGTCTCCCAGTAGAACAATCACGTGCACTGTAATTCACTGCATCACGTGGTGTTACCGAGTAATTTGGTGCACGCTACCTGGCTTTTGTCGCGTCTAAAGGGTTCTCTGTGTTTAGAGCTTTTTCCTTTGACTCCTAGATATTTTTTGTATGTTTTAGGTCTTAAGTAGGGGCGTGTATCTAGTGGTGAGTCTTTAAACTAGCCCTTGGACCCTCTTCTATGTAGTATGTTTCTGATGCCCAGCTGTCGACAGTACATCATTTTTCGAATCCCTTGGCATCACCCTGGTGCCATTTCCACAGACACAGGAGGTATGCGAACAGGGAAGAAGGACAAGGGTGGTACAATATGTGGGAAATAAGACACATTAAATGGTTAACAAATGTATTGGTTTATAACAATACAATCTGAGTTGTGCTCAACTGCTTACGGCAGCTGTTCATCTACCCACCTTAGTGAGCTCTGGTGGTGTTCTCTTAATGTTGCATTCATTGTGATTGTTTTATCATTTAACTAATGTCCACAGCTATGGTTTTTTTTTTTTGTAACTTTTTATTATTTAAAACAAAAAAAAACAACACATCAAACATACAATCAAGGCAATACAGTAATAATACAGCCATTAGGTCTGCGCTCAAGGAGGACGGGAGATACATGACAGCAGGAGAAAAGATTCTTTGAATACAGATGAGGGGAGGGTGGCAAAGGTAGAATTGCATATGAACAGCACAATATACCACAGCTAGAAGGAATGTAGGTCAGGGCGACTGGGAAGGACTAGGTATAGCAGTGAGTGGGGGCGCACAGATATCTCCACGGTATGAGTGCCAAGGGTTCCAAATCTTCCCCCATTTTTTGGGTCTGCCTCTTGCCATATACACTGTCTTCTCGCTGAACATGCACCAGTCCAGACTCTCTTTCCAAGCAGTCACTGTAGGCGGCCTCGGGGACCCCCACAACTGTGCAATATCCCTCTTCGCAACCATATTGGCCAGAGTCACCCACCGAAGCTGCGACACGTCATAGTCATTCGGACCCCATACATTCAATAAACATTGTCGGGCTTCCGGCATCATCACAATACCCGTTACTTCATCCATCACCTCATGTATACGTTTCCAAAATCGCACCACCTCAGGGCATTCCCATATGATATGGAGATAGGTGCCAAGGAGACCACACCCACGCCTAAACATGCCATCCGTGGAGTAGCCCATATGGATCAGACGGGGACCGGTGACATAGATTCTGTGGAGGATCTTGAGTTGGACCAGACGGAGGCGGGCCGGAATCGCCACCTCCCTGGGAGAGGAGATCGCGGACTGCCAGTCCTCATCATCCAGTTCAATACCATCAGCAATCCAGGCTTCACGGAGGCGATCGAGCAGACTTGATCGATCATTAATCATTTTCTTATAGAACAATGAGATAGTACTGTCTGGCACATAACCGTCTAGTATACGATCTTCGAGGGGGGAGGAATCCGTAATATCACTACCCACTGGCAACACAGAGTTCAGAGCATGGCGTACCTGGACATAACGAAATTTTTCCCTGTCACTCAGCTTATACTCGATTTGCAGATCCGAGAAGGTCTTCACCCCTCCTTTAACCCAGAGATCACGCACTTTACCAATACCGATCGTGTCCCATTTATCAAATCCCTTCGGCTTCCATAGGCCACCCAACTTCGCAGAGGCATAGAGCGGAGTCGCACCAGTTAATCTATCACTCCAGCCCATAGCCGCCGTTGCCCTATGCCATACCCGCACGGCTATAGCGGTAGGTCCCGAGAGTTGTGAACAGGAGGGTCCCGAATAAAGCGCCCTGTAGTAATCACCACCCGGGAGCAGCCACTTATCCATTTCAAATGCTGGATTCAACGCCGGGCCATACATCCCGTGGTTGATGGCAGCAAGGTGGGAAGCCCAATAATACCTACGAATATCCGGGAGCGCTATACCGCCATCATACCAGGGAAGTGTCAATTTCGGAAGAGCGATGCGTGAACGTCCGTCCCATATTAGTTGCCTCTGCAACGATTCTACTTCCCGAAAATATTTCGACGGGATGACATCAAAACTATTCTGAAGTGCGTATAGGAACCGCAATAAGGACATCATTTTAAAAAGGGCCGCACGCCCTAGGGGAGATAACGGTAATTTACACCAACGCGCTACATCGGAGCGCAACCTTTGGAGTGGGGGGGGGAGTAAATTACGTTCATAGCGAACCGCCGGATCAATCGAAATAAACACACCCAAGTACTTAAAGCCAGACTGCGACAAATGGATGGGACAACCCCGTGGCAAACGAGGGACATCACCCGCAAGTACATAAATGTAGGATTTAGACCAATTAATGATAAGGCCCGAGTTCTTCCCGAAGGAGTTAAGTACGTCAAACAATACGTCTTCAAATTCCGGCGTCAAGCGTATACCCTTCATCGAAGGTTCCCACCGTAGCCAAGCGGCGAGTGGCTCCAACGCCAAAGCAAAGAGGAGCGGGGACAACGGACAACCCTGCCGCATGCTCCTCCCGAGAGTAAAAGGCACGGAGACACGGCCATTAACCACCACCTGTGCCAGTGGCGTTTCATACAGGAGTTTGACCCTACCAATAAAACCTGCGCCGAATCCAAATTTGGCGAGTACCGCCCAGAGATAAGACCATTCGATTGTATCAAAGGCCATCGTGGCGTCCAAGGACGCCAAGATGGCCGGTTCACGCAGCGTCGGGGCCCTCGCGAGAACACCATGCAAACGTCGCAAATTTAATGCCGTGTTACGGTGCGGGATAAAACCTGATTGATCCGGATGAATCAGGTCGCCAATAACCGTAAGCAGACGATTAGCAAGCAGTTTGGCAAAGATCTTGGGCTCCGCATTTAAGAGCGAAATGGGTCTATAAGACGAGCAGCGATCTCGTGGTTTACCCTCCCTATGGATCACCACAATGGTCGCAAGACGCTGATCTCTAGGGAGGGAGCCACTGTTTCGCGCAGCCAAAAACATATCACGGAGATAGGGAGCTAGAGTATCAGGGCGTAATTTATACAGTTCAACAGGAAGGCCATTGGGACCCAGAGCCTTGCCGGAACGAATGGAGAGTAGCGCGAGAGCCACCTCATCCACTGAGGGCGTGGCATCCAAACAGTCCCGATCCGATTCCGACAAACATGGAAGTGCTATATCTCGAAGCAACAATTGCGAATCCTCCTCAGGCCTGTCGGACACCGAGGTATAGACCTCTCAAAAATAATCAGCAAAGCATTCAACAATTTCAACAGGGTCCGTTACACTCACACCACCGCATGTCTCAATCACCGGAACCACTCGACTCGCTCTCTCCCTTCTGTCCAGCCAGGCAATCAATTTCCCTGCTTTATCACCTACATCATATAGCCGTCCCTGCTGTTCCCTACTCATCGTCTTTGCCGCATCAGTAACCAAAGTTGTATACTCTAATTGTTTAAGGCGGAGGACATGTAATGCTTCTCGAGACACCTCTCGTTCCAATGCAGTCTCCAGGTCTGTGATTTCAGTCTCGAGCTGAACAATTGCCTCATTATTACATTTCTTGGCACACCCCACCAAAGACAATGCCTGTCCCCTGATCACAGTCTTAAAAGCTTCCCATAACGAGACAGGCGAGGATACAGAACCAGCATTCTCAGTAAAATACAGATCAAATGATTTAATCAATTCAGTGCGAGTCTTAGGGTTAAGAAGATACCAGGGGTTAATCGGAACCACCCTCCCTTTGGCTCCGATGCTAAGATTAAAATGAAACCAAATAGGGGAATGGTCCGATATACCCCGGGCCAAGTGTCTAATCTCTCCAATCGAGGGGGACAGTGCCGCCGGTATCAGGATATAATCCAATCTAGAAAGACTACCATGAGCTCCCGAATGGAAAGTAAACTGTGTTTGCTCTGGATGCATTAGTCTCCAACAGTCTATAAGTCCCAATGTTTCCAGGAAGTCACCCAACCAGGATTGCGCAGCAGGAAGATCTCGGGGCGGATAGCGGTCCATCCTGCCAGAAATGACGGAGTTAAAATCACCACCCAGTATCAAAACACCCTCAGGGAGACCCAGAACCATCCGCCCCAGGTCCGTAAATGTCGTAGATTGTAAGCCCGGGGGGACATACACCGACACCAACGAAATTGGTTTTCCCTCCCACCGCCCAACAAGTGCAACATATCGACCCCTGGCATCTAGGATCACATCATCAACCTCGAGGGGGAGGGAAACCCTAAGCAGAATACCCACTCCTCTAGAACTAGATGTAAATCCAGAATGGGCAGCAAGACGATAACCCCGTCTATTAAGAGCGTGACAAGTGTTTCCTATCAAGTGTGTCTCTTGTAGCAAAACGACATCAGGCGAAAGGCGCCGCAACAGTTGCATAACCACCCCTCTCTTTATGCGATCACCCAACCCATTCACATTCCAGGATAATACCCTCAACCCTCTACCCCCATCCAGATCCACAATGAATTCCCATCGCAAAACGAGCATCACACCAATGTCAAAGATAATGAAAGTACCTTGCCTTGAAAAAGAAAAAACAAACAATCCCAAAACATGTCCCTCCCTCCCTCCAAAGTTCCCAACACAACTCCCCCCCCACCCTGCAACCCTGTACCGACTCAAAAGCCACCCCAATTTGCAGTGTGCCTGTCGCCCTAACAATTACAAACAAAGAACTAATCTACACAAAGAAAACCCCAGAGGAGGAAAGGGTCCCGACGTCCCCGCTACCTCCCAAGATACGAATGGAATGATCAAAGAAGTCAGTGAGCCTCAGCTGGTCACGTTGAATAGTGTTCCGGACACAGGCACCATAATCATTCTTGGTCCATCAGTCCCCCTTCAGCACCACCAGCATGTTCCTGGCCAGCACGCCGAGCCGGCAAAGTGTCCAACCAATCACTCGCTTCCTCAGGCCTGACAAAGAAGAATGTTCGATTGTCATATTCAACACGCAGTCGGGCCGGGAATAACATAGCATATTTAAGTTCCATGTCTCTTAGTCGCCGTTTCACCCCTTGAAATCCCATACGTTGTTTCTGGACCGATTGAGAAAAGTCCGGATAAAAGTTCACAGCAGCGTTCTCAAACTGCGTAGGGCCGCTTGTCCGTGCCGCCTGCAAAATGGCGTCGCAATCTCTAAGGTTGAAGATCCGTGCAATAATCGGACGGGGGGGGGAAACCGGGTTTCGCCTGTCCCCCTGGCACTCTGTGCGCACGTTCGATGGCAAAGAATTTGCTCAGGCCCTTGGGTGCAAGATGATTAAGAATGAGGTCCTCCACTCGAAGATCAGTGGCGAGTGAACTAGAATCTTCCGGGACCCCAATAATACGCACGTTATTGCGCCGTGCACGGCCTTCAAAATCCTCCAAGCGACGAGCAAAAAAGTAATTAGCAGATCTAAGGTTGCGCACTTCTGTTTGCAAGTCGGACACACCCGTGGTAAAGCTGGATGTCTTTATGTCTAATGACTTCACCTTCTCATTCGTCTTGGCCAGATCAGTTCGAATGAGGTTAACATCAATAGCCACCGTGTCCAACTTCAGAGCCAATGCTTCATACTGTTGGCCAATAGAAGACTGAATACCAGCAATGGCGCCCATCACGTCCTGTAGCGTTAAGTCCGCCGATACAGCAGGATCGTCGACAGCCTCCTCCCGGGTCTTAGGTGCGCCACCAGGGGATCCTTTAGAAAGTGTGTAGCGATCCATGACATTCGTCTGGGTTGAACCTCCACGGATAGTGGTCTTGACTTTCCGTTTCTCACCCTCAGGCTTGCCCGTCATGGCGAGTCGGGTGCCCCGGAGGGAGGCTTGTGATCTGGTCCAAATGGCTCCTTAAAATTCACATACAAGAATACAGGAGGCAAAGTTGAGCCAATTTGAGTCCACAGCCAAACAGTCGCTAGCTCGAAGCTCAATGAGCTGGCATCGGAGCTCGTCCAATCAACAGACACACCGCAGATAGGAGACAGTGCGCTGGAGAAACGAAACCGAAAGTGAAGTGAGGCTGTGGTCTGATCCCCTCAAGCCGTTGTTGTTAAATTACGACCTGGGCAATGCTACAACTCAAAGTCCAGGCTGTTCCATGGAGAAGGCCGCAAATTTCAGGACGGCAAAACTCGGGGACCCTGCGTCCGATTCCGACCCAAAAACCTGCTAGTACATCAGCCGGTATGTGTCTTCAATGACCTTCCATCAAATCAGGATAATTTCCAGGATAAATGCGGGAGGCAGCGAGGGTCCTCGGGAGCCCTGTGCTCACGCGGCCATCTCGGATGCGCGCGCGTCCACAGCTATGTTATTGATGTCACCATCTCTGTGACATTACTTCCCATGATATCATCAAGCTTGCTAATTAGCTTTCACGCTTGCAAATTCTGAAAACTTGAGAGCTCTGTACACTGAATCACACTGTGCCATTCTCACATAGAGACACATAAGCGAGGGGGCGTAGTGTCTCATCATTAGGTGCCCTGCAGGTACCAGGGATCAACATGTGAAGCGCTATAACGCCTTGCCATGGGCCACAAACACTATATAAATCCAGTTGAAGTTGCAGTTCTATACAACACAATGTAGAGCAGAAGCAACACAACACGTTTACTTTTTGTTATTTTTATTAACGTCGATGTTTTAGGGGAAGTTCTGGTTTTTGGTTCTCTTAGTTGTGGCTCGGATATCGGGAGGGGCTGGGTGGAGCGGAGGATGTGTAATGAGTTACACTGCACATGCACTAGCCTTTTTTCACATCATGTGATGCTTGTTTGCATGTGATTTTCATGACATTACAGGTTGGCTCTAGTGCAAGAAACAACCTGACACTGCGCTGATGGGAAGAATAAAATACAGATGAATAAAAGGTAGATGTTATAACCATCTCAGCGCTCAGAGAGATGGTAGCTCTGCACTGCAGCTGCTAAACGAGTTCCTGGGAGCCTCATCTGAGTGCCCAAGGACATGCCGGAAGTGCTTCTTGTTGCCCTCTGCACTGCAGGCTCAGACTGCCCTTTGCTGGGTCTTCTGTTGCACATGGCGGGGATGTTGCCAGCCTCACTGTGTTGGCAACAGTGGTACATACTGATGTACATTTTCACAAATTATGCACCCGGTGAGCACAGCTGATGGTCTCTGCCATCCTGGCACACTTTCCTCATCACACAGGGATGCCTTCTCAGTATCTGCCCATCGGTGCATACGTGCACACCAGTCTTTGCTGCCCAGCATGTGAATGGATTTCTGTCCCATCCAGTGCTTTAAACAGGCTACAACATTTCAGCAAACCATCAAGCTCTTCCTGTGATTACAGGAGAACCAACTCTACTCCTGCCTGTGTTTATGGCCTTCATACCCCGTTCTGGCAGAAATGGCAGCCTGCAATAAAACTGCAGATACTTCTCAATGCAGTGCTATGTTAAGGAACAATAGATGTGACAGCACCCAGATTAATGTGATGCATGGCTAAATAGGTTATAACGTCCCAAAGGCGGGACCGATTGCATTGCAAATGCTTGTTGATTTTGCGGTATGAAACTTAATCAGCATGTGATATTTTCTCTATTAGTTCCTTTACACCTTCCCCTGTGGATTCTTGAGATATTAGATGATCTTTTTGTTATCTGCTTCTTCCAAAGCATTGATAAAATCATCAGATGTTTTGATCCATGCAGTCCATCTGGTGCCAATATTCTGCTTTTTGGCGGTATTGAATGAAAGTGGTGGTTTCAGGAAAACGGCGGTGTTATAACCAGTGGTGGAACCTACTGATGTTGAGAGTATGTGCTGTTCAGACAAAGCTTGAGGGGCATCAAATTATGTACCTTCTGGAAGTACTGGCTCAGTATTTGACCTCTGTCATCTGGCCCACTCACCAGACGCCCATCGTTCATGCCTTCTTCCTGCTTTACGGTAAGTACTTGTTTTTTCTCTTGCATGTGTTCACCACTATTTTCAATCTTCTGCATTGTACCTGGTTTCCACTGCCTTTAGCATTTCTCACTTTTTTTTATTGTAACCATTTGGTGCCTTCTGCCTGTCTGGACTACACACCTGGGTGTGTAACAGCTGGCTTCCTGCATTCCCTCTAGACAGCTACACAAAGGAAGGCTAGGTGTGACTGAGTTGCAATCTGCATGCTGATAAGTCATCTTGATCAGTGTGAGAGGGAGGAGCTGACACCTGAAATCGCTGTGTCCTGTTTTCACACAACAGGTTGCATACCCCCTGTGGTCTGTCTGGAGCCAGGGCAGGGAAGAAAGGGACTCTGTACACTTCAAAGGATCTCATTGAAGTCTCCCCCACTTCAAAGGCACCACTGGGTATAGGTACTGGACCTCTGACACTACCAAATCAGAATCTTTTGGAACTGAGGACATACTACCAGGAAGAAGGAGTGCTGTGCTGTCAGAAGGGACTGCCACTTTGCTGAATTTCTTTACTTGTTAGCCTGCTGCCTCTTGCCTGAGAGTGAAAAGGATGGGATCTGCATCTCTACATACCGGAATCTTAGTTTTTCCCAGGGCTTGTTGGTGTGCCTCCTGTTTCTGAAGTCTCAGGGATATCAAAGACTTCACTCTGCAACCAGCACACAGACTCTGTCTGCTGTGAGTCCTGCTCTAACAAGTGGTGCCAATCCAGTCCTGGGCCCTTGGAAGTGAGTTTTCAGTGCTGCAACCCAGATAATCCACGCATCAACGACTTTATACTGATCAGAGCCGGTGCATTTCAGTGACACCGATGCATCGCCTCTGCTGCACGAACCGCAGACATCACATCACTTACCGCATGGCACATCATACCGTCTCTCACAGATCTCTGACTTTGCGAGGCTATGAGCCAATGCCTCGCTTTGTGCTGCATGCATCGCCCACAGCCCAGCAGATCTATGATGATGCATCACCCCGATGTTCTTCGCATCTTGACTCTCAACACATCTTCGACTTTGCGCAGCTCGGAACTGACGCATTGCCCCATATGGGAGATTGACAGTGAGGCATCGCCTCCTTTGTTCCACGGGTCCAGTGTCCTGGACGCAGCCAAGGTACTGTTCAGCGGGCCAAGGCTGGTCCCTGTATCTGACCCGAGCTCCATCACGGTCTGCCTGAACTTTTGGATTTGCCCTGGTCAACCGCGACCAGATAGCCGCAGTTGGCACGATTTGTTTCTAAGCACTACAAAACTGTTTATTCTTTATAAATTCATATCTTGACTTCTACTTATTGGATTTTTGCCGTTTTGATCTTGGTTTACTCACACAAATATTGGTTATTTTTCAAAACTGGTGTGGAGTCCTTTGCGGTGTTTTCACTTTGTTACTGTGTGTTGTGTGCATGAATGCTTTACACATTGCCTTAGTTAAGCCTGATTGTTCTGTGCAAAGGTACCAGAGGTGTGAACACAGGTTAATTTAGAGTATGTTACTGACTTACCCGTACTAGGATTGTGGTGATTGCTTGGACAGGGTGCATACCTCTGCCAATCAGAAACTCAATTTCTAACACCTATGTATTGTATATTGTAGGAGGCTGGTTTGGTATATGGTGCTCACTTATGTAAGTGTAGCACCCTGCACAAATCCAGACAGCCCTCATGATGATTTTAGGTGTCTTAGGCAACCCTAGAGAGCGCTCTACATGGTAGCTGTGGAGAGCAGCCTTCAGGCTTAGTCCAGAAGGTGTGTAATGCAGCTTGTTTTACCAGTACTTAATCTTATAGTGTAGGTTAAGTGAAAGCAAACCACACAGTGTAGTTATAAAAAGGTATTTGGGTGAAAGAGTGGCCAATTGGGAGACTCCACTGGTATCTAATAATAGGAGAAGGCTTAAATGGCCAATGGTGAAAAAATCCCCTGAATTAATGAGTTCCCTTTACCAAGTCGTTCTACGGCCACTTGATGATCTAAGTGGTCTGTTAGAACAGGAGCAGGAAGCATCTCCTAAACAAATTCATACTATTCATACAGGTCTAGTGACCACCATCACACAATTACTGGATTCCCCTATGGGAAAATTAAGGAAAAATAGGAAGGCTAGCTCATGGTTTGATTCCAACTGTAGGGTAGCCAAGGTGGCACTCCTGGCTGCAATCAAAGCCAAGAACAGACCATTAATACAAACAAAGAGGCTCGAGTATAACAAAGTGCAGTCTGAGGCCAAACAGACCTGGGAGAATACCAAATGGACTGCTATTAAAAATGCCCTTGGATGCAGGGATATGAGGGAATTTTGGTCTGTCGTTCGCTCTGGTAGCAAGAATGGTCGAAAAGTTGATGTTTCTAATATCGCACCAGAGAGATGGGTCGAACATTATCAGATGTTGTACGCCCCTCCGGTTGAAGACAGTTCCTCAGTGGATGCTTCTGAACAGATACCTTTATAGGACTCCGAGCCAAACAGCAATTTGGTCCTTTTCCCTATAGTTTCTTCCAACAGTGAATCTATAGAGTCTAAAATTACACTGAAGGATCTTAACCTTGCTATAAATAGGCTCCCAGCTGGCAAGGTGCCTGGTCTTGATAAAATTCCCGGCGATCTTTTTAAATGCCAAATAGGGATCTGGGTCCCTTATCTGTATATCTTGTTCAATTCTATATTACAGGGCTCTACTCTACCTGTTACTTGGGTAGGAGCTGAGAGGTTCTCCACTTCTTCCGGTTAATTCCCGTCCGATCAGTCTGATCGATATAAGCCAAAAAATATTTTCACGTATTATTCTCGATCGGCTTCAGATTAGGATGGAGGAACGTCAGATTCTCAGCCCCTTTCAGGCCGGTTTTAGGGAAAAGACTTCCACGGTCGACCAGTTATTAAGGCTCCAACTTCTTTACTGGAAGACCGTGAGAGTAGAGGGTGGCAGCCTCTACTTAATTTTTGTTGACCTTAAAACGGCCTTTGATTTAGTGCCCCGTAAAATTCTTTGGGCTGTTTTGGAGGATATGGGGGTTCCAGCATATCTGCTTAATATTATTAAGAGACTTCACTTAAATAATTTTGCTCGAATTAGGAGTGGTAAATGGGGTAGTCTTACATCTAAAATCCCAGTCAATAGAGGAGTCAGACAGGGGTGTGTGCTGGCGCCCACCCTATTTTGTCTCTTCATCAATGCCTTGATTGCCCACCTTAAGGGGGTCAAAGACATCGATGCCCCTAAACTGAACAACAAGCAGGTGGTGGCATTGATGTTTGCTGACGACACCCTCCTATTGTCAAAATCACCCATGGGTATTCAACGAGCCCTGGCCAGCTTCGTAAATGTTTGCCACTTAAGGGGGTTGGAGATTAATACCCAAAAAAACAAGTTTATGGTCTGTAATCCAACGAAGACCAGATGCCCCAATCCCTCTTTAAATGGCATAGCTTTAGACAGAGTAACAGTCTTTGAATATCTAGGTATTACTCTCACTGATAAAATGGATTGGGCGCCTCAACTTGCAAAGGCCAAACTCAGATTAGCCCAGATTACGGGTGGTATTCTGAAAATGCACCGAGAATCCACTTTTAAGCCAGTTGCTCCCATCATAGAAGTATACAAAGCACAAGCTAGGGGAGCAATTTTATATGGGGCTGAACTTTGGGGCCATCGCCCGGTGGATGGCATCAGTAAGACTGAAAATCAATTTTTAAGATCACTGCAGTCTCTCCCATCTAGTACCCCCTAGACCCCTATGAGAATGGCCCTAGGCATTACTCCTATACAAGATGCAGTCGCACTACACCCTGTCATTTACTGGCGCAGACTATGGGTAACCCCTGAATTACTACATTTTAGACTCAAACTGGAAGAGGTATTGGGCCTCCCTGGATCTGAGAAACTGTCATGGTTTGCCTTTATAATAAAGGAGAGAAAGAGACTGGACCTACCCGGCCTATGGTCTAATCCTGCTGTGGTCTGCGCTCAGTTGTCGCGCACTGATCTAGTAATATGGATAGTAGGTCCAGAATCTCGGTTATCTATGGTAATCCCTCTCTAGGCCCACTCACCGTCAAGTTTTATAATGTGAAAGATGAATACATAATAGAGCCTTTTCTTGACGAGATTTTACCTATTACAGCGAGGAAATATTATCTACAATTTAGATATGGTACACTCTCGCTTATGATCTTCTCCCATAAATGGTCCACAAACAAACTAATTGAATGTCCGGCGTGTGGGGCCAAAGAAGAGTCTGAGTCCCATGTCCTTTTTTTCTGTCCTACATACAAAAACATACGGCAACGTTGGCTTATCCAACTTTGCAAAAACATGGGGTTCAGATTCCATAAAGAGACCCTTAGAATACTCAAGAGTAATACTTCCACCCCTGTTGTATTCTCAGTCTCACGCTTTATTGATGCTATGTGGCGTAGGAGAAGATGCTTTCTGTAGTAATTGTTTTTAGCTTGCAGAAACTACTTATGAATTCATAAAGTTTATATTTTCAATGCTGTATATTTTTAATGTATTTATATTTTTACGTATATATTTATTGTTATCCGTCTGTGTTTTTTTAGCAATGTTATGAATGGCTATTATGTATCTTTTATGGTCTACGACCGAAATAAAGATTACTTGACTGACTGAAAATGTTATACGGAGTACAGAATAGAAGAAAAGATGAGAAATGGGGGAAAACAGGAAGAAAAAGTATATAAAATACAAAGGTAAGCAATGAAGGAAATACCACAACAAAGCAACAAACAAGTAAAATATAACAATGTAACTGAGTAATACAGGTAAGAGAAAAAGGTACAATCCCTCATAAAGAGTTACCAAACATAATCATTTAGATATGCAGGAGGCTTGTGAACTCTAGTGCCTTTCTCCTTGGCACAAAAACATGCACCAGCACACTGGTTCCTAGAAGCCTCAGGAGATTCATAATTCCCCACGTCCCTCTGGTGGGACAGCCTTCCTTCCTCCTGGTCGTGATTGGGAAGAGCATTGCCAGTGAAATCACAGTCCTTCATCAAGAAGGAACTGTAGGAGAGTAGGGTCTGCAATCCTATGATCACCCAGATTTTTGCTTTTTGCTGCACTGGTTTACGACTTTCCCTGGCTGTGGGCCTGCTAATCAGACCCACAGCCTAGCTGTTCTCTCTATCCAAATTGTACTCAGGTACTGAATTGGCACTGGGCCCTCTCCAAGTCCCTGTACCCAGGGCTGAGGTGCACCCAGAAGTCTCCCAGGGGCTGAAGCATGTATTATGCCACCCCTGGGCTGACTAACTAAACTGACACAACTGGCTGCACGACAGCTGGGGCAAGGTGGTGTACTCACCCTTTGCTTTAGATATAGTATACCTATATCTAACCCTAAAATGGACACACAGATCTCCTATCAGTCACTCCTATGGCAGGCCTTAACAATCCTGAAGGCAGAGTGCTTGGAATCGTGTGAGATGGTGCTCTGGCATGAGCTGAGCCTGTCTGCGGCTTTCGGGGCCTATCCCGTAGCCGTTTCCATGATATCGCATACCATATACTCTTAAGTGCATTATAATCCTCGCGGTTAAATGCCAACTCTGGTATCGCTTTATCAAAACATGTCGAGTAAGGTGTCATACGAATTGGAATACTAACCCCTCGCCAATTCTGGCGACGGGGTTAGCATTCCACCCTTCTAGAGGGACACGACATGCATGTAACCTATAACCCGGTTAAAAGTCAGACAGAGCCTTAGCATCCACAAAATGGATGCTGCCACCGAGACACAAGTCTGCCCTCCTGCTGCTGGGAGTCCTCCCAGAGCAGGAGATAAGGACAAAGGGTTTCCTGCCAGGGGCGGTGCCAGCACCGTCCCAGACAGGGTTTTGTGTATTGTAGGTAGGCAGGGCTTCAGAGGAAGGTGACTGCACGTGGCACCCCGGTGCTCACTGTGCATAGGCTGGCTCAAACCAGTTCCAGGGACACTCCAGACCCTGTGCTGGGGAAAAGCCCGCCAAGGAAGTGGGTGTAACCACCCCCCTCCTGGTCCCACCCATAGGGCAGGACCTAGTCGCGTGCCAGCCCCCTTTTCCAAGATAAAGGTAGAGACTGGCCCCCTTCCAAATCAGATCATCTTTGGAATCAAGATACCACTTTCCACGAAAGGACTTCACGATTTCTTCCTCAAGATTCTCCCTTGTGGCTAAGGAGTAGTCACCCTGCATCCGCAGGCACCATCTAAGAACACTGCGGTCTGCTGCACGTCCTTCCTCCGGAATCCGACTGCCCAGCTCGACGAGACCCGGCTTCCCTGGCACCTCTGACCTCTACCCACTTCTACAGCAAAGCTGAGACCCGTGGGTGCGACGAGACCTCGAGGGACCGGCCATCGCCAAGACTGCACGACTTCTGCACAGCAAGCCCACCGAGTAATTTCCTGGTGAGTGCTTTGGGGTCCGAGAAGCCCCCACCCTGAGCAGCTCCAGCACCGAAGAGCAGCCCCCCAGCATCTCCACGATCGGCGTGGGGCCCTTCTGCTTTTTGCTGCTCACCGCGTTGTTTGGCTACTAGCCCGCTGGCTTGTGGCCTTCCGAACGACGCCCGACGACAACACTGCTGCTGGTCTGGTTGCTCCAGACTGGCCCTTGCTTCCCTCCATCGGAGAAGTACCCTGGACCCTCCTGGTCCGGCTGAGACGCCATTTTAGGTCCACCGCGTGGGCCTTGCATTTGCCAAGACTTGTTGCCCAATCCTGGGTCCAGCGACGTCGACAGCAAGAACCTTCGTGGGACAGCTCGCACCTCCATCCTGGTCGCCGACAACGCCTCCTGGTCCGAGAGACTGCAGAGCCCAGCAGCGCCCACTCACCTGACTGCGGTGACTTCGCCCGGTGCCATCCTGGTGCCCACTTAATCACTGGCTAGTGATTCAAGAACTTGGTCCCCTCTGCTTTCAGGTTTCCTTCTTCCTTGATCCAGGCTTGGATCCATCGAACTTTTCTTCACTGGTCGCCTGCCAGCAACTTCTTCCTTCCAGGCTCCTGGTCCGGCACGAGGATTCCCGACGTCTTTTCAGGCCTATGCAGCTGCAGCCCCTGGGCTAGGTAACTTCGGCACTTCGGTGTCCCAGCATAGCCTCACTATCCAAGGGTCAGGATCCACTGTCATTTTCTCCCTACCAGGTCGGGTTCGCCCGTGAACACTAACTTTGTGAATTCTAGCTCCCATAGACTTTGTCCCGCATCCCGCGTGAGAGTGCACACTCTGCACCCGAGTCCCCTGGGCCTCCTAGTAGTAATCTAACGATTCCCTAGTCAAGTCCTAGCGATTCCAAAGCCTATTAGTACTGTTACTTACCTGCTAGTAATTCGCATTCCACTTTTAGAGTATATGGTTTTTCGTGCCCCTCGGGCATTTGTGTATAACGTGCTAACTTAAGTATTTTCATAAGAGTTTTGTTGTGTGCTTAGCACCCTGTCCTCATAAAGAGTACAGGGTTGTTGTGATTCTAATAAATACATTGTTTATTTTCATAACACTTGTGTGGTGTCCTTTCACTGGGTGTTCAAGAGGTAATGTGATGGTAAAACAGCTGGCTTAACACGCCCTCTAGAGTCTTAGCCTTAGACTGCTCGTATCCATGCTACTAGGATAGCTGGTCTATAAGGTTGACTTACAACCAATCATCAATAAGGGTTGTTTGGACTGATACATAGTGATCACTAGAATAGTGAGCACTGCATATCAGGCCAACTTCTCACATTGGTGAGCAGCGGTTGGGATTTGAGCTTGCTGTTGTTTTACCACACATGCCCTAAGAATATCTTGTGAAAGATCACATAAGTACTAAAGGTACATATAACTTAGCTTAGAATACTCTGAGTTCTACTGAACCAGCTGTTGTAGCTCCTAGGGCCTAGCACACCCTAAACTACAACTCTAGCAAGGGATCAGTAGGCAAACATATAGTGTAG
Source organism: Lissotriton helveticus (assembly GCF_964261635.1). NCBI lineage: Eukaryota > Metazoa > Chordata > Amphibia > Caudata > Salamandridae > Lissotriton > Lissotriton helveticus. The sequence continues at coordinate 646,125,650 of NC_136073.1, read as the reverse complement.
GTAAGTGCACCACTTACACCTCACTAGAAAAGCATGTCTACCCAGGGAGAATCTACTGAGACTCCCCTGGTCAGTGTTGACCCTCCACAGGTCACTTCAAGATATGCAGCTCTCAGTTTCCAGGAGATGAGACAGATCTGTGTCTCCAGGAAACTGAAGCAGGGGTCTAACCCCACCATTCCCTTTCTGATAGGTCTCTTAGAGACATATGATGCCAGAAAGCTTTCTCAGTTACAAGAGAACATGCCAGCCTTAGAGGGAACCTCTGGGGATCCAGACCTCCCCAACACTGCTACTGCAGTTGAGGAGGAGGAGGATCAGGAGGAACTCTCTGGGGATGAGGTAGACAAAGGTCTTGAGGTAGTCAGAAGGCTAACCAGGGCCAACTTAGACTTACTTGGGCTAGGATCTGGGGGACCCCCAGTACTAACCCGAAGTGGGCCTAACCTTGGAGTTAGGAGAGATAGATCTCTTTCTAGGGACTCCAATAGATCTCTGCACTCTAATGCCTCTTCTCAGGGGAGAAGGAATCCTCCACAGAGGAGATTTACTTCCCCTCAGAGAAGGGAGCATGAGGCTAGGATGAGACAAGCTGAACTGAGGATTGAAAGGGAAGAACTTGCCCTGGCCAAAGAGAAGCTTGCCTTTGCTAGAGAGCAGCAGATGAGTGGGCTAGCTCCCACTGGTGGCAGCAATCTCCCAAGAGATAGAGAGAAGGGTTTAGACACTAAACACCTGACTAAAATAGTGCCCCCCTTTAAGCAAGGGGATGATATCCAGAAATGGATGGCTGCTCTGGAGAGGGCCTGCACTGTGCAGTGCATTCCCCAGAGTCAGTGGGCAGCTATACTGTGGCTCTCCTTTGATGGCAAAGGTAGAGATAAGCTCCTCACTACAAGAGTGGAGGATGCTAACAATTACCAGGTCCTGAAGAATACACTGGTTGATGGGTTTGGTTTAACCACTGAGCAGTACAGGTTGCTGTTCAGAGACACCCAGAAAACTCAGTCTCAGGACTGGTCTGACTTTGTGGATTGTGCCACTAAGGCTTTGGAGGGCTGGTTGCTGGGTAGCAAGGTTACAGATTACACAGGATTGTATAATCTAATGATGAGAGAACAAATTTTAAACAATTGTCAGAACCAGTTGCTGCACCAGCACCTTGTTGATTCAGATCTGACCTCTCCCCAAGAATTGGGAAAGAAGGCAGACAAATGGGTCAGGACAAGGATCAAGCAGAACCAGAACCAGGGTGGTCAGAAGAAAGCAGACCAGAAGGGTAATGTCAAGAGTGAACAAAATGACCAGAAGTCTTCACCAGGTCCCCAACAACCCAAAGAGGGCGGGGGTCAGGCTTCCCAGAAGAAGAAGACTCAAGAAGGCCAGTCAAAAAGGTGGTGCCAGTACTGCAAAAGTAAATCTCACTGGTTTAGTGAGTGCACCAAAAGAGGAGGACAAACTCCTGCCACTACAGCCCCTAAGGCACCTGCACCCCCTAGTACAGTCAGTAGTGGTAGTGTACCTCCCAAGGCATTAGTTGGGTTAACCTTGGGTACTGAGGGGTCTGACAACTTAGTTGGCACACTCACTCAGGCTGTCCTTGTCTGTACAGGGGATGTGGATATGTCCCCTGAGATAAGTCCCAATACTTTGGGCAAATACAGGCAGACGCCTTTGATTAATGGCAAAATGGCTCAGGCCTATAGGGACACTTGTGCCAGTGTCACCATGGTGACACCTAACTTTGTGGACCCTGGACAGATCATGCCAGGTACTGATTTCCTGGTGACCAATGCCAGCAATGTCACTACTAGTCATAGTGTGGCAATTGTGGCTTTCTCCTGGGGTGGAGTGAAAGGACAAAAGAAAGTTGTAGTCAGTTCAGACCTCCTAGTTGATTGTTTGTTGGGCAATGATTTGGAGTCATCACAATGGTCAGAAGTGGAGCAGAGGACTCACATGGAGATGTTAGGCTTGCCAGCACATGTGCTTGCTGTGACTAGGTCACAGGCCAGAAGATGCCCCACTGAACAGGTGATGGATCCTGAAAGTATGGACCAGACACCTTCCAAGAAGAAGAGCAGTAAGGGTAAGGCTTTGCCTTCCCCCTTGCCCCAGGTTGAGGATCAAGTCTCTGAGGAGGCTGATCTGGAAGAGCTGAGGGAAACTGAGCCTAAAGAGCTTGAACTTGATCAAGTTGAGTTTCTGGGCTCAGGGGGACCCTCCAGAGCAGACCTGGGAAAGGAACAGTTGAGCTGCCCTTCCCTTGAACCCCTCAGACAGCAGGCTGCTGCTGAGGCTGCAGGGAATGCCACAGGTGCCCACAGGGTATACTGGGAAGATGGACTCCTGTACTCTGAGTCAAGAGACCCCAAGCCTGGTGCAACCAGGAGGCTGGTCATCCCCTTGTCTCTGAGAGGTTTCCTTCTCACCTTGGCCCATGAAATTCCCCTTGCAGGTCATTTAGGTCAGACAAAAACTTGGGACAGGCTTGTCTCACACTTTCACTGGCCCCATATGAATGAGAATACCAAGGAGTTTTGCCGCTCCTGTGTCACTTGCCAAGCCAGTGGTAAGTCAGGTGGCACAACAAAGGCCCCCCTCATACCACTACCTGTGGTGGGGGTTCCCTTTGAAAGAGTGGGGATTGACATTGTTGGTCCAATGGAACCCCAGACAGCATCAGGGCACAAGTTTATACTGGTGGTGGTGGACCATGCCACCAGGTATCCTGAAGCTATTCCCCTGAGGACCACCACAGCTCCTGTGGTGGCAAGAGCCCTAGTTGGAGTGTTCTCCAGAGTGGGTTTTCCAAAGGAGGTCGTTTCTGACAGAGGTACAAACTTCATGTCAGGATATCTGACTGCAATGTGGAAAGAGTGTGGTGTGAACTACAAGTTCACCACACCCTATCATCCACAATGCAATGGGCTTGTTGAGAGATTCAACAGGACCCTCAAAGGAATGATTCATGGACTACCTGAACCTCTTAGGAGAAGATGGGATGTCCTGATCCCCTGCCTCTTGTTTGCTTACAGAGAGGTCCCACAGAAGGGGGTTGGCTACAGCCCTTTTGAGCTTCTGTATGGACATCCTGTAAGAGGACCCCTGTGTTTGGTGAAGGAAGGATGGGAGAGACCTCTCAAAAAGCCTGCAACCAACATAGTGGACTATGTACTTGGTCTCCGCTCCAGGATGGCTGAGTATATGGAAAAGGCATCCAAAAACCTTGAGGCCAGCCAAGAACTTCAAAAAGCTTGGCATGACCAAAAGGCTGTTCTGACTGTGTACCAGCCAGGACAGAAGGTGTGGGTGCTGGAGCCAGTGGCTCCAGCAGCTCTGAAAGACAAATGGTCTGGGCCCCACACCATCATTGAGCAAAAGGGAGAGGTCACCTACTTGGTGGACCTTGGAACTCCCAGGAGCCCTCTCAGAGTGCTCCATGTTAACAGGCTCAAAGCATATGTTGACAGGAAGGACATGAGCTTGCTCATGGCCACAGATGAGGGACAGGAGGAAGAGAGTGACCCTCTCCCAGACCTGCTCACTCAGAATCCTGATGATGGATCAGTTGATGGTGTTGTCTTTTGTGGCAGCCTCACTGAGCATCAGCAACAGGATTGCAGGCAAGTTCTGCAATCCTTCAGACATATGTTCTCTCTGACACCCAGCCAAACTGATTGGTGTACCCATGATGTTGACACTGGAGACAGTCTGCCTGTCAAGAGTAAAATCTACAGGCAGCCTGATCATGTTAGAGACTGCATCAAAACTGAAGTGCAGAAAATGTTGGAGCTGGGAGTCATTGAGCCCTCAGATAGCCCTTGGGCTAGCCCAGTAGTTCTAGTGCCAAAGCCTCACACCCAGGGTGGTAAGAAAGAGATGAGGTTTTGCGTAGACTACAGAGGCCTCAATGCAGTCACTAAGACTGATGCCCACCCAATACCAAGAGCAGATGAACTTATAGATAAATTGGCTTCTGCCAACTTCTTAAGTACATTTGATTTGACAGCTGGGTATTGGCAAATCAGGTTAGCTGAGGAAGCCAAACCCAAGACAGCATTTTCTACACCTGGTGGGCATTATCAATTTGTGGTGATGCCCTTTGGATTGAAAAATGCACCTGCCACCTTCCAAAGGCTGGTGAATCAAGTCCTCACTGGGCTGGATGACTTCTGTGCAGCATATCTTGACGATATTGCTGTCTTTAGCTCCACCTGGGAGGATCACCTGGTCCACCTGAGGAAAGTGTTAGAGGCTCTGCAAAAGGCAGGCCTCACTATCAAGGCCACAAAGTGCCAGATAGGGCAGACACAGGTTGTATACCTGGGCCACCTTGTGGGTGGAGGCCAGGTTCAGCCACTGGAGAGTAAGATACAGGCCATCAAGGACTGGACTCCTCCAACCACCCAGACTCGGGTTCGAGCTTTCTTGGGCCTGACTGGGTATTATAGGAAGTTTGTCAGAAATTATGGGTCCATAGTGACCCCTCTTAATGACCTGACAAGCAAAAAGATGCCAAAGAAAGTTCAGTGGACAGCAAGCTGTCAGAAAGCATTCAATGACCTAAAACAGGCCATGTGCACAGCACCTATCCGCAAGAGTCCAGATTACTCCAAGCCATTCATTGTCCAAACAGATGCTTCTGAGTTGGGTGTGGGAGCTGTTCTGTCTCAACTGAATTTTGATGGTAATGATCAGCCTATTGCTTTCATTAGCAGGAGGTTGACACCCAGAGAGAAAAATTGGTCAGCTATTGAGAGGGAGGCCTTTGCTGTGGTCTGGGCCCTGAAGAAGCTGAGGGCCTACTTGTTTGGCACTCACTTCACCATTCAGACAGACCATAAGCCCCTCTTGTGGCTAAATCAGATGAAGGGTGAAAACCCCAAACTGCTTAGGTGGTCCATTTCCCTACAGGGGATGGATTTTACAGTGGAGCATAGACCTGGTACTGATCACAGCAATGCTGATGGGCTCTCCAGGTATTTCCACTTAGAGCAAGAAGACTCACCTTGTCAAGGTTAGTTTATTGTCCCAAAGTTTGGGGGGGGGGGGTCATGTAGGAGAGTAGGGTCTGCAATCCTATGATCACCCAGATTTTTGCTTTTTGCTGCACTGGTTTACGACTTTCCCTGGCTGTGGGCCTGCTAATCAGACCCACAGCCTAGCTGTTCTCTCTATCCAAATTGTACTCAGGTACTGAATTGGCACTGGGCCCTCTCCAAGTCCCTGTACCCAGGGCTGAGGTGCACCCAGAAGTCTCCCAGGGGCTGAAGCATGTATTATGCCACCCCTGGGCTGACTAACTAAACTGACACAACTGGCTGCACGACAGCTGGGGCAAGGTGGTGTACTCACCCTTTGCTTTAGATATAGTATACCTATATCTAACCCTAAAATGGACACACAGATCTCCTATCAGTCACTCCTATGGCAGGCCTTAACAATCCTGAAGGCAGAGTGCTTGAAATCGTGTGAGATGGTGCTCTGGCATGAGCTGAGCCTGTCTGCGGCTTTCGGGACCTATCCCGTAGCCGTTTCCATGATATCGCATACCATATACTCTTAAGTGCATTATAATCCTCGCGGTTAAATGCCAACTCTGGTATCGCTTTATCAAAACATGTCGAGTAAGGTGTCATACGAATTGGAATACTAACCCCTCGCCAATTCTGGCGACGGGGTTAGCATTCCACCCTTCTAGAGGGACACGACATGCATGTAACCTATAACCCGGTTAAAAGTCAGACAGAGCCTTAGCATCCACAAAATGGATGCTGCCACCGAGACACAAGTCTGCCCTCCTGCTGCTGGGAGTCCTCCCAGAGCAGGAGATAAGGACAAAGGGTTTCCTGCCAGGGGCGGTGCCAGCACCGTCCCAGACAGGGTTTTGTGTATTGTAGGTAGGCAGGGCTTCAGAGGAAGGTGACTGCACGTGGCACCCCGGTGCTCACTGTGCATAGGCTGGCTCAAACCAGTTCCAGGGACACTCCAGACCCTGTGCTGGGGAAAAGCCCGCCAAGGAAGTGGGTGTAACCACCCCCCTCCTGGTCCCACCCATAGGGCAGGACCTAGTCGCGTGCCAGCCCCCTTTTCCAAGATAAAGGTAGAGACTGGCCCCCTTCCAAATCAGATCATCTTTGGAATCAAGATACCACTTTCCACGAAAGGACTTCACGATTTCTTCCTCAAGATTCTCCCTTGTGGCTAAGGAGTAGTCACCCTGCATCCGCAGGCACCATCTAAGAACACTGCGGTCTGCTGCACGTCCTTCCTCCGGAATCCGACTCCCCAGCTCGACGAGACCCGGCTTCCCTGGCACCTCTGACCTCTACCCACTTCTACAGCACAGCTGAGACCCGTGGGTGCGACGAGACCTCGAGGGACCGGCCATCGCCAAGACTGCACGACTTCTGCACAGCAAGCCCACCGAGTAATTTCCTGGTGAGTGCTTTGGGGTCCGAGAAGCCCCCACCCTGAGCAGCTCCAGCACCGAAGAGCAGCCCCCCAGCATCTCCACGATCGGCGTGGGGCCCTTCTGCTTTTTGCTGCTCACCGCGTTGTTTGGCTACTAGCCCGCTGGCTTGTGGCCTTCCGAACGACGCCCGACGACAACACTGCTGCTGGTCTGGTTGCTCCAGACTGGCCCTTGCTTCCCTCCATCGGAGAAGTACCCTGGACCCTCCTGGTCCGGCTGAGACGCCATTTTAGGTCCACCGCGTGGGCCTTGCATTTGCCAAGACTTGTTGCCCAATCCTGGGTCCAGCGACGTCGACAGCAAGAACCTTCGTGGGACAGCTCGCACCTCCATCCTGGTCGCCGACAACGCCTCCTGGTCCGAGAGACTGCAGAGCCCAGCAGCGCCCACTCACCTGACTGCGGTGACTTCGCCCGGTGCCATCCTGGTGCCCACTTAATCACTGGCTAGTGATTCAAGAACTTGGTCCCCTCTGCTTTCAGGTTTCCTTCTTCCTTGATCCAGGCTTGGATCCATCGAACTTTTCTTCACTGGTCGCCTGCCAGCAACTTCTTCCTTCCAGGCTCCTGGTCCGGCACGAGGATTCCCGACGTCTTTTCAGACCTATGCAGCTGCAGCCCCTGGGCTAGGTAACTTCGGCACTTCGGTGTCCCAGCATAGCCTCACTATCCAAGGGTCAGGATCCACTGTCATTTTCTCCCTACCAGGTCGGGTTCGCCCGTGAACACTAACTTTGTGAATTCTAGCTCCCATAGACTTTGTCCCGCATCCCGCGTGAGAGTGCACACTCTGCACCCGAGTCCCCTGGGCCTCCTAGTAGTAATCTAACGATTCCCTAGTCAAGTCCTAGCGATTCCAAAGCCTATTAGTACTGTTACTTACCTGCTAGTAATTCGCATTCCACTTTTAGAGTATATGGTTTTTCGTGCCCCTCGGGCATTTGTGTATAACGTGCTAACTTAAGTATTTTCATAAGAGTTTTGTTGTGTGCTTAGCACCCTGTCCTCATAAAGAGTACAGGGTTGTTGTGATTCTAATAAATACATTGTTTATTTTCATAACACTTGTGTGGTGTCCTTTCACTGGGTGTTCAAGAGGTAATGTGATGGTAAAACAGCTGGCTTAACACGCCCTCTAGAGTCTTAGCCTTAGACTGCTCGTATCCATGCTACTAGGATAGCTGGTCTATAAGGTTGACTTACAACCAATCATCAATAAGGGTTGTTTGGACTGATACATAGTGATCACTAGAATAGTGAGCACTGCATATCAGGCCAACTTCTCACAGGAACCATGAACAGACTCATCAGTAACCTTAGAACAAGCACAACCCTTCTGATATAACTCAACCCTGCGCTTGTTCCAATGATCCCCATTCTCCAATACTACATGATAGTTGAAAAACTGATTAACTTTGAAGGGGCCTCTAAACTTGGTTAGACCCCTCACGACCCTACCAGACTTGGCTTTCAACCAATCACCAGGCCCCAAGTTACTTTTCACCATGGCCTCCTCAAAGAATGAGCATTGAACCACACACTTCTCTTTTAACCAGCCTGGAACTAATTTGTCTCTAGGAACTCGACCCCTCATGACTTCAAAGAGGGACTTACCCAACCCTTCTTGTACAGTGGCGTAATACGCCCAGACCATCTCATCAACCCTTTCCTTCACTTCAATATTAGACACACAAGCCATTTGAATTACCCCCTTGGCCAGTGTTGCTCTCCCTACTATTCCGTTGCCTTGAGGATTATTGTCGGGTTCACGAGAGATTCTAGGCAGAAATCCAATAACCCCGGGAGCGAAGCCAATGTCTCAACTTTTCCCAAAGGTGTCTCTCTCACTGTGTCACTAAGGAACACATCAGGGATGAGAAACAACCTCAGAAAATGAAGAGACCAAGTTCTGCATTCAGTCAGCTGGATGAGGGTTTAAGACAGGATGGGCAAAAAATAGCTGCAGTGGAGAGAGAAACAGAACAGAATACACTATTATTAAATACAGTGTAATTGCTTGTGTAATCTAACCTTTCTTAATTACATATGCTTTTAAGTGTGTGCTATCCCACACTCACCTTTGACCTTACTGAGGAAGGCTTCAATGCAGGGTGTCAAGTGGAGTGTCTTGGTCTCTAGTAAAAAAAAAAGTCTCAAGGTTTCTTCACCAGCAACGGGTTAATTCCAGCTCTAATATAAACCACCATCCAGGCAGTGATTCATAAGTACAGGGTCAGGGTTCAAGAACCGGGGCAAGGTTCGTTGCAAAAATAGAATAATCCGAATCGAGTGCTTGAAAGGACGCCAATCCAAAATAACGCGTTCTCGCGTCTCAATCAGACACGGTAAATGCAGCGTTTCCAACGTGCTGCTCGTTTTCCGCTTCAAAGAGTCCCAAATAAAGTTGCTTCAAGAATAAACAAAAAGAACGCGTCCACCCGTTAATTCACTCTCACGGGGACGCTGAAGAAAAACACCGCAAGGCTACTCTCGCCGTGAAGTGTTCACGTTTTAACAAAAATAAACAATAGCGCGTTAGAAGCGAGGGGCGCTTCACTCATGCAGAGGAACACACCGTACAGTAAAGACAAGTCTCCGTGCCACGGGAAACACAGTAGGCGGGAATGCAGCAAGGGGCGCTTCCCCCACGATTCGTGGCACACGGTGCAGGCAGGCTCAAATTCCAAAGAGAGAACAGGGCTTGACACAGTAAAAGAGAATCCAGAAAGGAAGATGAAGGCAGGGAAGGAAAGCCAAGCGCCGCCATGTTGTCTCTCGAGGCTTAAGAACCTCCCAGCAGTGTCAGCTGATCTGTACCTAGGCAGTATGGGATAGCACACCATTACCTACCCTGGCAATGCATTATAGTTATGGTAGTGCAGACGGGAAACTCCTAGTGCGAGGTCTGACAATTATAAAGGGAACTGCGTTGCTGTTTAACCCCATTGCTGAGTGAGAATTTCTCCATGTCCTTGGAGGTCAGTTGAGTTCCATTGTCTGTCACGAGGACAGAGGGAACACCTTCCTCAAAAAACAATTCTCTCAAAGAACGAATGCTGGCACTAGTGGTAACCTCCCCCATGAACTTCACACGCAACCACTTGAAGGAAGAATCCATACAAACCATAGTAAACTTGAGACCACTCCGAACCTCGGACCAATTGAAATCCAAACAAACGGTGTGCCACGGCATGCCAGGAGTGGAAATGTGTCCATAGGAGGATTGGCTACCCAGCTGTAGATGTCGGTTTTCACTTTCTTTGCATGCACTACGTCTGACCTAACAATCCACCACCTGACCATCCATGCCCGGCCACCAAAACGGGGCTTTAAGACGTTGTTGAGTGAGAGTTTGACCCAGGTGCCCCGCATGTGCCATAGTCATGTGTCCTAGCTAGGAGCCTGTGTCTCAGATCTACGGGGGGCACAAACCTGTCACCCCTCATTCAAATATGGGGACCACAAGTTGTCAGTTCTTCCACAACATTCACAAAAGAGAGGGCAGAACTGGACAAACAACTCTCCCTCCGCTTGCCCGTAACAACAAGAAGCATGACCTCTTTAGGAGTGAGGTCAGCGTCCATGGCCTGACACCACTCCTCTCTCGAAAAGACACCTGCACCTTCCAATACCACATCCCATATTGAAGCAACAGCACCTTTGTAAAGACCTCCACGGCTGGATCATCAACTACCTCCCAACGCAAGGGCAGCGTAAACAGACAGTCTGCCTGGATGTTCCTCCATGTTAGGGATAGGCGAAGAGCAAAGGAAACCTTGCAGTGTACTCAGCTCTGTGCCCCTCCCTTGTATTGAGTACTTTAGGGACGGTCCCTAAAGAGCATAAATGGACGTTCCCTGTGAGAAGTTAGCCTGGCATATGATGTCCACTAGTTCTAGTGGGCACCTAGTACCAGTCTAATCGACCCTTATTGATGGTGGTTGTAAAGTCAACCTTATAGAAAGCTATCCTAGTGGTAGCATGAACCAGCAGTCTTCAGGCTAAGACTTCAGTAGGCGAGTTAAGCAAGTTGTTTTACCATATATAATCCCTTGAAAACCAAATGAAAGGACACCACACAAGGTATATATCAAATATATATGTATTTAATCTAAACACAACCCTTCTGCACTCTTTATGAGGTAAGAGGTAAAAATACAATACAAGTCACACAGTTAATATACGATAAGTTGCACAGTATACGTAATGCCCTAGGTGCCTCACAAACCATATACTAAGAAAGTGGTATAAGGACCACGTGAGAGTTAGAAAGCAGGCCTAGGGCCTGTAGAATCGCTGGGGCTACACTAAACAACCAAAGGTTAGGAAGTAGGAGACCCACAGGAGTCGCGTGCAGTGTCTAAACACAGGCGTGGGTTCCCATTGACTTTCTATGGAGTTCGTAAAAGTTACAAAGTTACAATTTAAGGACACTTCCGGATGGACTAGGATGGAACCCTTTTAAACTAGGACACTTCGAGAGTCAAGACCCACGGGAGCACCGGAGTACTCGTGTTACCTCACCCAGGGAAGCCGGGTGCATAGGTGTCTTTTCGTGAGGGGTTTCGTCGTCGTTTTCTATGGAGAGCTGCAAAGAAGTGCTGCAGGCGACCAGAGGAAAAGTGTCCGGGTGGATCCAAGGGTGGATCGGAGATGTGAAGAACCTGAAAGCAGAGGGGACATAGTCTGGGTCACTAGCCAGTGACCAGGAAGGAACCAGGCGATGTTGGGTGCTTTAAGGTGAAGAAGGTGAGTTTGTCTCTTCAGCCACGAGGTCCAGGAGGCATCGACGATGACCAGGAGCTGGATTCGAGCTGTCCCACGATGGATCTAGATGACTGCAGCGTCGGTATCCAGATTGGACCTAACAAGCCTTGGCAACCGCAACCAACGCAGGATGTCGAGATTGGCTCTGTTGCAGACCAGCAAGGTCTGTGGCACTTCTCCTTTTTAGGGAAGCTGAAGCAAGCCTGGAGCAACCAGGATCGCAAGTTAGATTTACGATGGCGTCTTCAGGGGGCTCACTAGCCAACAGGCAAGGAACCGGGAAGACGCGTCAAGCACAAATGTAAAGGCGGGCCCACGGGACACTCGCGGAGTGTGGGGGCCTGAGCTTCAGTGCAAATGGTGCTCGGGGCTGGGGTTTCTCGTACCCCAATGCACAACTTACTGAGGCTTCAGGAAAGGAGTGCAGGTAGCAAAATGCAGGATGTCCAAGATGTCCGGTCCCACGTCTCTCGTGTCCGCCACTGGTCTCAGCTTTGCTGTGGATGTGGATCTGGGTCAGAGAAGTCTGGAAGTCCAGTTCTTGAGTCGTAGAGTCTTCGGGTTCCAACAGGAGCCTTGAAACTGCAGACCGGCGAAGTTGCTGTTGGTGCCTGTTTGCACAGGGTGGTCACTCCTTGACCACAAGGGAGATGTCGTCCGTCTTCCAGTCAGAATGGAATGTCGAAGGTCCAAGATATGTCTTTCAAAGATTCGTCCAGGATAATCTAAAGTCCTGGGGACACAGCTCCTATACTTATACTAAGGATGGGGGCTGGATTACCTCACTAGGTCCCTCCTATGGGTGGACCTGAGAAGGGGGTGGCCATCCCTTTGTCCAGTTTCGCACCAGAGCTGGGGCTGGGGTGCCCCAGCAACTGGTTTGAACTGGGCTATGCATGGAGCACCTTGTGTGCCCCAGGCAGTGTCTAGATGCATTCACTGAATGCAGCCCTCCCTGCCCCAGTACACAAAACCCCTGTCTGGGGAGGTGCTGGCACCTCCCTGGACAGGAAACCTATTGTCCAGGCCTCCCCTGCCGGAGTTTCGTCCAGCAACAGGAGGTCAGACTCGTGTCTGTGGCAGCAGCATCCATTTTGTGATGCTGAGGCTCTGTTTAACTTTAACCGGGTAAAGCAGTAACTTACATGTCTTTTCCCTCTAGAAGGGTGGAATGCTACCCCAGCCACCAGAATTGGCCGGGGGGGGGGGGGGGGGTAGTATTCCAAAGTGTTTGACACCTTACACGACATGTTTTGATAAAGCCAAACCAAAGTTAGCATTGACCGCAAGGATTATAATGCGAGTATATGGTATGGCCATATCATAGAACAGCTATAAGGAGATGGTTCCGAAAGCTGCAGAGGGGCTCAGCTCATGCTAGGGCACCCTCTCACATAAAACAAAGCACTCTGCCTCCAGGATTGTCGAGGCCTACCATAGGAGTGGCTTATAGGTGTATATGTGTCTATATATAAAGGTAGATATAGGTATACTATATCTAAGTAAGGGGTGATTACACCACCTTACCCAGGCTTTGTGAACAGACCTGTGGTGTCAGTTTGGAAGGCAAACCAGGGGTGGCACAATATATGCTGCAGCCCCTGGTAGGCATAGGATACACCTATGCCCTGGGTACCTATGGTACACTATACAGGGGCTCACAAGAGTGACCCAGAGTAACCAATCTGGTATGTACCTAAATTAAATGGTATCAATTTAGAGAGAGAACAGCTGGGCTGTGGGTCTGATTAGCAGGCCCACAGCCACACTAAAGTCGAAAAACCAGAGAATCACAGCAACAAGTGGGGGTGACCATAGGAAGCAGACCCTACTCTCCTACATTCCCAACGTAAGCCGTTGCTTGGCTTACTGAATCCTGTAGTGACCACGCCCCCATTATTAAGTCGGCATCTTTTCGCTGGGAAGAGTTGTTTGTTCCTTCCCTCGAGTAAGTCGCTGTTCTGCTCCTTGCCTCCCCCTGGAGCCAGACTGCTCTTCTCTCTCCTACCCTCGAGTAAGTCGCTGTTCCGCTCCTTGCCTCCCCCCGGAGCCAGACGGCTCTTCTCTCTCCTACCCTCTAATCAGTCAGTGTTCCGCTCCTTGCCTTCGCCCGGATTTGGACGGCATTTCTCACTCTTCTGTCCTTAGCGAGTTACTGTCTCTCGCTCGCGGGTTGCCTTATGAGACTATTTGTCCGTCTTTTTTTGTGTTTTGAGTGTGTTGCTGTTCCGCTTCAATTTTGCTCGTGAAGCCGGACGGCACACCTCCAGAGTTAGTCTCTGCTCCGCTTCCGTAGTACCTTTCTCGGGAGCCGGCCAGAGCTTCTCTGTGTCCTTCCCTTCGGTTTGCAAGGTAGCCTTTAGTGGCTCTACTTACTCCTTCTGCCCTCTTTCTCACATGCTCCCTTTCTTGTGTTTCTTTGGTATGATTGCAGTATCAGTGTACCCTTCACGGCCCTGCCCGCCTCGTAAGATATTACTTATTCGAGGACTTCGTCCAGTGGTGAATTCTCTCTACTTGGGTCTCCTTTTTCAAGATCCATTGAACTCTACTTTGGAGTAAGTGGAATGCAGGAGCTGGGTATACGTCAATGTTTATTAGAGTTCACATGTAAAGGCATTCTTGTTTATTATATGTATTATCTTGTTTACAGTACCTGTTATACTGCCAGACCATTGCCAGCAGCACGACCACCTACGTATGGGGAGAGTGCTGGACACTCCTTGGAATATTCCCCCATACTTTTAGAGAACAGCCCTCTGTGAGTGCGTTTCAAGTGCATCCTGGGTGCTGTTTTCTGGAAGTTTGGGGTGCTCTCATCTTCTCTCCTGTGGAATCTTGGCACATACCGATTTTGTTTTTGTGCTTTTATGGGTACTGCTGTATCCGAATAAAGTTGAACTGAACTGAACTGGCACATAGCTAGTCACCCGACACTCCATCCCTAAATGTGCTCTATGGTGTAATGAAATTCCTGAAGTCTGGCAGCAAAATTCGCCAACCGGGCTGACCCTTACCCGCACCATCAAGAAAAAGAATTTTTATCAGAGGCTTGTGGTCGGATCTCAAAATACATTGAGTACCCCACAAATATGTCAGAGGTACTCAACGCCCCAAACAGCTGCCAACACCTACTTCTCAATAACCGAATAGTTCCTGTCAATATCGGTAAGAGTGCTGGGTTCAAATGCTGCAGTTATTTCACCTTCCCTGTGCTTTTGAGAAAGAACAGCCCCCAGACCCTAAGCACTTGCATCCACAGTCACCACTGACTAGATTTTAGTATCAAAGGGTACCAAGATACCAGCTTCACAGATTTCCTTCTTAATGTTTGAAAAACACGTTTCTTGAACACTGGACCATTCTAAATAGACGACTTACTTTAGCAAACACCTCAATGACTCAGTCTTGACAGCAAAATTGCAAATAATACTCAGTGAGGCCCATAAAGGACCTACATTGGTCTTTGTCTGAAGGAGAAGGAGCTATATGTATGGCCTCCAACAGGTCTTTCTTGGGACTGATACCATCAGCAGACACTGTGTAACCCAAATACTCAATCTGCTCCTACAAGAAACAGCACTTCTCCTTCCTCAATGTGAGACCCTTATCCACAAACCTTTACAGAGCTAGTTTTAAAATAGCATTGTGTTCTTGAATCGATTTGCAAAAGAATAGTATATCATCTTGGAAGTAGATGACACTCTCCAAACCCTTGAACACATCAGATATCATCCTTTGGAAAAAACTTGCTGCTGATAAACTGGTAGTTGCCTTCCATTGTAATAGAGGCAGAAAGCTCTTTGGAGTCTTGGTGCAGTTTTATTTGGTGGTAGGCACTCTTCAAATCCAACTTGGAGAAATGTTTACCACCCTTAAGTAACAACACTATCTTGTTTATGTTTGGTAGAGATAAGTATCTGCAACAATGTTCTGATTGAGCGACCTCAAATCCATGCAAAATCTGAGCCGCCCATCAGCCTTGCGTGTGATGACTACAGGATACACCCAACTAGATGCCTCGACAGGTTCTATAACACCTTGCTTCAACATATCTTGGACTAAACTCTTCACTTTACCCCTGACCATCATAGAGACCCTCCTAAGCTTGCGTTGGACAGGAATGGCCCCTTGCTTCAAAAGTATCTTGTGTGCATAACCCTTCAACAAGCCACGGTCCTCTCTAAACACTTTCACATTTGCATGCACAATTTCATCCACGGATTCCTGGTCAACAACCATCACCCGTGAAGGCGCCCTAGGACTCACAACGATGTGTAAATCATACTGATGGAGCCAACCCAAGATAGGTGGTCCACTTTCAGCAATATACACTTTACCCGTGGTGCTGTGTCCCTCAAATTCAATTTCAGAGTCTATGAAACCCAAAATGTCAAAATATTCCCCTTGAAACCCAACAGGACTGATATCCTTCGGCTCCAAAGCCCCCAGAGCACATCGACAGACTTGGCTAAGATGGTATACAATTACCCCGTATCCACTATGAGCTCTACTTCATGATCATTTATGGTAAAGAATGCCCTGGGTCCCAGCTTTCGCCAAACATCTTCACTCTCATGCCCCACTTCATATATATCTCCAACCATTAGAATTTTGTCGCCAGATTCACTCTGACACATACTCTCATCTGCAACCAGGGAAACTCTATTGCAATTGCTTGCCCTGTACATCTTAGAAAAGTGGCCCAAACAACCACATTTCTTGCAATCCTTGTTATTTGCAAAACAAAAATTGGACTCTGAAGTATGATGGATGGTACCACAAGGATAGCACACCCTGGTGTTTTGCCTACTAAACACTCCATACCAAGTAGTCTTGCCCTTATACTTCGGCACAACAGAAGTATCACCTTGGTTGGAAACCGCACTTATGAAGAAAGTGTCCGGAAAATGGGTCACTCAGATCACTCACGACCACCTAGATGCCTTCCCAAATAATGATGAGTCGGTAAGACATTGGGGAATACAAACCAATTAGTTTATTACATATACGCTACAGTGGAGCCCAATCTGATCAGTCTCCGGAGAGGACTGCCGAGGGGACTGGTCTTCCTCCTCATGGTCACATCAGTTATACAATTTTACACCTCCAGAGGGCCGCAGTGAACAATGAGAGGCACGTAAGATGGGCTGTGCCACTGTGCAAGGAACATGCTATCTTAGTCTCAAGGTCATGCAGCAGTTCTGTGCCATGTAAAGCTGTGAGAATGAGCACATCTAATGGGATAAAAAAAACGTATAACAATGAACAGTACATTTGTTAGGACAACAAAGCTCTAACCTTGAGGAATACGAGTCAGAGGGGTGGGGTGGCCTTCTCACAGAGGCGAGCATTACAGAAACAGACACTGGATCTTGGCTATGAAGCAACATGTGGCCGATAAAGATGGCGCCATGCATGCCAACTTAAGAAGAACAAGGATTCAAACGTAGAAATAGAGCACTGTAATCACACGTGTTACAGGAATTACATTTCAAATCCAATAGACCCTCCTTTTAGCATGCATGCTAAGGAGCTTTATTAGCGCTGTCAGGTTAGGGTCTTTAGCAATTCTAAGACAGAGAAAAGCGCTTGGTGCTGTTAATTTCCGAAAATCCCTTCATCCACATTTAATAAATCCTGGATACCTTGCAGTATCATTACTCTTGCATTAGATTCTCGCTGTGGGGGCTTGGGGCATCTTTTGAGCGTTGATACACAGTAGGCACAGCAAACAGGAAGACAGTGGATACACAGGCAACATGTCAGTATTACACCAACTATAGCAATGAGGAAAGTAAGGATCTTCTACCCTCAAGTGGCAAACAAACCTTGGAACCATCCTGTGAGTGACCAGTGGCCATTATCTTGGTGTATCTCATGCAGCTTCTGAATGGCAGTGTATACAGTGGGGGCGTGGTCTGGAATGTAAACGCAACAACTACTGCCTATGACGTGACGGGACCCACCCCGATTAGCTACTATAACATCTAAAACCATACGGTTCTGAAGAGCAACAAGTCTCATAGCCTGAACCTCCACATTGATATTGGTCAGTATTCCTGCAGTAGTATTAATTACTCCTTCCACTACCCTTGTCAGTTGTCTAATATTAAGACTGTTGGCAATGGAGCCCTGTGAGGTGGTTCAGGATAACATACCAACCGAGTGGATTCCTTACGGGCCGCATGTTAGTGACGACGAAGACAGTGTCCCAGGCTGTTCGATAACAGAGACTCTTTTCCCCGCCCCACAGCGAGATCAAAGTGACCTGGAAGTAGCTAGTCCCGGAAGCATCGGAACACCAAGCACGGACCAATCAGGAAGCAGCCCAGCAGGTCACGAGAGGCAGAAAAAGCCGGAAGCAGTAACAATCGGCATGCCAGCTGGAAAGAGTAACAAGGAAGACGCCGACAGAGACCAGGACGCCGCGACATGTGAAGAGCTGCCCGAGGAGACTACACCCGAAAGCCCAGAGGAACCCGACGTCTGGACTGAAGATTGGTGGAGCCCGGGGGATACGTACGAGCCGCCACAACTCAGGAGAGTTGTGGCAGACAGCGGTACGTAACGGGTACCTCTGGAACAGTGTGGGAGGGGTGGGAGGAGGTTGTGGAACTAAATGGGCACAGCCATGAGTCCTTTTATTTTTACTTGTCTTCCCGAACCCCTGAAGCCTAATTTGTTTCCTCTGCATGCTTAGGATTTAAACGCCTATAGAGAAGGCTTTACTTGCCTACCCTAAGTGTTTCCTTCAACCTCAAACCACTCTCACCGGCCCTAGTAAGCTCCGCATACAAGCGGAAAACACCCTCACGTTTTTTTTCTTTTTGAGCTAAAACTTCGCACGGTGTGGTGGCGGTATCAGCATAACGAATATAGCAGGATACGGACAGTGACCCCCTGTTTTCTTTTCATTTTGAAACCCCGGGGGAAGCCATATCCACGAGAGGACCAGGCGACATACGGAGCACCTGACAACCCCCGTGAAGGAAGACCATAGGAGAACAACCATCATTCCTACACTCAAGGACTACTTTTGCACATAGACTCGATTCTTTTTATTTTTTTGTTTGAATGTCTTTTATTGGATTTCTTATATGGATTGCATAACATATCAAAGAATTTACAATGTAGACATGTCTCAAAAAATCGCGATCATACTCCTGGAAATATTGGAACCATTTATTGACAAACCCAATTTCACTATCCTTGGTGATTTTAACTTCCATCTGGAAAACTCGAACTCGGTAGACACCAGATCTCTGGTAGACTCGCTGACTTCCTGCGGCCTTTCCCAAAGAGTTGGAAGTTCTACCCACACCGCCGGCCACACATTGGATGGGGTATTTACCAACGATCTTAGGCTGGAAACAGGCCTCCCCCTTCCTCTATCCTGGTCGGATCATATGGCAGTTCCAATTGAGTTCACACCGTGCCCTCTCATCGTGCCCTTAAAGGATAATAATAATTGGGTTTTGAAAAGGAACGATAGGGGCCTGAAGAACGAGTCCCTCAGCCCCATTATTGCTAACCTTAAGTTCCCCCCTAAAATGGATACCGATGTGGCTGCTCTTGATCTTGTTAGCACCATCTCGAATGCCGTTAACACCTTAGCCCCGGCTAAGCCACACTATTCCGCCAGGAAACGTCCTTCTGCCCCCTGGTTCTCAGACTCTCTTAGACTGCTTAGGCAGAAGTGCAGGAAGCATGAAAGGTTCTGGAGATCACACCCTGACCTCAATGAGAGGACTAAACACAAAAGCCTACTTAAAGTTTTGGCAGAAAAACAGTCATATTTCACCAAACTGACAGCCTCCCTTAGTTCTCCCAGTGAACTATTTAAAATTATAGATTCCCTATCCCTTGCTCAACTTCCCGATCCCATTGTTGCATCTCAAGAACTTTGCGATCAGATCTCCACTTTTTTCCACACCAAAATCGTGGATATCTACACTGCCCTGTAAGCCCTTAACCTTAATCAAGAGTCGGGGGCGTGGCTTGCAGGCCATGAGCATGGACGTGCTCTGCTTAGGCTCCTGCGCTGATCGAGGCATAATCCGATGAAAATTACCCCGGGAACTCCCGGAGTACATGCTTGGCACGGGGGATAGCGAGGACTAGACCCGACTGCCCTCTGAACCTGGTGAGGCCGGCGGCGAGGCGGGCGAGAATCCTTCACTGACGGGCCCCCGGAGATGCGACCTACAACGCAGCCGTGCACGCTGCAGCCGGGTCCCACAGTAGGAGGCGCGGCCGCCTGACTCGCGGCTGCGGCTCCCGGAAGTGCCGGTGACTGGAGGTCGGGGGCCCGGAACCCGCGGCCGGAGGACGCGGCCGATGCCTGATCATCCCCGGAGAGCGGCCCTGACTACCGGGACGCACAGGGCAGGCAAGACGATCGCCGGAGGTGCTGCGATGCCTTCCCGGGGGCAGTGGAGTTCGGCGGAGGCGGCAGCGCCTGCGGCCTACATGCGAGTGGAGTGACCCCCCGGGGATCGGCACGGACATAACACTGACAGCGAGGGGACTCTGGTTGGTCCATTATTTCTTCCTCCCCCCCTGGTCCTGAATAGCCTCTCCTCCCCCCCTTCCCCCCGCTGACCCGCTCGAACTCCGGTGACGGATAGGAGGGCGGGACGCCGCCAGACTCTAGAGCGGGGCCGCCCGGCGGGCCCCCAGCTTCGCGGCAATTTTGTTTCTACCCTGGATGGAGGGGTGTTGAGGCGCGACGGGGCCCCGGAGGGATCTGGAGACATTGTGGAAGAGCTGCGGCGCTTGGGCGACTGGAGCCCCCTTTGGGGATACACTACTGGAGGGGCGGTGGACTCCCCACTACCAGGCAAGAGAAGGTACCGTGAAGCGCCGTGGGAGCACCCGCAGCCCTGCTTGCCCCCCCTCCCCCCTGAGAGACACTCGGCGAGCAGTTGCGTATGGGCGGCGGGGGGTTCCACCGGAGTGGGACACGAGCTTCCTTGGGTGCATTGGACAGCAGACTAGTGACGCAGGTGTGGGCTGAGCCACCGTGAGGGCTCCCCATAATCCCTCTCACCCTTCTCCTTGACCAAACTGCCAGACACGGACCACTGGGAGCAGTGCACCTACACTACCGCGCGGACGGCCACGAGAGGGGGTACACGAGGACACTGGAGCTACTCTGCAGCTACGACGCCCTACGGGAGATCGGACGCTAAACCCACGGTTGGAATCCACCGGGCGGGGTGACGCCGGGTGAGGTCCCGCAGCAGGTGCCTGGTGCCAAGAGACCTGCCGGGCCGAGTGCTAAGGACTGAGATCATCGGACATAATGGTCCGCAAAGGTGGAACGGCAGTGGAGAGCTCTGGAGGCCTGACGTCGGTACCTGAGATGTCATCTAACGCTGGAGAGGGGGCACTATCGCTGCCTGTCACGCAACAACAACCAGAATTGGACATCATCCTGCAGGAAGTCAGAGACTCTAGAGCGGTGTTGGAACAACAGATGGGCACCCTGACGACCGCAGTCTCCCTGCTGAAAGCGGATCACGGGAAACTGGCGGACAGAGTGAAGGAGCACGGCCTGATCATCAGCGAGATCAAGCCTACTGTGTTAGAACACTCGACCTCTATCCAACAGCTCCAAACTCAGGTTGCCACCCTTATGAACAGGGTGGAAGACGCGGAAGGCCGTAATCACCGAAATAACATCCGCGTTATAGGCCTTCCGGAACGCTGTGAAGGGACCCAGGCCGCGGACTTTATGGAACAATGGTTCCGGGACCATGTGGCAGACGAGGGCCTCTTACCACATTTCTGCGTGGAGAGGGCACATAGGATCCCGACAGGCAGACCTACTTCTGGAAGACCCCCGCGCCCACTTATTGTGCGAATTTTGAATTACCGGGACAGGGACGTCCTGTTGCAAAAGGCAAGGGAGAAGTCCCTTATTCAATACGACAACCATAAGATCTCCCTTTACCCAGACTACACCAACATGGTCCAAAAACAACGCTCGTCCTACCTAGATGTAAAACGGAGGTTGCAAAAGGCCATCCTCAAGTACGCACTGTTGTTCCCAGCCCACCTAAAAATCGTGCACAATGGGAAAGCCCACTTCTTCGAGAGCCCTGCGGGCGCAGGGGACTGGCTGGAAGTGATGGGCATAGAAGAGAGTCGGGGACCCTCACAGGACCCGACTACCGACGGATCGAGGGCCAGCCAGAACGCGAGGGAGACGGAGCCCCCCCCAAGCCAAGGCGTGGAGGAAGAGGACGTGGACCCTCACAGGCACAACAAAAGGAGAAACAGCTGGACGCTTTGGTGGTGGCAGGTACCTTTCGGGAGGATCCTAAGAAGATCACAACGGACTCAGAAGATAGTACGGTTCACTCAGACTTGGACCATAGTGTACTCATGTTCCCCACTGTAACGCCCCGCTCAGCTGATGAAGTGTTGGACGATTGCGAGAATGAAGACCTAACCGGAAGTAGCTGAAGACCTGACCGGAAGTAGCTGAACTGCATACAAACCATATCGTATTGTCTATAATTTGCTTATATGGTGTTAAATGTTTTCTATTGGGTCCGGGGAGGGAGTTGGACCTGTCATAGGTGGCTGCCACTACTGTTAATGAATACACTCTGCCACTCCCCTTGATTGGGCACGGCTACTGTTTGATACGGGTGGAGGACACAGGCGACTAGGGCTATGTTTTTCCCCCTCTTTTAATTATTGGTAACATTGCCCTAAAGACAGTTTGCCGTAGAGCTGGCAGAGCCGGTGGGGCTGCAAGCAGAGACTGACATGGTGCTTGGCCACCCCCCGATGGCGAACGCACTGGTTTTTCAGTCCTTTTGCGACTTGTTCAATTGTTGGGCCCAGCCTGGTTTTTTGGCTGCGCCATTATGGTTCTGTTTTGTGTAAAGGGTGGGGGGTGGGCGATCTCCTGGCGGTTGATATCTAGGGCTCAGGCTGGAGGACGTTGGTGGTTACAGTGTAGACACACATTTGAGTATGGCTAACACAGCGGGGAAGTATAGAATCACAACATGGAATGTGAGAGGACTGGGGCGGTACAAAAGAGGCACAGAATTCATGCCTTCCTGTTGAGACATCACACACAGATTGCTTTTCTCCAGGAATCCCACCTCACTGCATCGGAAAAATGGAGGGGCACGATCTTATCTACGACATACTCCGCTTACTCTAGAGGGGCGACAATATGGGTTCGGCATGGTACACCGTTCTTGGAAGTGGAAAGGAGGGTAGACGACCAGGGACGTTACATATTTGTGAGGGGTACGTTGGATGGTGCGCCAGTGGTACTGGGCTGTGTCTATGCTCCGAACTTTGACCAAGACAAATTCCTACAGAGGGTGGGAGTGGCGATAGCGGATTGGTCCACTACCCCCTGGATACTAGGGGGGGACTGGAACATGATCATGGATCTGGACCGAGACAGGTCACATCCTCCCCTACAGATGGCGGGCGTTTCCCGGCTGACGGAGATATTTTGCACATGGGCGGCGGGTTGGGGCCTGCAGGATGCTTGGCGCTCCCTTTATCCTGAGAGCAGGGAATACTCTCATTACTCACACATTCACAGGCTCCACACTAGAATCGACCGGTTCCTTTGTTCCGCACCTCTGATTTCCAGGGTTGAAAATCCGGAATACTTAGCAAAGACCTTCTCAGATCACATGCCCCTTACATTCAGCCTCCTCTGGGGCAGGGTTCCTACCCCGGTCCTCACGTGGCGCCTAGACCCACTCCTACTGGAAGATGGCCCCTTCCGGGCGTCCCTGTCCGAGACATTGGGCAAATATTTTGTGGAGAACTGGGATACAGCCTCCACGAACTTAGTGGTTTGAGATGCCATGAAGGTGGTGGTGCGAGGAGCGCCGATTGGACAACTGGTGGGCGCCCGACAGGAAATTCACCGAAAACTAATAGGCATAGAAGACAGGCTCAAACAGTTAGAGCGAGAGGTAGCGGTTGATCCCACTAAGCGTGAAGAGCTACAGTTAGAGAACATAGACCACGCAGATACCCTTGAAACATTACGGATCATTGACCACAAAGACTATATCCGTCGACAACACACAGAGGCAGTAATTCCTATGGTTTAGATGAGGGTGGAGGCAGAGCAGAAACAGCGTAATTAGAGGTGATTAGTGTGTTTAACTAAATGTTGGCTTAAGTGTTTGGGCAAGTTGGTGGGTGGGGAGTTGGGGAGAAAAAGAAAAGCAGGAGTATTCTGAAGTAGTTGGTTGAATTTGCTGCAAAGGTATGCGTTGAAAGAGTATGCCACATTCAAATTGATGCCGCCCGTCCTCCGGGTTGTGGGCTGAATGGCTGTGTAACTATATTTACGGAGGCTTCTCCCTGGAGCGAATTTATGGCAGCAATGTTGACTACTTTGAGGGTGTATTATTCTAACCTGCAATAAAAAGATATTTAAAAAAAAAAACACACAGAGGCAGATAGGTCGGGAGCATTGCTGGCCCGCCTAGTTCGGGAACACCCGGACATCCCGGTGATAACCAGGATTCGGACGCGAGACGGACACCTGGTGGATACGCAAACTGAGATCAACAGGGCATTCCATGACCACTTGACTACATTATATGCCCAGCCTGCAGGCGTTGATCCGGGTCAAATTATTGCCTTTTTGTCTGACCTCCCATTCCCAGTCCTGGATGCCGGAGCCCAAGCAGACCTCGAGGGCCCCATTACACAACATGAGATCAGGGTGGCCATCAAGTCTCTGAACCGTAAAAAGACGCCGGGCATGGACGGACTCCCAGTGGAGTTTTATGCGACCTACTCAGATACCTTGGTACCAATCCTGGAGAAAGTATACCGAACGGCATTGGTGGAAGGCCGTTTGCCTGACTCCACGATGCAGGCATTGGTTGTTTCGCTCCCTAAACCCGGGAGGGATAGTCTAGACATGGTAAATTATAGGCCGTTGTCAATGCTCTCCACGGAATATAAAATACTCAGTAAAGCGATAGCTCTGAGATTGCAGGCACACCTCCCTGCCCTGATCCATAGAGACCAATGTGGATTTCTCCCCGGTAGAAGCACCTCCATGAACACACGACGCTTACATGCGCTCATGGCGTCCATTCCACCGACCCTCCCTAGAGCGGGTCGTATAGCCTTGGATCTCAGACAGGCTTTCGACTCCCTGGCCTGGTCGTATATGTTCCAGAGTCTGGAGAAGTTTAACCTCCCTGCCTCCCTATTAACATGGATCAGGTTACTTTATACTGCACCAACGGCACGGGCACGCACGGGACGACATATCTCTGGCGCATACGAGGTCCATCGTGGCACTAGACAGGGATGACCCCTGTCCCTACTGCTTTTCGTGCTGGCCCTGGAACCCCTGGCCATAGCCCTGAGGACCAGGATGGCACGGAGTGGCATTCCTGACGGTGCTGACCTACACCTGATATCGATCTACGGGGACGATATACTGCTGTTTTTCCGTGACCTTGAGACCGACCACGCCGCCATATATGAGACCTTCGAGAGGTTCTCTGCAATCTCGGGACTGGCCATAAATCCGGAGAAGTCAAGCGGCTTCTACTTCCGGGACACTCCGAACCCTGGTTCCATACCCTTTGGGGCCACCTCATCCCGGTAGCTCCCACCACATTTAAATACTTGGAGATCCAGGTTTACAGACAGCAGGAGGACCAGATAGAGGGGAATGTTAAAAAAGCTATAGCACGTCTCCGTGCCTCGGTGGGGTTCTGGACGACGTTACCATTATCGGTCATGGGCAGAATCGCGATCTCTAAAATGGTAATGCTCCCTCGTATGCTTTACTTCTTTGTTAACCTCCCGGTCCTTTTGCCACAGTCTATCTTTGACACTCTTAATTCGCTCCTAACCACTCTGATTTGGGGGGTGGGGAGACGACGGATAGGGCTTCGTAAACTACAGCTGGGGACCAGAGCCGGTGGAATGGGGGCCCCGGACTTCAGGAGCTATTACTACGCCAGCCAACTTCAATGGCTCTCCTACTGGACGGCGGGACGGACCCTACACGAAATAGGCTACACGACTGACAGACTGGGACGGGGAGAACTACATGTTCTGTTGCTCCCGAAGAGCCGCATACCTGCGGATTGCCATCCTCTCCTCCGTATAGCTTTAACATGCTGGCGGAAAGCTCTGATATATGCGTCCTCGGTTAAGGCGTACGCGGCTCACACTCCCCTGTTAGGTATCCCGACGCCGCAGGGCAGGCTCACGGACAGAGCGCTTCGACCTTGGAGGGAGGCGGGTGTGGAGAGTGTAGGAGACTTTTTCGGTGATGACCACCTTCTTAATCACGAGGCCTTCTTACAAGCCACTGGTGCCCCCCCTAGATTGTACCTCCTGCATGCCGCAGTCACACACTACATACACCACCGATGGGCACCTCAACGCCTACAACCCCCGCAGCATGAACTAGTACACCTACTGTATCTCATGGGATCGGGAGGACACCTGGTCAGATGGCTGTATACAGGGGTCAGGGCACACGCTGCAGTCTCACTCACCTCGCTTATGCACACTTGGGTGCAGGACACAGGCCAGGAGCTGTCGGACAAGGACTGGGCCACGATATTGGAACACCCTAGGCGGGTTTCACATAATGTCCGGTTCAGATTTATTCAGGGGATGGTTCTACACAGGGCATACCTGACCCCTATGCGAATACATAAAATGTTTCCGGACTCTCCCCACGATTGCCCGCGATGCAGTGAGGAGCAAGCTGGGTTCCTTCATATGCTGTGGTTATGCCCGCAACTTCGAGAGTATTGGGTTGGGGTATGCCGAATACTGCGAATGGTCACGACCCTGCCAGTGCCGGAGGAGGCACTGTACTGTTTGCTGGGGCTGCACAGACGACCTAAGACACTGAAAGCCCAAGTGAAACTCCTAGACCTGGCATTGTTGTTGGCCCTCAGGACGATAACAATGAGATGGAAGTCCCCTAGGCCACCCAGGATACACGCATGGCAGGCAGAAGTGCTCAGGTGGGGGAGGGCGGAGGGGACAACACTTAGGAGGGAGGAAACGCATGGTCTCCGAAGAGTCCCGATATCCCTAGAATGGGAGACTATGCTCATCACACTGGAGAGCAAGGACCTAACCCAGGCAGCTGGTACCGGACCAGGAGACTAGTCAGGAGAGACCACAAGCATGGCAGAGAGAGACGAGGCACCCCAGACATTACCACGACATAACCGATATCCCCCCAAGATGTAGCACACGCTGACGCCTACAATAGCCGGAATAGCCCAATTCACATCTAGATAGTTGGAATGATTGAACCGCCAGGGGAGGGTAAGTTCAAGACAGCAAGTGGGTGGGAGGTGGAGGGTGGGTTACGGAAAGTTTGGACAATTTCATGTATGTTCTCACGATGCTGATGCTTCGGGGCCTAGTAGAACGAATTGTGCTAATATTACTGTTATCGTCCCTCAAAAGTCTCACTGTAACAAGATAAGGGGATATGCACGGGGTGAAAATACAAAACACCAGCTGGTGGATCGACATGGTTAAATGCGATGTACAATTTTGAGTAATACAGCTGTGAATAAAGTTAGAAAAAAATAATAAAAAAACCTTAATCAAGAGTCTGCCCCATCTCCTCCGACCATTGGGCCTCGCGGCAACCTGTCCAACTTTACTCTTCTCAACGCCGAAACCCTTAATGAGCTTCTTGACAAACTTAAATCTGGATCCCCCCTGGACCCATGCCCTTTAAAAATTCTGAAGGATTGCAGAGAGGTCTTGCTCCCCCCTTTTCTGGAGGTAATGAATCTGGCAATCTCCAATGGTGTCTTCCCCGCGCCTTGGAAAATTGCCACTGTTAAGCCCCTTTTGAAGAAGGCTACCCTATACCCTGGGATCTTAAAAAACTTCCGCCCTATATCCCTACTTCCTGCTCCCGCTAAGATGCTCGAGGTCCACCTTAATCACCATCTGAGCGCCTTCCTGGCTAAATCTAGCCTACTAGACTCCTCTCAGCACGGCTTTCGGAAGGCGCATAGCACGGAGTCAGCCCTTACAGTGGTGGTCAATAACATCCGCGCTAAGGTCGACAGTGGTCAGACTACCCTTCTGATCCTGCTCGACCTTACAGCCGCATTTGACACCCTGTCCCCCACCATTCAGACCACCCGCCTTAGTGAGATGGGAGTGGATGGGCCTGCTCTGAGCCTCCTGACATCTTTCCTCAATCAGCGTGAGCAAAGGGTCAAACTGGGCGATTTCCTCTCCCCCACCAAGCCTGTGCAGTGTGGGGTCCCACAGGGCTCATCTTTGAGCCCTACACTTTTTAACATATATGTGGCCCCACTTGCCAGGCTAGTAAGATCGTTTGGATTGGAAGTACTGTTGTACGCTGACGACACCCAGATCATGGTCTCCCTTTCTCATTCTGTGGAGAACACGGCCTCAAATTTCAGGAACTGCATGGAAGCAGTGGCAGCCTGGATGACCTCAAATTTCCTCAAATTGAATGGGGAAAAGACCGAGGTTCTCATTTTCGGAGGTAAACAGGAGGTCTGGTCAGCTGACTGGTGGCCGCCTGCCCTCGGAATATGTCCCAAGCCCTCCCTTGCCGCCCGTAATCTGGGTGTAATTCTTGACACCACACTTTCCTTTGACAAACAAGTCAATAGGACTGTCTCCACCTGTTGCGGTGTCCTAAGGATTCTGAGAAAACGTACACACTATCTCTCCCCAGAAGCCCGGAAACAAGTCTCGGTGGCTCTCATCTCCCCACGTTTGGACTATTGTAACGCACTCTACTTAGGTATTAGTAAGAGGCTGGTCCATCGTTTACAAGTTGTACAGAATGCGGCAGCAAGGTTTGTTGCAGATGCCCCCAGGCGTACATCAGGCTCCTTGATCAGAAAAAACCTTCAATGGCTTCCTGTGCAGGCCAGGATAAACTTTAAGGTACTATGTCTTACCTACCGTGCTCTTCATGGATCTGGCGCAGAAGACATTAGGTCTCTTGTGTCCTTTATACCCCGGGCAGGGCTCTGCGCTCTGCCAACAAGAACCTCCTGTCTGTTCCCCGAACTACTAAGGCCAGGTGGGGAGGGAAGGCCTTTTTCTCCCTTGCCCCGAGACTCTGGAACACGCTTCCAGTTGAACTTAAGGGTCAGGTGTCCCTCGCTCTTTTCCGCAAAGGTTTAAAGACCTGGCTCTTCACAGAAGCCTACCTGTAATCGACTTCGGGTTCCACTCTTCACTCAGCTGTTCCATCGGATGCGCCTTGACGCCTCAGGGCTAAGTTGCACAATACAAATCCCAAATTAATTAATTCATTCATACAAAGGTGTATGTTGGCAACAACAGTTTGCTGTAATGTCATTACTTGCTGTACATCATTTGCGGATCAGGTGTGTGGCCTAAGGCACATATACCTAAAAACAATTAGCCAAGAAATGGTGTGGTCACATAAAGGTAATAAGGAGAACATCATCCAAAGGAAATCAATGCCACTTCATCAAAGGTGCCGGTAGGCTTCGAGAGCATATGAAACAAGAAAAGTGCGGGGCATACATGGCATTGTGATGTACCTAGTCATGTGCATCAATAGCCGGTGGTTCCGCTGCAAAGGCACGTTCTCCGTCGTGTTCCTCTGGAAAACGTGTCCTTCCACCAGGCCATAGCATCAATACAACTGATCCCACTCGTACAGTCATTGGGGCAGGCCCAACGGAGTGTGCATGCTATTCGATATTCAGAACATTATACTCGTTTTTCAGAACTTTTAACAATAACATGATAAACAATGACATCATGAAATGTAGAAAATCAAAAGCAAAGAAGCAAAAAAGAGACTGGTTGTTTGTGCTGTGCTATCGCTAATGTGGAATATCCAATGCATAATGTGGCTGTCCCGGGAAACAGGGAGGGACACGCAGGTGGCGTGGTCTAAGGGGGAGGAGGGGGGCGAGGCAGGGGGGGGCGGCGGGGAGGCGCAAAGGAGCAACACCCACCTCTACTCTAGTACGGCGGGAGCCATATTTGTCTGATTGTGTTGTGTGGGCGCGTCTAGTATGCTTCGACAGAGTCTTTACCCACGCTGGGGTCCAGATGCAGGATTACAGTGCTGAACCACGTCTGGTGCTAGCGTCATAGCTGAGAGTTGAGTCAGGAGGGGTGCGCCTAAGTTATTCCACACTGAAGACATGCCCGGGGAAAAGCGGCTAAGGTGTCATCCCAGGTCTGGGCTATGGGATATGCACGGAGTCCCGCTGTTTCTTCCCTGTGCAAGGCTATGCTTTCTGCTCTTGCCCAATTGTCAAAGGAGCTGCGCCAATGTGCCGCCTGGGGGGTTTGCCTGGGGGGGTTAACTGTTCTTCCAACGTTTAGTGATGAAAGACTCGATTCTTTTTATCCTGCCACTTTCTCTAAGGGTTGTTTAACATCAATAACAAGCATTTACAATGCAACGGTTTCGCCTTTGGAAAAGTTTGAGCTATTGGCATTGTGAATGACAAACTTTTTATTGTGTTGGTTTTGAAAACAGATAAATAAATGGCATTGTCATTTACAATGGCAATAGCTTAATCTCTCGCAAATGCGATTTGTATTGCAACTATTTCAGTTAGCATTTTGCACTACGATGAAAACTGGCTAAAGATAGATACAAAAAACAAGTCTTAGCTAGGAGGTAATACTCACCAGACAGAGACACCCGGCAAAAATGACTTCACTTAAACTATCATATGTACAGCACTAAACATTGCACATCCTTCGTTGAATAACTGTTTGTTTACTGCACTAAAGATTGAAGATTACTCTAGTGTTATTTCTATAGTGCTCACATGCTTCAGAGCAAAGAGGACTTTAGGAAAAACACTTGTAAACAAATAATCATCGTGGGGGAATTATACTCAGGCATTGTAGAATTACAGTTCGTTTTGGAGCATGTAAATGCTATAGACGGGAAATGGTTAAAGGTGCTGGTTCAGAATTTGTAGCTGTGGTTCTGTGCATTTGCAACGGGTGCATTTAGTCGCAAAGTTTCAAACTAGAAGACATGGAATTCATTCCTAGCCTAATAAACTGATCAAATTGTGTGATCCTGTGTAAATCATGTTTTGCCACTATGCCCTATTTCACTTTCGAGTTTGTGTTGGGCAGGAAAAGACATTATTTTTTTCGAGGGGCCGGGCAAAGCTCCCACTCAGCCTGACCCAGGCTGCATGTCTCTTTCACAATAACTCCTCACTGCTCCAATATAATATCTACAATCTCAGCCTTTCACCGAAAGTGCAGCAGACTCGGGTGAAATGTCGGTCCGATTACAGCTAGACGCGCCCCCGCGTATTCTTCCTGTGGCCTAGTCCGCTGGCACACACTCTTATTATATAGCTCCTCACTAACTCTGTTGTGGGAATTAACAGGTGGGAGTGTAAGGAAGCAGCTGTCGTTCCGGTTAGTGCATGAGCCTGTATGAAAGAACAAAGCCGCAAAACATATCCAAGGGTCATTAACGGCCCTGTGAGAGGTAGAGAGGCTGGAGAGAGGGGGAAATGGAACATATGGAGAGATAAAGGAAGGGGGAGAGGGTGGAGAAAAACAGGAACTACAAGAAGAGAACAGGAGTGAGGAAAATCCAAGAGAAAGAAGAAAAACAAGTGAAAAACGGCGCGATAGACTATGGAAGAGACAGGGTGAAAAAGAGAGGGAGTGAGAACGACGTCCTATAAAGGGGAGACGGGCGGGAGAGGGAGTCGGGAGAGCAATCGATACGCGCATAAGAGGTGGGTATCCCAAACAGAGCAACTTACATTTCTCCTTATCGCACATGTGTCTGTTGCGCCAAGGCGCTCAGATTGAAAATGTCATTCAAAAATAAAGGACCCCACCCCCAAACAAGTAAATAGTGCGTAGTCTCACTGGTAATTCAACATCACTGAAACAGGCTGCCAACGGAGTGTTTCTAGACAAAACTCCATACATCGAACCAAAACAGATCAGTTTGTTACTCGAGATCCAACTGCTAGTTATCAGCCCACCATTTCTTACATTAGTAACAAGAAGCACTGGCACACGGACAGCGGGGGGGGGGGTGAACGGGCACACGGACAGCGGGAGGGGGGGCGGGAAGGCAAGGAAAACAAGCACTCACCTGGACTTCCTCCGGCGGCGGTCGGCCGCGGAATGGCCAAAACAAACATGGACGACAAAAAAAAAGTAAACCCCGCCCAAGGCCGCATGACATTTGTCAAAGGGGCAGGATGAGTAAAAATGGCCGGAACGCCCCCGAATCTGCTCCGCAATTGACGGACAGATCTCTGTTCCAATGGCTAGCCTCCATTTATGGAGCTAGCCAATGGAACAGAGGGGCGGGACATGAGTACACATCTCTAGACATAAGCTTTCGCCTTGCGCAGAAAGTCTGCTGCGCAGCCTTTCGGCGAGGCGAAACCTAAAAACCCTGCAATATTCAACCCCCTACGGCATCCTCGCATCTGTTTCTGACCGTCCCTCCGACATTTGGTGTCAGAAGTGGGATCGGAGGAAATGGAGGCTGTAGTTAAATAAATTGTGGAAGGCCAAGACGGCTTAGAAAAGATTATGGCCAGATTTTTAGAAACCACAGAAAGTGAAGCGTTAACACAAAACCCTCACCGGACAAAGCCAAACCCATGAGTCCACCATAGGCAAACTTGCCGAAGCCTTAGGACAACCCCAAGGGTATCCTAAGCCCCAAGGGTATCCTGGTTTTCTTATTATCTAATTTTGAGAGACTTGCCCGTGCCGCTCTATGGCCTGAAGACAGGTGGGGACAATACTTAGGACCGCTCCTTACTGGTGACCTACAAGCTACCTATCAAGCCGCCAACCCCCTTGGGAATACTCCTTATCCTGACATAAAACGGTGTATACTAGAACGTATGGGTATTAACGATGAGACTTACAGGATGCGGCTTCGCCAAATAAAAGAAGGTCTGCAGGAAAATCCTAGAGCTGAATGTTATCGCATAAAGGATGCGACTGACAGATGGCTAAAACCCTTGACTTCCACCAAAGAGATCATATTGGAAAAGATCTATCTAGAACAATTCCTTAGTTCCTTACATCCCCCCATTCAGAGATGGGTACGTCAACATACCAATTTTTTTCTGGAAAGAGCGGTAGAAGTAGCAGCCACCTATTTTCAAGCCCAAGAACTACAAAAGGGAAAAGAGGATAACAATTGAAGTCCCCTGTCAGTCATTCAGTAAGAAATCCCCGGCCACCTCATGTTCCCCGGTAATCTGAGTCTGTAACAATAGTCCCTAATCCCGTACTTCCTGTACCTAGACCTCCCCCTCCTGTGGGACCCCAATGTTTCCATTGTGGTGCCTTTGGACACATAGCCTGAGTATGTCCCCAAAAAGAGGAGCCTATGGAGATCGGGTATGTGAGAGCTCTGTATAGTCAGACAGGGGTAGACCCATCTCCCTTCCGAAGACAAATCGCAGTCAATGTAGAGCCTGGACAAGCTTACATTGAAACAGGGAGTAGACAAACCCTAATGAGACCCCAAGTCATACCAGGAGGGCCAGCATCCCCCACAGGCGTTGTTAATATCCAATGCATTCATGGAGACTGTAAAACTTATCCCATGACTAATGTAGATATACAACATACCCCCACCAAAGGTCCAGAGAATATGAAAGTAGGTCTTCTTCCCAACCTTCCAGAACCTGTGCTTCTAGGTACAGATTATCCCCACCTTCACCATTTACTACCTAACTGACAGGCAGAACAGGTCGATTGGAGAGAGGAGGCCCCATTCTTCCACGAGACAGACCCTGGGTGGGAACCAGGGAAAGACAGGAAAAGTAAACAACTACGAATAAAATAAAATAAATGGGAAACCCGTCCTTCTAACTCTGTCCTTTATGGAATCACGATCAGAATTTCCATACAGCCCAGAGAGAAGATAAAACCCTACAGGAAGCCTGGAGACAAGCAGCTGAGCAGGAAGACCCACTACAAGTAGGTCCCCAGTTCTTTAAAAAGAGGGGGTTACTATACAGAAAGGGGGGTAAATCCATGCTTGTTCAATTACTTGTACCTCTTCCCTATAGGGAAAAAGTCCTATTCCTAGCCCACAGTCACTTACTTGGGGGTCACTTTGGAGGGGAGAAAACTGAGAAGGCCATTTTGGAAATTCTATTGGCCAGGTATATATCACCAAGTTAAAAAGTATTGTCGTGAATGTGTAGTTTTGCCATTAAACTAGCCATCACCTTCCACCCCGGGTACCTTTGAAACCGCTACCTATTTTTAATTTCAGATTTGTTTTATTGGTTTTAAGGGCAAAAATGATAGGCAAAGCAAAACAGTAGGCATGCAGCAGGCATATATAGCGAGCGAGACAGACAGGCACGTCTTCTCTAAGAGTCATCAAGGAAGCAAGTAAAACATGCCGATACAGAGATGCACTGCCGATATTATGGTGAAAGTGCCGTGTAAGAGAGTCAATTGAACAGAACAAGAAGAAGAACCAAGCCCCCCTCCCTTCACCCAACATCCCCCCCCCTCCCCCCTCCCCGACCAGTATGCCGTTTGTCTGGAACTTCTGGAATGACACGTTCAGAGTGGTGTGCTTCAAGGTGTTCAAACTCATGGGGGATCTCGTGGTGGTCCTGTGAGCCGTAGAATGCGGAGATATTTTGGGCATGTGATTTCGTGAAATTCTCTAGACAAGAGGGACAGAAGCGGCTGCCAGACCTTCTGAAATGAGTCAGCTGTGTGTGTGAGCGGGGCCTGGATACGTTCCATGCCTAATGTGAACCAGAATTTATGTAGCCAGCCAGTATGGGTGGGTGTGGTGGTGGATCCCCAGAGTGATAGGATATGTTGTGACGCAGCTTGCATGGCAATGCCCATCTGTTTGCCGCGAGGAGACCTCAGAGGGAAGGTAAGTGCGTTGGGCAGCCCCAGGATTGTGTACGCCGGAAAGCGCGGGATTTCAGTTTCAAAGGTGGAATCGATATCGTCCAGAACTGCTTTCCAATAGCTCTGCAGTGCGCGGCAGTCCCACAGGAGATGGGTCAAAGTGCCCTTTTCACCACAGCCCCTCCAACACAGCGCGCTTTGAAGTGGGTTGCATTGATTGAGTCTGGCCGGGGTAAGGTGCCAGTATATGGCCAATTTCACTGCCGCTTCCCTGGCACTAGCATTGCGAGTTGTGTGTGCAGCCCTGTAGTATACAAACCCCCATTCCTTGGGTGACAGTGCCCTGCCGAGTTCTGATTCCCAGCGCTTCTGTCCCGCCGTTTTACCTGGGCCGGCCACGGGAGATAGCATCTTGTAAAGGTCTGAAATGTTAATGGGCATTTGTTGAGCGCGCTGTCACCATGAGTTTCCTGGCGCTGATAGGAACACTGAGGCTAAACAGAAGGGGTTTTAGTGGGGATGTGAGAACAACAGAGTTTTTTGGAGCTTCCTAAATGATACAATAGAGTGTGAAGATTTAAGGGAGAGCGGGAGAGAATTCCATAATTTGGGGGCCAGGTGGGAAAAGCTACGGCCACCTAATTTAGTGAGTTTGAACCGGGGAGTGACTAAAAGCTGAAGGTGAGTGGACCTCAGAGTTCGGGAGGGGCAGTAGGGAGTAACCAGGGACTTCAAGAAAGCAGGAGAGGGACCAGTCAAGGCTTTGAAGACCAGGCAGCCGACCTTAAAGGCTATTCTTTCGTTGACAGGTAGCCAGTGTAATTGATGTAGTAACGGTTTGGCCGACTGCCATCTGGGGATTTTAAACGCCAGTCTGGCAGCCTGGTTTTGAATAATCTGTAGCCTAGACAACAAGGATTTGGAGAGACCAAGATACAAAGAATTAGAAAAATCCAGACGAGACAGCACCAGTGCTATTAAGACTTGTAGCAAAGCTTCAGGGGTCAGTAGGTGGGCGACTTTCCGAATCCTGTGTAGTTGGAACATACAGGAAGATGTAACGGCGCTCACCTGGGCCTTAAGAGTGAGCTCAGAGTCAATTATGACGCCGAGACTCTTTACGCAGCCAGCAGGGGGAGGAGAAATAAGGTGCCTATCTGAGTCTTTCGTCACCAGCCACTTTTCGAATGGTGTCATTTGCCGACTAACTAGGGGGGCGCAGTCCGGGCCCATAAGCCAGTGGCGGAGTTGAAAGTATTGTAACATGTGGGGCTTGGTCACTCCGTAGCCCTGTGCAATATCGGCGAGGGGGAGAAAGCCCTTTAAGTCAAAGAGATGGCCGGCAGAACGGCAGTTCGTACCACGCCACTGTGGAAAGGCATGAGGATCAGTGCCCGGCGGGAATTCCGGGTTGTCGAAGAGCGGAGTGAGTGGGGAGGGGAAAGTCGTTAGGTCTCTCTTAACCGCCACCATGTCCCAGGTCTTCATAATGGTGCGCGTGATGGGGGAGCGGAGGAGATATCGTGGTCTGTGTTGGCGGGCAAGGAATGGGATCTTCCACAGTGACGTCCGGGCCATCGCCCTATCCTGAAATAGCCACCTCTTCTCGGACTCAGGTCTGTACCACTCCACCAAGTAGCGGAGTTGCGAGGCTTGAAAATATTGCAGGAGATTAGGGATCCCGAGACCCCCCTCGTCAACACCTCTGTACGCCACTTGTCTATGCAGCCGCGCGCGTTTCTTTTCCCAAATGAACTGATGGAAAGCGGTCTGTAAGTCAGCAAGCGCGCCAGGTGGCGGTAGTACTGGGAGAGTCTGGAAGACATACAAAATCTTAGGTACATTTTAACTGCCGCTACGCGGCCTAGCAAGGAGAGGGGTTGTTTCGACCACCGCGTAAGGTCGGCTCGGATTTGCGAAGCAAGCGTTTTATAGTTAAGGGTTATCGTCGAGTCTGTGAAGGAGGTGAGAGTGATCCCTAAGTATGGGAGCTGCGTAGAAGATTGTAAGTCGCATCCAAAGTCCGGCGATGGGGTGTGAAGGTGGGCGTTGCTACCCAGCGGCAAAATCAAGGATTTCCCCCGGTTGATTTTGAAGCCAGATACCGCTCCAAAGCTCTCCAGTTCCTCCAGGAAGGCAGGTATTGAGTGGGACGGTCGGTCGAGAGCAGCAATGATATCGTCGGCGTAAAGCCCCACTACGTGAGGTTCACGGCCGAAGGTAATGCCGCTGATGCGAGGGTTGTCACGGATTTTCTGCACCAGGGGTTCCACGTACAAGGCGAACAGGAGGGGCGAAAGAGGGCACCCCTGGCGTGTGCCTCGTTGTATCTCGAAAGGGTCCGATTTAAGGCTGCCCAATCGGACCCGGGCCATAGGGTGGTAGTAGCAGCTTGCGATCCAGGCTCGAAAGCGGTCGCCTAGCTGGTAACGCTGCAGGACCTTCTGCAAGTAGGTCCAGTCGACTCGATCGAACGCCTTCTCCGCGTCAATGGCCAATAGCGCCGAGTCCGAGTTTTGGAAGTGAGTCTTATCCACGAGGTGCAGTAGCCGTTTAGTATTATCACTGCATTGGCGGTTTGGGACAAAGCCCGATTGATCCAGTTCGAGGATACCCGGTAGGCAAGGGCCTAAACGGGCCGCTAATACCTCCGTGAACAGTTTCAAATCCAAATTAAGTAAGGAGATGGGGCGGAACGCGGAGCAGTGTGTCGGGGGTTTGCCTGGCTTGGGCAACACTACTATCTCTGCCGCCAGCATATCCGGGGGTATGGAACTCGGGCCCTCGAAGGAGTTAAATAACCTCGTGAGTACCAGAGCTAGTACCTGGCCGAAGAGTTTATAAAAGCCTGATGAAAAGCCATCAGGTCCCGGTGATTTGAGCGGGCGTAGGCGTGAGATGGCGGCCAGGACTTCGTCCAGGCGAATAGGAGCCTCTAAGGCCTCTGCGTTCGCCCGAGACAGTGGCGTGATGTCTGCCAATTGCAAGTACGCGTCGATGGCGGCAGGCGACACTTTATCCTCGCTGTACAGGGAGGCGTAAAAGGAGCGAAAGGCGTCAGCAACCTGTGCCTCTTCGGTAAGGGTCTCACCGGAGTCGTCTAGGAGCGCTGAGTCTTGGCTTTTAGGGCGGCGAATTCCGCTCTGTCAGTATCAAGGCTGGCCAGTTGAGCCCTAGCGGCTTTCAGCTGGCGCCAAATTCTCGGAGCGTAGGTGCGGCTGTGAACCCTTTCGAGTTCAGCTACTTGTGCTGTGAGGTCAGCTCTCTTTTCTTTGCGGATCTTGGCGTCCGCAGCTGAGATGGCGATCAATTCCCCCCTGACTACGGCCTTCAGGGCTCCCCAAAGAGCCGATACCGAGGTTGCGGAGTTGTCATTAGTGGCAAGATAGTCCGAGATGCATTTATGGATTTGTGTAATAACGGCCGGTCTCTGCAAAAGGGGTTCGTTGAGTCGCCATGAACCAGGGGTGCGTGAGGTCTTGGGCATACTGAGTGTCAGCTCCACCGCATCATGGTCAGAGAGGGCCGCTGGGACAATGGAAACGTCCGTGACGTGGGGGACCAATTCCGAGGAGCCCAAGAAATGATCTAATCGCGCGTATGTGTGGTGTACATGGGAATAGAAGGTGAAGCGCGCTATGTTGGGGTGCGCCGTCCTCCAGAGATCCAGCAGACCCCTCTTCTGTAGCCATGACCCGCCCGCTTCAGATAGCGCTCCCGTGTCCCCATAACGGTGCCCAGATCTATCCTTGGTCGTGTCCATGACTAAATTGAGGTCCCCCCCAATGAGCAGCTGAGAGTTAGGTGACTGTAATGTTTCGGAGAGTGCAGTTTTCAGGAATGGTTCTTGGCCTGTGTTTGGAGCATAGATGGAGCCGATCGTCAGTGTCCTATTCCCCACATGGAAGGTGCAGGCTAGGAGGCATCCCTTAATTTCTCCCGCCTTGGCCCCCACCCTGCCCCGAAACGCCGGGATACGAGAATGGCCACCCCAGCCTTCTTAGATTGAAGTGAAGAAATGAATTGCTGAGGAAAGGCCCGGGAGCGCATCCTGTGCCAGTCTTTAGGTAGGAGGTGGGTTTCCTGCAATAAGCAAACGTCAGCCCCTGAGTGTTCTAGATATGAAATGACAGCTCTTCTTTTTATCGGGTTATTGAGGCCCTTTACATTGAGAGACAATATCTTAAGTGTATCAGTCATCATGGGATAGCACGAAGGTGACAGAGCTTAGCAGCGCAGTCCGCTGTTGCGTATAGTAGGCAATAGTTAACACCCGAAATCTGTCGATGTCCCTTGGCATACTGGTCCCCGCCCACGTTCCCCACCCCGTCCCGCCCGCAACACCATCCCCCCTCCCGGTCCCTGTCCACTGGTTCCCGCCTTCGAAGCCCCCCGCAATCCCAAAAACCTCCCCAAACATCCAAAAGGCAAACTGTAGGCACATGTGAAAAACAGTCCGTTTCAATGTTAGTGAGTAACCCCCCCCCACACCCTCGGTCCCCATGCAACACTGCTCTCCATCCCGGTTCCCAACAACACCCCAAATCCCCCTCCCCTTCAACACCCTAACCCCAACTTGAGGTCCCCAACCAAAGGTCATAGTCCCAGGCCTATCCAGAGTCAGTTCAGGCCTGTAGGTTTAGAAGGTAAAGGAGACTTGTGGCAGTGGCGACCCATGTGGCCCCTCGCCCCTCACCTCACCCCCCCCCCCCCCCCCCCCCCCCCACTATGAGAACATGCAGTAGGAGTGGTCCCCCAGTTTGAGCAAGTTCAGGGTTTCATAGTGGTGTCTTTTACCACTGCTTCGATGGCTGCGGTGTGTTCTTTGGCGATCGTGCCCGGGTCCGGGCGGAGGCGAGTCTTAGGTGTGCGACGTCTCCGCACCTGTTGCCAACCGTCTCTAGAGGAGTGCGCCCCGTTAATTTGGGAGGATCCCGGGGAAGGGGACCCCTCTGATGCGTCGTCAGGCAGTTCAAGGCCCAGTAGGGTGCAGGTGTCCTGAAGCGAACGGAGCTGGTGCAGGGTTCCCTCCCATTTGAAGATCAAACGAAACGGGTGGCCCCAGGAGTATGGCACCCCCTTTTCCCTCAAGAATGTGGTGACTGCCCTGAAGTATTTGCGCTTCTGGAGTATTATAGCTGAGAGGTCCTGGAAAAGTTCAACGGGGCAGTCCCGGAAGCGAAGGGGTTGCGCTCTACGTGCTTCCCGTAGTATTCTTTCTTTCAGGGGAAAGTCCGGGAGGAACGCCAAGATGTCCGGGGTGGGTGGCAGGGCAATCCCACTCGGTGTGCCCGGTCTATGCGGATGGGGAAGTCGGCAGGCTCCCCGAGGATCTCGCGGAAGAGGTCCTGGAGATACATCGTGACGCTATTCCCTTCTGCTTTCGATGGTACTCCTCGAACCCGTATGTTGTTCCGCCGGGAGCGGTTTTCGAGGTCCTCCGTATGAGCCTGGAGGTCCACTTGCTGCTCCCGAAGGCGGAGGACCTCCTGTTGAAGGTGCTCAAGCTCGTCACCGCGTGCATGGTTGGAATCTTCCACTGCCACCACTCTTTCCCCCAATCCATCTAGGTCTCGGCGCAGTTCCCTCTGTTCACTCACCAGTTCCTGTTTTAAAGTTTGGAAGTCCTCACGTAGCGTATTGAACAGGCTTTCCAAAAACGACTTTGTGATGGGGGCTTCCTCAGAGGACTTGTTTGGGGTAGCCGCCGATGTCGATGGTGACGTAGGTGTTTGGGACTTCGAGCTTTTTGTGGACGTCTTCATGAGGAGCTCATTAATCGGTCGAACCCCCCTGCGGGTAGCGTTGGACATTGTGCCGTGACCGGTCAATCCAGGCGGTGCGGTCAGTTCAACCCTCCGTTCGCCGCCAGGGAGGACCAGCAGCCGGCCCACCCGTCACCCCCTCTGTCCCGTCGCAGCAAGTGTGTTCGATGACGCCCTGGTAAGTCGCCAAGGAAGCACCAGCGCAAGGTAAAGTATGGTGTCGCCGCGGGGGCCAGCTGCAGGATTTTGTGAGGTGTCCTCGTGGCGCTCCCTGGGCTCCTCCGCCGCCTGTCCAGGCCCCTCAAGCAGTCCCCAGTGGGCGAGGGGGGGGGGGGTCAGTGATGAATGGGTGTCTACTCTCCTCCCACCGGGGGCACGATCACCAGGCCCCCCGAGCTCTCCCCCTCCTCACCTCTGAGTGTGCGGTTGCTGCGCCACAGTTCGTCTGCGTTGTCCAAGCGTTCATTAGGCCTCTCACAGTGGGCCTCGCTCGGCCGGGTCGGGGCTCTGGCTCTCCGGCTCTGCAGGTCAGGTCGGCCCCCAGACCCCCCAGGCGGCGATGTGATGGCGGGCCTATTTCAGCCGGACCGCAGGCCAAAGCCGGGGCCTCAGGTCAGTGCTCCGATGTGGGGCGCCACGTTGCTGCAAATGCCCAGGCGAGAGGAGGGCCAGTGTGGTGTCAAGCGCGCCTGATGCTTACAAGTTCTCACCCCTAGCACTCACTCAGGAGGTCTTCCGTTCGTTGCCGGGTGTTCGTCGGCTGGTCTTCGCCGCAATGCAGGCCCAGGCCGGGGCCCAAAGTAGCGTGCGCCCGGGCCGCAGTCCGCCCTGGGTGCAGACTCTGGTTCCTGTGGCCCCCCTGTGTGTTCGGGGGCAGTGGTGGCTCGGCGTCAGTTGTGGTGCTGCAAGGACCCAACAACGTGGGCCAGTACAGTGTGCGGCCACCTCGGCTTTTTCTGCCGGCTCCGCACTGGGTGCAGGCCCAGACCGGGGGCTGGATTTAAGCTCCGCCCGGGCCGCGGGTCACTCCGGCCGCGGGGTGAAGACCCTCCTCAGGTGGCCTCTCAGTGTCTCGGGGGGCCCCCGGTGCCGAGGGCACGACTCGGAAAGCAGCTGCGACTCCTCCAGGCGGGACGGTCGGCCCCGGCACAGAAGCAGGTCCGACCCTCACCCGGCCTCTATCTCGGCACACTCCGGCTCCGGCTGGCGATGGCGGTGAGCAAGTGCCGCTTCTTCGCGGGTGAGCCGCGCTCCGGGACTGTATGTCCGCGCTGCTTCGGGTGGAGTGCTAGGGGGGCCAAATCAGCGGTTTCGGGGCTATTGTGGGGGGTTACAGGGGATTAGGGCGAGGAGCTCCACAGTTAGACCTCCGTCCCGGTCGCCATCTTGGCCATGCCCCCCCGCTACCTATTTTTGACGTACCATTTTCCAGGGCAGGGATGGACATCATTGGACCCCTCTTACCCTCCCATAGTGGTTATCGCTATGTTTTGGTCCTTGTGGATTATGCCACCAGATTCCCAGAAGCCATTACCCTCCGACAACCCAATACCACACAGATAGCCAAAGCTATGATTAAAATCTTCTGCCGGGTGGGGTTTCCTAAAGAAATAATCACCGATCCTTTCACCTCCAAACTGATGAGGCAAGTGTGCGAACAGTTAAATATTAAACAGATCCGTACTGCTGCCTATCATCCGCAAACAGACGGATTAGTAGAGCGCTACAACGCTACACTAAAAACCACATTACGAAAAATGCTACATTTAGAGGCACGGAAATGGGAGGATATGCTACTATTGGCCTTATTTGGCATCTTTTTTTAACTCTTTATTTGTGACTGTAGAATTTAATTTACATCTTATCATTGCCTTTGTCTACAAAATACAGTCTATTTTCATTTTCCGCCCCCAACATATCCCAACAGGCCCAATGATGGTGACTGAACAAGTACAGTTTCTTAAGAAGTAGAAAAACCGAAACTTAAATGCATCCGTATACTATATGTAGGAAGGCATCAATTTGTTTATCATCATTATGCAACGCATCATAGTATGCACAAGTCATTCAGGACTGACCATAGTAACTCAAGCCCTTAAACCGTCCCTCCCCCCTCAACCTTCCCTCCCCACCCCACACGTCTCCTGGTATATCCAATCTAGGGGGTAACATCCCATAACTTAATTTTCAAGTGGCTCAGCAAAGAACATGCAGAGTCTATGTAGTTCAACCCTGCGTGGCTCTGGGATCCTAAGCGTTTGCATCGCATTCGCTGTACCCATTACTAAGTCAGCCATTTACGGCCCAACTACTTGTGATGGTCCTAATTCCATCTCTTCTAGTTCTAGTAGCATACGTTCCCAATCTTGTTCAATTGGATGTTTTTGCTGCCCTCTTTGCTCCTCTCTACGCAAGGCTGCTCCTTCTGCCCTACCCCACATTTCAGCAAGTCAGAGTGCCACACTGTTGGTTCGGGGGGTCTGGGAGATTTCCATCTCATTGTTAAAGCTCTGATTGCTATCAGTAGAGCCAGATCTAAGAATCTCAGTTGGGCCTTATGGTGCTTAGGACGTTTACGGTGCCCCACTAAACAATATAGCGCATTCTCCAACACCGGCAAGGCAGTGACTGTTCGCAGTGTGTTGCAGACTTCCCCCCCAATATCCGCGCAATCGCGGGTATGCCCAGAGCATATGAAGAAGGCCATCCTCGTCCATCTTACAACGAGGGCAATGATGGGGAGAGTCCGGGAACATTCCATGTAGCCTATGGGGGGTAAGGTACATCCTATGCAACACCATAACCTGGATAAATTTACATTTAACATTCCTGGACACTTTCCTGGGGTGCTCAAGGATAACTTTCTAGTCCCTATCCGATAAAAACTCCCCCGTGTCGAGTGACCAGGCCTCTCGAAGTGTGTCGCGCGAGATGGCTACACGTTCCCTGATCCCAGTGTAAAGCCATCTCACCAAGTAGCCCCTGTCCCCATATAATAAAGTAGGTGAACCAGTTCATGTTGTACAGGTTCAATCCGCTGTGGGGCCCATGTGCGTCTTATGTAGTGTGACACAGTGGCATGCAGAAGGAATAACCCTTGGGGAGCCCCAGTGATTTGCAGAAAGGAGTCGTGGTCTAGTAAAGTGTTGTCCCCAAAAAAGGCCCCTACATCTTCCACCCCAGCTTCCGTCCAGGGCAGTAGCCTATGTTGGTTAAGCCGTCCGTGCGGCGTTGGAATGCCTAACAAGGGAACATTTGTTGCAAAGGGCAAGGTCGTAGAGGTGTATGCCAAAGCCTTCCTCCAGCACAACAAAGCTGTGCGCAGGAGAGGGTGACAATCCTGAGGAATCCTGGTCTTAGGCAGTAACAGATAGTGTAACTCCCCGCTTGCTAATCTGTCTATTGTAAAGTTAATCTCGTGCAGATTTCTGCCGGCCACCCATCGTGACAGCCATTGGAGCTGACTGGCATAGTAGTATCCACGTAGGTCCGGCACTCCAAAACCACCCGATCTAGTGCTTAGTTGAAGTTTCCGGAGGCTGATACGTCTCCGTCCAGACCCCCAGACAAGAGTTATTAGAATTGTATTCAACGTGTTAAATATCTGTTGCGGAAGGATGACCGGTAGGTTAACAAAATAGTATAGCATGCGAGGGAGCATGACCATCTTTGAGACGGCAATCCTACCCATGACGGACAGGGGCAGAGACGTCCAGAACCCTATACTGCTGCGGAGGCTATTAATGGCCCTTCTAATGTTGCCCTCAATCTGGTCTTCAGGCGTTCTATAGACTTGAATGCCCAAATATTTGAACGTGGTCTGGGCCACTGGGATCTGGTACCTTCCAAATTGAATGAGAGGGGGGTGTTGTAAGTCCCTGAAGTAAAAGCCGGTAGACTTTTCGGGGTGAATAGCTAAGCCGGATATGATCTCAAATCGTGTAAAGATGTCGGCTATGTCCGAGTGATCTTCTTCCAGATCACGGAAATACAGTAAGATGTCATATGCATATATTGATATTAGATTATGCGTCCCACCAATGGTAATACCCATCCTGTCTTCACGAGCCCGAAGGGCTATTGCCAGGGGTTCCAGCGTTAGGACAAATAGGATGGGCGATAGAGGGCAACCCTGCCGGGTTCCTCTGTATAGCAGATAGCTGTCCGAAATATACCGACCAGTGCGTGCCCGGGCCGAAGGGTCCGTGTATAACAAACGCACCCATTTTAATAGAGACTCCCGGAAGCCGAAGCGTCGCAATACCTCAAACATGAACGACCATGACAGAGAGTCGAACGCCTGCCTGAGGTCCAGCGCTATACAGCCAGCCTGGGGAAGATCCTGCGGTGTGGCAGCCATGAGGGCGTGGAGTCTCCACGTATTCTGGGACGTACTCCTGCCCGGGAGAAAGCCACATTGGTCTGGGTGTATCAGGGCGGCGAGATGGGGCTGTACCCTTAGATTTATGACCTTACTGAGTATCTTGTATTCCGTAGACAGCATCGAGAGGAGCCTATAGTTAGACAGTTTGAGCGTATCTCTACCAGGTTTGGGTATGGATGTGACCAGAGCTTGCATCGTCGATACGGGTAGATGACCTTCCTCAAATGACGTCCTATATACCTTTTTGAGGATGGGCACCAGTGTTTCTGAATATGTCTGGTAAAACTCTACTGGGAGCCCGTCCTTGCCCGGCGTTTTATAACGGTTGAGGGATCGGATAACCGTTCTAATTTCCTGGTGCGTGATGGGGCCGTCAACTTCCTGCTGCACTTCCCAAGACAGGGCTGGGAAGGGCAAGTCCTGCAGGAATTCCACGATTGCACCTGGACCCTCTGTGGGGAAGGGAGCGTATAATGCCTGCAGATGGTCATGGAATGCATTATTAATCTCAGACTGCGTGGACAGTACGCCACCCGACCTGTTACGGATCTGTGTGATTACCGGGGGGTCAGTACTATCTCGGACAAGGCGGGCCAACAGGGCGCCCGACCTATCCGCTTCGGCTTGTTGACGGCGTAAGTATTCTTTATGGTCTATG
The DNA here is from genome assembly GCF_964261635.1 of Lissotriton helveticus. Classification (NCBI taxonomy): domain Eukaryota; kingdom Metazoa; phylum Chordata; class Amphibia; order Caudata; family Salamandridae; genus Lissotriton; species Lissotriton helveticus. Next base: position 646,080,691 of record NC_136073.1, on the reverse strand, counting down.
GTCCTCAGCGGTTCTAACAGTTCGGCGTGTTCTATGTACCCCGCTTGTAATTCCCCTTTCCGTCCCGGGACTAAGCTTGTCACCCCCTCGAATACCTTCAGGCGGCTTTCTACCTCGCAGAGATTCTTATGGATTTCCTGTCGGGCTCCCACCAACTGTCCAATAGCAGCACCCCGTATGACAACCTTCATGGCATCCCACACTATCAAATTGGACGTCGCGGTGTCCCAGTTCTCTCTAAAATAAGTATCTAAAGTACCAGAAAGGGATGCGCGAAAGGGGGCATCTTCCAGCAGCATCGGATTAAGTCTCCAGGTGGGCACCGGAGTCGGCACCCTACCCCAGAGAAGGTCAAGTGTTAGTGGTCTGTGGTCAGAGAAAGTTTTAGCCAGGTATTCTGATGTACCGGTCTTAGACAGTAGAGAACTAGAGCACATAAATCTGTCAATGGCCGTGTGTAAGTCGTGTACTGGGGAGTAATAAGAGTACTCTTGATGGGTCGGATTTAGTGCACACCAGGTGTCCACTAGCCCCCACCCCGCAGCCCATGTCTGAAACGTCTCGGCCAGTTTAGTTATCCCAGCCATCTGGAGAGATGGGTGCGACCTATCCAGGCCTACGACTAACACCATGTTCCAGTCTCCCCCAGAACCCAGGGGTTATACACCCAGTCTGACAATGCCCGCCCCACCTTAGTAAGGAATTCACCCTGATCGAAGTTCGGGGCGTAAATACTGCCAAGAACCAGTAGCGTGCCATCCAGTGTGCCTTTCACCAAGAAATATCTCCCCTGCTCGTCAACCTTCCTTTCTATTTCTACAAAGGGTGTACCGTGACGCACCCAAATGGTCGCCCCCCTGGAAAAGGCGGAGTAAGAAGTAGAGTAAATAGTGCCCCTCCATCTCTTTCTCAGCGTGTGTATTTCAGATACTGTTAAGTGTGATTCCTGCAGGAATGTGATCTGTGTATGGTGCCGCAGTAAAAATGCATGGACCCTGTGTCTCTTTTGTATGGCCCCAAGCCCACGCACATTCCAGGTAGCCAACTTATATTTCCCTATCGTGTCAGCCATAGCCGTTTCCAGAGTGTGTTCTGAGTGTTACTGTTCCCTTCCTAACGCATAATGTTAAAAACAACCAGGAGACGCATCCATTCCCACCCAAGAACAAAACTAACTTGGCGCAGCCTAAGAACATCACTGAGCCTAACAAGAAAATTCTAAACAAAACAAACCAAGTATTAGTGCATACGCCATTGGGGCGGTGGCCAAGCACTGTCTTATTCATTGAAGCTGTCTATTCGAACGCAGCTGGCTCAACGGTATGCCAGCCCAGGGGTGACATTATCAGGAGATTATTCACAGTTATCTTCTGGAGGACTACAAAAAAAGGATGAGAGTGCACACCGGTTATCAAATTTTATCCAAAGTTCTTTAGTGTTCCATTTGTAAGCGTGCTGGCCCGGTATCGTGGACTGCCCATTAGCCACGTGTTAGAAATACATCACTAAGAATGTGGGGCGTGGTATCACCCCACTCCAGACGCACAGCTTTCCTTTGCGCATAACAGATATGCTTGAAATTCTTCCAATTAAACCAACATTGTTTACTTGTATTTCATCAACGCTTTATTCCATGTTTTCCATAATCGTCCTGTCACATGCAAGACTCTCTATGTTTCCCTTCATTCCTTAATGCTGTAGATATTCCTGCTGGCCTTGTTCTAGAGCATGGTGTGGTACATAGGTATTTCTCGAACGACAATCAATTTTCATCACCCAATGCATTTCGGGCCCATTGTTGGCCCTTCGTCAGGGGTACTCTGCAATTTTAAAACATTACTATTAGACTGCGCCATAAACACTCTCGTTAAGTACACAAACATATAATAATAACTTCAGTTAAACACGTTGGTAACGTTTTGCCCTCTGAATTCAAACATGGATAAATGCCCAGTCTTCCATATTCTGAAAGTTTTCACCCTCCACCCCTTAAGTTCTAATCACTCGGAGCTCACACAACTATTTTGACAATCGCTTTCGGTGAAAATATCCCTCTGAATGCAATTTATCTAGCGAGCACATACCTTAATCATGCGGATAGCGGTTTTATCTTGTGTTCAAAACACCTACTCATTTCGCGTTCGAAAACCTTTCTATTCCTTTCTCTCTCTTTCTCGATTATATTCACCTGCAACATGTCCCCTCCCATAGGTGCTCAACCAATACAAACGGGCTGTTCCATTAAACTACGAAACCCATAGTCCACTGCAGCTGGAAATGAAAATACCAGCTACGCATTCTCAGAACTAAATAACAACCTGTTTTACTCATGATATCCTCTCCTATTAATATCACCCACTGTGCATTTACGTATCGAAACATTTAAATTCACCGCCCACCCATAGATGTCATTTTTCAACGTTACTATAAACGCGTCTTTGTTGATATGTCATTCTCTTGATGGTCTATGCATACATCGTTAACGTTAGTTGAATTTGCCATAAAACCGGCAAGAGCCAATCCATCATTCTGTCCCAAAATAGCAGTTTCAATTTTTCTTTCGGAAAAAGCTGTTGAATAGTCCAGCATGTGACCATGTCCTTTTATTTGATTTGTTTAAACTGTGATCCGTGGGTGCAACTCGTCGAATAGGCAGTACTGTATCAAATTACAAAAAAAGGATGAGAGTGCACACCGGTTATCAAATTTTATCCAAAGTTCTTTAGTGTTCCATTTGTAAGCGTGCTGGCCCGGTATCGTGGACTGCCCATTAGCCACGTGTTAGAAATACATCACTAAGAATGTGGGGCGTGGTATCACCCCACTCCAGACGCACAGCTTTCCTTTGCACAAATAGTTGTGTGAACTCCAAGTGATTAGAACTTAAGGGGTGGAGGGTGAAAACTTTCAGAATATGGAAGACTGGGCATTTATCCATGTTTGAATTCAGAGGGCAAAACGTTACCAACGTGTTTAACTGAAGTTATCATTATATGTTTGTGTACTTAACGAGAGTGTTTATGGCGCAGTCTAATAGTAATGTTTTAAAATTGCAGAGTACCCCTGACGAAGGGCCAACAATGGGCCCGAAATGCATTGGGTGATGAAAATTGATTGTCGTTCGAGAAATACCTATGTACCACACCATGCTCTAGAACAAGGCCAGCAGGCATATCTACAGCATTAAGGAATGAAGGGAAACATAGAGAGTCTTGCATGTGACAGGACGTATTTCTCGAACGACAATCAATTTTCATCACCCAATGCATTTCGGGCCCATTGTTGGCCATATTCTGAAAGTTTTCACCCTCCACCCCTTAAGTTCTAATCACTTGGAGCTCACACAACTATTTGTGCAAAGGAAAGCTGTGCGTCTGGAGTGGGGTGATACCACGCCCCACATTCTTAGTGATGTATTTCTAACACGTGGCTAATGGGCAGTCCACGATACCGGGCCAGCACGCTTACAAATGGAACACTAAAGAACTTTGGATAAAATTTGATAACCGGTGTGCACTCTCATCCTTTTTTTGTAATTTGATACAGTACTGCCTATTCGACGAGTTGCACCCACGGATCACAGTTTAAACAAATCAAATAAAAGGACATGGTCACATGCTGGACTATTCAACAGCTTTTTCCGAAAGAAAAATTGAAACTGCTATTTTGGGACAGAATGATGGATTGGCTCTTGCCGGTTTTATGGCAAATTCAACTAACGTTAACGATGTATGCATAGACCATCAAGAGAATGACATATCAACAAAGACGCGTTTATAGTAACGTTGAAAAATGACATCTATGGGTGGGCGGTGAATTTAAATGTTTCGATACGTAAATGCACAGTGGGTGATATTAATAGGAGAGGATATCATGAGTAAAACAGGTTGTTAATTAGTTCTGAGAATGCGTAGCTGGTATTTTCATTTCCAGCTGCAGTGGACTATGGGTTTCGTAGTTTAATGGAACAGCCCGTTTGTATTGGTTGAGCACCTATGGGAGGGGACATGTTGCAGGTGAATATAATCGAGAAAGAGAGAGAAAGGAATAGAAAGGTTTTCGAACGCGAAATGAGTAGGTGTTTTGAACACAAGATAAAACCGCTATCCGCATGATTAAGGTATGTGCTCGCTAGATAAATTGCATTCAGAGGGATATTTTCACCGAAAGCGATTGTCAAAATAGTTGTGTGAGCTCCGAGTGATTAGAACTTAAGGGGTGGAGGGTGAAAACTTTCAGAATATGGAAGACTGGGCATTTATCCATGTTTGAATTCAGAGGGCAAAACGTTACCAACGTGTTTAACTGAAGTTATCATTATATGTTTGTGTACTTAACGAGAGTGTTTATGGCGCAGTCTAATAGTAATGTTTTAAAATTGCAGAGTACCCCTGACGAAGGGCCAACAATGGGCCCGAAATGCATTGGGTGATGAAAATTGATTGTCGTTCGAGAAATACCTATGTACCACACCATGCTTAAGAACAAGGCCAGCAGGCATATCTACAGCATTAAGGAATGAAGGGAAACATAGAGAGTCTTGCATGTGACAGGACGATTATGGAAAACATGGAATAAAGCGTTGATGAAATACAAGTAAACAATGTTGGTTTAATTGGAATAATTTCAAGCATATCTGTTATGCGCAAAGGAAAGCTGTGCGTCTGGAGTGGGGTGATACCACGCCCCACATTCTTAGTGATCTTCTGGAGGACCCCAACATTGGGACTATAGAGTCTAGCGGGCCCCAGCATTCAGGGCGGACCCACCTTCTGGACCCACTCTTTAGTAAAGCTTGTTTGCCCTGGGGCTTATCATACAGAATCTTAAGTATAAATAGTCCAGCTACCTCCCCAGCACCCACTCATATGCTACAGCCACTATTAGCCACAAGGTGTTACAAAAAGGATATTGAGGGTCCTCAGTGGAGCCATCTAGTTCTCGTAGAGTCTCCTCCCCTTTCAATTGTCCAGCATGTCGTCTGCAGCCCTGGGTGTCACAGTTGGGAATAAAACCACACTGTTCTCCGAGTCCGAGTGGAGCGTGCTGTCGTCCGTGTCCGTGTTAATCTTCTCCCGATCCTCCCTAAAGTTGCCCACTAAAGCGACGGCTCCCAGCTGGTCTTCCTTCTGCTGCTCCCGCGAGGGTCCGCGTCAGCCGGATCTCTTCCCTAGGCCAAGAAAATCTCCGTCAGTGCGCCCCGAGTCGTTCCAGGATCGGCCACCAGGCGTGTCCTGAGTGGCCTCCTGGCTACCTTCAATGCCCATCACCTCAAGCCACTCCTCTACATCAGCGGGACATTCAAAGAAGTGTGTCTTTGTGTCGTACACGACCTTTAGTCGGGGCGGGAACAGAAATGCATAGCGCAGTTTGGCCTTTTGGAGTCTTTTCTTGACCTCTAGGTATGAAGAACGTTGCTTCTGTAGCACATTGGTATAGTCCGGGTACAGAGAGACGCGGCGATTCTCATATTCTACAAGAGACTTCTCCCTTGCCTTTTGAAAAAGGACATCCCTGCCCCGATAGTTAAGTATCCGAACAATCAGGGGGCGCGGCGGGCGACCTGGTCTGGGCCTCCCAGTGGGGATGCGGTGCGCTCTTTCCACACAGAAAAGTGGCGATAGGCCGTCCGTGGTGACGTGGTCGCGGAACCATTGTTCCATGAAGGCCGCCGCGTGGGTCCCCTCGCAGCGCTCTGGAAGGCCAATCACGCGGATGTTATTGCGTCGATTACGACCTTCTGCATCCTCCACGCGGTCCATCAGGGAGGCAACCTGCTGTTGTAGTTTTGTTATGTTATGTTAATATAATTTATACCGAGCGCAGCTGCCCCAGCGAAAGGGCGTCCCGGCGCTAAGGCCACCAACAAGCCAGCTACCAGATGGAAAGAAGGGTAGCAGTGGCAGGTACAGAGCAGAGATTTACAGAGCAAAGATTAGATCAAAGGTGGAAAAAGGTCGTCGATAGCGCGGATATGGACTGGTAAGGAGTTCCAGAGCTTCGCCGCCAGGTAGCGGAAGGGGTGCCCTCCAGCTCTGCAGCGTTTGAAGCGTGGAACCGTAACCAGACCTTGAGCTTTGGACCTCAGGGAGCGTGAGGGGACATAGGGGGTCAGTAGATTCTCCAGGATTTTGGGAGTGTACTGTTTAAGGATTTTAAAGGATAGGCACAATGCCTTGAACTGTATCCTTTGGGCCATTGGGAGCCAGTGCAACTTCCGTATGGTTTCCTTCACTGAGCAAAACCTAGGAAGGCCAACCAAGGCTCTGGCTGCAGCATTCTGTATGCGCTGCATCCGGGTGATTTCTGCCTGATTTGCCTCGAGCAGGAGGGAGCTGGCGTAATCCAGCCGGGACAAAATGGTAGCCTGAATTATGAGTTGCCTGGTAGGTGCATCGAAGAATTTCAAAATTGGTCTGATAGCACGTAGGATGCCAAAACACGTGGCTGCCACTTTTTTAGTGTGGCTAGAGAAGCTGAGGGCGGGGTCTAACCATACCACTAGATTTTTTACCTCTGTCACCGGTATGGGTGTCTTACCCAGGACCGAAGGCCACCACTGATCGCCCCACAGATCGCCGTTCTTACCGACGATCAGGACCTCCGTTTTACTGCCATTCAGCTGGAGACAGTTAGCTGTCATCCAGCCTGCCACTGCAGCCAACCCCTCCCTGAACCTGGAAGCCTCGTAGTCTGAGTCCCTGGAGAGTGCCACCGCCAGCTGCGTATCGTCGGCATATGATATCATAACCATGCCCCACTGCTTGGCGACAGCAGCTAGCGGCTGCACATACAGATTGAATAGCGTAGGGCTCAATGAGGACCCCTGAGGCATTCCCTGCTCGATAGAATGGACTTGGGATTGGAACGGAGGGGTGGCTACCCGGAACGATCTACCAGAAAGGAACGATCTAAAACATTCATGGGCCAAGCCAGTAATCCCTGCCTCTTCCAAGCGATGGAGCAGTACCGTGTGCGAGACCGTGTCAAACGCGGCACTGAGATCGAGGAGAACCAGTGCCGCCGTTTGACCGGAGTCAAGCTCGGAACGCAGATGTTCTGTCATCGCAAGGAGGGCGGTCTCTGTACTATGGCCTGCCCGGAACCCATTCTGGGAGATATCCAGGATGTTGTTAGTCTGGAGGTGTTTAGTAAGTATGTTATTGGCATGTGCTTCGGCCACTTCAGCCGCCCAGGGGAGAAGGGAGATTGGGCGGTAATTCTCAGGCTTGCTAGGATCCAACGTAGGTTTCTTAAGGATCGGGGTGATGGAAGCTTGCTTCCATCTAGTGGGCACTGTACCTGAGGCAAATGAGGCATTGATAAGCTGCCGCAAAGGAGGCAGGCACAGCGCGGCTGAGTCTCTAAACTGTGCAGGCCTGAGCGGATCGGCGGGGGAGCCAGATTTAACCTTGGCCGCTAGTTTGTTAAATTTGACCTCTGACACCTCGGAGAGAATGGTGAGGCCGGGGTTGGTACAGGGACTGGGCGTCGGCCATGCATTTGAGGGACCAGTGCTCGGGAATGAACGGTAGATGTTGCGAACTTTTTCCAAGAAAAAGGTAGCGAGGTCTTCGCAATACGACTCTGACGAGACCTCTGACACTGGGACTCTTTTGGCGGTGAGATCTTTAAGAATTTTAAAAACCAACTTGGTCGGATTAGAGCTGCGTTTGATCTCACTGGAGTAGTATTCCGCACGTACCCTGCAGATGGCTCTATGGTAAGTTTTTACTTTAGCTAGGTATAGTATTTTCTTCTCAGGGTCATAGTTTTTCCGCCAGTCTCTTTCCGCCTTTTTACAGGATTTCTTCAGGAACAACAAGGCATCGTCATACCATGGACTAGGTTCTAGGGTGCGGCATTTGCTCCGGGTGACTGGAATCAAGGAGTCAAGGGCCCGAGTGATCCAGTCACAGAAGAGGTCATAGCCAGACTCGTACACGGATAGCAGGATTTAACAACTACCACTATCCCACCTCCCCTGGTGTTTCGATTACTCATATAGATGGAGTACTCTGGTGGAAGAGCTAAGTTAAGCTCAGCCGTCGCCTCATCATGAAGCCAGGTTTCTGTCATGAAAAAGATATCAGGTGCTTCATCTAGGATGAGGTCATGAATCTCGGCATGGTGTTTGATGAGTGATCTGACGTTAAGTTGTAGGATCTTAAGATACTGTACGGCTGGGGGCTCGAGAGGTGCATTGATAGGGGTGGATTGGCCAAGTGAGAAATCCCCGCAAGGGCATTTGGAGGGGCCGCACAACGGATGGCCGGGGGAGGCAGTCACACAGATGGACTTGCTGGCGCACATTCAGCAGGGCATCTCTAGTATAGATGTGTCCATATAGATTGGTGGGAGCAGCGTTCCTGGCGAGAGGCGATGGACTGGCGCAGAAGGGCTTACCTTTGGCGCACCTTCGGCGCCCCCGCTGCGCCCCTGCCAAACTCCAGTTTAACTAGCCCCGTCTGCTCGGCCAGCTAGAGCGCCAACCTAGTTTCCGGTAAAACCGGAAGTGTGTTTTCTGCCCGGAGCTGCCCCTGATCGCAATCCGTCAGATCTGTCTCTCTCCACGCAACGAGCAAGCCCGCGTTGGAACGAAGAGAAGATCTTGGTAGGTGTCTTAAAGAGGTATTAGATGAATGGTGAAGGAGTAAGTGCAAGTAAATCTGCACGAAATGCTTTCAGGTAGCATTGCAATAAAATAGTAGGTGCAAGTAAGTCTGCACGATGGAGTTAGTATTGGTCGCCACCGTCGGGGTTAGGTCCGTTATCACTACTCCTTGATCCTTGACCTTGTCAGCCAATTTGGAATGATCTGCTTTGATCAAGGAGAGGTTGGTGGTAAGAGCCCCTAGCTGTGACTCCATTGCTGACCTGGAGTCTCTGATCTCTTTTAAAATCAAGTCCAGTTTGTCCACATTTTGCCCCTCCGTGGGGTTCAACTCTGCTGCCCCTGATAAGGCCTCTCCTGCTTCAGTGTCCTGAGTGTGCTGCATCGCAGGTGGGCCATCTCGGCCCTCTAACGCTCTCGCCCCTTTCCGGACCATGGTCAGTTCACTCACAGTCACCCCACACACTGCTCGAGTAGACCATCCAGTTCCGGCCCTATAATTAGGGGTACTCTGTGTGGCCAGCTCTGTCTCAAACCACTCCGCAGTCTCTGCTTGTGCCAATGCGCAGTGCGCCCCGTAGAGACCCTCCACAGCCCTCCTGCGACAGTCTCGCGTGTTCAAGACCACGTAGCCGCTCTCCTCGCTGTCCTCAGGTCTCCTGTGCGCTGTCTTGGCAATATCCAAGTGTGTTCCCGGCTCACAAGCCAGCAGGGCGCCCCGTCAAGGGGTGTGGGGGAAAATGGGGACCAGGAGACCTCGGTGCTTTGCCCGGTTCTTCCGCGACGCCCCGGCTCAGTTCAGGGTCAACATCCCATGTGCTGCGGTCATCCTCCCGCAGCGCCGCTTTAGCAGGGGGGGAAGGGGGAGGGGGGTAGAAGAAAGGGGGGCAGCAGGGGATCTCTCCCACCAAGTGTCACCCACCTCGCCCCCTACCTCCAGGCCCCCCTCCTCAGGGCCGTGCTCCGGGTGTTAGGTCTCCAGGATCCAGCCTCTCTCACAGGCCGGCTGCTCTCGGCCACCTCGGTCCGGCAGGCCCGCCTCCCGATGATGTTCTCCTCCCGCGGGCGGCGTGACCTTAGGGGCGTATCCACAGTCCCCGTCGCATGGGACTCGTGTGCTGGCGCGCCTACGAGCGTCGCGCCATCTCGGGGTCCAGGCTCCGGCACTTCTGGCCTCGTTAGCCCGGAGCAGTCCGGGCTCGCTCCGTACTCCAGTCCCCGGCTGCGCTTGGGAGGAAGGCCGCAACAGGCCCAAGTCCGCTGTCGGCGTCCCGCGGCTCCCCGCGTCACCTAGCCCCCCCAAGAGGCTCCGGAGGTATGGCACTGCAGGGCCCCTTTCACTGGTGTGGTCCGGGGTCCGCCCGAAGCGCTCTGCAAGGTGGCAACCCCCAGGCAGCACCGGAGTCCGGGGGATACGCACGAGCCGCCACAACTCAGGAGAGTTGTGGCAGACAGCGGTACCGCGGGAACAGTGTGGGAGGGATGGGAGGAGGTTGTGGAACTAAATGGGCACAGCCACGAGTCCTTTTATTTTTACTTGTCTTCCCGAACCCCTGAAGCCTAATTTGTTTCCTCTGCATGCTTAGGATTTAAACGCTTATAGAGAAGGCTTTACTTGCCTACCCTAAGTGTTTCCTTCAACCTCAAACCACTCTCACCGGCCCTAGTAAGCTCCGCATACAAGCGGAAAACACCCTCACGTTTTTTCTTTTTGAGCTAAAACTTCGCACTGCGTGGTGGCGGTATCAGCATAACGAATATAGCAGGATACGGACAGTGACCCCCGTTTTCTTTTCATTTTGAGCTAAACCCCCAGGGGCAGCCATATCCACGAGAGGACCAGGCGACATACGGAGGACCTGACAACCCCCTTGAAGGAAGACCATAGGAGAACAACCATCATTCCTACGCTCAAGGACTACTTTTGCACATAGACTCTATTCTTTTTATCCTGCCACTTTCTCAAAGGGTTGTTTAACATCAATAAAACCCTGCAATATTCAACCCCTACGGCCTCTTCGCTTCTGTTTCCGACCGTCCCTCCGACAAGCTCCAAATGGGTACCATTCCTTTCATGGCATCTGTAAACTGCTGTAAGGTGGTGAGTGTCTGATCAATGTCATCAGTATTAATCATTCTCTTGGCCCAAGAAACATGTCCTTCTCTTAGTGGCAGGCGATGATCCTTATGGTAATTAGGAAGAGCTACGTACACCGTGGCAAAAGATAGGAAAGGTAACATCTCCCTGACCACCCTTCTGGAAGCCAAACATAACCATAGTGGCCACAAACAAAATAAACATTACGTGGCGGGATAAGGGGTGGACTTCTCATAACCCTCAAGTTGTAAGCAGTATTACACCTGCTCTCCCCCACCTCTATATCTCCTGTCCCCTGGACACAGAAAGGAGCAATAGCATCCATCGCTGACAGTGGTATGGGTTTGTCTTCTGCGGCATTTCGGGCCTGGAAGGACTGATAGTATTTAGACTAATGAAACTGTAGGATATATCCCTCTCCACCTGAGACCAGTTCCCTCCTTTTACCCCCTTATATACCTGCATGCAAGTACTTAAAAAAAACTACCAAACGGCTCTCGGCCTGTGGGGCATCAGGGAAAACTCTATGCTGGGAACGCACATCATGTGTCAAGGTACGGGAACTATTACTTTTTCGTTCCAATGTAGCAACCTGGGGAACATTTTTGATCATGCTCAATAAGGCAAATCACCCTTCACAGCTATTAACATATGACAAGGGCATGGAGAATAAATGTTCACTTTTATGTGTTACCGAAGGCAATAGACCACACACCCAACACTTTGTCATGTTATAAGCAGCATGCGTCTGGTGCAATGTTTGAATGAAAACATTATCTTTATAAGACTTTCATTGCTCCTCCTTGTGAGGGGCCAAGGTGACAAAGATATGTTTGGGGTGACTAGGAGTAGTGCCCATCCAAACACGTGCAGGGTATTTCTCTACAAGGTAATAGGTCACACCGAGTACCAGTATCAGGGAGATCAAAATGATGAGCACAAACACAACTTTACTTCTAACATACCAGGTGGACCAGACAGGCCCATTTTGCTTGGGACACGGAGCCGCAAAGGGTTGCTCCTCCTCCTGAATGGGGTGCCCAAAAGGATACATAGATCATCTATGTCTACACAGACACAACAGAAAAGTCTTATACTTGGAGCCAAGCTGGAATAAAAAAAGAGAAAAAGGAAAATCAAAGCTATATATTGTCATTTTATCGTTAGCACTTTGAGCACCGCCGTTGGAGCTGTTCGTCCAGCTCTTGTCCAGATCCCACGTAGCAAGGCAGAACACCTTCTCCTCAAATTCTCAGTCATCTCAGCCCTGGTTGATGAATGTTCAAGTACCGCACCAACTATTCAATCCCTAAATTAGCATTTGTACTACAAGTACAGTACACACGCTATTCTTCAGTAATGAGGTCCATCCCTGCTAACCTGACTGACCGCTGGTGCATTGGTCCTTTTGCGGGGACGCAAATTATATCTCAACACTCCAGGCACAGTAGGGTCGGAAAACAAGGGATCACATTCAAGGAGACTAGAAGGCACAGGGGAAGACTTAGGTGAATTAGCAGATGGTGGATGTGTCTCAATCAAACGTGGACCTCCAGGCTGGGACTCCTGGATGGCCTTAATTTCTGTTGGCACTGCTTCAGTCAGCACTGTATCACTTGCCTCATCCGATGTTGCCCACGTGATCCGAGCATCCGAAAAGGGAATAAATTGTGGCACTTGTTCTCCTTCACAGTCCCCTATCCCGTCCGCTACTCACTGATCATTGGGCAGCGGCAGGGGCGCCCATTTGGAGTGGGTGGTATGAATCCAATTTTTCTGACCGTCAACCTTCACGTCAGTTCGGCTATCTAAAAGGACCTGCAGAAGTCCCTTCCAGCGTGGCTCCAAGCTGCTCCTCTGAAAATTATGAATCAGGACCCAGTTCCCGGGGTGAATATCATGACCAAGAGTCTCTCGGTGCTGCTGCAGGGCCTCTGCAACCTGTTGGTAAACAGAACGTAGATTTTTAGTCAACTCATAAAGGTAATCAATCAACAAGGGGTACTCTATGTCTGAAAATTTCCGCGGTCGTGGGTGGCCCCAAAAATTCACTGGCTGGTCAAACACAACATCGTAAGGGGACAATCCTGTTCTAGAGTGTTCTGTGACTCTCGTGAACATCAGGGCTAGGGGCAGAGCATCGGGCCACTTCAATCCTGTACTCTCTTTGATCTTAGCCATTTTAAACATGAGAATGCCGTTATATTTCTCAACCAGTCCTGCTGACTGGGGGTAGTTCACTGCATGAAACTTCTGCCTGATGTACAACCCATCGCACACCAACTGGATGACTTTGGCATTAAAATGGCTGCCGTTATCACTCCAGATCAAACAGGGCATCCCAAAGCGTGGGAAGAACTCTTTCAAGAATACCTTCGCGCACAAACAATCACTAGTACATACTTCGAGTTGTTCACCCTTTCCATCTCGCTGTAGTCCATCTGGAGAACCTCGAAAAGGAAGTAAGGAGGTGCAAAACTGCCAACAGGAGTGGGAGTACACTTTCCAGGATTATGAATCAAACAAACCATGTAATATTTAACCAGGTGTGCTGCAACCGTGGGAATGCTATCATTTTGCCATACAGGGTCTAGAAGTTTGCAAATTCCTTTAACTCTAATGTGTGCCGGTCCATGTGCCATAGTGACCGCAGGGAGGACGTACGCATCTCGGAGCATCCATCACTGCTTCCCAGATTTGTCCGTCCAACACCCATCCTCATCCAATCTAGCTGTGCTTTCTTGCCATATTTCTAACTCCTCAATTGTCGCCTCACTTTGAATCGCACATTTTTAGGGTATCCTCAAACATCTTATTCTCAGGCACCCACCTAGCCGGGCCCACTACAAACATCCTTTTAATTTTAGTCTGAGCTGTCTCCTTTGCTTCTGATCTGCAAACACATTCCCCCTTTCAACATCATCTATTAATGCCTTGTGAGCACTGCACTTCACTATTGCTAGTTTCTGAGGGAGTGTCAAGGCTGACAAGAGCCTGTGTATCAAGGGGCCATGCTGGATCTTCATGCCATGTGATGTCAAGAACTCTCTGCCCAAAGTCGCCTAAAATAAGGGCCACGCCAAATGCGTACTGGCTGGCAGTAGATATATTGACAGCCAGTCCTTCCCTTAACTTACAGGCACGGAAAAGAGCCACAAGCTCAGCAGCTTGTACTGATTGGTAGGTAACCCGGGACGTCTCAACTACAGTGCATAAGGTGGTAAGAGCATAAGCTGCCGTTGTGGTGCCATCTGGTGGCTTGAAAAAAGAGCCATCGACATATAGCTCCCCTTGGGGCTCAGATAGGGGAACATCAGTCAGCTCTACCCGTCCCTTCGTCTCTTCCTCCGTACGGAAGATGCAATCATGCACATCCGCCTCCTCGCTCTCAGAAGGGAGGGGTAGTAACGTGGCTGGGTTCAGAGTAGCACACCTTGTTATGGTGACGTGTGGTGCAAACAGGGTCAGCTCGTAGCCAGTCACACGCGCACTGGTAAGGTGCTGTGTCTTTGTTCTGTTCAAAAGTATGTCCACAGCATGCGGGACCATGACTGTGAGATCAGTATCAAGGACGAGCCCTGCTGATTGCCGAATAGAAATGGTCACTGCTGCGGCTGGTCTCAGACAGCTTGGGAGGGCTCTAGCTACATTATCTAGCAGGGCAGAGAAGTAGGCACACAGCTTTTGCTTACCTCCAAAGGTTGGTGTTAAGACAGAAAGCATGCAGCCAGTCATTTTGTGTAAGTACAGCACGAACTGCTTCCGGTAGTCCAGCGATCAAGGCACAGATGCATAGCATAGCGCTATCTTTAACTGCTCAAAAGCATGCTGACAATCATGCGTCCAGGCCAGGTGTTCATGAACATCTTTAGTCGTTAATTGCAATAAGGGTTTTGTTAGTAACGCAAAATTAGGGATCCAGTGGCAACAATACGAAGTAATACCTATAAAAGCACGTACATCGCGTTGCGTCTTAGGAATAGGCATCTTAGTTATAGCAGCCACACGCTCATGTGTTAGTCTCCTCCCCTCCTTCGACAGTAGGTGACCTAAATAGGTTACCTCCTATCGACAATGCTGTAATTTAGAAAGGGACACTTTATGGCCATGATGTGCCAAATGGTGCAACAATTTAACTGTACTCTGTTTGTATCCTTCTTCCGTGTCGGAGGCAATGAGGAGGTCGTCCACACATATGGGAGCAAGACATTACCCAAGTGAAAGGAGAGAGGATGTAGCCTTACGGCTAGAGCGGTTGGCGTCAAAGCTAGGGAACCAGGTTTGAGTCTCGGCTACGATGCTTAATGGGCAAATCACTTAATCTCCCTGTGCCTAAGAAAAATGTATATGTCCTTGTGTAACGAAACTGGTGCTATGTAAAGCACTCTGATACCCGATTTTTCAGGTCTAGTTTGCGCTATATAAAACTCTGGGGGAAAAAGTGAGGGGATCCAACTGGGCTTTCATGGCTTGGCTATATATACTAGGGCTTTCAGTATAGCCCTGAGGAGCTCGACAGAATCCAAAGCTTCTGCCAGCGAAGGAAAACTAAAAAATATGTCTGCTATCTGGGTGTTTGGGAATACTAAAGAAAGCGTTCTTTAAGTCAATGACGGAGAAATAGGTAGCAGTGGGGGGAATCATTGTCAAGAGGGCAGTGATGTCAGGAACGACAGGGAACTGGGGAACAACTATCTTGTTCACAGCACACGAATCGATCACAAAACAGTAAACATCAGGGTGGTCGACATATGCTTAAGGGCATGCTGCTGCACAAATGGCTTGTAGTCTTTCAATACACTCCACACGTCCTCCACACTGTAAATAGGATTCCGAGCTCACTGAGAGGCCTGATCCGCCACCATCTTTTTCTCTGCATCCCCCACATCAGATCTCATCAACACTCACCCCATCCTTTCTTTGACAGCCTCTTGAGTCTCTGCACTATCACCTTTCAGTGGCGCTCCCACATACTACAAGGGTGGAAACGGGAGGGGTGTGTTCGCTATCGTGGCAGGAACTGGGGACATCAATGCTGGCGGGGGAAGTGTATACGAAAGAGATGGAACAGACTCTGTGGCGACAGAAACAGCAGATTGGGCAGCACTCCGGTTGTCCTGGTCACTGAAGCCGAAGAGGAAGGGTGGGTGTTGGACCTAGATTACCCAAGCCTACATATGGTAGCCTGGCACAGTAGTGGTTACAGCTAAACTCAAGGCGTTGGTTAAGTGCTTACAAGACCCACTCACAGTAACTCAGTGATGAACCACTAAAATAAAAGACACAACACCAAACTTAGGAAAATACCAGTACCTTTTATAAAAATAATATACTTTCTGGTTCTTGTTTTAAATAAAAGCAGTACACAAATAATTTACACTTTTCTCATAACTCTCAAGTGACTTCTAATACTTTTCCTAGTCAGTAAATAAGAATCAAAGGTACATTGCATTTGGAAATTGCTTATAGTTAACTCTACCAGTCTACTCCTTTAATCACTGGTTACAGAAGGGTAAATTCACATTAGAGATTCAGTGTGCCATTTGCAGTGATATTAGCCTGCTTCAGTAGTTATTTTCAATAAGACATTGCATCAGTCTCCAGCATCACCACTCTGCATTCAATTCTGAAAATACCCTGATATATAAAACTAGACCTCAGCCTTAATTGACTTTAAATTCTGTAATATGCTCTTATTCCTCCTTTCCACAGCTGAGATTATTAATCAGAGCAAAGTTACCCCCAGTTCTCAGAACTTCCCAGGGGCCCCTATTCCCTGCTCCTTACTTTAGCGTGGGGACGATGTTGTCCCAGTCCCCACGCGTCACCGCTGCCTTAAGGCTCCCTCTGGTTTCAAGATCTCACTGTCTCTTCCTCCCGCCGAGCCAGCTGCTTGCTCGGGGCTGGGGCGGTGGAATGACGATGATCACAATTCCCCCCTTCCTGCTCGCGTCAGCTTCTTTCCGTGACACTCGAGCGGGGAGGGTAAAGACGAAGCCACGCTTTGGCCTCCTTTCTGCTCCTCACCGGGAAGGATGTCCTCAAGCAACGCCCTCTGCGCGGCGGTCCACTCGACGATCCGGAGACGCTCCCTCGGCGCCTCTCCTCAGGCCAAACACTTCCTCACCGGGCATGCGCGGAAGAGCTCGCTCTTCTCCCGCCTCCTCCGGCGGCCGCTCACAGGAAGGACGCTACTCGCCTGGACCTGCTCGGTTACGCTACCCCTCTTGCCTTCAGGAGCGGACGTGCTCCGGGCATGCGCGGAAGCGCCTCTGCACTCTCCAAGCCTTGGGGTGATATTGACGCGGCCGGTGCCCCCGGGGACCCGCAGACGATCGGAGCAGCGCCGCTGCTCTCCCTCAGTCACTTCCCTCACCGGCTCCAGGGGAAGGATGTTCTCCAGCAGCGCCCTCGCTCCTCAGGAGGTTTATGGCTCCACAGACCCACGACTTCACCAGGGCACGACAAGGAACTCCAGCCACGTCACGGGGCTCACAGCTGTTCCCCCACGCTGGTAGGTGCAGCGCTGGGCATTGGCAATTAGGGAAACCCTCTACTCAGAGCGACCTGTCAGGATTCGTTGGGGCTCAGTCTTAGAAGGGTCTTCCTTCACACGTAGCTTATTCTGATTCTCAACAGTTGATGTTTGGGGAGGGATTGGTCAGAGGTTGAAGGGGGAACGTCTCTCTGTAGTGACTGTCTGCCTCAAAGACAAACTAGTTGCTCCCAGTGCGTCCACCTCCTCTCACCACTGCCTCACTCCTCCACACTTGGATCAGCACAAAATGGCTACTGGTCACTGGCCTTATATAGGGTGGCCTGAGACCTGCAGAAGTCTCTAGTCAATTCTAGAAAGTTCCCTAATGTTATCCTATGGACCTGTTCTCCAGTAGTGTCCGTTATGGCAGTTGGTGGACACCATCTTAGGTTTCTGGAGATCCCTAGATTTTCAAGGGGGCTAACTAGGCCTCACAGGTTATGAGGGAAAAATGGCGTCATCGCCAAGGAACACCTAGCCCCCTGACAGCATTAAAAAATTCCCTGATGGACATATGTAAAAATAAAAATAGAAACTCTGGGAGGCTAAGGGGGACAAAAATAAATCATGATGGTTAGAGTCTTCCCAGAAGCAGACAGGTCTAACAGTGGGAAACAGACATAATAGGGGCAGAGGTACCAGGAAGAGCTGCTGACACGGGTACAACCGTCTGACCATTATGCTCAGTGACTTCAGGGAGAAAACAAAATACTCTTTGACCCTCACTGCCCAATACATTTCGAAGTAATGCTTTTTCCTAGACGGACAGAAGTTTTGGCAATCTAATGCTTCAATATAATTGTCAAACATTATAATTCAGTCTTCCCACAAAATAAGAGTAGAGCCAGGTTGTGATAAAAAATAAGGTGGTGGAGCTACTGAGACATGGGCCATGAGAATAGCAGAAGAAGCTGCACTGAGTGGACTCTCAGAAGCTTCTCTCATGGTTAAGATACCAAAATTTCTGCAGGTGTTTGTGTCACCGTGAAGAAAAAAACAAAAGCACTACTTAATAAGTCAGAAAGTGTGTGTATCACTGAGGAGGACACACAAGCTTGTTGCTGACAAGGTGTGTGTGTCACCTGTGGAACTGACAAGAGAAAGAACATGGTGTGCATGAATAAAGTAACAAACAGAGGGTGTGTGTCCCAGCACAAGATAGCACCTGAATCAAGTGGCGAAACTCCAGCAATAGCACTGGATCGATCGTAGATGCAGGATCGGTCACTGGCACACAGACCTGGGAGGCTGGACCGCTAAACCTTGCTTCTCTGATGTAGGTCCGCCGAACCTGGACAGGTGCAGCCGCTCAGAAAGGGCATGCCCCACCTCTAGAGGCTGCTGGAAGCTGTACCGCTAAACCTTAGTTTGCTGGCGTCGATCTTGGGCAGGATGGTGAGGAAAGACGTGCTCTGCCCCTAGAGGCCCCTGGAAACACACCTCCCAGATGCTGAAGCAGTCACACTTGAAGATAGAGATGCAACTAGCCAGGGTGTGCAGCAGAATGCAGGCCAAGCAGGAACAACAGGATTCACTTGAAAATCGCAGGGAATGCGTGGGTCTACATCAGGTCAATACGCCGACGGTGACTACTGGCCAGATCATTGCCAAATGAAGTAAATACGGTGCATGGTAAGTGGGTAGATAAGTAACGTTTATTCCTTTGCAGGTACAACAGTCGGCAGGATGCGATCCCCAACCAGCCAGCAGTCAACTGCCGAGTTTGGAACGGTCCCTCACACAAATGAACCCGTGGAATCTGACACATGTCAGATTCCACAAGCATAAACAACAAAACTAAGCTAAACCACATCATAACAAACCACCCACAGGTAAGCCCTTAAGTACCCTAAGGAAAGGGTTGGAATGATTCAGGTGACTCTCCCACAGGAGGGCTGGACAGTGGGGAGGATACTCCCATGTCATTTGTCTAGTTTTGTGCCAGAGTTGGAGCCAACGACTCCCTGAACTGATTCAAACTGGACTATGCAAGGGGCACCAAATGTGCCCTTCAAAGCAGTCTAGTGGCACTGGCAAGCGCCCCCACCCTGTCCCAATACACTAAGTCCTGTCTTGGAGGTGGTCACACCTCCCTGTGACAGGAAACCTATTGTCTTGCCTTCCCCTGCTCGAGCTTGGCTCAGCAGCAGGAAGGCAGAATCGTGTCTCTGGTCGACAGCAGCCATAGTTTACTGTCCAGGTCTAGAAAACTGGTACAGGGAGCACTGAGAGCCTCCCGGAGGAACTTTACAGTGCATGGAATAATATTCCAACATGTTTGATACCAAATATGACAATGTTTGTTTCAGACAGCTTATAGTTAGCCATTGCGTAATGATGCATGGCCACTCTATATATCATAATGGCTGATGCACTTACAACCCGGGAGAATGGACTCCATGGATTGTTGGGGTGTCCTGCTCAAGCAGGGGCACCCTCACACATATAACCGAGCACCCTGCCTTCAGGACTGAAAGGCCTGCCTTAGGGGTGACGTATAGGTTTTAAGTGCCGTGACCTCAGTTATAAGGAAGTGTTGCTAGCTGCAGCTTAAACAGGCTGCAATGGCAGGCCTGTAGTCACAATTTGAGTGGTCTCCCATGGGTGGCTCAATACATGCCCATGGGGCACCCCTGATGTACCTATCCCCTGGGTGCCTTAGTACCACATACTAGGGACTTACAAGGGCACACCAGTAGCCAATCTGGGGTGTATCTAAGTACTCACTGTGTCCAATTTAGGGTAGAAGCAGAGAGACTGGGGTCCTGATTAGCAGGATCCCAGTCAGTCTAGTCAGAAAACATAGCAACACCAGGCAAAAAGTGGGGGTAACCATGCAGAAGGACCCTACCCTCCTAAATATATATTTATATATACATGTATAAGAAAAAAAGGGAGTAGCTATGCTGGGGCCTGAGATGACGTGGGGAGTGGCATTGGTCTCACTGTAACTTGTCAAACCATGATTCTAAAAAGAAAAGGGTGGCAGACAACTTTATGATAATGAGCTGTAAAGAACTCCAGTGCATTGAGGTGGATACCACCAACAGGACAGCTCTAGCTTTCTTAGGATGGGTGTCATCTGTAATGTGAACTAACCAACCGCTGACAACTGGATTGCCTGTAAGCTAACACAACCTGTCAAATCAATAACCTTGCCGCATAATTTACTACAAAATAGTCATTGTACTTTGTCACTTTTTAACCTATTTATTCTTAATTGTAATGAATCTATGTCTTTTATTATGTGCTTTTATGGCCCGGTGGCCGAAATAAAGTTATCGATTGATTGATACTACAAATTAGTTGTCAGTGTCATTTATTACGTTGCAGACATGACGTTAAGGGTGTTTTTTCCTCCCTTTGTCCAAGAGCAAGTGGTACCGATGCTATGGCAGGAGGCAACAACAAGCAATATTAGGAGGTCGCCCAAGGGTCATCATCAAGTGGTCACCAAATAGTTTACCATTGCCTGGGCAGTAGGGAGATGTGAGCTGGCAGAGGCAGCTTGGCAAACACCAGATATTCTGCCAATGAGACGATGATGAGAGACAGAGCGATCTTCTCTAGAAGCGCGATAACAAAGACATGCATGCACACTGCCCATGCGATAATCTCTCGCAGCAAACATCAATACATACTATACTATTTTGTAAATACTATAGAGAAGAACGTAGAAAATGGTTAAAACAATATCTGAGACAAGGTGGTTTGCGGCAATACCGACCAGCGTATCTGTTTTTGCAACAATTAAATGATGAATATTGTACAGTGCTCATGACTGGCTTTTTAAAAAGTATTTTAAGGAAAAGAAATGTATTAAATAGTGTAAATAGTGTTAAATTATGTATATATATTTCTGCATTTTTTGTATCTGCGGAATCCGGCTTAGGAAACATGTATGTATGTATTAGCTCATTTGGATTTTTAAAAATTGTGGCTTTTATATTTTTACAAAATCGAATAAAGCATAATTTGAATTTGAATTTGACATGCAGGTCGTAAACGAGAAATGTGAGAGATGGGCCATTCTGGGCATACCTGTCCTAGCGCGGAGTAACCATAGAGCAAGCGTCAACAAGCGCTATATAAATACAAACCTTTGTCCTCCTCTATCCTTCTGCTATCATTCCAAATAACTGACTAACCTATCCAGCACTTAAAATGTACTTGCATGTTTCACTATACTAATTCAACACCAATTCTCTATGGGTCCCGGAGTAGCGTGCTACTCGCCGAAAAAGCGCTTCGTCAGAGGTAGTAAGCGCTATATAAATGCAATTACAATACAATATACAACCCTCGCACCCGGACGACCTAGGGAAGGGAAATGGAGATACGCTTGTCGTCCAGGCACTTGACTTCAGAGAGAGAAGGAACGAGGGGAAGAAATAGATAGCAGGCAGTGGGCACCCGGGATCATGCCTGGCTGGCAGCCCGGCCCCCACCATAACAGAGGCTGGCTAGAGGGCCGCATCCTGCCGTCTGCCAGAGAGGCGTTGAGAGGGCGGCGGGGGAAGGCCCTGCACTCTGGGCTCCCAGCCCCAAGGCAGCGAGAGCTGCTGAGAGAGAGGGAGTCGGCGTTAGAGAGATCTGAACTCCAGCCATCCGAGATGATACTGACAGGCAGAAACATGCCCGACGAGTCAGCCGTCTAACGGAGGGAGTGGAGAGCGGGCGGCCAGAGACAGGCTTAGCAACCAGCTTTCCGAGAGATAGCAGCTGAGCAAACCACAGACCGCCAGCAACAACCTAATGCCCCGTCATGTGAGAAGAGAAAGAGCAACTGGGATGTGGAGAGGGGGCTACAAGCCGCAACTGTTGAGAGACAGCACTCAGGGCAGACAGAGGCGGCTCTGACACCAATTCATTCGAGACAGCAGCTGAGACGCCAGCCAGTGAGGTCTGGCAGGACGCCAGGGAGCCCGGCTGTTACCAGGGCAAACACAGAGGGGATCCACGGAGCGCGAACGTGCCGGGGAAGGAGGGAAGCCGCCGGCCTCGGTCTGAGGAGCAGCCGCCGCCGCGGGGCCGGAGAGAGCGGAGGAGCAGACGAGCCCCGGCGGCCGAGAGCCCCTGCACGCCCGAGGGCCCCGGCGCCCCATGTCCGCGCCGCGGGGGCGCTGGCTGCGGGCAGCCACATGCCCCGAGGGCGGATGACTGGCACCCCCGCGCCCTGGGGGCCCGTGCCGGGGCGGGGCCGCTTTGTGTCTGCCGAGCCGCTGACGGCGGGGATGATCGGATCCGACTCCTAGGCCCTCGCTGGATTGCTCTCATTCCGGGCTCTGCCGCCCGAGGAGGCCGGATCTCCCTGCCGGGGATGGGGGCCAAGCAGAGCTCGGGGGCCCGGCCGCGGGGCCCCTTCGCCGGCGTGTCCTCGGATGATAGCGCCGTGACGCCCGGCCCGGCGCTGGGACAGTACCGGCCGGCGGGGGCCGCCATGGGGCTGCGCAGCCGCTCGGCCAGCTCGGTGGCGGGGCTGGGCGTGGAGCCCGCCGGGCCCTTCGGACTGTACGGCGGCGGCCGGGTGCCCGGGGAGCGGGCGGGGGGCGCCCCCGAGGGGCCCCGCCGGGACGGGCTGCTCTACCTGGGGCCCCGAGCCTCGCTGGCCGACGCGCTGCCCCTGCACATCGTGCCAAGATGGTTCGGCGCCCACAACGGTAAGTGTCGCTGAGAGGCCATGCGGCCGAAGGGGTGGGCTGGGCGGGTACTTGTGTGAGGGTCAGGATCGGAGAATTCGATGATTGTTCCTTTTATTTTACAATAATGTGTCATGGTGTGGGTCAGTCTGCCCTCTTTCTCCTTCAGCCTGACAGGGGAGGCCAACGAAGCGGGGCCTTAAATATTTCCCCCCTCATGGCATGCTCTGGAAGTGATTGTGCCAAGCACACTGCGACCTTGGTGACCTGAGTCGCAGTGAGCAGTGTGAGTTGGGGGTGACCTAGGTAGCTGCCGCCTTCCGTTCGCCACTCGGTGCCCTGATTCTCGGCCTCACCTCTGCATGCCTTTTGTTTGGCAGAGAACATGGCGTGGCACAGTGTGATAATACGGATATTTCACAATTCCCTCCCCCGAAGTGACTATATGAAGAGTCACTAGGCTCACTGACTGGTTAGGATGGCTGGTTAAAGGTTAAGAACAGGGTAACTCCACCCACCCCACTAGTTGGGGGTGGATCGGGTGGACAATGTGACTTTACTCCACCTGTTTGCGAGCTAGATTGTTAATGTGGTGGACCCTGACAGGTCTGGTATTTGGTTTTGTATCGCTGTACACATCGCCCATAGGCTGTTAATGAGTCTGGGCTTCGTGTCTGGCCAGTCCTCGCAGTGCCCTCTATAGCAGGTTGAAGCCTTTTTGCTGATGATGTACCCAAGACAGCCATGGTGCAGAGCATCAGCAGCAACACTTCCCAGATAGGATCAAAACAAAGACAACATCCTTCCAACCACACACCCTGCACTGTGGGACATGTTACCCATGAGGGCAAGCGCTTCAGCGCCCCTCGTAGGAGTAGTAAGAGCTTTATAAATTATGTAATACAATACAGTATATATAGAGTTACAGAAGGGTAACATTGAATTACCGTTTTTTTTAACCGAGGGGCACTGAGTGAAAACAAATAGAGCAAAGCTGGAGTTGTCTATGTCACTTGGAAACCTGAGCTGAAAAACACCCCATAATTCAGTCTTTACTCATCTATAATGTTATTTTATCTGTGGCCCCCAAATCATCCAGCCTTGCTTTCAACTTCTACGCAGAGCCAGAGGAGTAACATATGATGGCCTCTCCTCCCTTTCTCATATTATAAAAAAATATACATGACTGTCTGCCACCCACTCTCTTCGCCACCCTCTCTTCCAGAAGTTGTGCTGCACAGGCTGCCCCAGACCCAGCCCGTCATAGCAGTGAAATACTGAATTTAGAACCCAATCATTCATAATAATTCTATGAAAGGACATATATAATATTACAAATTACTTTGGAAGGTTAGTGTTCTGATTGCTTCTGTCTTCGATTTCAGTACTTGGTTAGGTGGTAATTTATTTTTCTTCACAAATAATAATAAAATGAATGGCACAGCTAAAAGCTTTGTTGTGTAAAACCGCCCCAAGTAAAACAAAAAACGGTTGCACTGGCGAATGTTTTTTAAATGGAAAAATGTTAAATCAAGCATAAAGTGGCCATGTTTAAGTAACACCCTATTTCTCTTTTTCCTTTTTATTTTTGAAGCATATACTTGCAATATATAAAAAAATATAACAATCGCACAACTTGCCATGGCGAGACCTATTGACTTTACCAGTGCTTTTTGTTTATGTCTAGACCACCGATAGCTGTAGCTGTCTGCCAGAGACTTCATGTTTACAATACACATGCATACCACATACAAACAGAAGAGTGGGCTTTCGGTAGGCCCCTTTAATCCACTAGCTGTTATTAATGTTAAACCAAAATAATGGTAGTGGGAGCCCTTACGCCACTATTTTTAATAATAGCAGTAAAGAATTGGTACACATTCTTGACTACCTTATGATTTCTTTTAGACAAAAAATCTTTTTTGAACAAGTATGTAAAGTAAGCTTACATCGGTGAGAACTGTAACTTCCTGTCATGGTGTTGATTGACCGGCCTAGGGTTACTCATTTGAAGCAATTCTGTTTTTTAATTTTCAATTTCGCTTCCATAAAACAGTACAAGGAAGACCTTCAGCAAGCAGTGGTGCATACTGTGGCAGATGAGGCATACATAGTTGATATTTCGCTTTAGATGATACATTTCAGAGAATACTGGGCACACAATACCCCACAGAAAACAGCCACTTTCATATCCCAGGATTGCCTCGTACCTCCACCTAAGGTCAACTGGGACAGACCCCCCGCCAGTGCCCCCCTCCCCGCCCTGCTGTTGCTACCCGTTAACTTGAAGCGATTCCTAAACTATAGAGCGAAAGCATAGCATTACTGTCTGCGCTAATATCTGTGGCGTTACAATCTATGTGAGCAATGTCTCTGCTTTCTAATATGGTGGCTGCTAACATTTGTGCAATCTGAGCTATAGCCCTGCTGTTTCAAGTGCTCTTTGTCCCATCTGTGAGATGTGAGGAATAAACTGGTGTCTGAGGTGCCTTCCTGGAACAGCTGAGGGATAGCTCTTCTCTCTGAGTTCCATGTTTGTAACGTGAAGGACATTGATACTGGCAGAAGTATCTTCCTGTAACATCTGTTTAATAAGTAGGCCTAGTCCAGGTGTCTGAAGTGCATGCCTGTATCTCTAGGTAATGCAAGTGATAGCTCTGCTGCCTGCGGTGCTGGCCTGTACCATCTGTGTAACAAAGGGGAAGGCCTATCCCAGGTGTCTGCAGTGAATTCCTGTAACTCTAGGTAATGCAAGTGATAGCTCTGCTGTCTACAGTGCTGACCTGTAACATCTGTGTAACAAGGAGGGAAGGCCTATCCCAGGTTTTTCACTTGGCTGTTTGAAGAGCACACCTATAACATATGTTTAAACTAGGGGGGTAGGTCTATTGTTTGTGGTGTATGTGTGTAGCATAAGTTATAGCTGTATCGCCTGAAGTGCATGTATGCATGCAACGTTTGTGCATCTCAGGTGATAACTCCGCCTCTGTTTCATGGAGCAGGGTCTAATGTTTGCCGAACTCACCTGCTACATCTTTTGCTGCTGTTTAATTGAATTTTAATACCTCCACAATACATGGGAGCCTGCCATCGCTCCATACAAGCCTGCCTCCAATTTCCTTAATGCAGGCGACTTCTGACGTCCCTAATCTTGTAATAACAAAATAATGTAGCTGCACACCTGTAATAAGTTATTAGTCGAACAGTGACGTCATAATGTCCACTGCTAGTGCCGGCAGCCAAGATTAAAGGCACGCCACAGCATCATTACAGTTGCAGTTTAAACAAAGCAGCGAAAATGAAAACTGGCTTTTAGTTCTTTTGATGTTTTTTCTCAAATGACGACAACGATGAGCAGAAAGGAGATATTTATGGGAACATGTTTATTTTTTGCACACTAAAGGTTAATGCAGGAAAAAAAATAGAATATCTGTATGTACCAACGGCTTGTGAGCCCCATCCACAAACGAATTCTAATATCTTTTTTCTGCGAATTTCTAATTGCTTTTTGATGCGTTTAATTTCACACTAGATTCTGATGTTATTCTTCATGTCTGCCACTTTCATATAAAAGAGCACGACACCAGGCGCACTTTAGGTACCTCTGTAGCGCCGCCTGTCTCTGGAACCCCTTCAAGCACTCTAGCGCTCCTAGTCTCTGGACCCCACACTTCATGCAGCCATCCACCGGCTTCACACTTTATGTCCCATCTGTTGCTGCTAGCCTCGGACCTCAAACTTATTTGAGCACCTCTGTGGCTTTTCTCGCTGCCGGGCTTCACATTTTATGCGCCCATCTAACGCTTTGCATCCTGTGTTTAACATTTTGTGTGCCATCTAGCACTTATGCACCTTCTTGGCACTTCCAGCCGCTGGTTCTCTCACTTTATGTACTAATAGCGATTCCAGCTCCTGCAGCTCTCTGGTGCCCTTCGCTCCTGGGCCTCGTACCATCTGCAAGGTTAGCTGTGGGTTCGTTTGTAAATTAGAACTCACTCAAGAAGGTGGTGCAACACGCTTCTGAACAGCTACGTCCACTTTGACAAGCCAAACTAGCGAGCCTTCCACATAAATGCACCTTTTATCAGTTTTAAACTTCGCATTACTAGAACTCGTGATGTTTCTCGAACTAGACGTGCTATACCGTACTGCGTGAAACATAGGAATTCCGGAAACTCTTGCTTTGCCAACGCTTGTTTTGTGTGATAATATACATTTCCAGTGAACAGGGGGTACATGGAGGCTATGCGCACCCGATGAAGAGACGCAGGAATGAGAGGTGACTATAGGACTGGGAAAAGAGTGAAGGGAGATGAAGAGAAGCAAGGAGGGGGCGATCAAGGGGAATGGGAGAAACGCGCGCCGAGGTGCGGGATTGGAGAGGACAACTGCTGGAGAGAGGATGGAGTGGGAATTACATTGTGAGGGCGGAGGGGTGATGACGAGGTGCTTCCTGTTGCTGACTAAACACTGAAACTGGCCGTTGGGGCGGTGGAGCTGAGATGAGTGTGTCAGAAGTTATTTGTATAGCTCGTTTGCGCCCTGCGGCTGCTTCAAAGCACTGGCACTTACTTTATAATAGTGAGGGAGCCCTATTGTTAAGTAGGGGGCAGTGTGGGTGGCACCCCCCACAACCCCCTGCCATGGTCATCCCGACTGGGAGAACGTACACTCATTCCTTACAACCGAGGTTGTTGGGATAATGTACACATCTAACGTTCTTTGTATGTTAATTGATAAGAACTGTGCATGGAAGCAAGGCTGATAGGGGTGAAACCCAATTCCCGGGTGGCATTGGGAGACAGATGTGTGAGATATCAGTTTTAGGAGATCCCAGTGCAAATGGTACTTTCTGGCCCTAGAGACTTCTCACTGTGGACTCTCAAACTGGGAACTAAGCAACCCGTTCAGCAGTTAGTAAGACCCCTGAGCAGCCCAATGTCCAAAAGTGTCAGTACATAAGTACAGTGGTGTTTCTTTGTTTAAAAAAAAAAAATCTTCTTCATGCAACATTAGGTGATCCCAATACATTCTGTAGTCACTTTGGTCAATCCAGGAACTTGACTGACAATTCCAGACTCATGGTGTGGGGCCATATGTAATTTTAAATGTACATGTGTTTGTATTTATATAGCGCACTTCTACCCAGAGGTCTTGTAGCGCTGTATTCATACCGCTGTGGAACCCATCCTGGCTTTCCTGTGAAATGTCCACTCCTGGTCACCCCCAAGGTGAAGCCAGGCATCCAAGCGCTGCTGGGGTCGTTGTGGAGATTAAGCAAGCTATTGCCCAGAGTCACAGAGTGGGACCCATGATTAGACTAGGCACAGAGGCGAGAATTATCAGGTCCAGGCAAATTGAGTCCAAGAGCCGCCGAGGCGGGAATTGAACCCTGGTCCCGGGCCAGACCTCTGCATCAGGGTCTGCCGCTCTAACCATTGAGCCACGCTTCTCCATAGTTCATCCCATTCATAAAGAGACCTCTAAATCTTATCCGGGTAATGACAGCCTGCTCCTGGAGGACCTACAGCAATGGGTGGAGTCGAAGAACCCCCCCCCCCCCAAAAAAAAAAACTGGGTTCACCGCAAAATCTGGTATGCCTTCTAATCTGTTGGCATTTTCAATGTTACTAGACAATACAATGCCCTCAAATTCTCTGTTGCACTGCTGTTTTGTTGATTTTAGAGCAGCATTTGATTGTGTACCAAAGAGGCCACTTTGGTGCAAACTAATGACCAGGGGGATCTCCCCAAAGCTCTTGATATCAATTATCCAGTTGCACCTAAAACCTGGATCCATATTAAATAAGGCAATGGAGCTTGCTGATCAAGGAGATTATACACAATGCGAGGAGTAGAGCAGGTGTGCGTGTTGGCCCCCCTGCTTTTCAACATATTCATTGCTGACCTGTTTTAATCCCTCAACTCTGTCAGCAGCCCCCCCCCCCCCAAGTTAGGTGGTGAAAGGATCAGCAACCTACTATACGCTGAATCTGGGGACCACGGTTCGATCCCCGGCTCCGGCGGCAGGTTAGTCCAGCACCATGTGACTCTGGGCAATAGCTCGCTTAATCTCCCCGACGGCCCCCCAGCGCCTAGAGACCCTTACGGGTGATTGTGCGCTTTACAAATGTGGACTTTACTTTACTTTACTTTTGATGATCTTGCCTTGTTCAGCTTTACCTGTATTGGGTTACTATGTTTATTAAATCAACTACAAGCCTATACAACTGTTAACACCCTGGAGGTAAAATTGAAGAAGGTAGTAATACTCAGAAGGAAAAAATACAGCTGGTTTTACAACATACAAAAGGGTCACAGTGGATCAATCATAGGAGTACCCGGGGGGGTATTAATAGACGCAAGAGGTTCATTTACACTGCATCAGAAGGGAGTCGAAGCAAAGGCTCTGACACTACAGATGCCCCTATCGAAGCTTTCCAAGACCTTGACGGATCAAACCCGATCCCCATTACTGGAAGTCATGAGAGCTAAAGTCTTAGCCACGCTGTCCTACGGCAGTTAAATATTATTGGGGAAACACAGTAGTGTGCTCCACAACAACATCACAAGAATATACAAAAGAGTTCTTCACCTGCAAAGGTCCGCATCCACCGCCCAGATTGGGCTGAAACTGGGCATCCTTGATCAACGGGCCGCAAGGGCAGGTGCCTATCTCAATCTGTGCCACAAGCTATGTGTAGCCAGGGGGGCTCACCTAGAAGCATTGCTATGGGCTGACATCAAAAACAGAGGCCCAAGTCGAGCACATCATTAGTACCTTGAGGACTGCCAGCAGCTTCTACATGTGAAAGACCTCTGGGGCAGTAATCCAAGTCAACAAGCCTTCGAGCGTGGCATCAAAAAAAGTGTCCGTACCTGGTCATACCATTCTGAGAGGGCTGCCCTTGCTAAACGCAAGCACTCCTGGGCGGTCATTGACACTGAGCGACATATGTCAGTCACCTTAAAGCAAGATTCCTGGCCTGGAGGCTGAGAGAGGGGCCGTTCTTGAAACAGCTTGCCAGAAGGTGGGGACCCAAGGAAGGTATTATCTGTAGGGGTTGCGGGCAATACGAGGAATCCCTTGAACACGTTGCGTGCCTGTGTCCTGCATTGCTGGCAGAACGTAAAACCCAGCTAAAGCATGAATGAAATATTTTGGGAGTCCGCACACTCAGCAAGCCGGAACCGACTCGCTCGACTCCGATAATACTCGTCTAAATATCCAGCTGAAAAAGTTTCTCTTTAGCCCTTGACCGACCATGTCGCTTAGAGATCCCACCGGCAAGTCACAGTACATTAAATACATAGTTGTCAATCCTTGCCCAGGATATTCAAAAGACTGTATCGGTAACATGATTATCCCGCTATTACTCGCAAACGCACCAGCACTTCGCGTATTAACACTTTTGTTACTCTAAAATGTTGGTCCAGTACACTGTAAGGTCCCCACGGGCGAATGCTTCGTGGGTCCGCTCGAAAATTTGAAGAATAGTGAGACGCAAGGTTTTCATTGTGTCTTTTAATATGAGTAGGCAACCCCACTAATTGTACTGGGGCAGATAATGCACCTGATAATTCTGCTAGCACTTTCCTTAGACCAGATGAATGGTGTCCCAGTACTGCCACAAAAAACAAGCATTGCAATAGGTCTCGCATTAGGAAAGTTTGAGCTATTGGTATTGTAAACGACAATTCTTTTATTTATGTGTTGGTTATGAAAATAGCGAAATTATTAGCTTTGTCATTAGCAATGCCAATAGTTATAACTTTCGCAAATGTAAAACCTACAGCATTTGTAATGCAGTATGTGCTGTATTTACGTGACTTAGATGTATTGATATTACAAATACAATGGCTTTTAATTTTTTAAAATATATATATATATATATATATATATATATTTTTTATAACTTTTTATTGAAAAAGCATCAATTAAATCACATTACAGAGGGTCAAATACAGCATCCGGGCATACACCGGGGGGCAGCAGAGCAAACAACGTCCATGATTGTACGGGAACTTCACGGAGAAGAGGGGTCGTCAAAAGTGGCAGACAGGGGTGGTCTGCAAATTTCTCGTCTGTAATTATTCCAAGGCCCCCGATCAATGACCATTTTCGAGGGCATCCCCTCGCAAGATATGTAGTTTTCTCTCTAAACATGCACCAGTCCAAATTATTTTCCCACGCTACCAGGGTAGGAGGTTGGCTAGGTCCCCACAATTGAGCAATATTTCGTTTAGCAATCATGAATCCCAAAGTAGCTCATTTCATCTGTGAGGCATTCAAATCCGTAGGCTCCCTGATATTAAGTAAGCACCTCTTAGCCTCTAGTGAGAGAGGGACCCCAAGTACTTTATGTATGGTATCGTGTATATTGCGCCAATATGTGTTAATGAGTTCACATTCCCAGATGACATGCATAAAGGTACCCACTTGTCCACATTGTCGTTGGCATAGCCCCCTATCTGAGAGCCCCATATGCACCAACCTCGGTCCCGTGATGTAGATCCTATGGAGAATCTTAAGCTGAACTAATCTCAAGCGGGCAGGAATTGCGACCTCCCTAGGGGAGGATATAGCCGCCTGCCAGTCCTCTTCATCCAGCTCTATTCCGTCCTGCTTCCACTTATCTCTCAAGGCCACCAAAGGGTCGGGCTTGTGATTGATCAATTTCTTATAGATCAAAGAGATAGTTTTGTCAGGTAGATGTCCGTCTAGTATCCTGTTCTCCAGGGGTGACGCCTCTGGCGGCTCCGATTCCCCTGGAAGCACAGAGAGAAGGGAGTCGCAAATCTGTCCATATCGGAAATACTCGGATTCCGCAAGTTTATATTCTACCTGCATGTCTTTGAATGATTTGATTCCCCCCTTGCCCCAAATATCTTTAATCGTGGAAATTCCTATGAGTTCCACTTGTTGAACCCTTTTGTCTTCCAAAGTGAGCCCAATTGTTCCGAGTCCCACAGCGTGGTGGCCATAGTCAGTTTATTCTTCCAGCCCAGTGCACTCGTGGCCACGTGCCAAGCCTTGACCGAGAGTTTAGTCGGCACCGTCAATGCCAGATTTTTAGGTCGTGAGCACAGAGCTCAGCTATACCTACCCCCAGGGAGAAGCCATTTATCCATGGCGTAACCAGGGTCGTCAATCCGCCCATATGTACCATGATTGATTGCGGCCATCTGGGACGCCCAGTAATATCTCCTGATATCCGGAAGGGATATGCCACCATCATACCAGGGGAGTGTTAATATGTGCAAAGCAATACGGGTCCGGTCCTCGCACAGCAAATACCGCTGTAGGCTCTCTATCTAACCAAAGTATCTAGAAGGTACCACACCCAGGGTGTTTTGCAGGGCATAAAGAAGACGGGGGAGAGCCATCATTTTAAAGAGGGCTGCCCTACCCAACAGCGAGAGAGGATGCCTCTTCCAATTGGAAACATCGCTTTTAAGTCTTTGGAGGGGAGGAAGAAGGTTTCAAGTATATCTAAGCGAGGAATCTAGTGAAACAAAAATTCCCAAGTATTTGAACCCGTCTTTGCTAATCTGTATAGGACAGTTTCGTTGGGGGGCAGGGGGGTCTCCTTTCAATACATAGGGCAGGGATTTCTCCCGATTGATAGAAAGCCCTCAGTTCCTCCCAAAGGAAGCCAGGACATCAAAGACCACAATAAGAGACTTACGCAGAAAAGTCAGATAAAGCAGTATGTCATCTGCGTACAGTGATATACGGTCCTCCCATCCAGAGGTCCACTGCAGAACTCTGATCGAAGGCTCCCAAGGTATCCAGGCGCTCAAGTGCCAGAGAGAAAACAAGGGGAGACAGCGGACAACCCTGACGGGTGCCCTGTCCCAGCATGAAGGGAGCTGAGACATTATTATTCACTACCACTTGAGCTAAAGGCTCCGAGTACAGCAGACGTACCCATCCAATAAACCCAGGGCCGAACCCAAACTTTGCCAAAACCGGCCACAAGTAAGGCCATTCTATCGTGTCAAATGCCATTGTTGTGTCAGGTGACGCAATTATGGCTGGTTCCTGTAGAGTGTGAGCCCTGGCCAACACCCCGTGCAGTCTGCGCAAGTTTAGGGCAGTGTTGGAATGGGGCAAAAAGCCCGACTGATCAGGATGCACCAGGTCGCTGATGACTTTTACCAGTCTATTTGCCAGGAGCTTGGCTAAAATCTTCGGCTCTGCATTCAGGAGTGAAATGGGCCTGTAGGAAGCACAGCTCGTTTTAATCTTGCCCTCCTTATGGCTCACTACTATTGACGCAATTCCCTGATCTCTGGGGAGAATCCCTGCCTCTCTGGACTCCATGAACATATCCCTCAAATAAGGCGCTAGCCCATCGGGTTTGGGCTTATAAAGTTCAATGGCAGCCCATTGGGGCCCAGTGCCCTACCGGAGTTCAATGATCGGATGGCCAGGGCCACCTCGTCCGCTGTAATCGCGCTGTCCACAAACTGGCTGTAATCAAGGGAAAGACACGGGAGCTGTATATCCCGGAGCAATAAGTGGGAATCAGCTTCCGGGCAGGAAGATGCCGATGTATATACAGCCAGGAAATGCTCAGCGAATGCATTAACTGTCTCCTGCGATTCAGTAAGTCGCGTTCCCTCTTTCGTCAAGAGCTTAGGGACCAATCGGCAGGCCCAGTCTTTCTTATCCAGCCATGCAATAAGCTTCGATGCCTTGTCCCCCAGCTCGTACAGTCTACCTTGTTTCTCCCTACCAAGAGCCTTAGCTCGATCGGTGACCAATGCCCTGTATTATTATTATTATTATTATGCGTTCTTATATAGCGCTCGATTACCCGTAGGCATCTCGGCGCTTGCCTTGGGAACCCGTCCTGGCTTTTCCCTGTGAGATACCCGTACTGGGCATCCCCAAGGTGGAAGCGAGGCATCCCGCCGCGGGGGGCCGTAGTGGAGATTAAGCAAGCTGATGCCCAGAGCTGCAGAGTGTGAACCCGTGATTCGAGTAGGCAGCGAAACGAGAATTATCAAGTCCGTGGATATTTGGGCTCAAGACCCTGCCGCGTCGGGAATTGAACCCTGGTCCCGGGTCTGACCTCTGCTTTAGGATCTACCTCCTCTAACCAGTGAGCCCTTTAGTCATGTTGCTTTAGGTTTAGCTGGTGAAGCTTAGCCCGCGTCACTTCCTGATCCAATTCACCCTCCAGTTTGTTGATATCAGTTTCCAATTCCACTACCTCCCTCTGTTTCTCCTTCTTAGTTCCTGCTATTGCAGACCGGGCGTAGCCCCGGATAACTGTCTCAAAGGACTCCCATAAGGATCCAGGTGAAGACACCGAACCCGCATTAGTGGCAAAATAATCATCTAGTCAACCGAGGAGGTCCTTGCGGGACTTGGGGTTACGCAAATACCATGGATTTATTGGAGGCACCCTCCCTGCCTTACCCCGGGCCATGACAATTTGAATCCAGAGTGGAGAATGATCTGATATGCCTCTGGCTAAATTCGAAACCTCTGCTATGTTTGAAGCTTGTGCAGTGGGGACCAAACAGTAGTCCAGGCGCGAGAGACTATCATGAGCCCCAGAGTAGAATGTGTTCTGTTTTTGATCTGTGTGTAGCAACCTCCTACTATCAACCAGTCCCATTGCGTCTATAAAGTCTGGCAGCCACCGCATCGCCCTCCCCGTGTCTCGTGGGGATACCTGTCCATCATGCCAGAGACGACTGCGTTAAAGTCGCCTCCCAGTAGTAACAGCCCCTCAGGAAGCGAAAGTATGACCGTCCCCAAATCTGCTAGTGTTGTGCCTTGTAACCCCGGCGGAACATAAACAGACAAAAAGGTGATATGCTGACCCTCCCACATGCCCTAGACTCCAACATACCTGCCCCTCCCATCTTCCCATGTGGAGGACACTGCCAGTGGAATTTTTGTTTTAATAATTAATACTTAAATAAAAGTTATTGTAATTTATAATGGCAATAGCTTAAACTTTTGTAAATAACTTTTGTGAAGATTATGTTCAGTGTATTTTATTGTGACGAAAATCCAAGAACAGAAGTGAAATATTAACATCTTTTTGTGACATTTGTAATAAAGCTTGAAACATTGAGAGAACATATTTGAACCAGTTGTTGTTGAATGGTTGCCCAGATTGATGCTGTGGTGGTGGTGAGTGATGATATGGTGGCGATCAGTGATGCTGTGGCGATCAGTGATGCTGTGGTAGAGCATAGTGATGTTGTGGTGCCCCTGAGTGATGCTGTGGTGATGCGATAGAGTGAGGGCGATAGATAGATAGAGAGATAGATAGAGTGAGTGCGATAGATAGATGGTTGTGTGTGGTTGTGTGTGTGGTTGTGTGTGTGATTGTGGTTGTGTGTGTGTTTGTGTTAAATATTGTTCCTTATCTCTGTTACCGATACTAGATTGCAATCAGTGCTTTATTCAAGGGTTTGCATATAGCAATAATGAATCATTAATGCTGAAACCGACGGAGATGGTCTATGGTAAAGACTCTCTAATTCGTAAATTTATGATCCATCGGGAAGAAAATTATACTTCGGAGTCACAGTTTAAAGGCTGTCCAATATGCTGCCTGTCCATCTGAGAGAAAGCATAAGCTTGCATCTTTCCGTAAACTTCTATACACTTGTTCAGATCAGATATGTTCGGAAAAACTGTTATGGCAGTATTATATTCCACTAAGTCCCATCTAGCTCTTTTTCATGGCACAGAGAAACCCCGCGTGCATTTCGTTATATACGTAACAGATTCGCTGGCTTTAAATCACAGGGTCACAGCAACCTGGAAGGATGCCAGGAATCTAAGAGCAACTGGTAGGGTGGTTGTGCAGGGAGAGCAAATTAAATAAACAATTGTAACCTTCTTTTACTTGAGAAAGCTAGACGTTTACCCTGCTGCAACCAAACAACCAATGGTGATGCATTTTACTATTAACTCCAAAGTAAAATCAATCTAACTTTAGCCCAGCAGGTGGCTCTAAACTCTAAAAGCTGCTGAAACACTGTAATCTTCGCTGTTTAAACAGGACAGAGCACCGTATTATCTGAAGCCAATAAAAGCATAGGAGTTTGGCTACAAAAATAATTATCTGAAGCCAATAAAAGCATAGGGGTTTGGCTACAAAAATAAACTCTTAGGAGCTGCAGTCACCGAAATTAATGGAAAAATGCCATCGGCTTTTATCTGAGTGATGAGAACTCTAGTGGGGCCTGCAGCACTGCAAAGCGTCATCTATATCTTACCGAGCCTGTAAACAACAAGTAACAAGCAGGAAGTGGGATAAGGGAGGGTGTGGCAAATAGTGAGCATTTCGCGGCCGCTTTGATGTTCACAGTGGCCACGCGGCTCACTGAGAACATCAAAGCGGCCTAAAAAATGCTCCCAAAGGCTGTAGGCGGACAAATGGTGCGCGCTCCAGGCGCACATGCACTGTGCCCGATCCGCCTGCAGACTTTGGGAGCATTTTTGAAAGCCCCCTTACTATACCCTCGCAAAACAACGCGTGCTCGTTGGTTCTGCGAGACCTAAAAAACAGTCCAGTGTCTGTTCTAGTACAATGGTTTGCACAAGCATTTTATCAAAAAATACATTTTGTTCAGTCATACTTTCAAATTGTGCATTGGACTTTAATTTTTTAGCACATAGTGAGTTTTTAGAACTTGTGATCATTGTTTAAAAAGTGTCAAGATCCTCGGTATGAGACCCATATGGATGGACAGCTCTAGAAGTGCACCTTACGTAGCCATAGCACATTATGCAAACATGCTCGTAATCTAGTTGTCATCATTGATGATTCTCTCAACTTGAACCAGCAAGTTGTGAAGACTTCGGCCACTTGCTTCGCAATATTAAAATGGTTAAAAAAAATCTTCTGGATGCTGCCCGAACATACTAAGAAAACAGTTA
The DNA here is from genome assembly GCF_964261635.1 of Lissotriton helveticus. Taxonomy (NCBI): domain Eukaryota; kingdom Metazoa; phylum Chordata; class Amphibia; order Caudata; family Salamandridae; genus Lissotriton; species Lissotriton helveticus. The sequence continues at coordinate 646,043,884 of NC_136073.1, read as the reverse complement.
TCAACGCCTTGATAACCTCTAGGCTTGATTATGGTAACGTGTTGTACTTAGGGGCTAAAAAGGCCACTATCCGCAGACTGCAGACAGTGCAAAATGCAGCAGCGAGACTACTGTGGAAAATCCCCATCTCCACATCAACTTTCAAGTACATCCGGGAGTTGCACTGGCTAAAAATTGAGAATCGGATCAAATTTAAATCCCTATGCTTCATGCATAAGATCTCCACTAATAATGCCCAAAAGTATCTACAAAATCTTATACGTCCCTATCGTCCATCTCGAACCCTTCGATCAGCTACGGCCAACCATTTTGTAATTCCTAAAATTAGGCTGTCACGCATGGATGGCAAATCCTTTTCGTTTCTTGGACCCTCACTCTGGAATACTCTACCACATACATTACGGAATGAGACAAGTTACATGAAATTCAGAAAAGCTTTAAAGACCTGGCTGTTCAACATCTAAAAGACCTGTTTCTAATTATACTACTAGATCATTAGCGCCGGGAAACCCTTTGTTGGGTAGCTGTTGCGCTATATAAATGAACTAAATAAATACATAAATGCAAGTTTTTTAGTTCAGGAAAGTTGGGTTCTTGCACAGATACTTTGTTTTACTTTAATGTCTGCCCTGGGTTCCCTCCTTATTTTCTAGTATCTCTTGAATCAATTGGGCTTTTTGTCAGTTGTAAATCTTTGAATGCAAAGTGCAACTCGTATGTGTGATAGCAGCTTGTAGTTATGGTTAAAAGAGGCTAACACCCTTTCCGCACAGGCACTTTGTTGTTAACTTAAATATCGAATCTGTAATTTGTTACAACAATATGACTGTCCCTTTTTTTTATCTGTGACGTGTATTTTGGAGAAAGCACTGTTTTGATTTGTGATTGTTAACGGTTTGTATGTTTTTAATTAATTGTAATGGCTCTATTTAACACTATACTAATAAAGATGAATAATAACGCACACAACGAATACCACACCCAAAATTATAAATATTTACAAAATGGCAGATTGAAATACAAACTGGGGCCCCTTCAAAATAGGCCTCAGAACTTAAACATGGTGCAAATCGTGTACTCGGAAAAGAAATCACAGTAGGCAACTAATCCCTAAATTAAGACAGTAGCTGTTACCTACGAGGTATTGTAAACAATTTCTGTACTATAGGGGTCAGTCCCTCAAAACAGCAATACTTTTATGTATGTATGCCTACGTGAAAACATACATTTAGAATAACCATTAAAAGTTAGGTCTACCGGCTTCGCCAGAACATTCACAATTGCAAAATCATGCTTATAACCTTACCCAATCCATGTTGAATTATTAAGAGAAACACGTGGGCATGATCGTGTCTAATACAACATTTATCTTTTTCCTTAGCCAAGCCAAACTTAATGGTTTTGACACCTCACTTCACTTATACAACCTTTGGATTGAGCATTTTATACACCAAGCTGCTTAGCAACTACTTACTACATCAACAGAAAGAAATGATTAGAGTATTATTTAGTTTGATATGCCTATGTGAAGGGTGTTTTATCTCATTGTATGTGCGCTTTTATGGTTTTATCTTTTGAAACCGAATAAAGATTATTCTGATTACTCCCATCACCTTCATAAAGGCTAGGTCAATAAATGCTTCAAGCAAGTGCCAGCCTCCTCCTGTGCCTATATGCATTCTCCCTCCGGGGAGATTTAAAGACCTCGCTGCAGCTCCAGACAGCCCTTTAAATTCTTTCCAACTCTTTGCAGGTGCTCAGCTACCCCCTCTGGTATCTGCTGTCTCCCTGTGTTGTATAGCCTTAGCTTCTTGAGAACAAAAACGCCTTCACCAGTAGGGCGGGAAAGGTCTGGAGCAGCCCACTCTGGCAGGGTAAATTTATGTAAGCCTGGGGGTCTCTCAAAGGGACGTGGCCTAAAATCAGTAGGTAAAAATCTGTGTTTAACAGTGTGCGTCCCAACTTGTATTTTGCTGTTTCTGTCATTCCATCCGGTATATGATACAACAAGTAGCATCATACCTACAAGTCAGGACTATTGGCTTTGCCAATGGTTGTTAGTTGAATAAGATAAATAACAACAACAAAGCCTTGTATATAATATTGAAAAAGCTTCCACTTAAGCCCTGGTGACATCACGACAATGTTGCTGCTCCTGAGTTTCAAAAAGAGAAGGGAAATCCAGAGACAAAATGACTCTCTTTAAAGGATTTCCCTTCCCCTACAATGCTCACTTGGCATGATGTAATGCCGTAACTTTCTTCTGTGAATAGTGTGAGCAGGGTACATCGATGTGCCTGCAGTCTCGAAACGGGTTTCTATCGTGCTCTGTTTTGCGCCCTGGCACTTTTTTCTGGACTGCAGTGACAGCCAGCGCACAAAACAGAGCCCGATAGAGACCCGTTTCGAAGCCCCCTTAAAAAAACTGCCGGTACTCAGACCCGGTGAGACCCGGCCCACTTAAAGCCCTGGCTTCCCTCTCCCTAGCAGCAGCTCAGCAATAGGGACATGGGCTTACTTTTTGGTCCAACTTTGGTGTTCTCTGCACCTGGAGTCTTTTTAGGTCGAGCGTAGAGCTGCGCATGCGTAGCATGCGCTTTCTAGCTCAGGACCTATAGCTGTTACTTTCGGGGGAATCTGAGACAGCGTTCGGCCACGAGCCTGTGCTGTCTCAGATTTCTCCCCGTGAGCGCGCCTTTGCTGCTGGCTGCTTGCGCGCTGTTTTGCTTGCTTTCGCGTGCATACAGACAAACAGACAAACGGGCAGACAGACACCCGCCTACACACCACCTCCCCCCCCCCCCCCCAACAACCCCCCCCATCCCCACCACCAACCAGTCATCGTGCTATTTTAACACACACACACACAGGCGCACACATCCCCCTCACACCCCACTCACCAGGTTCTTCTTGCGTGTCCCTCGGCAGCCAGCGGGTCATTCCGGTTAACAGGCGGGGGCCGCGGGGCTCTCCACGAGCAGGGGGCCCCGCTAGCTAACACGGAAATCCTCTGGCGGGCACAGGAGCGCCTGCTTCCTGTTTTTGTCCGGCCCCGCCCCCGTCCCAACAAAGGTTGCCTGGCTTCCTGTTGAAGCCGGGCTGCGGCGGTGAGTTTGCTTGTTTCTTATCGCAAGCATTATATTCAGTAATCTTGAACTTGTTTATATCTGCAGATGCCTTCATTAGAATCTGTGGGTTACTACTGTAAATATAAAATCTAACTTGGTGAAATTCATATATTATGGCTACAGCTACACGGGGCGAGTGTGCACGGAAATGTCCATCCAGATTTCCCTTCAGAACAATATAGCAATGTCCCTGTTTCTGGATCAGCACAGACTGGCCTCCGTGAGACGCTCTTTCGTATGCTGGTTGCCTTTTGTGTCTCCTTCACAGAGGTACACATGTGCTCCTCACAGGTTCCGGTGTCTTGCCCCAGACACACACCCACCAGCCCACCCTTTGACCCTTCAGACGGCGGTGTACGCCGAAGACTCGCTTCCCTGCTTTGTTTACCTGCCTTGTTTGCCACCCCTGTATGTTTCAAAGGCTAAAATCTACGTCTCTGTCTGTCGGAGGAGGGGGGCATGGGGGATACACATGACTTATTTTAAGACCCCGCTTTGTGTCCTTTCAGACAGAAACTTGGCTTCTCTTTCCCCACTGAGAACACGGATTTGGAGGCCCGAGCCAGTAAAGTAAAATGAATGAGCAGACAGTGAGGCCTCTGAAGAGAGAGAACGGATTTCGATTGCAAGCATTTGACACGGGGGTGATTATCTATCCCAATTGCCGATTTGACATTCCCTCTTTGTCATGCAAACAGGAAAAAGTCCGGGGAACCGTTATAGCCCCGGGCGGTTTGTGTATTGGGATCGGCGTGGGCCTTTCAGGCTATCAGAAAGGGATAAGGGCAGCCCAGGGCATTAGCGTAGATTTAGTTAATACACATTTATTGGGGACGAAAGAGCGGGGTTGGACCAGTAGGAGTGGGATCTCGGAATGTTTAAAAATAAGATAAACATTCACGTTTACATACACGTGTTTGTACTTTTCATTAAACTTTACGACCACGCTTCAAAAATTTGCATTGGCAAGAAAAGCGAAAAACGAATCGATACTACCAGCCCATTGTTGTTGTTAAATGCTGGTCGCAATGTATTTGTATGCTCGCTTTTGATGTTTCAAAATTTATGTTTGGAATTTTACTGTATAGAGCTTGCAACCTCGGCTGTTTAACAAACACACATTCCATCAAATCTAGAGCTGCAAGGCCAAGCTGATGGTGCCCCGCTGGGACCACTACAACATGTTTGAATAGTTGTCTCCAACGAGTTTGGACAGTCAACTGCCTGTGCGCTCCCAAACACTAACCGCCTTGGTCGCCAAGATGAAGAGTCATATGTGTGAGTTGCGTACATGACTGGTATGTGGAGCAGAAGCACTGCTATTCGGAAAGCACGTTGTAAGAAATAGCCTTGTATCAGCTTTCTTCACTGTTCTTAAGTCACTGAGGTGACGTAAATGCTCCAAGTCTTCCAGTTTATTTACCCTCTTGCTGGGTCACCCTGGTCGCTCAAACTCGCTGATTTTCCAAACTCACTTTCTCTCTCTTCTCATTCCAAGGCCACTCCGCAAATGTACCCATATGTTCCCCAAGTCACTAACTCTTACTGTAACTTTCTCTCGCACGTCCGCCCGCCCGCCTTCCCGCCTACCCACAACTCAACCACGAACCTACTCAGTCACTCAATTATACACTCGCACGTCCCATCCCTCACTACCTTGTTCTTATTGAGTAGTGACCCTGCACTCATGCTGCGGGTGTCCTTGCGTGTTTTTATTGAGCAGTGACCCTGCACTCATGCTGCGGGTGTCCTTGCGTGTTAACAGCAGACTGCTCTTTCTGCACGAAGCACATGTAAATGCAGACATAAAAGTCGGTGGGGCATATCGATCTGCAGTGTATCACTAGCTTAAAACTACGTTTTACCAGTTCGCTCAATGTCACAATACTCCGTTCCCGGGTTTAGTATGAAATCTAATGAATTCTGGGTGCTGTAGTCCGTCCACTTCAGTTGTTGTACTCGAACCAAGGCACTCGAAAACAACGATTTCTAAACAAACGCTCAGCTGTCCTCTTGATGGCTTGAAATCCTCTGTTAAAATGCATTATGAAATAGGCTGATTGATGATGTAAAATTTAGGGTTTCAACCCTGATCCATTTCAATAGTACACATCGTTTCAAGTCCGTTACTGACCGCTCACAAACTTTTGGCATCCGGTGTCTTAGTTAAATTGGTTCAATGGACACAAGCCCAGAGTAAATCTCCCAGAAAGCATTAGGGCGTCAAAAGCCCACTGTTGGAAATATGATGTCCCTATGGCACGGAGGGAGGTGGCAACCCTGCAGAAGATTGATGCGGGAGATTTCAGTTAAGTTTGTTATATATATTGATATGGAATACCTGAACATATGTTTTGTTGATAGAAGAGAGTGTCTCTTAAATAGCTGTAAGGGTCGCAGGTTCTGTGCAAACACTAGCTGTTTTACCCAGGTCCCAATAAACTCTTTGCCTAATCTGGCAAGTAATGCGTGCTCCATTTGCAGGATCCTTTTGATGTCTTCGGTACTGTAATAGTCCTCCATTTGCTCTTCAGTCTGACAGACGGCTAGACATATTAAAAAGGTTTTGTGTAGAACATGGCAGGCAAGCATGTTTTATCAAATATGTGGTTCAAAGCACGTACAAATGAAGAGAAAGGAAACCAATGATTTTTAGAATAACTTTTATTTAAGTATTAATTATTTTAAAAAAATAAAAGCCATTGTTATTTGTAATATCAATACATCTAAGTCACGTAAATACAACACATATTGCATTACAAATGCTATAGGTGTCACATTTGCGAAAGTTAAAACTATTGGCATTGTAAATGACAAAGCTACTAATTTAGCTATTTTGAAAACCAACACAGAAATACAAAATGTGTCATTTACAATACCAATAGCTCAAACTTTCCTAATGCGAGAGCTATTGCATTGCAAATGCTTGTTTTAAGAAGCTTTCAAGGAACACCACAACAGGCCACTTTCATTGACGGCACTTCACATCCACACAGGCCTTCTACTACATGCAGGGTTTCTTTGTGCCCACTCCTGGGGCACCACAACATGACTATCCCACAGACGTCCAGAATGGCATCGCTTTAGGGGTCTCAAGTAAGTCCACTGTCTACAGACTCAAGTGGGAGCCAGAAAGCTATTGCACCCAGCACTTGAGAAAGTCCACAAAGTCCAGAGTACAAGCTCATCTCCAGACTCCTAACAGGAGTACATCAGGTCAGGCTGTCCTATGATGAGTGACAAAATCGCCCAAACCTGGTGGTGCCACACTATCTCCTCATCCCTTACAGATACAAGCCCACTTCTTGTACCAATCTAGTGCCCTCTTGGAAGGTTTTAGGAAGGCTACTCAGTCCAAAATGTTAGTACATCTCCATCTCTGAGCCATGGTCCAGCCCCCCCCCCCCAGGTTTAGTCTGTACCCTCCCAAACTTCAAATAAATCTTCTATGTTGACTGAAACCAGACTTCTTTCTGCCCTCCCTTTTACCCATGTGGGCACATTCTTCAAGCTAATTTACAGGGAGGTGTAGATAACAGCTTTGAAGATCCCAATCCACACCGCCTTGTTCCATTAGGAGATGTCTTAATCTCCCTGAAGTGGTCCTGTTGTGTTCATTGGTTGTAGCAGAGAAATTCACTCTCTAAACGAGGCAGCTTAAAGCGTGAATTTAATTATTGTTGCCTCAGAGTAATAGGCCAAGTTATTAAATAGGTGAAGGAATCTAGATATGTCTAAACATACCTCATATTTGGATTGCAGTCTCCATAATTGAGATATATATATGCCAGCGACCCTAATCCTTGTATCATAAGACAATCTGGAGATACATTAAAACATAATGTAGACATATAACACCTCATATACAAAGTCCTTTTTGCAAATGCTGCAATTTGCAAAATCACAGTTTTTGTGGTTGTGAAAGGGTTTTTCTTTATGTACAAAATCCCGTTTATGAGTTGGAAGTTTTCTAAAAGTACTTTTGTGATCTTTTCCAAATTTCATATAGAAAGGTTAAAGGGAAAGGAATGTATCACTGGTTTACTATTGTGGTTGCCAACCGTTGAGTTGCTGATCCTTGAGTGTTGGCAACCTCAGAAGGAGATGTTGGTGGCCATCAGGACCACTGTCTACTCCCTGAAGGTTTTCAATATTGATTATTTTTTTAAGCAGCCCTGGTTCCTTTAAGGGACATAGGCTGATTTACAAAAAAAAAACGTTTTTCCGATTTGGAATTGAATTATAGTTTATGATGATCTGTTGTCCCTTGCAGACCATGATGCCTGTGATTGCAGCCAATCACACGGGTCTCAAATGGTGAACTGCCTAATGAATATTAAGTTGGCAAGTCATTCTGTGATTTGGTATTTTGTGAACACACCTATTAGTACATAGGTTGGTTTGCAAAATACTATTCGATTCGCAATAAAATCAGAGCTCAATTTGCCACCACTTTTTGTGAATGGAATTATACTACTTAAGGCCAATAGTTCACAATCAAAAACATTAAATGGTACACTATTTCTGAAAAGGAAAGGCATGGTTTAATCCATTGTTCATTTGCTCACCGCGCTACCCCATTTTGGACCCAGCCTTATGCAAATCAGTCTTGACCATGCTCCTCATGGGAATAATCCACCCCGAACTGGCAGGCCAGGTCCTCCCTGGACCGGAAACGTTCCCAGGATGCTTGTTAGTAGTCATGGGGGACGACCTCAGGTTAGGAACGGCTGGTCTGAAGAGAACAAACACATTCTAACGCAGCACACGTGAGTGGCCTATGAGCTTTCACGAGGAAAACAGGCAACAGGTAAATGTGATGCTAAAGTCGTTTTTTTTTTTGTTGATTTTTGTTACCCCCCCTGGCTTGCAAGTTGCACGTGGTCTTTGCTGGCTTTCCGGTGCCTAGGTGGCCGTCGCTTCTCTTCCCCGCCGCCCCATTGGCTGCCTGCACCCTCGGATCGCTAGTCCTTCCGGGTCCCCTGCCCCCTTGGGGCTCTCATGCCTTCCTTCAGGCACGGCTCCTCCCTAGCGGCGCGTTTGAAGCAGGCAGTCCGTGCACACTGCGGCTCTGAGTACCCACCCACTCTGTCGATATGGCTGTGCCAGTCAGGGTTGTGTCAGACCTCGGGGGCATTGGTCTGACCTAGATTTGTCTGTAAATCTGTGCTGCTTTGGGGTGTGAATGACAGTGGAGAGGTGGCTAGAGGGGGAGGAGGGAAGGTTGATTCTGCTTACAAACGGCTTCAGTGCACAGAAATACGAACCAGGATAGGGGAACCCGAGAACAGCCGGCCTTGCATGCTGTCATTTGTGTTTTGTTTCTTTTACTTTAGCCTACGTATTATATAAGCTATCGATGCAATAGGCGACAAGGATGGAGAAAAAAAACCGAGCAGCAGCACAGGGCAACAACACACAAAACGATGAGGATCAAAACCTCCCTGAACAAAATCATTTGTACGACCCCCTCATACTTCTAGAGGCGACATCCTAAATTGGTGAACAAACATTTAATCTAAAGATGCGCCTATGGAAATCTGTGTTTTAAAGGTGACCCTAGTGAAGGGCCTTACTTTGTTTATGTCAACAATGGTGCAAAGAGGCCTGCCTCCTGAGGTACAACCTACAAGGTCTATAGCGGTCTATCACTCTCTGTCGTGCAAGCACGATTGTCACAGCCAAGATCAGGGCCGGCTTTAGGCATGGGCGAGCTGGGCCTAAGGTGCCTTGCTTCAAATGGGCGCATGGAGCTTACCTACTAAGTTATGTTTAATCACAATTCCAGACTGATAGCACCTGCTCGTTGTCTTCTGACCTCCCTAAAAATCTTTTTGTTCTCTTCCTTTAGTACCGTATTTGCCCTCTGTTTTCCTTTCTCCCCTCTACCTTTTTTTCTTTCTGACCACAGCCCCTCACCTGCAGATGATCAGGAAGGATGCACATTTGCTTTCACCTGCGGTTCTATGTGCGCAAAGACCGCCACCGACCCTGGCCAAGCCTTCCTCTGTACAATGCAAGCATGGCGGTGACAGCAAAGCTTCCTCTCCCAGTGCTCATGCACTAGTCTCACCACCATTCCTCTTTCACCAAGGTGCAAGGATGACTGACAGCTGAGCTTTCCTCAGCAGGGTTCAAGCAGTACTGTGACTGCCGCGCCGCCTACTGCAGCGCTCAAGCATGCCTGTCAATCCTAGCCTTCCTCACCGAAGTGCACTCATGGCTGTCTGCTGAGCCTTGCTCGCCAGCCTCAGACAGCTGGGACTACCACACCAGTGTGCAAACATGATGGTCAGAATGGATCCTCCCTCAGGCACTACTCCTGAGCGCTGCTCGCCAATAGGAATCCATGACTGGCAGCTGGGACTACCACACCAGTGTGCAAACATGATGGTCAGAATGGATCCTCACCAGCGAGCAGTCATTACTTTTTATACCTTTTATACCAAGTGCTGCTGTTGGTGTTTGTCTTACTTCTTTGCCCGGGTTTTTACTGTTCACAAAGTGGCATGATGAAAAATAAGTCTTGGCCACCAAAAATGAATGCCAGTGGGCCACACCTGGTCAAATTAAACACTGGGGCTTGGTGACTGTTGTAAGGCATGTGTTAATGTTCTCTTACTTACCAGTAATCTTCATTACTCCTGGTACCGTTGTCCTCGCCCCTTCATAACATGTGAGATAGTCCCATCTCCTGCACAGAAAAAAGAAAGGAGGAATGCTGGACCTACCCGTCCCCCTCCCTCTGGGAGCACATAAGCGTACAGGTCCCAGCATTCTTCCTGACAATACCAAGCCCAGATGAAGGCCGGCAAGTCAGGGAGGGAGTGAAGCCATGAAGGGGACCAGGACAACGGGACCAGGAGTAATAAAGATTACCGGTGAGTAATAGGACATTACCCCCAGGTCCCTCTAGTCCTCGTCCCCTTCATAACTTTTGAGAATACCCAAGCAGAAGCCGGCCATCACCATCAACAATAAACCACTAAAACCAACCGAAATGCAAAAAGGTCGGATTTATTGAACAGCAAACACAAGAAATTCAGGAGCACACAGCGTTCAGCACACCCAAACCAAAATTAACATCATCCCCCAACAAATTTTGAAGGCGATAATGCCGAATAAAGGTGTTAGAGGACACCCAAGTGGCCGCCCGACAGATCTCAGAAAGAGGGACACCACCAACTTCAGCCCAGGAAGCTGCCATCCCACGGGTAGACCTCCCCTGAACCCCCGAAGGAGGAGGATACCCAGAAAGGGAGTAAGCCAAAGCAATGACCTGCTTCAGCCAGCGACCAATGGAGGCAGAAGAAGCTTTCCCCCCATGAGAGGACCCACCAAAAGAAACAAAAAAGGGACTAAGATTTACGAAAACCCTCAGTGAGGTCCAAGTAGATACGCAGCGCCCTGCAGACATCCAACAAAGACTAAGGAGGATCCCCTGGAGAGTCCAGATTAGACCCCAACGCAGGCAACACCAGCTCCTGAGACCGATGACACTGGGAGGAAACTTTCAGGACAAAAACAGAATCCAAACGGAGAACCACCCCATCCTCAGAAAAGGACAAAAAAGGCTTCCCGAGCCATCAAGGCCCCCAACTCCCCCAGGCGACGGGCAGAAGTAATAGCCACAAGAAAGACCACTTTGAGAGTCACAAACTTAACGTCCACCTCCGACAGAGGCTCAAATGAAGGGGACACCAAAGCCCGAAGAACCAAGGGCAGATCCCACAAAGGAAAAGAAGGACGCACCACCGGACGAGACAGAGAAAAACTCAGAAGGAGATGCGAAACCAAATCCTTAACATCAGACAAATTCCTCCAAGGGGAACGAAAAGCCCGAACAACAGCCCACTGAGCCCTCAAAGTAAAAACTGCCAAACCCTCCCAAAGGAACTGCAGTACCACGTGCAGAGAGCACGCCCAAGGGGACAAATCCAAAGCCACACACCGACAACGAAAATTACCCCAATGACGGTCATAAGATTTGAGGGTAGACGGGCGACGGGAACCCTGAAGAGCCACAGCCAAATGCTCAGGGAAACCCCTCAGACGCCACCCCTTCCTTTCAACTTCCACACCGACAGACGCAATCGTAGAAGAGACAGCGATGGAGCAGACCGCAGGGGGGAAGGAGACAGAGGAAGAAACCAGGGACCCTGCACAGCCAAAAACCGCAGAGTTGGAAACCAAGACCTCCGAGGCCAAAATGTAACCACAACCACCACCATCCGATCCTCCCGACACAGGCGGGCCAAAAACCGGGGCATCTGCGCCAGTGGAGGGAAGGCATAGAGAAGCCTGGATGGCCAGGGAATCGTCAGCGCATCCACCCCCCAGCAACCCTCCTGATGACCCCGAGAGCAGAACCGGGGCAGCTGGGCATTGAGCCGGGAAGCAAAGAGGTCTAGAAAGGGAAGACCAAACCTCCTGCACACAAGACGAAAAGCCACAGAGATAACTCCAGGGAAGTGGGGAAACAACGGCTGAGGGCATCCGCCACCCCGTTGTCCACACCCCGAATATGAACAGCAGACAGAGACAACAGAAAAGAGGAATCACCACCCCGTTCAGGGATGAGAAGCGAACCCCCCCATGACGATTCAGGTAAGCAACTGTCACCTTGTTGTCCGACCTCACTACAACATGGTGACCGAGCAACTGAACCCGAAAACCCATCACAGCCGGAACACAGCCGACACTTACCTCCCATTGGATGAACGACTCTCCGGAAGGGACCAACGACCCTGAAGGGACAGGGAACCCAGGGTCGCACCCCACCCTAAAGAACTGGCATCCGTGGTCAGGACGACCGGTGAAGACGGCTGCAGAGGCAGACCTTGAGACAGATGAGCCGACACAGTCTACCAAAGAAGGGCAGGGAGGACAGGAGGGGCACAGGAAGAACATCCAGCTCGCGAGACACAGGATCCCAACGAGACAGAAGGTACAACCAAAGAGGATGGAGGTGAAAACGAGCCCAAGCCACAGTAAACACCATTGCCGCCATGAGACCCAGGAGGCGCAACCAGAGGCGAACCGGAAATGAACACCCCCCTCAAGAACCGATGAGCCAGAGACACCAATGTCAAGATCCAAGGCATGGGCAGGAACACCCTGCCGAGATCGGTCCGAAACCTGGCCCCAATGAAAACCAAGTCTTGGGAGGGAGACAGCTGACACTTGGGAAGATTCAGAAGGAATCCGTGATCCCGCAACACAGAACACACTACCCCCTGAGCCTCCAACAACAGAGAACAAGACGGAGCATGGATCAACCAGTCGTCTAGGTAAGGATAGACCATGAGCCCCCGAAAATGTAACACCGCCACCACCGGAGCCACAACTTTGGTAAACACTCGCAGAGCAGACCTGAAACTGAAAATGACGCCCCTGAACACAAAACCTCAGGAAGCGGCGTGAGCGGGGACGAATCGGGACATGGTAGTAAGCATCCTGAAGATCGAGGGTGCACATGAAATGGCCCGGAAGCACCAAGGGAATCACCCTCTGAAGAGTCTCCATGCGAAAAGGCTGACGAACCACCCACATGTTCAGGGCCTTCAAATCCAGGACCAGGCGGAACCCCCCTGTCAATTTGGGAACCAGAAAAATCCGAGAGTAATACCCCTGCCCGACTTCTAGGGGAGGGACCATCTGAATCGCACCCTTCCGCAGAAGAGCATTCAACCCCAGAGACAGCTCGGACCTCTTGGACAGGCAGGACGGCCAAGGAGTCGGACGAACCCCTGAGTCCGGAGGAGGACAGGAAAACCCTACCACATGACCCATGCAAATGATGTCCAACACCCAAGCGTCTGAACAGGATTTTACCCAGGCCGGCAGGAAGAACCACAGCCGACCGCCTACCAATGATCCCGGAACCCCAGCCATATAGTCAGGAACGAGGTTTTGGAGGGGGGAGTTAGCCTTCCGATCCCGTCCACGACCAGAAGAAAACCGTCCCCGACCCCCAGAAAACTGCCTACGAGAGGAAGGACGGAAAAAAGACTTGGGTTTAGAGGAAACAGAATGCTTCTTTTCTTTAAGCAATTTATGCAATTTCTCCTCCAATTCCTCCCCAAACATCATTGTCCTCTTGAAAGGCAGATGCAAAGCGCAAGCCTTCTGAGCAGAGTCCGTCTTCCAGTCCCGCAACACAAGATTGCGACGAGCAGCCACACACGCCCCACTGGAAAGGGCAGAGGCCCGCACCACATCAAAGGACACATCAGAGAGGAACTCCACTTGTCGCTCAATATGCTCAAGAAGACTGGAACAGTCAGTAGCATTGTCCATAGACTGGTACAGGGATTTGAGATCTGAAAGCAAGGACTGCGAAACATAAGTCCCATAAATGCCCGCCCTCAATGCCAAATGGGAACCAGAATACACCTTCTTGAGGGATGAATCAACCCTTTTATCCACAGGGTCCTTCAGCACCGCATCCTCCCCAAGGAAGTGCGACCCACCAGACTGGCCACAAAGGAATCAATAGGAATGGAATCCGGCAATTCAGTAGCCATATCCTGCAAAGGGTACAGTTTGGTCATAAAACGGGGCAGCAAGATGCGATCAGGATCCACCCACTCCCGCTACAGCACGTCCCTAATGAAAGGATGAATGGGCACATCAACAGTGGCAGAGCTCTGAAACTGGCGTAACAAGGGACCACCAGACGTACTGGGAGCGTCATCATCCGGAAACCCCATGTTGGACTTAACATGCTTCAGCAGCCCAGCCAACATGTCCTTGTCGACGTACTTGCCCTTGTGCTCAGTCACCCAACCACTCTCGCAATGAGTCTCTCGAATCAGACGTTTCAGCCTGGCATCACCTGACTCCTTGCGATGCCGAGACCTGGCAGGAGAAGGGGAGGAGGAGGACTTTGTTTATGCAGATTGTGCCCTGCCACAGAGCTCAGGTGCTATGGAAGTAAAAACATGAATATGGCACAGAGAATGTTCGTATGGACAGCAGTAACACAGGACATGCCTGTACCCCGCTTCGTCCGATTGCCTAGACCGTTATGCTGCCCATGGTTTCTTACTTCAGGGGCACTATCAATTCAGATCAACTCTGAGCAGTGAACTCTAAAATCCCATTGTAATGCTAAAAATGTAAGCAAGTAAAGTTCAATAGTGTCCATCTTCAGGACAAAAATCTTTTGTAGCTGTGACCCCCTACAAAGACATAATGTACACTATTATCTGAATGCCATCCATTTTTCATAGACCGATATTATCTGTCTATGACAAATGGATGGGTCAAAATTAGGTTTCATCATCCTATAGGCCAGGCAGTCCAATACCCAGTCATTACATCTTGGCTGTCTGAGAAATGTCATTTAGAATATCAAAACCAATCGAGAGATGTTGGTTAATATCTGCACACGGGTGTTATGAAAATGTCTTAAATAAGTTGTTGGGGCATTCAGATAATAGTGTACATTATGTCTTTGTAGGGGGTCACACCTACAAATGATTTTTGTCCTGAAGATGGTCTGCAAGAGTTGTACCATAAAAGACTGAAACGACGACGACTAAGTCCTTTACTTGCTTTTCATTATAGAAGTGATCTTTATTTTAGTGAATTATAGGAATAATTTTGCATTTTCTTGTTCATTTGATTGAGTTATGATTAATTCTCATTGTTTACATGTACCCTATGAATTTTTGCATATAAAATCTATATAAAATACAATATTTTTTATATAAAATTTTCCTGTGTTGCTTTTTTCTCATGTTTTTGTCTACATAGGTAGCTTTATGACATATTGTTTCAGATATCAATTTAGTTTGAACAGACGTGCAGGCATTGAATAAGCAGTCTGTAATCTGTGATTCAATTCCCTTAAGCAAAATCCCTTGCTGGCACCATTCTATAGCTATTTAATCTGCCCAAGCCTGCAAGGGTATATTGGGTTTCCCACCCCCCCTTTCCTTGACAGGCAGCCAATGAAGATCCCTCAATGCTTGAGTGGATGATTAGCCGCGTTGCCTGTTTAGCACCAGCTTTGCTGCTGCAGACTGGATTCTCTGCAGCCCCAGAAAGATGTACTGAGGGCCCCCCAAATACAAGGAATTACAGTAATCCAGTCTGCTCAAAACTGTGCTTCTTACTACTAGGGTACGATTGGAAGTATCTGACGCAGCATACGTATCAGACTGAAACATACGCTGGCAGTCTTGTTTGCCTGCGATTCCATTTGAAGATTCTTATCTATCAGAACCCCCAGATTACGTATCGTGTTAGCAGGGGCCAGCGGGTCCTCCTCGGGGATGAGCCTAAACTCCACCGGTATGTGTGTGAGCATCTTCGCCGAGGAGCAGTACAGCACCTCGGTTTTCCCCCATTGAACTGCAGGGAGTTCTTCCGTAGCCATCCTGCAATCTGTCCATAGTTGACCAAGGCAACCCCAAACGATAATGGGGAACAAAGGCTGTAGATAAGTATTAAAGAGAATGGGGCTAATAGCAGAGCCCTGCGGAACCCCGTAGACCAGTGGTTCCCAAACTTTTGACTCCTGAGGACCCCCATTGAGTCACCACTGGAATCCGGGGACCCCCAAGCAATTTGTATGAGTTAAATTTCAAACATTAAAACAGTAATTCGAAAAGAATACACGTGTGCACACAAAACAAATACTCAAAGTACTAAGGATTTTGGGGCCAGATGTACGACCATTCCATTTAGCGCCTCGCAATTGGCGACACATTGCGAGTGGCAAATTGCGAGTTGCTAAATGAAATGTACAACAGTGTGTTTAACACTGTTTGGGATTCCCAATGGGGTCGCAAATTGCGAAGTTCATTAATGAGCCTCTCGCAATTTGCGAGCCCATTGGGAATGCCAGCCCTCCCAGCGATGGTGGCAGTTTTAAAAAAAAAAATGCAGCCTGTTTACCATGCATTTAAAAAAAAAAAAAGAAAATTCCCCACTACGAAGAATTGTTGAAGGTATTTTCTGTGCTTTTTTCAAAAAGTAAAATATTGGGACCTCTGTCCGACTGGACATGTCATAACCGAATATAGTATCCATTGTGTCTATATTTATTGCTAACTTTAAATTGCTTATGCATGGGACCACTGTTGTTTTCATAAACGAGTTAAATAGGCAGCAAGTGTGG
Organism: Lissotriton helveticus; assembly: GCF_964261635.1. Taxonomy (NCBI): domain Eukaryota; kingdom Metazoa; phylum Chordata; class Amphibia; order Caudata; family Salamandridae; genus Lissotriton; species Lissotriton helveticus. The sequence goes on along the minus strand of NC_136073.1, from coordinate 646,027,627 downwards.
ACCACCTCGCCACTAGTGCGCTCACCAAAATGGCGCCCATGAATGGCAAGTCCTCACCCAAAATGGCGCTGGAGCAAAGAAGGTGAAAGTGTGACCCCGCTCAAGCAGCAGGTGAGAGGAGATTAATTTTTACTGTGCGAGTATGCAGATAAAGTGTAACAGAAGATTTTAATAAAAACAAGTTTAAAGACTCAATACTCGAAAATAGCAGTAGCGTGCTACAGGAGCATTTTACCAGCAGCTGACAGCCTAAAACAGCCCCAATGTCCCTTTCCTCAAATCCGACACCAGAAACCAGTCTGTACCTTAATCTTAGTCCAGCAATACCTGCACTGTCTCTCACTTCCAATGGAGATGCAATTGCAGAGGGACGCAGATCCATTTCCCTGGCCCACTACATCCCTAGAACACCACCCAATGGCTATTAACGCCCTGTCCGTTCACCCAATCAGGCACTTCGGCTCGCCTCCTCTCCCCCCCTCCTTTGGACAGCCCCTTTCGACTCCCTCACACTTCTTTTTTCCCCCTTTTTTCCACCCTCCCCTTTCCGGGAGCGCCAGTCGGGGGCAGTGTGAGCCCAGGAGAAGAGAAAAGAGGCAGGCCTGCAGGATTCAGTCTGTAGGGTTTATCGCCACGGATCCCCCCTCAGAACAACTGCACAACTCCATCTTGCTCCCATCACGCCTGAGGAGCTCACTCTGCCCTTCCTGCTCCTTGAAGCGCCCATTGGGAGCTATTTGAGCCCGGTAGAGGAGAAATTAAGCAGGCCCACTGCATTGGATCAGCAGAAGTGTTCAGGGAGTATGTAAAAATAAAGTTTCTGCACTATTTGTGCCTCAAAATGTGTGTGTTTTGGTGTGCGTACCCATATGTTTGCGTGTGTGCAAGTATGTCTGTGTACAACTGCATGTGTACATGTCTCTGTGTGTATGTGTGCGCAAGTGCATATGTTTGTGCTCATGTGAATATATCTGTGTGTTGGTGAGAAGTCTGTGTTTTGCCCATGAAATGCTGGACCTCACAAAGTGGTGATAATAACTAGCAATCAGCCGGCCTAGGCACATTGGTTGTGTTCTTAAACAATATGCTGGCCTTAGGACAAGGATATTAATCCTTGGCAACATGCTGTCTTCGCACAATGGTGGTATTTTCAGGCAATATGCTGGCCATAGCATAATGATAGTAGTCCATAACGCTGAAACACAGCTGGTTATCCGTATCAACATGCGGGACCGCACATGGGTGGTAATCTTTGGCAACATGCAGGCTTTCGCACACTGATGATGATTCCTGGTAAAATGCTGGCCCTGTATAATGGTGGTAGCTCCAGAGCAATGGAGATCATTTCTGGCAACACACTTGTCCTGATGAAAAGTAATTTGTGGCAACATGCAGGCCCTGGCAGAATGGCAGTAGTCCCGAGCAATATTCTCCGAGTGGCAAAATGGTGGCGATCCCTTACATGTTGTAGGCAACCATGGTATGACGTTGCTCGTGCTCAAATGTAGATCATCTCGAATACATTAAAGTTCAGGCAAGCTCAAAGAAGAGAAGAACCAGTGCAAATGAACCTATGTCATGAGTATGCTATGACGCTTGCTTAGCTAACTTCTCCGTATCCCAAGACCAACATCTTGCAATTGCCTGGATTTTAGGGAGAGGGATGGACAAGGCGAAAGCGAATGCATTTGTAAATGCTTGTTAACATTCCAGTGGATTTACAGAAGCAAGCAATATTTCATTACCTCACTGAAATAATGTGAATGGTTTCCACCAGCAAAAGACTGTTTTTAGCCATACGCCAAATAAATATAGAAAAATGTGTGATATCTTTGCATTAGCCCATACATGAATGAAATCTTTGTTATAGCTAATTTGTTCTCGCAGAACACTGGGGCAATACTGCAAGGGAATGTGATAGCAGCGTTAGAGCGTTGCCCTAAGTTTATTTTTATTTTTTTATTTTTTTTGCTTATACAACATGTATAGGAAAATTCCCCCCTTCAATTGGCATCAATAAAAAACACGTGTAGACAGTTCGATGACCTCATGGTGGTACTGGTGGGTACAGGCGTCACTGAGACAAGTTGAGTCCATGAGGAATGACAGAAGCGTGGAATAAACAGAAAAGGAGCGTGAGGAAGCAACTGAGCACAAGACCATCCCACACAATAAGAAAGACCTAACAGTCCCCCTCCCCCTCCCTGTCCCCATCAGACCCTGACCTCTCGGGCGAGCGTTGCCCTAAGTTGAGTGGACTCTAATGGACTACTAAGTAGGCATATAAGATAGAGTCATAGAAAAGCAAAGGCTAAGCTGCCACCTGATGTCAGAAACCAGTTATTCTGATCCTAATATCTGATCAGAGCCAGCATGAAACTCCTGTATGCTTCATGAAATGCAGAATAGTCTGAAATCGATTACACAAGTGAAGAAAAACGCAATGGGCAGGATCCAGGAGTCTGTGTTAAATTAGAAATTTACATTACCTTATTCCGGATGTCTTGCCGGGAACTAAGGTAATGGTGTTCAACATTTATGTTCAGTGCAGTTTCCACCAGCTTTCTGCTGAGAGTAACCTTCATGTTACCTGTGATTTCTTTAGTATTGCCTTACTTCATTATTGTGGTGATAATGCATTATTGTTAATGTGCTGCACGGCTAGTAACCTGATTTCTGCACATTGCAAGGTTGTATTGAGCAAGATGCTGGTGTGAGTTGTATAGTAAAGGGAGAGTGCCAGATATGAGAGTATCACTGCACTGTAAGTTTAGCTGCTCCTTCATCTTGAAAGTCGGTCTATACTCAGATGATTTCCGTGATTAGGTACTGACAAAGTTTGTTGGTCAAATTTGTAACTCTTTGAAGCCCGACCCTCTTCAACGCATACATGATCTGTCTAGCCACCATCATCTGCTCTCAGGGCATCAACGTCTTCTCCTATGTCACCCAGCTCATTCTCTTCTTTAAGTTCAAGATGTCTAAATTCCAGATCAAGTTTAGTGCCTGCAAGACTGAAGTAGCCCTCTGGAGGTTCACCAACTGTCTGAAGCTGAACGCCGACAAGACTGAAATCGGAATCTTCGGGAAGAGCATTTCATTCTGGGACTCCACCTGGCGACCAACAGAGCTAGGACTGACACCTACTCCCACCACCCACGCCAAGAACCTAGGGATCGCCGAGACATCAAACTAAACATGATGGCCCAAGTCAATGCCGTTATTGCCTCGTGCTTCCATACCTTGAAGATGCTGAGGAAGACTTTCAAATGGCTACCAATCTACACTCAAAAAACTGTCATGCATGTCCTTGTCACAATCCAGCTGGACTACCGGAACACCCTCTATGCAGGGATAAAAAAAAAAACAACTAATCAGAATGCTGCAGACTATTCAGAACTCGGCAGCCACAATCACTCTTAACTTTCCATACCACACTCACATCACACCACACATACTTCTCACCCACACTTTCAAGGTACTACATAACATTGGCCCAGGATACCTCAACGATCTCATCTGCTTTTACAAGCCTTCCAGGCACTTCCAGCTCATCGGGTCTCCTACTTGCAAACATCCCACCCATACAGAAAACCAGATCAGCCGGTCAAGCATTCTTCCTAAATTGAACCTGAAGCATGAAACAACCTGCTCCTATACACAAGAGCCGCCTTCTCACTACTTGAATTCTGCAAGAAGATGAAGACCTGGCTTTTCAAGTAGTCCCGCAAAAGACCCTACATTTGGCTAGACTTGCACCTGCTCAGTGATGGGGCGCTCTACAAATCTACATAACATAACATAACATGACATCTTATGTTGGTTCTTGTAATAAGAACAATATCTGTGAGGGTTGACGGTGTCTCCAAAGGGGCATAGTTCATAGAGAAAAACTTAAGGCTGAAGACAATGATAAAATGTAATATTTTGAGTGCATATTTATGCTGCAAGTGAGGCGTTGATTCATTCCATTACCCACGAAAGAGGGATGTTTCTACATTTGGCCAGTGTGACCAGTTGCATGTTTTTTCGCGTGATCTTGTGTTGATTAGATGTCTTGACTTTTGAGTTTGTGGGAGGGCTGCAATGTTACTTGTCAAAATAGTGTAGTAAATTGGGTATGAAATGCAATCTCTAATGCACTTCACTAGAGGTCATGGGGCCGGCATCTTGGCAGACAGCAAAGAGTCATGTGAGAATTGGATACCAGTCATGTGAGCAACACAACATAAAAATAGATCCCACGCTTGCCACATGAGTGACTGCGTCTGTGTGACCTTGCATGTATACATGCGCATAAAAGACCAGAAGGCAGTACTGGACCGAAAATTGATCTGAGGGACGGAAACTGTTGAAAAACGTAATTGTTTGTGCTGATGCTATCCCTCAGATGATGTAACAACGTGTTTGCTTCAAGCAATAACAGAATAGGAGTGTTTCTAAGGACGACCATTCTGTATTGCCCTATGGCATTAAGTGGTGCTTCAAATCTACCCACCACCTTTTAAATACATTGACTACTTTTTAACCTACAGACAGTGCAAGCTGTCTGTTAAAAACAACAGACCTATTGTCAGCTTACAGTGGGCTGGCTCAGAGCCTGCCCCTTCCTTGCCATTGGTTGGCTTTACTGCCACTGGCATTTGCTTGCTTTTTAATTGTCAGTGTGTGTGCTTTACTTCCTCTTAATTTGTCCATCCTCTTTAGTATGGATGTAAGCGCTACTTACACTCCTTGAGAGTGTGTGTGTGTTTGCCAGCTGTCTTCCTGGTGTTCTACTCTTTCCCCCTTTGTCACAATTCGTGTTACTCTCTCCCGTCATTAGACTCCCCCCCCCCCCACACCCCTTAGTGTTGTGCTTTCCCACATATACTTCTCCTCCCACATTGCTTTCTCACCCTTGTGCTTCCCCTCCAACAGCTCCACCTTCCTCTCTGTAGACCTCGTGTTTCTCATTGTTCCTCCCTCTTGCCCTTGTTGCTTTGCCTGCACTCCGTGTTGCTTCTGCCCCCATATTGCATTCCCCACACCGATATTGCTTCATTCCCCATCGTGTTGCTTTCTCCCAGTTGCCCCTAATTGCTTTTGTGCTACCTTTTTATTTTATATTTGCCGATCCAACTCTGATTGGTAAAAAGCGCCTATGTCATTTTGTAGGAGCACGCATGCGTGTTGCACGTGACTGCAAAATGAGTCCAAAAGGCAACAGTGTTCCAAAGGTAATCATTTCGAAACATTCAATACATTTGCAGAGATTATCGCTTTCAAAACCTGCATTGACAACAATTGATTTTGAAGAATTCTTCAATTTAATTGTTCCATACTTTGCATGATAAGGTGACAGTAGCAATACATAGCATGGTGCTACATGTGACAGCGAATTGGAAGTGAAAATAAGTGAAGAATGTGGGAAAAACCATCCAGTGCGCATAACAAAATAGTATCTGAACCAACAGGACATAAGTTTCAGGGTAATACCCTTCAGATAAATAAATAGGTTTAATTGAGTTCTCAAAGTCCGGCAATCAATTCACATTTGGTTAAGATATTAAAGTTGACATTTTAATCTCTAAAGATTATTTGGCAGTGTCTTCCTCAAGACCGAATTATAGCAACCTAGAAGCAGATAGGAATTGTCAGAATGTAATATAGATGGGTAAAAGAAGGACGAATCAGTTGATAGATCCCATTCTACTGCTCACCTGAACCAAAAGGAACGCAAGACAATTTAATGTCGAAAGAAAACCAGACAATTAGTGTCCTATGAAAAGGCATAAATGACCTAAAAAAGAAACTCTGAAGTTACAAATAATGAAAACAACAAAACAATGCTCACCTATAGAGACGAATACTGGTTCAACGCAGACAGGTCCCAAGTACATTCATATTAGCTCAGAGAATGTTTTATGGTTTCTTGGTGGTTCTCAATGCCCGTAAGCAAAGTCCAGGGCCAATATGTCCTCCAGGTTTATGTTTACTGATTCTAAAGGCAATGCAAATATTTTCCTAACCTGTGCATACCCTTATGTTCTTCTTTTGTGGATTAGCATTTTTTAGTACCTTTGGAAGAAAAAAGCAAATTGTCTTGCTTTTTGTGTTTACTTTAGTACCTAAAGTGTCTTTCTTGGTATGTTTTCTCCTGCTCCGTCTTTATTCTTCATTGATCCCCTCCCGTTCTAGATTTGCTGACTTTAGCATGTGCTAGAACGTACTTCATGGTAGAGGATCCATTCTTCTCCTAGCCAATGTGTATTTTTTATCTTATAAAGTATATGGTCTCTCACAATTGTGCTCAACCATCCTTTTGTTTTTAGGCCTAACTACTTTGAATGTACTCTGGAAAAGACAAAAACGCTAGCTTTAATATCATATAGGTTCCAAAATAAACCCCCCTTCCTCCCCTCTTTTTTAGTTCAGTTGTCTGACTACATGATTTTTTTTACCAGATCTTTCTAAGATGAATGACTGAATGAACGAATGAGAGTTTTTCTAAAGCGCAACGTTCACTCCAAGGAGCATCTTGGCGCTAGCGGCAAAAAAATCTAATGACCTGTAGTGGGGAAGAGCTTAGTTAAGACAACAGAAGTAAGTATTAGATGAGAGAACACATTGTGATCAGAGGGGTCGAAAATCCATGTTTTTAGAAGTTTTTTTAACATGATTTCTGTTTGTGTATGTCTCAGTTGGATGGGCAGGGAATTCCAGGCTTGGTCCCCAGGACAACCATTGCCTTACCCCCTCTAGATTTCAAATGGAAAGAGGGGGCTGCTAAAAACTTCTCCGAAGATGACCGCAGGATGCTTTGAGTGGTATATGGTCTAATTCTAGATCTTAGGTATCCTGGTTCGGTTGCCCTTGTGGCCTTGTAGATGATATTTAGCGTTTTGAAGAGAATCCTTTTATGAATAGGCAGCCAGTGAAGAGTTCTAAGTGCTGCTGCTGAGGAAAAGTCTTTAGGCCATTTGAGAACCAGCCTCGCTGCAGCATTCTGGACAACCTGTAATCTTTTCAGGACCGTCTTTTTAGTTCCTGCATAAAGGCTATTACAGTAATCCAGATGTGATAAGATTAAGGCTACCGCAACAGTTTTCTTAGCAGGTACCAACAGAAGATCAAATCATTTTCTGAGGGTTTTTATCGTTTGAAAACATATGCCTGGCACAGCAAGGGCCTGCTTGTGAAAAGATAGTGTGGGATCAAATTTGATTCCTACATTTTTCACAGTGTCTACTGTGTTTTGGGGTGTGGCCGAATTTGAGGGCCACCACTGTTTGGGCACAAAAGAGTTGGATTTTCCAAACAGCATGATTTCTGTTTTTGAGCTGTTACATTCGAGATGTTTGAGTTTCATCCAATCCATCGCTGCCGTTAGACAGTGGTGAAACTTCTCTTTAGCTGCTGTAGAATTTTTATCAAGGGTAAGCTTCAGCTGTGTGTTGTCTGTATATGCAATGGATTTGATGTCAAATTTGGCCATCAAAGTAAGGAGCAGTGTCATGTAAAGATTAAAAAGAGTTGGGCTCAGGGATGAACCCTGGGGGATCCTTAATGACAACCGTTTTTGTTTAGATGGAACCTGGTACACCTTATTAGTCCTGTATCTGCTGCTATTACATCTGGAATGCGTTGACCTTGTTGTATTTGGAGTGGTGTTTCATGTACACCAGTATTTTTGGTGTACAGGTCTTGTCCTGTATGCTGGCCAAGTTTTTTTTGTCTGAATGTGGATGGTAATAATGAGGAGTGATACAATCCAACATGGCCCCTACCATGGAGTTGGGTACACTTCATTAGTTCTTCCTCTATCTCCCTAGTATAAGTGCATCTTAAGTGCGTCCTGTGGGTTGAACCATAGACTAACCACGCAGAGCCTGGATGTAATTGATGCACACCAGTATGACTTTACTTAGTAGGACATTTTATTTTTATATGTTCGTACAGTTCTCTGTGTGATTTTTTTTACTTTGGTCCTGGATTTTGTGTTTTGTAGGGATTTGCATGTCTGTATTGGGGACGCCATCGGTATGTCTTTTCTTCAACCTCCTGACTATACTTTTGGTATTTTCTTACAACCACGGTATTCGATCTTAAGCGTGTGCCATCCTCTGCCTGTTATCGGTACGGGGGTTCAACCTCCTTTGCATTTGTCTGTTGGAATATTTTCAATTTGTCGGTTATGATTTTATTTTGTGACTTGGTCACCTTCGAGCACTACTAAAAGGGTTTGACTTTAAAAGCTGTGTTTTTGTAGACCCGGTACAGTATTACAAGTTTTGATCAGTGACATTCTCTATTTGCGCTCGGCATGGCCTTCTGAACCCTATTCTGCACTTGGCTTCATGGACTACATTCTGGATGTGGGTGAGCATGTTTTAAATGTTTTACCATGGTCATTGTTTGGCAAAATGTCTCTTGTCTGCTTCCCGTTTTGTTTTAACCATTTGGCGCTGCACCTTGGGTTGGACATTTACATACCTGTTTTTGTCGGCCCAGTATTCATCTTTATAGGTGTTGTTTTTCCTAATTTCAGTTTTTCTTTTTTGATCACTTATGCAGTCTTTTCGTAGGACACTAATCGTCTGGCTTTCTTCTTTTTAAGGAAGGTGAGAACAGTGGCGGCTCCTTCACTAAGGCAGAGAGTAGCTTCGCCCCACTGCTTTGCAAGCAGTGTAAAAAGTAAAACGATAACTAACATTATTATTGTTTTCGTTTTCCTTCCTGCGTGGTTGCAGGCGGGCGGGTGGGCCGGGCTAGCCAGTGAAGGGGACAGGGGACAGGGGACGAGGGTAAAGCATTGGCCGCTCCTCGAGGGAGTGCTGCTGGGCAGGGGTACGGTGAGGGGTAGTAGACTCCGGTAGTATGCCGAACCGAGTTAAGTAAATAAATAAATAACTAAACGGAATTACATTGCGCGTGCTGCAATGCAGCGATGCAATGCAGCGCGCGCAATGTAATTCATTTTATTTATTTACTTACCTCTGTTCGGCATGCTACCGGAGTTTACTACCCCCCACCATGCCCCTCCCCCACCCTGCCTCACCACCCCGCAGTACTCCCTCAAGGAGCCGCCACTGCTCTAAAGAGCGCATGACTGTTTGGCTGGCCTAAGAGGGCCGGTCAAACTGTCATGCGAAATTGGCATCTTCCCCACCAGGCTGCATTACACAGCCTGGTGAGGAACATGCAAAGCCTCCAAGCCCCTGTCTGAGCGCCGAATCTGGGCGCTCGGACCAATCACAACGCTGCTTAATAGAGCGTTCTGATTGAACAGTGGCTTCTGGGAGGCTGGGAGCTTCCTGTTGACGTGGAGACGGAGTAGAGGCGACAGCACCCAGCCGCATTCAGGCAAGTGAGTGTATTTTTATTATTCACCCCTTCTCCCCCCACCACCCGTGCTTCGTATTGGTCGCTACCCGGTGAGAAACGTGAATCTCTTCACTTTGTTCAATAAGAGCAAAGTCATCCTTTGCATCAGTCCATGAGAGAAGACATATTGACACTGAACTTTGCGTAGTTTTTGGCAATGAAAAAAATATTTAAACGTCCTGGTCTGAATTTAAGGAGGCATGCTCTTCGAAATCAATATGCAATAAAATGTCAAGTGTTTAACCATGGAACTATCACCAGTAGAAAATAGAAAATTGACTGCAAAATCCGGAGCCTAACAAGAACGTACTGTACATTCTCATTTACCAACATTCCAGGCATAGTGCTGAGAAGTCAAACCTGTACTTCAACATCAAACGTACATTTATGAGCTTGAGAGATCTGGACACTGAACATTTTATAGTGTACGGATATGTTTAACTGCTGTCAATACGTGGATTACAACTGAATGGAATGCAAAGGCCACAGCCACCTTTAATACTTACATTGTCGTGTACAATTTTGCAACACAGGGACACAAAACACTGATGCCATAAACCCTCTTCTTGGAACCTTTACCCATAATTTAACACTATCATATCACTTTTAGCAAATGCCCCAACAGAAGTGAGTGCTGCCAGAGCAGAGGTCATCAGGGAAGTGTGTAGATCAACTTTTCCTTAAAGCAGGTCAAAGCCAACATCATCAAGGATATCCAACAATAGTTTAATTTTGAGTCCAAATCAAGACCTTGGAGATCTACCAGTCTTCCAATCCGTCTTATCCGCTACACGAAATAACCATGTAACATTAGAGCATATTAAGATTTGCATTTGAATCTCAAAAGTAGGAGTCGATTGGTAGGGAGATGTGGATTAGGTGGGCATTGAGAGCAAGCGAACAGAGAGCAAGCACATGACAACTGCCATCTTATATGAGTTGCCTGAACTTCACCCCTGGGGTGTTAGCCTGGGAGAAAGCCACCAAAGATTAAAGAATGAGGCCTGTGCCCTCTGTTGGCGAGAAGCAGAGAAAGTGATAAGGTGATCAACATAACCATGCGGTTGCTTCCTCCCACTTCATGGCGGCCCTCTCCCTGGTCAGAGACCAAGTCCTGTGCCCTCGCACCTGCAGAGGTATGGGATCGTCAGGGGCTTGTTAGAAAGTAAGCACTCAAAGTGCACTTCCACATCTGAATATAAATCGCCAGTCATGAAAAATTACTGCTCTTAACTGCAGTAACACTTAAGGGCTTGATGGTGAAAGCGAGTTGCATGGAAGGTACTTTTGCATTTGGCAGCGGAGCAGTTTAATTGCAACCTCTCCACAGTAATAATATTAACTATGCATTTCCCACCGGGAACCGGCTCTGCCCACCGGTGTTGCTCGGAAGCAGCTTCCAGTGGCATGTAGTATGTAATAAAATCTAGAAGAGACAACTGTATGATCTATGTACGGTGTGTGTTGCTGTGTCTCGAAGGGCTAGTCTTTGACCAGTAGCCTGTAATTCATATGCAAAAGCTGTCCTCCAGAAGCCCTCTGCTATGGTGTTCTTTTAAGAATGTCTGTACGGCATGCACAGAGATGTCGCCCACACAGTCGCTATTAACAGCTGCTTGCACGCATTGAATCTAAGTGGGGGTACTGCATCTGAAACTTCCCAGAGGCTGCTCATTCTTCGCTTTGGCTCATTTTCTCCCCTTTGTTATGTTGGAAGGGGTGATAATGTCTGAGGATGAGTAGGGTAATTATCCCCATAGATAAACCGTTTAGTCCCTGTTGTGATAGACATAGTTATCTTGCGGGAGGAGCCTGTCTGTGAACGTGTAGAGAAGCGGGTCACGTGGTGCATCTTTGGTCTACTGCTCAACAGAGGAAGACATCTAACCAAATTCTGAGGAGCATTAGCTTTTCACCATTATGCTATTTGATGTCAAGACCAAGGCAAACAAATGTCCAGATAATGATATTGACTTGCGCTTTTGTTGGGATGCAAAGTCGCCTACATGGCCTTGCAGAGCTGTTTTGCCCTGTCCTTTGCCTGCTTTCCCGTTGACTCTGTGTTTTTCCCTCATGGAGTTCGACAGGCATGCAAACTCTCTTAGAGTTCTCCTGTTAACTGAACTCAGAATTCTGAGCTTGTCTCCAAGGTCAACAGGGATCCCAAAGTCTACCCCAGGATTAGAGAGGGGCTACTGCTTTCACACCCCTAAGCCATGAGGCTGAGAGTCGTGGCAGCATAACTGAGACAACTTTGTTATCTGTACCCTGCAGGGGGAGATACCAGCTGGCTTTCCCTGTGTAAAAGTTTCAGTCCCTCTCCACTAACTGGGCATCTTTACCTCTGTCGTGTGGGGCATCATAGTGGGTGACCGTGCCTACGTGTGTATAGTTGAGGTTGAATGAGAGCTACATGTGCATGCATCACTGAGTGCTTAGTAGAGTAAAGTCAATCAATCAATCAATCATGACATTTGTAAAGCGCGCTACTCACCCGGAAGGGTCTCAAGCGCTGGGGGGGGGGGGGATACGTTACTGCGCGAACAGCCAGGTCTTGAGTTGCTTCCTGAAGGAAAGGTGGTCCTGGGTCAGCCGAAGGTGGATGAGGTGGGAGTTCCAGGTCTTGGCTGCCAGGTAGGAGAAGGATCTTCCTCCGGCGGTGGCTCTGCGGATGCGTGGAACGGCGGCGAGGGCGAGGCTGGTCGATCGCAGCTGGCGGGTGGGCGTGTAGAAGGTCAGGCGGTCGTTGAGGTACTTGGGGCCCAGGTCGTGGAGAGCCTTGTGTGCGTGGGTGAGGAGTCTGAACGTGATCCTCTTGCTGACGGGAAGCCAGTGCAGGTCTCTCAGGTGGCCGGAGATGTGGCCGTGTCAGGGGATGTCCAGAACGAGTCGTGCGGAGGCGTTCTGGATGCGTTGGAGTCTTTTCTGTAGTTTGGGTGTGGTTCCGGCATAGAGGGTGTTCCCGTAGTCCAGTCGGCTGGTGACGAGTACCTGGGTGACCGTCTTCCTGGTCTCGGTGGGGATCCAGCGGAAGATCTTACGGAGCAAGTAGGTTCTGTGTTTGTGCCTTTCAAAATAGTGGCTGGCCATGTGCTTATGCTGACCGAGTCTGGGCCTTCCTTTCCCCATGCACTCTACTACAGTCCTCCCTGGGGTGGGGGTAGAGGTATGGGCCTTCAGGCAGTATCCACGGTGCTTCTGCCAGAGTCACTCCAGAACGAGTCGTGCGGAGGCGTTCTGGATGCGTTGGAGTCTTTTCTGTAGTTTGGGTGTGGTTCCGGCATAGAGGGTGTTCCCGTAGTCCAGTCGGCTGGTGACGAGTACCTGGGTGACCGTCTTCCTGGTCTCGGTGGGGATCCAGCGGAAGATCTTACGGAGCAAGTAGGTTCTGTGTTTGTGCCTTTCAAAATAGTGGCTGGCCATGTGCTTATGCACTCTACTACAGTCCTCCCTGTGGTGGGGGTAGAGGTATGGGCCTTCAGGCAGTATCCACGGTGCTTCTGCCAGAGTGTTGCCAGCCCCTCCGGTTGGCATATGCATCTTTGAGGAATCTGGCTTCATGTCATGAGCAGCTGCACATTCTAGCTTGACCAGTTTGATTCAGGTCGGGGCCAAGCGATCCCTGTGTGCCTCGATCAGGAGAAAATGACTAACTAGAGAGGTAAATAATAAAATAAGATATAAAATATATAAATAGTTAAGAAAGATATATATATATACACACATATATATTTACACTGTATAATACAATGTGCCTAAGAACGGTACATATAAATGTCAACAATATCAGTCATTTGCTGGAAATGGGACAACAACGAGCTGGCAATCAGCCACATTGCCTCGTATGTAGGGGGTGGAAATCTCACCCCCCAGAAAACAAAGTGAGCAGATAGAAAACAGCACTACCGACTGAACAGTTACGATAAGGCAGCCGAGAGACCATTGAAAAGAAAACAGCAGGGGCGAAAAAACCCTCTAGAATAGAGAATAAAGACCACTATGGAGGACCGTAAAAAGGGTCGAGTTGAACGACCCCAACATGGGGGAGTCATAATCAGAAAGCCAGTCCCCTTATTAAAAGAAAGAATAGCAGATGGAGAAGGGACCCGACTGAAGTAGCAGACAAAAACGGAGAACCTAGTGTGGGAAGACCAACACCACAAGTGAAGTCCAATCAATCAACCACTGTAAAGAACCGAAGTAAGGGGTTACTATAAGGGTTACTATGGTGTCAGAAACATATGGAGGAATACCTGTAAGGCATACAGACGAAGTACCCTGTAGGACAGGAAACAAGGCAACAGTGCATCCTCACAATATCATGAAAACACCTCAATCAGAACTTGGGTTGAGACCAGGTGTCAAACCGTTTCATAATACGTTTTAAGAGAGTGAAAATTAGTGATATCATGCCAGATGACTAAATATGTGCATATAAAGAACACTTGTGTCATAAGTTCTCCTTTACTTGTGCCTGGCTTTTTAAAACTAATGCTTTGCCTTCTACGACACGCAGTTTTGCTCATGCTATTGGAAGTATGAACTTGAAATGCTAGGGTGCAAAGCGACATTGGCTAAAAATCCAGCACTGTTCGCATGTCTCGAGTCTGAGTATGTTTTCCAGTGCAGTTTGATTTTCTAATTATAAATAAAGAATTGCAATCTAAGATTACAAAGAAATACAACAGGCCAAACGAACTTGCATTACCTGCACACTTCGCCATGGCACAGATTGCATAAACCTAGTGAGGAACAAAGAGTATTACACATCAGTGGCCTGCTAGCACATTTTGAGCTTTAGCAGTAGAGGACACAAGATGCAAACCCCATGTTGAATTCCCTTTCCATATTAAAACAACTATTGAGGTTCCTGTGTCCCGCTTTGCTGCCAAAATGCATACTGCTCAATGAGATTCAAAACGTTTTATCCTTCCATCCCAGCCAAATTGGTCCCAGCACTCATCAGGATGAGTCTATATTCACTCCTGATCAGCCATGCAGCATGTGTTTTTTATTGGCAGCCATTCCCGAGCACAAGGGGTCAACACAATAAGACCTCACTGCTGAAGCCAGCAGAGAAAATGGAAGAACGGTAGGTACAACGCTGTAAAACACAACCCCCATGTCTAAACCTCAAGCATCTACACCCTGAACCACTTGAACACTCTGGTGGTTTGAGTTGGTGGAGGATCGGATCAGGGTTATTTATTTTTCATGGAAGTCCTGTGGTTAAGTCTGGGCACTTTTAGTTTGCTCTCATCTGAGTGGGTGAACGTTTTGATGTGGTTAAATTGTTTAGAGAGATTTGTGCGTGGCATTGGAGATTAGTGGAATTGGAGGTCTCCTGTATGGTCTCTCCTGATGGAGTTTTGTTGTTCTTGTGGGTTTAGCCTTTTGTGGTTAAATGTGTGTCTCCCTAATCGTTGGCTTTGCATTTTTTCAGAGTAGTTGCCGGTGTGCTGCCTGTTTTCATTTTTCTAAAATGATTGATTTTAAGCTTTCTCGTGGATTTGGCTCTCTTATTGTTGTAAAGGGTTTGTGAATTAACTTTGTGTTGTTGTAGTTTTAGTTAAGAGTTTTGCATTGGGCGTTAGCCACTAATTCGGATTTATGTTCAAAGATCATGGTTTTGTATGAACAAAAGTTTTTTTGATTTTGCACATTGTCTTTTAAAGTCGGACTTTTTCTCTTCTACTTCAGTTTATATTAGCTATGTTAACTGCAAATTTCTCTTGTTTAATTTCAGTTTGAGTTTATGCAGGGCAAATTGGGAATTGCCTTATACGAATGTTCTCGTGCGGCTGATTTCATAATCTATTTTGCTTGAGTCGTTTTGAACTCGGATGTACAGTTTGAAGTTTCTTCTGCTTTAGTTATTTTTTGTTGCTATGTTTGGCAACTGCTGTGTCTAAGATTAGAGGACTCTGCGTTTGGGGTCTCTGGAGATAGAATTTGTGTTTCTTTTAGTTTTCTATCAGTTTCCTTGTGGTATGCGTTTTTATTTGGTAGTGTTAAACTCTCTTTTGTTGTCTGTTTATGGCAAGCGAGATTCTGTAATCAATGGGGGTTCGTTTCTTGGATTTGGGTGCATTTCCTATTTATATAGTGGGGGTCTGTATAGGTGTTTGTGTTTTCATAGTCATTTGTGTTATTTGATGTGTACATATAAATTCGGTTGACTGTGTTTGGGTTTTCTTAGATGGTGTTTGGATTCTCCTGTTAGGTGATTCCTCATTTCATAGGGTTCACTTATGACTTTTACAGCACCGTTAACATCATGCCTAGGGCCTCATGTGGTTGGGCGTTGTTTCACTCATGCATAGTGTTGTGTTCATTATATTAATTAGAAATGATATTAATAAATAAAAATAAGGATGTTCCCTAGATGCTTGGTTCTTACCTCTGAATTATGGTCTCATTGTTTGTTTCAGTTCTCTACGGTTGGTTTGGACTCTTTCCTGGCTGGCGATGGGGTGGGTACTTGTGGGAGTATTTGCAGGTCTTCCATCATTGAGTTTGCTCTTGCAGACAAGGTTGAAATACTAGATCCGTTCGAGCTCTAGCTTCCTTCAGATATTGTGTCTCTGGGAATTCCATGGCCCTCTGACAGCCACACTCCGTTCCAAAGTTAAAACTCTTGAGCATTGACCTCAGTGAAGTTACAGCTGTGCAGGCTGCCTGTTCTAAAAGCAAGAGATAGCACAGGGAACGAACAACCTTTCCCTGAACCACTGGGCATTGTATGCTTTTTATCACTTGGCTGAACTAATACGTGGACCAGCACGTATGAAGCTCGGCCATAGTGTGCGCAGTGCAAGGGTCCAACCAGCAGCTGAAAATAAAGAGCGGCATTCGTGCAATGTATAACGAGGATGGAGGCATGCAGGCTCTTCCATAGTAAAAGAAATCAGAGATGCATTCTTCGAATATGCTTTTACAACGCAGTCTTTACGACACAACTACCATTACATTGCATGATTTTACTACGCATGCTATTACAAACGCATTTTTAAAACTACCATTACAAAGCATAATACTTTTAGGGCAACAGTAGGGTAAGTGTTGGATAGTATAGGGGTGAAATTAATAGTCCCACTCCGGTGAGTGCAACAGTAGGGAAAGTGTTGGATAGTGTATGGGTAAAAATTACCATTCCCATGTACCCCAAAACCCATACCCACCCTAATCCTAAAAAAATCTCCATTACTTACCTTATAATGCGTTGTAATGGTATGTGTTGTAATGGCATGCGCTGTAGTGGCATGGGTTGTAATGACAAGCATTGTAATGGCATGCGATGTAAAGGCAGTTGCATTGTAATGGTAGGTCGTTGTAATGACTGCGTTGTAATGGGTCTTTACTGCATTCTTCTCTCAAGGCGAGGTGACTTGCTCAAGAGACTGGTTAATCCATAAAATGTATTACTCGAATTCAAGAAATGAATGGGTATCACATGTGTATGTTTGTATATAAACGTCTATTTGCCTATATATCAGGAAAGGGAAATTCTGATTAATTATTGCTCCCCAAAATCCTTGCTGCTCTCAGGTACGTAGCCATAACCCTCTCCAGTCTATGGCTCACGATCTCTACTGAGATGACATCAACAACATGACAACACTTACCACTATCAGAGTTGATGGCTTGGTCCGTGCACTTCCCACATGGAGCTGCCTGGAGCTGTTCCTTGAGCATAGTATGCCCATAGCTTGGCCTGCCACCATCTCAGTATTCACACTGCAGTGACCATGGTGTTAGCCAGACGTTTACGACATAGGTTGTAAAGGGCTGGATTCATGACCGGTTTTCTGGATAATTACTGACTATGTACGTGAGTGTTACATGTATTTTATGTGGCTATTCAGAAAACCCGGCTCGGAGCAGTCTCTTTTGGACCTATAGTGTATATCCTGGTGTAGACCATACCATGTGTGCGGTACACACTGGTCTTAGTCCATGGCAAGTCATGGTCCACCTCATGCTCATTATTTTCATGGAATGTCTTAACAAGCTGAACGGAATTTCACTATTTCAGGAAACTGCATATCCTGGTACAGATAAAAAGTATACATGAAATTTAAAGTTTAATTGAGCCAGTACCAGGTTTGACTTTTCATGGCACATTCTTTTTTGTGCACCTAAGAATAAGCACTGTGGTGCGGCAGGTCGAATTTTGGGTTTACTAATGGGCTTAGCAATTGAGGTTTGCAAGCTTCATGGTTCACAAACGTAGTTTAAGAGTGTATGTCCCGTTGTCTGTGTGTTAGAACGTCTGCCATTCTAATGCAGAATCTGCTGTTTGCATTGTTGATGCTGAGCGAAGTCTTGTTTACAGCATGAACCTCTCTAGATTCATACGGTCTGAATTATTCTGACATCTCAGCTAGCGGCCGGGTCCGGAAATGTTTCTCTGTGGAGGAAGTTTGTACTTTTGGGCGTCAACCTAGCCGGAGTCAAACTCACCATGATATTGACCTTGAGCCTAAAGTGCCCCAAACCTTGACCTCTATTTTAGATTTTTAGTTGACATCTTGTTTCCTGAAGAAGCACTAACTTATCGTTCACTGGGCAGGTGGAAAGCAGTTCAGTTATGAATCTTGCAATATTTCAGGCCACAAAACCTTTCCTTCAGGAATTCTAACTCCTGTTTCTGTGTTCCAAACACAGCAATGTAAGCTAACCAGCCCTTAGAGCTCCTCTGCCACACTTTCAGTATGATCATGCAGACTACAAAACAAAAGGCTGAGCAATGCTTCTTGCCGGTCCACAGAAGTCCTTGCATAATATAGATGTTCTAATCATAAAAGAAAGTCTGGAGATCTATCAAAGACTCAGGGTGAGGATTATGCTTCTCTCAATTTGCTGTGGGCGAGGGAAGCAAAGTTGGACGAATAAGGGCCCACGGGGAACCCCTCACAGCAGCTGGAGCGGGACCAAGGTCGTGAGGCGAAGAGCTCACGAAAATGCCCCGCTGTGATTGGAGCGCATTATTCAAATGAGGTCCGCCCAATAGGTGACATGGGGCGGACAAAGGTAAAAGGTTAAAAGGGGGCAGAGGGCCTCCCCTGAAACACACGGACGAAAAACCACTGACCTCACCAGTGATACCCACCCACACCAGAACATAGCAGTCGCAGACGTAAGGGCAGTGGGGAAGGGCAGAGCCGAGGCAGCAGAGAAAGATACCCACGGAAAAGCGTAACTTTGATAGAAGAGCTGCTCAAACAGTGTCCTTGGGATTACTCACGGCAGTGGAACAGGTGAGCAGGAGACCGCACACACAGACAGCCAGAATAGAAGGGCGGATCAGACAGTGTCTTTGGGATTCCACACGGCAGGGGCGTGGAGGAGTAGGCGAGTGGTCAGCAAAGGTACGGGCCAATCGGAACGGTACTTGCAGCCCGGGCCTGGCTTGACGGCCACCCACGAGGATGATAGCAAGAGAAGCTTAGAACCGTAAATACTGGGGTACCAGCGGGATGGACCACCGCTCAAGACTAGTGCTGCTGTCCGGAAACAAAACAAGTGGGACAATACTAGTAGAGATGTGAATTATGGCAAAAGACATGGGTCGCAAACGACCAATCATAACATTGTGAAATGTATGATCCATGTTTTTTGTGTGTTTTATGAAATAACACTGCTGCTTTTTTACACCATAAGCTTGTGTCCTTCAAAATGTGTGAAGCGAAGGGAGTATAACCCCTCCGCTGCTTCTGACGGCCAACGGCCGTCGTGCGCACTACCTCCGTAGTGCTGCGCACGTTCTTTGGCCATCGCAGCCCCGCCCACTGTGCTAAACCACCGCGGTTAAGCAGGTAAAGAATGGGGCCGTGGAATGGAGAGGGAGAGCGAACTCCCAGGCCTGGGAGGGGTTTACTCCTCATTAGCAGCGAAGGGAACACTTCAGTGTCATTAACCTAACACTGTAGCTTTCACCAACTCTGTAATAATCTCTAACAATATACTATAACCAACAGGAAGAGTCCTTTAGTCCGTGATATCCTTGAAAAAGATTTCCTCTTCTTGTTTTGAACCAAATTCCATCGTCGCTATTATTGTTTATTCTCCCAGTCCCTTACTCTGTCTTCTGGACATCATTAATAGTCTGTGACGGTTTGACCGTGAAAGGATGGACGCTAAGGACTGTGGGACTCTTATAATTGTTTTATTGATAGTTTGTCCGTAATCGGTCAAAACAAGTAGAGAAGCATAAGATCGGAATTAGTCCCGTAATAGGCTTTCCTTCTGATGTGGAGCTTTCTTCTCTTGGGTGTTCTTGGGTTGTCGAACGGGCTTTCCCTCTCGCTCTTCTCTGGTCCGGGTTCGCTCGGAAAGAAAGGAAAACAAACAGCCGCGTTACTGGCTGATACGAGGACAATAATTGTGAGAGGGAAGGGGAGTGAGGGTTCACCAGGGTTCCGCCACCGTCGTGGAGCAGGGTCTTTCCTACAAAGTGAGGCCAGGAACGTGATATAACCTGTGACCACCCTCACGCTAACCTGTACTGCCCCGTGTACCCAACAACCCTTGTATACGCCCTTGTACCTTGTGAAGCCACACTTCTCCCCTGGAAGTGTGGCAGGGCGGCTCGTGGTTCTGTTGGCCTCCTGGCTTGTCGAGTCTTGGCACCGGCAGCCGGGGACGAGGTTCCTCGGTACTTCCGTCGTCTTCAGTGTTGGCGTTTCCGTCTTCTTCGATGTTGGCGTGTTCCTCTCGGTTCAGCTGCTCTCCTGGAGGTTCCGCGCTCGCAGACATACACGGGGTTTCCTTAAACGCCCCAGGTCCCATGACGTCTCACGCTCTGATTGGTCGAATGCAGGGAACGCCATGGAACTCCTCCCTGACGTCACGGAAGGCAGGGCCAGATGCGGCGTCCTCGGTGGTAGCGTAGAGAAACTCCAGGATACGTCCAAGGGTTCCTGCGGACGGGGCGGAAACGGACAACAGTTAGTAGGCACACCCCGTCCGTCCATGACAGGGACCATGTCCTCGTGACACATCCCACCCCCACGATTGACCCGATCGGGGGAAATAGGAAAGCGGGAAAGAAAGTCAACATTCCCTTGTAGAGAACCCTTCCTATGCCGAACGTCAATCTAGAAAGGCTGAAGAGCCAGGAACCAACGCAGGATCCTATCATTGTGTCCCTTGTTACGCTGGAGCCAGGTCAAGGGGGCGTGATCGGTGAACAAGACAAAGGGCCTCCCCTCGAGATAGTACCTCAGCTTTTCCACCCCCCATCAAACAGCCAGGCACTCTTTTTCTATCGTCGAGTAAGCCTGCTCTCTAGGAAACAGCTTGCGGCTGACAAACAGCACAGGCCTCTCAGCACCCTGTTCATCTTCCTGGGAGAGAACCGCCCCGATGCCAACCCCAGAAGCATCAGTCTGCAGGATGAAAGGTTTCGTGAAATCAGGGGAAATGAGAACAGGAGAAGAAGTGAGAGCATCTTTCAAAGCTTGGAAAGCAGAGGTGTGTATGACCGAAGGAGTGGGTAGAGAAGAGGATTTGACAGCTTTGCCCAAGAGATCAGTGAGAGGACCGGCCAGGTTTGCGAACTGGGAAATAAACCGGCGATAATAGCCCACCAATCCCAAGAAAGCCCGGAGTTCTTTCTTTGTGGACGGGTATGGCAACGCCTTAATAGCTTCGAGTTTCTCAGTCTGAGGCATGATCTGACCATCCCCTAGAAGATAACCCAGGTACTTGACCTGTTGAAAAGCTACTCTAGATTTTTTTGCGTTGATATGCAAATTGGCCTCTTTCAAACTTGACAAAATGTTCCCCAGATGTACCAGGTGGTCTTCCCAGGTCTTACTGAATCCGACAATATCGTCTAAATAAGCCGAGGCGTAGGATAAGTGAGGGGCTAATAGGGTATCCATAACCCTCTGAAACGTTGCAGGCGCCCCATGCAACCCAAAAGGCATTACTGTAAAGTGAAAATGTCCGGAAGGGGTGGAGAAGGCTGTTTTTTCTCTGTCTTTAGGGGCAAGGGGAATCTGCCAATAACCCTTGGTGAGGTCAATGGTGGTTATATAACGGGCCTCACCAAGGCGTTCCAGGAGTTCATCAACCCTAGGTAAGGGGTAGGCATCTTGTTTAGACACCCTGTTAACGGCCCTGAAGTCTATACAAAAATGGATGCTCCCATCCGGTTTTGGCACTAAGACCACTGGTGAGCACCAGTTACTGTGGAAGGGTACAATGATCCCTCATTTCAACATGTTTTGTGCCTCCGTCTGGAATGCTAGCCGTCTTGCCTCTGGTATCCGGTAGGGTTTCTGTTTCACCACAGTGTTAGGGGGATTGGGAATGAAATGTTCTGCCAAATGAGTACACCCCGGTTGGTCAGAGAACACTTCAGAATATGACAACATAAGAGACATGACTTCCTCTTGTTGTCCAGGAGAAAGATCCTTGTTTATAGAAGTATCCCTGACTGTATGGGTAGAATCAGTTACTGGAGAGACCACATTGACTGTTTGTGGCGGTTTCCCTAGCCATTTTTTCAGGAGATTAATGTGGTACATTTGGGTTTTGCCTCTTCCTGTTTGTACCAGATATGTAGTACGCCCTATCTTCCGAAGGATTTTGAAGGGCCCTTGCCACTCTTTTTTCATTTTATGCGTCGAGGAGGGTAACAAAATTAGAACCCAATCCCCGACATCAAGCACCCTCCATTTCTTGCCTCTATCATAGAAGGCTTTCTGTTTGGCTTGAGCTATGGCCAAATGATCATGGGCAAGTGTTCTGAGTTTGTGTAGTCTGGTTTGTAGCTGGCGGGTTTAATCCAATAGGGCCTCAGCTTCCTGTGCTCCCTCAGCTTCCCAACTATCCTTTGTTATCTCAAGAAGTGTTCTTGGCACTCTTCCAAACAACAACTCGAATGGGGAGGTTCCTAGGCTAGCCTGTTTCTGACTACGAAGCACAAAGAGGGCCAGAGGGAGCAACTGGTCCCAATTCTTCCCGTCCCCAGACAGAAGTTTCTTTAGCGTTAGTTTCAAGGAGCCGTTATATCGCTCAACCAACCCGTCTGTCTGGGGGTGGTAAACAGATGTTTTAATGTGTTTGATGTTTAATTGTACACATACTTGTTGCATCAAACGGGAAACAAAAGGGGTACCCTGATCGGTAACTATTTCCCTGGGAAAACCCATACGCGAGAAGACCTCTACTAACCTCTGGGCGATGGCTGCTGAAGTAGCTGCTTTTAGAGGAAATGCCTCTGGATATCGTGTAGCATAGTCAACCAATACGAGAGCATACTGATGGCCTCTCGATGACTTAGGCAAGGGGCCGATCAAGTCCATTCCTATGCGATCGAAGGGGACCCCTATAATGGGCATAGGAACCAGAGATACCGGAGGGGAGTGTAGGGATTCCGTTTTTGGCAGATCCTACACTCCTGACAGTATTTTTGGACTTGTGCGTAGATACCTGGCCAAAAAAAATGACGCAATATGGCTTGACCCGTTTTTTCTGCCCCTGAGTGACCAGCCAAGAGATGGGCATGACCAAAAAACAATATCTGGTCACGAAAGTCTTTTGAGACCAACAGTTGAGGCTCTGCGTCTGCTTTCGCGAGCCTATAGAGTAAACCGTTTTTCTCCATAAAAGTAGGGTAATGTCTAGAGGAGGGATCCTGTCCATCTCGTGCAACCTGCCACGCATTTGTGAGACTTGCGTCATTCAGCTGAGCTATGCGAAAATGAGTGTCCCTGGCCCAAGGTTCTGAGGCTAGTAAGGTATCGTGGGGAAGAGACAGGTGTTGTAGGGTGTCTAGCAATAAAGCGTTGAAGGAGGGATTGTCTGTCCCTATGATTATTGCCTCGGGTAGTCTGGACATAACCCCTACTGTTACTTCCATCTCCTTCCCTGAGGGGGCGTGTAATGTGACTCTGGCTACAGGGTATCCTTTCACGTCCCCATGGACACAACGTATGTTGACATATTCCCCTGGGATGAGAGAAGAGGGCTTTACTAGTTCTTCGCGGATGACTGAGTGTTTGCAGCTGGAATCCAACAGTGCCCTTATATAAGTGCCATTAAGAGAAACTCTTACATAAAATGAGGTGCCTGTTTCCTGAGCGTACAATATGGACCTGGGGGCATAGCTCACGTCCATGGGTTCATCTTCTTTATCCTTTTTTTTCCCGACAGTACCGCGCTATGTGCCCCCACTCGCCACAATCATAACACTGAGGTCCCGTGTTTGGTAATTCAGGTCGTTGGAACCGCAGTCAAGGTGGTTCCGGCAAGGGTTTTGTTTTTTTTTTCTCCGGTCTGATGGGAGGAATAGTCTTGATGGGTTTCTCGGGTTCCCTCATATACGGCTTGCCTTGAGCCCGGGCATAACAAGTGGCCATTTCTATGGCGTGATCCAATGTCAGACCCGCATGTTGTTTCAGCCATCTCTGAGTGCCATATGGGAGCGATTCTATGAACTGTTCCAGATATACCTTGTTCATGATGGCATCGATATTGCCTTCCTGAGGTTTTAGCCATAGATCAGCGGCTTCCTTCAACTTAAAGAACAAAGTCTTTGGTAGATCCCCAGGAGTCCCTCTTTCTTGACGGAACCGTAGGTGATAAGTTTCTTCATCAACCCCCAACCTATCGAGGATGTACTGTTTGACTACGGCGTACGCCGTGGTGCCGTCCCGATTCACCGTCTGGTATGCTGCCTGGGCTTCCCCTATCAACAGGGGCGCCAGGTAAAAAGGCCACCTATCCCCAGGCCATGAGCTAGCTCTCGCTGCTCTTTCGAAATTAAAAAAAAAGGCAAGGGGGTCTTCCCCCGGGGTGAATTTCTGCAGCGGCACTACCGTACCTGGGGGTGGGGCTGCAGTCCTTCCTTGACCCAGCACGGTCATCAACTGGGTCTGTCCCTCTGCCAGTTTCAGTATGTTATCCGACTGGCTTTGGATGGCTTGGGTGAACGCAGACCGGTCTGCCTCCATTTGGGATAGTATGTTTTCCATTCTGTATCGGATGGCGTGGTTCCTGCAACTCTCCTATCTGGCTCGCCAATTGTGACGGTTTGACCGTGAAAGGATGGACGCTAAGAACTGTGGGACTCTTATAATTGTTTTATTGATAGTTTGTCCGTAATCGGTCAAAACAAGTAGAGAAGCATAAGATCGGAATTAGTCCCGTAAATAGGCTTTCCTTCTGATGTGGAGCTTCCTTCTCTTGGGTGTTCTTGGGTTGTCGAACGGGCTTTCCCTCTCGCTCTTCTCTGGTCCGGGTTCGCTCGGAAAGAAAGGAAAACAAACAGCCGCGTTACTGGCTGATACGAGGACAATAATTGTGAGGGGGAAGGGGAGTGAGGGTTCACCAGGGTTCCGCCACCGTCGTGGAGCAGGGTCTTTCCTACAAAGGGAGGCCAGGAACGTGATATAACCTGTGACCACCCTCACGCTAACCTGTACCGCCCCGTGTACCCAACAACCCTTGTATACGCCCTCGTACCTTGTGAAGCCACACTTCTCCCCTGGAAGTGTGGCAGGGCGGCTCGTGGTTCTGTTGGCCTCCTGGCTTGTCGAGTCTTGGCACCGGCAGACGGGGACGAGGTTCCTCGGTACTTCCGTCGTCTTCAGTGTTGGCGTTTCCGTCTTCTTCGATGTTGGCGTGTTCCTCTCGGTTCAGCTGCTCTCCTGGAGGTTCCGCGCTCGCAGACATACACGGGGTTTCCTTAAACGCCCCAGTTTCCAATGATTGGCTCAGGTCCCATGACATCTCACGCTCTGATTGGTCGAATGCAGGGAACGCCATGGAACTCCTCCCTGACGTCACGGAAGGCAGGGCCAGAGGCGGCGTCCTCGATGGTAGCGTAGAGAAACTCCAGGATACGTCCAAGGGTTCCTGCGGACGGGGCGGAAACGGACAACAGTTAGTAGGCACACCCCGTCCGTCCATGACAGGGACCATGTCCTTGTGACATAGTCTCCAGGAGGGATCAGAAAAAGGCAATTGCACACGTTCCCAAAAATGACTTGGAATCCTTCAGTGATGCTTATGTGTTACAAAACTACTCTTTCCCAGCATTAACATTCTCTTATTTCTCCCCACTTTTTCTGAAGAGTGGTATCATATTTGCATCCATGTCTTTAACCCCTCCGCTGTGCCGAACGTTCCGCGCTGGTGTGGAACGTTCTATTGCGCGGGCGGGACCGGAACGTTCAGCGGACGTGCGCAGCACTACCGAGGTAGTGCATGCGACGTCCGCTGAACGTGCGCCGCACTGAAGGGATTTAATACAATCCAGGCTTTGTTTTACGTTGTCTAGAAAATCTCTGTTGTAAGTCAAGAGAGGGAGGCTATTTTAAAACTTGCTTAAAACATTTGCAACCACACGCTCAATAAGTTAAAAAATAAAACTCTTTAAATACTGAATTACTTGACCAGTCCGCCACTTATATTATACCTTCTAAACGTGTACTTCCCTGGAATGTCCCTGAAGCAATTGAGCCGCTGACACAATATGCTCTAAACTGTGCATAGCCCACGACAGTCTGCTCCATCATGCATTTGATTTGACCCATCTGGCCAACTTGGGTGAAGGCACTGCATGCATGGTGGGGCGCTTTCAAAGCAATCATCAATTGTCCACCTCCCTTAGGTCTCAAGGTATTTGTTCCTTTAGACATCTTGACACACAATGTTTCTCATTTGCTATGAAACCTTGAAAAGAAATGAACCTGGAAATTTGTACAGAAATTATTAATGTTACCCCATCTGGGGAAATGTCCTATTACATCCAATGTCCTAGCAATAGACACTCCCAACAAGATATTTGGTAGCGCATCATTGCCAGTTTACTTTCTAATGCTTAAAGGAATAGTGGACATTATGGTTCCAAGATAAAAATAGATTGGAAACCTCGGTTCATATCCAAAAGAACAGATGCATACTGGTAAGTAGCATTTTCCATATGTACTTTGGGCGTGGTTATTGGCCTGTCATGAACAGTAGCCTATTCCTTGAGGCCTGTGGCATGAGCATGAATCGGCCGTTGCTGTGTCACGCGCTGTGGATTGATCACGCGAGCAAGACCGGAGCAATGAGGCACCTCCGGGCACGTCCTCACGCCCGGCGTTCAAAAGTCATTTTGGAGTGGTCAGCTAACAACGTTAGCTGCATAGCTCCATGACGTATCTGGCAGCCATTTGAGAGCACAATGCTACGCGTTTCAAGGAGTTAGTGGTTTAGTATTTCAATTCAATTGTGAAGATAGTCAACAACGAGGTAGCGGTACAGCATTGTCTCATTTATGGTGCTAGTTGCCAAATCGGTTTTGGGTAACGAGCACTTTCAAACAATTTGACGCTAGTTACACTCACTATTGGAAACAACACGAGTATTCATCACAGCACAGTTTTTCAGGTCTCGTCTATGCAGCACGCATGTGCTGCATAGGAAAAGACCTATAGAAATTGCTTAGGCTTTTCACCCAAAAACTTGCATGCATTGCATTGCTTTCAATGGCAATGCGTGCACGTTTGGCGATTTCCTTGCGGGAGCAAGCTTGGCAACATATGTTTGCTCGCTTCGGCAAGGGAATCACTGTGTGTTCTCTCTCACTCCCCCCACCCCTCCCACTTGTTAGCCTGGTTCACTTTCTTTTTTTGGGGCCTGCAATTGGTAACAGGTTGCCTCACACTATATATATATATGCCCCTGTGCAACCTGATACCAATTGATTTTGATTACTTCCTAGGTTAAAAAATAACACATTTGTGAAGAAGCAACGAAGGCAAGCATCGTGTTTACCACCATCTGAAAACATCACTTAGCTGTTTAACTCATTTGTCTGGAAAGACGCAACCGTTTCCCAGGAGGAAAGTGCATGAAAACAGTTATATTTGTTTGCACACATGAGAGGAAGAGGTCAGCGTGGCTCTGAAAGATTTCCTTACAAAGGCTGGAGGTGATGTCATACAGTCTTTCTTTCCAGTACAGTACTCTACGTGGCATCAGTGCCTGTGGAACACGTGTCTCCTCCGCCAAGATACAGAATGCTATTAACGCAATCATTACCCCCAAATTATGATGGTATTTCTGCGGCCACTATAAATGCAAAGCCGGAAATAAGGAATGAGGTTATGGCGTAAGGGTCAGAGCTGCGGACTTTGGAACTGGGGAACCAGGTTCGAGCCTCCGCATCGGCTCAATATCCTGTGATTCTGGGCAAATTAAATAATCTCCCCGTGCCTGCAAAAAATGAATGTGCCCTCGAGTACTGTAACTGGTACTCATTTAAAGCGCACCAATACCTTCGGGTCGAGTTCGCGCTATATAAAACTGCAAAAAAAAAATCAATGCGGAGTCCTATAACATGAGTGTTCATTCTTAAGGGAGTCCTTCAACCCTGCCTATTGTAATCTGGAAAATCGTGTTTTTGTAATAAAAATCCCCTGCTGTTCTTTAGTTATAAGTATATAGCTCGTCTTTACACCTGGCTTCTGCCCACTGTACTGGGGTCAGTCACTAATCGTTTACGTCGGCGTGATAACAGGAAGAAAGGCAACACACTCCACGTATAGGACACGATGCACGTTTACATAGACTTCAGTAGCTTTCCGACACCTGTTGATTCCAGGCCCCTTACTGCTCCTGGGGCTATTTTGCAACCCATGGTTTAGGGAGATGTTTTTTGTACCCCTACAAAACGTATTCCCCTCCCAGGAGATAGAAGCGTTCAGCCACATACCACACGCAGAAGCCAGGGAAGAACCTAGAAACCAAAACAAGCCTTGGCAAAAACATTTAAACCGGCCCCACGCTGCAGGAGGCCGCGACCAGACTAGGAGTGCCGAGTTTCCACTGCTGCTCTGAAAGCAGTTACTAGCTTGAAGTCCACCGGAAACTGCAGAGTGGTCAGTCTGGCCCTGGCAGCTCCCTCCATCCTGGCAGAGCTGTGCACTGGGAGAAGCAGGACGTCCACGTGTCATTGCAAAACGGTTCCTCATTTTCAATACTGTGACTTCTCTTCAGGACCTCTTGGTGACACTCGGCTCAACCTTTCCAGTCAAAGAAGCATGGATGCTCTCTCATGCCGCGAGACTCCGTTCCGCCTGTCCAGATGCACCTCCCTCTGTAGGGGCAGCCAAAATAGAACGGGGGTTACTCGCATCTGGGGAAGAATGGAAGGGCCTAGTCTCGGGCATCAGCGCCGCTTAACCCTTTCCCCAGTGCTTCTTCTCACACCTTCACCTGCCACATTCCTGTCACCTCACACAGTTCACTGTGGCCTGTCACACTCCTCTCCATTCAGCGTCGCTCTCATATCCTACTTGTACTTTCGTCTCAATAGCCCTAAGCACTCTCCTGCTCACTGTCCTGTGCCATCACCCACCCTGTGCCATCTCCCACCATGTGCCACCTCCTATCCTATGCCACTTCCCACCCTGTGCCACCTCCCACCTCCTGCCACCCTCCACCTTGTGCCACTTCAACCTGAACTCTTTGTGAACCTCAGAGTCTGCAGCAGCACAATCCTATGCCCAGGCAACTCTCCTTTCAAAAGACAGCCTTTCCCTTTGTGAACTTAAAATCGTGCTTTCCTTCGCCAACGTCATTCTGTTAAACAGTGTCATCAGCCCCTTGCTTTTCATAATGGTGCAGGGGGAGGTGTAGGGTGCACGGGAAGGTAGCGCGCAGCTGGTCCTGAGTAAAGTCTGAGAGGCCTGGCTTATCCACAGCTCAGCCTCAAGCCTCACCTGTGCACCTCTGCATGTTAGTCCGGAGCAGGTTGAGTGCTTTAGTTGTGTTCTAAAGAACACAATTCAGTGGGCTGTAAGAAACAACAGAGATTGGGAGGTGCAGCTCAAGAAAATGGTTTGGGCTTACAGTATATCAGTGTGTGAAGCTACAGGGTATTCTCCTTTTATTTTAATGAGCGTGAGAAACCCCAAGAACAAAGTATAAACCGAGATGGTTGTTCGAATCGAGTATTGTACAATGGTTTGAGGACTCGGCAGTGGTGACCAGCATGGCTCGTGGGTGGCAGGGGCTTGTCACGTTGGGGGAGGGTCACGTGGGGAGTGGTGCGCAAGATAAATAATATAAACAAATAAACGTACCTTGCCGCCGGGTTTGCGTCTCTGCTCCTGTTGTCCTTGTCGAACTCGAGGAACTGGAAGCACAGTCAGGCCCCACTGACCAATCACAACGCTGAAATGGAGCGTTGTGATTGGGAAGCACCCAGGGAATGAGGGCCTGGGTATGTTCTCCATGCATGCTATAATGCAGCCTGCATGGAGAACAGGGAAAGTGCGCATGACTGTTTTCGGTGATCCGAAAGGGCCAGCCAAACTTTCATGTGCACTTAGGAGTGGGCAAACCACTCCTCCCCTGTCCTGGTCGAGAGCAGAGCCCGCAAAGCAGCACAGGCATAAAATGATAATCACTCAAAGTTATTATCATTTTATGTTTCTACTTCGCACTGCTTAAAAGCTATGGGGCGACGCACCTCTGCCATAACGGAGGAGCTGCCACTGTAACTCAGTAAGAGAGAGATCGGAATCAATGCAATCTAAAAGATAGGAGTGGTATGGTAGTAAGAATTCAATTTAACAATGTGAGATTGTTGTAGGACAATGGGTTAGAGTAAAAAAAAAACTGGAAAGGTCCCAAAATAGGAAATTAGGTTTTATAAGCCGTTGAAGATTGTAAAAGTATTGAATAATGCAAAGTGATTCTCTAATGGAAAAGTATGGAAGTTGAAGAGGATTGCTAAAAGTTCCATTCCATCGTCCACGATATATAATTTTGTAGAAAAGGAGTTTGTAATGGATGGTGTATTTGCTGAGAATAGTGCTGACAAAAATGTTCATGAAGATACTATACCTGTACAGGATGGTGCTGATCGATTTGATATACCCATTACTGCAGCTAGAGATGTTACTGTCAGTGAGTTTTCTGCTCAAGAGGGTAGTGACAAGGAACATTCATCTTAAGCATGCACCTCGTTTGAAGGAAAAATATCTAAACGCGGAAAGCAACCCCCGGTGTAGTTGCAAGATTTTATCTCAGACAATTTTCCTTTGCAAGGTGTGTTTTTATTGAAAATGTTCTTCTGCATAGTAATTCAGTGTTCTTTAGTAGCATTATAGTTATAAGTGCATGTTTGATGTTTTCTGGGTGGGGGGTCGTTCTGAAGAAAAAGAGGGATGTCTTAGGTCATATAGAATACTCTATAGTAGAATGGAATGTTGGATGACGTGGAAATTGATTGTAGGGGATGGTTGGGACTGAGCGGCGGAACCTATGTGAGGTTGTACCTGTCTGTACTTGCGTGTTCCTTTAATAAAAATAAGCCTGCGTAAACTACAACCGGTGTGGTCGGATGCTTCTTAACACTTGTCCAAGGCTCTTCCCGGAAGCTTGCGGCCGGTCCTATTAAACATGGGTGCGTTGGATACCGAGGCTGCGTTATCTTGAATCCACCTCATGCCTCATTATTCCATTATTATACACTCCCTGCCCCTTTATTTCACTCCTGCTTTCTCCCTTTGTGATGGGTTGTTTCCGTCTTTCTCTTCCTACTTCTTTTCCCTGAGTTTGTTTTTCCCTCTCTTGCTCTTGGTCAATGTCTAGTGAGGAAAAATGTCATTTGCCCCAAAATGAGTGCTGATGAGTCCCACCGGCTCAAATTAAGCACTGCTTATAGTGTTAGCGCTTGATAGAATGACTGCCACTGGTAACATCCTGCCATTCGCAGAGGTCCCAACCCCCGGGCAAGCGCAGTACTTTTGGGGTAAGTAGGGGTTTCAGGTTTTTTTTTCCACATTATTTATTTGAAGCCGTCAAGGTGTGGAATGCCGAACTCTCCAGCAGAGGAATTTGAAATGACTGATTGATCAAAAGTTCAGAGTGAATGTAAGCGAAGGTGTAAAAAGTCTAACTTAAATACATTTAAGTCCTTCTCTATGTAAGAGAGGGACGAGATCAACTTCTTTTCCACACACTGAAGCCAAAACGATAGCAGAGTGAGACCTGCTGGCCACATGGCCTTCTGGGATGCCGTTTTGGTTAGGTTGAGAGTCTACCGCGCGCAGTTCCACGCAGAGCCGTTTCCGGCCGCATTTCCTGTGGCGCGCACCACGCACGCTCAGTGGCTGCTCCGTCACTACAGCCGGGCCCCGGGTCAGCAGTAGAGCTCGGCTGTCCCAATAGCAGTACAACACGCTCCTGTGTAGTTTCAGTATTCTGTTTTAATTACATCGCGGTATTTTTTGCCAGACCATGAATATGTGTAGCAAAGTTGCAACAGATCTAATGCAAGTAAGCCCGCCCCGTACATTGTTTTTGAGTGAAAGAACAGCTATTATTGTATTGAAGGAGGGGACTGGTGCCACTGCACCTGCTGCACTGTTGCTATCTATGCTCCTGCACAGCTGTGCCAGTCAGACACAGAGCTGATCGCCGTGAATCATTCCAGCGCCCCTGGGCACTAGGTGCAGCGATGCTGCCCAGCTGATCCTATTGGGTCTGCAGTGCGTCGTGACTAGAGGTGGGCGAGCCAACAAATGTACGGGGATAGCAAATCCAGAGCCGAGCCAAGAGCCAGCACTGGCCTCAAGAGCCCACGCACGAGCCTAGTCTTCAAACTCGTTTGCACTTACATCGGGCAAGAAACGAAATGTAAAAAATTTGACCTCTCCTCAAAATTCAAAAACTGTATTTAGCAAGCCAGTCAGTCAGTCAGTCAAAATGCTTTATTGCGATAACTTAATATCATACAAAGACAATGGCAAATATATAAAACAAAAATGCAAACAACACATACATTAAAAACAGTTAAAAACAATTTAAGATTAACAAGTTAAAAAAAGTTAAAGACCATCATACACAATGTTATATTGTTACATCAGCATATCTAGTACAAAGTGCAAAGTGCTAAGGTGCAAAGTGCTAAAGTGCAAAGAAGGCTTAAATAAAGGTTAAAAAATGCTAAGGAAGTCCCCAGCAAAATATTTAGAACTGGCAACTACTAACCCTGTTACAGTGCTTTCTAAGAATGCTGACCCAAGAGGTCACCAGCGAACAGACTAACTAGAGTGTTGGTCTATACTACAAAGGGAGGTAGACACATTTTTAAGTCTGATGTTCCTGCTTCTAATAGCTCTCACCAGGAAGCTAGCCACGTAAAACATAACCCTGGGAGTTTGTAACATTTGTAAATAAATAAGAGCAGGTCTAACTAAAATAAATCCTGCTTCCTTGAGTATAGGTACAAGAAACAATTTCCGAGCTTCATTATAGTGGCTACAAAACATTATAAAGTGCATAGTACTTTGCTCAGAAAAATGGTCGCAGGAACAGGGTGGTGCCTTTTCAGGGGTACTCCAAACGGGATAAAAACCCAAGCTAAAATGTATCAAATTAAATCGAAAACGAGTTAAAATAAACCTGTGGTAAGGATGGGTCACCACATTGAGGTAACTGTCAGCACCATTGGGTATAGCCAGCAAAACGCTGGCCCTGACACAGGGTTTCTTCAGCTCAATTTCTTCCCTCTCAAGGGATAGGAGCTCCTTCATTCCAACTTTGGTGTAAACAATATCTTTAGGTGTTACGGAGTCAATAACAGTGTAAAGTTCAGGCCTCCCCAACCTCAAAAAACTTTCCTTAATGTACATCAACCACCTGATCCTGTGTACATTATCTAAGGTCAAACAGTCCCTCATTATGGTATGATTAAGAGGAATTTCTGTGTTAAGCCACATCCTCAGCCAGGCGACTAAAGGTGCTATTCTAATCAGGTCTGAGATGTAGCCTTCCCCCAGTTCCATGTGGACGGTATAGGACGGGGTTGACTGAGGGACACCCAGAACAGATCTAAAACATTTATTTTCCATTGTCTGTATGGGTTCCACTCCCCTATGTCCCCACAATGAACCACCATATGATGCAACTGAAATGCATTTAGCCTTGTATATTTTACTGACAGCTGCAAACGGCCTACCCCAAGCAGAAGTGTTACACCTTCGAACACCAGAGTATGTTTGCGCTTTGAGAAGAAGTGTAGATTGTTTCAGGGTAGAGTGCTGTGTCGTAGAGTGCAGTATTGCTGGGTAGAGTAAAGTGGAGTGTAGGTGTACAGTGTAGTGGTGCAGAGTGGCTTAGAGTGGATCAATGCAGAGTAGAGTGGCAGGAACTGCAGTGGTGTACAGTAGAGTGGTGCAGAGAAGAGTGGCGGAGAGTACTGTTGCAGAGGAGAGTGGTGTAGAGTGAAGAGGGGAGAGGAGTGGTGTAGGATAGAGTGCAGTGGTGTAGAGAAGAGTGGATTGTCAGAGTGAAGTGGTGCATGGTAGAATACAATGCTCTAGAGTGCAGAGGAGAGGAGAGTGCAGTGACGCAGAGGTGAGTGGACTGCATAGTGTGGAGTGGTACAGAGTAGACTGCAGTGGTGTGGTGTGGTGGACAGTAGAGTGGAGTGGGGTAAAGTCTAGTATGCATATTGTAGTAGCGTACTGCCATTACAGACAACATCTCTTCAATTGAAATTACTATTACATTTATAGTGACAGACAGTTTTAATGAGAAACGTATACAGGGCACAAACGATAATGTGTTAGAACAGTGGTTCCCAAGTTTTTGACTTCTGAGGACCCCCATTGAGTCACCACTGGAAGCCGGGGACCCCCAAGCAATTTGTAAGAGTTAAATTTCAAACATTAAAACAGTAATTCGAAAAAAATACACACGTGTGCACACAAAACAAATACTCAAAGTGCTTAGGATTTTGGGGCCAGATGTATGACCATTTCATTTAGCGCCTCACAATTGGCGACACATTGTGAGTGGCAAATTGCGAGTCGCTAAATGAAATGTACAACAGTTTGTTTAACACTGTTTGGGATTCCCAATGGGGACGCAAATTGCAAGGTTCATTAATATTAATGAGCCTCTCGCAATTTGCGAGCCCATTGGAAATGCCAGCCCTCCCAGCGATGGTGGCCTGCTGGGCTCTGCAGGCCACCATGTCTCGGACTGCTTTTAAATAAAGCAGTTTAAAAAAAAATGCAGCCTGTTTACCATGCATTTAAAAAAAAAAAAAAAAAGAAAATGAAACGTTTTCGTTTAATTTTCTATGGGCAGGCAGAGGTCCCTGGGACCACTGCCTGACCTTAAAAAATAATTTTGCATGCATTTCCCATTTGCGAATGCATTACCATCTACTTGAAGTAGGTGGTAATTGTGACTGTTTTTCGACCGCAAAACATTTGTACATGGTTTTGAGACTCGCTATTTGGAAGGGAATGCCCCTTCCAAATAGCAAGTTGCAAAACCTATTTAGAGAGTCGCAAACAAATTGCGACTCGCGAAATAGGCTATGTACATGGCCCAATAGGTTTTTGCATGTGCAAACGGGTTTGCGAACCTGTTCGCGCATATAAAAACAGATCGTACATCTGGCCCTTAGTATTTTATATTGAAGTAATAGCCCCTCTGTCACATGTATTTCATTTGTTTTGTAGCATCTCTCATACCATTGTAGGATGTCAGAGCATTTTACATCACACACATATAGAGACATTGAATCGTACATGTAAATCAGTGTGTATATACAATGTTTAAAGAGTGCTTGGTCTGGAAAAGCACAAACTCAGGATTCAGAGTATAACACAGTAGCTAGCATTGACTTTAACATTAAAAATGTATTTCCACCCAAATATATCATTTTAGCAGCATCAGGATAATGAATAACTGAGACAAAATATAAGTTACTAACTGGTACCATGCAGTTTGCAAGCAGCTCTTTGATGGTAGTTTATAGGTCCCTCTGCTAGATTACGATTGTCACTTTTGAAGTGCACAGTAATAAAGGAATCTCTGTGACAAAAGCAGTAACCACGAACCTAGGCACATAAAATGCTGCTTTTTAAGATGCATGTTACACGTTCTTTGCAGTAGGCACATTAACCCTCTGTGCTACATTAGTTAAATCAAAGCTGCCACTGAACAAAACTCTCCTCGCTCTCCAGCAGGTACATTAATCACTGGCATTCTCTTGACACTTTTATTGTTGCTGGAAAGCTGCTAATTATACAAGAAATGTTTCAGTGCTTTTAAAACTGTTGCCTACGGACCCCCTGGGAATGTGTCACGGACCCCTGGGGGTCCGCGGACCACAATTTGGGAAACACTGTGTTAGAATGTCATCACCTAGCTTTTTGATTTGGTTTGATTGATATTTGTTTCCACCACTCTTCAGAATTACCCAAAAATGTGCTTAATTTGTGCTTTTCTAATTCTACAATATTCTGAAATATTTGCACAGCTCACGTACAAAAATTTAAATTGCGTTGTGTGCTAATTAACATAATACAGTCTTCCTTAAGCACACCCCCAGCAGCCAGCATGTTTGTCACATAAATTCTCTCACTCTGAAGTTAGAGACAGAAAACTAAACATTAAGCTCCCTGAAAAACTGTCTGACATTTGACCTTTGTCTTTGAATGCACAGCAAATGCAACAAAATAAGAACAAGATTTAAAGATCTTTTTACAGAAATCCAGTACTGGTGAAATAATAAAGTAAATAGGGTTTAGAGCCAGCAAATAGAAAGCAAGCAAACGTGAGTTACAAACCACAAAGCCAATGCTAAGCGATGGGCTGAATGCATTCCCAGGGAAGCTTTCAGAATGTCCCCAAGATGTCGTCAGAAACCAGACAGCTGTGCTGGTTTGCTTACACCTAAAAGGCAGTGGCTGGGCATAGATTTATTAACTGTTAATGTTTTGCGTCGCTGTGTTTTAAGTTTCTTCCCGAGTCACCCTGCGGCTGCTCTGCCATGTTATGCTTAGAGACGGGGTTAAAAGGGGTTCTTTGTCCCCAGTCTGTGTGTCTTTGGTCAGGAGGACCAAAGACCAGAGTTGAAAGACATTCCGATGAAGCCATTCTTGCTAGTAGCTTCTGGGATCTCCTGAACCAGATTTCTCAAATACATTAACCGCATGCGTGCTAAAGGCATTTCTGCTGTGCGCTGGGTTTTTAAAAAAGCAGCGGTGCATGGCGAGCTCAGCTCGTCATGAGCGTACGAGAGGCGTAACTCATGACGAGCTGAGCTCGTCATCCGCCTCGAAGGGGTTAAGAGAGGGTTTTACATTCTCTCTGCCAAACATAATGGCAAGGAATAACACATTGTAAATAACTTGAAAAACACCATAGAAAGGAACTTTACATTGGGAACCCTCTGATAGTTGCAATAGCAAGGGGTTTTACATTTTGAATTATCTGATAAAAGCAATTGCAAGCGATTTCACATTGTAAACCCTCTCAAAAACAATAGCAAGGTGCTTTACTTTGAGGATACCACAAGGAAGAAAGGAAGATTACATTGTGAACACTGGCAAATGCAATAGGATAGAGTTTAGTACAGTGGCCCATTTTTAGGGCTGTCCACAGTCCTTGTTTGGTGTTTTAGAGGGAAATGTCATATTTACTATATGTACAGAGTCTTCAGGACACCAAAGGAAGCATACCCTCCTTGACTCAGTCGAGGACAAGTAACTAATGACTGCCCCGGGACATCCCAAACCAGATTAATCAAATACAATAAGAAAGGGCTTTGGATTCTCAACTCTCTAATACTGTAGGGAGAGGTGTTACTTTGTGAACTCCTTACCAAACAGCATAGAAAGAAGTTTTATTTTGCTGACTGTTACAAATACAATAGAAATAAGTTTTTCATAATTTACTCTAAAAAATGCAATAAGGATGGAGTTGTAAACTCTGGTAAATACAATAGGAATACATACAATTTGAACTTACTGACAACTTCATTAGAAAATAATTTTACTTTTGTTGACTCTGTAGGAAATACAGAGTCAATTGCTTTTACATTGTGAACTCTATCAGACACCATGGGAAGGGGCTTTACATTGTTAATTGAAATTTAACTTGAGCCCCAGCTGTCACTAAGACCATCATCTTCCACCCTGACTCCTTCATAGGTCACAGGCATCCAGTGAACATGCCATGCCCTCCTTTCTTAGAGGTTATCTAGACAGGCTGTCTCATGGAGGCATAAGCATCAGAAAGTGCGGAGAAAGCCTTGCTTCTATCCCAGTGCATTAAATGAGTGGATCCCGCAGGTTCCGGGTTCCAGCAGCTATGCCAGATGTACTGGTGTGTATTAGTAATTAGACAAATAACAAATTAAATGGCACTTACAACATTTGTATTTAATTCTTTTAGATCGCTACTCATCTCAGTGTAGGGTGTTACAGCGCTTTACTTCAAACTCAAAGAGACAATACATCTTACAAATGAGTAAATTAATATACAGAAAATGGTGCAAAAGACAACAACTGTAAAATGGTGCAGGTGTCGCATATCATCCATACTTGTAGACCTTATATGTTAAAAGTGCATGGTCAAGAGAAACACAAAATCCGGATTTAAAACACAACACAGTGGTAGGGGATGTCAGTACTAACAAGACTACTTTATTACTCATAGGAATCCTACTTTGCAAACTTGGAAGAACAACAGATTGAGAAAAAATAAGGATCTAAACCCATGTCTTGCAGTTTTCATGCTGCTGCTTGATGCTGCTGATAGCTCAATGTGCTATATATTAGGATCACAACTGATGGACTGGAAGTAACAAAATAATCTCTCTGTCAAAAACAGTAGCCCACTCACCTGTCTACTTAAGATACAAATCTGTGATCTGCAGGTTACAAGATGTTCTTTGCAGCATGCACGTTAATCCTCTATGCTACTTTATCGGTCAAAGTTGTGATTGAAGAAAACCCAGAATGTTCCTGGAACAGCATTATCCACTAGAGTTATTTTATCATTGATCTAACCCCTTAAAATTGGGCCCACAAAGATCTCTGAAGCAACAGCTCCTTCATCAGATATTTTAAATACAGTCTCTTTGTGATCGATTGAGTCAGCTAGAACATATTTACTGTCACATTTTTTTTATTCGCAATTTCTTTGCGGCAGATTTTTTTTTAAATATGTTGATTGGCAGACTCTGCTTTTCATGCCTACCCCCGTGACTCGACCCCATTTCTTCTGGCACTAATTGCCCCCCTCCCCCAGTTTATGGGTGCCCGGAGTACATCTCGTCCAGCTCCAGTACAGCTCTACCCTCCCTCGGGTAGAAAGGGTGAGTGAGGCATTGCAAAATATTAGGGAGCGGCCCTCCCATGACACAGCACTGGGGGGAGAAAAAGTGGGTGAAGCGTGAAGGAGTCAAGTATTTTGCATACGACATATTGAGCTAATTCAGGGTTCGAGAGGACAGCAGCAGCCTACTGATATCAAACATTGTAACGTTTACGGTGCCCTGAAAGGAATTGGTGAATTCTCGTATATTTTACAGCATGAGATGGCAGCTGGGAGGCATCGTGTTAAGTGAAGTACCGGGGCATGTGGGCCCGACAGTAAAAGTATTTTATTATTTGTCCCTAATGACCGATGTGTGGGCGCTGGGTATCAGGGAAGGATGGCGAGGAGGCCCAAGCCTCCTGGAGATGCCAGCTGTGCGCGCGACGGCACGCTCCGTTCTTAAGGACGTGGTTACCAAGTGACTCGACTTCCTGTCTTCAATGTGTCGCCGTCATTCGTGCCCATGTGGTTCCCTGTGTGACTGGAAACTCTGTGCTCTTCAGGGAATGGCTCCCTTGGCACATGGACGTTCGGTTTTATTTTTAGTCCTGCCTGGGAGGAGGGATTGACTTTTACTGCGCTGAAAGAGCCCGGGCTATTATTATGCAGAGCAGGCCGCGCCAGGGCTGCCGGTACCTGCCGCAGCGCCTTTGTGCGCGCGCCAGCGAGGCGGGGCTAAGGGAGGACCTAGCAGAAACACGACAGAAAGGAAATGTGGTCACCTTCGCCATGTTGTTCAAGGTGTCGGGGGCACGTCCTCAAATAGACTATAAACACAGGCGAAATTCGGTGGTGGTTTAAGTATAATCTTCAGGGCCTTTGAGTTTGCACTTCCGACTGGGTCCAGGCAGGGTCGGACTCGGACAGAAAGTAGGCCAGGGGCACCAAAGTAAAAGTGCCTCCATTAGCGAATAGATTATGTAAAAACTGGAATTTACATTTGCAAAGAAGGGCAGTTTTGAAATTCTAAAGACACACTGTATAGGTGCCTGGCACGGTATGGGAGACATGCATTTGTGCTTGCTGCAGGCTATGTTTGTGGCAAGAGACCTCGACAGTAAAAACCGGTCCACCAGACCACAAAACAGGCCCACAAATAGCCAAAAAATTGACCCACAAACTAGGACCAGCTCTTTTGTCATGGTCCGATTGCCCTGTATGGGCAGTCTGACCCTGTCTGTGTGTCATGCTATATTTCTGACTTTAAGAAAAATGGAGTGATTACACCGCCTCAGATTTAAAAATCAAAGGTTCGTTATGAAAGTGAGACCAGTAAGGTAAAGCCATACCTCTATACCAGCTTCAAGAGGCGTCCAAAGCTGTGACTGGATCCGTCAGGAAGGAAGGAAGTGGGAAACAAGGGAAGGAAAAAAACTTCGCTCCACATTGTAAATCTAAAGGGGAGCCAAGGGTTTGAATAACACGCGATCCAACCAGCAGGAATAAAGAGCTTCCTGGTGGGGAAGCTTCCTGAAGCAATAAGTCCCACTGAGATGCAAGTCCGAGGCAGAGAAGGCCAAGCACAAAGCTGACTCCAAAATATACAGGAAGGTCTCCCAACGACCCAGATGCATTGTTGTAACGGCAGGGAGTCCATCGCCTGCCTGCTTTACAACTGCCTTAACCACGGAGCCAGCTCGTGCAGCAGACTTGGCCCATGGCCATGCGTGTTGCATCACCTTGTAAGTATGAACAGGCTGGAAGCAGTCATGGGCGTCCGCAGAAATTTTTCCAGGGGGGGGCAACATTTTTACTTCATCACCATCCTCCGGCATGATTGAGCACAAGTATTAAATAAACAAATAAAAAATCTAATAAGACAAAGCTTAAATAACAAAAGAAACCCATGGGGTGGGAGAAAAATCATGTGAGGCTCCACAGCAGATGACCTGGCAACCACAATGAAACAGAGGAAAAAACAAACAAGCAATGGCATAGCCAAAAGGTCTCGCCATTGGGACCTTATAACTGTTTAGCCATGCAACACTTAATGTTGTTGCACCAAGGATATTGTACTGGACAACTAAACACTTATAAGGTCCCAAAGGGGGACCTATTGGCTATGTCAATGCTTTTTTTTTTTTAAATGACAAGCAGTGCTATAGGGCTCCGGCTGCCACTTAGTCCACCACATCCCACGTAGATGCTGCAGCCATCTTTGAATGGTTTTAAAGCCAATTCAAAAGTTGTCACCAGTGTATGTTAATCCCTATCTCAACTGTGAGACTGCTCTCCTGCTTCCCAATTCTATTAAATACAAATTATGTAAAAAGAACATCCCTTTCTGAGCTACACAGCTCATTTTACCCACGTTTCATGCGCAAATTTGAAATACTGATGGTTTGGGCTTCCCGGAATTCAACTGGTTGAAAGGTGGACAGGTGTAGAGAGGAAGAGAGAGAGAGGTGTAGAGAGGTAGAGAGAGGTAGAGAGAGAGAGGTAGAGAGAGAGAGGTAGAGAGAGAGTGGTAGAGAGGTAGAGGTAGGTAGAGAGGGGTAGAGGTAGGGAGAGAGAGATAGGTAGAGAGAGGTAGAGGTGTAAAGGTAGAGAGAGAGGTATAGAGAGAGGGAGGGGTAGAGAGAGAGAGAGAGAGGTAGAGGAGGAGAGGTAGAGAGAGAGGTAGAGAGGTAGAG
Organism: Lissotriton helveticus; assembly: GCF_964261635.1. NCBI lineage: Eukaryota > Metazoa > Chordata > Amphibia > Caudata > Salamandridae > Lissotriton > Lissotriton helveticus. The sequence goes on along the minus strand of NC_136073.1, from coordinate 645,986,486 downwards.
GTAGAGAGAGAGAGAGTGGTAGAGGGAGAGGTAGAGAGGTAGAGAGAGGTAAAGAGGTAGAGAGAGAGAAAAAGAGAGAGGTAGAGAGAGAGGTAGAGAGGGGTAGAGAGAGGTAGAGAGAGAGGTAGAGGTAGGGAGAGAGAGAGGTAGAGAGAGAGAGGTAGAGAGAGAGAGGTAGAGAGAGAGAGGTAGAGTGAGAGAGAGAGGTAGAGAGAGAGAGGGAGCGAGAGAGGTAGAGAGAGAGAGAGAGAGCGGTAGATAGAGAGAGAGAGGTAGAGAGAGAGGTAGGAAAGGTAGAGAAAGAGAGGTAAAGAGAGAGGTAGAGGTAGGGAGAGAGAGGTAGAGGGAGAGAGGTAGAGAGAGAGGTAGAGAGAGGTAGAGGTAGAGAGGTAAAGGTAGAGAGGTAAAGGTAGAGAGAGAGTGGTAGAGGGAGAGGTGGAGAAAGAGGTAAAGAGGTAGAGAGAGAGGTAGAAAGAGAGGTAGAAAGAGGTAGAGAGAGGGGTAGAGAGGGTTAGAGAGAGAGAGAGGTAGAGAGAGAGGTAGAGAGAGGTAGAGGTAGGGAGAGAGAGGTAGAGGGAGAGAGGTAGAGGTAGAGAGATAGTGGTAGAGGGAGAGGTGGAGAGAGAGGTAAAGAGGTAGAGAAAGAGGTAGAGAAAGAGGTAGAGAGAGAGGTAGAGAGAGAGGTAGAGAGAGAGGTAGAGAGAGAGAGGAAGAAAGAGGAAGAGAGAGGTAGAGAGAGAGGTAGAGAGGGGTAGAGAGGGTTAGAGAGAGGGGTAGAGAGGTAGGTAGAGAGATAGGTAGAGAGAGAGGTAGAGGTAGGGAGAGAGAGAGAAAGAGAGGGGTAGAGAGAGAGAGAGGTAGAGAGAGAGAGGTAGAAAGAGAGGAAGAGAGAGAGAGAGAGGTAGAGAGGGGTAGAGAGGGTTAGAGAGAGAGGGGTAGAGAGGTAGGTAGAGAGATAGGTAGAGGTAGGGAGAGAGAGAGAGGTAGAGAGAGAGGTAGAGGGAAAGAGAGGGGTAGAGAGAGAGAGTGGTAGAGAGAGAGAGGTAGAAAGAGAGGAAGAGAGAGAGGTAGAGAGAGAGAGGTAGAGAGGGGTAGAGAGGTAGAGAGAGAGGTAGAGAGAGAAGTAGAGGTAGGGAGAGAGATAGGTAGAGAGAGAGAGGTAGAGAGAGAGGTAGAGAGAGAGGTAGAGGTAGAGAGGTAGAGAGAGAGAGGAAGCGAGAGAGAGAGAGAGAGCGGTAGAGAGAGAGAGAGCGGTAGAGAGAGAGAGGTAGAGAGAGAGAGGTGGAGAGAGAGAGGTGGAGAGAAAGAGTTAGAGAGAGAGAGAGTTAGAGAGAGAGAGAGGTAGTGGTAGGGAGAGAGAGAGGGAGAGAGGTAGAGAGAGAGGTAGAGAGAGGTAGAGGTAGAGGAAGGGAGAGAGAGAGGTAGAGAGAGGTAGAGAGAGAGTGGGGGGTAGAGAGGGAGAGAGGTAGGGGGCAAGAGGTAGAGAGAGAGGTAGAGGGAGAGAGAGCGGTAGAGAGAGAGAGGTAGAGAGAGAGAGGTAGGGAGAAAGAGAGGTAGAGAGGTAGAGAGAGAGAGGTAGAGAGAGAGAGTTAGAGGTAGAGAGGTGTAGAGGTAGAGAGAGAGAGGGAGAGAGAGAGAGGTAGAGAGAGAGGTAGAGAGAGGCAGAGAGAGAGGTAGATAGAGAGAGGTAGAGAGAGGTAGAGAGAGAGAGAGAGGTAGAGAGAGAGGTAGGGAGAGAGAGAGGTAGAGAGGGAGGTAGAGAGAGAGAGGTAGAGAGAGAGAGGTAGAGAGAGAGAGGTGGAGAGAGAGAGAGGTGGAGAGAGAGAGAGAGGTGGAGAGAGAGAGAGAGAGGGAGGTAGAGAGACAGGTAGAGAGAGAGGTAGAGAGAGAGAGGTAGAGAGAGAGAGGTAGAGAGAGAGGGGTAGAGAGAGAGAGAGGTAGCGAGAGGTAGAGAGGTGTAGAGAGAATGGTGTAGAGAGTTAGGTAGAGAGGTAAGGAGAGAGACGTAGAGAGAGAGGTAGAGCCACGTAGAGAGAGAGGTAGAGAGAGGTAGAGAGACGTAGAGAGAGAGGTAGAGAGGTAAGAGAGGTAGAGAGAGAGGTAGAGGTAGAGAGAGAGAGGTAGAGAGAGAGGTAGAGGTAGAGAGAGAGAGGTAGAGAGAGAGGTAGAGAGAGAGAGAGGTAGAGAGAGAGAGGTAGAGAGAGGTAGAGAGACACAGAGAGAGAGGTAAGAGAGGTACAGAGGTAGAGAGAGGTAGAGCGATAGAGAGAGAGGTAGAGCGAGAGAGGTAGAGAAAGAGGTAGAGAGAGGTAGAGAGGTAGATTGGAGATCTTAGCATTTCCAGAGCATTAAAGGCACTACTCATCTGTAACGTCATTCCTTTCACTGCACATCCTGCTTTATCTAAATAACTAGGGCCCTCCAATACAAAAGGATGTAGTGGTCATAAAGCTTACAATTTGCAGCATCCTAGTGGTTGCTACTGATGGTTTTCACCCCTTCCTAGGGCCCCTGCAGCTCCACTCTTCCTTAGCTTAAAAAATGTGCCCTCCCCCCTCCTCCGAAATTTGACTCTAGGTGCGCCTCTGCTTCAAGCTGTGGGAGCAGCCAGGCCCGGACCTTCTCTCTTGCCCATCAGCAGCAGTTTTCCCGCTCATCATGCAGGACAGTCACTGCAAGCGCTTTGTCACGCTTTTAAAATTGACGGCCCTGCAGACAAACACCACTGTCTGTGGGGGCTGTCAATAGTGACGGACCGGTGTTCCAGGGGGGGGCAAGTGCCCCCCCTTGCCCTCCCCTGCGGACGCCCATGGAAGCAGTCAGTGTACAAGCACTGATGACCAGGACTCAATAACCAGCGAAGGAGTAATGTCCTCAACAATCTCTCTTGGCGGTGTATCCCAATACACCCACCAACACCTTATGCTGGACGTGGGGAGCGACACGCTGCTTTGTCCATACCTGCCATCTGTGGTACCAGGAATTCACGCAGCCTTCTTCCTTTCAAGCAAATGCAGTCACAGGACTTCTTGGAACATAGCGCCCAGGCCCGGTTACCACCAAGTGCTCAGAGAGAAACGGGGACTGACAGTATTTGCACAGTCTGGGACAGTTTTGGAATAGGCTTTTTAAAAAATCTTTTTGTATTTTATCATCCAATAACTGTGTAATGTAGAACTTTCAGTAAAACCCAGATTCAGCATCAGGTCAGTGCATAACATTGAATCAGATAAGTTGACATTACTTCTTGTTCTGTGGGAGAGTTTAAGAGCTTAATTCAGTCTACGCGCATCTTTCTATCTTCGTTCCAAGCAGCCCGTTAATACACGTAATCTTCCTTCCTATACCACCCATTCTTCCCATCCCATCGCCAGCTCCTATTACACGTCTCTGCTCATATCCCATCTTCCGATGAAATATCAGCTCAGTTTTTAAATAGTTGTGACATTTGTAAGAACCCATTTGAATATCAGATGATCTCTGACATGGAAGCCTAGAAGCTTTGAGGTTTAGAAGTGTCCTGGATACAGGATGCCTTTGGAAGCACAACACCGACTGTTTTGGTTGTCTTTTGGTTATTGAGACTGATTTTGAAATATCGCCATCAGTCCTGATACCAGGGAAGCCAAAACACGAAGTCATAGAAAAGGTCACATTTGGAGCGTCATGCCAACTGCTGTCCAGTGACTTTCTTCAAACAAATGCACATTGTGTATTCTGAGGAAATGGATGAGCTGGTTACGGAGGTAAGAGCAATCACTCACATTTGAGATAGTGATATAGAGGAGATCTTTGGCGGGAAATGGTGAAGTAAAATCGCCAAGCTATGTGTGTAGTTCCAAATATTTAAATGGCTTAGTTTTTCCACATGGCTGGGTTATGTGGGCATACCGTGATTTTTGGTCTGGTGAAAGGGTAATATAGCGTTCTTCTGACTTGAGCAAAGAATGCAACTCTTGAAGTGGTCAGCAATGAGGTCTTAATCTGTAGCAGTCAGTCTGTCATGAGTCCTACTTTTATCTTGAAAGCAGCTTCTTGGCATGGAGGTAGCCCTAACTAAGATATGACACAGAGAGGTGCTTAACTTATTTAGAGAACAATACTGTTTTTGCATCTTATCCGGAAGAGCATTCCATAGTTCTGCCCTATGCACTGAGAACACTCTCCTCCTCCTTTCTAGATTGAAGCCTTCCAGACAGCGGTCCAGAGACCTAAGAATAATGCAAAAAAAAAAAAGACAGAAGGGGGCAAGGTACAGATACTGTGACCCCTTGGCCTGGTGGTGGGGTCACAGAGGGAGTCCGCATGTGCCCATTTTTTTTTAATGTCGACGCTAATTTGCTGAAGACCTGCAAATCTGTGCAAAAAAAAAAAGCGTGGTCTCCCGCACTTAATTTTAAAATCCCCGGGCATGGGCCAGGGCGTGAGGGGACAACACTCTTTTTTGTTGTTGCAGAGGAGGCATCATCATTGATAACACCACTGCAACATTTGCAGTGAAATTATTGATGAGAAAACTGTGCATGGCGGGGGCACAAACTATAGTCCCCTTAGGGCACGAGTTATAGTTACTTGAGATAACTATAACTGGTGAATTTCAGTGGTTTTTAGAGTTTTATGTTGTTACTGAACATTTCACCTAACTATAATGTTACTTTAACCTTTTTTTCCAGTGTAGATATATAAATAAATCCAAACGCTATGAGTAAAAGTATATACATGCACACTCAGGACTTTGCAAAAGATATATCCATTTAATCTGAACAAAAACACCAGCTCATGCAACACATTTTGTCCCCATGGCCTTCGTCATCCATGCAACCACAATCTTAAGTCAGTGAGAACGTGGTCATGGAAAGAGCACTTTGTGAACAGTACTACACAAATAGTGCAGTATGGTTGCCATCTTAGATGTATCAAACGTCTTTAATTTACAAGATCAACCATGTTATATAAGTACATCAAATGTCATGGAATAAAATAAAAATGTGCTTTCTGTAGTACATTACTGCTCATAAGCTTCAGCAGTGTACACACATGCAATTATGCTGTTGCTAGAATCTGCAATAGTTTCAAAAGGAAGGGACATTTTAGAAGGGTTGTCAGGATAGTGGGAGGGGCATCGATTGTGTACCTGACCAGGATAAAGAGGAAGCAGGAGATGGTCTGGTGCTGTTGTGAAGTTATAAAGGTCCTGTGGAGAAAATAATCAGGTGTGCCTCGTTCTGAGCGAAACATTTAGGGTGTGGTGGTTGATATAATGATAGATTAATGCTCTTGGTAAACCATTGTTAGTAGGAAGTTGTTTGATAAATTGTAGTCTAGTAGAAAAGCGTTAAATGCAAACATGCCCTGGGAGTGACTCAGGTCATAACATCAAAATGAAGGTTTTTGTTTAGTCTGATATTGGATTTAAAAAAAAGAAGGATTTTAAGATAATATGCATGCAAATTATATTAGAACACTGGAATGTTGAGAGCTCCATTGAAGACAATGAAGTGCTCTGGGACTCTAATGATCGGTAGAAGCCCAGAGCATCAACAATCCAAAGTTTGCCTTTGTTCACAGCTGTTACTGTGAACAAAGGCCTCACAGAGCCCGAGGAGATTTCAACTCCCTCGGGTTCCATGAGGCCTTTGTTTTTCTATTTAGAACATTCTGCCTTCCAGGGGTGGAATGTTCTAATAGTCTTATAGCCCTCCGTATTAGGCTATATCAGCCATTAGAACATTGGAATGTTGGGAGCTCCATTGAAAACAATGGAGTGCTCTGGACTTATAATGGCTGGTATAAGCCTGGAGCTCCAACATTCCAATGTTTCTTTGTTCACAGCTCTGGCTGTGAACAAAGGCTTCAGGGAGCCTGAGGGGATTCCAATCCCCTCGCGCTCCCATAAGGCTTTGTTCTTTTTTGTTAGAACATTCTGCCCTCTAGTGGCAGAATGTTCTAATAGCCTTATAGCCCTTCGTAGCTGGGCTATACCGGCTATTAAAGTCCCTCTCCCTTGTTAAAGGCCCTCGCCTTCGGCTCGGGCCTTTAACGCTGGAGAGGGCCTTTAATAGCCAGTATAGCCCTCTACGGCGGGCTATAAGGCTATATTAAAGACTTGCTCCCTTGTTAAAGGCTCTCGCCTTCGGCTTGGGCCTTTAACGTAGGAGCAGGCCTTTAATGGCTATTACATCCCTCTATGACTGGCTATAAGGCTATATTAGAACATTATAATGTTGAGAGCTCCTTTGAAGACAATGGAGTCATTCTGGGCTTATAATGGCTGGTACAAGCCTTCTGCTCCAATATTCCAATGTTTGTCCTTCTGTTTCTCTATTTTTCATTTAGAACATTCTACCCTTAGTGGGTGGAATGTTCTAATAGCCTTGTAGACCTTCTGCCTTGGGCTATACTGGTTTTTAAAGACCTTTAGCAGTGGACATAAGGCTTTATTAATTGCTTTCCAGTACCAAATTGACAAAAGAATATTGCTACTGTGCCAGGAGCCACAGTCCTTTCTACTATTGATTTAACTACTGCATATCACCAAGTTGATTTGGCAGATGACTCTAAACATCTTATTGCATAAAGACAGAAGAAGTTATCTATATAAAAGAATGTCATTTAAGAACACTAGAGCTGCTGCTGTGTTCCAAAGGGTATGTGCTTAGTTCTCCAAACTATATGTGGAGTAAAAGCTTTCCAGTATGACATCCTGTGTTTTGGCAAGGACAAAGCAGATCATGATAGTAATTTACAGATGGTGTTATGAGTGTTTCAGAAGATGTAGTTACATTTTAAGCATCATAAATGGAAATTGGGAAGGCTGAAGTAGTACGCATCGGATAACATTTCAGAGAATGAAGTAGGGCCTAAAATTCACCACATTAATTGTATTTATTTATTTGTTAAGCGCGGCTGCCACCCAAAGGGTATCCTGGCGCTGAGACTGCATCTGTGCTACAGGCAGGACTGCCATTACATTTTTCTTGGGAACAAGAACGTTTTAAGGTCCTTTTTAAAAGAGGGAAAATCCTGTCTGCTCCTCAGCGCCAGCGGGAGTGTGTTCCAAAAAGTAGCAGCCGTGAAACCAAACGCCCGACCGCCCATCCTCACTCTATTGATCCTTGGGACCGTCACTAAAAACAGTAGCTATATCACTTAGAACCTGAGTATAAGAAACAGTCTTTAGCATTTTTATACCTCTGAGAATTTTATAACCGATTAACTGAAAATGATGCCTCTAATGTGGAACCTCTGTCGGTTAATGAAAATGAATGGAAAGAATGTTTAAGAACAAGATAGAGAAAATTTTTCTAGTATGATCCACCAAAGGTTGTTGCCAGACCATGTTTAAAACTCTGTGTAGGAAAGAAATTGGTGGTTACTTTAGATGTGAATTGGTGTGTAGTAGGAGATGTCTTGATGCTGAAGTATGATGCAGATTAATTGGTTGTATTTTACGGCTGTCGCACTTGGTGTTCTGACGAAAAGAATACTTTGTGGTGGAACCGGAGCATTTTGGTTGTATTTGGGTGGCTGAGCAGTTCCACACTTCGCTTTGAAGAACAGGGATTGTCATTAGATGGGTCTATAAACTACTTGTAAACATGACTGCACATGGGGGAGACAATCTTTATTAGCTTGGTTGCCATGGTTATCCTTAAAATTGCAAGCCTTGTGCCACAAAATTGAATATGTTCCTGGAAATTCTAATGGTCCAGTGGATGGGATATTCAGGTTACATTTAAGTGTGAAAAGTTCAATGAATACTTTGCAGAAGTGGAACGTGATGTGGCTGTTGCATAGAGTGTACTGATGGGTGTGAGAAAAATGGGATTGAAAACATTGACCGATGGTAAATGGGTTCCCAATTTGGAAAAGGATAGCGTTTTGTGTGACTTTAAGTTGTATTTAGTTAAGGGGTAGCCAGAGGAGAGATATTCATATGGTAGTTGTTGACTCTATGGTAAAATTGTGTGAACTGATTTTACACAACGGTGTTGTAGTGAAAGAAGAGAAGAAACCCCCTGAGGGATATTTTGGATAGATATTTTAGAATTGCGACAAGAAGGTCATTGTAGAATGTCCAGCACTAAATGGAAAGCCAGAAAGTATTTCTATTGCCCAAGTATGGGTGCCACAGTTAATTGTGGGAGATGTATTGTTAAGCATGTTACAAAAGGGCCAAAGCAGGTAGCGTTCCTGCAACCATATGGAGTTGCCTGAAAGTCCATGGAGGAATTATCGCTAGATATTGTGGTACCTTTTTCGGTGTTGCCTCACTGTGAATCTTTCGCACAAGTATTGGTTGTTTAATTTACTCGGTGATCTGAAGGGCATAATGTTGGAATCATTAATAAGACGTAGTCATACATTTGCAGTAAGATCATTTTTGTTGTGAGTGTATTGTTGAGGAGATTGTGTTTGACAAATGGGTACTGTTCACTTCGTGTATGATGGAGTTTTTGAGGACTACTGGTACCACGCATTCTTGCACTGCTTAGTACCTTCACAAGGCCAATGATTGACAGTGTAATGAAGGAGAAAATCAAGAGGGCCGTAAAGTTGGGAATGGGCTGGAGAAAAGCTTTACAAGTTGGATCGTTGTCATATAGCAATACATTTAATGCTGTCACTGACGAGTCAGCGAAACCAATGACGAAACTTGATCCTTGGTCTTTGATTACAAGCCTGATGGGTTGAATGGCGGGCAGGAAAATGCGCAGCTGAATGCTAGAGTAAGCATTGTCCAAGGAAGAATGAGGGAGCATGTTATCAACCAGAAGTTGTAATGTAAGAACTTGTTGGCCTGTGAAGAGGGTGTGGCAGAAGCTGGGGTTTAACAAAGCAGCGTCCGTTCCTAAGGGGGAAGCATGTTGGACAGATCCTGTTATGGTGGCCTAGGAAGGGAAGGATTTAGTTAAATTCACGTGGGGCGTATCCTGTACTTTTACAAGAGAACAAGGTTACATCTTCTGCAAGCTACCCTGGCCTTTAAATTCAAACTTTTGTTCTCTCAGCACAGTCATGCATGCCTCAGTGTTAATGCAACTCTGCATCCTTGCTTCTTTTCTCGCTAGTCTTGCTTAGTCCATCCTGTCTTGCTCCAAGCTAACAGCAGATATCTGTTTGTTCAGAGCATCAGCCATATTGTGGTCTTGTTACTACCTTTTCTCTACAGTTTCATATATCTAATGAGTTTATTATGAGTATGTCTGGGAATGGGTGTTGCTTACGTATAAATACGTTTATGGTTGCCTAGTCAAAGGGATTTGTTGAAGTCTTTTTTTTCTTTAAAAAATCTGATGCTGTTTATGCAAAACAGGTGTAATGTTTTGTATTTGAGATGAAATACAAGTATTATATATTTTCAAAACGTATTCTCGTACACAGTAGAATTTTAATGACTTTAATCACTACGCTTTTGTTGGGCCGACCATCATTACGAGTGGCCTGGTAATTGCGATTGGGCCATTGATGAGTAACAAGCCAGATCAGAACAGCGCGATCTGCAGGGGCACCGCTGATCCATTCTTTTCACCCACAGATTTCATCTGCTGCAAGTAACTGAAACCGTTCGGTGAAACTTTGGGTAAAGCTGAAGAATTACCTGGAATCTGACTCAAAGTACCAATGCCCCTGGGAATGCCTCATGTCTAGGTGAACCTCAAGATACTATCTGTAAGCCCCTGCAGAACCCGCCCTTGGTGCTACTGGTACCCCAGTTATGGTAACACCAGGGGATGTGGAGTAACCATCGCGAAATCTGGGGTTCTTGTAATGAGGCCCTAACTGTATTCGCTGAGATATTCTGATTATTGTCTGTTCAACAAATACTGTAAACGTAAAAAATGTATATTTGCCTTTATTGCTCAAGCCGTACCTTGTAGTATTGAACGAGGGAGGCAAATGAAATCATCTTCTTGTACTAGTTGTAGCTTGTTTATAGCCAGATCACGAGGTGGAACCCCTTCAATGACGAAAGCCCTGGGACTAAGAAAGGAAATCCGAGGAATGGCGATGAAGTAATCAGCGCATTGATTCCTCAGTCATTGCTCGCCCTAGAAGTGTACTGTATGAGGTCAGTCTGTAGCTTGCTTCTTGCATGCAGTGTTAGCAGGAACTGGTAGTTCTCTACTGCTAGGAATCTAATGCAAGTCATCATTATTGGATCTTTGTCCAGAAGGCTCAGTGGAACCAAACCAAGACTGCTACTCCCTGAACACATTTATACTTGGTTATGAAATGAAAGACCAGAGCTGGAAACTTGGTGTCGTGCCGATGTAGTGTGGGGTAGCTATGCTGTGGCTCCGTTCTTGCATTGCCTGTTGAAAATCAGGACCCTTGTCCAATGATTACAGGCCATGGACTGACTGCCTGTGGCTCCTGTCAGTGCACCCTGGTGCCTGTTCTTGCCTTGTGTGATGACTGGCCCAAGCCTCACCTCTGCCATGGTTGAGTACATGCCAGAGGCATGCGCTGGTCTACAGTGAGCCCCATGGGAGTACAAGTCAGTGCCCGCCAATCCTTCCGTTAGTACAGGGCTTGTCCTATCCTCTTCGCCTGCTGTTAGTTCAGACAAAAGGCCTGCCCATGTCTCCTGATGGTCCGAGGTTCGCTCTTCTCTTCTGAGTAGAGGCATCAGACGCCAGACTGACATGAGCCTGTTTTCAAGGGTTAATCGAGCCAGTTGTAGTTCGAGTGGGAAAGTGTACATGCATGATAGCCACCAAAGTGGTTCTGGTTTCAGAAAACGCCACATTATGCATTAATAAAGGTAAAAAACCAAAATGTCTTTATAAAATGAAATGTCATCTTTGAGGGAGGAGAGTTTATCCTGAACAAGAAGCTACCCCAGCAGTGAAAACTGATCACAGACACCTTAAAGTTTGGTTCCCACAGAAATATCTCGGTGGACCAGATGGCATGTGGGCTACACTTGTTCAGACAGTGGATCTTTAGAGTAGCTGCTTGAATTAGAGAGATATAAACTAAACTGATTTGCTTTTGAGGGCTGTGAAAACTATAGAAATATGCTCTGTTTTCTAACCTTTAGTGCCCACGGTTTGTTTTTTATTAAATGTTTGTGATGATTGTAGTGATCCTTATTCGTGAGCTGTGGAATATATCAGGATAATGTTTAGATTACTCCCAGCTAATCGCATTTCTCCAACCCTACTTTCACATCCCAGTACCAGCCCTGGAGCTGTGTTCACATCATGGAGAAAGGCACACTGCTGGCTACCTAAAAGAAAAGAAAAAGGTTTAACTTTGTCACCTCCTGGTATGCCTTGAATGGACCAGAACACACCTACCCCAAAACCTTCTGAGTTGCCCAGCACAGCACCACTATGAATGCAGGCTGAAGCTGGGCACACAGCGTGGAGACGAGAGGGTCATAAGGACTGGTATGAGAAAGTAGATTCGAAGTAGTGGAGGTACTGGTAAATAACAGAGGAATTAACCCCACATTTGCTCACGCCAGTCCTTAAATCTTTCAAGGCAGGCATGGCCGACATCAATCGCCCACCAAGGTAACCAGCCGGAAAGTGCAAAGCACAGACACAAAGGAAGCAGGACTGAACCCAGTAGGCCAATGAAGCTCCAATCGACAGTGCCAAAGCAAGCAACAAGCAATACAAGCTCCAAAGACAGACGGCACAACCTGTGTTCCCAGAGGAGCAGATGCTCAAAAGAGGAGATGGAGCAATAGTGACTACAAGGAAACCATTAGAAACAACGGTTCCAGTGGCACAATAAATGTAAGACTAAGGTCTTAATAATATCTGTTAATTAATGACAATTAAAGGGTTAAGGAGGATATCAGACAGAGAAACGACTCTACACAGAAGATTACTTATCATCATTCAGTTTTATATTTCTTTGTTAGATTTTTCTCAGCATCATAATCAACTCTGTCCTGAATTACTATGCCACCTCCTTTGTCCGCTGGTTTGAGAATCAAGGAGGAGTCATTCTTAAGATTATTTAATGCTTGGCGTTCAGCAAGGGAAATGTTATATGGTGTCTTGTAGAACCAATTTTTCAAACGTGAGTAGTTCATGTGGCATCATAGCATTGGTAGGATAAAAAGTGGATTGAGGTCTTAAACCAGTAACTGAATCACAAGCGGTAAATTCACGATCTTTAAAGAATATTTTCAACCGGATGTTCCTGAAGAACTGAAATAATTCAGTTTTCAGATTGAAGAAATTGTTTTTTTCAGTTATCACAAAAGATAATCCCTTACTTAGTAGTGATATTTCAGAGGAGGATAACACATGTTTCGATAAATTAAAAATAGGAATAGTATCCATAATATTGTTGTTAGTACTTAGTATGGCTGTTGTCCCCATTGATAATGTTTGTTCCTGGTCTGGCGTTCCCCAGGATACTGGTGCCAGACTTTTCTCTTTGGCCTTGCTCCTCTGCCTAAAAAAGGCTGACCTGGGTTATTTACAGAGTGACTGGGGCCGGCCTGATTGTCCGAGTCGCTGGAGCCCCCTGATGATTCTGAGAAGGTTATAGGTTGATTTCTTTTGAATCTGCCCCACGTGTTCTGCCTATTTTGAGTTGGAAAGGTATTATAGAAATCGTCTTTTAAATAGGGGAAGGCTTTTTCTTTCTCATATGTTTTGATATCTTTTGATACCTTATCTGCCTTTTTCTTCAATTCAAAATAATTAAAGTCCTCTATTGATTTGTTCAGTTTATCCAATAAGGCTTTTGCTTCAGTGACCCCGTCACCCCCCAATAGTTCTTTCTCCAGTTGCCTCCCAATAATATCCAACTTAATATAATAGTTAAATTAGTGTTCTTATACCTTTTTAAAGTTTGTCACCCCCTATTCACAGAGTCCCACATTGTATTGTCCTGACGAGACCCATTACACTTCCTGGGTCGAAACGCCGTCGACGCTCTCAGAAAACGAACCCTATGCACAGTGCCTATGAATTTTGATAGCCACTGTCACAAATTATTGTGTTTATCATCAACTGTGGTCGTTTTTCTTGTACTGTTAATTCTTTTAGAAACCGTATATGTCACTTTTGTTTGTATTGGTTTTGTATAAATGTTGTACCTCCTTGGTTCTCCTTATACACTTTGGGTCACTTTGCACTTAATTTTGTAACACTAAGAAAAATCTAACAAAGAAAAATCTAACAAAGAAATATAAAACTGAATGATGATAAGTAATCTTCTGTGTAGAGTCGTTTCTCTGTCTGATATCCTCCTTAACCCTTTAATTGTCATTAATTAACAGATATTATTAAGACCTTAGTCTTACATTTATTGTGCCACTGGAACCGTTGTTTCTGATATAAAGCACTGACCCTGGTTCCCCTGTGGGTAGGGTTCCCTTGTCCCTTTTGTGACTACAAGGAAACCATTGGCAGCTGTCAGTTTAAGAACCCACAGTCAGCGACGCAGAGAGAGTGCCATAAGCAACCAAAACAGCATGCATACCCTCCGACAGAGATGGGGCACCCAGCCCGTTCACAAATGAAAGTCCAAAGCATAGACTGCTTGGTGAGGCGGGAGTTGCGAGGGAAACAGGCATGCCAAAGGAGAAGGCCCAGATCTGTGATAGGAGATTGAGGCCACAAAATACACCCAACCACAAGGAGTGCAACAAGAAGGCCACAAACCGGCACCACGCCCAAAAAAGATGTCAAGAGCAGACAACAAGCTTTCAGTAGGTACCAGTTTGGATGCTTGAAGTGGAACACGCATGGCAAGGTAAAAACAAAAAACACAAGAAGGCCAGAGGAATCTTCACAAAACAAGCCACATGGGGCAGAGAAACACCATAAAATCTGAACCAAGAAACCATACATTCCCAGCCACACGCATGTTATACCCTGCCCTGCCCTCTCTGTGCCCAATCAGGAGCTTAGACCAGAGTGCCTGACCAAATCTCATGCCAAATAAAGGTAGGGTGAGCCAAAGCCCCAACAAGAAATTACACAACAGTAGCCAAAGCAAGGATAGGCTATTCTCCCACCACAAGGAGTACATGGCTTTGGGTAGTGGTGGTAGTCATCCCAATCAGCCCGCAGGAATCGGAGCAGTAACTAGAAGAAGCATGCCCTGGACGTCCCATGCTCTAGGATCCAACCAACAGCAACAGTAAAATCTTTCCTTGAAATAGAATCTTTAAACAAGAACACCCTTTCTAACATTGGGTACTCCCATACGAACAGAGACAAATCGGTAATTAGCCCAACCACTTTGACTTTGTGTTCTACTCTTATAAATTTAGTTACACCAAAACAAAGTAATTGGGAGCTCAATTTATGAATTTGTTCCTAGGAGTTTGTGTAATACCCAACAGCAGAAAAAATATCTTAAACCAGATGAGAAATTCAATCGCACTGGCTTGGAGGGCAATTTTCCTGAGAGAATCTATCCTTTGGGCGAGATTCCAAACCTGAAACATAACTATAGGTTTCTACCCAGTGAACAGTTCACCCACCGTAAATAACGTTCTTTCTCGACAACCATCTTTATAATCTCATGGTGCTTCACTGACGGTTATTAGAGCTCACATATGTCCTGCTTCTCATTGGTGCAAATGTATGTAAGGCAGACATGTTTTTTCTTTTGAGCAATAAGAATCAAAGAAAGGCAGATGTATGTCTTTCTACATCCTACTAAGCCCTGGATTTAAAAAATGGGATTCATTTGAAATTTACAATTCTCAGTATGTTCTTCAAGATCCTTTTAGCCTATTCTGTAGGAGGATTGGCCACATTTGCAACCCATAAGGCTAAGGGGACACAGTCCAGCCAGTTCTCAATATACATTAACTCAGATTCGCCCACACCTGTCTTTAGGCCGGCCAAAGTACTCTGCTAAAAGTGGCCTACGGATCCATAAGTGCCAAATATACCAGTTGCCTTTTGATCGTTGCATATTTCCCAATGAGATATACATTCAGATGCTGTTACTTTATCTCCCACCCCCCTTGTAAGCCTAACTACATTCGAGAGTATCTTTTTTTAGGTAGGCAGCAGGGCGTCAGGGTACAGCATTTTGACACACCTCATGATGTAAGGACTGTGACAAGATAGGGATGCAGAGGTAATATTTGACATTATTCATTTTTCAAGTTTACTACAGCATACAGGTGATTGTGGTGAAATGCATTTGATGTAAATTTGCATGCAACCTGCAGGTTCAATGCCGGTAGACCCAACTCTTTCTTTCAACCTTTTGAAAATGATAAAATGTGGGCACGTGAGTTTTGTTACAATATCACCTTGTTATTTATATCACTTCGACCCGAAAGGTTGGGTCTGTTAGCCCTAATTAAAATCAATACGTTCTTTTTATGTGTCCCTCTTATTAGTCCAGTGTTCATAGGAGTGCCTGCTCTATTTCCTAGCACCCCACTGCGCGTTTCAGGCCTTTTTGCATTATTTAGCATGTTTACACAGAGGGACTTCTCTAATCCCTGCCCTTTGCAGGAAGAGATGCATTCTCATATCATTCCTGAGCACCCACCACTTCGAGTCCCTCATCCAGCCTCTGTTTGCAGGAGGCACTGTTGCTCTAAAACGTTGCAGCTTCTTGTGCTGTTTTTAATCCCTATATAGATTGACGTGTCTCTTACAACCATCATAGTTCCTTTACTGGAAGGTGCTTTTTTGAAAATTCGGTTTGTGCCCCTTCTATGGCATGATCTGTGCATATGTAGTGGGATCTCCGCGTGTACTCATGTTGGTCAAACCCCCTGTTAGATAAGAATCCCTGCGCCCCTGAATCAGCGAGGTGGAGTAGGAGTGCTCATGGTGCGAGTAGGAGTCGGCTCGGTAGCCTGGGTGGCAAGTGGATTGACTGTGATAATGTAGATAAGGGGCGCAATGTCCATTAATTGTGGCCTCCGAGACATTGTGCATTATTTCACAACTGCAAGTCCCTCTGGTCATATCATGATGTTTTCGTATTTTTTCTATAGGGCCACTCAATATTTTCAACAGCCTCTTGGTGTTGATTGATGTTGATGCTCTAGTGAAGGGTCCGTATAAAAATGCCGGTATTCAGTACACGGGTATCACCAAGGTAATGATAGCTATTGCTTTTTTATTGATTCTTTCCTTATGTTACAGTTCACATGGGTGACTTTTAGTCTCTGACAGAGGTATATGCAGTCTTTGTAGACAACTGTCTTACTCCTGATTCGTACGTTCTAGTCCCTGATTTTCCGTGGAGATAGCGGGTAACGGATATCACGCCCGTTAGTTCCACGTATGAAATCCCGTCCACTCTGCAACACCAAAGGGCCCAATAAGAAGGTGTCCTATTGGGTCATCGGCATCTCATACACCGACTTGTTTGCATTCTATAAATAAGGTGGATTCTCCTGGTGCCCATTCAGTTTCCAACCTCTGCCCTGATTGGATTTGATCTGTGTTGTTGCCGCCTTTCCTAGTAGTTGCATCTGCATGTTGTTGGTTGTGGCCCCTCAAATTATGAAAACTGCAGGCACAGTTGTTTATTGCCAGAGTCAAAAGAGAATGGTTAGAAAACGGATGAGGAGAAGGGAGACCGTTTTGGCAGTACTACCGACAACAATACTTAGTGAACCTCTCACTAGAAAAAGTAACTAAAACGTAAAAAGTGTTGGCCTTGATGAACTTACTAGTCACCAAAGAAAGGAGCTAGACAGCCCACTCACCCCTAGAAAATCGTAAATGTCATCAAAAGCTTGAAAGTCTCTAAGACCCTGAATCCTATTATTAGACTGTATAGCTGGGCCTGATATGGTCTTACGACAAAAATAGTAAATAACTCTTTCTCCACCAGTAAAGTTACTCCCCTGATGTTAGAGGTTAGAATCGCGATCTTACTGAAGCTGGGTAAAGACCCGGAAGACTGTGGCTCCTGGCACTCTCCTAAACACCAATGCCAACATCTAAGGGTTCTGCTGCCCCAACTGGACAAATTGGTGCTACAGTTAATCCACCTTGTTGTGTCGTGATTTATTTCCAAAAAGGCATGGGAGACAATAGAAATAAATGGTGGATATACCTTCTAAAAAATGTAAGAGCGTAATGCTTCTGTCCTTGGATGTGGTAAAAGCATTCAACAGGGTCATACGGATTTTCCTTAGGAAGCTCTGAGGGCAAGAGGCATCCTAGACCACTTGCCATGGCCATGGTGTGATATGAAAGCCCTTATGTCAGGATTCAGATGGATGGAGGCAATTCTTTGAGCGTCATGATAGTGCAGGGCACAAGACAGATCAGTCCTGCTCTTCGCACTGTCCTGCTCTTCGCACTGTATTCAGACTCTTAGGCGCACACTGTTAGGGACACGACAGACGTGTGAGGAGTCCCACTAGGCACGAGCAAATTCAAATTATCCTCGTTCGTGGAAAGCATCCTCATATCTTTGGTGTACCCAGTGCACCCTCCTTGGCCACTACTCGCAGAGCTGCGAAAGCTTTACGAAGCATTGAGCTTCAAACTTTATGTGCATTAATCTGGGGCATTAAGAATTACTGTTTCAAAGAAAGAAGTGGCCTAGTTAATGTCAACTCCCTATTTAAATGTGAGTCGCCCCAGGCTGATATTTAGGGGTACCCCTAACGGCTGACACTTCCACCCTTTATAAAGCTAATTACCCTCCATTGTTGGAGGACTTGCACGGTGAACTCCAGAGGTGGATTCATCATTCCTTGTCATGGTTCGGCCATACAGCGATGATAAAAACCATGGTATTACCTACAGTACTGTTCGTTTTGAGATTTTGGCGAGGAAGCAGCTGGGTGAAAGCACCACATCCAAATTAAGACATAACGTGGTTCTTTCCTTGCCCCCTCTCCCCACTACTTACCTTCACACCATGTGATGCATTTCAACAGTTTCTTATATCCTTGTAAATTGGGATAATTGTTTGGAAGACATTTTTGAATAAAAAAGCAAGCACTATGTACTTTAGTCTACCACACTGTGAAAATGATTGCTAAATTATCAAGAGAAGGCTTCTGCCACTGGGGAAGAAAGTGGTCGAAACCTAGAAAGGTTATCTCACGATGTACTAAAAAAAACTCTCTTAAATGAGCATGGGTACCTCCTCACCTTCCGCTTCCTTGACCAGTTTAGATTCCTCCTGCTGTGTTTACCCCATCTCACGTGTTCTATCCTCATTTGGACACCATTACATGAACAAGAGCCAGGCAGCTAGAAAGATCCCAGCTGACCACATGTTTCCATGAGCCTGAGCGGCTCCAATAACAACAGCAGCTGAGCTTTCACCTCTGATTCTAAGCCAAGTTTCAGAAGAGCAGGACAGGGTCAGGCAGAGCTCTACTGTCCAATATTTCAGTGCATGAACAGTGCAACTCTGGGCATAGCTATGCTGCACGAATTGTGTACCAATACGATTTAAGTTAACTGACCCGATATCTATGCCATCTGCAATGCCAATAGGTCTCGCCTTAGAGCTATTGGCACTGTCAATGCTTTTTGTTCATGCTGTACAGCATCTGGCACGATGACATGGCTGCTGGCGTCAGTGCACATGCTATGCTCCAGTGCAGGGACAAACACAAGATGGACAAGGCAAATCCTTTAAGAAGCGAGCAAATGGGTGTGTCGACAAAGTCAACCAATCGTAAGCAATTGGTGAACTTTAAGCTCACTGTAAGTTCTTGGTAAGCTGCCAACAGGTCTTTTTTTTTACCAGAAAGTTCGCCTGAAAAGTACTTTCAATGCTCCATTTTATCCAAGTTGCCAGAATCAGTTTAGTGAGAGTTGATTCAGTGAGCCAAACTTTCAGTGAATATCAGAAGACATCCGCTCCAGCATTTGCAAAATCTCCTTTTTCAAAGTTTGCATTTTTTTATCCCATATATTTTTCTATATTGCTGTTACTGCTTCCTTTGAGCACATCCCAATACTCTAGATATTTCACTATATGTGGGTCCAGCCATTATTTTACGTTTGCAACCCCATAGCAGATCAGCTGTCCTTGCTGAAGCAGTAGTCTAGAGTTACCCTAACAGTAGACTGACTGTTCGCCTGATTCTAGTGCCATGCTGCAGCCAAGGTGATGAAGCAGTGTGGTTGAGGCTCAAACAAAAACCCACTATCAAAATAAAGTCGAAGAGCCCTCCCGCAGTTCGGTTGGCAAGTTCACAGGAGTCCATAGGAGGACTAGAGCTGGTCTAATGCGCCCACACTCTGAGGTCCCATTCACAAAACATTGGGGGTGTTAAGGTCTTAGGGCACCTTCCAGTGCCAAGAGGTTGCAGAGTTCACTGCAGATGGAAGTTGTAATTCGTCTCAGTGCAACATTTGCATAATACTTCTTGAATGGCATTTGGGAGTGAATTGTGTTCTTCACTGTGCAATGCACCACTGGGATATTGGCTGATCCTCTTTGTCTTCAGGGTCAGGTCTTAAGATATCCCACCAGTGACCTCACACCGGTCACCAGTCCAATAGCTCCCATGCAAAGGAAGTGAGCAAGGTCCATGAGGGTAACAGGAGACAAGCACCATGATGGCAGGGCCCTTCCGTAGATCCAGGCAGTACTGATGACGTCGGTTCTGGTTGGATGGCTTGTTTAAACTTCAATCCACTGCCCCTGTAGTTAGGATTCTCTAGACAAACTCCCTCCCGCAGGGATACCTTCTGCACCCCTCTCTCAGCAGGCCAGACAGACTCCTTCCCAGTGTAGCCCACAGCTAGTCTCCAGCGGTAGTTGCAGACTTCTTCAGATGATGTCACTTCACCTTTAGGAGACTGGCTGTCTGCGACAACATCTCAGATGCTCCAGTGACATTGTGCAGAATGTCACTTACAATGGTCAATTAGAAATACTGGAACTATTTGTATGTTTCAGTTTCCCATTTCTAATTTCCCAAATAGGTATTGCTGATTCCTTGTGCTTTGTTCTGGGACCAATTAAAGGCAGTTCCCTTACTTTGTGTACCCCTTCTCTTCTCAATAGACAGTCTTTACCTTCCATTGATAATTTCGCAGTAGTGGGATGACAGGTATAGTCTCTAAGACCATCCATACCAATAGCACAGCTATCAGCCTTTTGAGAGAAATAGCTGTGAAGTACCAAACAGTGGGGCCTGAGTGGAAAGGTGCTTCCTGTCCTACAGAAAGAAAAGACTGTCGTATTCACCTCCCAAAACCCTTCATCTGAACTAACTAAATAGCCCAAGGAAGAGAAGGAAGGACTCCACCAAATGGTCACTTCTGCACTGCTAGTCTATATGGAACAAATTGTCTGTTCTCCCACACTTAAGAAACTTTCTTCAAAAAAGACTAAGGAAATGGAAGGGTTAAAAGAAACAAAACTGTGTGGTTTGACAAACATTGTGCCGAGACTCTGAAAAGATTAAAAAGTGTACTTAATGTTAAACCTAGAAATAATGAAAGAGTCAGAGAAGAACGTATTAATTATAAATTGGCCCTGACAATCAGGAAAAGGGAGCTACAGGACGAGGCCTGGAATAAACTTGATATGGCCGCTGTTACTAAAAACCATAAACTCTTTTGGGAAACAATAAATGGCCCATTCTTAAAGAATGAAAATACTCCTGAGATCAGTTCCCATGTCAGCTGTCTTGCATGATTGCACATTTCTCAGAGATTTTTAATTCGGATCTTAAATTTGATGGGTCTATTTTATGTTTTAATTGGAAGAAAATGCAGTTGTTTTTAACTTTAAATGAAGTGACGGATGCAATTAAAAATAGTAAGGGGGGTAAAGCACCCGGGCCCGATGGGGTACCTATGGATTTTTATAAACACGAAATAACATTATGGGCCCCAATCCTAACTCGTTACTTTAATGCTGCGGTGGAAGATAATTTACCACTGACATGGGGCCAATCAATTATTATACCCCTTTATAAAAAAGGATCCAGGTCAGAGGCAAGGAATTATCGTCCAATCTCTCTTTTGGACTCGACAGTTAAAATCCTCAGTCGAGTCCTATTAGTGATATTGGAAGCCTGGGCCGAGGAGAATAGCATTCTGTCCCCAGTGCAGTATGGGTTCCGTAGGGGATTAGGAACAATAAAGCAGTGCGTGAACCTGGAACTCATAGTTGGCAAGTATACCAAAGCCAAATCTGGTAATCTTTATCTATGCTTTGCCGACTTGAGTTCCGCGTTCGATCTGGTGGAACACGCACTGCTCTGGCCCATACTACTAACAATGGGCGCCCCCATTGAAATTATCCATCTGCTAGCTCGCTTGTATAGTAATTTATCAAGCAAAGTAAGGTTTGGATCA
This sequence comes from Lissotriton helveticus, assembly GCF_964261635.1. NCBI lineage: Eukaryota > Metazoa > Chordata > Amphibia > Caudata > Salamandridae > Lissotriton > Lissotriton helveticus. The sequence continues at coordinate 645,965,232 of NC_136073.1, read as the reverse complement.
GATGGAGAGTGTACCCCTTTCTTTGAAGTTAAGAGAGGCATCCGTCAAGGATGCGTACTTGCCCCCTTACTATTTTCACTTTTTATTAACCATGTGGATACATTTCTGAAATCGATTAATGCAGATGCTCCAACTATAAATGGTAATCCCGTCCCTGTCCTCTTATATGCGGACGACGCGGTCCTCCTCTCTAGGACACATAATGGACTGCAACAATTAATTGATCAATTCCATATTTTTATTAAGAACAGGAACTTGAAAATCAATAAAGGAAAGACGGTTACCATGGTTTGTGGTAAGAAACTTAGAAAACCCAAACCTTTTTTTTTAGAAGGAGAGAAACTAGAATCTGTTAATAGTTTTTGTTATTTAGGCATCACCTTTTCGGGAAATGGGAAATGGATTAACGAACAAAATAGTGTCCTTTTCAAAATGGCCCGGAATACAAACTGTATTTTTAGATTTGCTGCTAAACTAGGGGATCGCGGAATTCGTGAAATGCTAACCCTTTTTAATGCTAGATGCATTCCCTCAGCTATATACGGAGCTGGACTATGGGGGTATGATGTACAGTGTACCAAATCTATTCAGGTGAGGGAGAATGTGTTTTTAAAAAGATTAATTAGTGTTCCAGTTATGGCTTCAACGGAGCTAATACATAAGGAATTAGATATGTATTATATCCATGATTTAATTGCCCTTCGTCCTCTATCCTTGTGGCGCTCAATATGGGCAAAGGAGGAAACCAAGTTTACGCAGGACGTAATAACAGATTGTATCAAACTTGATCGCCGATCGAACATTCCCTGGCTGAAGCATATACATCATTGGTATAAAACTTTATATGGACTGGACATTTATAATGAATTAATAATGGACCCCATTTTATCAAAACGGGAGCTGAAGGTCTCGTTTATGAAATTTACAGAAGAGACCAGGATGGAAAAATATACTAAACAGAGTACATTCAATTTTTACCACCAGTATAATATTAATGTAGGCTTCCAATCTTATTTTGTAACAGTTAGTATTCCCTCCCATCGATTTGTTTTAACCCGCCTTCGCCTAGGAATTGTGCATCACCTTGTGGCTTTTCCTGTGCCTTAAAAACCTGGAACCTGTGTATGCCCATGTGATGGCAAATCAAAACAGAGCACATGTCACTTTATGTTGTCTTGTACTTTTTATACTTTTTTAAGGAAATATTACTTGAAACCCATCTTTTAAAAATATAATATGCATCATCTGCAAACAGCAATGACACTAGTGTTTAACCTAGAGTCCCCAGATGTATGCTTTTATGTGGCTACTTATATTTTAAAATGTATCTCTGCAAGAAAATCAATTATTATATGATTTTTTTTTCCAGCTGCTACAGGTACTATGCACTTTAAAATGGATGCTACTGAATTACGTACTTGTATTTTGCACACATATGTTGGTTGGACTAATTGCTGCTACTACATTATATTTTTTGTAGGATTGGCTTATCACTTGCACTTTGTTTCATTTATCATTATTTTTGGTTAATAGTTAGTCTAGGTGCTGCTAATTGCATATGCACTTTAGAATTGCCAATTTGCACATATACTAATCTAGAGACAATATTTAGCACCTTAAATTGCATATTTGTACATAATCAAAGGTCGTAGGATTGTTAAAATCTTAGCTAAATTTGAATGACCCAATGACTATGCACTATTAATATTGCTAAAATGTTTTTATCATGAGTGCTATTATGTAAGATTGTTTTTGTGACAGCCTAATTTAGTATTGTTAAATTTCCTTTATATGTATATTGCTATATGGTTGTATTTTCTTTTACAAACCGAATAAAGCATCTTTGACTAAGGAATGCTAACAATACACAGTGCTAGTCTGGCAGGCTACTTTCTACCTCCTTCATTTGCAGCAATCAGTCAGTGGCAATACAAAATGGATTCCTCTGACAAATGCCCGTACAGTTAATATGCTCCACTCACAGTACCATCCACCTGTTGTATTACATGTGTACCTGTCATACAGACTTTATGTACCAATAGGGCCTGCTACATAACATGGGCAGGACTTTAGTACAGAGGCTAGTAGGCCACTCATCAGCACACAGAACCGGGAGAAAGCCTGTCCTGCACCTGTGATACAAACATATTTCCACTTCTGTCAAGCCATGTCAGCCGACACAAGAACAGCAGTTCGATGTCCGAGGAAGGTAATCTTGGCGTTCCCCCTCCAAACACAAAGCGCAGCTGTGTGTCTTTAGTATCATTTTGTAAACCTGGGTCTCACAGCACATACATGATGGATGTGTGCGCAGACCAGAAAAATGTCAGCTTACCATAGAGACTTGCACCAGGGAAACGCAGTGCAGGGGACATCAAATTTCTATAAATGCTCCATGGACCGCCAGAAATAACACTAATTTATTAAGCATTGGTATAGCCAATAGGTCTCGCCTATACAAAAGCTACCGCCTTTGCCATTATTTTAGCAATGTTGTACACCAGAGTATATGCTGTTCAGCATGACTAAATGGCTACAAGTTAGTGGGGTACAAGAGTGGTGTGGCGTGGAGTGTCGTAAAGTATAGTGATGTGGAGTGACGTACAGTGGAGTTGAGAGGAGAGGAGTCAAGTGGAGTGTCATGGAGTAGCATACAGTGTTATGGAGGGAGTAGAGTGGAAGGGCGTAGAGTGGAGTACAGTGCCAGAGTTGAGTAGCATCGTAGAGTGGAATAAAGTGTTGTGGAGTGGTGTAGAGCAGAGTGGAGTGGCATAGGGGGTGTTGTGTTGAGTGGCATAGACCGTTGTAGAGTAGAGTGGTGTAGAGCGAGTTGAGTGGAGTGGAGTGGAGTAGTGTATCATAATATAGAGCAGCAGCGGTGCCTCCATGAGAGTGGAGGAGCATCGCCCCTCCACTGTAGAGCAGGAAGCACAAATAATAATATGGTAATAAACCAGATTTCTTACCATTTTATTTTTTGTGCTGGCAGCAGCAACGTCTGAGGGTGGGGCAACAGCACAAAGGAATAGTGTGCACTTCAGTTTGAAGTGCGCATGTAATTTTGGCTGGCGGTCCTGAGACGGCCAGCCTGACATGCACACTTAAAACACTACAGCTCGAGCTGTCTTGGACAGCTGAGTGGCGTGAGAATTTACAGGCCCCCAGTGCCTCAAGAAGCGTCAAACCAGCGCACTCCAGCCATTTCCGGTGCTTCCCTTATGCTGCCTGAGCAGCATTAGAGCAGCACCAGGATTGGTAGAGGGGAGTTGAGCGGAGCTATGGGAGTTTGCTCCTGTGCTGGAGGAACCACCGACTGCCGAGCCGAGAGAAAGAGGAGCAGTGGCTAAGTACATTTTTTTTAAATGTTATTCAATTCACCGACCGGCATTGCGAGACACTCACAGTGCTTTCAATCTGAATTCCATATCGCTCATTCATGGCCTGTTATAAACACTGTTTAAAATGGACGATGATTGAAAGCTTTGGCTTTGAGCTTAAGGGCACTGCTGGTTATAATTAGTGCCTGTCAGCGGGTTACATATTTGCCTGTTGCTCTACCTGTTTTGTTTGGTGCTGGCCACCACTGGAATAGAGTGGACTAAAGTGGCATGGAGTGGCATAGAGGGAGTTGCATAGAGAGTCCTTGAGTGCTGTAGAATGGCGGAGTGGAAGGGCATAGTTTGGAGTAGAGTGTCAGTGGACCAGAGTTTATTGGAGTAGAGCATCATGGAGTGAAGTTTCATGGTGTGGAGTGTCATAGAGTGGCCTAGAGGGAAGTGGCATAAACTTAAGTATTGCAGATAGATTGGCGTAGAGTGTATTGGTTTTGAGTAAAGTGGTGTAGGGTACATTGGCGTAGACTGCAGTGGTCTAGAGTACAGTGGCATAGCGTAGTCTACAGAGGTCTAGAGTGGCGCAGTGTACAGTACAGTGGCATAGAGTGTAGTGTTGAAGAGTAGATTGTTTCAGAGTAGAGTAGAGTGGAGTGGTGCAGGGTAGAGTATAGGGGTGCAGGGTAGAGCGCAGTGGCGTGGAGTAGAGTGGCTCCGTGGTGATTGTAGTGGCGTACAGTGGAGTGGCATAGAATGCAGCGGTATAGAGTGCCGTGGCATAGAGGAGATTGTTTCAGAGTAGAGTGGAGCGGTGCAGGGTAGAATGGAGCGGTGCAGAGTGGAGCGGTATAGAATAATAGTGTAGAGTGCAGTGTTACAGAGAGGAGTGGTGTAAAGTGCAGTGGCGTATAGTAGAATGGGGTAGAATGCACTGGCATGGAGTAGAGTGGTGCAGAGAAGAGTATAGAAACACAGAGTGAAGTGGTTAAGAGTACAGTCAGAGTGCAGTGCTGCACAGTAGATTAGAGTGATGTAGATTAGAGTGATGTAGAGTGCATTGCTGTAGCGTTCAGTAGAGCAGTGCCATAGAGTAAAGTGTCACAGAGTAGATTGGAATAGAGTTCAGTTACATAGAGTGCAGTGGTGTAGAGTAGAGTGGAATAGAGTGCATTAGCGTAGAGTGAAATGGTGTAGAGTGCAGTAGAGTATAGTGGAATACAGTGCAGTGTGGATTGGCATTTAGTGCAGAGGCATAGTTTATTGGTTTTGAGTAAAGTGGTGTAGAGAGCATCGGTGTTGAGTGCTGTGTTATACAGTGCAGCGGTATAGAATAGAGTGGCATAGTAGTGAGTGGGACATAGTGGAATAGGGTGCTGTATACTGCCTTGGCATAGTGTAGATTGTTTCAGAGTAGAATTAAGTGGCAAGGAGTGCAGTGGTATAGAGTAGAGTGTTGTAGAGTGCAGTGGTGCATATTAGAGTTGATTGGCTTAGAGAACAGTGGCGTAGACTGCAGTGTTGCAGAGTTAAGTGGCCTAGACTGGAGTGGTGTAGAGTTGAGTGGTGCTTAGTAGAGTGGGGTAGAGTTCAATGGCATAGAGTAGAGTAGTGCAGAGTAGAGTAGAGAGGCGTAGAGTGCTCTGACAGAGTGCAGTGGTGCAGAGTTGAGTGCGCTGGGACAGAGTCGAGTGGCGCAGAGTTCAGTAGCATAGAGTACAGTTCTGCAGAGTAGAGAGTCATACATAGAGTGCAGTGGTGTAGAGTGTAGTGGCATACAGTGGTTCAGTGTAAAGTGACGTAGAGTGAAATGGTGTAGAGTAGCGTAGAGTATAGTGGCGTACAGTGCGGTGGTGCAGAGCAGTGGCTTATAGTAGATTGTTTCAGAGTAGAGTGAAATGGTGTTGAGGGCAGTGGTATTGAGCAGAGTGTCATAGAGTGCAGTGGTGCAGAGTAGATTAGAGTGGCTTGGCGTATAGTGCTGTGGCATAGAGTGAAGCGATGTAGAGTAGACTGACATAGAGTTCAATTGCGCAGAGTGCTATAAAGTAGAATGGTAAAGAGTGCAGTGTTGCAGAGTATACTGTCGTAGAGTGCAGTGGTTTATAATAGACTGGCATGGAGTTCATTGGCGCAGAGTAAACTGGCCTAGTGTGCAGTAACTCTGATACCCCCGGGTCCAGTAGAGCTATATAAAACCTTGGAAATAAAATAAATAAATAAGTACAGTAGAGTGGCGTAGAGTGCAGTGGTGCAGAGTAGATTGCTGTAGAGTGGATTGACTTTGAGTTAAGTGGTGTAGAGTGCATTGGCATAGAGTGCAGAGGGGTAGAGTGGTGCATTGTAGAGTGGAGTGGCACTGAGTGCAGTGGCGTAGAGTAGATTGTTTCAAAGAGTGCAGTGGTGCACCGTAAATTGGAGTGACATAGAGGGGATTGGCATGGAGGGCACTGGCATACAGTGCAGTGATACGGAATAGAGTGCATTGGTGTAGTGTGCAGTGTGGCAGAGTAGGGTTACAGAGTGGAGTGGCACAGAGTGGTGAAGAGTGCCGTGGTGAAGAGTGCAGTGGTGTAGCGTAGTATAGGGTAAAGTGTGCTAGCATAGAGTAAAGTGGAGTGGTGTAGAGTAGAGAGGCATAGAGTGGAGCGGTGAAGAGTAGAGTGCAGTGGGGTGGAGTGGTGTAGAGTACAGTATGCATAGTTTGGTAGCATTGAAATGAACATTACATTTGCACTCAAATACAGTTTTACTGATGAAAAATATACAGTGCACAAACAATGTGTGGAAATGTCATCACCTAGTGTATTGATTTTTAACATCGCAGTTCATTTAGAGACATTCAAATTTGTTTGTGTGCTAGAAAAAAAAATAACATTGTACAGCTTTCGTCAGGCACTTCTCCAGAGACAGCATTATTACATAAATCCTCATACTTTGAAGTCAGAGAAAGAAAAATAAACATTTAGGGCCAGATGTAGGTAATTTTATTTTACCACTTCTTAAATACTGAATCATACCGAATCGGTATTTAAGAAATGATAAAATAGAGGGGGGGGAGATGTAGGTATTTCAGATTCGGTAAATACCGAATCGTTAAGATTCGGTATTTACCGATTCTGTAAATAGCGATTCGGTAATGCCCATTTGATTCCTATGGGCATTGAAGCCCATAGGAATCAATGGGCATTACCGAATCGCTATTTACAGATTCGGTAAATACCGATTTCAGCAAGGGTGCAGGGGGTGTCACTTTGACACCCTCTAGCGACCCAAATACAGGCATGTGTGCCATGTGGCACACAGACATGCCCTAGGGGCCTGTCTGTGTGTCACATGGCACAGGTGTGCATGCACAGATGTGCATGCACACCTGAATTCGGTATTTTACCACCCAATTGGATTGGGTGGTAAAATACCGAATTCTGAAGGCCTGTAGCACTGTAAACAGTGCTACCTACATCTGGGTTTTACCGAATCGGTAAAATTACCGATTCGGTATTTTACAGATTCGATAAATTTACCGTTTCGGTAAATTTACCGAATCTGTAAAATATTGGCCCCTACATCTCGAAAACCAATTACCGGTCGGTAACGGCCGAAATCGGCCGTTACCGACCGGTAATTGGCGACCTACATCTGGCCCTAAGTCCTCTGGAAGGCACAGCCTGACATTTGACCTCTGTTTTTGAACGCACAGCAAATGTGACAAGATAAGAACAAGATTTAAAGGCCTGCTTACAGAAAGAGAGTTTGTGAAAGAAAACAGTAAACAAGGTTTAGGCATGGGGAAGGACGCACTCGAGCTGGACAGCCTACACAAATAAAGTCAGCAAATAGAAAAACAGAAAATGTGAACCACAGACCACAAAGCCAATTGTAAGCAACTGGCCGAATGCATTCCTAGATCAACTTTCTAATGTCCCCAAGATGTTTTAGCTAACCAGACAGCTGCTCTGTTTGGTAGGCTGCAACCTAAATATCACTGAAGTTACTGCCTTTTAGAAAATGTATAGAGCAGTTTACCTACTGCCATCTCATGTTTGATTTACCACCTCCAGGGAAGTTGCTGTAGAGAGTTGTTTTTACTCGCCTTCATAAATGAGGTATTCAAAACAGCCCGCTTCTTTCACATAGGCCATATTCAGATCTAGCTGTGGCACTGAATCTGACCTTACCGGCATGCTGAGAGACCTAAGGTGTACTGCCGATGCTGATCGTGTTAGGGCTTCGATCCAATGAGAATTGGCAGATGGCTTTAACACTATTGACAGTTAAATCAGTCTGCATCATCAATCTTAGATCTGAATCCAGGGTACAGCCTAGATATTGATCAAGTCTTTTCCTGAGGACCAGCATCGTACATAATGGCCTAGAATGGACAACTCTAATCCTGTCACTTCATCTCTAATCCTCTCCGTTCAACATTGAAAGCTCTTTGCTGTATGTCTCTGATCTCTGACAACTCTGATCAGGTCCTTGGTCTGACTTTTTTTGTTAACAAAGAGGTTCATAAACAATAAAGTACCACGCTACACCAGATCACAGGCTATAACGTTTGTAAATGTTCAAGTTCACCTTTATTCAGGGCAGAATGGACACTTTTTTTTAATGTAGTCCTACTACAACAGAGATTCTACTCTTCATAATCATCAGTCTCACAACATTCACTCCTTGTGGGATTTAACCGTGGGTCCCTGACCCAGATTCTTTAAAGTTGCCACATGCATGGTTGCGTACTCTGATTATGAGCTTTCTCTTTATGGAGTATCTACCCTTGTTAAATCGGGCTCTTAACATCTGAAATGCTATGAGCTTTCTCTTTATGGAGTATCTACCCTTGTTAAATCGGGCTCTTAACATCTGAAATGCTTTAAAAAGGTTGACAAGTGTTGGCCACAACCACAGAGTTCAAGTTGTCATATCCTTGGTTCATTCCAGGTGGGGACGTACCCTTTTGCAGCGTTAACCTCCTATAGATTTATGAAATAATGGGGGAATAAGGCACGTCATGTGAATATAGAAAAGTTTCAAAGTGAAATGCACCTCCATGTTAAAAAGTGTTTCATAAAATGCAATTACAAAGAATATGGCAACACATTTACCATTTAAAGTTGGTTTACCTTTGTTTTGGTTAAAAGTTATGGTTTTGTTTTTAAGAGAGTTAGAATAAGTGACTTAATAATAAAATAATTCCCTTTATTGGTAAATGAGTGTATGGATTAGGACAAAAATGTTATCTTGAATGTAATTTAAAAATGATAAAATCATTAAATGTGAATATATTTACCATAGATTATGAGCTGTGTTAGAGTTCACGCTATGTTTATAGTATGGGTACTTTATTTTAACAATACTCAGGTTAATATCACAATAATTGAATATTTATAAAGGATAATGTGATAGTCTTAGGCATTAGTGACAAGCTAAATTTGTTTTAAAAAATATGGTGGGTAGGTCATGGATACCAGATATAAATGAAAAGGTAATGTCAAGAGTGCTAGTGATGTAAACGTGCTCAGGCTGGATTATCTATTGACATATGGAGGCTTGCTCTTGTATGAGCTGGGGTTACCCCTGCTGGTTGAGAATGGAGCTGCCAGGCAACTAATTAAACGTTCTTGTTGTTACAATATTGTCCCCAACAGGCCTTGAAAAATCCTAAAAATGTTACTAGTCCTGCAGGTCTAGTGACTTAAATAATCTACTCAACAAAATTATAATGCTTTTGACCCATAAACTGGTATCAAATTATGTGATTCTTGACAAATATTTTAATTCACTGAGCAGCCATTTTTTTCTATATCACGTATGAGAGCACCTTCAAACATGCTAGTTCAGAATGTCTGCTGTACAAAAAACATGGTTGTTTATTTGACTAATCTTTTTCTCCATATTTTATACAAATCTAGCCGCATATAGGATACACATGACCGCCGACTTGCCTCTTAATTCATTAACAGCATTGTCATCAAAACAGAGTCAGGAATGTTTCTTAAATCATGTTTAAAAACTATCACTTTTAATAAATACATACCTAAAGCATAAAGTGGTAGCAGATTTTCTATTGAAATGGCCACGAAATTTCCCACTGACATGCGGTTTTACTGATAAAACTATTGTAAGAGAGTAGGGTCTGCTTCCTATGGTTACCCCCACTTTTTGCTGTGTTTCACTGGCTTTTCGACTTTAGTATGGCTGTGGCCCTGCTAATCAGGCCCACAGCCTAGCTGTACTCTCTCTAAATTGATTCCATGTACTTTAGGTACATACCAGATTGGTTACTGGGTCACCCATGTGAGCCCCTGTATAGTGTACCCTAGGTACCCAGGGCATAGGTGCACTCTAGGCCTACCAGAGGCTGCAGCATGTATTGTGCCATCCCTGGTTTGCCTTCCAAACTGACACCACAGGTCTTTTAACACAGCCTGGGTAAGGTAGTGTAATCACCCCTTACTTAGATATAGTATATCTATTTCTACCTTATATATAGACACATAGTAACCTATAAGCCACTCCTATGGCAGGCCTTGACAATCCTGGAGGCATAGTGCTGTGTTTTGTGTGAGAGGGTGCCCTAGCATGAGCTGAGCCCCTCTGCAGCTTTCGGAACCATCTCCTTATAGCTGTTCTATGATATAGCCATACCATATACTCTTAAGTGCATTATAATCATCGCGGTTAATGCTAACTTTGGTTTGGCTTTATCAAAACATGTTGTGTAAGGTGTCAAACACTTTGGAATACTACCCACCGCCAGTTCTGGTGGCGGGGGTAGTATTCCACCCTTCTAGAGGGAGAAGACATGTAGTTACTGTTAAACCCGGTTAAAGTTAAACAGAGCCCCGGCATCACAAAATGGATGCTGCTGCCACAGATACGAGTCTGCCCTCCTGCTGCTGGACGAAACTCTGGCAGGGGAGGCCTGGACAATAGGTTTCCTGTCCAGGGAGGTGCTAGCACCTCCCCAGACAGGCTTTAGTGTATTGGGGCAGGGTGGGTTGCATTCAGTGAATGCTTTTCAGACACTGCCTGGGGCACACAAGGTGCTCCATGCATTTCCCAGTTCAAACCGGTTGCTGGGGCACTCAGCCCCAGCTCTGGTGCGAAACTGGACAAAGGGGAAGGGGTGTAACCACCCCCTCCCCTGGTCCTCCCATAGGGGGGACCCTAGAGTTAGTCCATCCCCTAAACTTAGTATAAGTATAGGAACCCAGTCCCTAGGACTTTAGATTACCCTGGACGAAACTCTGATACATAATTCCTGGACTTTCGACATTCCATATCGACTGGAAGACGGAAGAAATCTCCCTTGTGGTCAAGGAGTGACCACCCTGTCCAAACAGGCACCAACAGCATCTTTGCCGGTCTGCATTTTGGAGGCTCGCGCCGGATCCCGAAGAATCTACAACACAGGACACCGACTTCCAGACATCTCTGACGCTGACCTGCGCTCCCAGCAAAGCTGAGACCTGTGGCGGACATGAGAGATGTGGGGCCGGAACTCCTGGACATCGTGCATTTTTCCTACTGCACCTATTTCCCGAGGAATCCCGAAGTTGTGCATTGGGGTATTTGAAGCCCCTGCCCAAGCACCTTTTGCACCGAAGCTCAGAGGCCCACACTCAACGAGTGTCCCGTGGGCCCGCTTTGTGCATTTCAGCTCGACCGTGTCTTCGTGGTTCCTAGTCCGTTGGCTAGTGAGCCCCCACGAAGACCAATCTTCACTTTCTTTAGCTTTCCTGGTTGCTCCAGGCTTGCTCCCACTCCTCTCCAAAGGAGGAGTTCCTCAGACCTTGCTGGTCTGCACCAAAGCCCATCTCGACATCTTGCGTGGATTGCGTTTGCCAAGGCTTGTTGGGTCCAATCTGGATACCGACACCGCTGTCAACTAGATCCTTCGTGGGACAGCTCGAATCCAGCTCCTGGTCGTCGTCGACGCCTCCTGGTCCTCGTGGCTGGATAGACAAGCTTCACCTTCTCACCTGAAATCACCCGGCATCAGCTGGCATCTTCCTCTTGCCATCCTGGTGACTGGCTAGTGACCCAGACTCTGTCTCCTCTGCTTTCAGGTTCTTCACATCTCCGATCCACCCTTGGATCCACCCGGACACTTTTCCTCTGGTCGCCTGCAGAACTTCTTCGCAGCTCTCCATTAGAATCGACGGCGAACCCCGACACCAAAAGACACCTATGCATCCGGCTTCCCTGGGTGAGGGAACACGAGTACTCTGGTGCTCCAGTGGGTCTTGACTCGCAAAGTGTCATAGTCTAAAAGGGTTCCATCGTAGTTCACCTAGAAGTGCCCTTAAATTGTAAATTTGTAACTTGTTCGTTCTCCATGGAAAGTCAATAGTAACCCGCGGCTGTGTTTAGACACTGCACACGTCTCCCGTGGGCCTCCTACATCCTAACCTTTGGTGGTTCTAGGCAGCCCCAGCGATTCCCCAGGCCCTAGGCCTGCTTTCTAACTCTCACATGGTTCTTCTACCAATATTTTAGTATATGGTTTGTGAGGCCCCTAAGGCATAATGTATACTGTGCAACTTATCGTATGCTAATTAAGTTCCTTGTATTGTACATTTACCTCTGACCTCATAAAGAGTCCAGAGGGGTTGTGTTTAGAATACATGCATATGTATTTGATATATACCTTGTATGGTATGCTTTCATTTGGTCATTCAAGAGATTATAATTGGTAAAACAACTTGCTTAACTCGTCTCCAAGTCTTGGACTGAAGGCTGCCCTCCACAGCTACCACTAGGATAGCTTTCTATTAGGTCGACTTTATAACCTACCATCAATAAGGGTCGTTTGGACTGCTGCAAGGTGCCCACTAGAATAGTGGACATCATATACCAGGCCAACTTCTCACAACTATATAATGTAGAATGTTTAGAAATCGAGTTTGTGCATATATTTGCCAGTCACACATCACACTACTGAATTAAAAAATATATATGCTTTCATAATTCCTGATATGTTCTGAAATATTTCTACTATTCCTTTTACAAACTGTTTAAAAGTTCTGTGTTAGAAAAGAAACTAATATTTGTTGATCAGTGCACTCCACAGTTCTGCGATATATCATCAACCTTCAAGTTTCAGGGTGCTGGGGAGTATCACCCATTGATCAAGGGTGTGAAATTAAGCATCAATATATGCATAGTGCCAACCTGGTGCTGTGTCTCCCTCCGCACTCCTTATTTGCCCCAATATGGGTTACAAACTTTCTGTGAATCTTACTTTTCTGAACAAATCGTCCATTAAACCGTTTATGTAGCTATAGTTCACTGTTTATTGAATGTATTTCTTAGTATTCAATCAACTTTCAATTTCTCACTTTTTCATGTGTATCAATTTGCTTCCAACAATGATTGGTTTAAACAAATAAACCTCAATGCATTCCGGACCCCTAGTCCTTCATCAGGTGGCGATTTTTACTATAAGACAAAAGAAAAAAATAGTGTAAACTTTTTATATCCTGTCATACTTAAGAGTGTTTATATCAATAAATGATCATGAGCTAAGTGGATACCTTACCCATGCACTTAGACTATCACAATCCATGCCTCCAAATATATTAACAGTGAAACATAAAGCTTAGTTATGGATAAATTGATGATAATCTGAACTAGGAGATTCATAGGAACGAATAAATGCAGCGTATGTGATCCGTTTCAAAAGGTACAACCAAGATTTCATGCAAATACATATACTCACCTGTATATCGTGAAGCGGATAGCCTGCTCTATGGTGAAATCGAAGTGTTCAGGCCTCTTATTGGATAGCCAATATACAGTCATGGTAAAAATGCAGAACGTGTTAAAGCCGAGTGAAAGACATGTTAATTAGACTAAAAAGAATCATGTGCCTAGTGATAACCAAACGTTCCGGATATATAAACGTCACCATGCAATGATCTGGACTACCGTGAACGATGCACACAAACCAGTCTCGAATCAAGAGACTTCATAGTATTAAAACATGTGCAGAGCTTGGATCCAGGCTTGCTCAAAGATGCTACATGAAGTTAAAAAAACCTATGCTAGTCTCCAACATCAGAAGTTTCAATTGAAAATACGCATGTCCAAAAGTGCTGTTTGAGTTTTGACAGATACCTCTGTTAGTCCCCAATATCCAATGTGTAAATCACTGATATGTGACCATGCAAATTGAAAGAAGTTACCACCCGAGATCATAGGTCCTGTATATTGTTCAAAATCACCCCGTGAGTGTCATACTCCATCATGATTAACAAACCAAATCGTTACAGAACGAAGTTCTGAGAATAACAGTAACAAGCCATGCTTACCTAACGTCCGAAGTTGAATGCCAGACTAGCGTGCTCTTCGTGCGCCAAGTTAGTTCTACACAGTTTAACAACCGTGAAACTTAGTAAAAAAGGAAATAAGACTGAATGATTGCAGGGAAAGATAGACACCTATTGTAATGAAGAGTAAAAGCTTGCGGTTATAAGATGATTTCTATCAGATCGAACTCCGATCTAGAACAGTCAGTGTGGATCCCTTGAGTGTAATCAAGATAATATACTTCAAAGTGTGTAAAATGAAATTCTGAGATTGTTCACGCGACAGCGTATCATAAACTGGCGCAGTCAAAATGCTGTATTATAGTCCTGTGCTGTCCTCTTTTAACAAGCATTGGCATAGCCAATAGGTCTCGCTTTTGGAACCTTATAAGTATATAGTGATGTAGCACAATATGCTTGGTGCAACAACATCAACTGTTGCATGGCTAAACACTTATAAAGTCCCAAAGGCGAGACCTATTGGCTATGCCAATGCTTGTTGCTACATTTTTAGTAACTTTTGGACCGTTTGAGCCAATAATAAAATGTCTTTTTTGTTGAAATCTGTAGATTATGTGGCAGATGATGGATTATGTGGCAAAAGCGGCAAATCGATAATTATGCCAAAATCTGTTCCTCGAATATGAATTTACCTTGAAAAACAAAGACAAATGTTGCTGCTCAGCAGAAGGCTCTTTGCAAAGCGGAACGGTTATTTTTCTATTGCTTATTGATATATTTGGGTGTTAATCTGGTACTAATGAGGTGCAATCAATGCCCAGTTACCAAGTTTAAAAAATGTGGAAATAATAAATACTGTTACAAAATGTGCCGCATTATGCCGCATAATTTGCCTTTTATTGCAGCGTGATTTACTCAATCCTGACACATAATTTGGCCCTCTCCTGCTGCATAATGCCTGTGGCCCTGGGCATACGTAATGGACCACACGTGCTCACGGACAAGGTACACAAATTCAGGATAGTCTGTGAAAAATACGGACAGATGGTCACCCTAGATCATGGGTACTCACAAACTTTCTCTCGGGGGCCAAATTTACAGTGTGGTTTGTGGCCGAGGGCCGCACCGGTGGGGGCGGGGTCAGATGGGGAGTGGGCGGGGCTAAAACAATAAGAAAACTTGTGACCATGAGGTTGCACACAGGTCCCTGCAGCAGATGCCTTCATCCACTGAGCCACCAGACCCAGCATACATACATCTCTCTCTCCCTCCTGCCCTCCCTCCTGCCCTCCCTCTCCCTCTCCCTCCTGCCCTCCCTCCTGCCCCCTCGCTCCCTCCTGCCCTCCCTCTCCCTCCTGCCCTCTCTCTCTCCCTCCTGCCCTCCCTCCTGCCCTCCCTCTCCCTCCTGCCCTCTCCCTCTCCCTCCTGCCCTCCCTCTCCCTCCTTCCCTCTCTCACCCTCCTGCCCTCCCTCCTGCCCTCTCTCTCCCTCCTGCCCTCCCTCTCCCTCCCTCCTGCCCTCTCTCTCCCTCCTGCCCTCCCTCTCTCTCTCCCTCCTGCCCTCTCCCTCCCTCCTGCCCTCCCTCTCCCTCCTGCCCTCCCTCTCCCTCCTGCCCTCCCTCCTGCCCTCTCTCTCCCTCTCCCTCCTGCTCTCCCTCCCTCCTGCCCTCTCTCTCCCTCCTGCTCTCCCTCCTGCCCTCCCTCCTGCCCTCTCTTTCCCTCCCTCTCCCTCCTGCCCTCCCTCTCCCTCCTGCCCTCCCTCTCCCTCCTGCCCTCCCTCTCCCTCCCTCTCCCTCCTGCCCACTCTCTCCCTCCTGCCCTCCCTCCGGCCCTCTCTCTCCCTCCCTCTCCCTCCTGCCCTCCCTCTCCCTCCCCCTTCCTCCTACCCTCTCTCTCCCTCCTGCCCTCCCTCTCTCTCTCCCTCCTGCCCTCCCTCCTGCCCTCTCTCTCTCTCCCTCCCTCTCCCTCCTGCCCTCCCTCTCCCTCTTGCCCTCCCTCTCCCTCCCCCTTCCTCCTGCCCTCTCTCCCTCCTGCCCTCCCTCTCTCCCTCCTGCCCTCCCTCCTGCCCTCTCTCTCCCTCATGCCCTCCCTCTCCCTCCTGCGCCCTCTCTCTCCCTCCTGCCCTCCCTCCTGCCCTCTCTCTCTCCCTCCCTCTCCCTCCTGCCCTCCCTCTCCCTCCTGCCCTCCCTCTCCCTCCTGCCCTCCCTCTCCCTCCTGCCTCCATCTCCCTCCCTCCTGCCCGCTCTCTCCCTCCTGCCCTCCCTCTCTCTCTCTCTCCTGCCCTCCCTCCTGCCCTCTCTCTCCCTCCTGCCCTCCCTCCTGCCCTCTCTCTCCCTCCCTCTCCCTCCTGCCCATTCTCTCCCTCCTGCCCTCCCTCCGGCCCTCTCTCTCCCTCCCTCTCCCTCCTGCCCTCCCTCTCCCTCCTGTCTTCCCTCTCCCTCCCTCCTGCCCTCTCTCTCCCTCCTGCCCTCCCTCTCTCTCCCTCCTGCCCTCTCTCTCCCTCCTGCCCTCCCTCCTGCCCTCTCTCTCCCTCCCTCCCTCCTGCCCTCTCCCTCCCTCTCCCTCTTGCCCTCCCTCTCCCTCTTGCCCTCCCTCTCCTTCCCTCTCCCTCTTGCCCTCCCTCTCCCTCCCTCTCCCTCTTGCCCTCCCTCTCCCTCCCTCTCCCTCTCCCTCCCTCTCCCTCCTGCCCTCTCTCTCCATCCTGCCCTCTCTCTCCCTCCTGCCCTCCCTCCTGCCCTCTCTCTCCCTCCTGCCCTCCCTCCTGCCCTCTCCCTCCTGCCCTCCCTCTCCCTCCCTCCTGCCCTCCCTCCCTCTCCTCCCTTCCCTCTCTCTCCCTCCCTCTCCCTCCTGCCCTCCCTCCTGCCCTCTCTCTCCCTCCTGCCCTCCCTCCTGCCCTCTCTCTCCCTCCTGCCCTCCCTCCTGCCCTCTCTCTCTCTCCCTCCTGCCCTCCCTCCTGCCCTCTCTTCTCCCTCCCTCTCCCTCCTGCCCTCCCTCTCCCTCCCTCCTGCCCTCCCTCCCTCTCCCTCCTGCCCTCTCTCTCCCTCCCTCTCCCTCCTGACCTCCCTCTCCCTCCCTCCTGCCCTCCCTCTCTCCCTCCTGCCCTCCCTCTCCCTCCTGCCCTCCCTCTCCATCTCTCTTTCCATCCAGCCCTCCCTCTCCCTCCCCCTCTGTCATCTCACTGTGTGTGTGTCTGTCTGTGTCAGCCTTCCGCCCGGGCTGATACATCTTCCTCAGCGCGCACACACAGAAAGATCCCTATCTGGCAAGAAGTTTCTCATGACTAAAATGCAGTTTGCGCGCCCCCTTCTGATACTTATAGGAGTGTCCACGCGACTGAGTGAATGGACACCGCATCAGGGTCATTAAAGGGGGGGGGGGCAGAGAGACAGCCGTCCATCAGTCGCACCAAAGTATTTTGCAGGTCTTTAAAAGACCATTTACATATTATTGAGGCTTTGTTGTAGCGCCCCTGCATCTCCACTCTGACAATCATCTCGCCCGGCCCCACAGAGCAGAGGCTTTGTCGTATTTCACCACTTAGCGCCCCGGCATCTCCACTCTGCTCTGTGGGGGCCTGGGGGGGGGGGAGAGAAGTGATTGTCAGAGTGGAGATGCAGGGGCGCTAAGAGGTGAAATACAACGAAGCCTTTGCTCTGTGGGGGCCGGGTAGCGGTGATTATCAAAGTCTCCGAGTCAAGCACTGCTGCGGTGGTGTTTGCCAACACTAATAAATTATTTTTTTAAGCACAGGTACGGTTGTCTCGAAGGTCCGCGGGCCGCCAAGGAAGGCTTGCCGGGCCGCATCTGGCCCGCGGGCCGTACTATGAGTACCTCTGCCATTGATGGTGTGTACATGTCTCCTTAAATTAGTTTGCTGTTTAGAGTACTTAACTTTTCATGTGTTTTCCGAGCTGACCCAATAGATCACTTTCAGGAAGATTAGTTGTTTTTATCAGGACCCGTGAGATCGATGTTGAACAAGGTACTAGTGGTTATTATTCTTGCCAACAAGCAGGCATCTGTTTCTATCTTGCTTATGGAGTGCCTTAACCATGTGATCTGGTGAGGAGTGAATGATGAAACGAAACTGAAACTTTGATATTCATTCAAACACGGCTGCAGGGGAAGCATTTGTTGGAGAGTGGTCTCGAGGCGGATGGCTTAAAGATGTCTGTAGGGTACAATATTCTTT
Organism: Lissotriton helveticus; assembly: GCF_964261635.1. NCBI lineage: Eukaryota > Metazoa > Chordata > Amphibia > Caudata > Salamandridae > Lissotriton > Lissotriton helveticus. The sequence goes on along the minus strand of NC_136073.1, from coordinate 645,947,438 downwards.
ATATTATGTTTTTAAATTTTTTGTATGAAACACTTCAATACTGCACTTCATGCGCGAACACCCGGGAAATGCCGGTTCACCCACATTCCCATTCTAAGGTTGAGGGAAATGCCTCTCATAATGTTTATCAGCGCACAGCTAACTTTCATTCCTACACGGATGTGGCGTGACAGTTTGAGTTGCCGGTTTTGGAGCTGGGGAACACGGTTTGCATCTCGGTGTCTACTCGTTATGTTGTGATTCTGGGTAAATCGCTTAATCATCAAGTAATCTCCCCATGCCTACAAAAAACATGAATCTGTGCTCGTGTAATGTAATTGGGGGTCATGTAAAGCGCTCCAATACCTTCGGGTCGAGTTCGTGTTATAGAAAACTGAAGTGCTGGTGAGGAAAGAGTACGAAGGTTCTCAAAATGGTTATGCAATTGAAGGAGCTTGAAAAGGCGACGTTCGGATAATGTTAGAACGCAGTTAAAGAACAGAGTTTGCCATACAGAGTTGAAAGTAAATGTGGGATGGATAAGGCAAGAGTGATAAAAATAGAAACCCTTCACTAAAGAACTCGCATTGCCTCCAAAAGTAAAGGAACACCGCTCCAAGGGGATAACAAGCATTGGCCGCGTGCATGCGTGTGTGTGTGTGCGCGCGCGCGCAGGGAGTAGGAGAAGGGAGGGGAGGGCTTAGTGAGAGCAGAGAGCAGGGGGTGGAGGAGCATGCAAATGAAAGTGATTTGCGCGCTGGAGAACAAGCTGTAGCCCGGTGACTAACGAGGAGTGAGGGGAAGAAGGGCGGGAGTAGTGAGAGCAGAGAGCACGCGCTGCTGATGAGAGAGGAAAGCCAGATGGCCCCTCTGCTCGAGAGCACGCGCCCGCGCGCAAAACCGTAAGCTCTAGGCCAGGCCATGTTAGCTTTTTTAAAAGTCTCGCCAGAGCACCGCATGCGCTGGCTCAGGCGAGACCTAAAAATGATTGTCAGTGATCAAGTATGACATTTTCTCAGATCTTGCTGCTTATAGGTGTCAATGAAATCAATCTTCTTATCCAGTGTAATTCCCTCTGTAGTAGGGAAAAGGTTATTTTGTAAGTGTTATCTCTAACAGGCACTACTATTGTGATTCGTAGTTGACTGATGTTGAGTCCCAGAGAATTAAAATGGCTGGCTCCAGATGTTTTTCAATCTTCATCATTATGTTACTTTGGTGTTCTGTCATCCTAGTTTTGATTTTTCATTCAGTTTTTCCCACCGCAGGGGCATTTTAACATGTATACAACATTTTTGGTCCCACATGTTGCATTGGCCCTTAACTTGATTTTGTTACCTTTGGATGGATGGTTTATCTCTGATCCCTTTATTACTTGTTGCAATTGTAGCATGGATTGGTACCCCTATTTGTGTTATCCTCTTTTATTTTGTGTCTTGAGTGTAAAAAAAAAATGTGAATCTGTATCTGAAGAATGGAGAACTAAAACGGCAATTCTATCATTCTGGAAGGGAGCCGTAAAGAGTTTCCTGGGCAGGAGGGAGAGGGTCGGCACACACGGGTGGAATTCTGCTGGGCGTCTGAAATCCTGGGCAGCCGCCTGTCTCTCGCTTCCTCCCCCATAGCGGCGCCTCCAGGGACTGCTGCCGCCTGGCAGAATGGGGCCAGCGCTTCCGGGACACCTGCCTCCCTCCATGTGCGAAAGGGAGCGCAGCGGAAGCAGCAGGGGCCCAGCCTGGATCAACTGTACTCGAACAAATCAATACAAACACACCGCGTGTTTAAATAGCACGCTCTCACACAGGCTGCCAAAGACAGTCATATCAGGAGGCTTTTTTAACGGAAAGGAAATTGTACCAACATGTTCATTTAAACATACCGCTGCTTTGGAGGACCCGTTTTTAAGGCAAAAACTCAAAAACATAGGGCAGCCCTCTTTGTATGTGTGTCATTACAGGGGTTGAAGCAGCAAGTGTGCCCAGAATCCTACCCAGGTGTGTTCATTCTCCAACTGCCTCTCTTAAAGAAAAGAGAATTTAATTTAAACCCCTTAGTTTCTATGTATTTTATGTATTTCTTCTTGAGAGCCATTCTGACAAGTATTTGGTGGCATATGTCTTATTGGAGTTGGAGGCTCGGGGAGCAGGTGTAGTTATTAGAGTTTTACAACCCGACCTGTGACGCAGTCACATTAACTAACCCCTTTCGACCGTATTCGAAACGTGATTTGAATGGTAAACTGGCTCTTGCAAGATGGTGCATTAACCCTCTGAGACATCTTTCACTGGCTTAGTTCCCAGGCTACGTATGACCTTCCTCTTCAAATTTGGGACGCAGAATCCGAACTCTCTTTTAGGAAACTATTAAAGACCTTCCTAGTCGAATAAATGGTTTTCTTCCCCCTCACTTTGCGCAGCCCTTTGAAGTCCTTAGTTGATAATCATGCGCGTTCAAGATCCAGTCGAATAGAATATACAGTTTACTGTCAGGGAGACATGTAAATTGCAAATAATGCAAGCTTTCCGAATTTGACAAGTGAACTTCTGACATATGTCACTGGGGTTGTAAAATGCCGCTGGCAGGTTATACACGAGTCTGTATCAGGCACACATTATGTATATATATTTTTCGTTATTTATTTATGCAATTTTATACAAGGCACTCATAGCCTGAGGGCATCCATGCACTTTCCAGTTAAAAAAAGCCGGAGTTGCCAAAAGGGAAGGTAACATTACAGAACATTTTAAGATACAACACAGATTAAACAAAAGCATACTTAAACACAAGAAGAGGAGGGGGTATACATCATTTAATATAAGCCTCTGAAGGGAGCAGGAGCCAGTGAGGCCCGGATGTTGAAATAGCACCAGAGGATTAGAATGCTTTACTATAGATTTGCCATCGTGGGGAGCAGATGTAAGTAAACAATGGAATGGTGCAACACAGAGTATATTAACTGCAGAATGAAAATGCATAGGAGGGCCCCCTCTAGGGGCTTTATACAGATATTTATATGAAATCTGTTAACCTGACCTACTGAAATTGGAACATTTGCCCTTCAGGTTACTTATCTCTGTAGAAGGTAGAGGTTGATTAACTCACCCAGCATTTTTACAAAAATTGAAATCTTTAGGAGGCAGGTAAGGCGCAGATGAAGAAAAGCTAGTGCCTTGGCCTATCTAATTGTTGTTGTAACCTGCAGCATGTGCTTATCTAACTCATACACTACCAGGTTACCATAAACTCTTTTTACAACCCAAGACATGAGCTGCTTTGATTGTATTCAAGGGAATTTAACCACAACCTGATCAGTGTGTAATGAGCACTCTTGAGGTATGAAGATTATAGGACGTCACTTGTGTATCCCATTCTACGCTGTTTGTTGGAGGTGGTATTACTTTACTCAACTGTATTCATGCTATCCACCTTGAAGAATGAACAGCTGAGCGGCCCCTACGGGGTTTAAAACTTTAAACACGCAGGCAGAGCAGATCTTTGCTAACTACATGAACTTTCTTACAGAAGTAGGGCTTTAGCACTGTTGTGCCAAATACATTTCCTGAGTACTGAGTCGGTGTTACTGTACTGATATTCCAGCACACTCTGGAAATCAAAATGGATGCTTTGTGAGAGCGCTGTAGATCCACCAGTACTGATGAGTAACAGGAGGTGAGGGCTTTTAGGATAGAGGTGCATTGTAAGAGTGTTGTGCTTGTCTCCACATTATACCAGTGTACTCAACAACAACAAAAATTTAATTTTTATTTTTTTATATTTACAAGCAACGGAAAAGGGCAACTCCGAGCCCATTAGAGGTAAAAAAAATATCCATTAATACAAAGTGTTTAAAAAAACCTGAAATGTATGTTCCTTCAGCATTTAAATGTTATTTAGATTTTTTTATGTTAAGTTAAAAATATTTATCAAGCGCACGTACACCAAACGGTTTCATGGTGCAATTTTTGGGAATTGATAAAAAATTCCAAGAGTATGACTTGAAACTGACAGTTGCAGTTTTCCACATACTCCAGATTTTTTTGGTCGGATTTCCATGTAAGACAACACGGAGGCATTTCCGTATATGTAAACCTATACCGTGAACATTTCTGTGAGAAAGTACCATCTTTCTTGCATTGGTTTGCCCCCACTTTTTGCTGAACTGCTGATGTGTTTTGACTGAGTGTGCCCTGGGCTCCTGCCAACCAGGTGCCCAGGGCCTGTGTTCCTTCCCTAAAACTGTGTTGAAACCAAAACCCAATTGGCACCTCTGGGCACCTGTCAACCCCTAGTAAATGGTACCCTAGGTACCCAGGGCATGGTGACCAGAGAAGACCCCTAAGGGCTGCACCACTTATTGTGCCACCCCTAGGGCCCCTGTACCCTGACACCCACACACTGCCTTTGCAGGCTGAGTGTCCTGGTGCAGAACTAAACAGAGAGTCGACATGGCACAGACCCCTGTGTGCTATGCCCACAAAATCCACTGCCCTGGCATACCTCAGTCACCCCTCTAGCTGGGTGCCCTATGCTAGCGGTGTGGGCACAGGTGCATGAGCCCTGTGCCCCTACAGTACCCAGGGCCATTCCCGGGCAGTGTAAGTGCAGTGATGCCATTAAGAGTATATGGTACTGGGAGGTCGTCATTACGAACTCCACAGCACCATAATGGCTACACTGAAGACTGACAAGTTTGATCTCAAACTTCTCAGCACATTAAATCCGCACTGATACCAGTGTGGGATTTATTGTAAAATGCACCAGAGGGCATCTTAGAGATGGCCCCTGAAAACCTAACCTACAATCCACGTCTGGACTTAGAGGCTACCTAGGCTGCCACACAGCAGACATGTTGCTGGACCCCTGGGTTGAGAACCCTCGCTCTCTTGGACCTGCCGCAATGCACATCGTGGGTGAGGTGCTAGGTCTCCTCCCCCAGGATGGGCAGGGGGAAGCTTCAAAGGCCTGTCACCTCTGTGAGCTTCTCCAGACCACTTGCTGTACTCAGCAACTGGCCCCCACCAGTTCTGACCCCCACTCTGGTGGGAAGACTGGCGGGAAACCCTACGTCAGGAAGGGGGGTGCCAGCCTGTGCCAACCCCACCCCTCAGGGGGGAGAGGCGAGGTGAAGCACGACCCCGGGCTCCGGCCATCTTGAAGAACGGGAGCCCTGCCCAATCACAGCTAGGCTCCTGCCCCCCTCCCACAGGAGAGGGGCAGACTAGGGGATGTACCCACCCCAGGACAGGGACCTATTGGTCCCAACCGTTGCCCTACCTGTAACCCTCCTAAATTCAGTATTTAGGGGCACCCTGAACCTTCCTTCCTCAGATCCCGATAAGGAAACCAGAGAGAAGATCAAGAAGAAGACCCGCCGTGCAGCTGCTAACACCAAGACGACACCAACTGACTTGACCCCAGCCATACCGGCCTGTCGACCCTGGAACCTGCCCCTGCTAAATCCCAGCGACTCCTGCGGACAGCAGCCATGGAAACCTGGAGGACCTGCCTTCCTTGACCCTCTCAAAGATTGGGACTCCCCTGAGCAGAAGCTCTGCTCCAACAACCATACCCCTGGTGCCAGCCTTGAACCGCGAACCCAGCCCACGCTGCACCCGCCGAGCCCGGCCCATGCCCGAGTGATCCAAGACCACGAGGACGTCCCCCTAGCGACTGGGACCCGAAGTCCAGTGCCCAAAGACCTTCCTCGATGACCCATATGACGCCTGCAGCCTCAGAACCAAGGACCACTCCAACCGCCACCAGCCGAGGGTAAGATTTCCCGACACCCAAAGACACCCCTGCACCCGGCGCCCCACGGCCCCTTGTGCCCTCATTTGGGGTACTTACCTCTTCTCCAAGAACCCAGCTTACCTCTCGAAGTGGTGGTCGCACCTGAAGAATCTCCGTCCCCGAGCCTACAGCCTTTGTTCACTTTGTAACTTTCTCATTGGATAACATTGAGCACCCGACGGCTCAAAAGCACCCTGCACCCAGCCGCCCGAGTGCTGCTGGAAGTGCAACTACTACCCTACTCTACTTCCCCACTTGCCCTGAGTAAGTGACCAGGAGCTCAGCTCCCACAGCCGTGTGGCCTGCCTGCTTGCAGCCACAAACCAAGGGCCCCCGACCCTCCATTGGATTACATTGGGCCTACTCTCTCTGCACCCGGCTGCCCCTGTGCTGCTGAGGGTGTAAACACTGTACCTTTCCGACCCTGGGAGACCCCTGAGTCTATGCCCAGAACCTTAACCTCACCAGTCGAGTACTCACCTGAAAGCCGATCACTCACTTTCCTTCCATAGGCTATCATTGACTGGTTTTCACAGAAATTTCTTCTGAGTGTCGATTTTTGAAACTTTAAAATATTTCTCTAAAATCAGCCGAATAACGATTTCCGAAATACTCACCTGGGATCAGGAGAGAAGCCAGTGCTGTACTTTCTAGTTCAGTGTTGAACCGCAAAAGTAATCTTAACTGTACTTACCAGTTACCTGCATTTTCTTCCATAGGAAGAAGACTGTTTTTCTCTGAAATTTCTTCTAAGTGTCGATTTTTGTAAACTACAAATATCCCTTAAAAATCGTACCAACTGCTGAAACATAAATACTTACCTGTCTTGGGTAGAGGTCCCAGTGCTGGATCTAGGAGTCCAGTACTGGATTACAAAAGTAACAAGAACCTACTTTACCTGTGCCTTGAATTTCCTTCCATAAGTATAACATTGCTAGTTTTTTTCTCTGAAAAGTTTCTAAGTGTCAACTTTGAAAATACATTTATATATATCCTTTAAAAAGTACAACTGTAACCAAAACGCTATTACTTAACTGTTTACAGCTTAGGTCCCGGGACTGAATCCAGCATCCAGTCCTGTGGTTAGCAAAGTAATCCTGAAAGTAATCTATTGCATTTTTATAGAGAAACCCATTGAGCTCAATGTTAAATTGTGTTTAGAATTGTATTTCCTATTGCAACCCAGTAACTATTGTTCTTACTAAATCTATTGCCTTTCTGCAAAGTAATTACCCAAAGTCACTCATATTGAGAAAAGTATATTTTGATACCTGTTGGTTCTAAAATAAAACAACTATATCTTTTGATATAAACAGAACGGAAACAAGAACAAATCCGTCACCTGCTGCCTTAAAAAAAGAAGTGAAAGCGATCCTCTTGGCTCAATTCATGTGATCCTGTCTGTTCTGCTACCTTTCGTTTTATTGTTCCTATCAATGTATTTATCCTCAACTAGCTGACATTTGCTCTGTCAAGATAACTGACTTACATGTTTAAGTTTTGTACCATGTTTGCACCTATCCCTTGTTTTTATTAAATTTTTTTTGTTTCTTCCTTACACTTGTCTGTAAAGCGCTCGGATACTCGTAAGAGTCTTGTTCGCGCTATATAAAACCTTCAAAATAAATAAATAAATTGGCCTAGAGTTCAGTTCTTGAGTGTGTGAAACCTTTTGCAGACTGTGTACAACAAATGCTTTACACTGTCCTCTGATACTGCCTTACTGCTTGACCAAGCTACCACATTAGAGAGTAAGGTCAGATCTGACTTTAACCTCTGTTATACCTCTGGGGATTGGGGACTCTATACACACTGTACCTTACTTTGGTCCAGTATGTATAGAGCCACTTTCTTATAATTTCCACATAGGAAAGTGCCTTACTTGAGTGGAGTTGCACTTTTTAACACTTTTTTCATGGAAAACTATTTTTCCTTGTGGAGAAACCTCTTTGACTAAATCTCTAACACTTTTGAGGGGGGCCCTTGTCTTTCACACCTTGGAAATGGATTTACTCCTCCCAAGCGGGAGTAAGTCTCCAACCTGTTACAGAGTTGAAATAAACATTGGAAAGAACCGCGGAAAGGTGTGTAAATTGTCAAAAAATAAGTATGGTTGTGGCTGTTACCAAGCTTTCCAGGGCATTCCCTTCCTGAAGCACTCACTCTCTGCTCATGGGGGGACATTTACTTACACAAAAAAGTATTTTTGAGTAATTCCTTTCACAAGTGTAAAATCATATTCTGTGAAGCTCAAACATGGCTGTAGGCTCATGAAAAAGACCACTTTTGTTTGTAAGCTTGCATCTGTGAGTAGGTTTTGTGAAGGGCCCTGAATGGCCTACACTTCTACCTTTGGGTTAGAGAAAGTACCAGGATTTGTTTGCTCAACTGGAGTCTGTAAGTCAGTGCCCTGTTGTTAAAGTGTAAAAAGAACTTGAAAACTGTCTTGTATAACAATCCCAGAAATGGTCTTAAAAACAGTATTGCCTACTTTGTGCTGTTGTGGGCCTGCGATCAGTGTGCACTCCGACGTTGCGTCACACGGATGCGGAGATGGATGCACATCGAGGCCAGAGGGAGCTTCACACAAGTGCCCCATAGGCTGCGCTGGCAGCCTGTCTTTGACTGAAGACCGAGGCAGGGCACATGCCTGCAGCACCAGCCCAGCAGCATGGTGACTTTTAAAGACGCATCCTGCGTCAACAACGTGCCCTTGTGCTACCAGTTAGCAGCTTCTGGCCAGGCTACGTTGGGAGGGAGAGGGGGGGCAGGTTATGAAAAAGGCTGGAAGAATTCAAGTTCATGTTCTGTAATTCGAAAATTGTGTTTGGTGGGGGGGGGGGTAATTGAGGGTAAAAATAATAAGAATACAAAAAAAAAAGCTTACCTTTCGCTATGCCGATGGCTGCCTTGGTGCCTCGCTCCTGGCAGTGCACAGGCTCCTTACCCAATCCAGACGCTGTTCTCATGCTACAACAGCAGCGCCAGGATTGGTCTGAGCGGTTTGGTCTGCAGCTCAGACACTGCCTGGGATCCTGTGGCTTTTCTTCAACCCGGCTGCGAGCGAGGATGGATACATAGAAGTGCGCATGTATTGTAGGTCTAGCACAGCTGGCCACACTTACCTGAGCACTTCTAAGTGCCCACCACTCCTGCCTTTTATGGCCCAAACCCGTCCCGCATGCACGTGCCGTCAGCCAGAGCCCGTCACAGAAAAATAAATTATTAATGTTTTAGTGCCATTTTATTTTTCTGTTACTGACCCTAACCAGTGGAACGACGTTCCTCCGCCATTACGGAGGAGTCGCCCCTGCTGTAATTACCGTTTCTAGGTCATATGGGCTTGGTACAGACTTTAAGGGTTTTATATTTCCTTTTAAACTGTCTACGTTGACTGTAAAAACTATTATAGGACTGTTGTAATGGTGCTAAATATGGTATGTTGTTTTTAATTTAAGGCTGTATATCTTATACCTCAGAAAGAGTGTAATAATGTTCCTTTTATCGCTGCGTCTGTACTGTGAAACATTCCTGTTGCATCGCTGATGACGCCTGTGAACATTTTTCCAGAATTAGCAGTGCCAGGGATGGGCACACTTGAGGCAGGGCAGGGACCCAAGCTACACGCTGAGTCAAATGCCCTCTAGGCACCGCCATGATTCACGGTAGGTGCTACATGGGCAGGGTTCGAGCACATGACATGAACTCCGGTTTCATTGACATGGCCGCAGGGTAAGGGACCTGGCCGCTGACCATGAGCCATATTTAGTGACCGTGGAGAACAGCTGTGCCCAAGCAGGCGCTGCAGGAAGAGGTCTTGGATATAAAGCATATTTCAATTTCAGGGGTCAAGGGTGTCCTGTTTACATAGCCAGCCATATCTGTCAAAATTCAGTGCTTTTTAAGTTCTGAATCCTAATTTTAAACTTATTTCAGCCGAATCTTTTCCAGAGAATATACATACCATGGGCAGGCATTGTGTAGCTGGTATTGTTGTACAAACTACAACGGTTCCAAAATCTGTTTTTCACTGGAATCATACCTATGAATTATTTCTTTTCCCAAATTCGTGGACATTTCATAATGTCCTTGAATTACAGATCGCTTCCATTTGTAAGCCTCGCTATTAGTATGCTGTACTCTAATATACAAATGCATTTTTAAGGTACTGCAATCAATACACATTTCTTTCAAAAAAATATAATAGAAGACAATATATCACATTCATATGTCACAGAACCCTAGTGACATGGACAAACCACTCGGTCTCATGGTTTAATGGCGGTATGCTGAGAGGTCCTTGAAGTTCACGATTAAAAGCTTAGCTATCTGGTGATGAAATCCATTGTATAGTTTCTCTAAACTATATACATCATTTATGAAGCTCCTGGAAGGTATTTGCGTTTTGTAAATGTGTAGTTTCCAGCTTTTCAGTTCTCAGTAGTACCGTGTATGTTGTATGAGTTGTCAACCTGCACTCTGACCAGTGGCGCGCAGCTGGAGGCGCGCAGCTGGAGGCACGCGTCAACGTTTCTCACACATCATTGGACGAGGTTTTCAACAATTTGATAAAGCAGTGTGTACTCATCCTGTGTCGCATGAACCAGAATAAGAGGATCTCTGCACACACACGACACACACACACAACATACAACACTCACCATGACACACACACACACACACACACAAACAACATCCATCACATGAAACACACACCACAAAACAAACTGCACACCCAACACATCTTTGCGCTTCACTGCAAAATATGAGCTTTTTGCTATCAAAAGAGCTTAACACTTTGACTTGTCTAAGTACGGTAGTCTGAGCGAACTCCATGTTAGTCCTGTCTAAAAATCTGAGCATATTAAACTTTTTGATTGAACCAGTTCGGCAATCTACCGACAAATTGTCATTATTAAAAATTGCTCTTGCTACTTTTTGGGGGGTGATTATAACTTTCTGGTAATCCATAGAATGCCTAGTTCCCATTGATACAATGATGAGGTTGTATGCATGAGCCTCGCATGCGTTTACCGCGCATGCCAGTTCCACGCAGGCTGAACTATGAAATTCTTCACCACGAATATGCCTTTACCACGCATGCCTTTGCAACAAATCATGCGTTGTTAAGGCACATATGGTAAACCCATATCCGTGGTTAAGAATTAACAAGTAAGTCTTAACCCCCCGGCCTGAGTTCCTAAACTATCCCAGCCCTAGTAACTTTTTCGCCCGCCCTTCCCATATCCCTAAAAGCTACCCCGAAGCCCTAAAAAACGACCCTGCCCCCCCTCAAGTCCTAAGAAGTATTACGATCCCTGCCCTGAGCCCTAAAACAGCCCCCCAGGCTCTGAAAACTACCCAGAATCCTTCCCTCAGCCCTGAAAACTACCTCAAAACCCCCTCAGCCCTTTAAACTATCCCAAACCCCCCCCAGCCCTGCAAACTTTCTTGACCCGCACCCAGCTCAGCAAACTACTCCCAACCCACCCCCAGCCCAGAAAACTACCCCTGACCCACCCATATCCCACAAAACAACCCCGACTCACCCCCCAGCCCCACTTAAAATAGCCAACTGTGTTTTACTAGCCATTGGCTAGTAAAACATGAACCAGTCCGGGAGGTAGGACAAACGAGGTGGAGAAGTTACGGGGTCTCCGGGCCAATATACAGCGTGTTTCTTGCGCTCAACCCTCCTATCATCGAGGGTTTACGGAGATAACTTGACGAGGCAAACTTGCCAAAGCCTTTAGACGGAGTCACGGAAACTGGCAACACACTTACTTAGCTTAGCACGGGACGCAAGGTGTGGCTATTCGAATTCAAAGAACCCTGTATAGATGAATCTGTAACATTTAGAGGTCGCTGTACGAGGCAAGAGGTTGCCCGAAGAAATTTAACAGAATGTGGGTTAAATGGGTTGGGGGTGGTGGGAGGCTGATGCTCTCAGAGCATGCCTGAGGACTGGAATGGGTGCAATTCTGGTTTCTTGCCTTTGCTTTGTCTAACACTTCACTTATGCTGGTATAATGTCCAATCTTATTTGCCTTGCACGTTTCCCTGTGTGTACAGCTGGTATTGTTTTTCTTGTTGATCTTTCATAAACCAATTAAATTGAGTATAAAAAAAATCATTTAGAGGTACAACTTAATAGGATCTCGCCGGTGAAACCCGTCTGGTACCTCATAGCCCTGATTAAGCTTTTTTGAAGGTGAAAACAGGTTGGCTACACTTGCATAAATTGAAACAATAAAGCAAGACTTGACTTAAAGATTGAAGGCCCAAGAACCATTCTTTGTATACTCTGTTCAAATATTGTTGCCTCTCTATTCATGTGTGTATCATTGCTTTGTATGGCCTATAGGCAGCAGACCTTTGAGGCGGGCAACATGGTCTATAATATTTAAGACAACTGTGACTTCACCCGGCGGTGTGACTACAAACCCATTGGCTGTTTCTTAATTTGTGTTTAGTATCTACAGCCATGCATGAATGGAAAAATGCTACTAACCCTGGAAACATCTGTTTGTAGGATGTAGTGCTGTAGGTTCACATGCACTGACCCTCCTCCCCAAACGTGTGTGCCTTTTGCAGATTGTCTCATAATCACTACTACATTGGGCTGCTACATTATACTTGTGGACCACACATATGTCTTCTCACTTGCTGTGCGGAAAATAGTCTAACATGGAGTTGGCCCCAATGTGCAATGTACACCAAGCAGAGGAGTCACATCACATCTAGTGACTTGAACAATATCTTTGAAGAAAGATAAATGAATATTTCCAAGAGTAGTGCTTGTGATGTATTCAGCAATCACCATGTCGCCATAACACGTTTCGGCTGGTCAATGGCCTTGATCACGTGTGTGTGTGTATATATATATATGTGTGTGTGTGTGTGTGTGTGTGTATGTATGTGTAGGTAAATAAAAAAGTATGTGTAGGTATGTGTATGTATTTGTATGTATATATATGTGTATATATATAATTTTTTTTAATTCAAGGATACACCACACTTGATAAATCTTGATTAGTTCTTATTTATTCAGAACACCTCTACTCCACCAACGCGTAATAAGAAAAGGTACCACTAGGTGTGACTGTTAAGAGTATGCTGAGGTGGGGCAGAGGGTAGTGAAGGAAATGGTTCATAGTATCATACGCTGACAACACCCAGTTCATCCTCTCCCTCACAAAGAACCGCAAAGACACTTGAGGGCCTTGAAACCCTCACGGGTGAGTAGCGCGCTTTATAAATCCCTGATTGATTGCTTGCTTGGGACTACGTGACCCTTATGGCTTATCACCTACGAGGATTTTGATAATGCAGAATACAAAAAAGTGATGAATGTAATGCTTGAATTAATCTTGGCTAGACCCAGCCATATGCAAATCAGCCTTGACCCTGCTCCAGCAGCCCTAACTGCCAACCCCTCTGAACCGGAACACGAGCAGCCCACGACCGGTTTCCGCCTACCTGGCCCTCTTTAGCTGGGTATAGCGTGCCTCCATCTATGTCTCTGTACTAGACTAGTGTTCAATGTCACTGTTTGCCTTATAAACTACTTATTCCAACTTAAGTTCACTTCAAAACATTAATAGGATGGAAGAGCCCTGAAGGCTGAGGATAAAGAAGAACGAGAGATCTGGTGATCTAAACAATGGATGACGGCTGATGTGTGTTTTAGGGAAAAGTTGTAAAATAACGTTTTTGTTAACACACACACACACACACACACACACACACACACACACACACACACACACACACACACACACACACACACACACACACACACACACACACACACACACACACACACACACACACACACACACACACACACACACACACACACACACACACACACACACACACACACACACACACACACACACACACACACACACACACACACACACACACACACACACACACACACACACACACACACACACACACACACACACACACACACACACACACACACACACACACACACACACACACACACACACACACACACACACACACACACACACACACACACACACACACACACACACACACACACACACACACACACACACACACACACACACACACACACACACACACACACACACACACACAACACACACACACACACACACACACACACACACACACACACACACACACACACACACACACACACACACACACACACACACACACACACACACACACACACACACACACACACACACACACACACACACACACACACACACACACACACACACACACACACACACACACACACACACACACACACACACACACACACACACACACACACACACACACACACACACACACACACACACACACACACACACACACACACACACACACACACACACACACACACACACACACACACACACACACACACACACACACACACACACACACACACACACACACACACACACACACACACACACACACACACACACACACACACACACACACACACACACACACACACACACACACACACACTTTTCTCTCTTTCTCTCTTTCTCTCTTTCTCTCTTTCTCTCTTTCTCTCTTTCTCTCTTTCTCTCTTTCTCTCTTTCTCTCTTTCTCTCTTTCTCTCTTTCTCTCTTTCTCTCTTTCTCTCTTTCTCTCTTTCTCTCTTTCTCTCTTTCTCTCTTTCTCTCTTTCTCTCTTTCTCTCTTTCTCTCTTTCTCTCTTTCTCTCTTTCTCTCTCTCTTGCCTGCAGTATCTAAAGTGGACAGAGGGCGGCACCAGAATGTTATTAATGTGATGTTATGAAGCTGAAAATCACTGAGACCGATCACGACGAGATAATGCGCTTGAATGGCAGCATTTGTGTAAAAAAAATGGGCCCAGGGACCTGCGCTGTGGGGACGTCATTAAGCATGGCTACAGTCTACAGACACCTAAAGCTCTTTGTATGTAGCTAGACACAAACAAGCCCTAGCAAAGTCAACAGGTCTTGCCTTTTGCTTTCGCCGGTGTTTTGTTTTCAATGTAGTTTAGCATCAGCAAAATAAAAAATTACATTATTTTGCTGTTGTTTAGCAGCATCTGCTAACATCCCCCCCACCCCCAACAGCACCATCGTGTATTTAGGCGCGTGTGTCATCACCCATGCGGGTCATGATGGCGCGGCCATGTTTTTCTGTTTGATTTATTGCTAATCTTGGTCTTGGACCACCCTAATGAGAACAGTGAAGCCTACAGATGAATTATGGCTGCCGGGCCCTTAAAAAACTAGAACATAAACATTACATTTGTGACGAGCAGGGGCAGTGTGTGGTAATGGTGGCGGTATCCAGCCACAAGAGCGATAGCGCTGCCGATGAGGTATTGGGTGCTTAAAAAACCCAGGCCGTGGAGGAGGGATGCAGAAAGCAATGGAGAGTTTGGGATGGGGGCTAGAGAGAAGCAGCACATTGCACGTGACTGTATGTGCTAGATGCTTGCCAGCCGGGCTATGCACAGAACATGAGCGTCTAGGGTGCAAGGGCTTTCAAAGCTCCAGGGTAATTCGCAGTTTGCCATTTGCGCACTCTTCTTACCTTTGCAATAATGCAGCCTGCCTTTCGCTTACAGCAGTTTGAGGCCCCACACTGTGGCCGTTGCATAGAATGGCCTCAGGGCAGCGTTGGCCAGAGTCCAGATAATGCAGATCTGATTGTGACATGTTTTCTTAATTCTAAAACATATGATGGTGCTATAAGTATTCTGTACTGGCAATGCAACGGAAAAATCACAGAATTAAGCTAAGGAAGTGTTGCATTGCATTAAGTATTTGCATGAAATGTCAAATCTCCATCCTTATGATTAGAACCTCCAGTGCCAGTGGTCACTTGCCTGCTACCATCACTTCAGAGGTACAAGTGATTTACTCCACAAAAGTGCATTCCGGTCTCCAGTGTCCAACATAAGGGTTTTTGTCCAATAGTTATCAGTCATACTCCTCCCAAAGGCCGGAAATGGCTTGTCAACGGGACTACAACATTTTTATGAATACCCAAAATGCTACAGCTGTTGGTGTTCTCCTCTTTGTATTCTTTTACCCTGGGTGCTCCTTTCGGAAGCACTCTTCTCAACTATGTCTGCATGCAGTACACATGAAGGTTGACAAGCAAGGATGCGAATAAGAAGCAAGCAAATAAGAGTGACAAGGAAAGCCACCCAATGGTAAGCAATGGGCGGGCTCCCAGCTCGTCTATGTTTGGGTAAAGTCGACAATGTCTCGCAACAGATAGGGCATGCGCTATTGAGCATGCTTGACATAAAAAGGGAGAGTTGAAAAATAAGACGTATTTCCTTAATTTGTACTTTACAGTGACTTGTAGGATTATCATTATATTCCACATTACCCTGAGTTTTGTAGGAGCAGTTACACTGACAATATGAAAATGAAAGAACTGGCTGAAGTTTGTTTCACAATGCAGTGCAGAGCTTGACTTTATCTTGCATGATTAGTGTTTTCAGAGGTAAAGGAAATGTACGCATGAGCTACGCTTTTACTTTGAAAAAAAGTCTCCCGCCTGCTGCTAGATGTATTTAGAAAGGTAATTAATATTAATATGGGTGTGGCTAAGGGGCCAACCCAGGTTCTGCATAAAATTATTTGAAACTTATTTCCTGTGAGGTTTGAAATCTAGAGGGGGACATTTTAAAAAGGGTGGATGAGAGGGAATATAAACATGCAAAACGAAACACGGTCTAATAACGCAGTGTGGCGTGGTGATCCGGTGTCCGGCTGGCAGCCAAGTCTCTTTGACTTCCCAGTAGAGATATTCCAGCCCATGACACACAGACGGTCATTTGAGTACTGAGTAGGCCTCTTCATTACCAATCGTCCTACACTGGACGCACCACCAATGCCCTTTATCATGGCACGATGTTCATAGTGAATTTTTTCGCCCTGAAGAAGCCCATGTTTGGGCGAAACGTGTTGGCTGTCTACACTGATGCAATTTGAGCACACTTGAAATAAAAAATTCAGGACTGCAATCAATGACTTTTTGTTTGTCTACCTATATACCTTATCTCTTTTTTGCATCCAGGGTGACATTTTAGTCCAATTACATTCTCTGTGGTGACTGACTTTGGTAAATTCAACATACATATGTGGTAATGAAGTAGCAAATGATGTAGCAAAGTTGACTTAATTATTTGGCAAGAACTTGCACATTATGCTGCAAAGAAAGGCTAATTATACAGCATATTAAGCAAATGACAGCAAATTGTGCGGTACTTGATGTTTTGACATTATAACGCACAGCTTTAGAAAAGGGACTCGATGCAAAAATTATACATGTTTTTGTGCAGCTCAGTTGACGACCTATTTACTGGGAGCCCTTGCGTGGACACGCCACTGGTGTGCCAGGGGCAAGACCATTTGTGCCCTTCTGCGACCAACCCAGCGTTAGCCTCTATGCCGGGTTGGTTCCAGCTCTGATTTCCTGTCTCAGGTATATGAGGGATGAGCTACTGGCGCTCAATCTGTCCTACAATGGATGTCCAAAGCCACTGGCAGAGGATGTCAGTGGATTAACTTTTTGTGGATCATGTAAACCTGTGCTACCCTTTATTTCCTCCTACCGTGATTCATGTTAATATCAATCGGTTCCCACCCAGCAACACCTCGGGCATGTTGTACATTAATACGCTGAATGATTCAGTTTATAAGCCGGCCTAGTAAATATGCGCCCCCCTATTCAAGTTCACTCGCGCAGGTGCTCTTGGACTCCAATATGGACACCCTATTTGTTTTTTATAAACTTTGTTTTATTAATTTTCACAAGGAACACAACCAAAAAAGCAGTACAATGTACAGAAAATAAGAGAGCTCCCACAACTACCTCAAACGATGTCATAGTGAATAGTATCGTACACAGCAAAGACGCACCAAAAAATATTGCAGCATGGGGAACATTATATTACTAATTCCAAGTAATCGAGCTAGGTTCATAGCATTAAAAACAAGCATTTACAATGCAACGGTCTCGCCTTTGCAAAAGTTAGAGCTATTGGCATTGTTAATGACAACATTTTTATTTATGTGTTGGTTTTGAAAACAGATGAATAAATGACATTGTCATTTACAATGCCAATAGCTTAATCTCTCGTAAATGCGAGACCTATTGCATTTGCACACACAGACACCCACTCACACAGCCACACACACCCACACCCACAGCCACACACACCCACAGACACACACAGCCACACACACACACACACAGCCACACACACAGCCACACACACAGCCACACACACAGCCACACACACAGCCACACACACAGCCACACACACACAGCCACACACACACAGCCACACACACACAGCCACACACACACAGCCCCACACACACACACACACACACACACACACACACACACACACAGCTACACACACAGCTACACACACACAGCCACACACAGCCACACACACAGCCACACACACAGCCACACACACAGCCACACACAGCCACACACACAGCCACACACAGCCACACACACACACAGCCCCACACACACACAGCCCCACACACACACACACAGCCCCACACACACACAGCCCCACACACACAGCCCCACACACACACACAGAGCCACAAACACAGCCCCACACACACACACAGAGCCACACACACACACCTAAAAACAAACCCCAGAGCTTCGGTAGGATGGGGGCCTCGTCTTTGGAGCAGTCTGACTCATCCATGAGTGAGGTCAATGTGTCCCTGGAGATGCCCACAGGACTGAACCCTAAAAGTCCCTGTGGACTCCCATCTGCAGAGGCACAGCTGGAGAATGAACACATCTGCAAAGCTGAAAGTAACAAAATCAGCGCAAGCCCTACACCACTCAAGGCTTCCATGGTTTGAGTGAAAAAAGGCAGCTCACTTCTTTATTACATATACACCCAGAGCTGAAGATTGTGTGTTGACCAAATACACACCCCTTCCCTCTTTGTGATACGAGAGTAGTAACTGGGATGAATTATTGTATGATGCGCTGGCTTGGATCTGCGTATTCGATGAATCACTGTAAGGCACGTAGGATAGTTGAGATGGTATCTAGGCAGTCAGATCAGCCAGTGTTTGTTCCTTGTCTTTGCATTCTGGGACTTGTAGTCCTCTTTAGCCCAATATGCAACAACGACTACAAGTCCCAGAATGCAGAGGAAACCCACAGGGAGAGGTTGGGCTACTCGGCCATGGGTCCATTAAAGCTGCGCCCCTGCATTGGCAGTGCCACGCGCTGCATCACCCCCCCCCCCCCCTTCCCTTTCTGTGGCCCGAGCCGCGTGGAGCACGCGAGCCGGGGTGGGGGCCGCCTCCGCGAGCTGGGGTGGGAGCCGCCTCCACGCCCCCGCTCTCCCTAATCCCAAGCCTTGGAGGGCCGTCTCCGCGCAGCAGATGGAGCGAGGCCTGCAGGCCCGGCGGATTAAGGACCAAGAGTCCACACGGGGAGGGAGAGGGGGTGCCAGTCTGCGGCCCCTTCTGCCCGGGCACTGGAGCCAGCCCCGGGACCCTGGTGCTCCGTGTGGGCGGAGTGCATCTCCAGTGGCTGGGGGTGACTGGGCCCTGGAGCAAGCAATGAAGAGGCGCTCTTCGACTTCTGCTGGGGTGCTAAAACATAGCACTTATCTGGGTTCAGTGGGCCCCGGTGCCACTGCACCAGCTGCACCAACTTTAGCTATGCCCTTGGTTATCTCCACACAGGTATGTGTCTCCTCATCCCCCCACGCGTGGGTTCCAACTTATTACATCTGCCTTACCGGCCAGGTACCCGTGTCTCAGGGGACCCCTGGAGTCAGGTCATTCTGTTCTTTTACCAAGAGGGCTCTACACTAATTCGGCACTTTCTATGCTAAAACAATGTACCCAATTACAGTTACATACCGATTAACATATATAAAAAAAAAAGCGAAACGCGCCCGCCTTCTGTTTGCTAGCGCCCGGAAGTGCCCCTGAGATGCTGCCCAATATCTCTTTCATACCGCGAAAGAAAGGTGCAAACCTCTTTGTCGACACCCACTCGCATGCCACACCCTAAAGACATTGTGAAATGGTTTGCTTTTTGTTAGAGCAAAAAAAGTGAGCCAAACTCTGTAAAGTGATTTCATTTTGTTACCAAAGCTCAGCGCGGCACTATACTGGGGACAGAGAGGGGACAGCCGCACAGGGATGCAGACTGTGCCCAATCACCACAGAGAGTCGACAAGCCTCTTTACAGCACAGCTTCGGTTCCCACACAGATTGGTTATAAAACAAGGAAGCGTAAAGGTGCCTGGAAGTGTTCGGGCGGCGCTGCCCACTGAGCCGCCATTGGGTGCTGCTGCACATTTCATGTCGAGAAAAAGCAAGAGAAGATCGTCACGCTAAACACGTCAGCGCCTGCACAGAGTTCCTAAGGACTGTGCCGTCTTCTTGGCGGCAGCAAAGAAACAGAGACACGCCCTCACGGATCGGTGCAAGAAAAGAGCCAGAGTGACCCTCTTCGAACTCATTGCATGGCAGGTACCTCCAGCCCCGAACTGACAATAACGGTAGTCGTCCACTTCTCTTTCTCCTGTCCTTCACGGTCCGCCATTCCGAATCTCTTTCTGACGCACTTTCGTGTGAAGTTGTTGGTGAGTCTATGGTTGGTTGCCTACACACAGTGACCCCCTGATGGCGCTTAGGTCGTTGTTTGGCTTCATTCAGAACGATGGTAAAAAGTTCAGAGCACTATAAGAAAGCCATGATTATTAGACTGATGGCAGCTCCACACCACCATCTTTCTCCGAGGCGAGGCAGAAATGCCTCGGAGAAACGCAGCCTCATTTTGGGATTCGGGGGCGTGTTTTTCTTTATCTCCTCTTCCCATTGCTGGAAGGTAAAATTCCAGCCAATGGGAAGAGGAGAGAAAGAAAACCGACAAACGAAAAAACACACCCCCGAATGCCAAAAAGACGGGGCTTGAACGAAGTGACGCCCCTCTCCTCCAATGGCTGGCCTCCGTTTAGGAAGCCAGCCAATGGAGAAGAGGGGCGGGTTCAAGCCCCACTCTCTAAAACATCAGTTCTCCCCAGCGAGGCGGAGACCTAAAAATGGTGTCACACTTGGCTGTCATATCAGCTGTACAACAACATACACATTACGGAGAAGTCATAACTCACTGTCTGAACTATCATCCGAACTGGAGGCCCCCTCATCATTGAATTTGTCCATTAGGAGCCCCCACTTAACAATCTCATCTGCAGCCCCGTCATCAGTACGGGAAAGGCACATGCAGGGCCGGACTGGGAACCACAACCGGCCCTGGCAAAGTGCTCCCCCCCCTCCCTCAGGGGGGTTGTGGGTGCTGCCGAGCTGTTTCCTGGGGACGGTTTTCTGGTGATTTTGGTACAGGGCCGATTTTGCAGCTATGCTGCAAAAACGGCCCTGTAACAAAAAAGGCCCCCACCTGTGTGGCGCACCGGGAGATTGCCCGGTGCCCGCTATGGCCAGTCCGGCCCTGGGCACATGTCACTCTCTTCAACGCTACTCCCCATTCAAGCAGGTCCCTCAACCATAAATACATCAGTGGTGTTCTGGTTCCCAGCCACCCAGTGGCTACTCGCCTTTTAGCCAGCTGAACCACAAGTTGGGTGAGTCTGTAAGGAATATTACGCCGTGGTCTTGCCACCGCTCCCAAGAGGCATGCCAGTGGGGTCAGAGGGACTGCTATACCTGAGGCCCCCATAGTTCTAGGGACCACTTCTTTCCAATACCCCTGTACCCCATAACAGTCCCAGGTCAGATGCATAAAGGTGGCACCCAGCTCACCACATTGCACAAATGTTGCCATCCAAAAGGGATCCATCCTATTCAACTGATTAGGGGTCACATAGGTGCTGTGTAGAAAGTTCAAATGTAGCAACTTAAATCTATAATTACAAGACACTGTAGGCACCAGTTCACATGCGTGCGCCCAGTCCGCATCCTCTATGGGCTCCTCCAGCTTCCGTTCCCACGCCAGACGCCTCACATAAGGGTTACTCAACACATCCCTCCGGAGCGCCTTATAGAATATCACGTTTCTCCCTTCCTCCCCGTTGGATGAATCCATCAAGCATCCAAGAAGGTTGTGGCGCAGCTGGAAAACTCGTCCACACATCACTCGCGGTGCGCTCCAGCTTGACATAGTGAAGGAAGTGACCTGGTCCCACACCAAAAGTCTCTTGCCCATCCTGAAAAGATAGGAAAACTTCACTTAGATATAGATCCCTTGCCACCTGACAACCTGCCACCCTCCATTGTTCCATGGACATATCCTCCTGAATCGACCGGAATAGTCAAAAGGAGCCCTACGAAGTACCTTCCCAACTACTGCCTCCCAAAGTGCAGCCTTATGCCTCACCAGGTATGGAACCTGGTAATCCGACACTCCCCCACGCAGCAGCAGGCGCGCCAAAGTGTTGACCCCCTTCATGTCCTTGAATAACTGCTTCTCCCAGTTGTTGGGGTCTGTCAGCCACTGCACAGCATGCTGCAGATGCACTGCATTGTAATAAAATTGCCTATACGGGAGAGCTAGACCTCCATCCTTCGTGCCCCGTTTTAAAACTGATAGCTACCCTGCTGTACCCCCTGGCCCAGACCAACGAAATCATGAACTATTACATTTGGGCACCCTATTTTCAACAGAAACTTGGCTGCATTCAGAGTGGGGACAAGCTATTTGCCAAGACATCCCTTTGGGAATTCTCATATACAGAAGAGATCGGTTAGGTAAAAAAATGGGGGGCAGATAGCGGTTATTGTCTGAAAGGATTTCCATTGCAGCATCTTTCAGCTCACTGATCTTCGAGGGGCTGAAGGTGTGGGTGTCTGCACCTCACTTGCCCCTCAATGCACCTTTTCAAGTGTTTTGGAGTTCCACCCTCGGGAGCCGGAGTCTTGGGATGAGGCGATACAGTGTACAGTGGACCTTAAGTTCTTCAATCTGACCGTGCTTGGCGATTGCAATCGACATATGGATGTGGCCACGGACAGTTCAGAGCAGGCTTTGGTGGGATCCTGTTTCACTCTTAATTTATTTCAATATGACAAGCATGCTACACATCAAAGCTGCCATACGCTTGACCTAATTTCCTCTAACCTTCCCCTGATTCTTGACCCTTGTTTGCCCCTTTTATTGTCAATTTCTCTTCCTCGGGCGCAGGGCCCAGGCAAATTTGTTAGGCCAATCAGGGCCCCACGAGGCGAAGCTTTGGAGCAAGGTTAAGGAGGCCAAGATGTATTCTTGTTTAAAGACCTCTCAACCGACCTTCTCAAGGGGTTTGAATGATGATGGTGGGGTATTTAATAATTGGTTGCAGGAGGCGGGCTCTCTGATTGTCCTCACCAATAAGGTCCCATCTAAAGAAAGAGGTCTGTGCTCACCGGTTCTCGCCGCAATCTTCTATCAATAAACAGTGCAAAGATCTAGAATGGCAGTGGTGTTAAGACTATAGTCCTGCCTGGAAAGATCACTATAAACAGGCTTTAAATTACTATCACATAGCCCTCAAAAATGCTAAACACTCCTTTTATTCTGACCACATCAAAGCAGCTAAGAACTCCTCTAAGGACATTTTTAAAATTGTAACATTTTATTTGAACCCAGCATCATGTAGCTCTCCTATCCATGCCTCAGACCATCTGTGCGAGCAATTATCCTCTTTTTTTGAGGATAAGATCTTAAGGATCTAGGATGGGCTCGACCACACTATCGAGTTTTTGGAAGTAGCAGATCCTGGTTTAAAGCCTACTGTGACTTGCTCTCTGAATCAAGTGGGGCCCATCTCCTTGAGCGAAACACAGCCAGCCCGATCCCATTGCTTATCTGCCTCCCTCCTGGATTCACTCCTTCCAGTCTTACTCAGACTTTTCGCCACTTCTGTTGTTCCAGTTTTAGCCCAGCTTTTGAACCACTATCTGAACTATGCATCTTTCCCAGCATGCTGGAAAAGTGCTAAATCGATTTCCCTTTTTAAAAGGCCCTTGCTGATCCAGCTGTTTTGTCCAACTATCGGCCTATTGCCTTGATATCTGCGGGTTCTAAATTATTAGAGAAAGTTGCTAACATCCAGCTGGCTAAATACTTGGGGAGCAGTAAGCTAGTATGGCTTCCACTCTCCTTCAAGTGACTGAAATCTGCGCCCGATGAAGGGGGAAGTGTTGCTTTAATATTGTTTGATCTATCTGTGGCTTTTTACTCTGTGTCCCCTTCAGTGCTGTTGCAAAGGGTGGCGGTAATACGTATAGGGTGGCTTGATGTACTGGTGGTTCAAATCCAGCCTTGAAGGCAGAGTGTATGAGATTTGTCTGGCCCACATTCGTCTTCCCGGAAGAGGCTTGATTCTGGAGTGCCGCAGGGCTCTTCTTGAGACGAACTCGGTATAATTTTTAAATGGCTTCTCTAGCCGCCCTGATTGATCCTCATGGTTTTGCAACTGTATCCTGAGCCGATGATGCTCAACTGCTTCTTACTTTTGATCACTTTGCCTTGGATAACATCTTGTTTTTTGTCGCCTGCCTGAAGGATGTCCTACACTGCATGCGTAAGAGCTATCTTCAATGCAATACAGAAAATAGTAAGAATCCTCTGTTTGGCAAGGCTGGGGCCCATTGGACTAACTCTAGTTAGCCGAGGGATATGCCTCTTCTCCCATCCCTGCAGCGTTAGTTAAGAATTGGGGAGTAAAACCAGACGATATGCTATGAATACCCAGATGAGGGCAGTACCATGGACTTGTTTTGGTCTGCTTTGATCAATTAGGACATTTCTGGATTCTCAACAGTAGATGTCCGTAGAACAGTAGTCCATGCATTGATAACCGCTAGGCTGGATTACTCTAACTGCCTCTATATTGGGATTCCAGAATACAAGATTAGGAAACTCCAGATAGTACAAAATGCAGTGGCATGTCTTAATCTAGGTTTATTGAGAAGTGATTCTCTGTCCACCTGAGGGAGCTGTTTTGGCTCTCCATTAGGAAGAGAATTTTGTACAAAACTCCGACCATTATCCAACGACCCCGGTACTTGATCAGGAGATCCCTCCACTTCAATCTTACTGGAACTTTTGGCTCTGCCATTGAACCTTGTGTTAAGACTCAAGTTCCGTCCGGTCAGATCTGGAGGAGGGTCTTCTGTACCGCTGAGTAAATCTTGGAGCAGACTGCCACTATCTCACTGCCCTATCCTTGAAGAGGCCCAGTTCAGGAAAGAGTTAAAAACGTATCTCTTGTCCTTGAGCTGATTGACAATGGGGATTGGGCCTTTGGGGACACTCCATGTAGCCGCTGTGCACTTTATAAATTCTCATTCATTAGTAAAAAGAATAACAATAATGATAAAAACGATAATATTTTGTTTTATAAAACATGTGTAATGCTCTTTAACGAGATGTAAGTCCTTTAAATAACAAAAGGTACTGTTATCTAATATAGTGGACTCCGTTTGCTAACCAACGATAGGTGGAAGGCTGATCTACCTTATACAATGTTGTGTATTTAATGCTCCACTGCAATAAATATTTCTATTTAAAACGCTAAACTCTTCTTTGGGGATAGGTTTGCTCTAAAATACATTGATGCATACCGGCGAGCATGGGATGACAACGGAAGCAGAGGTGTTTTGATGAAAAATATTTTTTGTCAAATGAACATTTTAATTTCAAGGTTTATTTTGTTGCCTAAAAGCAGATACGTTTTTGTCAGGACTAATTTTCCCTCCAAATGTGTAAGTGCTGGCTAATCTAGTAAGGAAACATACTTCACGCCTCTTCTGTAGCCGAGACTGAGGACACTTAAGCAAGTTAGGGACGCATTGGCCTCTTCCTTTGGGAGTGGTCCTGCTGTTAGCTCAAGAATTGTCTGGGAGTCTGTTCAAGTACTCTGATACATTGTTCAAGGACTACATCAGTCCCTAAGGAAATCTGGCAGCCTGCTCTGCTCAGGGACTCTGACATGGTGATCAGCTCAGTAACAGTTGGGCAGTCAGCGGAGCTTGGACTTTAGGAAGCACAGTCAGTCCAATGGCAAACTGGCAGACGTTCTGGCAGCCTGGGCAGGGACCTTCTGGTAGCCTGGGCAGGGACCTTCTGGCAGCCTGGGCGGGGACCTTCTGGCAGCCTGGGCGGGGACTTTCTGCCAGCCTGGGCGGGGACCTTCTGGCAGCCTGGGCGGGGACCTTCTGGCCGCCTGGGTTGGGACCTTCTGGCCGCCTGCGGGGGGACCTTCTGGCCGCCTGCGGGGAACCTTCTGGCAACCTGCGGGGGACCTTCTGGCAACCTGCGGGGGACCTTCTGGCAACCTGCGGGGGAACCTCCTGGCAGCCTGTGGGGGAACCTCCTGGCAGCCTGTGGGGGAACCTTCTGGCAGCCTGTGGGGGAACCTTCTGGCAGCCTGGGCGGGGATCTTCTGGCAGCACGGGCGGGGACCTTCTGGCAACCTGCAGGGGACCTTCTGGCAGCCTGCGGGGGAACCTTCTGGCAGCCTGCCGGGGAACCTCCTGGCAGCCTGTGGGGGAGCCTTCTGGCAGCACGGGCGGGGACCTTCTGGCAGCACGGGCCTGGACCTTCTGGCAGCCCGGGCCTGGACCTTCTGGCAGCCCGGGCCGGGACCTTCTGGCAGCCCGGGCCGGGACCTTCTGGCAGCCCGGGCGGGGACCTTCTGGCAGCCCGGGCGGGGACCTTCTGGCAGCCCGGGCGGGGACCTTCTGGCAGCCCGGGCGGGGACCTTCTGGCAGCCTGCCAGGGGACCTTCTGGCAGCCTGCCAGGGGACCGTCTGGCAGGCTGGGCGGGGACCTTCTGGCAACCTGGGCAGGGACCTTCTGGCAGCCTGGGCGGGGCCTTCTGGCAGCCTAGGCGGGGACTTTTTGGCAACCTGGGCGGGGACCTTTTGGTAGCCCGGGGGTGGGACCTTTTGACAGCCCGGGGGTGGGAACTTTTGGCAGCCCGGGGGTGGGACCTTTTGGCAGCCCGGGGGTGGGACCTTTTGGCAGCCTGGGCGGTGACGTTCTGGCAGCCCGGGCGGGGACCTTCTGGCAGCCCGGGCGGAGACCTTCTGGCAGCCCGGGCGGAGACCTTCTGGCAGCCCAGGCAGGGACCTTCTGGCAGCCCGGGCGGGGACCTTCTGGCAGCCTGGGCGGGACCGTCTGGCAGGCTGGGCGGGGACCTTCTGGCAACCTGGGCAGGGACCTTCTGGCAGCCTGGGCGGGGACCTTTTGGCAGCCCGGGCGTAGGACCTTTTGGCAGCCCGGGGGTGGGACCTTTTGGCAGCCCGTGGGTGGGACCTTTTGGCAGCCTGGGCGGTGACGTTCTGGCAGCCCGGGCGGGGACCTACTGGCAGCCCGGGTGGGGACCTATTGGCAGCCCGGGCGGGGACCTTCTGGCAGCCCGGGCGGGGACCTTCTGGCAGCCCGGACGGGGACTTTCCGGCAGTCTGCACGGGGACCTTCTGGCAGCCGGGGGGGGGGACATTTTGGCAGCCTGTGCGGGGACCTTCTGGCAGCCTGGGTGGCTAGCAGTCATGTCATAGACTTTAACCTCCCGTTAGGCTATCTGCCTGCTTAGGGACAGTTAGGATGCTCGCTCACAGACTATTTGGCAGTAGACGCAGGCACTGGTTGGCAGTCTGTGAAACTAACAGTGTGCCCAATTCATGGGGTGCATGGAGGAATGTCTTCAGTGGGCAGTGGCATTTTTCTTTAAATGAGTCCTGGGTAACAACCTCCGTAGTTAGTTGTATTTGTATTTTAACGTTAAATAGCACAAGTTATTGCTTGCTTTGATTGCGTCTAGTGAGTTGTATACCCTTGTCTTACTTCTCGGGATCTTGGTATGTCTAAGGATATGTAATATTGCGATGTGTGAGTACGGTCTTGTCACATATGATCTGCAGCAACATGACATGATCTTCACAGTGTTTCAAAGGGGGTCCTTTGGTTGGGTGCAGTCAGCTCTATGCTATTGAATCATGCAGACTTACTATCTTGGGCAGGTCTAAAGGTAAATTCCAACTTTCAACAATTGGATGCCTCTGAAAGGCAGCATTGCCCACCTCTGCTCGATGCCTCTGCTTGTGTGGACCTGTACATGTCAACATGTGGACTAAGTCTGAATCTCCTCTTTTCTTGCAGGCTTCCGGTGCCCTATTTGTTCCAAATCTGTGGCTTCCGATGAAATGGAAATGCACTTTATCATGTGCCTGAGCAAACCTCGCCTCTCCTACAACGGTAAGCAGGCTCACCTTCTCATTTCTCCTCAGAGTGGGGCGTGCGGCCCACCTGACCCGCTAGCACTGCCTCCAGAGATGGCGTCCGGTCAGGTGTGGGGGTGGAGGGTTCAGGTTACATTGAAATCAAGAACTAGTGGACAACAAACATTCATAAGACAGTGATGAGAGAGGCGCACACAAACCCATCGATCTTGTTCGGAAGCCCCCAGTCTGATGTGATCTCACGCGTACACTTATTTATTGGAAAGCATGTTCTAAAACGGCGTCTTCATTGGCAAAGCTTCTTTCATTAGAACTCCATGTACAGTGCTCACCCTTCATATACAACAATCCAGCCACCTGCTTTCGTTCCGCAGCCAGAAACTCCTCAAGGTTAAACATATTAGTTTGATTATTCCTCAAACCCGACCCCCGGCGCAGAATGGAGGCTGTATTGGAGGTCTCCAGCCAGCCTGCAAAGTATGGCGCCCGATAACGCCCCATTAACCGGGCACAGGGCGCGTTCAGCTCTCCGGACTGCCTCGAGCCCCCAAGTCGATGACGCTTGTTTCGCTGAAGGCCCTTTCGGACGCCTTGCGAGTGGTGGTGGTGGTGGTGGTGGTGGTGCAGATCTGGTCGAAGACAGCCTCTTCCTCCAGGACTGTCTTGTCTGCAAAGATAGTGTGGGGATAATGTGAATATTTGTATGTACTTATTTTGAATTCAATTTCTATATGAATATTTACTTTTCTTATAGTTTATGTGACCGTACGGGAAGAGTTTGTAAAAAAAAATTCAAGAATAAATTGTGGTACAATACAAATGCTGTGTGTTAATTGGGTAATTGTAACATATTGCTTATTCTCCAAAATACATAGGAGTGATGTATCTGTAACTGTTACTGGGCTCCTTAGCTCCTCCGGCTTCGCTTCACCCTCAAAACATTAATTACTGTCAAGGTTGATTATTTACCAGACTTGTTCCTCACCCAGTGTAAGATTCATCTCTTTGAGTGGTCCTCCTCTGATGGGCAGGGTCTGTAATCTGTTTCAAGAGAAAGTCTCGAACACTATGCTTAAAATCTTGGAAGCGTTTCTTGCAGCCACCCACAATTCTTGGGTGTGTAGAGAGTACATCTACTTTTTCCAGTAATTTGCTTCCAGATATCCAATCTGGTATTTGCACTGGTTTTGTGCGACAAATATCTGATCAGCCAGGCATCTTCGTTTACCACCGCTGCTGCCATAACCTGCAATCCAGACTCCCTGAATTCGTATTTTCTAAAACGCTCAGGAGCCTTGCTATTGATTTAGAAACTTGATAGGGATGATTGGCTAATTATGATCCCAGATTAAAGTGGATTGACAATCCACAAGATGGCTGCCAAAAGCTCTGTTTTGCAGATGTAGCCCAAAACGGAGCAAATGTAGCAAGCTGCTCTTCCAAAGTGCACGGCAAGCAATGAGAATGATCGCCAATGCTCTTCCAGTCGTTTTGGCACTCTTAAAATGACATATTTCCTGGTTGGTGATGTAATTTCCTACCTATGCAGTGTTTCCATGCTCTTTTTCTGACCCTTTTTACGAGCTGAAAAAATCTGATGTGGAAAAAATCACCCCTGTAAAATTGGGTGTGATAAATTTTCACTGTGAGACCTGGAAATACTTGTAATTTAGTGATTTCTCTGGTTCAGTGGATAATTTTCACAGCCAGTGACTTTAAAATCAGAGTGATTTTACCACACCAACTTATCGCCCAACTCATAATCAAGGGCCCTAGTAGGAGGATTAACCACTTGTGCCAAAACATCCTTCAGTTCACCTCAGAAGACTTTGTAAAAGAAGGAGGCCTTCTTCTATTCTGACCAACCACAATTACCAAGTCATGTAATGTGGTGCTATAACTAATAGATCTTGGTGATCCTCTTTAACTATTTTAAAAAGAGTGCGTGTTTTGCTGTCAAACAACTTCCACACCTGATCACAGCAGGCATGGGAATTCTAAAGCAAAGAACACTTTTTTTGTTGCTCCAGTTGGCTGCATTCTAACTTTACTACACAAAACAAATGCCACCTTAGCTTGATCATCAGGAAAAGTTATACATTCATACAAAAATTGTAACAGACTGTGGTTTGGGACTAATGCAAACTTATTTGGATCACCAGAGAACCTTTCTGGAGGTGCTAACGGTATGAGTGGAATCACCACCAAACAGAGATGTGAAGAAAACTCTGTATCCTTTAAAGGAGGATGTAACACCCGTGAATCAACGTTCTTGGAGCCAGTGGGCAAAGGCAATTGACTAGCTGTTTCCTACTCTGGCTTTAATATACCATCTGTCGCTTCTTTCACTACAGATACTCCTGAATATAGGGCCTTATTCTCTGACTTTTTTGTTATAAGCTACACAATCGGAGATAGAGTAGTGCCAGAATCCATCATTCAGGTTGGATAATACTGTGGGATAGACAATCTGTCGACCCGCACTAGCCTTGTACTGTACATACAACAGGAGCGCTGCACTCTTCACTCTCCGACCACCTGTCAGTGACCACATATGCAAGAAAATGTAGGCCAGCACTCAACTAGGTGAAATGGTATAAAAGGTAAAAGCGGAACTAGGCTCCACCACTCTTACTCAACAAATCTACTGTGGCCAAAGAGGTCTGCACGATGTAGTGGGTTGTCTAAAGCTAATAAGAAATACCTTATTAACCGGAAATAACCGATTTTCCTTAAATTGTAAAAGTGAATGGAAATACCTTGGTGATATCTCTGTGTAACCAGCTCTAAATACTTTGATGTTGAAATTGTTATTCCTGAACCTAAGGATGCAAGAAAAGAGTATCTTGAATATCAATGCTTCTCTCTGAATAGGATGCTACCTCAAGCTTTGTCAGCATGCACTCTCTGTGACAGATGCGTTATTGCATCTACTCGACTTATGTCCCACTTTAAGTCGGTAGCAAACATTAAATTAATGGCCTATCCTTTCTAACTGGGCAATTCATATGAACTTTATTGTAAATCTGAATACCTTCTCCATAACCAAAAATAAATAGCATACACAGCAGCGTACTGGCATAAGAATTCTTCCTGTTCCACCACAGGATAACCTTAAGTGTTAAGTGACAAAACTACGGTATTCCTAAAAGTTCAAGTGGAATGTTCAAATAGTTCAAAGTTTGTTTTCACATCAACAATCAGCTTTTAAAATGCTCCTCTGTATTTTCAATGTCTTTCAAACAGCACCAAGGGTAGCAACAGTTCTTTGCAAAGGGAATCTAGATCTGTGTAGCAAGGTCCTGCCAGCAGCAATATATCGCAGTTTGGAGGAAAGTTCAATCCAGAAATCCAAGATTGCTATTGCGTCTCCAAACTACGTGAAAGTTCATGGCCTGCTGGGGGTGGTGTTGCACAGGGTGTTCTCCAGGCATGCACTGTGTATCTCCAGGCAGTGCCGGCGCTCTACAAGTGTCAATAGCCTTTCTTTCCCTGAAATGGACTGAGCGAAAGTGGGTTTGGACGATCACTCACCCATGGTCATCAAGTCTTAAGCTGCAAGTCATACCTCGAGCCATGCTGCCAGACACCACCTTCTACAGGTTTGCAGCACGTAACATGCTAACTGTTCACCCCCAACCTGCTCAGCATCGACTGGCTAGTCAGGCAGAGCGACTGAAAAAGTTGTGAGACAAGGGAAGCTGCCATGGACACTAGGCCTGGGCAGTAAATTCTGATCCACTCGTGGAATTTGGGTAATTTCACGTTTAGCGGAGAACGCGGAAGTGCGAAAAATTCTGCGACTTCGCAGAATTTTTTGCTTGTTTGCGCTTTCAAAATGCGTGTCCGCAAGATATTCCCCCCCGAGCACGCAAACAGTGTTCGCAAACAGGAAAAAAGCATCGCGAACAGGCGGAACAAGCAATTCTGCGTGTTCACGGAACTCTGCGCGCTCGCAAAGAATTTTTACCGTTTCGCGGAGCTTTGCGTAGGGCGACTATGCAAATTCCACCCACCCTTAACCCCTTCACTGCGGCGGCTATTCCGCCGCAGTGCTAAGGGGGCGGGGCGGAAGAGCGGCGGCCGCATGCTGGTGACGGAACCGCTCCGTCACCAGCGTCGGTTGCGCTGTGCTTATGACGGAGCGGTTCCGTCATGGCCCGCCCCACTCAATAGAACGCTCAGCGCAGGCGCGGAATCCGCACCGCGCAGGCGTGCCGAGCGGGCCATGACGGAACCGCTCCGTCATCAGCACAGCGCGACCGCGGCTGATGACGGAGCGGTTCCGTCATCAGCAGGGGAGGGGTTAATGGACATGAGGGAGCGCATTCACAAGCACATATTCTGGAACCTTCTAACTACTAATGCACCTTCCTTCTTCTTCCTTCCATCCAAGTCAAAGCATCCAGATTTCATTTTTGAAAAGCGTTCCCCTGATACATGTGCGCCTTAATTCTACTAACCCAGCACAAAAAAACGATGTTCTTTGTTAACTACTCTTTTTAGTTCTAATTTACGTTCTTCTCTGCAAGGGTCTTTTCACATTGATTTTGAGCTGTTTTCTGCAAGCGAACTGACACTGTTTTGGTTAGAGCCATGCTGTGTAAAAACTACTAAATAAATCAAATAAAAATGATAGCGCAATAGACAATTTAAGAAAGCTAAATAGTGAGAGTTGCAGAGCATTACAAGACGTATCTAGAGTAGTAGCGTGAAAGAACAAGCAAAAGAAGAGTATATCAGTAGATGGCGAAATAGTATGAGGTAAAACCGTAAGATACGGTGATAGAGGGAGTTACGGACTGAGCAAAGAATACAGCATTAAAGAGGGGGCGGGGTCAAGGTGAGACAGAGGAAGAGAAGGAAGAATACAGTCGTGGAGACATGCTTGACAATGCAAATGCCATGGCAACTCATTGCTGTGCTCTCTCTCCCACAGATGATGTGCTGACGAAGGATGCAGGCGAGTGCGTCATTTGCCTTGAGGAGCTAATACAGGGGGACACAATAGCTCGGCTGCCCTGTTTGTGCATTTATCACAAAAGGTAGGTCACTTCCTATTGGACGGCCACTGGAGGCTAAGCTGCCTTCATCTGGGTCTGTGGTGTTTAAACAATACCTGCCTTGGCTGCGACCTTGTTAACCAACAACGTTTTCTTCCTTTAATGCGCGTTTTGTCTGGGTTTTGATGGGCGAGGCTGGTGCCTACGCAGAGTAACATGCAGCACAGACACGCGCAACAGTGGGCATCTGCCGTCTAGTGGTCAGGTGCGACCCTAGCCCATTTATTCATGCCCTCGGGCCGAGCCCGACCCCGAGGGGTGCCCGCAGCTACATTGTATGGGAGAGGCCGGGTGGCACTCTACATTGGTGACCGTGAAGTAAAGCTTGAATTCCTAAAAAAAAATAAAAATGCAACGGTGCTCCATGCCTGCCACGAGTTTTTCTGGATATGGCTAAGAAATTACTAATGATATGACCGACGTTACCTTTATAAACCCTTTGGGGTTCAGTTTAGCTTCACTGTACAATTATGATAGTGGCAGCCATATGTGCCCTAGTCTGTCCCTACCCCTGAAAGGATCATTTCAGGCCAAAGTGCCAAGTGTAACAACAGCCCTGAGATGCCTCACCACAAGCAGAGCGGCAGTGTCCGATAACATCAAACGTCCAGGAGATTCTGTTTAAAAATCAGCTGGCACGGTCACCTCCTTATCTAGCCCCTATATACCCTTCCAGGTGAGAGGCGTGCTCCACAAATAGTCATAACCTAAAATTGAAACCAGACCCAGGAGAGTTCCAGGGGCACACGGTGACCAGGCTAACAGACATCAAGGCAGCCAGGATGGTGATCAGACCCAGGGATATCAAGAATCTCATGTTGACTAGACCCCGGGACTGAGAGGCACACAGTAATCAGGACCAGGCACTGGCACCTGGATGGTCAGGGCGAGGTACTTCACTGGGTGCTTAGTGGTCAATGAATTCATATCCCGCAAAGTGACCATGGCTTTCTTCAAATGGAATTCTGAAATATCTTCCTTGGATAAAAGTCCTAGCAATACTGGAGCACCGTACATGATTGCATGCATATAAATGTGTATTCCATGCAATAAACTACTCTACAGGACTCATTCTAATTTGTTCACTAATGCTTCTCTCTTTTGGTCTCACCCTCGTTTCTTCACCATCCTGTCGCTCTCTCATTTTTGCCTCTCTCATGTCTCCCGTCACTCTCTTTGTCATATCCATTCTCCTCATCTTTATTCTCTCCTCTCTTCTGTTTCCTATTTCCCCTTTTGTCCTGTGTTATCTGCACTTCCCCTCATTCGCTCCTCCTTTTGCTTTCTTTCTGTGTGTGTTCTGTTATGTTGTGAGCTTCTCTACCCCACCCCCTTTCTCCTATTCCCTATCCTGTCTACTTGAGCTATATTTTTTTACCTTTCTGCTATACTTCTTTCCCTTCTTCCACGCTTCCCTTCCCCTCCACTATTCTCTTCCTTTTCTCAACACGTCCTTTCCTCCACTCTTCTTTCACCTCCTTCTGCAATACACTGCTGCTCGATCTGCACTTCTCTTTTATTACTTGTATTCTTGTCTTTCTCTCCCTTTGCACTAATCATCGAATCTTTTTGCATTTGTTTTGCAACGCTCTTCATCGCCCACCATCGATGCTTCTTGTGCACTGCACATGTCTTCTCCTTCCTTCACTCTTCTTTCCTCTTGCCTGTGCTGCTTTCCTCCTTCCTCTGCACTGTACTCCTCCCTGTGCACTTCTATGCCCTTTCCTATGCATTCCTATTCCCTTTCCTCGCACTTATCTAATTCTGCCTCCAACTCTTTGTCCTCTACTCTCTGATCCACTCTACCATTCATCCACATTTCTCACCTCCTTCTGCACTCATCTTCCCACCTCTTCACTTCTCTCCCCTCCGTCTTTGTTACTCTTCCCCCTTTCTATATTTATTTTCTTTTTCTGATGCTGTAACTCCTCTTTGTTACTCTACTCCTTCCTCTATGCTGCCCTTCCTCTCTTCCTTCCTCAATGTCCCTTGGTGTGTTCTTGTTATTTTCCCTCGTTTCTTCCCCCTTACATACCTTCCCTCCCTCTTTATACCCATTGCTATGCTCTTCCCCTGGCTGTTATCCCCCCACTTGTTGCCTTCTATTATGATCTCTCTTCTCACCATTCCCTCCCACTTCCACAGCTGTATAGACTCCTGGTTTGAGGTGAACCGATCCTGCCCTGAACACCCTTCGGATTGACCTGTAAGGCATGCTCACCGACTTCTCTCAAAGGTTAGAACACCTGGGAACTTTGTGGGTGAAGGGTGAGGGGGACAGATGATGGTAGGGGCGGGGATAATATATTGGATAAAGCAGAGGCAGTTTCTTGAGCCTTGACGGACCCTCCTCTCTAATTTCATGTACATTTCTTGTGAAAGTCGACTCTTATCTTCATGCTTTCCTTGTCCATTGTAGATACACTTTCTTTTGAGAACTTCCTGCTGCCCCTACTGGTGATGTCCTAACCCATCTTGGGCACTCAGGGTAGGCTGTGCCAGGTTGATTTTCCCTAAATAGCATCTAAATAGCAATGTGATCACAAGTTTACCTACTTTGAGTTTATAAAGTTGGACACAGTGTGAAAAGTTGGGTAAACAGCACCTGCAACTATGAGAAGTGAGCAGGGCTAGAACTTTAGAAAGCACTGATTCGAGGCATATGAGCTGCAGATTGTACACTTAGCATTAAATCGCCACCTGGTGTTGGGCTCGGATGATTGCAGGTTGTTGTCTTCTTGGAAGAAGTCTTTGTTAGTCCCGAGATAGGTGACTCCTCCCTTGGACAATACTGCGCATGGGCATCGGCTCCATCCTTAGATTGTTTTTTTCCGCCACTGGGTTCGGATGAAAGTTTCTCCGCTCCGGCTAGAAAACTACTTTTCTGCAATTTCGAAGCGCAGAACTTCCTCAAACTTCTACAAACTACCTTCGACAACGACCATAAGACTTTTCGACGTAATCGTTTCCATTCCGGTCATCGAAGTGGGCCGTTAGGCCTATCGACGCCGTGCGACCTACACCACATGGAAAGAACTCCGTTCAAAAGATGCACGGTATGTCAAGCAAAGTTACCACATAGCGACCACCACGAGGTCTGCAACCTCTGTCTATCGCCGGAACACGACGAGTTGACCTGCACAGCTTGTGCATCCTTCCTATCTGGGATTGGAGGGCCCGTCGACACGAGATGAAGAGATCAGCTCCAGCACCGGAAGATATCTTCGAAGACGAGGTTCTGCTCGTTCCCGAAGAAGACTCACATGATCTCCAGATCGTATCAGAGGCAGACGACTCAGATGACTCCCTTCCATCGGGTCAGCGCGTGAGTACTACTGCCCCTGCACCACATACACTGCCCAAACAGAAGTCAAAGGTCAGCACTACGCCCAAGGGGCCCAGTCGAGACCGAACACCTACTTCGAAAGCCCTGCCTTCGAGCTCAGCTCTGAAGAAATTAACTACGCCTTCCAGTGCCTCCACACCGAGCAAGCCT
Source organism: Lissotriton helveticus (assembly GCF_964261635.1). Taxonomy (NCBI): domain Eukaryota; kingdom Metazoa; phylum Chordata; class Amphibia; order Caudata; family Salamandridae; genus Lissotriton; species Lissotriton helveticus. The sequence goes on along the minus strand of NC_136073.1, from coordinate 645,910,837 downwards.
CTTCCATCGGCACCGAAAATAAAGATGCCTCGGCACCGAAGCCTAAACACCCTTCGGCTCCGAAGACAAAAATAGTATTGACACTGAAACCGAACGCTGTTCCGGTACCAAAACCAAAAGAAGTACCGGCTCCGAAGCCGTCCACTTCTACACCTTCCGTGCCGAAAACCACAAAACATGATTCCGAGGTGCCCAAATCCTCAAACATGCCTACAAAGCCGAAAACGACACCTTCGGGACCGAAAACTACGCCACGGGACGTTATAACACCTACCAAGGCTAAAGAAACCAAACAACCTCCACCGGCACCTAAAAAATCGACGCCCATAAAGGTTGTACAGGAGGAAGAACTTTTTCGACCAGATCCTCGACAAAACAAGATATACGTAGACCCAAACACAGGTCATGTAGGCGCTACGCCTCGCAAGAAGAGACCAGCAGATACACCACCCACACCTGTGGTTCCTGCCAAGAAAAAGGACTGTGCAACCTCTCCTATGCACCCTCCCTCTCCTATACCTCCCTCTTCTCCTGTTTCTCCTCACATATCACCTCAAATCTCTCCTGTCCATTCTCCATTATCATCACATTCGCCTCAACACAATGATGATGAATATGATTTGGGTGGAGGGGAAGATATAGAAGAACCTGATTCATACCCTGTACAGGAGGGTGTGTGGAACTTTCCAAACACTAAAAATGTGTCTATATGGGACTTTACAAAGACCCAAAACGTGCCTGACATTCATGAGCCACAATCATACCCATCAAAACCTTCCCCTCCAGAGGATACCATTGGTTTTGGTCATCTGTTAAACAGAGCTGCTGTATACCATGGAGTCCCCATGCATTCAGATGACATTAAGGAAGATTTTCTCTTAGATACCTTTGAGCAGTCCCAGCGTTCTGCTCAAATTCTTCCTATGATTAAAGGGGTAATCAAACATGCTCCAGAGGTATTTAAAGACCCTGTACGCACTAGAATATTAAACCCCAGAATTGAGAAAAAATATACCCTCAGATCCAGTCCATATTAAAGGACACCTACCACTAGACTCATTATTTGTGTCCAACGCTAGGAAGAGGGCTAATTCTCAAACTTCTGGCGAAGCACCCCCACCTGACGAGGAATCCAAAGTAATTGATGCGTCAGGTAAAAGAATAGCTGCGCAGGCTTCCAACATATGGCGCATAGCAAATACACAAGCCCTCCTCTCTTGTTACGATAGGGCTCATTATGATCAATTAGAGAAACTACTTGAGCATCTACCAGATCAGTATAAAGATCAAGCTACTGACCTCATACAAGAAGGCAAGTTAATATCGAATGCCTCAACAAAATGCGCACTAGATGTCGCCGACACAGCATCTAGAGGTGTAAATACCAGTGTCATACTTAGGAGACATGCGTGGGTACGCATTTCAGGGTTTAAACAAGAAGTGCAAACCACCATTTTAAACCAGCCATTTAATCAGAACCAATTATTTGGCCCAGAAGTAGACACTACACTAGAAAAAATGAAAAAAGACACGGACACTGCCAAGTCTATGGGGGCTTTACAGTCCGCACAAGCTAGAGGCTCCTTTCGTCGCTCCTTCTACAGAGGAGGGTCCAAACAAACTGGAGCAGACACTACCACATCTTTCAAGTCACAAACATCCTCTAACAAGGGATATTATAGAGGAGGATACAGAGGCAATAATTCCAAAGGAAGAGGTCGCGGTAACAACAACAATCGATCCTCTTCCACCACTAAACAATGACTTCCCTCCGCTCCCCTCACAGCATTCCACTCCTGTAGGGGGCAGACTAACACAGTTCCTGCCTGTCTGACAGACAAGTGGGTAAGACAGATTATCCAACATGGCTACTGCTTAGAACTTACAGCAACCCCTCCACACATACCTCCCAGGCAGCGTCTAATGTCTACAGACCATCTAAAACTGCTCCAACAAGAAGTTCTATCACTTCTACAAAATGACGCTATTCAAATAGTTCCTTTACAAAAACAAGGAACAGGGGTTTATTCGCTGTACTTTCTAATTCCCAAGAAGGACAGGACACTAAGGCCCATTCTCGACCTCTGGCTCCTCAACAATTACATACAATCAGATCATTTTCATATGATCACTCTGCAACAAGTGCTTCCACTGCTGTAACAAGGCGATTCCCTTACAACACTAGATCTAAAGGACGCCTATTTCCATATTACCATACATCCTGCTCACAGAAAGTATCTAAGGTTTGTACTAGAAGGACAACACTATCAGTTCAAAGTCCTTCCATTCGGAGACCTCAGGAGACAACAAATATATGTCTTCCCTTACCTAGACGATTGGCTCATAAAAGCCAAGTCATTCAATCAGTGTGTCTAACACACACATCAGACAATTCAAACGTTGCACGACTTAGGGTTTACGATAAACTACACCAAGTCGCACCTGCAGCCTTCGCATATACACCAGTATCTAGGAGCTACAATAGTCACGTCTACAGCCCTAGCATATCCCAGTCCAGCCAGGATACAGAGCATTCAAGCCTTAGTCACCGCCTTTCAACACCGACCGTCTCTGCAAGCCAGGGTGTTCATGAGGCTAATAGGCATGATGGCATCTTGCATCTTCATAGTACCACACGCAAGATTGCAAATGCGCCCATTACAGGAGTGCTTAGCACAACAGTGGAACCAAGCTCAAGGTCAACTAACAGACCTGGTGTTGGTGGACAGCCGCACACATCGCTCTCTGCACTGGTGGAACACCAAAAACTTGACAAAAGGGCGGCCGTTCCTCGAGCCTGTTCCACAAGTAGTGCTCACAACAGACGCATCCCTCACAGGATGGGGAGCCCATCTCTTACATCACACAACTCAGGGTCAATGGAACAATCAACAAAAACTGTTCCATATCAACCATCTAGAGCTGCTAGCAATATTCTTAGCACTCAAGGCTTTTCAACTTCAAGTACAAAACAAAGCTGTCTTAATCCGGACGGACAATATGACAGCCATGTACTATATACAAAAACAGGGGGGGACACACTCTCTGCAACTGTCCCAGCTCGCACAGAACATTTGGAGATGGGCCATTCCTCAAAACATATATCTGTTAGCGAACACCTTCCAGGGGTTCACAATCAGATAGCAGATCTGTTAAGTCGGCAGTCACAATAGATTCACGAATGGGAACTACATCTACAAGTTCTTCAACCATTCTTCCAAAGGTGGGGTCATCCACACATGGATCTGTTTGCCACCCACGAAAATTCTAAATGCCCAGCCTTCGCCGCCAGGTTTTCACACCCACTGTCCGAAGGCAATGCGATATGGATGAACTGGTCAGGCAGATTTGCGTACGCTTTTCCGCCTCACCCACTGTTTCCATTAGTGGTACGCAAGCTCAGACAACAATCTCTTAAACTGATCCTGGTGGCTCCCACATGGGCACGACAACCATGGTTCACCACACTGTTAGAACTATCTCTAGTTCCACACTAAAAGTTACGACTAACTCCATCCCTGTTAACACAGAACCATGGAGAAATCAGACACCCAGACCCGAACCAACTGAATTTGGCGATCTGGCTCCTGAAGTCTTAGAGTTTGGTTATCTAAACCTACCTCCAGACTGTATGAACATTATTAAAGAGGCTAGGAAACCCACTACCAGAGCGTGTTAAGACGCTAAATGGAAAAGATTCGCAATATATTGCAAAAATAATCAAATTGATCCCCTGGATGCTTCCATCCAAAATATCATTTGTTACCTTTTACATCTACAAAGGTCTAATTTGGCATACTCTTCCATACGCCTGCACCTTGCAGCAATTGCAGCCTATTTACAAAACAGGCAACATCTGTCTCTCTTCAGAGTTCCTGCAATTAAAGCGTTTATGGAAGGATTATAAAGGATAATCCCACCCAGGTTACCACCTTCCCCTGTGTGGAACTTAAATATTGTCCTTACAAGACTCATGGGACCCCCTTTCGAGCCTCTACATAGATGTGAATTGCAGTTCCTAACATGGAAAACTGCTTTCCTCTTTGCCATTACCTCTCTCAGAAGAGTAAGTGAGATACAAGCTTTCACTATACAAGAACCATTTTTTCAAATACATCCTAACAAAGTGGTTCTTAGATCTAATCCAAAATTTCTTCCAAAAGTCATCACTCCTTTTCACCTAAACCAGTCCGTAGAGTTACCGTTTTTTTCCAAAACCCAGACTCTGTAGCGGAAAGAGCTTTACACACATTAGATGTTAAAAGAGCTCTCTTGTACTATATAGATAGAACTAAATCCTTTCGGAAAACAAAACAACTGTTTGTCGCTTCCGCACAAAGGCAACCCCATCTCTAAAGGCGGGATTGCGAGGTGGATTGTAAAGTGTATACAAATATGCTATATAAAAGCTAAATGTACATTAACAGTTCCTCCTAGAGTGCACTCCACTCGCAAACTAGGAGCCTCTATGGCTTTCTTAGGAAACATACCCCTAGAGGACATATGTAAAGCAGCAACATGGTCTACACCACACACCTTCACTAAACACTATTGTGTAGATGTGCAAGCCAAGCAGCAAGCTGCAGTAGGCCAAGCTGTCCTTAAAACTCTATTTCAAACCACTGCAACGGATACAAGCGACCACCACTAGGGGAGACACTGCTGCACAATCGATGCTAAGTGTACAATCTGCAGCTCATATGCCTCAAACGGAAAATGCTACTTACCAGTATGCATCTGTTCTTGGCATTTAGAGCTGCAGAGTTGTACACGCCCTCCCGCCTCCCCGGGACTTGTATCCGTTCCAGTTTTCATCTTACTTAGATGCATACGCATGGACATTCCTTTCTCTTTACTTCTACTGACTCCATCATTTCCCATCATGGCGAAAAACAATCTAAGGATGGAGCCGATGCCCATGCGCAGTATTATCCAAAGGAGGAGTCACCTATCTCGGGACTAACAAAGACTTCTTCCAAGAAGACAACAACCTGCATCATCCGAGCCCAAACCAGGTGGCGATCTAATGCTAAGTGTACAACTCTGCAGCTCTACATGCCAAGAACAGATGCATACTGGTAAGTAGCATTTTCCTTCTTTAGGAAGAACCTATTTCTGAGCTCAAAGCCACCTCCAAGATCACCAGTGCAGGAAACAGAAAAAAAATGTACTGTAGGAACTGGCAAATTGTGGAGGCTGTGAGTGGAGAGACAGATGACCATAAAAAAGGTAGAATCATGGGGACATTTGGGACTGGAATGCCCCCTGCATTGTAAACAGGTGTGTACCCTTGTCATTAGTGCTTGGTAATATGTGAAACTAGTATCCTGGCATTGGTTGGTCCTGTAAACACGCTAATCTACTGTGTGTGCATAGGCCTAGGGTTGTTCATGGTAACGCACGGTCCAGAACCCGATGTGTTATCTGAAGGGGCTCACCAAGCCTTCACTCGTGAATGTCATGTGATTGCTGTTTATGTACTGGAGTAGCCACATTAAAACGTTTGTGGCAGCATGCTTCATTATTTTGAATCATTAGTATGATCAGACCTTTTTTCTGTCTCAGATAACAGATGTCTACTGACCCCTCTGATGTAAAGTTTCTCTTAAATGTGAATCCCAGACCCTTGCACTGGCATTCTGTAGGCTTGTTGCGTGTGTGGGTGCGGGGGGAGTGTGGGTGTGCGTGTGCATGTGCGCATGTGTAGTAGATGTGTAGAACAAGTATGTAGTAAGACCCCGGGTTAGCATGCCAGAAGATGGAGGGTAAATGAAGCTTCCCCAAACAATGAACTTGTATTGACTGCAGACTCCCAAGTGAGGAAGATGGAACTAAGGCTAACTTTAGAAATTCAATGAGGACTTCGTTAACAAAAGGCTGCTGATTATTTCTTCCTTAGCACTGCCATTGAATAAATGGTAGGGGTGAGGGAGTAGGTCAGCAGTTTCTATACTTCAAGGTCAGGAAGTTTCCAGGCAGGGCCTGGCCTTTTGCTAGTCTCTGATTGCAATTTCAGGAATTTTAGAGACCAACAGATGTAATGATCTCACACTTCATTGCACCCATGTTGTGGGTAATCCTGCTAGTAGCCTGCCATGTAGCTATCTGCTGTTAGAGCCATCACTTTGCACAGAGACTGTATTCGAGAAACAGCTAGAAAATGACATTTGAAAGAGAACCAACCCAAACCGAGTCCGAAGCCCTCATCTGGAAAATATTTGTATGTAAGTATGTAGACCACCCGGTTTATGCCAGTCCTTAGATCATCTTGACCAAGGAAGGGAATGCTGCGCAAAGTACTTTAAGAACTGCTATGTAACCAGGTCTAGTGACTGCCTGTCAGCCAGTCTCCGAGAGGTGAGGGGATATCAGGTGATATCTGCACTGTCAGCAAAGGGGCCCTGCCTAAAGTGATAGAAGACTGCCTACCTGCTAAGAGAGGGAAGGAGTGCCTGGCCCTATACTGTGTAGTATTTCCTTTTACTGTGAGATGAAATTACTTTCTTTTACCTAAACAGTAAACACTAGACTGGACAATATTTTATTGTGTTTACTAGTTGACTGTTGAGTTCTGAGCTCTTGTCCTCCACAATACCACCCTGAGAAGCCTTTGACTGCTTGCCATTTCTACCCTTATAGTTAAGCGTGAAAAGGGTTGTTGTACTTGTTCCAGTTTTCAGAGCCATAGTAGGAGAGACACCATTGGCAAATTACCTTAACCAGCACGATTGGGGCCAGTAGCCTCTGTCTGCTTTGTGGCACCCCCACCAAACAAGTGGGTTCTGACAGGTAAATGCTCAAATCCATTGCTATTTGTGGGACTCACTACCAGGCTCTGGGCTGGCAAGGCGTTTTTTTTCTAAGTTCCTGGGACCTTTCAGGGCCCCTTCCAGGCCATTTTAGTACATTCACCTCTCGGGAATGACACACCCTAGTGTCAAGCCTTCCATTGCAGACAAAGCATAAGGCCACTGACGCCCTTCTCACCTGCCACCACCAGGTCCACTCAATTGTTTCTTTTTTTTGGAAAAAACATTTGAATGATTCTCTTATTTCAAACATGAATGATAGAGCTTATGTTGCAATTGGACATTAAAACAGCAGACTATGGCTGTAGTATAGTATATATCACAAGTGTTCCTTTCAGATTTAGATTATAAAGTAATATATTCTCTACTACAGACCAGACCAATGCCACAGGAAATATCAACTCACCATACATATATTTTTGTCCTGTCTGGTCCCCTCCACTCTCAACCTGCACTGTCAAAATGTATGCATTGTTGTGTCTTATTCTATATAGTGTATCCATTAGTGTTATCTCTTGTAGGTTTCCCATGTACCCCATATCTTTTTTTAGGAATCGCAAGCGAAGCGACCGAAAAGCCCTTTTACTAGGGCTTCAAAAATGGACCTTGAAATTCCACATAGCTCGTGCATGTGCATTTCAAGGTCCATTTTGATTGGGCTTTGCATGCGTGCTGTTTTGTATCAGAACACGCAATAGGCCATAGGCGGTGGCGGTCGCGTAGCTCCGCCTATGGCCTATTTGTGTCTGTTACGCGCACCAAAGCCCATATGTCTTCAATTATGGCAGCCAGACTCGGCCGCCATAATTGAAGACATATGCTCGCAGTGGTGCGCGCGCGGCACCATTCACAAGCTTCTTTTTTTTTTTCTGGATCCATTTCACAGCCGAAGCAACTAAACGCTGACATCTTGTTCTCTCTGTGGTGGCACAGGCATGCTGCCCGTAAACTGGTCCCCATATCTTTTTTTTTTTTTATAGTTTGATGAATCCCCTAATTTCATAGACACTCTTCTCTGTGTAAATGCACCAATCCATGTTAGTCTTCGACTTTACCGTAGTTCGGAGTTCCCTACTACCCCATAGTGTGCCAATGTCCCTATGGGTTATCATAAGACCCTATCACTTCATTTTTAGGTCGAGCCTAGCGCAGTGTGCATGCCCTGCTCTCGGAGATGACCTTTTGGATTTAGAATCGGTCTGCACTTTTGAAACACTCGTGCTTGTGCTGGCATCCACCTTGTGGGAGCGCAGGGGCCATCTGTTTCCAATTAGCGTGGCCGTGCGCTTGTTGACATTCCTCTACTCTCGCTCCCCTGCCTGTCTCACCCTCGCCCTCCCTTGTTTTTTAATAAGCACAGCTCTCATGCCGGGTTTCCCTTTCCTATTCCATCTCGTCTCTCAGCTCACAGCAGGAGGCGCGCACAGCATGTTTTCTTTAATAAACACTGCACCTGCCGTGCTTAAAAAAAAAAATAGCCATAGCTCTTAACAGCTTTCCTGCCAGGCCTTCCTTCCCTGTCCATTCTCGTATCTGAGCCCACAGCAAAAGGTGTGCAGTGTGTTTTATTTATTTTACTGTCCATTTCAAACTGACTTTGTTGGTCAAAAAAGGATAAACGTCTGACTCGGCCCGACTGGAATGAGACCCCGGATACTTCTTGTTACATGCAGAAATCTGTAGTGTAGTTAACTTGCTGAGGTGCCTTCACTTCATGGCTGAATAGAAAAAAACCTGTAAGGAGGCAGCAAAAACAACGAGCACAGTGGTAGTCCAGCTTCTGTGTACTCACTGTGCCTGCCCTCTCTGGAGGCACAAAACTGTCAGATAAGACGCTTTGCCTGTGTGCAGGAACTAAGATCTGAACTCTGGTTTTGTGCCTTTGAAGCCAGAAGCGACATATCCGTCTTCTTTCGTTTGGTTACAGTGATTAACATCTGCAAATTAATTTATATTAGTGGCATAACAGGTGCTTGAGGTTATGCATTGAAACGTTGAATCAAAATTAAAATTGCACATAGTTGGAGAGAGCTACGCTTGCAACCAAGATGGCCGCATAGGCTCCCGGCTCCGCCGACCTCGCCGGATAATCCTGCTACAGATCCTGAATTTCCACCCTGTGTGAACTGCTACGTTGTATTTTGGTGCGATCCCGGGATTTTTCCCAGCTTTGTGGACGAAGTTACGTCGTGTTTTAGTTTGGGGCCTACACCAGCTTGTGAGCCGGGGTCTCGAGTACTGGCCCAGCCGGGTTCCAGTTGAATAACATCGGCTGTGGGCGATCATCAGGGTCCGGTCCTTGGACGTGGAAAACTTTTTAAGCCCGATTTTGACGACGGTTGTTGCTCTAGCCTACAATCGATGGAGGGTTGACGAGGCACGATAGTGCGCTGTGGGTCCCTGGCCCGGAGACCCGGTTTGCCTCCACCGGCGTTTGCCGGGTTGGGATCTACGCTTGTAGTACCGGAGCCTGGATCGCGACCTTGGTAAGTCCTCGGTCTCCCTCCGTGACAGTCCGTCCCAAAATTTGCCGTTTCCCCCGGGGTAGGCCGGGCCTCGGGGGGACGCAAACATGGGTGTCTCGGAACAAGATTCGGTGGGACGGACTGAGTCTGAACCGTCGATACGATCTGTATTGGCAGCTATCAGGGCACTACATTCCCATGTGGAGTCCATTGTCCGGAAAATGATTGCGGTTGCACACGGACTTGGACAAGTGGGACCGGACCCTGCACCGTTTCAATATCCTGATCAGCCTATATCACCCACGGCGGTCCCTGTAACGGCAGTGGGCCCTGTGCCACGAGAGTGTCGGAGCTTCATGGCAATGTGATGGCTGATAACCGTCTACTCGACGTGCTCTATGGATTGCCAAGCCCACCATCATCGTCTACTGAGTGTGGTTTAATTGTTGCTCCCCTTCCGGACACTCTTGATGGGAACTATCTATGGAACGATTCAGTGTTTTTCCCCTCTTCGACGCTTTCATTATCATCACAGAGACAAAGACGTTGGGAGCTCATGTCGATGAGGGTCATCGTTGATGCCGATAGAGTTCCCAGGGACTTTACAACTTTGCCTCGCCTCAAACGGAACTTTACTGAACTGTTTTCACATTCCGACTATCCTGCGGAGGCGAAAGTCTGTCTAGAAGGGGCTTGTACGACTGATCGGAAGGGTCAAGGATGAGACTGATTGTTGGGGTTTGGCACCATGGGTTTTCTGAAGCGGGATTCGTTACCATTGTATTTACGGGAGGTAGGGTGGTGGTTACTGTTTCCCCTGTTTCGTTTTTAAATTTGCTTCTCAATGGAGTTGTGTGTTTATTATGGGGATTCTTGGTTCTGGCGGGGGGAGGGGGGACATGGGGCCTGTACTGAGATGTCCTCCTCCAAGGTTTACTATATTTAGTACCTAGTTAGATGGGGCGACAGGCACGCAGCTAGTTGGGGATAGGGCGCAAGCCATATGCTGGGGTGCAGGGTGGGGGGAGGGGTGTTTGTTTAGTTAGTATTTGTAGTTTTTATGTTTGAAATCCTTCAAAATCCTGATATAGGTGGTCTTATTGAGTAGCGGATTTGTGTTATGGGGTAGACGGGTTCTGGTGGAGATATCACTTGCGTGAGTTAGCCAATTGTTGCGTAATTTATCACTGTGTTCGGTATGTGGATGTAACATCGTAACCTTCTTATTGCTGCACCCTTCCCCCTCCCTTCTATTCTGGGCTGTTACTCAATGTTTATCCTGTTTTCCTGGGGAGGTGGGGTGGGTGGTAGGCGTTTGTTTTGACTATCCTGATTGTAGTGCGGCCACTTACCAGATGTAACACGTGAGCAGACTTTATTGATGATTCTCCGTCTATATGCCCTGTATGTATATTATTGATCCTTCATTCCACGATGTAAGCCACCTGTTATTGTTTTTTTCCTTTTCTGGTTTCTTCAATAAAAAGATTTTTTTTTAAAAAAGGGATAGGAAAAAAATCCAGAAAATATTGAGGCCTAGCAGTGAAGGAACAATAGAAGTGGGAGATTTCTGCAAAATTAGCCACCATTTTTACTTTTTGCATGTTTAATAAAAGCACATTTTCTATCTGCTATTTCGATATGCATTATCTATGTTAATTTTACAGCACCTTTCTATATTATTATGAGGTTAAATTTAGAAAGTTTAAACTTCCACTGAGGCATTTTGAAGTAAACTTTCACAGCTGTTTTCTTTAAAAAAAAAAATTTAAAAAAAATTGCACACAGTAAATTCTTTGAATGCGGGATGTTTACTGTCTCCGTTACAAACACTGAACGAGGGATGCTACAATGGATATAAAATCCAGAACAGATGTTTCGCAGTCAGTTACAATCCTCATGAGAAAACACATAAGACTGGAGTGGACATTAAGAGCCTTAAAAGTAAAAAAAAAACAAACACAAACACAACTGCAACCATGTGCATGTCTTTATGCTCCTTATATCTTCCTGTGGACACACAACCTTTGTTGAGGTGAGGAGGCTACTTCAAATCTTAACTGTCCCCTGGTAGTTGAGCACAGTTCGTCCACTCCATAGTCTGTCCTTTCCCTCTTTCTCTTCTCCCTCCATCCTTTCACTCTTTCTCGCTTTACTTCTGATGTTCCTTCCTTCCTTTTTTCATTTCACTCTTCCTGTCTTTTTCACACTATTTACTTCCTTTCCCTCTAACTTTCATTCCTTCTACCCTTCTTTTCACTCCTTTCTCCTACTCCCTTTATGTACATCTATCTAGCCCAGGATGCTTTTTAGGTCTCGCGCCTAACGTTGCAGTGCAAAGCACTGGTCGTGCAGCGCAAGATCTTATGTAGGGGCTTCAGAAAGCTGACTACACGCTTGTGCATGTGTTTTTGTTGTTGTCGGCTGCAATTGGCTTTTGCGTGCTTTAAAAAAAGAAAAGCCAGCACGCAATTGGGCAAAGGTGGGCGCATGTCCCACCTTTGCTCCGCCCATTGCTATTGGTGTCTGTTACGCGCATCAGCGGCACAGACAACAGGCTCCCTCGGCCCCGCTTCTCTGTGGTGCGCGCGCACCACTGGTTTCGATTCCAGTCCCCGCTCCTTTGTGGTGCGCGCGCACCACTGCTTTCATTTCAGCACGGAAGGGGCTGGGGAGGTGCTGCTGGAGCCGTGTGACACCATAATTTTAAATAGGCTTTTTTTCACTGTGCTGCCTAATTTCCCTTTGTTGTAGAAAAGCAATCCGCTGCTTTTTACCGGCTTGGCTGAGGCCTTGATATTCCCGGCTGTGATGCTCCGAAAGCTGAGTGAGCGTTTGACATTTCAGCTGACCTACACTATCTGTGCCCCCAGACTCTCTCCCTCTGGCCCCGGGCATTTGCATTTGAATCGGCCCATAGTCCCAGATGAGAATGTAAAGGCAGCAGGAGGCAGGGGCCCCCTTGAAAGTCTCCTGAAAAACGAAAGTTAGTTTTTAGCCGCTTTTCTTCTCTACCTTCCTGCCCCCCAACCTCCCCCATCCCTACATCTCCCCTCCCCCCCAAGAAAGGCTCGGCTCCCTACAGTAAACAAAAGAAAGGAGTATGTACAGTGCACTGTGTGCTGAACCGTGCATCTGCTTCAGATAGGCGCGAGATGGAATGAGGTGCATATGTCCACCATTTACTGCGTTTTGCACGAGCTATTTCAAAATGGAGCGGATTATTAAGCCTTTAAGTCTTGCTGCTTGCCTGTTTTGCATGACTTTTTTTTTCTTTACCGAGTACGTTCTTTCTGTGTGTGGTGTGGGCGTTTGATTTAGGATATATATATTTTTTTTACCGTTTTTCCCCTCAAGAATATACATTTGTTTTTACGTGGGGCTGTTATTTTTGCATTTTAAGGCATATAAACATAACAAGCGGGAAGCAGAAACAATTTAAGGAGACCCCATTTACTGGAAACTGCAAAGAGCAGCACTTCCTAGTACAACCAGCCGCGTGCACTGCCTGACCCATGGCCCCTCCGACTGTCTGTCACCAATTCGCCCGCCCAAAATCCAGTTCTTCACCTTCAACCCAGATGGATAGAAACATTCCAAAGAAGCGCCCCAGTTAGGGAACGCCGTGCAACCGCGTAATTGGTTTCACTTTCAGACATTCAAGTCACTGATGTTCTATTGATAAAGGTTCCATAGTATGGCGTGGTATGGGTATGTATATAGAGCCTACTACCCCTTATGCAGCACTGAAGTGGTTAGCGGACGGGTAGTATGCCAATCACTCTGCGCACACTGGAAGAGATTAGTCGAGTGAAAGGGAAGTTGTTGGTCACTTTTTTTCTTTAATCTGATGCCATAGAATTTGGTAATATTAGTTTCATACAGATTATTCAAAGGTGCTATTTAGTATAGGGGATTTAAAGCTGTAATATAGCATTTTACTTGTTGGACCCTAAAAACACAATATTTAGGAAGAACCCAGTAGCCCCCCCACCCCCGCATATTTTATAGTACTAGCATATTCAAAGAAAACTTCATTTTTCAGCTGACATGCTGGGGTCATGCAGGCTGTAAAATATGCAAAAATATTTCCCAATTTCTGCTGTAAGACATTTTTAGTGAAATCAGGTAGAAGTGTGCTCTGGGTTGAAAATGGATACCCCTTTGTTTCCTGCTAGTGCCTTCTGTTGCCTAAACAGAGTTAGTTAACATGTTTATGCTATGGACAGTGTTGTCTTTTCCATCTTGTCTGTTTGATACTGGGGAGCTGCCCTTTGGCCGGTATGGATTTGCCTTGTACTGAATAGGATTCTGTGGTTTCTGCCTTAGTCATGATGCAGCAGAGCAATTACTGGTCTATTGTTTCCACTCGGGTGAGGAAAAGACAGATTGTCACTATCCTCCTGATTTCTAGGTGATTACCAATCACTCATATCCTTGCTGTGAGTTCCATAATGTATCTTCTTATACTTCAAAGGATATGCCGCCAATCACTTCGGCGGGTGGGGGTGCTAACACTCCCAGCTAGGGCTGGCCCTAGCACTGGTCGTGCACTGTGCAACAGCCTTTCCTCCTCCCCATTTCTACCTTCATGAATTCCCTCACTATCACTCACCTGCAATGCACCTCATCTATCTATAGCACCTTTCTGACAAAGATTTCATTTTTAGGTCTCGGCCTGGCGAAAGCAGCGCATACGCTGCTCTCATCATACGAGGGCTTCTTGGAACCGATACGATTCCAGAAGTTGTGTCAGTGCTCCGCCTCCAAGTTTCATTGGTGCGCGCCGTTTTGCGTCATGGATGATGCAAAACACAGTGTAATGATTGCACCGGAGGCAATCATTACACTGAGGGTTGGCGCCCTGTCCTCTTTTGGCCCAGCCCACCGGGATTTGATCTTTTACTTGCGGCGGGAGACAGTGTCTCTCAATTAGCCGCTAAGCACTTTTTTTCTTCGTATTACGCGTTTGCCTTCAACAATGGCTGGCACGCTTTTTATGTCTCCGTTCTCGGCTTGGTTTTTGCGAGGATTTTTTTTTCTCCTAGCCCTCTGCCTCTTTTGCTCACTGTCCTTTCGTTGTGGCTACAAATTGGATTTCTCTTTTTTATTTTCTGAACTCTATATGCGCTTTCACTTTCATCTTTTTTCCATTATGGCGGCAGTGGTCTCCGCACACATCAATCATGGGAGGCGATGTGTCTTTTTTCTCTTGCTGTCTTAGCTCTCCACTGCTCTCTGCCCCTATTGCCTACTATGTCTGCCCATCTTTTTTGCTCCTACTCTCTGCGCCTCTTCCTTTCATTGTGGCTATAAATAGGATTTCTCAAAGAAAAATCAGAAGGGTGCCGCTTTGTGGTTCAGCCAAGAAGCACATTTTAAATGAGCAAGATGAATTTGAGCTCGAAAGTAGGTAAATTCATCTATCATTCTCCATTTTATCCTTTTATCTCACACATCTGACACAATATTCTGCTTCGAACTCTCAGGCATACGTGGTACCGCAAGCTTCAAGCTCTCGGGCATACGTGGTACGGCAATACAATTTTTAATATGTACAGGCACAAACATTTGTCACTCTCTCCATTACCCAACTTCTACCTCTACTTATGTAAAAACAAGGCAGTTTTGTGTGTCTGTGTGATAACGTTAATGCCTTTGCAATCTGTTTAGACAATTGTTTCCCACCTCATCCGAGCGCGATTCTGCTTATTCTTGTGATTAGCTTTGGGAGTGGTAATACATTTTGCACTTTGTGGCAACCCCAGCTGAAGTGCTGTCTCCTCGTGTATTTTTTCCTGCTCTGCCTTCTTTGCACTTTCTGTAATCCATCCCCTCCCTCCATCCTGTCACCTCTCACTCCTTTTAAAAACAAAAGGAAGACCACCAGTAACCTATGCACAAATGAATTCTGCCCATCTTGCTATTATCCTGAGGGGCTGTAGTACTTCCTCGCACTCCCAGTCCCCCATTTCCCCTGTTCCAACGGTATCAGTAGTATTATTTATCAGCGTTATATGAATATATGAAGTGGCTTTTTTAGTCAAACCTCCCAATAGAAATCTATTCTTCAATGGTGAGCATTCCTGAATGTCCATGCCCTCAATCCCATGCTCCGCAAGTGCGCACAAGCGTTTCTGTGAGTTTCTTGGGAGGCTATGCAGGCAATTCCCAAAGTGTGTTCCCTGAGCAAACTCTCCTGTCTTTAAACCACTCACCAAGGCACCACCCTGAGGTCCTGCTAATGTTACGAGGGTGACATCTTGTGGCTAACCCTTCAGATCAGGGTATTTACCCCTAGACTGAACACTTGCCTGTCAGTACAGGACTTCCATCAGGGACACAAGGCCCACATGAAGGGTAGTGCACATGCTCTGTGCCTTGTAGGGGCCTGCTTTGTCCAGGTCTCCTTTCACCTGACTCTCTGACAGGGCATGCGGCACCACTAGGACAAAGGTCGCCTCACCAGTGCAATTCTTACGTTCATCTGTCAGAGCAGATAGCTGATGGCCCACTCAGCCTCCCACTGTAGGTGTTATCCGCCTACTACTCTTTAACTTCTCTTTGAGTCTCTGTACCTTAATCGTTGGGTCAATAACATAAGGGACCTTCGGTGGGGTAACCAGGATGCTCTCAGTCATAGGTTCCCATCCCTCCTGTGGTAACTCACTACCTAGGATGCAATCTACTGTCAAGCGTGGACATACAGCTACCTTACTTTTGGAAACTCCCCCCTCACCCACTCCCCCCCCCACTCTTAGGAGACCATGGACATTGTGCACTCATCCTCCCCTGCATGGAAATTGCTCACCCCTCAGATCTCACCATACAGGTATTGTTCTGGGAAGATCAGCCATTCCAGCACCAGGGTCCAGCTAGCACAAGTATACCACACAACAGTGTGGTCCCTGGTTACTGTGGACGTACTTTCTAGAACTCTTAGGGGTCACCAGCTTACCTTTTGGGACTACCTCCCAAATAAGCGACGGTAGGGCAGTTCCACCCTTTCCTCCTGAAAACTGCCCCCTCTGGGGCTACATTAGCTATCCCAGCAAGGTGATTATTCGTGAGTGCCTACCTTGGGCCATGTGGAGTCTCCCCTTTTGTGGCCTGACTGATGATAGTCAAAGTACATGACCTTCTCAGAGGGCTTCTAAACCCTTCGTGGTCCACACCTTCTTGCTTCCTTGAAGTGGAATGGTAATCCGTTTCCTTGCAAGAGGTTTGGAACACTAAGGAGTATTAGTATTCAGCCTTCTGCTGTTGGTCTGAACCACCCTTCTTGTGTCCCCTCCCGTACATTTACGGACAGTCTGGTGCTGAGCAAGAGCGCAGCCTTCTTCCCAAGCTACGTGGTATCAATGAGTTTAGAATCAGATGCTGGCCCCACTTTGTAAAACAATGACCTAAAAGGAGGTCTTGTTTAAAGAAAATATACAGATCATCATAATTTGTCCTTGCTGCCCTTCCCCATCCTTCCATTGACTTCAATAGCCTATCTACAAAATCTTCGCAAGAATGCGTGGATTCCTTGGGTGGGGCGGGGGGTGGTTAATCCCTAAACGTTTTGCAATGGTTTTCAGGAGTGGGATCAAGCCTGTAAAGGAGGGCTGCCTTCATCAGTCTCTGTAACATCTTGATTTAATATGGCATTTCTTCACTGGATGCGTACATGCTTTCAAAAGCTCCACTTCCACTCCAAGACTCTTTATCTATCTTATGCATCCTCAAGGAGGTCTCATAAGTGGCAAACTCCTTATCTATGCCATTCTCTTTTTTATTTCAAACATTTTTATTTGCATTTTGTCATAGCTCAACAATACAATCATGTAATCGGCAGTTCGCACACCCTTAACTCCCACCCACCACCCTCCCCATTCTACATCTCCAACAAGTTCCATGTCGATCCGACCCAAAGTGCAATGGTGCGATTGTCTCTTGTCTCCGGGCCCTGGGGCCTCCGGTGCTTATACATACATGCATGTATCTTGCTACTTATCATATCTCCCTCCAAGCCCCCCATCCAATCCGTGATAGTGTCTCCATTTGCCCCAGACCTTTCGGAACTTCTTCGGGCATCCCCTTGCTTTGTAAGTGACCCTCTCCGCGGCCATGTATTGGTCTAACCCTCTCCTCCATTCATCCAATCCTGGCGGTTCTGGTACTCCCCAATGTTTAGCTATGTCCCTTTTTGCCACTACCAGTGCCAGAACCAGAAAGATCAGTAGGGGACGAGGCAGGTCTACGTCATTTGTCATGCCTAGTAGGGCCAACCTGGGCTCAGGTCAGAGAGGGATCTCCAATACCTCGCCCAGTTCCTCAAATACCTTACTCCAGTAATCCTGGATCTTGCTGCATGTCCATACGATGTGATAGAAGTCCCCTTCCATGTCTCTGCATCTAAGGCACATTGTGTCCTCCGTCCTACCCATTCTATGAAGCCGCACTCTGTCGTAGTACGTTCTATGAATGCTCGTTAAATTGAATGAGTCGCAGCCGGGACTTAATTGCCATTTCCCTGGGATGCATTAACACCAAGTCCCAGTCAATATCCTCCATGTCTCCCACCTCAGTCTCCCACGTCCTCCTAAGCTTGCCCAGGTCACCTAGCATGTTATTGGTTAAGGTTTTATATGTAAGTGATACTGCTTTTTCCTGGATCTGCTCCTGTAGGAGCCGCCCCTCTAGGGGTGCGTAGTCCGGGAGCCCGTCTGACTGGATTTTTTGGGCTCGCCAGGCAAGTCTGAGCTGCGCGTATTTGAGGAACTGCGTGCGATGCAAGCCAAAATCTGACCTCAGAGCCATGAATGATTTCAATTCCCCCTTGGCCACTATGTCCCCCAGGGTGGAAATACCTATATCATCCCATCTCTGAAAGCCTTTCAGTTTGTTCAGCTCTGTCAACCATGCACAGTGCCAGATCGGCGTCTGTCGTGTGGGTTTCGTCCCCCACCCCGTGCGGTTCATCGCCTTCTTCCAAAGTTGTAGGGTAATTCCCGTAGCAGGGAGGAGCTGCCCCCGCCTGGCACCCCCATAGAGGTAGTACATCAACGGCCTGGGTGACATCCTATGTCTCTCAAGGGCATAAGTGGGGTGGTCTGCCTGCGCGTGTAGCCAATCGTTAATCAGGGCTAAATGTTCTGCCCAGTAGTATGCTTCCAGATTAGGGAGTGAAATCCCTCCGCTATACTGATGTCGCTGAAGGGTGTTCAGTGCCACTCTGGGTTGTTTACCCAGCCAGAGAAAGGACCTCAGCTCAGCATGTATCTATGCCATTCTCAAGCACATATCTAGGCACAACAGCTTTCAGAAGGTACCTGAGGGAAGGAACCTTCCTGGATATCTCATTGTTGCTGGCACCATCCTCACTAGACTTAGATGCCCTCGTGAACCTCAACCATCCATACGAAAAGCCTTCATGAATATAATGCAGTTGTTGAGAGAAAATTAAACATGCCTTTTTGTTTCAGACCAGATCAGCACAGACACTTAATAGTAATAAAGCTCTTCCTCGTCGTTCTGAGAAGAAACTTCCCGTTTTACATACAACAACCCAGATGGAGCAAGTATTCCCCATAATAGCAATAAGATGATGTGTGTCTGTCGCCTCAATACCATCCTCGATTTTCACTCACCTATTCACGCTAGGTAGCCAGGCCTCCAGACACATGCCTTTATTATGCAGTAATTAGCAACCTTTACATTTTAATTGGGGTGCCTGCTTCTCAAGGAAGTGCCTCCCTTACATGCATTGCAGCAGGACTGTAAGATGTTACTTGGTAATTGGTCTTTCAAAAGTGTCATGGTTGTGCAGGTAGAATTACTTTTGATCTCAGAGCTAATAATGGCTGATATAAACCTTGTGCTCCGACATTCCAATGTTTGTCTTTCTGTTTCTCCCTTTTTAATTAAGAACATCCTACCCTCAGTGGGTTGAATGTTCTAATAGCCCTATAGCTCTTCTGCCTTGGGCTATACTGGTTGTTAAAGGCCCTCTCTCTCGTGATAGGCCCAGATGCAACTCTGGTTCAGGGTTATGAACAACCGGTATAGCCATTTGCAGCGGGCTATAAGGCTCTATTATATTTCTAATATTTTCCCTATCTGCTCTTGTTCGGGTGACACCTCACAAACAAGGCTATGGAAATTAAAGGCGCCATCTGGTGAATGTCACCTTACAATTCAACTCCAAGCTGACAACATCAAAGAAAAAAACATTCCAAAATGTTTTTTCCCCTCTGCACTGGATGGCCCCTTCAATGTTCTGCATATTTCAAGCTGCAAACGACTAACTAAACGCATGTTTACAGTATCACAGATCCCTTTATGCTTATAAAAATAAGTAACAAATCATCCTACTGATTCGAAATTAATAAAAGCCAGCTGAATAAAAGTTAGTCCCAAACAAGGCTACATCAACATGTCCAAACATGTCCATATGCACGCCCCTTGACTGCTAAGTAACATGATCAACAAAAGTGCAAAAGAAAAAAGAGCTGTCTAACATCTGCAGTGTGAGGATACAATTCAGCCAATCACAACAATGAGAGAACAAATGTTCTTGGGTGGGGTCATCACAAGAATAGGAGGAAAGCACATAATTAAGAGCAGACACCAGAGATAGATGACAAAACCACCCATTAAGGCACAGAGCTGACCCAAAACACACTCTTGGTATACTTTAACTAGATAGAGCTAAAGTTGTCTGCAGGCAAGGCCTAAAACCAACATAAACTTCCACTGACAAAATACTCAAATGGCTCCGTTCGAAAAAAATGGTGTTTGTACACTAATTACCTGCATGTTTGCAAACACACAAATATTGCATGATTACAACATTAATACAAAACTATACATAAATTAAATGACCCTTAGTACTCACATTGTCTTACACTGCAACCACACAATGGCTGTCTGGTGGTATGACCCAAAATGTGAATGATACTTGTGACAAACCAATAGCTGAACGGGGATCGCCCATTGTCCAATCGGTGTCCGCTGTCCCCTGAGTTGATACGAAATGTGAAGAACAAGCCAATCCAACAGTAGTTGACACAGGTTGACCAAGAGACCCCCGTACATATATAATGTATACAAGGTGTATTATATATTTTTTTTATTACATCAAACCAAGACAACTAAAGTTGCGTCTAGCCTAGACCTAAAGCACACACTTCTACATAATAATTATGGCTGTCTCAAGATGCTTGTGCTGGCAGGCACAGTACAGCCTCCTACTGGGAGTCACAGATTATCAATTCCAAGCAGTGACGTAACACTCACATGCAAGTTGCCATAAATGCATGTTGGCCTATAGACCAGCTAGCTCAAAGTGCCAACGTAAGCCCCCCAACCTACTAGTAAGCAAATAGTTTCTGGCAACTACTGAACAGGATAACCCTGACCCCTCAGGGATTGTGGAAACAGTATAGAACCTTTTGCTCAGTTACTCGTGCTCTCTTGTTCTCAGAGAAGTATACAGAGAATACACAGTGGGATGTTTCCAATAATATTTATTGAACCAATGTTATTCTTGCATAAAATATGTGTGCTGCAGTGATTAGTAGACAGAAGCAGATAAACGTGATTACAAGCACCAAAAGTATAAATAGTAGATATAGTTCTTCCACTTTGCTAAAACAATGTATATATGCAGGCATATAAACAAGACAGTAATCTAATGCACTCCTACTATGCGGACCCTACTTTAAGTGTATATAGAGTGTATGTAGGTATCGAGCCAAGAATCCCCCCAAAGGTCGATCCAACCCTATTACTTGATGGGATAGAGTGAAGGACCCCGTCTTGGCCACAAACTGGACACCCTTCATGAGATGTCAGACTGCTGTATGGTGATTTCTCGGCATGCAAGGACACACTTTGTCAGTCAAACTACCTCCTCTACTAATCCAGCGGGATGCTCATCTTTTATAAGAGAAAGCACCCTTGCGATGTGCACACAGATTAGTGATGTTATGGATATATAGAGAGGCCTGTCGCCCCATGGATGAAGATAGTGATGACTTTTGTACATAGTGTGAAACAAGACCTTGTACATGATGTTCAGGGTGTTGTGATAATGTTGTGTGAAGCTAGATGTAAAAACAAGTTTAGTTTCAGAGAAACTAATCCAACATTGTCGTGCACGCAAATACGTGCAAACGTTCACCGCTGAAAATGTTATTTGTGAGGACAATGTAAGAAATAAGCTGTTTCGCGACATGGGCCTAACTCGGGAATATAAGTTTGTTGCAAAACAAGTATAGACAAAATCAAACCAGTTTCAGAGTTGACACTTGCATGTCCTCACCTTTGTAACGGAGATTAAGTGACTTTTATCATCATTATTTTAGCATGTTCTTTTTTCTGTAATGTTTTGACGTACTGCATGTTTTCTTTCTTCCCATACAGGGCATTTTGCTATACCTGCCTACCAACGAACCCTTGCCCTCTGACAAGAGATGTGGAGTGATGTTTCTTTAACGTCTGCCAAAACGTGAATCCACTCCGACCTCAAATGGCATTGAGAGAGTATATGCTTTCTTCATTGAAAGCCTATGAAGGTGATTCTGGATGTCGGAACCAAAAATGATGCCTGCTACCTGTCAGGTCATGACCTCTGCGATTTCTTTGGCAATACATGAAAGTAATAAATGGTTGACCAGGGGCTACATAACCAAGCTGGATTATTTACCACTTCTACAATTGCATTGATGGTGTTCTTTATAAGACATACAGTGAACAGAAAAGGAAGTTTGTCCTCCATCTGACATCGGTCGAACATATGAAGCGAGTTACGCTTTCCATACATTTAAAACAGGATCTGGGATACCTGGAATACAAGAAGATATGTTAGATCCCTATAAGGGAACAAAACTTGTTCTACAACCCCAGAAGCGTCTTGAATTTTGCACTGCTAAAAACATATTTTAATGATTTGTTAGGGGGGCACAGCCCACTCCTTTTCCCTGCAAGGACGCCAAACTGTTTAACAAAAAAATATGTAAAAGAGAAAAAAAAGAAATGACCCCTGGAATAAAAGGGTGGACACATTAGCAGTAGAGGTGAAAGATCCCTAGGATATGTGAATGAGCATCTGAAAAAAAGACTCCTGAAATGGATGATGGGACAGCAGAAAGAAAGGATCCTTGGCCTAAGTGAACTCTTGAAACAAAAGATATTTGGGATAAATGCATGAAATGCTGAAAGGAAAATAAAACACAGACCAATGAGCCATTTAGGGAAAATAAAATTCCCAGGATAGGCACATTCATTACATGTACAAATAAATATCTGTGGGATTGATGGACTGTGGAAACAAAACATTTCTAGGAGAAATGTATGAATTGTGAAATGGATCACTGCGCTAAATTTGTTAAGTGTCAAAAATGGTCTCTGGGCTAAATGTGTAAATTGTGGACACGATCCCTGGGATAAATGTGTGAGTTGTACAAAGGATCCTTGGGTTAACTTTGTGAAATGTGAATAGAGACGATCGCTGGAATAAATGATGAAACTGTCGAAGGTAAAAGACTGCAACTTTGAAAGGCCTTGCCAAGCTGTCGGAAGTGTTTTTACAGTTTTGTGTTGGTGGTGTGTTGTACTGCACTGATGTTTACAAAAGAGAATTCTACAGGGGCCGGATCCAAGGCCTGTTCATTAGCGGCCAAATCAAAAGTACATAAACTCTCATTTGATTTTTGTTTTTCTTTCATACTCGATCTCCTTCTCCCTCTTTAAATCACTTTCTTTCCTTCTCATAACTTATATCAAGCTAATTTCTTTCCTTTCTCTTTCTCCTTCCCTTGCTACTTGTTTCTTTAGATATTTGATCTGTTCTCTTTTTTGCCCTTCAGTAATATCCATTAACTTATTGCTCCGTGATTTCCCATAATTTTCTTTTTTTTGTATTTCACAAACCCACATTCCCCCCACCTCTAAGTTGAATGGTTTTACTATTTTATGTGACGAATTTGCACCATGTCATAACCACTAGTTGCCAAAGCTGTTAAAACTCCACCCACGCAACCAACTTTCTCTCCTTGTGTGATACCCCTAACTCCTGCTTATTTATGCCACACCCCTCTGCACCACACAACACTGCTCCCTCCCACTCCGTAGTTACCCCTGACAAGAGAGACTGGCGCAGGACGGGGCAGATAATCTCCATTTATTTCCCGAATCCATTCTTACTAGTCCTTTAAATCCATCACCCCCAGGGCAGAGTTTCGAAATGTGATTCCAGGGGACAGTGCTTTTATCCTTGAGGAACCGCAGTGGGGCAAGCGTGCTTCATTTATATTTTAAAAGATAACACGGGGAAATTTCGATTTTTCTTTTTCAGAAATACATGAGATAACGCGGGTTTGATCCACGAGTTACAAGGTTTTTGATATGGTAATAAGGAAATGTCAAATATAATATTTACTGCACATGTAGCAATCTTGATTCTTTTTATGTTGCTCTGTATTGATTTGATTAAAAACCAAAACAACCTTCCACTAAAATTGTTCAGTTCACAATACTCGATGAAAAATGCATTTATACTTTTCAGCCAATATAATGCAGTGGCCTACTTCTGTGTGAACCGAATTGATATCCCAGTGAAGACCTATAAGTTTAAAGTAATACATCCTAGGAAGGAAACCCGCCTGCTATCCGTGCAGTCATTAAGCCTCTGAGATTTTGCCAGAGAGGCATTTATTGCAGGCACCTGAAGCACTCATAGAAAAGGCATTTTAACTGTTTTGGATTGGACGAAGATGTAGTACTGAGTATGAACAAAAACATCTTTTTTTAAAGAAAAACACTCTTGTATTGCTTTATTTTTTCCTTTGCGTGGGCCTACCAGCTACGGAGACATTGCTGCTGAACCCTTATTGCCACTTACAGTGCGCTGCCACCTGTGCAGGAACTGCTAGCCGCTCCCGATTTTAAATG
This sequence comes from Lissotriton helveticus, assembly GCF_964261635.1. Classification (NCBI taxonomy): domain Eukaryota; kingdom Metazoa; phylum Chordata; class Amphibia; order Caudata; family Salamandridae; genus Lissotriton; species Lissotriton helveticus. The sequence goes on along the minus strand of NC_136073.1, from coordinate 645,886,623 downwards.
GTCTTTAACCCCTTCGCTGCGGCGGCAATTCCGCCGCAGCGCTAGGGGGGTGGGGGGCCGCGCGGCGCTCCCATGCTCGTGACGGAACTGCTCCGTCACGAGCCTTGGGTGCGCTGTGCTGATGACGGAGAGGTTCCGTCACGGCTCCGCCCACTCAACAGAACGTCCAGCAGCGCAGGTGCGCTGAGCGGGCCGTGACGGAACCGCTCCGTCATCAGCACAGCGCGTCCGTGGCTGGTGACGGAGCGGTTCCGTCACCAGCAAGGGAGGGGTTAAAATGATTCCAAAATGGCCACTTATGCAGGTGCTTGCCTGTGCATGGACGGCCATCTTCAAGTGGTTTTTGTTATACTTTATTAAAACATTTCAAGAATGCTGCCAATGCTTGCCTGTATTTTATAACGCAAACCAGTCCAAGATGGGTACCCTTCTGCCCACACAGGCGCTATTGTGAATGTGTTTTGATAAAGTGTTACATAAACCACTGCCACATGGTGAGCGTCTCAGAAGATTTTTTTTAAACTTGTTTTTATTGAAGGCACTACCTCAAAGGAGATCCTTAACATTTGTCATATCTATACTTTAAAAGATGGGCTAGCTGGCAAATTTGCTCAGATCACTTACACAATATCTATACTTTAGCATCATAACAACCCTTTTGTAGTGGTTAATTGATTACATGACTTTACATCACCGTCACTGCACACGAGGTGGATTACTATATACTGCAGTGAGCTTTGAGTTAGAATAGTAACTACAAACATAAGCAAAGGAACGAATAAAATAGTTGAAAAGAAGACAATTGGCAGAAAAACTGGTTTGAAGCTTGTGTGATAGGGCTATTAGACTATTTCTGCGTTAGGTGACAGTGAGTTCTGGGTGGATGGCGTGGTGTGTGTGGTTTCGCTATCGCTTTGTGCTGTTGCAGCAGTCACTTCTGTTAACATTTGTCCCCAGTCTAACAAATCACTCTGCCTTCTCATCCACTTTTACTGCCTTAAGGCGACACTCCTCCGTCACCCCCACTCACGTATGTCATCCTTTCATTTGTCCCACGTGGGACCCAACAACCAGACCCAACATTACAAACTTGTGTCTTATCTGTGTCCCCTTCTTTGGTGTTGGGAGTACGGCAAGTATGCATTGTTTTATGGAGGCTTCGATTCGCACTGCTGTTGCTGTGCGAAGAGATTGCACAACCCGATTCCAATACATTTATAGACGCATGCATCTCCAGGTCATGTCTAGGAATGTAGCGGGGTCCGAGCCGCACTGTGGGCAGGAGGGGGTCAGTCCCGGAGTAAACTGTGCACAGTGCTGTGGGGTCAGATACGTACCATGTAGATAATGGAACTGAGTTAGCTTGAACCTCGCATTACTTGTTGCTTTCGCCACCTGTGCTAGCGCTCGCTTCCACTCGCCATCAATCAACGGGATAGGAAGGTCCTCATCCCACTTCCCCCTAATTGCCAATAGATTGGACCCACGGTCTTCCTTCAATGCTCTAAAAATTACGCGAGATGAGAACCCCCTACTGGAGCCCGGATCTAACCGCGTCATCAGCGTCCATGACTCCCATGGTTCCTCTGGAAACGTAGTCCACATCTTGCGAACCGTACATGATATTTTTGCTTATTGCAAAAAATGCCCAGCCGGTACCTGGAACAGATTCTGTTCCTCGAAGAAGGTCAGAAAGGCTCCGTTGTGGTAGAGATCTCCCGTCGATCTACATCCTCCCTCGTACCATTTCGAAATGTCCATAGTTGCCTGAATATTCTGAAATCCCCATAACCACAGGAGGGGTAGCGCACTAGCATGCAGAAAACCAACACAACTGCCTCTTCCCAGGTCTCAGTCACCTGTCGTATTATGTTAGAAATGGGATTTCTGGTTGGCTAGAGCATGCGCCAAAGCCAGGCAGAAACCACCACTCTAGTCAGGGCAAGATAACCCCTGCTCACCCCCTTGGTAGCTTGGCACGACCAGTCTGGCTTATCCCAGAGGCAATGTGGAAAGCGTTTGCCCAACATATGCACAGCAGCAACACACTAGGCAGACCACAAAAGAAACTCCACAGAAGGTTATATATAAAAATAGCCTTTGTATTATCCAAAACACATTAAAATAGTAATCACACAATATACACTATGCCAACTGGCACAAAGGATACATTTAGAACACAACCAGCAATTACTGGCAAAATACAATACTCAGCATTATATCCTGCAACATAAATCATATTATGCAATCAGCATCACATTAGGCGTAAAGCACATTATGCGCCAACCCCTAAGTATAAATCACATTAGACAATAGGTCCCACCTTCAGGAAATAACAGTGGGCATAAATCACATCACTCAGTAGACTTCCCATTAGGCACAACATTACACATAAATCACACTACGCATAGACCTCATAGCAATATCTGTAGGCATAAAATCTCATAAGCATGAATTATCATAAGCATAAGCGCATGATGCAAGGGGCATCACATTAGGGCTTGACGCCCTACCAACATTATGCCCTCTGTCCAGAAAGTCAAGGCTTACTCCAGGGCTATCCAATTAGCCCTCTGGCTGCCAATGCAGCGAGCAAAGTACGCAGTTGTGCTGGGGCGTGGGGTGCAACTCACCCCTGTCTTATCAGGAAAACAAAATGCCCCCAAACGTTGCAGCTGCCCACTGTCCGGCGGGGCAGCTGTGGAAATGAGCTCTGGCACTGCTGTGCCTCCTGAGCCCCCACTGGGACTCAAAAATAGGATTGCCCCGAAGAGGAAACAAGCACTGGGCAAGTTGGAGCCCCCCTCTGGGGCTCAGGACCACCAGAATGTGCCACACATTGCAGCTGCCAGCGACTGCGGAGCAGCTGAGGAAACTGACTTCACTCTGGCACAAACTGTGCCCAATATGAGGCCCCACTCACCGGGGTCTCCCTCTGGTGCAACAGGCACCAGAAATACTGGCAATGTAGCCCCCACTCACCAGAGTCTGCTGGACAGGGACTCTTCTAACTCTGTACTCCTTCAGACCGGCACCACAATGCCCGTAATGAGCTCCACTCACCGGAGCTCTTGGTTGACTCCTCAGGTCCGGCAGTTAGACCAGCGGGGCCCACACCGGCACAAGGGGGCCCCGTCCTCTTCTGGCTGGCTTCCAGGTAGCCTTCCCCTTTCTTCTGCTACAGGGGAAGGCAAAAATGGAGCCCACGAGGCGCAGATCAGCTCCTCCTGCAGGCCCGCCCATAGTCAGGCGCGGCACCTGACTTCCGCTCTTGCCGGTCTCATCGTTTCTCGGCGGCGGCTCTCTTCTCACCGAAGTACGGGGTAGGCTCTCGCCTCCAGTTTAATCCCTCATGCGGGGTGGGTTCCCGCTTTGGAAACCAAGAATGCGGGGTGGGCTCCCGCTGAAAAAGAGCATGCAGAGGCGGGGTGGGCACCCGCTCTCAAAGTAAACACCAGTGCGCTGTGGGCACCAGCTGATCAAAGATGCCTAAAGCGGGTTAGGCACCCGCTAGATAAGCACGCAAGCAGGGTGGGCACCCACTCTACAATAATCTCGAGTGCAGGGTGGACTCCTGCTCCTTCTCCAAAAACGCTAGTTCCTTGGAAGTCCTTAAAGTTAAAGGGGAGAAAAAAAGGCTGGGCCCAGGCAGGCCAGCACACAGGGCCCTCCAGCCCTCGTAGAGGTAACTCCTGGAGCCCAGCAGCAGCAGCAAGCCCCTAGTCACAAGAACAGCACAACATCCATGGGGTCACAGCCTCTATATTTATGACATCTTGGCTTTGTCTGCCCTGGCACAGGGCTTGGGGGAACCAGCCAAAACTGGTTCAGGGGGAATTGGAGCACTTTGTTTATCAGGCTCCTCTTCCCCTTTGTCAGGTGGGGGCTTGTCATCAGACACACCAGAGGGGGCGGAGACAGCATTGTACAGGCTAGCCACAGACCTATTCAGGGACCAGGGACTTCTCCCACTACTCCAAATGCAGAAGTCCCATTCAGCCTAGTGCTGACTCACCCTGCCCCTCCTGGAGCCACACACACCTCACCAGCCCCTGTCACTCAAAAGCCAGACATGCAATTCACATCAGGCAGCCAGACACATAGCACACAGAAATGCCAACTTCTAAAAGTAAAAGACACACAGTTGATGAATGGAATGCAGAACAAATCAAAACATTCACCCCCTGTCAAGAGATCTGGCTTAAATCAATCATTCTTTTGGACTTGACTGTTCCCATTGGGCACAGGGTCCAGACTGATTTGCATATGGCTGGGTCAAAACTGAATGGCATGGTGAGCAAAAAAACGATGGATTTAGGCCCAGATCTCTGTACTGGGGTGAATGTGTGACATTGTTATGCATTCAGTCCATCAATTGTTCTTTTTGCATTTGTCACCCCGAGTGGGAGTGGTATGCCCAGACGTGGATCCCATTCTCTCCATGCCACTGGAGTCCAGCTATCTTGGCTGATGAGGGCTGAAAGCCCGAAACCATCCTAGGATGCTTGTTTCCAGTTCAGGGAAGACCTGGCCTGGCAGTTCGGGCTGGACTGTTCCCATTGGGTGCAGGGTCAAGACTGATTTGCATATGGCTGCGTCCAAACTGGAATGGCATGGTGAGCAAACAAACGATGGATTTAGGCCCAGATCTCTGTACTGGGGTGAATGTGTGACATTGTTATGCATTCAGTCCATCAATTGTTATTTTTGCAACTTGTAAAAGGGGCATTTCTAAAATAGTTATAATAAATCTGCGCACACCATTGCGCAGCATTTATTACCATTCCAAATATACCAAACTTGACGACCCTGCTCCTCTCATATCAGGAATTCGCACTGAAACACTTATCAGGGAATCCCCAATGCATTCCCATGGGAGGGCAGCCTCATAGTAGTGAGAAACCAAAATGGCTGTTTGTCACTACCAGGACATGTCACACACTTAAAGTACATGTCCTACCTTTTACCTACAATGCACCCTGCCCATAGGGCTAGGTAGGGGCTACTTTAGGGGTGACTGACATGCAGTAAAAGGGGGGGGGGTCACAGACATGGCACACACTTTAGGTGCCACGTCACAGCAGCAGTAACACTGTGCGCACAGGCCCTGCAATGGCAGAGGCCTGAGATAGGTTTGAAAGGCTACTTTGGTGGGTGGCGCAATCAGCGCTGCAAGCCCATAAGTAGCATTTAATTTACCAGCCCTGGGTATATGAGATACCACTTTACAAGGGTCTGACAGGTAAATTAAATAGGCCAAACAGATGTAGACCAATCTTACCATAAGTAACACAGAGAGCACACACACTTTACACTGGACAGCAGTGCTAAAGTGCCCAGAGTCCTAAAACCACCAACACCATGTCAGGAAAAAAAGGCTAGGAGAAAGGCAAAAAGTTTAGGGATGACCCTGAAAAAAGGGCCAAGTCCAACATATTATATAAGGACAATCTTTGGAAACCCTTGAGCCCATCATAAGGAACCGCTGTAATTGCATACCATCATTCCAGCTCCCCAATAAGTCTGTCTACACCATGCGTTCCCCCCCATACACCACTGTGCTGCATACTGCAATAATCCTGCTATATAATATAATCTGAGGTCAGGCAATCCTAGGTCCCCCATGTCCATAGGCAGCTTGAGCGTCTCTAACTTAGCTCTACTCTGTCCCCCACCCACTCTAGTGAGATTAGGAGACCATTTAATATATAAAACGTGGACTTTGGAATTTTACAGAAATAATTATGTAAAACAGAGACAGAGGGGCAGGAGCACCATCTTCAATACTGCCACCCTCCACATAACCGACAGTGGCAACCTGTTCCAAAAAGTTACCGATGCCCGCAATCCTGTGAGGACTTTTCCCATATTGAGTTCAAACTGGCTCTCCGGTCGGTGGGCCACCTGGATGCTGAGGTATCAAAAATGATCGCATTTCCAGTCTAAACTCACCTCGGGAAGACCTTGGGGGGCCGTCTGCGCTAGAGCCGCAAGTTTGAATAATATTGTTTTCTGGCTATTAATTCAGAGCCCAGAGGCCAATCCAAATGAGGTTCATATTCTTCGGGCCGCCGGGATCGCCTCTTCTATAATATAAAGAAGCGAATCATCTGCGTACATGAAGACCATATGCGTACGACCGTCTACCACTATAGCCCATGGCTCCATATGTCTCCGCAGAACCGCCGCCACGGGCTCCATTGCTAGTGCGAAGAGTAGCGGGGATAATGGCCATCCCAGTTGCGTACCCCTCTATATTTGTTTAGTCTCTGACATCTGTCCCCCATTCCACACTCTGGCTCTCGGTTGGTAATAAAGCAGTTTAATCCAAGCAACATATTCCCTTCAAAATCAATTCTTCTCAGCACTTCCCATTGATAGTCCCACCGCAATGTATTAAATGCTTTTTCAATGTCCAGAGCGACAACTGTCCCCCTGAGCTTGCTGTCAGCCACCGAATGCAGGACCTGCGATAATCGCCGTAGGTTCATGTGCGTCCCCCTCCCCGGTATAAACCCACACTGATGCTCGTGTATCAGTGAAGTAACAACTCTTCTTTATCCTATGGCCAAGACTTTGGCCAACAATTTAGCGTCTATACCCAGCATGGACAGGGGTCTATATGCAGCCCGGTCTTCAGGATCCCTACCAGGTTTGGGGAGCATAATATTCTGCGCCTCTCTCATGGACGGCGGCAGACATTCAGCCTTTTTGGCTTCCTGTAAGGTGTCCAATAGGCATGGGAGTAGAACATCTACATATGTCTGATAGAATTCAACAGGAATTCCATCTGGGCCAAGAGTTTTACATCGAGCCATGGCCCGCAGTGCTTCCTGTAGCTCCTCTAATTGGAGTGTTCCCTCCAGTTTGTTACTCTGTTTGTCTGTGAGCCGCAGGAATGGGATAGCCGGAAGATAGTCCTCCCCCACCCATCTCTTCACTCCCCGAGGGCTTGTAGTAAGTACCGGCTGAGTGGGTAATTAGCACTGTGTTGACACCAACTTGCCTGTTGCCCATAGATCCCTCAGGAATATGCAGTGTTAATATCATCGGGGGTGGGCGTTCGCGCTTTAACAAACATGCCAGCAGCTTCCCGATCTATCGTTCTCCTGATGCAGTAAATACCGATATTCCCTGCGGACTAAACAGTCCAGTCTATCCCAGATCTCCCCAACTTTGCGCTGCGCCTGCAGGAGGAGGTCGGGTGGCCGCCCCATCACTCGCTTCTCGCGCTGAAGCTTAGTCAGTGTTTCTTCTGCCTGTCAGCTCCAGCTCCAGTCGCTTTCTGGTGCCCCCCACTCTAGATGACAGTCCCCTCTGGTGACCACCTTCAATGCTTCCCGTTCTGTACTCCTAGTCTCGGTGGTTGAGCAGTCCATTGCAAAGTAGACTACTATAGATTTCCTAAGTTCCTTTCTGAACACTGAGTCACGCAGTGTGGCCAATTGCAATTGCCAGAATGGGGCTCTCAACCTGCTCCTCTTAGAGCCCCATTCTAGCCGTACAGGAGCATGATCCGACAGAAAACTGCCTAGCATCACAGTCCTACCCACTGCACAACACACCTCTTGGGAAAGCTAGAAAAGATCGAGTCTGCCATGTACCTCACGGGCTGGTGTGTAGCAAATGTAGTGTCATTCATCCGGGTGTGTTTCTCGCCAGATGTCTATACGGTGAAGTCTGTTCATCATTTCCCTCAGTGCGGCCAACATGTTCGGTTTAGTGTGGTGTTTCAGTGGGTGCCTGTCTAGAGATCCATCTATCACACAATTAAAATTGCCAGCCCATACTGATGGTATCCCAATGTATGGGATAAGCTAACTCTCCATACCGTTAAAACTCCACCATCGTCTGTGTATGGGGCGTAATATTCCCCAGGCACACCTCTACCCCATCCAGGTCATCATGCACTATCACATATCTGTCTTCCACATCCGCCTCATATTTACGTAGTTTGAACGGGACCTGTGGAGCTATCCATATCACCACCTCTCTAACGTAAGTGGGGAAGGTGGATGCGAACAGCTGCCTTCTCCACTTTTTGTGGAGTTTCTGTGTCTCGGCATCTAGGAGGTGTGTCTCCTGCAGCATGGCCACATGAGCTCACTGTCGTCGCAGATATGTTTGTATTCTATAACGCTTCACAAATTAATTTAACCCTCTCACATTCCATGTTATGATTTTGTATTGTCCCATGTCCACCAGTACTTTCCAGCCCTAACTATTGTTTTTACAGCCCGCTTTTTGCCGCCATTTATACCAGGGAGTCCCATACCCTGAACATTCTGAACACCCCAACCCTCGGGTAGACACAATGTTAAACAATCGTGCATCCCCATGTAATCCCCAAACCCAGTTCCCCCATCCCTCCCCTTAAACAGCATCAACAGATAAGCATTGTATTATCGTGAAAATTACATATCAAAAGCAACAATACACACACGCTTCTCATGCACTCCATACCTCTCATTCTGCCCGCAGTCATCCAATGTGTCTCTTCTGTCGGGCCAGGGGTGGTGCTCCGCCTGGACTCGCAATGTGTCCGTCAAACTGCGCCCACACTAACCCCAGTCGTCACACACTTGCACACATATCACTACCATCCGTATGTACTCATATCATCAAGCCTTCCACAAGTCAGGAGGCACGACCATCCAGACAGGGAATAGAATAATCTGAAAAAGGAAACAAGAGAGAATAGAGTGGGAAACAGGGTATAGAAAGATAAAAAAAGAGAATATGTAGGGGGAAGAGGCACTGTCCCCCCTCTCAGTAGCTGTGTCCATCCGATGTTCTCCCCCCGTCTGCAATGTAGAGGAGGCGGGCCCCACCGTGACATGCAGTATTGTTCAGTAAAGAGGATACAATCTGTGATGTAGACCCTGCAACGCCCTCACTGGGTCCGATCTCTTGCCATTATTACATCCTTATGTGAGCTCACTGGGGGTCTGTCAGCTGTGGTGTGTCCTCTACAATGTCACCTGTGCTCATATCTGAACGAATAGCTGTTACCACCTCCACCAGCGCCCTGGCGGCCTCCTGCTCAGGGGCCGCCAGGGCACTGGTGGTCTACTGGTCTATTCTGGGAGATCTCCTGCCTTAAGTGCTCATGTCCGCTTTCTCCAAATCTAAAGATTTATCTCGCTGTACTACCACCCTCTGTGTTGATACAGTTTTTTGGGGGGGACTTTCCACTACAACTATTACTCTTTCCGCCTCAGGGGTTAGTGGCGGGTCTGCCCTACATAATGTTCTTTCATCTCCATAGACCTCCAACCAGTCCCAGACCACCTCCGGGGTTGTGAAGAAGTGTGTCCGGTGTGCATAGATAACTTTTAGCTTTGCGGGATAACAGAGCATATATTGGAGGTTCATGTCTTGCAGCTTTTGTTTCATCCCAAGTAAAAAGCTCTCTGCTGCTGAACCAGATGGGTGTAATCTGAAAATATACAAATTTTCTGATTCCCAAAGGCAGGATCTCCTTTGCGTCTGGCCGCCTTAAGAATACAGTCCCTATCTCTGAAATGTAATATTTTGGCAATGAGCATCCTGGGCTGTACACCCGGTGGCGGCAGCGCAGTGAGCGCCCAATGTGCCCCTTCTACAATGAAAATCGAGGAGAGTTCGGCTATGGGGAGGACCTCTTTAATCCATTTTTCCAAGAAAAGTCTGGCTCCTTCCCCTCAGGAAATCCCACAAAGCACAGGTTGCATCTGCGGGAGCGCTCCTCTGCATCCTCAGCCCGGCATTCTAGAGTCACGTTTTTTTGTGAAAGTTCACTTAGTGTTGTCTTCAGCGTGAAAACTTCTTGCAATTTGCTAACCGCTTGTTCTGTGGCCAGCAAGCAGTCCGCAACCGTGCGAAGGTCCGCACTCAGCAGCCCGACGTCCAAGGAGACCCCGTCTATTTTCGACGGTACAGTTGCTCTGGAGGCATCGATGTCCGCCAGTATTTAGGCCCCTGTGGGCTCAGGCTGTCCTGCACCACCCCCTGCCGTCACCGTATGTACGGAATCCGATTTCGGAGGTGCCCCCTGTGCCGTGAATTAATCTATCTTTGTCTGCTGAGCTGCTCTCGGAAGGCGAACCTTGTTCATTGCATAGGAGTACACTTGGCCACTAGTAGGTCACCCGTCGACCTCACTCCACAGTCTGTGTGAATAAGCAGAATCGCACCTCGGGACGCAATTGCAAGACAACCCAGGCTTATTAAGTATTACAGTAATTGCTATATTACGTCAGTTGTTGTTGTTTGCAGGCAAGCATGGGCAAGGGTCCTTTGCTCCCAAGACTCTGGCCCGCGAGACACCGCACCGTCTCTCCCCTAAGTTCAGGCAATGAAAGCCCAGGCTGGCTCCTCCGTACAGTTGTGCTCCCGCAGCACAACAGGGCTGCCTCAGTAGAGCACTGCCGCCGGGCCTGCTAGATCCATCGTCTTCCCCCCCCCCACCACAGGTGAGGGGACCGGCATCCACCTCGCAGTGAGGGGTAGGTGCAGCGCCTCAGACTAATAACGTCTCCCCTCCCGAGCGTCCCTCAGGATCCGTCACCCCCCGCCAGCCGGGTCTGCTCGCTGCTCTGCTTGGGCTGCAAGGAAGGGGGGGCAGCACAGACTAGCTTGTTGGTGTGAAAAAGGCCGCTTTATTGGAATCAGGTGCACCTTACAAAAACGCAATCCCTTGGCCTGTGCCGTACAAAACTAATCCTCACTAAATATTGTCTTCCTGCCTTACCCCCACCCCCTCCCCTAAACATGTTCCCCCAGCAACAATTTTGAAACAAACTTGCCATTCCTAACTTCTCTACACCTACCCAAGTTTGTACACTTCTTATGTTCCTTTATAAATTCACACCACCTTATTATAGCTCTGAAAAAACTTAGCAAAAACGCCATTCGAAAGTCGGCCCTGCTGGCTTTCGACCCCCCCATTAGGTATTGTGACTCTTCGGGTACCTGCGCACACTTATCGCCCTGTCCAAAGCCTACTTCAACTGCACTATGTAGAGCTCCATGCCATATCGGGGAAAGATGCACCCCATCCTCCCTAAAGAAATATACCGCAGCATAACGCAACTCCGGGTGCTCCATCCTCCCAAACCCTTCCATATCGCAGAATATTCTCATGTCCCTATTGAGTTTCCTGTGCGCCCTGTCTATAGCTGCTGGCCGCTCGGCCCTTCTCCAAATCCTCCGAGGTACACATTCAGACCATATTATATGGCAGCCTGCCCCATGTCTCAGAATCTCCAACAAATCCTGCTTCATTTGCTTCATCAACGCCAGGCCCTTACATTGCACCAAATTGTTCTCCCCTACGTGGAGGACTAGGACATTAGGACACACCCCCGACCACTTTATTCAATGCCGGAAATAGCTCGTGCCACCTCATGCCCCCTTTCCCCTGCCAATGACAACTGTAAAGCCTAGGGTCCAATTCTAATTTCAGGTTCTTGTGCTTATCCCACTCAGACTGCTCCGCTCGCTTCACAAAGGAGTGCCTTAAGATGAGGATGGACAGTCCTGCAGCCTCCGGCCCCTCCACCGCACCTGAAAAGACACACATGTAAGACCAGGAAAGCAATTCAGGCCTCTTCCTCCATCGCACAACCCCACAACCTGATGTATGTCTTGTAACAGTCCAATTTCCACCACCCCAACCGCATCAGCTCCTCCCTTCCCCACCCTTTCCGTGCTGCATCCGTCGCTGCTCCTATCTGGAAAGAGTGCGACCCAAACTGTCTGGGGCCCTCACCCATTCCTTGCCGGGCGTGCCGAAGGACCCACAGCAACTGTGCTGCCATCACCCGTCTACCGTCGGCCCACCGAAAAACCTCCCCGTCTCTGTACTCGCCCCAGACGCCAACCTCCCCCCCCCCCCCCCCGACCGCTGGGCACACCACTCGCACCAACACTGGACCCATGATCCGTCTTTGAACGCCATAGCAGGACCGCCACCTCCCTGGACCGCAGTTCCACCTTCCTCCATTGCAAGCCTTGCTGACCCCTCGGCCCCACAAGTTCAGACACCTGAAATGCCCTGAAATACATCCACGACATGACTGTAGAAAACATTGTTACCTCTTCCCGATTGCGGCAAATCTGCGGCAAAAAACGGATCACCCCACCCAGCATACCCTCCGTAATGGGGCGGCGCTGTTGCGCCCTAGTGCCCCTCTCCCTCATCCATCCTTCCATGAGACGTGCCCCTAATTCCCCCGCCGACGGTGCGTAGCCCCACCACATCTTCCCCATGAATGCTATGGCCGACAGTTTGCCCGCAATCATCACTTTCAACATTCCCTTGTATATCATTGCGAGAATATACTGCACCACCTGTTCAACCCGCACCCAGTGGCTGTCGTGCCACCCCGCGCCACTGTCCAGAAACTCCTGCCAAGCCTGTCCATACTTATTCCATGTAGAAACAGTCACCGATCCTCTTACCAGCTGTCGGACCCTTTATCTCCTACTGACCACAGCCCCGCCGGCACTGGCGTCTTGTATTCGTCCGCCTCCGTGGCTAACCCATGGAACCTCTGCCACTGTGAACGAGACAAAGCATCCACAATGTCATTGTCCACCCCCGGCACATGACGGGCCTGAAACAAAACGTTGTGTTCCAAACATTGCAGCACAAAGACTCGCAATAACTTAAGCACCTGTGCGTCCCTGGCGGACTGTCTATTGACGAAGCGTACCACTGACATGTTGTCCACCTTGAGTGCCACATTTTTGTGCGCTAGCTCCCGCGCCTACACCGTCACTGCCACCACCAGTGGGAACAATTCCAAGAATGTGATGCTCCTTCCCCCGTTCTGCCAGTGTGGGGGCCAGACCTCCGCGCACCACCTCCCCTGCCAGTACAGACCGAAACCGCCTACCCCCTCCGCGTCCGAGGAGATAGTGACCTCCCATTCCCACTCTTCTGGGGAAGCCATAGATATACCATTGAAACGCTCCAAGAAGGCTCGCCACATGCACAAGTCCTCCTTCGTACCTGCCGACAAGCGCAAATGATTGTGTGGTAGTGTCAATCCGGACAGGGACAACCCTAAACGCCTACAGAAAGTGCGTCCAGCCCACACCACGCGGCACGCAAAGTTCAAATGCCCCAACAACACCTGTACCTCACACACCTTCACCTTCTGTTTCCCCAACATGGCGTCCACAAATAACAGCATATGTCCCTTTTTGTCCCCTGGCAAGCGTGCTTCCATGGCCAGCGAGTCCAGCTCTATTCCCAGAAATGACAGCACTGTGCTGGGACCTTGTGTCTTCTCTGGCGCCAGGGGCACGCCCAGGTAGCCCATGAGCTCCATAAAACTGTCCAGCTGTTGCTGGCAGTCCACCAAACCGGGCAGTCCCACCAGGAAAAAGTCATCCAGGTAGTGCCTCACCGTCTCTTTGCCCGTGTGCCACGAAAAAGCGCACTGTAGGAAGGTACTGAACCGTTCAAACAACGTGCACAAGATGGAACACCCCATGGGCAAAGCCTTGTCGACAAAAATGGACCAGTCGAACTGCATCCCTAGCAGTTGCTGATCCTCTGAGTGCACCGGTAACTGCCGAAAGGCTGACTTGATGTTACCAAACGTCGCGCCACATCCACTGAGGAGTAAGACAACGTTGCCAACTCGGCCGCTATGAAATCATTGACGGATGACCTCTCCGGCCACTACAGATGTTGTATCAATCGATACTGACCGGGGTCCTTTTTCGGCACAACTCCAATGGGAGTGATGATCAGGTTCTGCATCGGTGCCTCCTTGAAGGGGCCCGCCATCCGCCCCTCCCGTACCTCCTTGGCCAGTTTGTCCCGCACCACCGCCTTATGCGTAGTCTCAGATCTTAGATTTTCTGCCCATCTGACAATTCTCGGACCTTCGCTCCCCAGCTGCAAACCCTCCCTAAACCCCCGCCATAGGAGGTCAGCATCTTCGGTCCGTGGGTAAGACGCTAAGAAGGTTTCCATCCTCTCCTGCTTAACTGGCGTATGAGCCTTTTCCCAAAGGCCCCTGTCCTCCCCTGCCGCCACTGCTCCCTGCTTGCTGCCCTGCCGTTGCAGACTGCTGACCTTGACCCCCGCCCTCGTCCCCTAACATTGCACCACCGGGTGGCGTTTCTTCCCCCCCCCCCCGCACCTGGAACATTTGTGCCGGAACTTGCAGTATTGCCTCATACAAGTGCCCTTATAGTCCCAGCATGGCCCCACCGCGGCACTGACAGCGTTCTCACCCTGTCCCACCCCGCCATGGGTAAGGCGAATCAGAAAGGGGCAGGACGCAAGCGGCAAACTGCTGGCCGTGTGAAGTGTTTTCCCGAACTTGCCCCCCCCCCGCCCCATTGTCTGCTGATATAAATCTGAGTCAAGCTCCCCCCACTTAGCCTCAGGGTCCCCGGCCATATGCGCTCTGAACTCCTCGTCGTAATGCGACCATGCGTAACCCCGTAGGTGATCTACGTCCGCCGTATCACGTCCATGTATTTGAAGAGCGCGACCGATCTTTCCGGGTACTTGTCGCAGCACACACTGGCAAAGAACAAGAAACCTGCTGACCAATTTTCGATATTCAAAGGGACCCGAGGTCGCCTGGCCAACTCCTGTTCCTCCTCCTTCGACCCCTATTTAGCCGTGAGCTCCCGGAGCAACTGCTTTAATATGTCCACGTACTCCCCCACCGATATCTTTTCTTTGGTCGCCAATGACAGGTGAGCCCCTAATGGCTTCGCAATGCCCATGTATGGCAGCTTGCGTATTGGAACATCGTGACTCTCCTTCCCCTCCTTGGGGGTCGCCTTCGTACCCGGTTCCTCACTCCCTTCCGGACCCGGGTCTCCCAGCCCCACCTTTGCGTCCTTTACGTACCAGCCGTTATTCAAGCGCCCTTCCGTCGTGGCACCAGAGTTCCCGCTCCCGCCTGCACCTGCTGCCGCCGGCCCCACCCCTGTGTCTTCACGTATGTTCCTATACTCAAACGCACCCCACTCCTCCCCCCCTCACATCCGTGCCAACCGTTCCCCCCCATCCCGCTCCACCCCCGTCTTAGCTCAAATATCTCTCCTTCCTCCCCGCTCTCCTCTCCATAGTCTAGATGAGACGGGCCGCCCTCCTCGGACTCCAGCCCTGCTGTCCCCCTGCGTGCATGCTCAAGGCTGCCCTCACCGGGCTCCAGCCTGCTCAGCCCCGCCCGTTCCCTGCACATGCGCAGCAGCTCCCCCAGATCCACACTCTACCTCCTGTGTCCTGTATAGCACTCCTCTGGGTCCCCATTTGTACTGACGGATCTCTGCCCCCGTCCCCCGGTGGCTGTATCGACCCTTCGGGGTGGGGCTGGCGGGGACCTACCGCCCGCCTCTTGTAGCATGCCCCTGTCAGGTCCCTCGTGGGAGCACGACAGCCCGCATAAGGCAGAGCCGGCCCATCCCCTCGGTGGAGTGGAGTCGCATGCTGCTCTCCTGAGCCCCTCGCCAAGCAGTCCTGTCGAAAGAAAAAAGTCCAACATGCCGGGGTTAAACCCATCCCCCGCTCCGCCTCACCCTTCAGCATCTCCCCATGATCCCACCCCAAACGCCGCCCGCCTCCGACACGTGTCTCCCCCCCCCGCCGCAACAGTGTTGACCTCCTGGCCCCCCTCCCCCGAAGTCCCCCACCCCACCGTGCTCTCCTCCCGGTCGCTCCAAACCAAATCCTCCAATTCCCGGCAGACCGCACCACCCCCTCGCGGCCCCTCCGATGCCCCACAGCCCTCCCAGGGCCCCACGCGCCCACCTGCTCCCCCCATGACCCCCAGCCCAACCAACGCTCCCCCAGCCCACGGCCGCCCTCCCCTGCCACCTCCCCCCGAGGCCTCTCCCACCCTGTGCCCGCCCTCCCTCCCCCCGCGACTCTGGCCAACCCCACCGGCTCCCTGCCCCGCAGCCTTTCCCCCTCCCCGGATCTCCCGCCGGCACCCCAGCCACCCTGCCATCCTCTCCTAGCCCCCCCACTGCCCCCTGCCCACCCTCTGTCCCCTCCCCCTCTCCTTCACTGTCAATGAGAACCGGAGAGAAACCCTCCTCGTTCCCCGGGGGGCGCGTCTCCGCTGCCCAGCCCCTGGCCTGAGTGCTCCACAACCGGTGTCTTGCTCAGCCCCCACTCGTGCGCATCAACCCCTGTGTTGCCTCTGCAGTCTCGGGCTGCGCTGCCTGCACCGGCCCCTCCTCACCTGTCACCTTCGACCTCGCCCGACTTTCTGTTTGCTTTATCGCCCCCCCCCCCCCGCCCCTGCCTTGAACTGCAAATTCTGCCTCTTATTCACGCTCCGCTTCTCTTTACGCAGGTGCTTCCTCGGCACGGCTGTGTTTGCCCTGCGGCGGCACCCCCAGCCTCCACAGGGACGCGCTTCAGTGCCCGCGGCGGCTCACATGTGAGCACTGCCGTCGCGACGCCACTCGCAGCATGTCGCGGCAGCCTCACCTTAATGTCGGGCCGCAAGATGTCAATGGGGCCCACATCCTCCAGTAAACTGATGGCCTCAAGGACGCGGGGGTCATCGAGATGCGCCATTGCCGCCAACCGTACCAGGTAGGCCCACTCTCGCTGCTGCCCACACTTCTTCCACTGCCCAACCACACTGCTGCTACCAAATACACCTCCGCTAGACCGCCGAAAACCCCTGCTCACGAAAGCCAAGCCACGAGGAAGAAGCCCAGTTAAATCACAAAAAGAAGCCCCAGAGAACCTTCAACAACCGGCTGTCGTGTCACGACCACCAAAATGGTGCCTCGTGACACGAAATGGCCGGTTATACATACCATGTCGCCCAAAACCGGCCCAGCCCAACTAGCTCCCCAGGTCCAGCAACCCCCCCCCTCCGGCCCAAAACCCCCAGGGGGGGGCGGGCCTCCTGCTGGTCGGCCGCCCCCCCAAAGCCCTTCGGCAGGCGAGCCCCAGGGCCGGAAAGGGGGGGGGTCCCCAGAAGTGGGAGGCCTGCTTAGTTTGCAGTGGATCTGCGGCCACACCAGCACCCAGGCAGACCGCCATGATGCTTTCAGGTCCTATTTTGCTCGCTCCTGCATCGTCATGACACAGGCCCCAGTAGAGCGCTCCCCCACACGACAATTCTGCCCTTATGCCACCAAAGCCTGTCAATACACAGTTCCCTCCTCCATGTCATTCGGAGGTGTCATTGATGTGACTGGCGGGCTCGGATGGGCAGGATAATTTAGGATGATTCACAGGCCGGCCGCGGAGCTCTCTAAGCAGCGTATTCTCCTGTAGCCAACTTGGCCACGCCCCTCCGAATACATTTTGTTATACTTTATGATTAGTTCCTGTTCTAAGAAGCCCGATGTTTTGCTTTCGTGGAACGGTAAATTGATCATAAGCAACTATAGGAAATGAACAACAAAGCCAATAGCTGTGCAGCAAAAGGCTGGTCCCTACTGGCTTTGTGTAGGCTGGTTTATAGTGAGGACTGTGAGAAAGAGGGTGTCCGCATTATTAATTTAGGGTTTATTTCAACTGCAACAGTGTTTCAATAGCAGTTTTGCTACAAACCAGGTACAAAGAAAATATAATAGAACACATCTTTTGATTTAAAATAATTTTAGAGCCATATGGGCCCGATGTAGGAGCCCTAATACCGGTCGGAAACGGACGAATTCGGCCGTTTCCGACCGGTATTAGGGTTTTCTAATGTAGGAGCATGCTTTACAGAATCGGTATTTTACCGAATCTGTATTTACAGATTCGGTAAAATTACCGAATCGGTAAATACAGACTCAGTAAAAATACTGATTCTGTAAAAGCACATGTAGGTAGCACATCTTTGAGTGCCGCAGGCCTTTCAGATTCGGTATTTTACCACCCAATCCAATTGGGTGTTAAAATACCGAATTCAGGTGTGCATGCACATGTGTGCATGCACACCTAGCCATGTGACAGACAGACATGCCCTTAGGGCATGTCTGTGTGCCACATGGCGCACATGCCTATTTTTGGGGTGTCAGAGGGTGTCAAAGTGACACCCCCTGCACCCTTGCAAAATTCGGTATTTACCGATTCTGTAATTACAGAATCGGTATTGCCCATTGATTCCTATGGGCTTCAAGGCCCATAGGAATCAATGGGCAATACCGATTCGGTATTTACAGAATCTGTAATACCTACATCTCCCCCCTTCATATTTACCGACTCTTAAATACCGAATCGGTAAAATTCGGTATTTAAGAGTCGGTAAATATGAATTACCTACATCTGGCCCATAGTTTCATGCAAAATATAAGTCAAAGTGCATCCATAATCCGCATTTTAGGATGAAATTTGAATGTTCATGCCTTTAACATGAAGAATAAATCTTGCAACAAATCTTCATAGATGCTTCCCCACATACTCACCAATGACATCACTGGTTACAGGGCAATACCAGACTTAGTGCCAAAAGGAAGGGATTGGGGGAGAGCAACATTAGTGATGTGAGGTTCAGTTTTCTAGTGCTATTATTATTATTGTGGAATTTTTAGTCCTTGCAGGCTCTTACGCTATAAACTTGAAGTTAGGGCTTCGTGTTTGCACACTATAGTGGTAATGACTATATTATTCCCCCCCCCTAACAAAAATGTGCAGACTTGCTGTTTTCAGAAGAATGGAGTGGCAACCCACCTTGGATGCGTTTCTTACTTCAAGACATTTCATTAATAATTTGTAGACAACAATTAATACAGGAGTGCTGACTGTAAAAATCGATCCACAAAAAAATGCTGTAAATCAAATAGATTGTCAATTTCTGACGACAGTTAACTAGGTGAACCTTCTGTGCAGAAATAAACAAAATGGCATAAGGGTATAGTGAATGCAAATGCTCAAACACATAGAGGGAGAGGGCATGGATTGTGGGTATACTTCTTGTTGTTCCCCTTGCAAGTTATGAGGCAGGAAGAAAAATCACAGTATTTAGAAGATAAAAGTTTGCAGATGAATTAAACACTGGTGTACAATGCATTTAGTCGCCTTTCGAAAGGATATATATATATATTTTATTTTTTTTACAAATACTTAAGTGTCCATTGGCAGCCATAACCTGATGCAGTCATGACTCCGTGAGAGTGATGAAATTAATTAAGCTTGTTTCCAGTTGGAAAACATTCACTTCATCACTACAGATATTATTATATCAAGAAGAGACTGTTATTTTTATTTGAATTCAAGTTATGTCGGAGTGACTTCCACTGTTCAGCTGTACAACATTTATTATGGCAGACAATTCTTTTCTTCTTAAGAGAGCCTTTTTTGAAAATTGTGTGGAATAGCAAATACCCAGGTAGGTGAATCAGGTAAGATTCTCAATCTTACTATGCTTTTGCCTTGCAAAGTTCTTCATTGTACTTACATGAATAATTAAGCTGTTTCTACATAGTATTCCCTAAATGCGAGTAACAATTTGAAGACATAATCTCCATTTCCTACGATAAGCATCAATCCACAAAGAATTGGAGGAGTACCTTGACATTGTTCCTGCTTTGGTGTATCAGCCTGAACATGCCTGAGAAAAGGGCCAAGTTCATTAGTAAAGATGTTAAACAGGGCAAAGGTCTATTTGTTAAAATCCATTCCTTGTATATTTCGTATTAGAGTTGAGCTTACTTTCATTGTTTTTCTAAAGATAGTTGAGAGTACCGCATTTACTTAATGGCAGTAGAGCTTCAAACCAGGGTTGTTTACCAACCAAACATGTTTACATGTTTTGCAGCAGGAGTCCCACATTTTACAGGCAGCTTCTTGATTCTTTTGCAGGTTTAGTCAGCTTTTGTTGTGTTGTTGTTTCTGTGAGGTGTAAAAAAAAAATGATCTCTTTAGTGCAGCTGAATTCGCAATTGCTTGAAGTGTGCTCAAAGACACTTGCCAAATGTTTCTAGCTCTTGGCCCGACAGGCATCCTTCCATAGTCACAAACAGCGGTTTCATTTAGATTTCATCTGCTGAGCACAGCACCTCAGACAATTTTGCTACTAACTCCTTCCACACTTTAATGTCTTGCACTTCTTTGTCCATATATTCCTGATCATGTTGACTCCAGTTTTGAATAGCACACCCAGATTGTAGTTACAATTCCTTCAATCTTGATTTATTCCCTGCAGTATCTTCTAACAAGGTGTGACAGGACAAACCACAAGAGTACGCAATAGTTGTTTGATCAAAGTAGGTCTCATTAATCGTCCGTGAAGTGTTGTCGGGAATTCCGTTCGGTAAGTTCCTGGTACACGGTCCGTTTCTTTTCCTCCTTTCGTTTCGAGTCTCTCCTCATTTCAGTGGTCGGTATCGTCAGTCCTCGGTCGGGGTCGGATCCCTCCCTCGCGGGGAGGGGGAGAGAAAGGACAGGTAATTAGTGCATGGATCACTCCTAGTACGTATTGGTTCCATCACCAATATCCCCAGGAAGTAGGGTCGTTGGATGGGTAGAAGTTCCCTCATTGTACTGGGTGACATCTTGAGGAAAACATTAAAGCGTAAAGTGCAGACGGGTAGCGTTCCCCTCCTTGGGTCCCAGTTCCACCCCAGGTTCTGTTCACCACACAGGTTCACTCACTTAAGTCAGGTAGATAAAGAAAGGAGAGGCGAGACACCCATGCCAAAACAACAAAAAGGAAATAAAACAAACCGGTTCCGTCTTCAGTACCCCGGAGGTGCCCTTTTACAAGCTGGCAAGGTATGCATAGGTAAAAAACTACCCGCCTATAACCTGTCCGGTCTTTTGGGCCACTTGCCTGAAGCCGTGGCTCAGTGACAGAGCCTCGGCTGCCTCGTCCAGTGCGCCTTTCCCTGAGATAACCGTCAGCGCCGCCTCACTCCGCTTCTCCTGGTCACCAGTCCGGTTCTCGTTCTCTGTACTCGCTTCTGCTCTCTGCTCGTAATGTTCGAGCCTCCGTGCACTCCTTCTTCTCGGGCTCTGGATGGCCCCATCTCTGCACCAGGCGACCCCTTACGTATGTCCTGCGCCGCCTGTGGCTGCGGGTCCTGCCCTTCTACGGACGTTGAGCACACCTTTTGCGGTACCCTCGAGGCACCCGTAGTCCTCCTCTAGGGTTGCCCTGTCACACAAGTCGTTCTATGATGTTCATCCTCTATTTTCCAATAAGTCTTCCCGGGACCTTTCATAAACACTGGTGTGGGAGGGTTTTTCCAAATTAGTGCCATTTGGCTGTGGTATATCCACCATATGTTAGCACTTGCTTGGAGTTTCTTTAGACACACTTTCTTAAACCATTTGGGTGCTTCAAATGTATATAGATAGGCTGATTCCTGACATCTTTAAACATGGATTGGAACGTCAACCCTCCGTTAGAATGGTCTCGGAGGGCTCCTGCAATTATAGAGTTTTTTAAAATGAAAAGACCAACTATATAATAAAAGGTTTGGCAGTTGTAATGTGCCCTTTTCTAATTTTCTTCTCCGTTTTTTTCCAAGGTAACATAATCCCTGTGGGACCCCATGTAAAGCCTGAGACACTACCTTATATTTGCTTTCTGTTGAAGTCTAATGGTGAGTCGCGGCCGGCATGACTCGTGAGTGGGAGGGTAGGTGGGGGGTCACTGGGGTTCGTGTGGGGGGTTGAATTAAAAAAAATTAAAAACGTACCTTCCTAGGTCCCGCGACGGGTCATTTTCTTTATGTAGGTGGCATGCAGCCTACATGAGAAAAGTCAGAGTGCACATGACTGGTTTGGCCGGCCCCAGAGGGTGGACCAAACAGTCAGGGCCCGCAGCATTGGGCAAGCCACTGCTTCCCCCACCTGCCCCCAACCAGGTATACCCTTCTGCTTTCTCGCAGTTCGAGAAGCAGAAACATAAAATGGTATTTAAAATACCATTTTATGTTTCTGCTTCTCGCACTGCGAGAAAGCAGTAGGGCGAAGCTCCTCCACCCTAATGGAGGAGCCACCCCTGCTAATGGTATTTCAAAAAAAAGGGGAGAGGTAGAGGAAAAAGAACACAGGGGCTCGTCCTCCAGGTAGCAGGGCCGGCCTTAGGCATGTGCAAGCTGTGCACCTGCACAGGGCCACCAAACCCCACGGGCCACCACGCCAATATATATCCTTAATATAATAATCCTCTGAGGATGGATACATATTTGCGTGGCGGCCCCTGGCAGGGATTTGGTGGCCTCCGGCTCTGTTCCACTTCCAAACACCCTGACCCTACTCCCTCTTCACTGCGCTCCGCCTAGCCCGGACCCCCTCTTCCGGGGCCCCCCACCTACGCTCCCTGCCCAGGGCCGCCTAGAGCCGGCCCTGCAGGTAGATACGTTATATTCAAAGAGAGCCCTTCTGTCGCACAAAGGGTTTTCTTCCCACTCTGATGTTTGTTAGGAAAACAGTGGGTTTTCCATTAATAACCCTCACCTACCAGGGTTTCCCCTTGTTGGCAGATATTCATTGGGTTCTTCCCGTTCCACTGCGGAACGGGCGTGTTGCGACCTACATGTTGCATGGGAGCACTTATTGTTGGTAAAAAAAAATTATCGGATAAAGTTAAATGTGGGAGTGGGTGGGGGGAGAGAAAGAAAGGATAAAATTAAAAATACCGGACTAGAAGGAAAATATTTTTTACTCGTACCTCTACCCTGTATGATTAAAATGTGGGGAAAGATAAGGGAACTTAGAGAGAAAAATGTTTGACATGTTTCTAGTCCTACCCTAAGGCTATTCTTCTGGACCAAGAATGAATGCACCCTGATACCACTCGTGTCTTTTTTTAGTCAGGAAAATAATTTTGTGATGAAATATAAATAGTACGATATATACATGCAGCACTAATCCGTGTTTGTATCAGGATAAATCTGCTAAAAACTGTATGAGATACAAAACGGAGGTTAGGTTGTCATGGTGTCAGGCCTAAACACACATTTTCATGACAAATTATGGTAAAACAAATCAACTGCGTAGAAAACGTGATATATTTCTTGCATTAAAAGTGACCACTTCTAGTGCTACCATAAGCAATGTCTTTGCTTAGGAAATTATTAATCACGCACGAGGCTTATACAGGACAAACACATATTCAACATAAATTATGAAAAAAGTGATTTAAAAGCACATACATATTAGTTTCTTCCAATTTGCAACATGAGACCGTACGGGGGAAGGGACGCCTGTAGTCACACTCTGCCTAAAAGGATAAGATAGAAAAATTATCCCAGGTATGAGTTTTAGCAGAAGTGAGAATTGCTACAAGGGTAGCGATACTTATAGGGTCAGCGGCTGTCTGACCTTTCGTGTTAGGAGTGGCTATGCCATACTTACTGCTGCATCAAGGCTACTCCCTTGCTTAATAGCTCTGTAGGTGCCTGTCAGTCACTTCTGCAAGCTATTTAGTGGGGCCGGGTGGTGAGACGTCAACATCCTTGTGTCCAGGAAAAAGCTGGAATGCTGACATAACAAAATGGCTGCCTCGAGTGGAACCACTTCCTGGTTCCTCAATGGGAAGAATAACTCGTATGTGTAGCTTCTAAATAAGGTAAATAATTAACTGTGGTCATGTTGGCACAGAAGCCAAAGAAATCACAGGGTATAAAGAATTTAATATTAAATCATGTATACAAAATACTTGATATATATTAAAGGTATTGGTTTTGTGTAGGTTCTGGAAAAAAAGGGTGTGACTCGCGTCTCCTTTTGTCATTATAGGAGTCTGTACAAGAAAAAAGAAAGACAAAAGTGAATCGCATGTTACTTAATGAACTGTGGTCATGTTCTCCTAAGGACTTTCCCTGGGGGTTTTAAAATCCTCAGGAAAGACAAAGTAGGAAAAAGAGGAGGGGGCATAGCGCTAATGGCCAGAAATGATTTCAAAACATGGTTTAAACCAATCTTAGATAACACAGAGTGTGAAGCAGCTATTTTTAAAATCGGGCTTGATAGTCAGAACACTTTTAATGGCACATTACTTTATCCTCCACCTAAAACTAAAGCTAGCTTTCTAAATTCAATAGGTCAACTTCTGGAGAACAAACCAGACCAGTCTAATTTCTCTATTTTGGGTGACTTCAACTTCCACCTGGAAAACAGTGCAGACAGGGATACTGAAGCCCTTATTGATCACATTGCCAGTGCAGGACTTAGGCAGTTGGTCAAAGGGGTCACAAACTCGGCCGGGCATTGCTTGGACTGGATCTTTTCGGATCATCCCAACCTAGTATTGGCCAGAGCATTGCCACTAATCTGGTCGGATCACCAGGCAATTATGTTTGAAATTGCCCTGCCACCTAAAAGGCCCCCTAAACCCTCTAATAAAGCTATCCGCTTTCAATCCTGGAACAAGGTAATGATAGAAGAGCTAAACAAAGTGCTTACCTAGTCCCTACATCCTGCCCCCGCAGACCTGGACGAGGCAGTGATGAGCTCTCCCTCCTGGGTGGACTCCGCAGGCCAGCAGCTGGCTCCTCTAACTACTCTGAGATCAGTCAGGCAATCTCCGTCTGAACCATGGCTCAATGAGTCATTGAGAACACAAAAACAAATATGAGGAAGACTAGAAAGGAAGTGGAGCCTTGAAAGCGATGCTCAGACCAAAACGGACTACATACTAGCCATCCAAACATTTAAAAACCTTATTGTGAAGGTAAAGTCAGCTTACTTCAAGGAAAAAATAGAAGAAGCCAATGGCTGCTCTAAAATACTATTTTCTACCTACTATTAAAAACTCTCTAAACTCCCAGAAACTCAAGATCATGTAAGAAGGTAACAATTTAGCAATAAGCTAGCAGACTCTTTCCAACAAAAGGTTAAACATGTCTTCGATGCATTTTTGCCCCAATCGAAACAATCCTCGTTGCCCCCCCCCCCAATAGAACTCCGGTGATAGTTCTGGATCTCACTCAAACCTGGATAGCTCCTCCATACCTACTTTCTCATCCTTTCCGCCCATCACTCTTCACCAGATTACCAAACAAATTCTCCGGATCACCGCTCGACCCATGCCCACCGAAAATTCTTCATTCAGTCCCCGAGATCATAGCCTCTTCACGCTGGCCTATCTTCAATCTTATGGACTCCTCAGGGCGCTTCCCCACTGAATGGAAGAAAGCTTCCATTGTGCCACTTTTGAAGAAATCCAATCTGGATCCTAAGGACCCCTCTAATTATAGACCCATCTTTAGGTTGCCTTTCCTGGCAAAGATAATAGAAAGGTTTTTAAATGGGATTGCTGTAGCTAAATGAGATTACTGCTTCCAAAGGTGTTGCCACCCGCATGTTGATGTTGCACTAGGTGCGATTACGCCCCTAATAGTGAGTTTTCCATAAATGTGTTTTTGCACCTTAAGCTCAGTTTCTTGCCTAGGAGGTAATTGGGTGGTAGCCATATTAAATAAAGCAGGGACTTTTAATTCAAGGTGCGGTGTGTTTCATGTCAATGCAGTTCTGTGTCCTATCTCTACTGCATTTTGGAGAAGGGCACTCTGTACAGAGGTTACTGGTGTACTAGGAAGTCTTGTATAGAGCAGTGTTGCTGAATACACGACACATTTTGCTACAGGGGGTGTCCTGTGCGTCCAGACCCGTATGATATGATATGATAAAAGGGATTTATAGAGCGCTCGTTCACCGACGGTTTCTTGGCGCTAAAGTTACTTTGTAACATCTATAATTGACCGATTCCTTGTATTTTCCTCAATTTCTCTTCCTTTTGAAATGTATTCTACATCACGGACCACAAAGAAAACATTTACAGGTGTCAACGCTTTTGTAACTATAGAAGTGTACATTTTCAGACCAGAGTATTTTGTTGAGTATTTCAGTTGTTTGTCATCTGGTTTGCACTTGTGCTGTGTGAAAGCACTATCTCGTGCTGCGGGGATACATTAAGAGCAGATGGAACTGGATGCTCGGCCACAGTTATGTGACTGTAACGAGCCAAATTGCAGTCAATAATTTCCTGTGTACATGTTTTTTCAATTTTTCTCTCAAAAAATGATCCTGTATTCTGAGGAGTTGAAGTCTAAATATTATCTCATAACGGGTTTTAAATATCCCACGTTTTGGGTTTCTGATGTCTAATGTGACTGTTACCACGTGCCTCTCCAGCACTGTAACGCTTAGAGGCACATAAGGCGCTGTGCAAACAGGATGACGTCTGTCCAGCGGCTGATGCTTACACGGAGGACACCTAGCGCTGGCATCTGTAGAGCGAACGGACAGCAGACGGCTATGGTGGTGGGCAGAGCAAGGGCTTCTCAGACTGCTGCACTTTGGATAGGTAGTACAGCACGTTGGCAGCTGCACTTCTTAGCTGAGATGATTTACGGCACCAGGGTCCCAATCATGAACCGCGCTCCGCAGAGCAGAACTCCAGTTTTGTTACATGTATGTGTCTGAATATAAACATATAACTCAGAATTTCTCCTTGTTAATGCAAGAATTTTGGACAAAGCAAGTCAGAGAGAGGGAATCTCTGCTCACTGTTTGTGGCTTGTTCAGTCTAAAGTTCATGCATAACCCCAAAGAAACTCAGAGATGTATAAATGATCTTTACACACCTCAAGCGCCAATAAGCAGGCGCTGGCTGGGATGATAGATTTATGGCAGAGTTGATGCACCTGCTGGCGTGGCTGGTATGTTTCTATAGCACACAGTACCAGCACTGCTCTGCATTGCTCGTTGGGTTAACGTTGATCAGCGCTGCTCTAAATGTAATGGGCCAGAGTAAGAACACCGGGACATATTATCAAGCTGGGCGATAGGCAATTATCGCCGCTTTAGCGGCCGTTTTCAGCCGCTAAGCGGCGATAATTCTATCGCCCTATTAGGAAGCTGTCGCTAACTGATGTTGGCAACAGTTTTTAGGCGATAGCGAGCGGTTTGGGGCCCGCTTTGCATGTCAGCGATGTTTATCGCTAATGACATGCAAAGTGGGCATACCCAACCTGTTAGCGACTGAAAGCAGTCGCTAACGTCGCTATCGCCTATTAGCAAGGCAGGCGTAGCGATGGTAATATTCGCGCTAAGCACGAATATCTCCAAATACTAACACCTGCCCAGACCAGTTCTTAGCCATGTTATCCAATCGGAGGTGGATAACATGGCTAAGAGCATTTCGTCGCTAATGCGTGAATATCGCTGTATTCTCAGCGATATTCACGCATTTCGCCGCTATCGCTGGATATTTTAGCACAATGGAGAAAAACGTTGCTAATAGCATGTTTTCTCCGCTAACATATCCAGCGATAAAAAAAATGCGCTAAACGCATTTTGCGATAAATATCGCTATTCCTTGGTAATATGCCCCAGCTTTTCTCTTGGCTGATGTACATTTCATGAGCACTGCCAGCCCTTCTGCAGGAGTCTGATATATTTACATTAGCAGCATTTTTCTGTAGTGCTCATGCAACAACATCTGTTTTTCAGGGAGAACAAAACATGACATTGTTTATTTAGCAGGGATCGCACAGAAGCCGCATCCACGCGCCTGTGCACTGTAAGCAATTCGGACAACGCAACACATCAGGGTTACGGCTATGGGAGAAGGCAGAAGATTATCGTTTTTATTGGTGCATGGATTTTGGGTTGCGGATCGGAAATCTCAAGTCTGCACATGCATGAGAGGTTTTTAAAATATTATAGACTCCGACCCGTACAGAATAGCACTACGGTCATCAGATAGGATCCTATGAGAAAAGCACTGGTAAATGCAGCTTAGCGGCGACATTTTACTACTACTTTACGTCTGTTACCCACCCACTAATGCGACAGACCCAGCAAGCTGAGCCTGACAACTGCCAGCAGCATGACGCCATTCAGCGGCGGAGTCATAAACTCTTCCTCTGTAATTGTAAAACGAAAAGTAAGACTGCAGCTGCAGCCACATAGGAAATGATATCTGCAACATATTTCGAACATATACCTGCTCTGACAAACCCGAAAATGAAAATGAAGCCACTGCTGCTTCAGGGAAGCAACTGCTGCGGATATTCGCTAAGGGTCCCTCCAAAACAAAAAACAAAATTGCAAGTGCCGATCCGTATTGCCAATGGAATGCGTTTTCAAAATAAACGGGAAACAGCGGCAATGGCGCAGAATCACTAAAATTAACAGGCAGCGATGGGTGGGAGGTAGTGGTAGTGGGGATGGCACAGGGAATTTAAGTGACGGAAACTGGCACGAAAATTCACTTTGTTAAAAAAAAAACATAGAGATATCTGACAGCAACAATGTACCCCGCAGCCCAGGCTCACACTGACTTTTCAAAAAGAAAAAAAAAAAAAACGCCCGCGAGTGGTGCGCGCGCCCGACTGCAAGCATATGTTTTCAATTATCGCGCCCGTCTGGGCACGATAATTGAAAACATATGGGCTTTGGTGCGCGTAACAGACACCAATAGGCCCTAAGCGGAGCTACGCGACCGCCTGTGGCCTATTGCGTGTTCTGTTAAAAAACAACACGCACGCAAAGCCCAATCAAAATGGACCATAGGAAATGAACACGCAGAGCGTGTGGAATTTCCAGGTCCATTTTGACAACCCCTACAAAACGGCTCGCCTGAGCGAGCACTGCTGGACAGTGCATCACGAGGGCTCGCCCTAAAAATTGGATTGGGAGTAGAGCTCGGTTGGGGAGTCAATCTTGAGAATCCAGGTGCAAGAGCGTGGAAAAACTGTTATATGTTGATAGAAGCTGATGAAAAGTAGCAGGGGCAATATACACTGGTCTCTGAGGCCTATAGAAAAACTCAAAGGTAGGGCTCAGTGGGCATGGGTGGCCGTCCTGAAAAATGGATCCTTGACAATATATCCTTAATGGCTAATCTTTCCTGAAAATTGATGACAATACAATCCTGATGATCAGGTTTTGGAGAAGGGCCCACGCATCCAACCCTCTGTACGAGGTTGATCTGCAGATGCAAAGTGCCTGACCCTCAATTCTGCATAGTTATGGTTCAACTTACTGGTTGAGGCCTGGAGAACAAGGCTCTTTGGATGGGGGCTTGGTAAGAAAATCCGGAACACAAGGTACAAGTCTATGACGCCTAACCACCTGCATATTCACAGATGCCCAACAACAAGGTTTCAACAAGGTATCCATCAACATATCTGTGAGGGCATCATTAAATATGAGCTAGGACTCAGATATTGCTGGCCCCAGCACTGAAAATTTGCAGCATGGCCTCTTTGAAGGCCTCAATTTTCTGCAGGGTCGACAATGACCTGCAAGCCTTGGGTTGCTTCGGGACCACCTGAAGATTTAGCTCATTGACTTGTGACTCTGACTGAGTGTGACTGACATCTTGACGCCCTTGTGCCTTCTCTTTGAAGTCAAAGTGGCGGGATCAGTTTGAGTTCCACTCCACTTTTTAATGCTTGCGTTTGGACTTTTACTTACTAGACTACACAAGGCCCACAACTTCTTCTTGTGTTTGGTGACACAATTTGCCTCAGCCTCAAATCACCTTCAGGTGCATGAGGGCACACTTATCACATGACTTAGATCCTTTTCTTGAGCCCAGGCACCAAAGCCAAACCTTATGCGAGTGCCTTACTGACTTCTGCTTCCTGTGATTGTGGCCTGGATTGAATCCTGTTATTTTCGTCAGGGAGGTAGTTCCCTAGTACACTGAGGAAAGGTTTTGGAGTAATCTGAAAACCCGACAAAGATTGGTGTGGAGCTCTGAACCTGCGTACAGAAGTAGATTGACATCTGCACACAGGGGCGGATTTTATATGCATCTCTCTTCCAACACTTCCGAAGTGATATGGAGCCAACGTGGAGCAGTACGATACCATCCAACGCTGCATGATTTCTGCTAAGAAAAATCTACAGATCCAGTCGGAATCCGCAGTTAGAAGTATTCGTCAGAATCTTCATTACTCCAAATACTGAATAATAACGAAACTGCAGCTTCCTGTGGGCCCGATTCACAGAATGAACTTAGGACAAAATCCTAAACTTACTACAATTTGGTATTCACAGAATGCACTTACTACAATTTGGTATTCACAGAATGCACTTACTACTTTCGGAATTCACAGAATAAACGTACTACTTTCGGTATTCACAGAATAAACTTACTACTTTTGGTATTCACAGATTTGACTTAAGACTACTAACTTTACGTCCGCCGCCGGGGAGTAATTTACGGCCCGTAATCGTAATTTACGCCACCGTGCCCTAATTTACGATTACGGGGCGTATTTTACGATTACGGGGCGTATTTTACGATTACGGGGCGTATTTTACGATTACGGGCCGTAAATTACGATTTTGGGCCGTTGGGCATGTTAGCCAAGGGGAAACACCTGGCCAAGGTCCACCCATCCCCCAACATGGATCAGCTGACACACAGCAGCCAATCCCAGCCAACAGCTCCATTTTGCCATGGTGTATGCTGCCACTGCCTACCATCCCACACCACACTCCAGCTAAAGCCAATTAACACTAATTGACCAGTACCACAACACACATAAAAGCAGCACACAGTGAAGGAACAGGTTTGGCCACAGAGAGACTTTTACGACAAAGCTTCCAGTGCCAGAGACCATGGAGATGCGCAGAAAAAGAAATTTCACAGCAGAGGAGACCACCATGCTCGTGGAATACATAGTAAGGCACCACAAGCGCCTATATGGGCTACCACCATATTGCACCAGTGGTGCACAGAAGCAAGAACTATGGCAGCAGATAGCCACTGCTGTCTCAGCCCTGGGGGTGGAGAGGCGAACTGTACAGGACATCAAAAAAAAGTGGCAGGACGAAAAGCAGAGAGTAAAGGAAAAGTACTCCAGGATAGAACTGAGGAGAGTCCTCCCTGCTGCATGCCCTGGACCCCGCATCCAGCTCACCCCACTGGAGGAGGATATACTAACCACTATACACCCCCACTTGGTCCATGGGCTGCCTGTTAGTGACGTCCGCTACGTGGTACCAGGTAATTGGAATGAAAAGAAAAAGTGCATGAAGAGATTGTCTGTGTTACACTGTCATAGTGATCATGGTAATTGTCCAAAATGGATAAATATATATGGTTAGTCAGAGACTCATGTGTCACCCACTACGTAGCACCACAAGTCCCAGAAAACTTTGCATCAGAAAAGGCTAATACCCACCACCCTATTAAAAACATGTGCACAGTACTGATGCCATACATACACAACCCAGCTAATTCAATAACTGTACATATTGACTGAAAATGTGCAATGACAAATGGAAATTTAAAATTTCGTTAAATAAATAAATTAGCTAAAGACAAACATTAGCAGGGAAGCGCCAGTACCAATGTGACATGCAATTCAAGCCTTGCGCAAACACGGATGTGTCGTGTACATATGGTGGTGCACTGTGGTGCAGGGATAAAGAGATGTGTGTTGAATCTGATGGTGTCTAGGGGGGCTTTGCTGAAGTTGTGTCGCAAGAGCGTTGCAACTCCAACAATGTCCATGCACTGCCCATACCTAAATTGCTGTGCCACTCCTTACGTCTGCTTCAAGCAGGCGTAAGGTTGCGTCGCAGCGGCCTCTGATAAGTAATACTGTGAAATCACGTAGATTACACTGACTCACTTGGACGCGGCATATCCCAAAGGAGTGTACACCCTGCCTACCTCCAAGCTGACGTTGCGCAGGGCCTCAACATTACGATTCACCCTAGTAGCGTCACGTTGCAAATAATCCTAAATGTGTTTTCTGTTGTAAACCACTGTCGTGTCACAGAAGTGATGCAACAACAGTGTAAATCATTTTTCTAGGGGGTCGTAAACCTGCCACAAAATATCCAAAAAGTACTTCACCCTGTGCCAGCCTAAATCACAAAGCAGATGGTGAGAGTATCCTCTGATGTAAATATGTCCAACATATATCCTGTAGTCCAATTTCCACTCTGCCACGCCATTACATCCCCAACACACCACTGCTCCTACCTGCCCCATCTGCGGCAGTTCCGCACAGTACTGTTATCACACAGAAGATATGGGCAAATCCCCGAAACGTTACACAAGCACATTTCCCATCTGTCAACTTTTCTCTCTTCTCACCCATTGACACATCCAGCCAGATCACAGACAACTGCAGTAGCAGAGGTCACCGCATCGCATAGGAGGAATGGGCAACGTACCGAGGAAGGCATGTCAACCACACAAACTGGTAAGTCAAAGTGGACAGGAGATGGTCAAAATGCATATATTGTCAGAAGACGACAGAGGGACAAATAGTGCCCAGCTATGTGAGTCAACCATTTATGCTACATTTGCTGCATTACAATTGGAGTTTTCAATGGACATTCACCTTTAACATATGACATTTGTGAACAGCGAAAGACAAATCATAAAATGTCTAGGCTCATCATACCTTTGTAAATGTGGTACCCAACATGTATTACACCAACAAACCCAGAACGGGGAAAGCAATCCTGTAATCGAGGGCCACAACAAGTCAAAAGGGTGTACACACCATATAGTAATAGTGTATGTAGACCTTATCAAGAAATAGCATTTGCACCGATACGGAAATGAAGACCAAACAGTGAGATACCAGTCTCTGTAGTATTGACAATGCATACACTGTCCAACTTCTAATCTGTCATACATACTTCATTCAGCACAGTCCACACAGCTGATCATGTACTGCGTACATTGGATGGATAATTTCCGGACATCAACAAAACACGATAGTGGACTTTACCTATGGATTCGTAGGCATGTCATTGTGACATAGGTAGCATCAAGGTAGTGGGCCCAATCTAAGTTATATGTGGGATCACTCATTACATAATGTATGACACACTTCTGCAACGGTGGTGAACATGACTGCTTGTGCCCGTCCTGTGCCAGAAATTGAAGGCATCACATGTGGCAGCAGGAATGTAAAGTTGCTAAACAAACTCATCATTGTAGGTACAATGTTGTCCTCCCAGAACCCCAGACGCCCACTGACTTCTGCTACTAGGTTGGACTTGACATCTGTCCAGGGACCACCTACAGCTCCGGTGCAGGGCCACGGTAAGTCATGCTTGCTGAATGCTTATCAATTGTGCCTTTCACCTCCACCGTATGTGTTGTACAACTTTGTTATCCTGCATCACAATATGCTCACATAGGGCATTTGAACACATGGAATCAGACCCTGGTGGCAAATGAGATGCTGACACAAAATGTATGCCAAGTGTGTGCACAATGGACATACAATAGCACAATGTGTCATAAGAAACGTCCACAACACAACAGGCTTGCTATTCAATGATATGCTAAATCCCTAGCAAAATTAACATGGTCAAATCAACATGAAATTGGTATGGCTGAGGCACACACTGGTGCCAGTTGTGTACCTGTGAGATGGGTGTAGGGGCTGCTAAGGTGAATCTTCATGCAGTTACACCTGCTAAATGATTTGGCTGAAGGGCAACAGGATAATCCTCTGCAGGTGGGAAGATTCAAAGCTACTCACCTCATCTGCAATGTGTGATCTAAACCAAATGTTGTCTTCTGCTTGCCTCCCTTCTACCATATTCAAATGTATAGGTGAGTGTATGAAATATGAGGTTTGGATGTCTGCTGCACAAGACACCATCTGTTGTCATGTAAGTAGTACCATGATGTTGGAAATGGAGCACGGGAACAGAGAACACTCAAAGGATGGACATTAGTAATCTGTGTTTGCTCATTCAAAAATGAGCTGTGTGACCTCATGGGTAGGGAAGCACAAATGGGCAACATCAGGCCCCTGACAACTGCAAATCTCACACATGAACTCCTTTCTGACTTGTCAACAGACAACATTACACCCATGGACAAAGTCTGTCACAATGGTAAGGGTGAAATCAGTAACCTTCTCATACAAGTTCGTCAGTTGATGTGTCATCTTATTGATGTCAGTGCTGCATGGCTTTAAGCTAGCAAATGCTGCTTGTGAGCAGGTGCCCACATGTTAAGTCAATGAGCTACACATGCTGCACATCGTCCTTGATTATCCACAAATGGCTAATGAGAATTTAATTTGATCTCATAGCCACAATCAGTTGTACTAAAATATGGACATGTATTTCTCATCACAGGTGCTGACAGGATGAGACAACTGCAACGGACACCATCCCGGGGGTTGCATGACATCCTGGCTGCAGCTGTGAAACCGTCGCGCACCTGTCCCACAGGTAAATCGGGCATGAGGAGTGTCAACAGCTTAGATTTCGAAGCCATTACAGAGATCGAGATCCCCTTCTCCATGGAATCAACAGTTGTTGATTACAAAGTGAAATACAGACCAGGAGTGACACATATGCAGGTCTGTCATTTGGTGAGGCAGATCGTTGAGAATGTTGTTTCTACCCTCTACAGGTATTTCTACTACACCTATGATGAGACCGGTGCAGCAGGATACACCAGGAGGGAACGCAAAGGGACAGAGAGTTGGGGCTGGAGCTGGTGAGTATGCTAGTATCATGTAGATCTCCGTGTAACACCTCAGTGCTATGGTGTGAGCGGCCATTTGTGGTGGTACCCTAACATGATCACATGATCCTCATCTGCTGGTGCAAAGTGCAGTAAATACAACCCTGGTGTTGCTGCACATGTAATACCTGGTCAATCACTAATACAGTTGCAACCTCTGTGTTTCAGGTGATGCTGAGGGAGAGGCAGACAGCCTGACAACCAGTGGTGGCCGACGGGCAATCCGAGGGGAGAATCCTCTGATCCTCCAGGCAGCAATGTCGGCTGCAACTCATGCCCAAGAGGAGGATGATCAAGATCAAGAGAACGTAGACTTAGAGGATGATGAGTACATTTCTATTGACTCCGGGGATTACAATACTGACATCCTGGACTCACATCCTCTGACAAGCCACGCCCGTCTGCCTCCTCTCAAACCATCAACAACACGACATACATCAAACCATCCACGGCTCCCACACATCCACTCACAGATATCACTCACTCACAGCCCTCACGTCCGTGACCGACATGGTGGTTCCCCTACCCACTCTTCCCTACGCAGTTTATCCCAGCCATTCTCTCCAACAACTGTGGGAAGTACCAGCCCTGTTGTGGACCTGGTATCCCCTGGGCACCCTACTCCTGCCCACAGACTTCTACCTGCCCCCCCCCCCTGTTGTTGGACCTGCTCATCTCATCCCTGGCAGACACCAGCAGAGGGAGTCTGCACGTGGCGATGGTGGCCAGTGGGAGCAGGACTTCTTCCGACAGCAGGCAGATGTGAGGCAGGACATTCGGGCCATAGGGGCTACCCTGTCCGACATTTCTGGGTCCCTGCAGGACATGGCCCAATTCCCTCAGGTGGTGGACAGGATGGCCCAAGCTTTGGATAGGATGGATAGCACTTGGCAGGAAATGTCAAGAAATATGAGAGACCAGATATCCATCCAAAGGGAAGACAGTGCAAGACACCATGCCTTGGCCATGAAGATGATGGAGGGCATGGTGAGAGTGATCCAAAGTCTACCTTCACGGCCAACGCAGGGAGGGGAACAATCATGTCGGCCTGTAGGACCACACATCCCCACACCTGTAATACCAACTGCACAGCACCACAGCCAAGGTACCCAAACACACCCGCACCGGGCACAGTCACTCCCAACACCCCCACTACCTGCCAAAACACCACAAACCTCTGCACAGTCACTCCCACCACCCCCACTACCTGGCCAAACACCACCAACCCCTGCACAGTCACTCCCAACACCCCCACTACCTGCCAAAACACCACAAACCTCTGCACAGTCACTCCCACCACCCCCACTACCTGCCCAAACACCACCAACCTCTGCACAGTCACTCCCACCACCCCCACTACCTGCCCAAACACCACCAACCTCTGCACAGTCACTTCAACCACCTGAACAACCAGCCCTTTTCCAGCCACAGACACCTAATGTGCAGACACCATTGGCACCTGCACCTCTTGATCAGCCTGGACAACACCCACAGACACGAAGGCGACAACCTCAACCTCACCCCTCACCGCGTTCCTCCCCCCCACTATTGCGGAAACGCAAACATGAACGCCATTGACATTGCCAATTTGTTTTGGGCTCCTTAGGAGTATTTTTACAATAAATATCTACCAAAGTAATATCCTGTTGTGTACCATGTCCCTTCTGACAATGTAGGCATGTGTATGTGTGTGTGTGTGTGTGTGACAGGTACAAGTGTAACACATCATAGCAACACGTTGTCATGTGCATAGAATGTGACTTACTAAATATGTGTCTATATTTGGGGATAGACATTCAAAATTAAGACAAACTAGTCAGACAAAGTCAAATTCTGCAAGTTATTTATGTAGGAACACAAACAAACAGTCCGTTTGGAAGGGAGAAAGAAAAACAAATGATGATCTTAATGCAGAAGGAGAATGGAACTTGGATTTGGGTGGGGCAAAACAAATATAATACGTCAGGTAGCGTCATGGGAACTAGTCTATTCACAAGGGGAACTGGATTTGTGTACCTTCCTGCAGCGTGAATAATTAGCTCTTTTCAGCTGGTGAAGAGGAGTTTGTTTTGCCGATTCGTTTTCCTGACCTTCCTGACCCCTTGAGCTGTTTGTTTATCCGATCCGGCTGTTCATAAGGAGC
This sequence comes from Lissotriton helveticus, assembly GCF_964261635.1. Lineage (NCBI taxonomy): Eukaryota > Metazoa > Chordata > Amphibia > Caudata > Salamandridae > Lissotriton > Lissotriton helveticus. Next base: position 645,850,077 of record NC_136073.1, on the reverse strand, counting down.
AGGGAGTCCAAGCCTCCAAGCAGAAATAGACGACAAACAATTTGAAAGGAGCACACGAAGAAAACTCTTCATGAGCGCGGTGCCAATAACAGATTTCCCAAAGACAGTCAGACAGCCAGAAGGCCGTAGAACCCTGTTAATCCGGCTCCAAGCAAAGCTACAGACATTAGAAGCGACAAGGCCCTGATGAGACCCCGTTTAATGAACTAACGGGCACGAAACGCGTCGGCTTAAAAGAAGGCTAAAAAACAAACAGGACTAATTGCGTTGTGGATTCATTGATTTGTATCCCATGAGCCTTTTTTCAGACTCTTTGTCCTTCAATGAATTTATGAAAAAAGAGTTTTTTTGTGATATTAATATTTGGTTCATGATTTAAGTATTTTGAACAAATGTTGCAATGTCTAAATAATGTGCAATGTATTGTTTCACAATTCAAATTGGATAAATGTTTTGTCATTTATCGTTTACATATTTGTCTAAATGTTTTATATGTTTCGTGTTTCTCATACATGTAATGATGAATCTTTTTGTATTTGGAATTGAAAAGTAAAGGGTGAAACTAAATAAACCCACATAATCAGAAATAGTCCTGATTCATGTACTTGTAATATCAAGCAACAAAAAAAGTGTGAGGGGAGCAAATTGTATTTTGGTGGTATATTTGGGGATAGACATTCAAAATTAAGACAAACTAGTCAGACAAAGTCAAATTCTGCAAGTTATTTATGTAGGAACACAAACAAACAGTCCGTTTGGAAGGGAGAAAGAAAAACAAATGATGATCTTAATGCAGAAGGAGAATGGAACTTGGATTTGGGTGGGGCAAAACAAATATAATACGTCAGGTAGCGTCATGGGAACTAGTCTATTCACAAGGGGAAAAAGAAATGTCGGTCCGAAACAATGTCTCCGTCCAACAGTCAAGTATCTTTTTGGTCATCCTCCAGGACCACAATGTCTAGATCCTCTGGGTCGGACACATCCACACGGCTGGCTGATGCAGGACCAGGCACCACACGGGAACGTGACAAACGAGGAGTATGGGGGGAAACCGTGTGGGGCAACGGACAGGGGGACACATTGACGGTGGTATGGGAAGACACTTGGGAGATGAAAGACGTAATGGCTGTGTTCAGGGACTGGACTTGGGTGGTGAGGTTGTCCAATGATTGGACTATGTGCGCTTGCATCGAGCGTATCTCCAGACACACCTGTAGCAAGATGCGAGCGGACATGTCCGATTCACCCTCGACCATCCAACTCAAGTCCCCTGGCACAGCCACGGGAGGAACAGCACCGGCACGGGGGGGGACACAGAAGGGATGTGGTGCCTCAGGTCCGGAGCGGATGGGTACGGCTTGGCGGCTATGAGGAGGGGGACAGGTATCAGGGGATTGAGCTGGAGCCCCCGATGGCATGGGGGACGCTAGAGGTAGGGAGGGGCTGATGGCAGGCCCAGGTTGAACATTAGCCTGCCCCGGGGACACCTCTTCCTGACCCCCTGGTGAGGTATTTGTGGCTGAGTGGCCATCCCCCACATCATGGTCGGAGGTGTCCGGTTCTTCACCCCCCCCCTTCAATGTCTACAGCCTCCACCCGGGACATAGTACCAGTGTCATGTTCTTCTTCATCCCGGGTGGGTGAAACCCCCTGGCCTGCAGATGTTGAGGGCCCCTCCTCCTCCTCCTCTTCCTCCTCCTCTCCTTCATCGCTGGTGGAAAGAGGGTTTAGCCGCTGCCAAACTGACGGTCTCTTTCTCCGGACTTGTTCCTGCGGATCTCCTGTCTCACCAGCCGTGCCTGCAGAAGTGTAAGCAAAATCCTGAAGTGGTGGTTGTTCCATGCATGACGCTACACATACATTGAATAGCCTAGGTCCGAATTTGTTTGCCTCTGATCACACTGTATAGTTATCAGGGGCCGATTTACAACTACTGGCACATCTCGCTAATCAGCAAAGGTGTGTCTGAAGAGTTGCAACGCATCAGCCCACCCGTGCGTCACCCCTGATGGCCCGCATGTACAAAGCGGCACAGCGTGGCGCTTGGGTGGCAGATGTGTGATGCACCCCCGGTGGAATAGCCGGGCTTTGCTGGAGTGCTGACATGCTGCGGCAATCCTTACACCTGCTTCAAGCGAGTGCGTAGATTTCAATCTGCTTGGCCATAATAGTAACTGAGTGAAATCTTGTAGTTTCAATCAGCCACTTTTAGGATGCGATCCTGCACCATATGCGTCATGTTGTAATAATCCTGCAGCATGGCGCTTTGTGTGCTCCGCCGCTGCGTCACTAAAGTGACCCTATGGCGGTGCACAGAGGCGCAGGTGCCTTGTTGATCTGCCCATCAGTCCTTATGGACTCAATGGTGGTTGGGAGCACACTGCCTCACAGTCCCAGCACAGTTTGCCCCTTTGCATCCTGCTAAATGCTTTTTACAGTACTAACTGACTCCTGAATCATCTGTGTTTGCAGGGAATGCTGCCAAGTTCCTCTCAGATCACAGTAACACTCACAGGCACACAGCAAACCCAGATGATTTACTTTACTCTCTGAAACTGCTGCTCTCTACTGATGAAGCGCTCATTCCAGGAACACGTGTCTAGAGATATACAGCAAAGTCAGCTGCAAAATTGGTGTATGGCTCCAGATTATTCCAAAGTAAGTTTGAACTGTGTACTGCATTTACCAGGATGCAAAGGGACAAACCGTGCTGGGACTGTGAGGCAGTGTGCTCCCAACCCCCATTCTGTCCATGCACTTACATTACATGTATGCACACTGTCATATACTGAATTGAGTTTTACATGGATATCTCAACTGCATTATCCAAACCTCAACCTTGGCATTGTTGTGATCTGTGTGTCGTGTCACTGCTGCATGTGCCAGTTCAACTACAAGTCCACCATAGGAGAACATGAAGAGTCCAGATATAATAGATATTTGCCATTGATATGGATTAGCAGCTATTTAACGTCTGGACAAGTGTCATCTGCTTTGTAGCATTGTATGGGACAAGACAAATATGGGTCACACATCCACGTGGGGTCTGGAGTACTCCTCTAGCTACATTGTGTGTCTGGCCTTTTGATGTCCCCACACATCTTTGGACAATCCAGTGCCACATAGTGCCTTACTTGACTTACAAGGTAGTGCAGTACACCGCTGAACAGTGGTGGGCGGTTGTCACAGCTACCTGTACATGTGAAATGCCATATAGGCCACTGAGGGTGAGACCTCTGTCAGTGGACACACCTTGCCAAACTATGTAAACTTGTGAGTGATGCAAGGATCTCAAAATCTGTCATGACTCCAAAGCACATGATGATCTGTCTCAATTGGAACACAACGCTACAGGTGCAATGCTAATCACAACATCCAATCCCCTATGGCCTGCCATGTGCAGACTGGACAGTCTCTGTACCATCGCTCATCCAATGCACACATCTGTTATGATTGACTTGGTTCAATTGTAGTGGTGCTGGCAGAGCATAATTCAATATGGATGCATGTGTGGCGCATTTACCCAGTTGTCATGAGAAAACTACAACTCCCAAAATGCACCCTGGCCTGTATAGTACATATGCCACAGTGTGCCTCTTGAAACCTGGTGCCTGCTGCTTGGACATGCAATTGGCTAATGGAGGCATGGAACACACAATGGTACAGCACTGTTTCACTCACATCATACTCCCAGACTCATATTGCATATGATGCACTTACTAGGTCCATGCTGCTCGTGCTCCTCCAGCTGAGCATGGAGGGTCGGCCAAGCTGCTCGCAGGACCCTCCTGTACAGTGGTGACAGGCGAGGATGATGTACATGGTGCTGGGAGGACAGGCCAGCCAGCTCGGTAGCCTTGGTACGGGCCCACCGCTTCAGGTCCTCCCAGCGCTTGCGGCACACCCTAGGCCTCCTCCTGGCCACTCCCACTGCACTGCAGCGCTCGGCGATGTTGGCCCATAGCCTGCCCCGGGCTGCAGTGCTCAGCTGGTGCTCAGGGTCCCCATATAGCTGAGGGAATTTCTCCAGCACCCCCTCCACCAAGATGTCCAATTCCCTGTCTGTGAAAGGGGGGGCTTCTTCCTCATATTCCTCAGCCATTATAGGGAATGAGTCAGATGAGAGCAGCAGGATGCCTGAGGATCTGATCAGTGATAGAGGATGACTCAGAATGACCACAAAATGGCTGCCAACTACTTCCTGTGATGTATTTCCTATCTCCCACTTCATGTATTGCCTTGCCTGTATGAAATTATGTGTTCTAGTTTATTTTCGTAATTTACGGCCCGAAATCGTAGTTTCCGGTTCCGGGGCGTAGTTTACGCGCACTCGCATTACGATGCGGTGCCGGAAACTACGATTTTGTGCCGTAAATTACGAAAATGACCCGGAACACATTATATCATACAGGAAATGTTATACAGGTAGTGGGAGACAGGAAATACATCACAGGAAGTATTTTGCTGCCATTTTGTATTCATCCTGGACCATCCACATTCAGTAAACAAATACACTGCCATCCTGTTGATCTGATGTAGGGGAAAGTGAAATGACAAAGCAGGTGTGAATAATGAATATGTATGAAAAGGGGGAACAGGTCATTTCAAGTCATTTATGCAGTGACAGGGTGTAGGGGGCTGAGAACATCCATCCCACTTTCCTAATCTCATACTTTGCATTATGGGACATGTAGTTCATATTGAGTACTCAGTATCAGAGTTGAATGATGTGTTATGTAACATTGGTGTGGATATGTCAGATACATATGGGGGCAGCTATACGAGCCCTGTGTGCACCAATTGCGCCACAGTAGCGTAACTTTAGTGGTGCAGCAGCGCTACACCACCTCCATGCTGTGGGGTATCTTCAACATGACGCATCGGTGAAATGTGTCATATTGTAAGGCCCTGCACCGCAGTTGTGCATTCCTGCACGGGGGGGCCTTCCAGCACACAAACACCTCCGAACAGTGGCAGGGTGAAATTTACACATTTACACTCAGTCATTTTCATGGCCATGCTGCGTCACAACCCTGCGCCTGCTTGTAGGAGGCCTAAGAATTAATGCAGCATGTTAGGCATCGGCTCGCCACTTGCCTTGCTGGAGCTGCATTGCGCTTGCGACCCAACTCCAGTGGTGCTTCACCTTTATGACAGCATATGCTTCACGCTTCTGTCTATACTTGGCCCACAGCGCACAGCTTTGTAAATGCGGCACATCCATGATGGCGCAAGGGATGTCTGCTGTGAGGCACAATTACTGGGGCATCCCTGCTGATAGGCAGATTGGCAACTGTTATTGTGAACCTGACCCATGGTGCATGAATCTCCCATGACATCATCACTCACATTCTGTGCCCATCATTTGTGGGGGAGTCAAAAATGTAGTGGCCATAGGCCTGAGTATGAAACCTTTTGTGATTTGGTGACCCATCCTTATGAGGTCCAGGTATGTCTGTCAGGACATGTATTGTTTGTCATCAGTGTGAATAGTTTGTTTTAGGGCTGTCCACTACGCTGCTTGCTGACATGGGCGCATGACCTGAGGCACAATCCACCTTTTGACTTCTGTCAGCAGCTGTGATTTGCATGCAGTTAGTGTGGTTTGCAAAGTCGTCTCAGGGTGGCATTTATGGACACTGTTGTGTCTGTCCACATTTCATCATTGACAACAGACAGCAAACCACATGTTGGCCGTGACACTACAGGTTGCTCATGCAAAATACGTGGCAACGAGCTGATCACGGACTTGCATGCCCTGACGTCGGTCATGTGCAATAGCCCGGTCTCCCACATTCAGAGCTAGTCGAGGTTCGAGAGGCATGTGTAAGCCATGCATTAGAGCAATGTTGTGCAAAACACAACAGGCTAGTATGATCTTGCACACGACTACTGGGGAGTACAGAAGCACACCCCCTGTACGGTCGAGACATCTGAATCGCAACTTCAACAGTCCAAAAGTGCACTCGATGATGGCTCGAGTACGTATGTGTGCCCTATTGTACCTACGCTGAGGTACAGTGTTAGCACGCCTGTAAGGGGTGAGGAGATGTGGAGAGAGTGCATACCCAGCGTCACCTGAGGAGGGAAGAAAGGACAGTTGTTAACATTTCACTCTTTGACTTTCTCAGGACATGATCTATACGTTCATACATGCAGTGTCTGTTGGGCCATGTATCTTATTGTACAATCATTACTATTGGGGGGCATTCAGACATTTCAATGACGCATATCACTCATTTTCATTGCTTGGTACTTACCCAGTAGCCACATGTTACCAAATTCTCCAGCGCCATACGCCGGGCAAGAGGTGACATGCGGAATATGAAGCTGTCATGTGTACTGCCTGGGAACACTGCATGCACATTGATGAACCTTCCACTGGCATCACAGACTGCTTGAACATTGATGGAATACCATCTGTGTCTGTTGCAGAAGATGTGTGCAATGTGGCGGGGTGGCTGAAGGGCCACATGGGTGCAATCAATTGCACCCAGCACACGTGGGAATTGTGCAAGGAGATAAAAATCTCTTGCTGCCCTTTGTCTCATGGCCAAAGTATATGGCATTTTGATGTAGTTGGGGGCTCTATCAGTGATGCATTTCAGTACCTGATGCAGGCACCGCGACTGGCTCGCCTGGGAAATGCCCACATGGTCACTGGTGACCCTTTGGAAGGACCCAGTAGCAAAGAAGTGGAGGGCAGAAAGGATCTTGAGGTATGCTGGTATTGCATGTGAGCAGCAGGTCACAGAGTCAAGTTCCTGCTCCCACTCACATATCAGTTCCAAGATGACTTCAGGTGGGAAACGGTACCTGGCCCTTACATCCTGGCTAGACATTCCAAATATGTTGACCCTCTGCCTGTAGATCCTCTCTGCTCTTCTCCTCCTCCGCAAGTAGTTTTGCCGCATGGCAAGGGGTAGTGCTACAAACACGTTCAGTGACATCCTGAAAAGGGATTGTTTGTGTCTGCTCTGCTTTCATAAATGCAGCAGGGCAGGGATTGGCTGCTGTGTGTCAGCTGATCCATGTTGGGGGATGGGTGGACCTTGGCCAGGTGTTTCCCCTTGGCTAACATGCCCAACGGCCGCAAATCGTAAAATACGTCCCGTAATCGTAAAATACGCCCCGTAATCGTAAACTACGCCCCGTAATCGTAAAATACGCCCCGTGATCGTAATTTACGGCACGGTGGCGTAAATTACGATTACGGGCCGTAAATTACTCCCCGGCGGCGGACGTAAAGTTAGTAGTCTTAAGTCAAATCTGTGAATACCGAAAGTAGTAAGTTTATTCTGTGAATCCCGAAAGTAGTAAGTTTATTCTGTGAATTCCGAAAGTAGTAAGTGCATTCTGTGAATACCAAATTGTAGTAAGTGCATTCTGTGAATACCAAATTGTAGTAAGTTTAGGATTTTGTCTTAAGTTCATTCTGTGAATCGGGCCCTGTATGTTTGGCACCTCGATTTCAAAGTCCACAATATTTTAAAGTCCTGTGCATATAGCCTCTGAGACCTGCAGCAGTTGGGTCCCACTTTCTCTATTACTCCAAATCCTGGCCTTCCTGGTCACAGTTCAGGGTTCCCATGCCACAGGCCCATTTAGATGTGATTTTTTAGTTTCGAATGGAAATGGGCGCGTATACTTTTTCTTCCTGCAGATGCCTCATCTTTGAATATAGACATATGTCAGACTGGATATGAAACCTTTTCTTACACAGCAGTAGCTGGCCAATGGCAATCTCTATTATTAGCCAAGCTGTAAATAGTCTGAGTTTCACTCCCTTTAACAAGGTGACCTAACTGAATTAGTTAAGTAGTAGAGATTACTTACTATTTGGCCAGCGATGTTACGTGCAACAAAAAATCCTCACTATGAACCCGAACGCTAGCTAAATTGTAGAGATTGTGCACTGTTTGGCCAGCGACCATGCAAATGGCAAAGAAAATTCACTATTTGCCTGGTACCTAGCTAAGAAGCAGAAATTATGTACTGATTTCTTGGTACCAGTGCAAATAGCAAAGAAAATTAACCTGCATGAATATCAGACATTGTGACTGCCACCCATGCAAACAGCAAGAAACTTCACGTTTTACCTAGATAATGACTAAATAGCAAACAGTAAGCGCTATGTACTCAGTTGAAGTGCAACTCACCAATAAACTTCACTCTTTGCTCGGCAGCTGGCTAAATAGGAGGTATTCTATACAGTGTGGATGGCGCCCATGCAACTCAACCAATCACAGATTTTCTAAGGTGCATGGCTACTCAAAAAGAGTTTCCAAGCACTGATGAGAAGGATGGAACAGAGATGCCAAGAAGTAGCTCAAGAAAACCGGAAAAGAGGTGCAAGTTCAGATTTTTAACGGAAGAGAGTTTCAAAGAGTAGGGCCAAGAATGCCAAAAGGTATGCCTCCCTGTCGTACATGGTTGTAGCAAGGTATTATAGTTAAGAACTGATTTCCTGAGCGTCAAGGCTGCTTAGGAGAATACCATTGCACCAATGCTTTAAGATAAGAAGGACCACCACTGTACAAAGCCCTATGCATAAAGCTTTAAAACAGATGCGCTTCTCTATCGTTAGCCAATGAAGAGAGTAGAGCTGAGTAGCAACAGATAGATGCCTGGGTATATGGCACAGAAACCGTGCCACAGAATATAGCACAATCTGAAATCTCCGTTGATCCAGCCAGAAGCCAACGGTCTTGACTGCTTTACAAATGAGTGGGTAAATGCCCAAGATCAGCGGCCCACCACTGACGGCCCCAGAGATGGGGTTGATTATCTACTACCAACACCTCTGTTTTGTCACCATTCAGCTTCCGAAAATTGTGTCTCACCTGTCTTGATACTCCTGCAAGACAAAGGCAAAATTGGTCGCCCTATCCTCATTCTCTGCACTCAGCGTACCAATGATCTCAGTATCATCCGCGTACACAAAGAGTGACAGGCCAAAGCCTTCAACTAAATCAGGCAGGACCTAACATGGATATTGGAAAGTGTAGGGCTCAATGAAGAGCCACACAGAAGAGAGTAGGCGGATGACTCATTTAGTTTTGACAATAACTGAAAAGTGCGATACTGCAACAATTATAAGAGCCAGGATAGGGCAGTAAGCTGGATACCAATACCTACCAGTTTCTAAAATGAAACCGGATGAGATACTATGTCAAAGGCAGAACTAGAGTCTAGAAAACTTATGACACCAGTGCCCGCAAGATCACTTGTTTCTTGAGATGCTCTACTGCAGCCAAAAGAGCAGGTGATTTGCTGAAGCCAAGATGGAATCCCGACTAAGCGGACTTCAACAGATTAGAAGACTCCAAGTCACAAGAAAGCTGGGTGTTAACATGCTTTTCTACGATCTTGACACAGATAGGAAGGAGCGAAATGGAGCGATAGTTTGTGCTCTTTAACCCCTTTACCCGCAGCGGTAATTCTGCCGCGGCGCTAGTGACCATGCTCGTGACCGAACCACTCTGTCACGAGCCGCGGTGGCGCTGTGCTTGTGACGGAATGGTTCCGTCACGGCCCCGCCCGCTCAATAGAACGCGCCGCGCAGGCGCGGCGGCCGGGCTGTGACAGAACCATTCCGTCACCAGCACAGCCCTACCGTGGCTCATGACGGAATGGTTCCGTCACGAGAGTGCAAGGGGTTAAGTAGAGGGACAACCATGGTGTGTTTCCATGATGGAGGAACTTTACCTTTTGTCAAAGAGAAGTTCAAGAGCGACAGTATGTGGGGATACAGTGCAGTATTAATCTGCCTCATCTGCTGCAGAGGAAGAGGATCTCGAGGGGAGGCAGTTCTTATGGAATCTAAAATGGATTTAAGTGTTAAAAAATCTAATAAGTTAAACTTCAGTAGGTTAAATTCCTGAGAGTAGCTTATATCAGCTCTTTGGGGGGGCGCTTATGTCTAATCTCTGACCTGGTTATTCAGAAACGGCCAAAGAAGAATATGTTTTAGTTAAATTATCCTAGAAGAATTTTGCGATGACTTCACAGTTAGACATAGAGAGAACGCCAAAGGCAAAGACTTGCGCAGGAGCAAGCAAAGATTTAACAATTCCAAAAAGTTCCTTAGTTGAATGTTGAGAATTAGCAAGTTTATTGGAATAGTAGCACACTCAGGCGTTACAACAAATAGCAAATAAACGTGTTTCTTACCCATTGGCTAGATAGCAGAAAGTATGTGCTACTTGGCTGATGGCCCTGCAAATAGCAAGGAAACTTTACTAATGACTTAGGTGTTTGCTAAATAGCCAGCGGTGACTCCTCTTCTTGACAAGATGTGATGAAATGCCTCTAAGCACTATCTAAATGCAATTACAGTACAATACAATGAAACTCGCTAATTGACTGCCTGGTGATTGTTCCCCTGTCCGAGGATTCAGCGCGACTGGAGTCGCTGACCATCTTGCCCTGCACAGCGGAACCGGCTGGGAGTTAGCCAAGACCTCGTGGCCGCAGAGGAGGGTGAGGCGCTGGCCCCGGGACTGCGAGGACCAGCATTCACCAACCCCAGCTGGTCCTCTTCCCGTGTGTAGCCGCGCCCCCTCCCAGTGCCACGCCTCCAGCCGAGCCCCTTAACTTCTCGCGGCACCCGCTTTGCGGGTGCCACTCGCTAATTGACTGCCTGGTGATTGTTCCCCTGTCCGAGGATTCAGCGCGACTGGAGTCGCTGACCATCTTGCCCTGCACAGCGGAACCGGCTGGGAGTTAGCCAAGACCTCGTGGCCGCAGAGGAGGGTGAGGCGCCGGCCCCGGGACTGCGAGGACCAGCATTCACCAACCCCAGCTGGTCCTCTTCCCGTGTGTAGCCGCGCCCCCTCCCAGTGCCACGCCTCCAGCCGAGCCCCTTAACTTCTCGCGGCACCCGCTTTGCGGGTGCCACTCGCTAATTGACTGCCTGGTGATTGTTCCCCTGTCCGAGGATTCAGCGCGACTGGAGTCGCTGACCATCTTGCCCTGCACAGCGGAACCGGCTGGGAGTTAGCCAAGACCTCGTGGCCGCAGAGGAGGGTGAGGCGCCGGCCCCGGGACTGCGAGGACCAGCATTCACCAACCCCAGCTGGTCCTCTTCCCGTGTGTAGCCGCGCCCCCTCCCAGTGCCACGCCTCCAATCACAGCCGCACCTCATAAACCGACCCAGGACACGCGCCTCGCGGGACGCGCGCGGGTCGAAGTCCGGGGCGAAGACCGGGCAAAGACCGGGCCGTTTTAGGCCGTTAGAGACTGGACTGGGCCACCTCCCTGATATTTATATTTTAACCCGACCCCTTCCCTTTGTACTATTTTACGCATCCCCCGTGTCCCATAACTCACCAGCAAGAGCAATGGTTGTCACGAGAGGGAATAAAACCAAAGTCCCCACTGCAGCGGGCAAATTGCTCGGACCCATGGACGATTTTCTAGCGAAGGCTAACACACTTATCGACGAAAGTATATCGATAATTGAAGAAAGGGTCTCCCTAGATCTGGCATTCGCAAAAAGATCCTCACTAGGCGCTTTGGCGGAAGCCAGATCCCCAATCTTAGTAGCCTCAAACGCTGAGTTGAGGCCGATAAGGGAGAGACGCAGCCTACCGAACACCGTAGATCTGTCAGTCTCTCAAATAGCGGATTCCCAACTTAGCTATGACCTAGAGAAAACCCCAGAATTGTTTCCAACAACATCTGCGCAAATCTCCTCACTAGAAAAAAGAATAGAAAGGGGCAGGAGGGAGGGAGCAATTAGCAAAAGTAGGGCACCTGGAAACCCAAATCCAACAGTAAACCCGAGATTGTCACCAATCATTCCAATAATCCATAACGATAGGGTACCACAAATTGAGATTGTTGCATTAGTCCATCAGGTAGAGAAAGAACCATCTTGTCCGATAATCCTGGACCCTCAACCCATTAAACAAATCGACGCGGATTTGAATTTGGTTGAGACCCAGGAACTAACTCTTCCTAGCATAGCTAATGTAGTTAAATACGCCTTACTACCTTTAGAACATCGGTTAGCAGCCATAGAACTGCAAATTTCCAAACTATTAAAAACTCAACAGCAGCCCCCTTCGTTATGTCCTCAAAAACTGGCCGGCAACAATAGTGAAAAACCAACTAACACTAGTGTACCTAATGTCAATCCAGTTATGCTCAATACACAACAAAAGACCCTCCGATTAACAACTCCAAACCAGCCCATAAATAAAAACACCACTAATTTGACCAAAATTACAAAACCAGCATTAGTTCAAAGTTCCACTAGCAGTCTACAACAAACAAATATTTCGACTGCCCCAGTCGTGCCTGCGACCACCGATTTGACTCAGAAGGCACCTACCAGTATAGCCAATAAAATTCCAGCGACAACCTCTAACAAAACACCAACGGTAACCTTACCCCCTCCACCTGCACCGCCAAAAACACCGGGGGATAGGTCCAAAAGGAATACTGCGAGGAATCCTGGTCCTCCAAGACTCCCAGCAGAGTTCCCTCCCGAGGCCTCACCCTACGTGGTGGTGATGGCTGGAGTTCCTGAATTAACAGATCTCTCATCAGAACCGGTCTGGTCCCTAAAAAATAAGGCTCAGCATTGGCTCCAGACCAACCGCCCAATTCCATCTTCTTGGCGCGGACGAATTAGATCTGTAGCCAGGGTACCGTGGGTAGGTAATACTAGAAAAACAATTCCCGGGGATTGCATAACAATTACTTTCGAGGATCCTCGAATTGCGGATTATGTTTGTGCCTGGGAAGACATTACCTCAAATGGAGGAATCAAGATCAAATCACTCTCCTTTTTTTATCCCTTTAGGCAAGTGGACGGATATATACAGGAGCAGGAACCTCCTTGGTCCGTCCCTTTCCCTAGGCAGGACGATCAATTAAACATCCGATATTGCGGTCCTCCCAATCCTTATGAGCCAGATTATTCTTGGCACACGGTGAGACATCGCAATCAGGGAGGAAGGTGGGAAGACAGAAGACCCTATACACAATGGCCCCCACATAGAGAACAGTCACGATGGGACCCATGGAATAACATCCCGCTAAATAATAGGTATAGTGGCCTAGAATTGGTCGATTGACCACTATCAGAAATCTCTTCTACTAATACCCAACTATCTTCCTCGCCACAGCCTGTTACCATTTCACAAGCTATTGGTGATAAAGACCCCATAACCCTAGAAGCAGATTCTGGTGATGATTCCCTACATATCAGGGTATCCTCTTGGAACATTGCGGGCCTACGAAACAAAATCAACGATGGCTCAGCACAGGAATTTCTAACTCCAAATCAAATAATCTGTCTCCAGGAAACATGGTCTGTAGAAGAATTACATCTACAAGGCTACAAAACCTTCAACGTCCCAGCACTAACCAGTACTATGGGTAGACCAAAAGGTGGCCTCGTCACCTACATTTCTAACTCCCTACCTTTTAAAAAGGTGGCCACACTCTCCCAGGACCCCAATCATCAAATTTTAACACTAACCCTCCCCAATAAGGACACAATCATTCTGGTTAATACATATAACAATTTGTCAGACGAAAATTTTATAACTCTTATTACCACTCTAACTGACAAATTGAAACAAATTCTTTACCGGAGCCCCGCAAATAGGACAACCAATATAATTTGGGGAGGCGATTTTAATTTCCACCCCTGTACAGTTCCTAATCTGGAGTGTTGTGGGATAGTGGACGAATTTAATGTTCCACTATCCCACCTTGTGCACTCCAAACCAGGAAACATAATTAATACCGCCTTATCAGATTTGGATCTTCAGATTGCCAACCATCCAAACGCAGACCCGAACGAATTTCTGTCGACGTATGTGGGTAGAGGACACAAGACCACAGTAGATTTTATATTTCTTTCTCAAAACCTGATGATGAACCTGAAGGAATTTGAGGTTATAGTTACCCCCCTCAGCGATCACGCAGCCATAATAATAACATTATCCGTGCCGGCTAATGCCTCCCATAAATCGGAAATGGCGATCACCCTTAAGCAGAATAGGATCCAGGTTGGTAAATATAATGGACTGACTATTAAATGGGCCAAAATCAACCCAGCAGATATAATGAAAAAATTAATTACTCGGTCCTATCCTAACATAGTGAAATGCCTGGATCTCACAACCAGTCATAAGGAAGTCCTTAGGAATTTTAACCTAATATTAGAGGTCATAAAGGACTTACTCACCTTTCAATCTAAGTCAAATTGTGATAACAAACCAAAGTGGTTTAATCATAACTGCACAGTGGCCCTATCTAAGCTAAAATCTGCGCTTAAAAATAACCCTCGAGATGTGGTCTTGATCCAGCTCCTGAGGCGCCAATATATAGGGGAAAGAAAGTCGAGAATGGCCCAACTTAAACAAAAATTATGGGACGATCTCCATCAAGGTGCAGTCACAAAAAACAGTGACTTGTTCTGGCGTACAGTCAGATCCCCGTTCCTGATAGAGAAGGATACCCCGAAGATAGAGGTCGCCATCGATGAAAATACATGGGTCTCTCACTTTGGTGGAATTTTTAAAAATACCCTACCATCAGAATCCCTATCCCCTAATGTGAACTATCCCATTTTGGTTCCCTTTGACATCCCAGACCTCATAGATGCTTTGCAGAGCAGCAAGGCAGGTAAGGCACCAGGTCCCGATGGGGTCCCGGTGGACCTTTTCAAAAGCAACCAAGATCTATGGGCTCCCATTTTAACCAGAGTTTGTATAGCAGCAGCGAGTGAGGGAATTCTAACTTCCTGGACAAAGTCTATAATGGTCCCCATTTTTAAAAAGGGGGACCGGCAAGATGTAAAATGCTACCGGCCCATTTCACTGCTGGACTCGCTCGGAAAGGTAGTGGGGAGAGTGATACTCGAGCGTCTCCAGCAGTGGACTGAGGACAGGGGCATAATCTCGGATATCCAATTTGGCTTCCGAGAAGGTTTCGGGACTCTGGAACAGGTCCTCAACCTCACCTTAATAATGGGGAAATACACACAGGCCACTCCCACCAAAATATACATGGCCTTTGTAGACCTTTCCGCAGCTTTCGACTGTGTTTCACACACAAAGCTGTGGAAGGTCTTAGCCCAATTAGGGGTAGATCCCCCCCTGTTAGATTTCCTCAGAGAGCTCTATACCGGGGCTACGGCCAGAGTTCGCTTTGGCGTTAATGGTGAGCTGACGTCCCCGTTTAGTGTGGAGCGTGGGGTCAGGCAGGGGTGCGTCCTGGCCCCCTTCCTCTTCTCTCTCTACACCAATGGATTGGAGGGGGAGATGTTGAGGGGGGCCCAGGACCTCCCACGCATAAATCACCGCCTGGTCCCCGCCCTGCTCTATGCGGACGACGCGGTTATTTTAGCTCGAACCCCCGGAGAACTCCAGAAAGCAGTGAGCAGATACACGTCCTTTATGGGCAACTTAGATTTAAAGGTCAACGTGAAAAAAACGTTCGTCATGACAGCTGGCAGAGGTCGAAAACGAACATACCCTATTCTGCTAAATAACCAAAGGCTAGAACTAACCCCCCATTATCCCTACTTGGGGGTCATGATAGATGACCAGCTTAGTTGGAAGCAAGCAATTAACACTAGGGCACTCTCATTTAGGAGATCAATTGCCGCATTAATATCCTTCTCCCAGAGGTTAGGAAAAAGACCAATAGGAGAACTCCTTAAGATATACAAGGCCAAATGCCAGGCAATTGCAACATATGGTGCAGGAGTCTGGGGGTACATAGACACCAGTCCTATCCAGAAGGTGGAAAACACATTTCTAAGATTTTTGTTAGCTACCCCCAAAGGCACCTCAATCTACGCAATGCACCAAGAATTAGCCACTCCTTATTTGGAGGATCTAATCAAAATAGAACCCTTGATGCTGTGGCGCCGCATCTGGTTGTCAAATAAAAATGCCTTGTCACAAGCTATCATCGCAGACGCAATGAGTCTGGATAACTCTTTGAAAATAAAGTGGCTCTTATATGTCAGGAATTTTTTCAAGGATTTAGGCCTTGAGAATTATTATCTTGACCCGGCTTCCATCATGGACATCTCAAAAAAAGATCTGAAACAGAAAGCACTAAGTCATCTCGAATTGTTAAGACTTGTATCCAATTCCTCGAAAACGGCAGTGATCCACGCAAACATGATCCAAGTGTCTTTTGTCATTCATCCGTATCTTGAACTACAACTAACAACTTACGAGAGAATGTTAATTACGAGATTTAGGCTGAACATGTTTTTCAGAATGGTCACCTTTCCGACACAAAATTGTTGGGACGCTATTTTACCGCCTTGTTCCTGTGACGGAATATCAGTGCAGTCGAACTTGCATGTGATCCTGCTTTGTAAATACCATCAAGCCCATAGAAAGATCTGGCTTTTACCAATACTTAAATCTTGGGGAATGAGACAGTGTCGACCTGCTCTTCTAAGACTACAAATGTTAGAAACAGTGAATGTCTGTTATTTTGTCAGCAGCTTCCTAAAGTGTATCGTGAAACACAGGAAAAACCTCTAGAAAAAAGGGAAAAAAAAAAAAAAAAAAAAAACCAGGTCGTATCTATTTGCAACCGGCACCTTGCACACTTTGAATAACTTCTTTTTCTTTTTATATGAAATGAATTTTTAACTGAACTGTATGTAATTTGTGTATTTTTATGAATGCATGTTATTCTGTGTTCTTTTATGGTTTTTCCATTGTGACTAAACCGAATAAAGATTTATATATATATAAAACAATGAAACAGAGCCATAAAAGCCACCACTCTGTCTCCTGAAATTGATTTATTTTCTTTTTTGTGTGCTTCAAATGAAGATCTACAGCTCCCTCTGTTCTTCAAAACAATTTAAACTACTTTGTGAGCTTTGTACCAAGATTCTTTCTGGGCTCCCCTTCTCTTTGGTAAGGGATAAGGTCGGTTATAAGCAATGCACCTCTTGCAAGAAGCAAATTTCCATTTCGGGTCCCCTAAGTGAATGCATAAGGTGCCTTGGGCAGTATCAAATTGCTGTCAACTGTGACAAGTGTGATTTTCTACATATCTAGGTGATTAGCGAGAGGGGGGTTTAATTTCTTCCTGGAAAAAGCCTGCCTAGATGGCCTGCTTGTTCTCATTCAGATATCAGTAACCTTCTAAAGAAAATACTTCCCATCACAAGAAACATGGGCAGGGATTTAAAAAAAGAAACATGGGCAGGTACTTTAAAACGACAGTCTTTCTCGTGCTCCAGGAGATGGTCCCCTCCTATGTCACAAAAGAGGGCATGCTTGGTGTGCCTCTTCAGGTCATTGAACCGGCTTCAGACCTTGTCATTATCATGCCTAGGTCTAGTATGCTGGTTTGGCAAGTAAAAAGTCAGAATACCCGTTTCACATGCAGTCGGATGATTCAGGATAGGGGTGTACACCCATATGACATGCTTAAGACAGCCTCCACCTCACGGGCCCTAAAATATAACAACTGCCTTATTTGGGAGATTTCAATATACACATGGATAAAGAACATAACACCATAGCAACCTCCTTGCTGGAGACGATGAAGGCCTGCATTCTCTTTCCATCGATTTCTGCGGCCTCCCACGAGAAAGGCCATACCCTCAACCACATTTTTCACAATTTTGACTGATCAGCAAGTCCTCCACTGCCTATTAATTGGCCAGACCACCTCCTTCTCAACTTTTTAATTCCCAACTTAGGTACAGCTCCCCTGGCAAATAAAATTCAGAGGGACTCTAACTACATGGCGTTTCACAAAATATCTATCCCGACGCTAGCTGACGTCCTCGATTGATCTTCCCCAGAGCTGACAGGCAACCCTGACAGGGATGCCCTCTCATTAGATTTGTGGCTCTGAACAAGCATTGATGCCGCTGCACCTGCAGCCACATGTTCCTTCAAGAGGTAGGCCCCCCATCGCCGTGGTTTAATGATTCCCTCAGAACTAGCAAAAAGAAATGCAGAAAAATGGAAAGGAAATGACATAAACATTATCTGCCTGAAGATAGGAAAACTTCTAAAGAAACCCTAAAAGCTTACTATACCCTAGTGAGAGTGGCTAAGAAAACTTCTTCCAGACCAAGATAGAATCAGCCCAAAATAGGAGTGAAGAAATTTTCAGCATAGTGAAGTCATTCACCTCCCCTAAGGCTGGCACGAAGGAAGGGTTTCACAGAGCGGAATGGTCTAGGCAGATAGCACAATTTTTCCATCACAAGATCACCGTAATGCAACAAGCTTTTGATAACATTTCTGAGGAAGAAGTGACCTTCTACCACATGGCAAATGGAAATTTTGTCTCGCAGGAAACCCCTACTTTACTATCATTCCCCGAGATTCAGTTAGAGGAGTCACTTGTTCTTCTCCAAAGCATAAAGACAGGCTCTCCAACTGACCCTTGCCCAGAGAATATTCTTAACCTATTAGCTCCTGTCATTAAACCTACAGTAAATATGCTGTTTAATTTATCCTTCTCTTCTGGCAATATGCAGAACTTATGGAAGCAAGCAAAGATTCTACCACTCTTCAAAAAAGCTAATGCGGATCAGACTGATCCTGCCAACTACAGGCCAAAGAAACATGTAAATAGGTCTCTCTCAAAGCACATCGAAGACAGGAAGCTACTTCATGAGTCTCAATCAGGCTTTAGGTCCAATTATAGTCCAGAGTCTGCTCTACTGGAGGTGGCAAAATGTATCAAGGGTAAGCTAGACCAAGGAGGAAAGGCTGTTCTGATCCTACTCGATTTGTCTGCGGCCTTTGACATAGTCTCACACGAGAAGCTCCTTGACAGACTAGCAAACATCGGTATGGGCGGGACCGCCTAACATGAATGTCCTCCTTCCTGGGAAACAGATCACAGGACATCTGGCAACCCCCTTTCTCATCTCCTGTATCTGCCATGAATGTGGGTGTTCTATTCTCAGTCCCACCCTTTTCAATATATATCCATCACCCCTTGCATTTTTGGTAGAAGAAGAGGGCGCAAAAATGGTCTTGTATTGTAAATAGGGGGCAGCGTCAAAATCTATTGGTGTTGTGGTAGAACGCCCACCACAACACCCATTGCCCTCCCCTTTCATGCCAATTACAGCGTGAAAGGGGGCCTTATTTACAAGGCAGCGTTAAGCCACGTTAGGTGGCTTAACTCTGCCTTGTAAATGAGGCGAAGACCCTATCGCCATCACATATCTGAAAGTTATGTTGTGGTGGCGATAGGGGCTTGTAAATATACTCCGTAATGTGATGTAATGTGGATTTGTAGAGCGTCAAACTGGTCTCCCTTCAGGGTATCCAGGCGCTGAATAGAGAAGTAGCCCAACAGAGTCGCTTTGCAAGGTTATTTGACCTGATACGTACAGTAACCTTAGTCCTGGAAATCTCTACAATTCACAGAGGCAGGAGAGACAATGTTGCAGCTCACCACAGCTATGATGAGGGGGATAGAGAATGAGCAGCCTGCAGAAAGTAACTTGGGTTGATAAAGAGTTAGGGTTAAGGTGGCTCTCAGAAGAAACAAGTTTCAACTTTTATATGAAAGGGTAGAAGGCACCTCTGTAGGAAATTATTCAGGAGATATATAGATCAAGTCAGGAAGCTACAGGTCGATAGACCTATGGAAAAAGGGAAGGGTGTTTTTACAAACAATTGGCAAAATCTTGCTTGTGTGGGAGGTGTCACAGTGCTCTGGGCTGTGTAGAGTGGAGGCCAGCTGACAGGCACGGTCACTTGGATGGAAGCTGTTCCCTTTGGAGAACAAAATGTTTAGTTGTGGGGTATTAGCCAGGGAGGATAGAGGCATACACAATAAAAACGCAGCTGGCACAAATGGCACATTGAGGAAGACTGCCCATGCTAAATTGGTGAAAAGAAAAATAGCCAATAGCCACATCAGCCACCTATAGGGTTAGGAAAGTCTCCATACATCCTCAGGGTCTGGCCTCTCCAAATAAGATATCTAGGGTAAGTGCAACCTATATAGCAGTATAGTGTTTACTCAGAAGACACACCTTTGCAAAAACAGCCAGTCAAATTATGCAATAAGAAATTCCAAGAAAAAAAGATTGCATCAAATAAGGCAACATTTCGGGGGTGGGTGCTGAATACTTATTTGATGGCAATTCATATTTCAAGAAACTCACACAATAATTGAAAAGGAAAGGAAAGTGAGGCAACTGCCCGCTTACGCTGATCTCAGTATACAACCCTAATGTGAGCAGGGAGAGCTCTATAACAACTTGCTGCTCACTCTGTTCAAATTTACAGAGGGCGATATTGTTGGGCGCGGCAATTTTAATGTAATGGTTGACAGCATATATATTTCTAAGAGAGTTGAGCAGAGACCAAGTCATTGCACCTAAATAGAGGAAATGAAGAGTTGGATGCATAGACCTATGGAGAGAGAGCCCCATATCCCTCATGACTATTTTTATTTCCCCTCACATAGTATGTCCCTAATAGGTTATGCTGACACCAGCCCATTTCTAGTAGCGAATTTGGTTGATGCTAGGAGGGGGTACCATCTCCTTTCCCAACAGTGGAACTGCCGTCAGCTCTTTCTGGGAAGAATGGAAGTGGGCATACACTTAGGATGATCCTACAGGGCCTGAGTTGCAAAGTGTTTTACACAATGAATTGAACTTCGGTGCTTAAAAAGTCACTTCATGGACGAACAATCACAGTTTCACAGCAGCACAAGTGGGATATTCGCGAGATCCAATTATGGATGCAGTAACTTCACCAGTATGGTGGCTTTACTGCATCATAAGTTTAGGGCAAGGGCCAGGGATGTGGGCATTTATGAGAGGGCTATCCTACAAAATATTCATACATCCACAGACTTGTACGTTTGTGGGCATTTACATGGGAGGAGATGCGGGCTAGTGAATAAAGTACTAATGCTAGAACCCGAAGACCTGGGTTTGAATCCTGGCCCCAGTATTTCTGAAAATCGTGTGATTCCTGGCAAATCACTTAATCTTTCTGTTGCTAACACGTTAATATGAGCAACATGATGTAATTAGGAAATTCAAAGATGTGAACACTGTCTTACTTTTTTTTTTTTTTTTTTTACAGAGTTTTATATAGCGCGAACTAGACCCGAACTGAATCGGGTATCAGATCGCTTTACATAGCACCAGTTACGTTACATGAGGACACGCATTCATTTTAGGCACGGGGAGATTAGGGGCGATATGTATGAAAGGACAGGTTTGCGATTCTGAATCTGCGAATTTTACCGAATCGCACATTCAGAATCGCAAATCGATATGTATGAAAGAAATCGCTAATAAATAGCGATCCCATAAAAATCGCTATTTATTAGCGATTACCCCATATGCAATTCCTTAACATGTAGGAATCGCATAATATGCGAATTCGCATCACAAAATCGCAATTTTAGCGAAAATTCTCAAAAACGGACGAAAAATCGCAATTTAGCGAATTTCTAGAATGTTCCAATCAGGAACTCTGTTGCAGCATGATGACATCACAACCAGGAAGTGATTGACTACCCATGCTGCACCTGACTTCCTGATTCAGAGGCAGAGTGAAGTTGTGTTTGGAACGGTGCAGTCACCTGGAGAACCATGGCTGAGAGTGGAGCCACGCCCATGCAGGATTCCCAGCAGCAGGAGAGTGAAAGCAGGAAAAGAAAACAAAAATGTTCTGAGGCTGAATTGGAGGCACTGATCCATGAAATGGTGACAAACAATGAATTACTGTTTGGAAAGAAATCCAGGGAGGTGCCAGAGAGTCGCAAAAGGAGGATCTGGGAAGACATACAGCACAAGGTGAATGCTGTGGGTGTAACACCCCGGAGTGTTGAGGACCTCCGAAAGCGATGGTACGACCTGCGGCTGCGCTCCAAGGAGAAACTAGCTGCCAGGCTTGAGCAGTCCAGGCTAACAGGTGGTGGGACATCATCTGTTTCAGATTCAACACCCCTGGAGGAACTGGTGGAGGGGACCCTGCTACCAGAGAGTGTGGGAGGATTGGCTGATTTGGACAGCTCTGACCAGCCAGCATCTGCAAAAGGTAAGAACCATGCCCTCACACCCTTAACACCCCCCCAACACCCCCCAGCAGTGACCCAGGGTCAAGATACCAGATAGTTAGTCCAGTGCAGGCACACAGGCAGACCCAGCAATGCATCATGGGAGATGTAGTCACATGTAAATCAAAGTTTAAAATTTGCAGGAAAAATTGTCAAACATGTATTCTGCCAGGCTTGAGAGTTAAAGAAGACACCAATGTACTTGTTAGAGGTGTGAACATTTTATTTATACAATGCAAGTCAGTGAAGTTAATTAATGTGTGCTGTTCTGTTCACAGCACCATCTTCGACACAGCCCTCAGCCAGTGTGACAGTCATTGAGTCAGGACAAGCAGGCCAAGATGTCGACACAGAAGGGGAGGACAGCCCTGTGACCAGTCACAGACGTAGAAGGCAACCCATAGTCAGACCTCTAGCGCCAATCCAGGATGACGAAGAAGAAAGTGGGGAAATTGCACCAAATGTGGACACACAGCCAGAGCGACAGGGACCATCAACACAACAGCATGTCCCACGGAGTGCAGCCAGGCGCAGACGACGCACGGCCAACCTCTTTGATGAGCAAGGCGAAGAATCAGTGTATGCAGGACTGGAACTCAACATGTTGCAGGTGCAGCGCCTGCAAGTGAAAAACATAAAACTCTTACAAAGGGAGATGAGGGAGGGCTTACGTGCACTAAGGAATGACATGAAGGATGGCCTACAGGCCGTATGTGAAGAAATACGTTCTGAGAGAAGTGCTAGGTGCAGAGGTTGGCAACGCCAAGACAGGTACACCCGGGCCATCAACCGCCTGGCAGCCACATGTAGCATCCAGGCCAGGCGCAGCATTGAGATGCAGCGCCAATTCAGCCATGCTGCACAGGACATAGCTAATGCGCTCACACAAGTGACCACTGCTGTGGACGAGTTGCGTTAATTACGCACAACTGGGTCGGGAGTACTGACTCCAAGCGAAGAGGACAATCAGTCAGTTAGGAGCAGCAACACCCCACCACCAACCTTAGAGAGACGCCGTAGTGGGAGAACCAATAGGGCTACACCTTCCACCGAACATTAGCCTGTGCAGCATCCAACTTGTGAGGCACACCTTTACTGTTTAGAGCACTGTGAATGTAACAAGTGCTAAATATATCTTGTTTGAATATTGTACCTTTTGAGTTCATACATATCCTGCTATTAAGGATTAAAATCAACATTCACACTTACATGACTTGGCATTGTGTCGTTTTTTCTTACCTAGAAATAATTGTGCGTAATGTCATCACGCCTCTGGCGCCCTGCCGCTGCAACAGCTCTACCAGCAACCATCCGTCCAGGTCCAGGCCCCTCCACATCAGAGGATCCTGAGTCACTCAGCTCCACTGGTGTCCCTTTTCTCGTGGCAATATTATGGAGCATGGCACAAGCCACCACTATTTTACAGCACGTGTTGGGGCTGTATTGCATTGCACCTCCACTTTTGTGGAGGCACCGGAATCTGCTTTTCAGGATCCCAAATGTCCGTTCGATGGTGCCTCTGGTAGCAATGTGTGCCCTGTTGTACCTGCGTTCACTTGCATTGTTGGGATTGAGGTAGGGAGTCAGGATGAAATCCCGTACTGCATAAGCACTGTCACCTGTGGATTAGATAAATATATGTTAGCCTGTGACATGCACATGGTAGTTGGTATTAATGGCCCCTATGTCTGGAGGTATTTATCGAGTAGGTATCCCTCGCCAAACTCCCCTCTTGAGAGTCTACGATATATCCCACTGTGTCGGAAGATGAATGCATCATGTGTTCTGCCAGGGTACTTAGCTACGATGTCTGTGATGATGTGTTGTGCATCACACACCACCTGAATGTTCAGTGAGTGGTAGCATTTACGGTTTCTGAAGATGTGTTCATTGCCTGAGGGGGGGATATAGCGACATGTGTCCCATATATGCATCCTATCACGTGTGGGAAATTTGAGATCTGATAGAAGTCCTGCTTTGTCTGTGCTATTGCCTGTGGTGTGCTGGGGAAGTAAATGTGATGTGCCATCCTCTGAACCATGGCTTCTAGGAAGGCATGAAAGAATCGCGATAGGGCACTTTGTGACACCCCTCCTGCAGAGGCAATCACCCCCTGAAAACTTCCAGATGCCAACAAGTGTAATGAACACAGGACCTGTATTTCTGTGGAGATGGCATTTGTCCTGCGTGTGGGGTGTTCAAGGTAGGGTCTGAGTTCTGCTATTAAATCATTTATGCTGTCTTCCTCAAGCCTGTAATGTGTGTAGAGCTCCTCCTCAAGGCGCTGGGAGATGGTCACGCGCAAACGGAATATCCTCTCCTGCCGTAGCCTCCTCTGTGCAGCAGCTCTCAAACACATCCTCCTTGCAATGATGTAAAGCCCCGCCATTGTGGCAAACAGTTTTTTGAATTCAGAGGCAGCTTAAATAGTTTGCACCTGGTTACCACCTGCTCCTACTTGGTGGTAATTGCGATTCTGTATTTAGCGAATTTAAAAAAATCGCTATTTGCGAATTTTTCATACATCGCATTGCGATTTATTTTTAGCGAAAAATGCTGATCTGTGAATTTTCTGCGAGTTCCTAATTTAGCGAATATGCGTTAGCGATTTTCGCACAATTGGAATTCGCTATTGTGCAATATCGCTATTTATTCGCAGATTGGGACTTCTCGCACACGAGGGAATCGCATTTTTTGCGATTCCTTATTTTCGATGTGTTCTGCATTCATACATGCCGATGAGCATTTTCGCATTCGCAAACCCGCAAATTCGGCGAATTTCGGCCTTTGCGAATGCGAAAATGCTTGATACATATGGCCCTAAGTGATTTGCCCAGAATCACAGGAGGTTTTTTGGCGTCGTTACCGAGACTCGAACCCAGATCCCCAGGTCCGAGGTCGAGCGCCCTAGCCGTTAGGCCAGCTCCTCTCCCCTTCATCTCACAACTTCCACATAAGGTATGGAGCTGGGTTGCTGCCCAGCTAGGCATGTGCCACATAAACACTGATACATTCATGCATCAAACACACAAGTAGTTTTCCACTATGGGAACCCACACCAATTATCTGTTGTCAAGAGCAGCAGCAAGTGTGGCTTACCAAGTGAGCATAGGAAGTATCCCCCCATATTTAATAAAGCTGCAGGGGAAGGGGGTTTTGCCACAAGAAAACATCTTTACCATGCATGCTGACTTTACCACCTTCAGTATAAATTTGCAGCAAAAGATCTTCAGAATAAATGTTAGTTAGAGAAGGTCATTACTGTAAGACTATATAGGTAAACAGATGCTAGTAGAGACAACTGCTCGAAGATGTTTAGATGGATAAATATTGCATCTCTCATTGATGTGTCATAAAATGTTGGCGCTGCCTTTGGAACTGACAATGCACTCATCCTGAAGCCACTAACAAAAGGACTGGTGCCAGTGAGTCTTCTGCCAGACCTCTGTGAGAGTTCTCCTCATTAACTGATCATTACAAGTTCAGGTGAAAACTCTGAATCCACTTGAGAATAAAGTTCTACTGCAGTTGAAAATTAAGGATATATATGAGTGGTCCTTTAGTCAATCTTACCTCAGTTCGGGGCTCCTTATTACAATCAATGCCAGTAGTGAATGATGTGGTCGTGCCTCCCATTCTTGTACACAAAAGGATCAGGCTTTATCATTCATGTTTTTTAAATTTTCCATAATATCTTCCTTTTCTCTAAACTTTCATTCTTTTTTTTTAGGTCGAAGCCTACTGGACAGAACAGCTGTCTGGTTCTCTAACAACTTGTGGGCAGTCTGAAAGCTTCCCTGGGAATGCATTCCACCCATAGATGACAATTGGCTTAGTGGTTTGTAACTCACATTTGACTTCTTTCTGTGTTGTGCTGACTTGATTTGTTTAAGCTGTCCAGCTTGAGTTTGTCTGCCTGGTGGAGAATTTCTTGTTCACTGTTTTCTTCGGAATTCTCATTTTCTGTAAACAGGCCTTTACATCTTGTTCTTTTCTTGTCACATTTGGTATGCATTCAAAGACAGAGGTCAACGGCCAGGCTCTGTCTTCCGAGGGAGATTGGTGTTTACTTTTCTTTCTCTGACTTCAAAGTGAGAGAATTTATGTGACAAACTTGCTGTGAAACGTATTGTCTTTTTGTAGCACAGAACAAAAATGAACTGTGCTGATATTTCAGAAGATATCAGAATTAGGAGAGTACAAATTAAGTTTATTTTTTTGTAATTCTGAACTGTGGCAGAAACAAATATTTGAATACAATCAAACACATCAATACACAATAATAGGCATTTCAATTGAAAAAGTGTTGTCTTTAATGGCAGTGCACCATCACACCATGCATTCTCTACACTACGTAACTGCATTCTTCAACTCTGTACTCCACTCTACGCCACACCACTCTACTCTACGACATGCCACTCCATTCAATAACAGTCCACTCTAAGAACACTCCACCACATGCAACTCCACTCCACGTCACTATATTCTACACTCCTCCACTCTGCGCCCCTCTACTCCGCTCCACATTACCCCAATCTACCGAACTCCAATCAACCCTAATCTACTCCAAACTAACTCACTCCACTTCACTCCAATCTAGCCCAGTCCACTCTATCCCAACCTACCTCACTCCACTCCAACCTACCCCACTCCACTCTACCCCAATCGAACCCACTCCTCTCCAATCAAGCGCACTCCACTCTAACCCAATCTACTCCACCCCACACCACTCCGATGACCCACTCCTCTCCAATCAAGCCCACTCCACTCTAACCCAATCTACTCCACCCCACTCCACTCCGATCAATCTATCACACCCCAATCAGCCCCACTCCAATCTACCCTACTATACAATCTCCCCATTCCACACCAAACTACACCATCCAAATCTACCAAAATGTACCCATCATCTACCGCAATCTACCCCACTACACTCCAATCTACCCCACCCTACTCCAATGTACCCCACTGCAATCCACCCAATCTACTCCACTCTACCCCAATCTACCCTACCCGACTCCACCCACTCCACTCTAACCCAATATACCCTGTTCCAATCTACCCCAATCCGACTTACCCTACTCCAATCTTCCCCACCCTACTTTACCGCACTCAACTTTAATGTACCCCACTCCAATCTACCCTACTCTACTCCACTACAGTCTACCACAATCTACCCCACTCCGCTTTATCTGAATCTACCCAACTCCATCCCACTCCACTAACTTTTAGCCATGCTGTACAACATGGCTAAAACACATTGCCAAAGCCAATAGCTCTGGCATAGAGAAGACCCATTTGCTTTGTCAATGATTTTTTACGTTTTTGCTAGGCAAAGGCCCACCTTGTTTTTCCTAGCACATTTTTCATTTAGAGATGACTCCATGCATATAGTAATCTAATGAGAAATATAAACTTTTGAAGTTTAATCAGACAAGGAACCCTGATTCTGTCATAATTTCCACCACAGAGATGTGTCCCAGAGTCAAAGGGGCCTCTGGCCCTTGTGCCAAAACTACCAAGCATCAAGTCCTTGTAGTGAGAGACTCTGTTTCCATTGGTGAATGCTTCTATGGTCATATGCAAGTCCCATCAGTCACCAAACCCTAAAATTAAAAAAGAATCTATATCTCCATGTGAGAAGACATTAAATAACCAGCCAAGAGTTTTAAATGCTGCTTCTCTGGGGACCAATGCCAGGAGCCACCCACTCACTTGAATGAAAGACTCAACATCCACAAGGCGGTATACGTAGCTGTTCAGTTTGTATGTTTTTATACTAAATTAATAAGTGCACATGTGGTATTGGACATTAATGAGCATTCACTTTTGGAACACCACACGTCTCTTCTTCAAGTATCAGCATTTATAGCAAAGAGGATCTTAAATAAACATGTGTGATATAATTTTATAATGAGAAACATGATAGGAACAGAAAAAGTAATGAAAGCTGATTTACAGGGAATATAAATGCAAATGTGTGTTATGCTCAACATCATAAAGGATGGTTGTGTGGAGGTCATACAGCAGAGATGAGTATTAGGTAGATGTCACGGGTTGATACAGGATAAGTCTGATAGGACCTGTCAGACAAACATTACAAAGGCACTACTTCTACTGCAGACTCATTTTCAACAATGGTACTAGACCCATAAAGTAGAGCTGCAAGGACCCTGCAATGTCATTTAGGCCGTCATTTATTGCAAGTCTTGTGGCCCACTGGCCAATCCAGTCAGTGGAGACCCTGGCCTGCGTCTTCCAGCAGATGTCCACCCACCTCACTTGCGGGGGACGTCTGTGTTAAAGTTCATCTATACATGGCTTTCATCACACTTAAAAGTTAGGTGGTCCGCCACATTATTTTATCATGCTCAGCATTCTCTTTTCAGCAATAAACTTCCTGGGGATGGGTGGTGAGTGGGTGGGGGTTCGGAGGGCGGGATTTGTTGCTGAATAGCAAAACACAAATGTCTCAGATGCACAAGGAGGTTTCTTCCTGCAAGTCAGTGATACCTTTCGTCTTAGGACCACTGTGCCTTGCATGGTAATCCCAAGAAGGAAAACTCTAGGAGAGTCACCCCTCCCTAAATCGTCGGCTGCAGTGACCTGCCAGTTCTGTGGTGAATAGCCTTCCGGGTCAAGGTGTTCCAGCGGCAGAGCCAGCGTAAGCTCTGCCCTTGGAAACGCTGGGGATTCCTCTTCTGGAAATGAGACTGGCCAACTGCGATTTTAGTGCGGCAGGAGCACCATTGATTTATTTCAGTTCCCACCCCAGCAAACTCCAAATGAGGCAGTAAGTCCCACATCTTTATGGTCCAGGAGTTTTCACAGTACATGTTCCCATGATCACAGAAGTTGCATATTTTTTCCTTAATCTTTCATTAGTAGTACCAAGAAATCTTGCAGTCAATCTTCTTGTCCAAATTGGTGTCCTACTGGTCTGGACCAGAAACGGTGTGTGCATGCTACATCATCTGGGTTGCCTTTATTACTAATACTTATTATGACGTCAGTTTATTTCCAAATCTATTTCCAGGTGTTTATATAGTGAATCATTTGAACACATTTGGCGGGTTTCACACCTATGCCCTGTGAGAGATAGAGTAAATGCCTTCAAGTAGCTATCTGGATATGTGAATAGTTTTTTTTTTTTGTCCTCATAAATGCCACCAGAAATTGTCAACTCTAGATGGGCTTTTCTCCTGGCCACTAACACGGGCTAACTGTTCCCGCCCTGGATCCCGTGGATAGCCAATGGAGATCACCCAGAGGTAGGTCGTTTCCTTATCCCACTCCCATTCATGATGTATCAAGCCCTTTGGGAGGACAGGGCCACAAAACCTCTGGCATAATCATTGGACATTTTGTGTACCTTGTCCGTTATCTCTCAGACCATGCAGTTAATTGAGACCAGATTTTAACAGCACTTTCCCCTCCACACAGTAGGTCTAAATGACTAACAGCCATAATATTCTTAAGACAGTTTGCAAAACGAGGAGGACTTACAGATTTCCACTCCCTGCAGATCTCCCTTCTGGCTATAACAATAACATAGAAGATAAACTGCGATATGCTGTTACTAACATCATAGTCCAGGAGGAGACCAAAAAATATCAATCTGGGGGAACAAGTGATTGGCATGGATAGAACCTCTTCTAGGAACCCACAGACCTGGACCCAGTAGCTGATGATTTCAGGGCAGTCAACAAACATATGTCTATCATCTGCACCTGGAGACCTGCATCTTAAGCAGACATATTCTTCTGCCGAGATCCATGACAATTTCGCAGGAGTCCAGTAAACCCTATATGCTGTGAATAAATGGTTCCTTCTAAGGTTAAATGGTTTTATGATTTTTTGGGAGATTGTGAAAGAATCTGTCCAAACCTTCAGCATCTCTTCGGAGTCTTGAGTTACGGAGTTAGCCCAAAGCTTGATGATTTCGGCTCCTAGTTCGTCTTTCGCCCCCACCAATGCATTGTACCAAAGTGACACCTCTCCTTTCCTTTCTGTCCCCCTACTGATAAATTCCAAAATTGGAATCTCGTCCTCATTAGCCCAACACTGGCTACCCCACCAGGACAACAACTGGTAGAATTTAAACCTGGAAATGGAACCCCCTGTTAAATTTAAAAGAGATTCCCAACTTAATAGTTTGGAATTATTACACAGGTCCCCCCACTTGGTTAATCCTGCAGCTCTCAAGGGAAGAGCCAGCCGATCTAGTAGGCAGTCTGGTGTACCCGGAGAGTCCCATATGGGGGCTTGCGAATGATAATAGGGTATGTCCAAAATTCTACGAATTGCCTTCCAGATGTTAAGTGCTGTCCTAAGAAGCTTCAGGCAAACCTTCTTAAAAAACTTCTGGTCCCCAAATTTGTAAAGAAAAAACTCAAAACCTTGTGGCAAGTCTGATAACATGGCCTGGAAAAGTCTTCCGTGTGAGGAAGAATCTAGTTTGTTTGCCAGGAGTATAAAATTCTTAAATTGGAAAGCATAACAATAAAAAAGTAAATCGGGAAGAGCCAATCCGCCCAGTTTCAGCCCCTTTCTTAATTTCCGCCAGGCAATTCTAGGGGACTTGGTCGCCCAAATAAAAGAACCAATCCTTCCTTGAAGGTTAGAAATATCTTTTTTATTAAAGTGTATGGGAATAGAGTTAAATAAGAAAGTAACTTTTGGCAAAATTATCATCTTGACTAGGTTGACTCTACCATAGATGTTAAGAGGTAAAGAATTCCATCTAGTCAAGAGCTTCCTTATATCCTTAACCACCGTCTGCCACTGGTTTTAGGGACGTCATCTAAATTATGAGTAAGCTGAATTCCCAGGTGTCTGATTTTTAATTTGGCTTCCGGTATCGGGGCCAGGTTATTCCAGCTCATTATATCTGTCTTATCCTTATTGATCCTGTATCCCGAGACCGTGCCAAAGTCCTCAGCCAATTCAAATAACCTAGGAATAGCCCGCTCAGGATTAGATGTGTAAAGAAGCAGGTCGTCAGCATAAAGTGCTGTCTTAAGAACCAATTCTCCAATTTTAAAAGGTAAGATCACTGGGTCAGATCTCAGGGAGCAAACAAAGGGCTCGATATAAATATCAAAAAGGAGGGGGGACAGGGCAACTGCGATTTTAGTGCTGCAGGAGCACCATTGATTTATTTCAGTTCCCACCCCAGCAAACTCCAAATGAGGCAGTTAGTCCCACATCTTTATGGTCCAGGAGTTTTCACAGTACGTGTTCCCATGATCACAGAAGTTGCATATTTTTTACTTAATCTTTCATTAGTAGTACCAAGAAATCCTGCAGTCAATCTTCTTGTCCAAATTGGTGTCCTACTGGTCTGGACCAGAATGGTGTGTGCATGCTGCATCATCTGGGTTGCCTTCATTACTAATACTTATTATGACGTCAGTTTATTTCCAAATCTGTTTCCAGGTGTTTATATAGTGAATCATTTGAGAACATTTGGCGGGTTTCACACCTATGCCCTGTGAGAGATAGAGTAAATGCCTTCAAGTAGCTATCTGGATATGTGAATAGGTTCTCACATGGTTTTTTTCCTAAACAGCCTTATTGATGATGCTGTGCTAGTACAGTATTGGGTGGTTTGTGACAATCGGGATCCTTTGCTTCATTGCTTTAGCTTTCTTTATTTGAACAGCCAATCTCTGGGATTCTATATTCCATTCACATTGTCTGCCCATTTGTCTGGCTAGGCCTTAAAGTTCCAGAAATGCATTAGAGAGACAGATGTTTTCAGGGGGAAAGTTCCAGTATCCATGTATCACAACTGTGAGATGCCCAATTTCCGAAAGCCCTTAATAAAAAAGTAATTGGTTATGGATTCAATCATGTAAGAGCAGTCACTGTCATCACTCTTGATCATTAGAGGACTTTTCCTGGGTTCATTATATTTTTGGGATCCAGAGTCGACTTGAGCCTTCTCATTATCTCCACGCCAATCTCCCCA
This sequence comes from Lissotriton helveticus, assembly GCF_964261635.1. Classification (NCBI taxonomy): domain Eukaryota; kingdom Metazoa; phylum Chordata; class Amphibia; order Caudata; family Salamandridae; genus Lissotriton; species Lissotriton helveticus. Next base: position 645,818,036 of record NC_136073.1, on the reverse strand, counting down.
ACTTCTTCCTCCAGCAACTTCCGCTTCCCCAATCCAATGCCATGCTCCCCTGTACATGTGCCATTCATTGCCAGGGCCCGCCTGAAAAGAGAAAAAGTACATTTGATATCAATATTTGTTCAACTACCAATCAGGAGCATGGTGTCATACTTGAATATTGGGTACAGATTATAAAAGCAGACTAAAAACAGGCTAGCCCTCCGCGCAGATCTACTGCGGATGGAGAGGTACTGCTAACACCATGGCCAACACTGCAACCAAAATGCTTGAGAAGAAAGGATTCCACTAAAAGAAACACTATAATACTATACTCAAATAATGACTGTTCATATTCAAAAGGAGTGTCGTCTATCACACTGTGCAGGGCCACGGAGCCAGTACTACTTATGCAGATACAGCACCTGATTCCTTCTGTAATGCTGAGGGAGGCATTTCATTGGAAATAGGTCACGCTGAAAAGGGTCCTCGACAAATGACACCAGGTTTACACATACCATAAATGACTAGTACCTTATAACCACCAGCTATGGCCGAATCTCATTGGTGGTTCAGTAGGTACCGCAGATTGGCTCTCAAGGATGTCTTCTCTCTAAACATCATAAGTATTAGGAAGACAGTGAACAGTGTTCACCTAACACTACACTTAAGCATTGTGTTAGTGACAAGAATGGCTTTCAAACACTATATCTCAAGAACGTGCTTGCGAATCACCCCCCAGGTTTTTCTTACATCTATGGATCCTTTAATATCCCTTCTTGGTCCATAGTCTCCAATGCGGTATCCAGTACAACATCAGTGTGTGTGTTTCTTTAGGTATGGTTTGTTGGAGGATACTCTGCTGCCATTTTTAAAATTTTCTTTTACAATTTCTTTATTGAGAAAACTTAAGCTACAGCTCAGATACATTCGGGCAATTTTTCTATAAGTGGTACAATTCTCTTTTCCGTGTAGCGGGTAAGTATGACAAAGGTAAGATGTCAGCCATATATATACATTGGCGATCCAAACTGATGTCATTCTAGGTGAGTACACACATACAATAGGTGGGGAATCAATTGGTTATCTCATCAAGCAGGGAAGAGTATTACTCTTCCCAGCTACTTCATATTTTTGTGTTTTTGGGGATAACCCCCAGCCTCAGATTGGGATTTCAAGAATACGCTCCTATTTGTACTGCTTTCCCACATGTTAACACTTGTGGGGGGGGCGAAGAGAGTGTGTATGCAATCCCCTATTTCAGCTTGACACCTCAGACACTCTAGCCCTGGTCGCCTCCGAAACCCTCAAAGTTTTACATGGGTTCAAGTAAATTCTACGAAGGTATTTAAACTCTCTGAGGTGAAACTCATTTGAAATTACACTTATGGTTCCAGATGAAGCATCAAATATCCAATCCTAATTTTCCAGAGCACCTATATCTACCTTCCATGTCTCACGGTTGCCATTTTAACTCTTACTGGGTCCTGTACAGATGCGCTTTTCGGCCAAATCGTAGCTTTGGTAGAAGCAAAATCAAACATAGCCTGACTACATCCCCTCAACTTTAGAATAAGAAATATCACATGGCCATTGACCCTGGTGATGGGCTTTTACATGTTTTTAAAAACGTTATTGCAATCATGTTAATTAACAATAATTAATTTCAGTGACGAAAACTAATAAAAGCTAAAGCCACACTTGTGGCCTCATTTCAAGATGGCCGACAGGCTGTTCTCAGTCACAACGAGGTGTATGTCCCATCTTCATCATTACAGGTGTAATGTATTCTTTGGTAAAAAGGCAGATGGGAAGTCCGTCACGTTGTGGCCAGTAACCCATGCAGGGAACTCTAAATCAGACCCTTGGTCTTAAAAGATCAGTATTGGTAGTGGCGGGTTTGAAGTATGTCGGATGTAAAGAAGAATGCAAAATGTGGACTGTGATGAAGAATGTTATGAATTCCCTGGATTTGACATTTGGTCGAGAACTGATGATGTAAAACAGTATTCGATTGGAGACTTTCCTAATGAATTAATGCATCAATATATTTTCAGAATTCAGAGATCAGAGGGATTGTTCTGCGGCCATGTGGTGCAGGCAACAAAGGGGGGGGGGGGCTGGCAATTATTACTCCTAGCTACTCCACATGGACGGCCCTCTGCCTGGAGCACCTGATAGGAAAAAACAAGACCGAGCTGGGTGGAATTCTTGAATAAATCTCTGCCAATGGTAGTTATTCAGGGCTACATTCCAGTGGATTTTTTTTGCCCACTGTGCCTCTCCATATGGGGAGCAAAGATGTGCAAATCAGCCTTACTCCTGCTCCAGTAGGGGCAGTCCAGCCAATGCTGCCAAGTCACTTCCCATCCAGAGGCGGCCGGCATGACTCACGAGTGGTGAGACAGGGGCGGGCATGGGAGAATGGGGGGCGCAGGTTGCGCAATGAAAAGGTACTTTGGGTCCCGTGTCTCTGCTCCTGCTCTCCTCGTGGGACCCGAGGAACAGGAAGCCAGGAAGAACAGCCAGGTTCCCTTGACCAATCACAAAACTGCAATGCAGTGTTGTGATTGGTAGACACCTAGGCTTCCCTGACCATTCACAACGCCGTTGTGATTGGTTTTGAGCATCCTGGTTGATGCTCATGATGGACATGTTCTCCACGCACACTGTAATGCAGGCTGCAGAGAAAAGCGGGGCCGGCATCGGCCCCGGCGTAAGTAAGGCTGGGCACCGGCCCCCCCACCCGCTCTCTGTGGTAGGGCGCGCCACGCCGCGTCACAGTGACATGGCGGGCGCGCCTGATCGTGGATTGGACCCTGGGCTCCACAGTGACCCGGAAGTGATTGAATCACTTCCGGGTCGCTGGGGATCAAAGGTCAGGCCGGTTAGAACCGGCCTGGCCAGTGAGGGGTTTAAAAGGCCGCGGAGCGCGGGAGTCTGCCTCTTTGACCCCGCTCTCCACTTTCTGCCCCCCAGCCTCTAGGAGGATATAATTGTTTTTCTTTCTTCTGTTTTGCAGGTAGAACACGAGGATCGCGTCTGAGCAAGGTTCCGTTTTGCAGAGAGGGGCGGTGGACATCGAGATCGCGTCGGCATTTAGGAGGGCGGTACAAAAGGGGGTGGTGATGGACGGGCATTTAGGAGGGCGGCAAGTGTTTTCTTGTTTATTTCCCCCTCTGCAGGTACGGGCTGGAAACAAGTGGCGGCGGACATCGAAGGGACTCCGTGGCGTTTAAAGCGAGATCGGGAGCACAGTAGTATCGGAGCCAGTCCCGCCGACACTGCTAGGTTGACGCTTGGGTCGTTCTAAGCGCACACACGTTACAGAGGTACCGCAAGGGGGGGCCAAAGTGTTGACTTCAGTGCGTGCTCGGGCGCCCCATTATTTTGTGCACCATAATTCGGGTGGGAGTCAGCCTGGGCCCGATTAGCACAGTTGGTTAGAGCTCCAGCTGGCTACGGGGAGATCAGTTTTCCATTAAAGGTGAATTATGCTGACAATTTTTCACCGTTAGATAAAATATTAGTAGGCAGAAGAGGGTGTGTGCCATCCGTGTGTGTCTTGAGCCACAGGTAGATGAGTGGTGTTGTGGCAAAATATACCGGTGGAATCACTGTGTGGAAAACGAGTAATTGGGTGCACAATACATTTAGTCATTGGAACGGTGCAGTTTGTTTTTTAAACAGCTAGCAGGAGGGGTATGCTGTAGGTTTTGGAAGTAAATGTGCACTGGATTTGGGAAGTGCCTTATTTGCATAGTCGCTGTCTGGGATTCATGTTGAATACATTGTGATGGAAGGTCAGAGGTTACAACAGGGTCCATTATTAGTTGTGTGCCCAGTGTGTAAGACAACCTTTTGATTTATCATTATAGAAGTGGAAACAAGGGGACTCAACGCGGCAGCGCATCAAGAAGCGAATGCGGGGAACATCACCTTAAGAGGACACAGACTGGCCTGCACTTCACTGCCTCTGTGGGCCGCCGGGCTCGAGATTACTCGCCCAACACCCAGGCTAGATGGTGTGGCACGGCTCCAGTTGCGTGGTGCTTACGGCCGGTTTGTGTACCCCCAACGGTGCTCAGGTAAGGTCGGGGCAGGTTCCCAGGCCAGGAAAACTGTGCTAGGAGGCTCTCAGCAAGAGGAATTATTTAGGTAACAGATAACATTGTTTCGCGTTGTTATTCCCTATCAAGCTATAAGTTACCTTGCAATTGTTGGGTTAGGGGCTATGGCCAGTAAGCGTGGCGTGAAGTGTTCCCGCATGGAACATATGCTGGAATCAATGATGTGCAGGATGGTGACAATAGACAAAAGATGGGGAAAGGTAGAAAAACTGGGGCAGAGCCTTGCAGAGCTCAAACAGAGTGGAAGGCCAGAGTCAGGCGGTGGGCAGGCCTAAGCGAACCATAATGCCCCCAAAGCCCAGGGGTGAATTAGATCCGCTCCCCAGGCGGGTTAGGCCTAGGAAGGGGAAGAATCAAGATAAAGCCCCCATGCATGTCAGCCTGTAGGGGAAATCCCATCTGGTGAGGGTCCCTCAGGAGTTCCAGTAACACCAGTGAGCCCTACACGTATACCAGTGATCCCTACAAGTACCCCATTGGTCCCCGCACCTGTCCCAGTGATGCCCACGGCAAATCTGGTGCAAAAACAACAGTTGATGGACAGAATGCAGAACAATGTCATACATTCACCTCAGTACAGCAATCTGGGACTAAATCCATTGTTTTTTTGCTCACCACACCACCCCAGTTCAGACATGGCCATATGTAAATCAGCCTTGACCCTGTGCCTCATGGGAACAGTCCAACCCGAACTGCCAAGCCATGTCTTCCCTGGACCGGAATCAAGCATCCTAGGACCGGTTTCTGGCTATCAGCCGTCTTCAGCCAGGATAGCTTGACTCCAGTGGCGTGGAGAGCACGGGACTCACGTCTGAGCATACCCGTCCCACTCGGCGTGACAAATGGAAATACAACAGTTGATGGACAGAATGCAGAACAATGTCATACATTCACCCCAGTACAGAGATCTGGGCCTGAATCCATCGTTTGTTTACTCACCACAAATCTGGTGACACCCGCACCAATCCCGGTGGTCCCCACACTAATTCCTGTGGTGCCAACACCGAGTCCAGCATTACCGGTACCGAGTCCAGTGGTCCCTACTTCCGTCACAGTGCCAGCAGACATCAAGATCTAAGGGTTTCCTGTCACTATGCAATAAAAAGAGGAATACGTCAAGGGTGTATTTTAGCCCCCTTTCCTTTTAATTTATATATTAATATTTTGGAAAAAGTTTTAATGAAGACAAAGGTAGATTACCCGCAGGTAGGTCGGCATGGTCTGCCTGTTTTATTATATGCGGATGACGCGGTCCTCATATCTAGGACCGCTAGGAGGTTACAAACATTGCTTAGTTCCTTTTCCTCTTTCATGGTGGATTTGGACTTGTCAATAAATGATTCCAAATCCTATGTGATACAGGTGGGACTTCATGCTAAAAAGCCCTTTCAATTCATGGTTGGATCCGCTCAGGTTTTCCCGTACAGATGCCTTTCCATACCTGGGGGTCCTAATAGATTAACAAATGAAATGGGGTCCACTAAAACAGAGAAAGAGGGGAGACCTAGTGCACGCCAACACAGCCGTTTCTAATTTTACTTCCAGATTGGGTAGGAGACGTATTGCGGCACTTTTAAAGATATATCAGGCTAAATGTGTGGCTAAAACCTCCTATGGTAGCGAAATATGGGGTCAATTCACTATGGACGAGCTATAAGTGGCTCAGAATACCTTTTTGAAACGTCTGTTAGGTGTGCCCCGGGAATGTCGAACATGGTGGTACATGAAGAATTGGGGGTGCCCTATCTCTCTGATTTGTTGGCTCTTCGACACCTAACATTTTGGCTGAAAATCTGGCTGAACGAATGGTCGTCCTTGAGTCGATTGATCCTGAAGGAGTGTATGGTTCTTGATTATGCCCATCACATTCCTTGGCTTGGAAAAATAAAGATCAGCTTTAGAAGATTGGGAAGAGTTGAATTATTCACAAATCCAGAATCAGTGACTAAGAAGGAACTCGGGTGAGCTAGGGAGTCTTTCTGTAGTTTGAGGAGATTAGAGAGTGTTCGTAAATTTTTTATCTTGAAAACAACACAATCGATTGAGCCATATCTACTGGGGCCTTTCAGCACCTATGAACGCTTTTTACTGTCCAGGTTCCGTTTGGATCTTTTTCACCTCCTGTTGGTTCTGCCACGGGGGAGTAATAGAGGCCAGATCTTAGAACTATGTGGCTGCAACGGTGAGTCTCCACAGGACATGCTTCAATTTTTAATATTTTGTAAGCATTATTTGACCCCCAGGAAAACTTTTATTATCCCTATTTTAAGGAGGTTGGAGTTTAAGCAGGTGCGACCAACCCTTATTTATTTACAACTGTTGTATGAAGATTCTATATTTATTTACAACTGTTGCATGGAGATTCTATTTTATTTGTTCTTAATTTACTTAAAATCTGCAGTGAAGCTTAGAGCTTGACTCGATTAAAGGACAGTGGCTCTAAGTGCATGTTTCCACTCTGGTTACCTTGATGATACATCCAGTCTAGATGAGGTCCTTGGACTCATTCTCCTTTCTACCTTTTTACTTCCAATGATTTATGGTATATGAACTTTATAGTAATTGTGTGCATTGTATCAGATTTGTAGGTAAATACTTGTCTTTCTTGTGACGTTTGTATAAATACTTTGTACTCGTCTTCTTTTATACCATGTACGGTTTTTTAGAATACTTTTATGGTTTTTATGTAAAAACCCAATAAAGTACATTTGATTGATTGAGTAATTAATTTTAGGTGCGGGTTGTGGTGTTTATACGGGTAAAGGGTGGGAAGTAATTTATTTTTGATTAATTAATAATTAGTTTTTAATTTATATTAATTAATTGATTGAAAATTAATTATGGAAATTATGTAATTACTTTTAGGTGCGGGTTGTGGGGTTAATAGGGGTAAATGGTGGGAAGTAATTCATGTTTAATTAATGAATAATTGGTTGTTAATACTTAATTAATTGAAAATTAAAATTGTGTAATTTTTGGTGAGGGTTGTGGGGTTTATATGGGTAAAGGGTGGGAAGTAATTCAGTTGATTTAGTTGATCATTATTAATAATGAATTAATTGATATTTAATTAGGGTAGTTGTTTATTTTTTTGTGTGGGTTTTACTTTTATAGGGGTAAAGGGTGGGGAGTAAATTAATTTGACTTACTTTATAATTAGATGTTAAATACTGTTAGTTTTTTAATTGAAAACGAGTTTTAATTGTGTAATTATTTTACAGTTTACTTTTAGCTGTGGGTTGTGGGGATTATAGGGGTAAAGTGTGGGAAGTTAATTAATTTTATGAGTTTTAATTTGTTTTTTAATTAATATTTTTTAACTGGTAATTAATTATGTTAATTATGGAAGTACATTTTAAAAAATGAGATGTGGGTTGTGTATTGTGTGGTGTTATAGGGTAGGAAATAAAAAACGACATTTATGTAATAATTCATATTTTTGTTTCTAAGTAATTTCTAATAAAAAATGTTTCTTTGTTTGAAAAGTATTATTTTATTTAATATAATATTTGTAGGTATTTGTCATATGTATTTAACATAATATGTTTTTATTTTTTAATATTAAATATATGTGTATTTTATTTTTTTAACATATTTATATATATTTATTTATTTTGTTTTTTTAAGTATTTTCTTGTTGTTGTTAATATTTTGTTTGTATTTAATTTTGAACTGACTGGAGTGGGAATATTAAGTGTCTATCCAACACTTTCCCTATCGTTGCACTCACTGGAGTGGGAATAGTAATTTTTACCCCTTTGCTATCAAACACTTTTTCTACTGTTGCACTGACTGGAGTGGGAATAGTAAATTTTAACACTTCGCTATCCAAAACTTTCCCTAATGTTGCACTCACTGGAGTGGGAATAGTCATGTTTACCCCTCTGTTATCCAACACTTTCCATACTGTTGCACTCATTGGAGTGGGAATAGTAATTTTTACACCTCCGCTACCCAACACTTTCCCTACTGTTGCACTGACTGGAGTGAATAAATGATCTTAAGTGTATGATTACTTATAATCTTTTACAAGAGCAATAGCATAAAAAAGGACACTTAATATAAAAATATAAAAGCCAATGTAAATTGTGCCATAAAATTATGTCATATAAAAATGTGAGGTGTTGTAGCATTTATTTCCAAGTGAGGTTAGCAGCCACCCGAGATGTGGGGTCAAGGGATTAGCGAGTACGGGGTGAAGCAACACTACGCAAGGCCTGAGCTATAGAGTGCTTGGATGAGCAATGTTGTGGCATGCAGGCATGCATAGGGTGTAAATTATGCATGGTGTGAGTGTTAAGGTTAATGCGACAGATAGGAAACAATACTCTGCCCGGATCGATAAAAATCTAATATTGGGATTACCGATTGCATGCTGTGTGAAGTGTGGTTCTATTGGGCGCATGGAAGTGCAAAAGGGCCTCACCAAGAGATTATGCTGGAGATGAATAGGCTGCTGGATGGAGGGTTCAAACTGTATGCGGGCCCCTAGAGTGGTGTGCCCTTCCTTCGTGCCAATGTGCGCCTTCACAATCAAAGGTGCGCAGTGCGTGTTTGAGATCGTTGTGACCAGTTTGTATGGGAAGCTTCTCCAATCGATGTTACTGAGACTCTTGATGATCAGCAACTTGTAAGTTACAGACTTTTGTCTCCCTTACTTCGGTGTAGGAGCCTAGTTCTCAGTATATTCTATAGGGCTGTCCTCACCAGCCCTGCTTTCAGATATGGTTGACTTACTGTGGTTTCGTGTGAATGGGCAAGGCCCTCGGCGCCAGGGATGTGCCTGATTCATTGGAGGTCTTGTAACCTTGAGATGCATTTGCACCGTTTTTATAGCAGGCTTTTCAGGATAGCCATTGTAGGAGGTGTATCGATTATAGTCTAGGAGATCCAGCCCAGTGACTCATTTGTCTTTGAGAGGTACCTAGCACAAAGGCTGTTGTCCTGGAACCCTGCTTTTAATGCATCCCTGAATGTGTCAGGACCCGCCTTGGACACCCTATAGTGCAGTTTAATTATATCTTTTTTACATACGATGTCCATCATTGGAATGTTAAACTCCAACCGAATAACTGTGGGGCTAGTTGAGTTTGGAAGATTAAATACCTTTCGGCGGGGAACATCGTTTACAACGAAACTTTTACCACACACTACCATTACAACGCAGGAATTACAACGAAGGTCGTTACAACGACTTTCGCAGGAGGGTGCTGTTGGATAGGGAATAGTTTAATTTTCTATCCAACACCTTCCCTACTATCCACGGGTACTGGAGTTGGAATAGAACATTAAACTATTCCACTATCCAGCGCCCCCGAAAGCAAGTCGTTGTAACGACTTGAGTTGTAATACCTGCGTTGTAAAGGCATGCGTGGTAAAAGCATGCGTTGAAACGTCATACATCCCCTTTCGGCAGGCCGTTATGTGTAGCCGCTCCAGTTTTTCAGTGAGTTGGCCCAGGAGACGAGGTGGCCGTAGCTCAGTGTAGGAATCAGTTTAGCTTGCATGACCCATCAGATACCCTCTGCAGAATGGCTTTGGAGCTTGTGGTTTAATTTGTATAGCACGTATGCGACCTTGGCCGCCTTTGCTTCGAGTGCCTTGGCCTGCGAGTTCGGGCTCCCATTATCTGTGAATTGTATTCCCAGGTAGATGTATTTGTTGGTAGTGGTGATCCTTATCGGTCCAAGGTGCCATTCCAACAGGCACTTTAGGTTTGTGGCCGAAGACCAGGACCTTCATTTTTGTGGTATTGGCGCAGAGTTTATTTTCCATATTGTACAGATGTAATACCTCCAGTGCCCTTTTCATGCCAATTCTGGTGTGATCCAGTAGTACTAGGTCATCCGTGTATTGCATGATGGGGATTCTAAGATGGTTTGATTTGGGTGGAAAGATGGTGACTTTTAATAGCGCCTCGCTCAAGTCCACAGTTTGTAGGTTAAACAAGGTGGGAGTGATCACACAACCCTGTTTTAGCCCTTTGTTGGTATAGATCTTAGCCGTCACATGAGTCTGCAAGGGCTTGGGGCGAACCCATGTGCCCATGTGGAGCGCCAAGATGGCTGGCCAAAAGCATCCTCGAGATGCCTCACTTTTCAAACTTGGCCCAAAGAATGTTGTGATCGATGCCATCAAAGGCTGCACTGTAATCGACAAAGCAGGTGTAGAGCGATGGGGAGGCGACCTCTGTGGCTCGAGTTGCCAGGTATGACAGGGCGATGGCATTGTCCAGCATGGATAAATTAGACCAGAATCCTGTCTGGTATTGGGGTATAATATGATTTTTGTTTATCCAGGCCTCAATATCTTTCAGCAGCACCTTTGCAAACGCTTTCCCATCAATATCCAACAAAGGCGATCAGTCTATAGTTCTCTGGTTCTGATGCATTCCCCTTTTTGTAGATCAGGTGCAAGATGGAGCCTTTCCATGATTCCGGCACTGTCGATGTGAGAAGACATTGATTAAACAAGCTGTACATATGCGGGCCCAGAATTCTCGGTCTTCATTGAAAATGGTGCCCGGTAGGCAATTTGGTCCTGGAGCCCCATCATTCTGGATGCTCTTCAGGATAAAGAGAGTTTCTTTTTCTCTTGTCGCCATGTGGGCTGCCTCGAGTTCACCTAGGTGATTGCCCCCACCTCCATGGAATTGTCCAGTGTTTTTCTGGATCGACATAGAGTTTTGTTGCATGGGCTGCCCATTCGTTGGCAGGTACAACATTTTCTGTGTGGACTGCGCCATGGATGCTGCTAAGGTATCTCCAGAATTCCCTGTTTTTACTGGGCGCCTAATAGGGCCTAGATGTATTTCCATTTCTCTTCAATGCGATTCTGTTTCAGCTGCCAGATAGTTTTTTCTGCAATTTTGTAACAGCTTGCAGATTTTCTTTTGTCCATGAGCACTTTTTCATCCTATGTTGTGACTTTGTCTGACAGCACCTATTTTTGCTCTCATCGAATTCTTTGTTATCATAGAGGGGGATGGGTCCCTTTCAGATGATCTTCCTTTATATACTAATGCACTGCCTGCACTCAGGGCATTGAATAATGAGGCCATTGTTTCTGTCCAGGTTGTATCGATGGCAGTTGTGAATATGACCTGCTTCCATTGGCTATAGCTGGCCCGGCAGGAGAGTCCCCATTTGATTATTTTTATTGATGCCGAATCGCTGGTTACAGCGAGTATTTGGCCGCCCGGAAGATGCACTTCATGCGTTGTGGCACTTATGGTCACAAGGATGGATAGTGGATGATGATCACTCACGGTAGAGTGATACACTCTGTATTCTGAGCAAGACTTTACTCAAAAAGATGTAATCAAGCGTGAAAATGTATTTTAAAGGTCGTTGTGTTTTGCTATTCGGCGGTCCTGTTTGGCTTGCACTCCCCAGCTTAAGTTCGTTGAGCAGGCCTCCATGATTCTCCTCCACTCTCCTCTTTGTTTTGACCTTGGCAGAAAAGATTTCTCAAGTTAAAGTTCCCATTCATGATGCACTCATGACCAGGATCTTCATAAAGATATTCTCTGATCAGGTCTGTGATTTTCTTGATGTTCTTGAATTTTACCTTCTTTATTGGATTAACGTGAAGGTTAATTACTGCAATGGTAGTTGGTATTCCATTTAGTGTCAAACCATTTATATTTATAATCTGGACATCGGGTGAGTGTGTGGGCCATTCTTTAGCACGTACTTGAGGGTTTACTTTTATGTGGATCGAAATACCGCCAGTGGGTCTTCCAAAAAGGTTTTTCTTATGAGCCAGTGTGAGAAACACCTGAAAGCTATTTATTGAGCTTGGTGTTGTCAGCATTGTTTCCTGTAAGCATAGGATGTCTCCTGTTTGGAGGAGTTCCTTAGCATCTTTGTTGGCTGTAGTCGTTTTGAACCCAGCGACATTCCAGCTTATTATTTTAATCCTAGATCTTGTAGACTGTACCGTTGGTCCTTTAATGCTGGTTGTTTGTGCTTCCCTCAAGATCTGGTGATGATAATGTCCATAAGGGGTCAGGTGCTTTCCTATGCTAGGACTGTGCCCTCATGTTAATGTGCTGCGCTGCTGTGATTCAAGCCCAGTGATCTGATTTCCTAGAGACATGGATTTCATTTGCCTCTGTGCAGTATGTGATTCCACCATTCCTATAGAGCTGGATTTTGATGTTATTTTTGGGATCGGTTTAGTGCCCCTTAATACACATTTCCGCGGTTGTAGTGCCCCTTGGGTTTGCGACCTTTGCAGTAGAATGTGGGGGGATTTCTCCATTTTACAATTGTCTACGTGTATCCCCCACTCCTTAAGTGTGTCTTTTTCTGCCTGATGTTTTGAGTGTCGACCCGGCTTGTCCACTTTGTCATGGCTGACTCTCAGTGGCTTATCCAAGTGTAGTTCTTAAAATGCATGGATGCTAGTTTGGCTATTGTTAGGTAGGCCAGTGAGAGTATGCTTGACAAGAGATATAAAATGTTTTACCAGTTAAGGATATCACCTGGACATCTTTTTTCAAATTCGGGGTGAAGATCACTGCGAGCTGTGAGAGGGATATGGAGTCATTTTCTGTTTCTTTTTGTCTTCGTTGCTTGCCTGGTCGTTGTTCATATGGGTTTATTCCATAGTCCCCATCTGGCTGTTGCATGATCTTTGCCCGACTCATGCTGTTTCGTCCAATTTAAAGCTAGGGAAAAGCTGGGTCATCTAGGCCTTATGAGGGGATGTCATCATCCATGGTGGAGTTGTTTGCGATGTTGGCTGCATTCAGGCCTTCACGTTTTGTTTCTGTAGATGATAATTGTGGCATTCCTGTGCCAATATCCCATTTTGGAACAGGGGCAGTAGCCCAGACTGCTCAAGTTCATGCATATCAGCGAGCCTGTGAGCTGTTGTGTGAGCTGGCGGGCTTCTACTAGCCTTGGTGGTCCCTTTGGTTCCCCGTGGAAATCCAGGCTTTCTGCTCCTTTTGGCGCACTACTACTATTGAAGTTTATAGCCTCAGAATAAGACTTTACCTGAGGGCTGGGGCAGAGTGTGGGGTAAGAGAGGTTGAAATTACCTAGTTTCGGTCATCTATGTTTAGTGAATTAGGACTATTAGGTTTGGTTACTTCCTGGTAGTTTTTCGACTGTGCATCCGGGGTTCTGGGTTTTGTTTGGGAGATCAAATAGTTTGCTAGACCCCTGGGGGAGCTATCTGTTGCAATTGGCTGGTTATAGGCTGGGTTTGGTGGTGTTCAGAGCATATTTTGTACCAGTGACAAGCCCTTTTTCCTTTTGCTTGTTTTCTGTAATTTCCACAGTTTATTCGTTTGGCATCTGGAAAGCTGTCCTGCGGTTTCCTTTTGACCTGTTGTTCCGCTAGGATGGTCATCATCCAAGCTTGTTTTGGAGCTGCAGCCTGCGTCCAGGAGCAAGATGTTGATGGAATCTACGTTATTAGTGGGATCACCTAAATCCGTTGGGGTGGATGTTACCCAGATGGGTGATTCCGCGTTTACAGTGTTTCCCCTGTTTTGTTTGTTATTTGTCCACACTTCCCTGCATTGATTTATTAGGGTCGATAGCAAGTCTGGCAATGTTGTTAACTTTTCAACTATAGCTTCACATGTGTTCTTTGCTAGGCTTGAGATGGCACCAGGACCTTTTTCTCTATTGGCCCACAGGTTGACTTTTGAATTAAGAGTGTCCACTTTTTTTCATCAATGGTAAGTACGCATTGTGCCAATATATGCATTAGTTCCACTTGTATCTCTAGTTTATGAGATTGCCACATGAGTGCCTTCACTGCTGCTAGTAGGGAAGAGTTTATTGTGTTCAAAATATGTGTGGGACCATTCTTGTAGTTGGAGTCTAAGTTTTTGGAGCAGGTACCAGATGGTTGATCCATCTGTGCTCCTTTGTTGTGTCTGTCCTTGTTAATGGTTCGCTGTCTGTGTCTGCAGGTGAATTTTCAGTGCGTCAGACCCTAGGTCTTGGACTTGCTCCTGGGGCATAAGATGCTGTGTATGAGGTACTAGGTACGCTGAGATCGCTGATTTGTTGTTGTGATTGTGTTCTTCCTAATTTAATTGCTGGAGTAGAGCAAATCTGGCTAATTCCCTGGATGCTGGGTTTGATGAGGTCGTCCAATGTGTTGTGTTGCTGATTGTAGATGTGATGGACAAAGGCCTCTATTTCGAACACGCTCCTTTTTTGAGTGGAGCCCGTGGGTTTTTGGCCCTGCATTATAACTGAGTCATCCCCTTTGTTTATTGTTGATGATATCTCAATGATCTTGATTATCACTGGTAGCACTATGGCTTGGTCGGGCATGCTATGATTGAGATGATTGAGCTGATTGTTGGTGGTGGTTTGTGCTCTGAAGCTATCCACAAGCATGCCTGCCGTGTCTGCGAGTCTCACCATCTCTGCAATTAGTGATTCTTCAAGGCTATGGTGGGCTGTGTTCTTTGGGATGTGGGTGAGGGCCTCTCTCTGCATTGTGGCTGCTGGGCCAGCCGTTGCAATGCCTGGTCTGGGGTCTGCCGCAGGTCTCTAATCCCCCACCGTGCAGGCTCCCGTTGTTTCCGCCTTCAGTCTTGTGAAGTATTAATGTATCGGAATGCTTGTTATGCCTGGATTGTGGGACTCATGACCTCTGGCGGTGCCTTGGCAGTCCTCTCCCTCTGCTGCTGTAGACTTGCTATGAGCTTTAGGGCCCATCGTGAGCCACCCAGACTTGCTTTCCTGTCCTCTCCGAGGCCTCGCACTTGAATCTGCTGTTCCTGATTCTGTTGGGTGCACTCTAGTGCCTCCACTCCTCGCTTTTCTCACTTTTCTGATGGTGATGCTATTCCTACAGGCCTCAAATACCCTATGTGAGTGCTTCCAGTTGATGTAGAAAGAGGAAGCGTGCTGTCTAAGCCTACGAGCCCATTCCCTTGTTCGCTCTCATTCCTTTAGGTGTCTGGTGTGGCTATGTTGGGTGGTTTTTTGGGCTGTTGGGGCTAGTGCAGGCTGTTCTGCAAGGGGCGTTAGTCTCATTGGTAGATGGATGGGTTTTTCCACTGGGTGTACTTGAGTTCTTGGTGTCCTACGCCTCGTGGCTGGCTGGCTTGAAAGAGGTGGCTGGAGAGGACAGAATGTGGGCTGTGTTGGCTGGTGCGCTACTTGACACTACTTGACACTACTTAACACTCTGCCTTCTATGTCAAAGCCCTGCCAGCGTTGACACGACAAGTCCACAGCCACAGACCATAGAGGCAAGACCCCCACTACAAAGTGCACACTTGAAGGGCCCTCACCCACCCTCAAGGTCAGCTACCTCTGTTCCAGAAGCTGTGGTCCAATTCGGGCCAGTTCAGACCGGTCCACTCTGGGCGCTCTGCCCCGATTGCTCTGTACTGCCCCTGGGACTACACTACTCTGGCATGGACGCTGTGCCCCTTTATCTGTGCACCGATGCTGCTGCCAGTCCGCGCACCGGTGCTGCTGCCAGTCCAGCCAGTCTAGCTCCTGTTGGGCCCCTGCAGCTGGGGCCCCCCACTGCTGCTCTCTCGGTTTTGCTCCATGCACCCCCTGCTCCCAGCAGGGAGTGGAGACCGTGGGGATGTTGCATGGGCTGTTATGCTCATATCAGGCAGGCAGACAACGATGCAGCGATGGTGCAGCAGAATGATGCGGCTCACCACTGACCCCTGCGGGCTCTCATCGATCCTTTGGCCTGGGGCTTTCGGGTTTCGCCAATTGGTAGACGGCGGTTGCGGAGTTGAGCGGGGGAGTGGCCGCTGCTGCTGCAGCACACGGCTTGTAGCGCGTTGTCTCTGGTAAAACCCGTGATGGATCAAGCATTGGTAGGATCCCCTGACTGGAGTGGGAAATTTATGTTTAAAGATTTTTAAATAGTTTAATGTTTTAATTCATAATAGAATGTTTTTTATTAAGTAGATTTTATGTTATTGGTTTATATCTATACTACTATTATAAAGAGAGAGCTGAAACCTTTGAGGCGGGTAAACTCAAGAAGTACAGCACCAATCACAACACCCAATACACCATTGTAAAGGGTAGTTGCAGCAGATGGACATAGGCTATACAGCTGGCCACCATATACATTAGAAAGGTCAAAGAACCTTAGGGGTAAAGTAGTCCCGTGTGGGTGTGTCAAACTCCACTTGGGCGTTGGCGTGGGCGTGTCGTGTGCGTGGTCGTGTCAAACTACACTTCGCATTATTAGTTTGTGGCGTGCACCGTTCTCAGAGGGGCGTGGCAGAACAGCGTTGTCAGAGGGGCGTGCCAATGGCCGCGTACTTCACTAGCGCGCCTTTCAGAAGCAATGTGCAAGCCCATTCACGCTCCAACTTCAAAACAAGCTGCGCCGCATCAGGCGTCGTTAATCATATATAGTGCGAACCAACCTTTGTGGACATAAGCGTTAGTGTTGTCACACGGGGAAAAACCAAAATTATAATAAAAAGGGGCGCGGCTTGCACCAGCAATGTGTGCGCACATTCACGCTCCACCTTGCCGTTCTCATGACGCGACATTACTGATATATAGTGCGCCGCTAACTTTTTAGGCGTCAGTGTTGTCATAGGGGGTTGCGCTACAATTAAGTAAAAAAAAGGGGCGCGGCTTGCGGAAACATTCACGCTCCGCCTTGCCGTTCTGATCACTTCTCACACGTACCTCTCCAAACAACAAGCTGCGACGCATTCACGGATCCTTCACATACTGCCTACAATTTACGCTAACAAAATAAACCGTCACTCATTTTGTTACGTTACATTTCTCACAAGTGGTTGCAGGAAGAGAAATAATAAAGGCCCACACAAGCGCAAAATTCACTGACCACGACTTTCACGCTCCAATGGCTCCAGTGGACACTGAAGGCAGGCAGCGTACAATACGATCAAAGATACTTCACAATTTACTTGGACCTGGGGGCTCAGACAGGGCCTCAAAACAGCCCTCGTAAGCACGGGATCACGCAGGGCACTCTCAGCGTACACACGTTAACGTGAAAGACAATGCGCGGGGCCTCAAAACAGCCCTCGCAAGCACGGAATCAAGCCGGACACTGCTTAAAGCTAAGGACGCACACACAACGAAGGTGCTGCAAATATGGGCCACCTAACAAGCCACATATAAACAACGCACTTACTAACACTGCATGCAGAACCAGACAAACGCCTTCCAAAAACATTACAAAGTGAAGGGGCACGGTCACATTAACATCAAACACAACGCACTTGCACACATAAAAGCTTAAAAACTTAAAGCTGAGGACGCACACAGAACTAAGGAGATGCAAATACGGGACAGCTAAGGAGGCACATATAAAAAACGCTGTGAAACATTACACACATAACATTTCATCCCCGGACAACGTTGGGACGGGCTGCTTGTATATATATACATATATATATTCCAAGAATTTCCGATCTCCCAGACTGCAATCCAGTGAAAAGAAACGGATACGGACCCAAAATAAGTGCTGGTGAATTTTATTTTTAGTGCTTCAGATCGCAATGACGCGTTTCGCGCTAACCAGAGCGCTTGATCACATGACACAGTAGATCACTAGGACATAGGTTTAAATATGCATATTGTCAATCACATGATTTAGCCTACAAGTTGTATAGACATTGAAGAGTTACTGTGTTCAAAAACTACAAACTTTCAATTTGTAAAACAATCTTGTGCATTGTAAACAATTTAGGTATAGGCTAAAAACATATAAATAATTAAAAAATGTTTTGTGCAAAAACTGCAGTCCTAAAAAAACGTGTGCAAAAATAGTGCATTTAAAATTCGATTTTCCTCAAAATAAGTAGCAGCATTTCATTTACATTGTTCCTATTTTTTTATTTTTGGATTTTATGCATTTTTCATCTTTTTGGCGGGCAAGAGCAGACAAATCAGAACGGTAGCATCTGAGCCCCGATGCTATTCCATCACATTCTTGTTGGTAAAGTGCAACGTGCTTACAGTAAATGGAGCTGTTGGTCATATGTCGGTATAAATACCAAATAAATATATATGTATAAGATATATACACACACATATATATACTGGGAATAAAGATATATATATGATATTTAACTTTTGTTTATGGATGGGCCTAAAGGAACTCATCTTATATTACTTTTCATATTTATCATAGATACACAATAAATGATGCATACATAAGCCATTGAATAGAAACCTTAAAATTGGTTAAATACTGGCTAAAAAATCCTTGTGATCTAAGTTATATAAAATTCCATTATAAAATTTAAACCATAAATAAATATTTGATTGATATTATAAAACCCATTCTAAAAAGACATATATTTCTCTAAAATTCCTATTCAATAATATGTAACCAACTTGAATGTGACCCCTACAAATTATAAAAAGCCTTGTTATTATTAGTTTACTTGTTGATGTTTTTAAAGACAAGTAAATAGATTCTCTGTAATATTAAGACCCGAAGGCTTTTTTGTATTTAATTCTAATATATATCGGGTCTCAAGGCGGCGCAGTTTCTCCTCTCTGTTGCCGCCTCGTCTACTTGCAGGGACACAGTCTATAACAAAGTATTTGAGCTCTCTACTTTTGGAGTCATGTTTGGCTTTGAAATGTCTTGCCACTGGATACGTGTTATCTTGATTACTTATTACTCTAAGATGCTGTAAAATTCTTTTGTGGATGGGAAACTTAGTGCTCCCCACATAGAGCAGATTACACGGGCAAGACAATACATATACTGCATACTCGGTTTTGCACGTGAGTAGCTTGTTGATTTTGTGCTCCTTTAAGTCAAAGGGTGAGAGGTAAGTAGTTTTGTTCACACCCTGTAAACAGGCTTTACATGATTTGCAGTTAAAGAAGCCTGCATGGGTTTGTAACCAGTTTGATGATTCAATGACTTCAGGACTAGTTTTTACGAGCTCATCCTTCATAGATTGTCCTCTGCTGTAGGTTATTGAGGGTCTTTTAGGTAGACCTGCACCAATTATTGGGTCACTCAAGATCAAGGGCCAGTTCTTATTAATAATAGATTCGATTTGTTTGTGTTGTGTACTATACTGGACAATGATCCTGAATTCTTTCTTGGTTTCTGAATTGTCAGTCATGTGGGTATTAAGATTATCTCTCCCCGTCAGCAGTTCCAGCCTATTTTTCTGCATGGATTTGGAAATAGCAGCATCAATTATTTTATCTGAGTAGCCCCTCTCTGTGAATCTTGCTTTACTTTCATTTTGGGCTTGTTTGAGGGCACCTTCTCTACTATGAATACGTTTTAACCTCAACATCTCTCCATATGGGATGCTGTTGATGAGGTGTTTCACATTCGAACTGTTGGCATGTAGGATAGAGTTCCCGGCAGTCAGTTTGCGATGGAGCCTTGTTTCAATTTTATTCTGTTCAATAAAGACCTCTGTGTCCAGAAAAGTTACTGATATGGGACTAATATTAGCAGTAAAATGCAGATTGAGATTGTTGACATTAATATCTTGCACAAACTTTTCTGCTGACTCAATATTGCCGTCCCATATTACAAATAAGTCGTCAATGAAACGAAGCCAGATCTTTACATTGGAAGTTATTATTTCCAAGTGTTCAGTCATGAGGACCAGCTCCTCCCACCAGCCCATGTGAAGACATGCGTAGCTGGGAGAGAAGCTGGCCCCCATGGCAACACCACGTAATTGTCTGTACATGAGATTATTGAACATAAAAACATTATTGCTTAAACAGAACTCCACCATCTCCAATAGCATATGCTTATGTTTAGGCATGTTACCCAAGGATTTCTTTAAATAGAAGTCAAGTGCATTGAGGCCATTCGAGTGTACAATACTAGTATATAATGAACTGACATCCAAAGCTATCAGTAAGTATTTTTCCTCCCACTTGATGTCTTTTATTTTGTATAGGAAGTCACTAGTGTCACTTACATATGACGGCAAGTTTTTTACATGACTTTGCAAAAAGAAATCAACATATTGAGACATATGTTCGAGACATCCATTCCTTGCCGAAATAATCGGCCTGCCAGGTGGGTTCTTGGAATCCTTGTGTAACTTTGGCAAAAAGTATATTGTAGGTACTACAGGGAAGTAATTTCTTAAGAATTTGTGCTCTTGTCCAGTGATCAACCCTTCTGATCTCCAATTAGATAATTTTTTATTGAAGTTGGAATACATTATTTTCAGTTCTGTCCCAGTGTATCTAGTGTAACACAGTTTATCACTCAATTGATCATGAGCTTCCTTAATGTACATATCTCTATGCATTAAGACGATGTTTCCTCCTTTATCTGATGCTCAAATTATTACTTTGTTATTTTTCTGTAGTTTTGATATCAGGGTATTGTAATCCACTGTTTCTTTATTGTATTTTGCTTTGCCTCTGTGGGTCTTAATATTCAAGTCTTTTAATTGTTTAGATACTTGATCATGAAAAAGATAAATTGCATCTTTCAACATCACCGGATTAAATGTAGATTTTGGTCTGAATCCAGTTAATGGCTAATTTGCCAGGAATGTTGAATTGTCGCTATCCACATCGGTTAGTCTCGCCTGATTCATTGATACTTCAGTGTCACTGATAGACTCCCCATCCCACAGCTCCTGTATTTCTTCCATAAGTAGTTCAGTGGTTTGGGTATTTTCAGTGCCAATTGTAATTATATTGATTCGTGGTGGCATTCGGTCCTTTGTGATTTTGTTTAGAGCATAGTATTTTTTAAGTTTTAATTTTCGCGTACTTTTGATAATGTCCAATCTTGTATTTACATAATTGAAATTTCGTTTGGCGCAATACGTAAAACCCAGGCTCAGGATTTCTTTTTCTTCCTGGTTCAATTCCACATCTGATAGGTTGACAATGGTTTTATTCGAGTTTGCAGCAATTTTTATTTCCCCCTTCTCCATCCGCCTCCCTTTTTCCGTGTTGTTACGGCATCTGCTTGCCTTCCGCCGTTGTCTCCATTTCCAGTTTTTGTTGTGCCATAATTTGTTCTCTGTATCCGGGGGTGGGGAGTTTGTCTTCTGTCCTCGCAAAAAAGGGCTAGCTCCTCATCCAATGTGCGTTTGGGTATCGCTTCACGTGCTTGCCCTTCGCGTTCTGAATCGCTGTCAGGAATTGAACTTAGTTCTGATTGTGAAGTGCCTGATGAGATGGTATCTGTTCTCGCCCCTTTGGGTTTTTAGGTTGCCGGTTTGCTTGTATGCTTGTTCTTTCTCAAAACCTCATATTTTTTGGAAAAAGTAAATATTTGGCCCATTTCATAATCATTCTTGTCGCGAAAAATTGTATATATTTTGCGCTCTTTTCTTTTGTCTTCCTCTTTTTTAAGCCTTATCATCATTTCCTGACGTAATTTCTTTGTTTCTTCTTCTTGATTAAGTACTTCTATGTCTTCATTTATTTTTTCGATTTCCTCTAGAAGTGCAGTTCTATCAATGTCTGCATACTTAATCAGGATTTGCATTAGGCGTTTGGAGGCATCTAGGTTACATACTGCCCATTCACGCATCATTAAAGAATTGGGTGTCTCATAACTGGGTGCAAGGAGGATTCGTAGTCCACGAGGGACTCTTTGCACATCTAGGTACATTCTTAGTGAACGTGATACTCACCTCTTGCTTTGCTCAGCATGGCTCTTTTTTCTAATAATTTAAATTTGTGCTTTAATGTACTGTTTATTTCTTTGTTTTTGTCAGTGACATTGTTTACTTTGTCCGGTTCCGCTCTTGCCTCTTTAAACATTAATAACGCTGCTGTTTTGCGTTCTTTCACTATGTCCGACGACATTGTAGCACTCTAATTAATTTCAATTGTATTGCCTCAGAGCTCCGATCCGCTGTGATCAGCTCTCGGGATTTCCTCGGCTATGCACACCTCTCACCCCTTCTAAATTCTGCCGTTTTACACGTACCTTAACAGTCAACAGGAAACACTGGTTCCTCCGAATCAGTCGCGTCCCGGTCCGTTTCAGGCTTTGTGTTTGTTTCGCGGCAATAGGGGGTTTCAGAGCGCTGCTCCTTCCAGAGCTCTTCAAAGATTTCCTTTTGGCAGGAAACGTGTCTCTCCAAACGCTGTGGCCCAAAACGAGAGGGGGTCCGTAAAAGCCGAAAAGAAACTCATGCCGGCTTATACATTCCAAGAATTTCCGATCTCCCAGACTGCAATCCAGTGAAAAGAAACGGATACGGACCCAAAATAAGTGCTGGTGAATTTTATTTTTAGTGCTTCAGATCGCCATGACGCGTTTCGCGCTACCCAGAGCGCTTGATCACTTGACACAGTAGATCGCTAAGACATAGGTTTAAATATGCACATTGTCAATCACATGATTTAGCCTACAAGTTGTACAGACATTGAAGAGTTACTGTGTTCAAAAACTACAAACTTTCAATTTGTAAAACAATCTTGTGCATTGTAAACAATTTAGGTATAGGCTACAAACATATAAATAATTATATATATATATATATTTGTATATTTTTATATACTTTTAAAATTATAAAATAAATTCAAATTAATAGTTTATTACATTTTTAAGTAAATATATATTTTAATTATTATGTATGTGTGTTTAACTCTTTTCAATTAAGTTTGTGTTATATTTGTTCAAATGTATATTACATCTAAATTATTTAAAAAAATATTATTTAATATATTTAATATATATTTATTTTATATTATATATAAAATCGATATTTTGTACAACTATATTTTTGACATCAATATATTTTTTCCAATATTTTTGTACTTACCTGTTTAAGTATAAAGAGTCAGTATTTTTGCATTCTATAATTTTACCTCGATATTTTTTACATCTATATTTTTGAGGTCCATATTCTGTCAGTGAACCGGATCATCCTCAAATTGGCTCCTGCTGAGGGGAAGCAAGATTCAGGACAGTGCGTTCTGTGGTCTTCCTCCACCAAACCTTCCATCTTGAGCCTCATGGGGTTGGGACTTCCATTGACCCAATGGAGTCACAGGGTAGGATCCTCCTACTCTCCTACCACACAGGCAAAATGGCCATCCCATTCAACCTGGGTGTCAAAGCAGTAGTGTTTTGTGAACGTGTGCACCTATGCCCATGTCTAACGCCTGGCAGATGCCCAGAATTAGCATCCACTTTCCAAATGCTGTTGTAAAAGCCTTGACCCTGGGGAATGAGACCACAGGCCTCCAGGGAGGTGCTTCTAAGCATAGCAGATTTTGATGCAAAGGACTATCCATTTTGACAAGGTCCTTTTTTGCACCGCTTTCTACCCCAAAAAAACCTACAAAGAGCTGCCCATCTACACAATAGTCCTCTGTGTAAAAGCTTAACACCCTTTTAGAGGTGAACCAATGTATACTCTCCTCTTATTTTGAAGGGTGAGGTGGAAAGAAAACCGCTAGCAGGGTGAGGCTGTCGAACATTGAAAGGTGTCACAACTTCTGGTAAGATGGCCGCTCAGGACTTCAAAACAAACTTGTCTGGAAAGAAGGTGGTATAGGGGGGTTCCACCAAGAGGCCTGCAATTCACTCATGCAGCCCACAGAGGTGATGGCAATTAAGAAGACTGTTTTGAGCGTCAGTAGTCTTGATGAGAACCTGTGCATTGGCTCAAAAAGAGTGCACATAAAAAACGGCAACACTAAAGTCAAGTCCCATTGCAGCATGATGAACAGCTTTGGGTCATACCTTTGCTAAAACACATCACAGCTGGTGATTCAAATAGAAATGCATGATCAAGTAAACACATAAAGGCTGGAGAGTCAACATATAACCTTTAAGGATGTATGACGTTACAACGCATACTTTTACAACGCCTACCATTACCACGCAATTTTTACAACGCAGGATCCATTACAACGAAGTACCATTACAACGCATGTATTTACAACGCAGATACCTTTACAACGCATACCATTACAACGTAAGTATTGGTAAGTTTATAATATTTTTTAAATGTAAATTAATTAAAATTAATATAATTTAATTTAAATAATTTTATTTTATTTAATTTATTTAATTTAATTTAATTTAATCAATTTAATTTAATGTAATTTAAATTTAATTGTATTTAATTTTTACCTTGTACCCCTTTACCCAAAAACCCCAAACTGACCCTGAACCCTAAAAATACCCCTTTACCCAAAAACCCAAAACTGACCCTGAACCCTAAAAATACCCCTTTACCCAAAAATCAAAAACTGTCCCTGAACCCTAAAAATACCCCTTTACCCAAAAACCCAAAACTGACCCTGAACCCTAAAAATACCCCTTTACCCAAAAACCCAAAACTGACCCTGAACCCTAAAAATACCCCTTTACCCAAAAACCCAAAACTGACCCGGAACCCTAAAAATACCCCTTTACCCAAAAACCCAAAACTGACCCTGAACCCTAAAAATACCCCTTTACCCAAAAACCTAAAACTGACCCTGAACCCTAAAAATACCCCTTTACCCAAAAACCCAAAACTGACCCTGAACCCTAAAAATATCCCTTTACCCAAAAACCCAAAACTGACCCTGAACCCTAAAAATACCCCTTTACCCAAAAACCCAAAACTGACCCTGAACCCTAAAAATACCCCTTTACCCAAAAACCCAAAACTGACCCTGAACCCTAAAAATACCCCTTTACCCAAAAACCTAAAACTGACCCTGAACCCTAAAAATACCCCTTTACCCAAAAACCTAAAACTGACCCTGAACCCTAAAAATACCCCTTTATCCAAAAACCCAAAACTGACCCTGAACCCTAAAAATACCCCTTTACCCAAAAACCCAAACTTATAATATTTTTGATAAAATTACACACTTACCAATACTTACGTTGTAATGGTATGCGTTGTAAAGGTACCTGCGTTGTAAATACATGCGTTGTAATGGTACTTCGTTGTAATGGATCCTGCGTTGTAAAAATTGCGTGGTAATGGTAGGTCGTTGTAAAAGTTGCGTGGTAAAGGTTGTATACCAACCTTTAACTGTGTCCAATGTAAGGCCTTACTTACCAATGACAAAACTAACACCACATCTAAAAGTTTGGCCGGCAGAGTGTAGAAATGATGAGCACCACACCAAGCAAAGAGGAGTTGGCCTAACGGCTACGGCGCTCGACCTCGGACCTGGGGTTCTGGGTTCGAGTCTCGGTAACGACGTCAAAAACCTCCTGTGATTCTGGGCAAATCACTTAATCTCCCCGTGCCTAAAATGAATGTGTGTCCGTGCTCATGTAACGTAACTGGTGCTATGTAAAGCGCTCTGATAACTGATTCGGTTCGGGTCTAGTTCGCGCTATATAAAACTCTGCAAAAAAAAAAAAAAAAAAGAACGTCCTGCAGCACCCAGTGTAAATGGACTTTGTCGGAGGGCATCAAACTGCATGGATAGCACTAACTACTGAGTCGGCAGATTAAATGCATTCAACTGGTGCTGCTCAATCTACACACATGAACATGTAGATTGAAAAGACTCTGGTGCAGAGCCCCACTCCATCCACCCACCAGTTGCTCAGACAAATGGTCCTCCCAAAGTGCTCATCGTCAGAAGCTCCAGGTACCATACAATATTCTCCTAGCTCAGTCAAGGGCTGCTAAGTTGACATGGGCCCGGTCTGTCTACACTTTCCTCAGAACTCAAGGCAGAAGAGGTAGTGGCAGGAATATCTGCAAGAGACCCCAGTCCCATCTTGGTCAGACTGCGTTTTCTAGCGACTTTCCTGGAGGAAACTCCATTGCGTAGGAGAGTCAACATTGCATGTTCTCAACGGTGACAAGCAGATCCAACCTGGGTCCAGGATGTAACTTGGCACTTCAGGGTGGAGGTGCTACTCATGATCCACCAGCTGACGTCAGCTCAGATTGCCTTCTCCGGCATTCAGAGACCCTGACACATCATTGGCTCCGGAAAAGATGTTTTGCTGGTCTAACCACTTCCACAGGTGTATGATCTCCTCGCACAGGAACCAAGACTTCACCCTGCCCTGCTAGTTACAGTACAAAATGGCAACTGTGTTGTCTGTGAGGATCTACACCACCCTCCCCTTCATGGATAGCAGGAAAACGTTCAGGGCCAAACGAATTGTCCCAAAGTTGATGTGGAGTTGACACTCTGCTGGGGACAAGGGGCCTCTGATCTCTACCTCTCCCACATGAGCCTACCCCGGACATAAGACCAACCCCTGCGGACGGCCAACCTCCTGCTGCGCAATTTTCCCATGGCCCTTGTCCATGCGCGTGCCTGCAGCCAATCCTTGCACCCAACATCCCAGAGGCACCCAACCAACCTTTTTTTAACATTTTTTTGCACTACAGATCCATTGCAATTCTCCCGTAGAGGGAGAACTTGTTTTTTTTTACTGATGCGGAACAGTTTTCTGGAAAATTGAGATGATGAGGAAATGACAAATGGGAATCGAAAGTAGTGCAAACTGCTCAAGAATCTGTGGTGGGGTGGGTCAGGAGCCGATTTGGCTCATTTTAGGGAGGTTGAAATAGCTTCTTCTCCCTGGAGTAGTGAATGGCAGAGAAAAGGGAGCAGATTGCTCAGAATAGCAACTCAATCAATCAATTCCTTGTTTTCTGCGTTACCATAACAAATACTACTCTTGCACATTTTAAAAACACAATATATTATATATGCCGAACTACAATGCATTTACATTGCATAGGAAAGCTTCTCCCAGAAGTAAACAGACTTTTCAGTGTAAGTATATTAATACGCCTGTGTCCAATGTAGCAAACCTTGCAGTCCACACACAAAGTACAGGCAAATGAGGTCAGGACAACTAGCAATGCACACAAATTTTCTTTTTGGTAGAGGAACATGATCTGCGGACTTCTTTTTTCGAGTCAACTGACTTTTAAAGCCCAAATCACAGTCTAAGTCATGGGTATTCACAAAGATTTCCCAGGGGCCGCAAAGTACTGTCTGTGCCATACCCGAGGGCCGCACCAATGCCAGCAATGTGAGGGTCGCATGATGAAAGTTATTCGTACAGAGACAGTAAGCAGATGCCGGTGTGGACAACAAACCAAGCTTTCACATGATATCTGTCTGGCACCAATGCCCGATTCTCATGCCCCATGAATTAAAGCCAAAGCATTAACTTCTACTATAAAACGTGAGAGGAAAAGAGGTGCTCATGGGTGGCTAGATTGCAAAATGTGAACCCAGAAAACCTGGCATCAGTTCTGGCTTCCCCACTTGACGAAATTGTGTGATTCTAGGTAATTGGTTAATTTCACTTTGCCTCCTATTTCTTCTTTACCACATATGAAAGTCACTTAAAATATGAGTTCAGGATGTGTGCTGTAAAAACATTCTCTTGTGTTTTATTTAACAAACTATAATGTTATTCCACTTATATAACAACCAAGGCTACACACATGGTGCATCTGACAAATGGCTTGCTTCTTGGTTCACTAATTGCAAACACAACAATGATGGACAGAATGTGGATCAATGTCACACATTCACCCCAGTCCAAAGATCTGGGCCCAAATCCATTGTTTTTCCACTCCACACCACCCTGGGTTAGACAATGGCGATATGCAAATCAGCGCTGACCCTGTGCCCCATGGGAACAGTCCAGTCCGAACTACAAAAGCCATGTCCTTCCCAGAACGGAAACAAGCATCCGAGGACCGGCCCGGTTTCGAGGTAACACCTCTCTTCAGCCCGGCTAGCTTGATTCCAGTGGTGTGGAGTGCCTGGGACTCACGTCTGAGCATCCCCAGTACACTTAGAGCGGTAACTGCAAACACAACAATGATGGACAGAATGTGGATCAATGTCACACATTCACCCCAGTCCAAAGATCTGGGCCCAAATCCATCGTTTTTCCACTCCACACCACCCTGGGTTAGACAATGGCGATATGCAAATCAGCGCTGACCCTGTGCCCCATGGGAACAGTCCAGTCCGAACTACAAAAGCCATGTCCTTCCCAGAACGGAAACAAGCATCCGAGGACCGGCCCGGTTTCGAGGTAACACCTCTCTTCAGCCCGGCTAGCTTGATTCCAGTGGTGTGGAGTGCCTGGGACTCACGTCTGAGCATCCCCAGTACACTTAGAGCGGTAACTGCAAACACAACAATGATGGACACAATGTGGATCAATGTCACACATTCACCCCAGTCCAAAGATCTGGGCCCAAATCCATCGTTTTTCCACTCCACACCACCCTGGGTTAGACAATGGCGATATGCAAATCAGCGCTGACCCTGTGCCCCATGGGAACAGTCCAGTCCGAACTACAAAAGCCATGTCCTTCCCAGAACGGAAACAAGCATCCGAGGACCGGCCCGGTTTCGAGGTAACACCTCTCTTCAGCCCGGCTAGCTTGATTCCAGTGGTGTGGAGTGCCTGGGACTCACGTCTGAGCATCCCCAGTACACTTAGAGCGGTAACTGCAAACACAACAATGATGGACAGAATGTGGATCAATGTCACACATTCACCCCAGTCCAAAGATCTGGGCCCAAATCCATAGTTTTTCCACTCCACACCACCCTGGGTTAGACAATGGCGATATGCAAATCAGCGCTGACCCTGTGCCCCATGGGAACAGTCCAGTCCGAACTACAAAAGCCATGTCCTTCCCAGAACGGAAACAAGCATCCGAGGACCGGCCCGGTTTCGAGGTAACACCTCTCTTCAGCCCGGCTAGCTTGATTCCAGTGGTGTGGAGTGCCTGGGACTCACGTCTGAGCATCCCCAGTACACTTAGAGCGGTAACTGCAAACACAACAATGATGGACAGAATGTGGATCAATGTCACACATTCACCCCAGTCCAAAGATCTGGGCCCAAATCCATCGTTTTTCCACTCCACACCACCCTGGGTTAGACAATGGCGATATGCAAATCAGCGCTGACCCTGTGCCCCATGGGAACAGTCCAGTCCGAACTGCAAAAGCCATGTCCTTCCCAGAACGGAAACAAGCATCCGAGGACCGGCCCGGTTTCGAGGTAACACCTCTCTTCAGCCCGGCTAGCTTGATTCCAGTGGTGTGGAGTGCCTGGGACTCACGTCTGAGCATCCCCAGTACACTTAGAGCGGTAACTGCAAACACAACAATGATGGACAGAATGTGGATCAATGTCACACATTCACCCCAGTCCAAAGATCTGGGCCCAAATCCATCGTTTTTCCACTCCACACCACCCTGGGTTAGACAATGGCGATATGCAAATCAGCGCTGACCCTGTGCCCCATGGGAACAGTCCAGTCCGAACTACAAAAGCCATGTCCTTCCCAGAACGGAAACAAGCATCCGAGGACCGGCCCGGTTTCGAGGTAACACCTCTCTTCAGCCCGGCTAGCTTGATTCCAGTGGTGTGGAGTGCCTGGGACTCACGTCTGACCTTCCCTAGTACACTTAGAGCGGTAACTGCAAACACAACAATGATGGACAGAATGTGGATCAATGTCACACATTCACCCCAGTCCAAAGATCTGGGCCCAAATCCATCGTTTTTCCACTCCACACCACCCTGGGTTAGACAATGGCGATATGCAAATCAGCGCTGACCCTGTGCCCCATGGGAACAGTCCAGTCCGAACTACAAAAGCCATGTCCTTCCCAGAACGGAAACAAGCATCCGAGGACCGGCCCGGTTTCGAGGTAACACCTCTCTTCAGCCCGGCTAGCTTGATTCCAGTGGTGTGGAGTGCCTGGGACTCACGTCTGAGCATCCCCAGTACACTTAGAGCGGTAACTGCAAACACAACAATGATGGACAGAATGTGGATCAATGTCACACGTTCACCCCAGTCCAAAGATCTGGGCCCAAATCCATCGTTTTTCCACTCCACACCACCCTGGGTTAGACAATGGCGATATGCAAATCAGCGCTGACCCTGTGCCCCATGGGAACAGTCCAGTCCGAACTACAAAAGCCATGTCCTTCCCAGAACGGAAACAAGCATCCGAGGACCGGCCCGGTTTCGAGGTAACACCTCTCTTCAGCCCGGCTAGCTTGATTCCAGTGGTGTGGAGTGCCTGGGACTCACGTCTGAGCATCCCCAGTACACTTAGAGCGGTAACTGCAAACACAACAATGATGGACAGAATGTGGATCAATGTCACACATTCACCCCAGTCCAAAGATCTGGGCCCAAATCCATCGTTTTTCCACTCCACACCACCCTGGGTTAGACAATGGCGATATGCAAATCAGCGCTGACCCTGTGCCCCATGGGAACAGTCCAGTCCGAACTACAAAAGCCATGTCCTTCCCAGAACGGAAACAAGCATCCGAGGACCGGCCCGGTTTCGAGGTAACACCTCTCTTCAGCCCGGCTAGCTTGATTCCAGTGGTGTGGAGTGCCTGGGACTCACGTCTGAGCATCCCCAGTACACTTAGAGCGGTAACTGCAAACACAACAATGATGGACAGAATGTGGATCAATGTCACACATTCACCCCAGTCCAAAGATCTGGGCCCAAATCCATCGTTTTTCCACTCCACACCACCCTGGGTTAGACAATGGCGATATGCAAATCAGCGCTGACCCTGTGCCCCATGGGAACAGTCCAGTCCGAACTACAAAAGCCATGTCCTTCCCAGAACGGAAACAAGCATCCGAGGACCGGCCCGGTTT
This sequence comes from Lissotriton helveticus, assembly GCF_964261635.1. Taxonomy (NCBI): domain Eukaryota; kingdom Metazoa; phylum Chordata; class Amphibia; order Caudata; family Salamandridae; genus Lissotriton; species Lissotriton helveticus. The sequence goes on along the minus strand of NC_136073.1, from coordinate 645,787,346 downwards.
CGAGGTAACACCTCTCTTCAGCCCGGCTAGCTTGATTCCAGTGGTGTGGAGTGCCTGGGACTCACGTCTGAGCATCCCCAGTACACTTAGAGCGGTAACTGCAAACACAACAATGATGGACAGAATGTGGATCAATGTCACACATTCACCCCAGTCCAAAGATCTGGGCCCAAATCCATCGTTTTTCCACTCCACACCACCCTGGGTTAGACAATGGCGATATGCAAATCAGCGCTGACCCTGTGCCCCATGGGAACAGTCCAGTCCGAACTACAAAAGCCATGTCCTTCCCAGAACGGAAACAAGCATCCGAGGACCGGCCCGGTTTCGAGGTAACACCTCTCTTCAGCCCGGCTAGCTTGATTCCAGTGGTGTGGAGTGCCTGGGACTCACGTCTGAGCATCCCCAGTACACTTAGAGCGGTAACTGCAAACACAACAATGATGGACAGAATGTGGATCAATGTCACACATTCACCCCAGTCCAAAGATCTGGGCCCAAATCCATCGTTTTTCCACTCCACACCACCCTGGGTTAGACAATGGCGATATGCAAATCAGCGCTGACCCTGTCCATCATTGTTGTGTTTGCAATTACCGCTCTAAGTGTACTGGGGATGCTCAGACGTGAGTCCCAGGCACTCCACACCACTGGAATCAAGCTAGCCGGGCTGATGAGAGGTGTTACCTCGAAACCGGTCCGGTCCTCGGATGCTTGTTTCCGTTCTGGGAAGGACATGGCTTTTGTAGTTCGGACTGGACTGTTCCCATGGGGCACAGGGTCAGCGCTGATTTGCATATCGCCATTGTCTAACCCAGGGTGGTGTGGAGTGGAAAAACGATGGATTTGGGCCCAGATTTTTGGACTGGGGTGAATGTGTGACATTGATCCACATTCTGTCCATCATTGTTGTGTTTGCAATTACCGCTCTAAGTGTACTGGGGATGCTCAGACGTGAGTCCCAGGCACTCCACACCACTGGAATCTAGCTAGCCGGGCTGATGTGAGGTGTTACCTCGAAACCGGGCCGGTCCTCGGATGCTTGTTTCCGTTCTGGGAAGGACATGGCTTTTGTAGTTCGGACTGGACTGTTCCCATGGGGCACAGGGTCAGTGCTGATTTGCATATCGCCATTGTCTAACCCAGGGTGGTGTGGAGTGGAAAAACGATGGATTTGGGCCCAGATTTTTGGACTGGGGTGAATGTGTGACATTGATCCACATTCTGTCCATCATTGTTGTGTTTGCAATTACCGCTCTAAGTGTACTGGGGATGCTCAGACGTGAGTCCCAGGCACTCCACACCACTGGAATCAAGCTAGCCGGGCTGATGAGAGGTGTTACCTCGAAACCGGGCCGGTCCTCGGATGCTTGTTTCCGTTCTGGGAAGGACATGGCTTTTGTAGTTCGGACTGGACTGTTCCCATGGGGCACAGGGTCAGCGCTGATTTGCATATCGCCATTGTCTAACCCAGGGTGGTGTGGAGTGGAAAAACGATGGATTTGGGCCCAGATTTTTGGACTGAGGTGAATGTGTGACATTGATCCACATTCTGTCCATCATTGTTGTGTTTGCAATTACCGCTCTAAGTGTACTGGGGATGCTCAGACGTGAGTCCCAGGCACTCCACACCACTGGAATCAAGCTAGCCGGGCTGATGAGAGGTGTTACCTCGAAACCGGGCCGGTCCTCGGATGCTTGTTTCCGTTCTGGGAAGGACATGGCTTTTGTAGTTCGGACTGGACTGTTCCCATGGGGCACAGGGTCAGCGCTGATTTGCATATCGCCATTGTCTAACCCAGGGTGGTGTGGAGTGGAAAAACGATGGATTTGGGCCCAGATTTTTGGACTGGGGTGAATGTGTGACATTGATCCACATTCTGTCCATCATTGTTGTGTTTGCAATTACCGCTCTAAGTGTACTGGGGATGCTCAGACGTGAGTCCCAGGCACTCCACACCACTGGAATCAAGCTAGCCGGGCTGATGAGAGGTGTTACCTCGAAACCGGGCCGGTCCTCGGATGCTTGTTTCCGTTCTGGGAAGGACATGGCTTTTGTAGTTCGGACTGGACTGTTCCCATGGGGCACAGGGTCAGCGCTGATTTGCATATCGCCATTGTCTAACCCAGGGTGGTGTGGAGTGGAAAAACGATGGATTTGGGCCCAGATTTTTGGACTGGGGTGAATGTGTGACATTGATCCACATTCTGTCCATCATTGTTGTGTTTGCAATTACCGCTCTAAGTGTACTGGGGATGCTCAGACGTGAGTCCCAGGCACTCCACACCACTGGAATCAAGCTAGCCGGGCTGATGAGAGGTGTTACCTCGAAACCGGGCCGGTCCTCGGATGCTTGTTTCCGTTCTGGGAAGGACATGGCTTTTGTAGTTCGGACTGGACTGTTCCCATGGGGCACAGGGTCAGCGCTGATTTGCATATCGCCATTGTCTAACCCAGGGTGGTGTGGAGTGGAAAAACGATGGATTTGGGCCCAGATTTTTGGACTGGGGTGAATGTGTGACATTGATCCACATTCTGTCCATCATTGTTGTGTTTGCAATTACCGCTCTAAGTGTACTGGGGATGCTCAGACGTGAGTCCCAGGCACTCCACACCACTGGAATCAAGCTAGCCGGGCTGATGAGAGGTGTTACCTCGAAACCGGGCCGGTCCTCGGATGCTTGTTTCCGTTCTGGGAAGGACATGGCTTTTGTAGTTCGGACTGGACTGTTCCCATGGGGCACAGGGTCAGCGCTGATTTGCATATCGCCATTGTCTAACCCAGGGTGGTGTGGAGTGGAAAAACGATAGATTTGGGCCCAGATTTTTGGACTGGGGTGAATGTGTGACATTGATCCACATTCTGTCCATCATTGTTGTGTTTGCAATTACCGCTCTAAGTGTACTGGGGATGCTCAGACGTGAGTCCCAGGCATTCAACACCACTGGAATCAAGCTAGCCGGGCTGATGAGAGGTGTTACCTCGAAACCGGGCCGGTACTCGGATGCTTGTTTCCGTTCTGGGAAGGACATGGCTTTTGTAGTTCGGACTGGACTGTTCCCATGGGGCACAGGGTCAGCGCTGATTTGCATATCGCCATTGTCTAACCCAGGGTGGTGTGGAGTGGAAAAACGATGGATTTGGGCCCAGATTTTTGGACTGGGGTGAATGTGTGACATTGATCCACATTCTGTCCATCATTGTTGTGTTTGCAATTACCGCTCTAAGTGTACTGGGGATGCTCAGACGTGAGTCCCAGGCACTCCACACCACTGGAATCAAGCTAGCCGGGCTGATGAGAGGTGTTACCTCGAAACCGGGCCGGTCCTCGGATGCTTGTTTCCGTTCTGGGAAGGACATGGCTTTTGTAGTTCGGACTGGACTGTTCCCATGGGGCACAGGGTCAGCGCTGATTTGCATATCGCCATTGTCTAACCCAGGGTGGTGTGGAGTGGAAAAACGATGGATTTGGGCCCAGATTTTTGGACTGGGGTGAATGTGTGACATTGATCCACATTCTGTCCATCATTGTTGTGTTTGCAATTACCGCTCTAAGTGTACTGGGGATGCTCAGACGTGAGTCCCAGGCACTCCACACCACTGGAATCTAGCTAGCCGGGCTGATGTGAGGTGTTACCTCGAAACCGGGCCGGTCCTCGGATGCTTGTTTCCGTTCTGGGAAGGACATGGCTTTTGTAGTTCGGACTGGACTGTTCCCATGGGGCACAGGGTCAGTGCTGATTTGCATATCGCCATTGTCTAACCCAGGGTGGTGTGGAGTGGAAAAACGATGGATTTGGGCCCAGATTTTTGGACTGGGGTGAATGTGTGACATTGATCCACATTCTGTCCATCATTGTTGTGTTTGCAATTACCGCTCTAAGTGTACTGGGGATGCTCAGACGTGAGTCCCAGGCACTCCACACCACTGGAATCAAGCTAGCCGGGCTGATGAGAGGTGTTACCTCGAAACCGGGCCGGTCCTCGGATGCTTGTTTCCGTTCTGGGAAGGACATGGCTTTTGTAGTTCGGACTGGACTGTTCCCATGGGGCACAGGGTCAGCGCTGATTTGCATATCGCCATTGTCTAACCCAGGGTGGTGTGGAGTGGAAAAACGATGGATTTGGGCCCAGATTTTTGGACTGAGGTGAATGTGTGACATTGATCCACATTCTGTCCATCATTGTTGTGTTTGCAATTACCGCTCTAAGTGTACTGGGGATGCTCAGACGTGAGTCCCAGGCACTCCACACCACTGGAATCAAGCTAGCCGGGCTGATGAGAGGTGTTACCTCGAAACCGGGCCGGTCCTCGGATGCTTGTTTCCGTTCTGGGAAGGACATGGCTTTTGTAGTTCGGACTGGACTGTTCCCATGGGGCACAGGGTCAGCGCTGATTTGCATATCGCCATTGTCTAACCCAGGGTGGTGTGGAGTGGAAAAACGATGGATTTGGGCCCAGATTTTTGGACTGGGGTGAATGTGTGACATTGATCCACATTCTGTCCATCATTGTTGTGTTTGCAATTACCGCTCTAAGTGTACTGGGGATGCTCAGACGTGAGTCCCAGGCACTCCACACCACTGGAATCAAGCTAGCCGGGCTGATGAGAGGTGTTACCTCGAAACCGGGCCGGTCCTCGGATGCTTGTTTCCGTTCTGGGAAGGACATGGCTTTTGTAGTTCGGACTGGACTGTTCCCATGGGGCACAGGGTCAGCGCTGATTTGCATATCGCCATTGTCTAACCCAGGGTGGTGTGGAGTGGAAAAACGATGGATTTGGGCCCAGATTTTTGGACTGGGGTGAATGTGTGACATTGATCCACATTCTGTCCATCATTGTTGTGTTTGCAATTACCGCTCTAAGTGTACTGGGGATGCTCAGACGTGAGTCCCAGGCACTCCACACCACTGGAATCAAGCTAGCCGGGCTGATGAGAGGTGTTACCTCGAAACCGGGCCGGTCCTCGGATGCTTGTTTCCGTTCTGGGAAGGACATGGCTTTTGTAGTTCGGACTGGACTGTTCCCATGGGGCACAGGGTCAGCGCTGATTTGCATATCGCCATTGTCTAACCCAGGGTGGTGTGGAGTGGAAAAACGATGGATTTGGGCCCAGATTTTTGGACTGGGGTGAATGTGTGACATTGATCCACATTCTGTCCATCATTGTTGTGTTTGCAATTACCGCTCTAAGTGTACTGGGGATGCTCAGACGTGAGTCCCAGGCACTCCACACCACTGGAATCAAGCTAGCCGGGCTGATGAGAGGTGTTACCTCGAAACCGGGCCGGTCCTCGGATGCTTGTTTCCGTTCTGGGAAGGACATGGCTTTTGTAGTTCGGACTGGACTGTTCCCATGGGGCACAGGGTCAGCGCTGATTTGCATATCGCCATTGTCTAACCCAGGGTGGTGTGGAGTGGAAAAACGATGGATTTGGGCCCAGATTTTTGGACTGGGGTGAATGTGTGACATTGATCCACATTCTGTCCATCATTGTTGTGTTTGCAATTACCGCTCTAAGTGTACTGGGGATGCTCAGACGTGAGTCCCAGGCATTCAACACCACTGGAATCAAGCTAGCCGGGCTGATGAGAGGTGTTACCTCGAAACCGGGCCGGTACTCGGATGCTTGTTTCCGTTCTGGGAAGGACATGGCTTTTGTAGTTCGGACTGGACTGTTCCCATGGGGCACAGGGTCAGCGCTGATTTGCATATCGCCATTGTCTAACCCAGGGTGGTGTGGAGTGGAAAAACGATGGATTTGGGCCCAGATTTTTGGACTGGGGTGAATGTGTGACATTGATCCACATTCTGTCCATCATTGTTGTGTTTGCAATTACCGCTCTAAGTGTACTGGGGATGCTCAGACGTGAGTCCCAGGCACTCCACACCACTGGAATCAAGCTAGCCGGGCTGATGAGAGGTGTTACCTCGAAACCGGGCCGGTCCTCGGATGCTTGTTTCCGTTCTGGGAAGGACATGGCTTTTGTAGTTCGGACTGGACTGTTCCCATGGGGCACAGGGTCAGCGCTGATTTGCATATCGCCATTGTCTAACCCAGGGTGGTGTGGAGTGGAAAAACGATGGATTTGGGCCCAGATTTTTGGACTGGGGTGAATGTGTGACATTGATCCACATTCTGTCCATCATTGTTGTGTTTGCAATTACCGCTCTAAGTGTACTGGGGATGCTCAGACGTGAGTCCCAGGCACTCCACACCACTGGAATCAAGCTAGCCGGGCTGATGAGAGGTGTTACCTCGAAACCGGGCCGGTCCTCAGGTGCTTGTTTCCGTTCTGGGAAGGACATGGCTTTTGTAGTTCGGACTGGACTGTTCCCATGGGGCACAGGGTCAGCGCTGATTTGCATATCGCCATTGTCTAACCCAGGGTGGTGTGGAGTGGAAAAACGATGGATTTGGGCCCAGATTTTTGGACTGGGGTGAATGTGTGACATTGATCCACATTCTGTCCATCATTGTTGTGTTTGCAATTACCGCTCTAAGTGTACTGGGGATGCTCAGACGTGAGTCCCAGGCACTCCACACCACTGGAATCAAGATAGCCGGGCTGATGAGAGGTGTTACCTCGAAACCGGGCCGGTCCTCGGATGCTTGTTTCCGTTCTGGGAAGGACATGGCTTTTGTAGTTCGGACTGGACTGTTCCCATGGGGCACAGGGTCAGCGCTGATTTGCATATCGCCATTGTCTAACCCAGGGTGGTGTGGAGTGGAAAGACGATGGATTTGGGCCCAGATTTTTGGACTGGGGTGAATGTGTGACATTGATCCACATTCTGTCCATCATTGTTGTGTTTGCAATTACCGCTCTAAGTGTACTGGGGATGCTCAGACGTGAGTCCCAGGCACTCCACACCACTGGAATCAAGCTAGCCGGGCTGATGAGAGGTGTTACCTCGAAACCGGGCCGGTCCTCGGATGCTTGTTTCCGTTCTGGGAAGGACATGGCTTTTGTAGTTCGGACTGGACTGTTCCCATGGGGCACAGGGTCAGCGCTGATTTGCATATCGCCATTGTCTAACCCAGGGTGGTGTGGAGTGGAAAAACGATGGATTTGGGCCCAGATTTTTGGACTGGGGTGAATGTGTGACATTGATCCACATTCTGTCCATCATTGTTGTGTTTGCAATTACCGCTCTAAGTGTACTGGGGATGCTCAGACGTGAGTCCCAGGCACTCCACACCACTGGAATCAAGCTAGCCGGGCTGATGAGAGGTGTTACCTCGAAACCGGGCCGGTCCTCGGATGCTTGTTTCCGTTCTGGGAAGGACATGGCTTTTGTAGTTCGGACTGGACTGTTCCCATGGGGCACAGGGTCAGCGCTGATTTGCATATCGCCATTGTCTAACCCAGGGTGGTGTGGAGTGGAAAAACGATGGATTTGGGCCCAGATTTTTGGACTGGGGTGAATGTGTGACATTGATCCACATTCTGTCCATCATTGTTGTGTTTGCAATTACCGCTCTAAGTGTACTGGGGATGCTCAGACGTGAGTCCCAGGCACTCCACACCACTGGAATCAAGCTAGCTGATGAGAGGTGTTACCTCGAAACTGGGCCGGTCCTCGGATGCTTGTTTCCGTTCTGGGAAGGACATGGCTTTTGTAGTTCGGACTGGACTGTTCCCATTGGGGCACAGGGTCAGCGCTGATTTGCATATCGCCATTGTCTAACCCAGGGTGGTGTGGAGTGGAAAAACGATGGATTTGGGCCCAGATTTTTGGACTGGGGTGAATGTGTGACATTGATCCACATTCTGTCCATCATTGTTGTGTTTGCAATTACCGCTCTAAGTGTACTGGGGATGCTCAGACGTGAGTCCCAGGCACTCCACACCACTGGAATCAAGCTAGCCGGGCTGATGAGAGGTGTTACCTCGAAACCGGGCCGGTCCTCGGATGCTTGTTTCCGTTCTGGGAAGGACATGGCTTTTGTAGTTCGGACTGGACTGTTCCCATGGGGCACAGGGTCAGCGCTGATTTGCATATCGCCATTGTCTAACCCAGGGTGGTGTGGAGTGGAAAAACGATGGATTTGGGCCCAGATTTTTGGACTGGGGTGAATGTGTGACATTGATCCACATTCTGTCCATCATTGTTGTGTTTGCATATACCGCTCTAAGTGTACTGGGGATGCTCAGACGTGAGTCCCAGGCACTCCACACCACTGGAATCAAGCTAGCCGGGCTGATGAGAGGTGTTACCTCGAAACCGGGCCGGTCCTCGGATGCTTGTTTCCGTTCTGGGAAGGACATGGCTTTTGTAGTTCGGACTGGACTGTTCCCATGGGGCACAGGGTCAGCGCTGATTTGCATATCGCCATTGTCTAACCCAGGGTGGTGTGGAGTGGAAAAACGATGGATTTGGGCCCAGATTTTTGGACTGGGGTGAATGTGTGACATTGATCCACATTCTGTCCATCATTGTTGTGTTTGCAATTACCGCTCTAAGTGTACTGGGGATGCTCAGACGTGAGTCCCAGGCACTCCACACCACTGGAATCAAGCTAGCCGGGCTGATGAGAGGTGTTACCTCGAAACCGGGCCGGTCCTCGGATGCTTGTTTCCGTTCTGGGAAGGACATGGCTTTTGTAGTTCGGACTGGACTGTTCCCATGGGGCACAGGGTCAGCGCTGATTTGCATATCGCCATTGTCTAACCCAGGGTGGTGTGGAGTGGAAAAACGATGGATTTGGGCCCAGATTTTTGGACTGGGGTGAATGTGTGACATTGATCCACATTCTGTCCATCATTGTTGTGTTTGCAATTACCGCTCTAAGTGTACTGGGGATGCTCAGACGTGAGTCCCAGGCACTCCACACCACTGGAATCAAGCTAGCCGGGCTGATGAGAGGTGTTACCTCGAAACCGGGCCGGTCCTCGGATGCTTGTTTCCGTTCTGGGAAGGACATGGCTTTTGTAGTTCGGACTGGACTGTTCCCATGGGGCACAGGGTCAGCGCTGATTTGCATATCGCCATTGTCTAACCCAGGGTGGTGTGGAGTGGAAAAACGATGGATTTGGGCCCAGATTTTTGGACTGGGGTGAATGTGTGACATTGATCCACATTCTGTCCATCATTGTTGTGTTTGCAATTACCGCTCTAAGTGTACTGGGGATGCTCAGACGTGAGTCCCAGGCACTCCACACCACTGGAATCAAGCTAGCCGGGCTGATGAGAGGTGTTACCTCGAAACCGGGCCGGTCCTCGGATGCTTGTTTCCGTTCTGGGAAGGACATGGCTTTTGTAGTTCGGACTGGACTGTTCCCATGGGGCACAGGGTCAGCGCTGATTTGCATATCGCCATTGTCTAACCCAGGGTGGTGTGGAGTGGAAAAACGATGGATTTGGGCCCAGATTTTTGGACTGGGGTGAATGTGTGACATTGATCCACATTCTGTCCATCATTGTTGTGTTTGCAATTATCGCTCTAAGTGTACTGGGGATGCTCAGACGTGAGTCCCAGGCACTCCACACCACTGGAATCAAGCTAGCCGGGCTGATGAGAGGTGTTACCTCGAAACCGGGCCAGTCCTCGGATGCTTGTTTCCGTTCTGGGAAGGACATGGCTTTTGTAGTTCGGACTGGACTGTTCCCATGGGGCACAGGGTCAGCGCTGATTTGCATATCGCCATTGTCTAACCCAGGGTGGTGTGGAGTGGAAAAACGATGGATTTGGGCCCAGATTTTTGGACTGGGGTGAATGTGTGACATTGATCCACATTCTGTCCATCATTGTTGTGTTTGCAATTACCGCTCTAAGTGTACTGGGGATGCTCAGACGTGAGTCCCAGGCACTCCACACCACTGGAATCAAGCTAGCCGGGCTGATGAGAGGTGTTACCTCGAAACCGGGCCGGTCCTCGGATGCTTGTTTCCGTTCTGGGAAGGACATGGCTTTTGTAGTTCGGACTGGACTGTTCCCATGGGGCACAGGGTCAGCGCTGATTTGCATATCGCCATTGTCTAACCCAGGGTGGTGTGGAGTGGAAAAACGATGGATTTGGGCCCAGATTTTTGGACTGGGGTGAATGTGTGACATTGATCCACATTCTGTCCATCATTGTTGTGTTTGCAATTACCGTTCTTGGTTCACTAATGGCATTGCTTTCAGAATGGGAGCTGCATGAATGTTTCCAAGATCATGTTTGAAAACTATCACTTCTAATAAATGCCTCTCAATGCAGTGATATAGGGCCAGATGTAGGAGCCTAAATACCGGTCAGTAACAGCCGATTTCGGCCGTTACCGACCGGTATTTAAGAATCAGCATGTAGGGGCATTTATTTTACAGATTCTGTAAATTTACCGAATTGGTAAATTTACCGAATCTGTAAAATACCGAATCGGTATTTTTACCGATTCGGTAAATCTAAATGTAGGTGGGACTCTTCTGAGTCCCAAAGGGCATACAGAATCGGTATTTTACCACCCAATTCAATTGGGTGGTAAAATACCGAATCCAGGTGTGCATGCACACCTATGCCATGTGACAGACAGAGGTGCCCTTAGGGCATGTCTGTGTGCCACATGGCACACATGCCTGTCTGTGGGGTGCTAGAGGGTGTCAAAGTGACACCCCCTGCACCCTTGCAAAAATCGGTATTTACCGATTCTGTAATTACAGAATCGGTATTTCCCATTGATTCCTATGGGCTTCAAAGCCCATAGGAATCAATGGGAAATACCGATTCTGGTGGGAGAGGTGTGGCGCCGCGGCCAGGGTGACTGACGCTGGAATCTGGGGATCAGGGTTCGATCCCCGGCTCCGGCGGCAGGTTAGCCCAGCACCATGCGACTCTGGGCAATAGCTTGCTTAATCTTCCCGACGGCCCCCAGCGCCTAGAGACCCTAACGGGTGATTGTGCGCTATACAAATGTGGATTATTATTATTATTATTATAATTACAGAATCGGTAAATACCGATTTTAACAGAATCGGTATTTCAAATACCGATTTCACCTACATCTCACACCTTCTATTTTACCGATTCATAAATACCGAATCGGTAAAATTCGGTATTTATGAGTCGGTAAAATAGAATTACCTACATCTGGCCCATAATCTCTTCTATCAAGGAAAAACGCTCATGCATGTTATTAAAATATACTTTTTTAAGTTTGCAGAGTTTATCATGTTTTTACATGTTTAGTGCAAGATATCTTTAAAACTAAAACTAAAAGTGTTCCTGAAGATAAGTTGTCCTGGACACCTTCTTTTCTTTATTACCGTTACTTTAGTGGACGTGTAGATAAAGTGCACCCACTTGTTTCACAGGTTTCTGAATGTTCCTACTCTGCCAAGTGAAGAGCAGCCCAATGCTGCTGTTCACCAGAGGGCCGCAATTACAGGTCAGGAAGGCCGCATGAGGCCCCCGGACCACACTTTCAGTATCCCCGGTCTAAGTAATAGCTGAACGACTCCGTCTTTTGCTTTTTCTACTTTCTGTTAACCATTTTCCTGTGTGATGCAGATACTTTCAAGGGTGATTCCTTTGTTGGAGCAGAGGAGCGTTGCCCCACTAAAAGGCCCCTGAGCCCCGAGATGAAAAATAAAATGGTAATTCATCATTACCATTTTATTTTTCATCCTGACATCCTCCTGTCCTGGACGAGCATCAGGATGGGGAAGGGGGGTGGGGGCGGGGCAGGGCAGCTGCTGAATAACAGCAGCAGGGACTGGGAGGAGGGTGGGTTATATGTGCACTTTTCAAAGTGCGCATGTCTTTTTGGACGGACGTCTTGCAACGGCCAGCCAGATATGCACACTTTGAAACCTCTAACCCAGCTGTCCCAGCTGTTTTAAGACAGCTGGGTTGAAGCAACTGCAAGCCTCCAAGGCACTGTGGAGCGCCGAGACAGGGTGCTGCTCTTATGCTGGTGAGAGCAGCGCCCTGTTTGGTCAAGGGAGTTTCCTGGTGACTGGTTTGCAGCGCGACGAGGTTTAGAGCAGGAGGTCCTGTTGCCAGGTAAATGTTTCTTTCAATATATTTTACGTTTATATTTACGCGAGCGTGCGCCCGTTTTGTTTGATTTTTTTATTTTTATTTGAAGGAGCGTGCACACCTGCTCCCTTCCTTCCGGTTGATACCAGCCTCCACTGCTAAAGACTACTCAGCATGGTAAAATCGCAGAGACAGAGGCTGCCTAGCTTCCACGGGGCACATGTTGCCTTACTTTGAACATTTTATTGATAAAAAATGAGCTAAGATCTTCGCCGAGTGACCAATGTGTGTTCTCGGATGTTTCCCCCATTAAGGTTCCATGCTAGATTTGGTGGTTTTAATTTCAGCTTGAGTCAAACCATAGGGCAGAGAGAATTTAAGATGAATTTCACTGAGCCTCTGAAGTACTCTGTGAAGTTGGCGAGGGCAATGCCTTGGGGAGCAATTTGCCCAGCTAGCAGTTTTAAGTGGATGTTACAGGAACGTTTCAAGATAGGTTCTGATCTCTGTGTAAAGGAATATATTTACCTGTAGTGGGCTAGAATGTGGCAGAACTTTAAAAAGCACAAGCATGTCATCCCTACTCTGGAGTCTATTAACCGGCATCTAATACAGCAAAGGATCAAGTTGAAGGCACAATGTACAATGCACAAGGATTTTTGGAAAAATGTCTACTTTATCTGGAAACTTCATCCTTTTACTACCTACCCAAAACAAACCAGAGTTCCAGAAATGCATATGAATAACAAGCATGGAAATGCAGTAGGTCTTACATTTGAACACACAAAGCTATTAGCAGCTGACCGTAGGTTCTGCACCACAATCCCCTTCTCATTTATTTGAATTAATTGTCATGTGCATCCTCTTCCGGCACTTGCCGTCTTTTTGTGCCACTGGAGACCAGAGAGACAGATAAATGCCAAAAAGGAAGGTGCACCAGAAATGGATCCAGTATTGCCAGCATCAGTTCATCATCTCGTAAGTTTTAAAATCAGCCATCAGCCAACGCGTTTCATTCATGTCAATGTTTAATATGTGGAGCCCTGATGAAGGTCATACTGTGGCATGAACGAAATGCGTTGGCTGATGGCTGATTTTAAAACTTATGCCAAATAATTTTCATTAATAAAAGAAGATGATGACTGACTGGCAATACTGAATCCATTTCTGGTGCACCTTCCTTTTTGGCGTAGGTCTTGCATTTGTTAGAGTTAGAGCTATTGGCATTGCAAACAGTAATATCTTTGACATATGTGTTATGGAGTGTATGTATGTGATGTGTAGTGGAATTATGTAGGTTGGATTGGATTATTTAGTTGTGTAATTGTGTGGCATGGAATTGTGTGGTGTGGAGTAGAATTATGTGACATGCTGTGCTGTGGAATTATGTGTATTTTAATTATGTGGTATATAGCGTACTGGAATTATGAGGAGTGGGATTGTGTGTTATGGAGTGTAGTTATGTGGAATGTCTATCGAACACAATGCATACCCACTATAACATATGGGGCTGAAATCTGGGACTACATAAATACCAAAGCCACACAGGTGGAAGAAAATAGATTTTGTAGGAGAATATTGGGGACGCCTATCTCTTCTTCATCCTTTGTCTGTCATAATGAACTTAAGCTATCTTATCTAGAGGATTATATTAGGTCAAGCCCTGCAATGTTTTAGTTGAAGGTTTGGCAAAATCCTGCTGCCTCCTTGACTAGGGAAATCATAGTTGACTACTTAAAATGTGACAAGGGTGGAGATATACCCTGGCTTGCAGAAGTGAAGGCTAGTCTAACCAGAGTAAACCTGGGATATATTTTTCACAATCAAAACCAGTTAGATGGTATCAACAAAAAGATTATTCGAGATGCCATATATAAACATTACGGGGACTTAAGATACGCACTAGAGCTCACTAAAGCCTCAGTTGCATGTTCTGTATCATTAGTAAATGACGGGGGTCCTCTCACCCACTTACCTGCTGGTTATCTTTTAAGGGATATTACCCGCTGGGAACGTAGTTTGCTCTTTCGCCTTACGTTGGGCACAGTAAAATACCTGTTATGTTTTCCCCTAGGTTACCAACCTAATATTGAGGAATTGTTGTGTCATTGTGGTAACCCAGGCAATCCATGTTGCATTTTCTGTTCTTTTGTAATTTTTATCAAAGGTACAGTAAACATCTTTTGATGCCATTTTTTAGGGCCAATGGCACAACGGATTTTAAGGTAACCTATGGGTCTATCCTTCAACTTCAAGGGGAAGATTTAATGTTCTGAGTTTGCACTTTTTTGAAAATGTTCATTTATTTGCGTGCCTCAATGAACCTTTGACAACTATACTAGGCTGATTCGCACTTTGCACTTTGTTACTTTATTAACGATGCTGCTATATTTACAACCTAAACAAAACCACTGGGTATGGGCTCCCACCGGCATAGCTTGCCACAAGCATATAATAAACGAGAATGAGTGCCAATGCCGCTAATTTGAGAATCAGACTCTTATTTGGTCCAAACATACGGTCCAGACAATATGTTTGTTGATTTTAATTTCACTTTTTTATTTTGATTTTGGATTGACCACTTCTAATTGAATGATTGGTGTTTCAAATGTGTTATACAAATTTTAAAACCTGGTGTACACAACAAATATAATATACATTTTATCAAAAAACCTTACTTATTTACAAAACATTGCATCCTAATAAACATTCAGTCTACATTCATACATCAATCAAACCACTACAAACAACAAAAACAAAACATGAATGAGTCGATAAATGCTGGAATCGCAATATTCACAACAAAAGCCAATGTTTGTTTCACAGCAAAATTAAATATGTGCAATTTTTCTACGTCAATTGCTAGTCTTTCATTTTTTGGCTTATAACAAAAAGAGTCTACGCGTTTCGAACTTCCGTCATTTCGGAGTTCTCATAAGGACCATATCTCGCACTCGTCAGAGAAAAAAACTGGAATTGTTCTTAGAACCTCAGTTTGGGAGTTTTCAATCACCCGTTTGGAGCTGCCTGGCTCACTTTGTTCTCAATGGGCGAGTCAGGCGCGTTGTGTACACTATCGGCGCTTGTCCGGTTTTGCGTTTTTCAAAACACGGGCTGTCGAGTGTCTTAATCCGACGCCATCCGAATGCTAGCCTGCTTGCATTCACTTCCTGGTCCGCAGAAAACACGCTGGATGACTAATAATTTGGTGCACTTCACATTGCTAGTCCTGAGGAAGACCCAACCCTAAGGTTGGACTCACCTAGTGTACCCAATAGGGGTCGAAACGTCGACTTTCAACCAACTCACAAGCCAAGACAACTTTAAACTAATGTGATAGTGTTCATACACTGCTATGTGTTACCTTTGGAACAATTGACCTTGCACCAAGGCAAGACCAGTACTAATACGTGATATTGATGTATATATATGTCACACTACCCTGTCCTTGTCCACAACCCCCAATCCTTAACCGCCATCACTATCCCATCCTTCATCCCTTTAACCTGAGCAACTTTCTCCTTTTTTGCAAATGTTTCTAATGCATTCAAATTTATGGAGCAACTGTGTTGCCACTACTGATAAAGCTAATCTAATGCAAATAAACTGCATACAATTGCAACAGTGACATCTAGAATTCTTTAGTGGTGAATGCAACTAAAATTGTTTATGTTTTAAACTATGTGTGCTACTTGCCCGCTTTTTGTATTCTACCGCATCTGTAACCCAGGTCTTGTAGCCCACTGGGTATCCCCATTGATATATAATATAGAGTGGAATTATGTGGCATGGTGTGCAATGTGTTTATGTGGATTGTTGTTATGCAGCATAGAGTAGATTTATGTGGGGTGTATTTATGTGGTATTGCGTAGCATGTAATTAGGTGGAGTTGAATTATGTGGTGTTGAGTGGTATTATGTGGAGTGCAAATATGTTGCATGGTGTGGAATTGTGTGCCGCTGAGTTGTGTGTTGTGGTATTGTGTGGTGTTGTGTTAAATTATGTATAGTTGAATGCTTGTTGTCTATCTAGAGTGGTCTGCTTAATTCAGACACTCTGTTCATCACCACCCCCTTTTCTGAATCGTTTTTGGCCACTATAGGTGTGGCAGGGTATACTCAGACATGAGTCCCTTGCTCACTGCTCCATCAGGATTCAAGCAAGCCGGGCCGACGAGGCTGAAATGCCAGAAACCGGTCCCCGGTAGCTTGTATCCTTTCTGGTGAAGAATTGGCTTGGTAGTTTGGTCTGCCCTGTTCCCATGATGCACTGGGCCAGGGACAGACTAATTTGCATATAGCCAGGTTCTGAGCTGGGATGGGGCAGTGAGCTAAATAACGGTGATGGATCAAGCCCTGATCTTTGGACTGGGTAAGAGTGGTCTGCTTAATTCAGACACTCTGTTCATCACCACCCCCTTTTCTGAATCGTTTTGGCCACTATAGGTGTGGCAGGGTATACTCAGACATGAGTCCCTTGCTCACTGCTCCATCAGGATTCAAGCAAGCCGGGCCGACGAGGCTGAAATGCCAGAAACCGGTCCCCGGTAGCTTGTATCCTTTCTGGTGAAGAATTGGCTTGGTAGTTTGGTCTGCCCTGTTCCCATGATGCACTGAGCCAGGGACAGACTAATTTGCATATAGCCAGGTTCTGAGCTGGGATGGGGCAGTGAGCTAAATAACGGTGATGGATCAAGCCCTGATCTTTGGACTGGGTAAGAGTGGTCTGCTTAATTCAGACACTCTGTTCATCACCACCCCCTTTTCTGAATCGTTTTTGGCCACTATAGGTGTGGCAGGGTATACTCAGACATGAATCCCTTGCTCACTGCTCCATCAGGATTCAAGCAAGCCGGGCCGACGAGGCTGAAATGCCAGAAACCGGTCCCCGGTAGCTTGTATCCTTTCTGGTGAAGAATTGGCTTGGTAGTTTGGTCTGCCCTGTTCCCATGATGCACTGGGCCAGGGACAGACTAATTTGCATATAGCCAGGTTCTGAGCTGGGATGGGGCAGTGAGCTAAATAACGGTGATGGATCAAGCCCTGATCTTTGGACTGGGTAAGAGTGGTCTGCTTAATTCAGACACTCTGTTCATCACCACCCCCTTTTCTGAATCGTTTTTGGCCACTATAGGTGTGGCAGGGTATACTCAGACATGAGTCCCTTGCTCACTGCTCCATCAGGATTCAAGCAAGCCGGGCCGACGAGGCTGAAATGCCAGAAACCGGTCCCCGGTAGCTTGTATCCTTTCTGGTGAAGAATTGGCTTGGTAGTTTGGTCTGCCCTGTTCCCATGATGCACTGGGCCAGGGACAGACTAATTTGCATATAGCCAGGTTCTGAGCTGGGATGGGGCAGTGAGCTAAATAACGGTGATGGATCAAGCCCTGATCTTTGGACTGGGTAAGAGTGGTCTGCTTAATTCAGACACTCTGTTCATCACCACCCCCTTTTCTGAATCGTTTTTGGCCACTATAGGTGTGGCAGGGTATACTCAGACATGAGTCCCTTGCTCACTGCTCCATCAGGATTCAAGCAAGCCGGGCCGACGAGGCTGAAATGCCAGAAACCGGTCCCCGGTAGCTTGTATCCTTTCTGGTGAAGAATTGGCTTGGTAGTTTGGTCTGCCCTGTTCCCATGATGCACTAGGCCAGGGACAGACTAATTTGCATATAGCCAGGTTCTGAGCTGGGATGGGGCAGTGAGCTAAATAACGGTGATGGATCAAGCCCTGATCTTTGGACTGGGTAAGAGTGGTCTGCTTAATTCAGACACTCTGTTCATCACCACCCCCTTTTCTGAATCGTTTTTGGCCACTATAGGTGTGGCAGCGTATACTCAGACATGAGTCCCTTGCTCACTGCTCCATCAGGATTCAAGCAAGCCGGGCCGACGAGGCTGAAATGCCAGAAACCGGTCCCCGGTAGCTTGTATCCTTTCTGGTGAAGAATTGGCTTGGTAGTTTGGTCTGCCCTGTTCCCATGATGCACTGGGCCAGGGACAGACTAATTTGCATATAGCCAGGTTCTGAGCTGGGATGGGGCAGTGAGCTAAATAACGGTGATGGATCAAGCCCTGATCTTTGGACTGTGTAAGAGTGGTCTGCTTAATTCAGACACTCTGTTCATCACCACCCCCTTTTCTGAATTGTTGTCTATCTACAGCAGTGCTCATGAAGCAGCCTTCATGGGAGCTGAAATAATGTTTCTTTTTCTGTCCTCTTACAACCCTGAAACTGGTTAAAACAGTGGTAATTGTCATGCAGCAATTGTTTCTGCCTCTCCTGCAAGAGCATAGGAGCCTTGAGATGACTCTTGTTTCAGGGGGTTGGATTTCTGACCGCTTTGAAGTTTCAACCTGGGCTCTGCTGGGGGAGGCGAGCATGGTGATTCAAGGTAGCTTGAGGTCACAGGGGTTGTGTTGAATGAAGTAGGCATTCTCTCAGTATGCTCTATTGGGAAGGTTAAATGTGCTTGCCCTTCTTTGTTTATCCATGGCTTAAGAAGCTGTGGCCAACCTCTCAAGAGCCCAGCATGCCTTTGTTCTGCTGACTTTAGTGACCTGCGGACAGCCTCGAGATGCCACAAAAACATATTTAAAATGTATGTGTGCACTCAGCTCGCGCACGGTATGCCTCAGCACTCCCTTCCCAAAATAATTTTACAACATGAATAAATACTTGCAAAAGAAAGCCACGCTGCCTTTCCAATGCCACAAAATCACATTTCTGTACTAGACTCGGGCACATGTGGAGAATCGGAATGAAAATCTTTCATGTTTTAGGAGTTTCGCTATAGTGGCCGTGGACAGCAGACACACAGAGTAAAGACACGAGCATCTTATCATTGTAAAAATAGAAATAAAAGCTTTTAAGTCGAAGCGTTCCTCGACACAAGGAAACAATAAACAAACAAGCAAAGCCAGAAGATGAACATTGTAATACAAGATAGTGTAAAACGCTAACGGTTGTACCAAAAGAAAGTGTAAAGCCGCTCTGCCCGTCTTGGTTCCCTGCTGCTTGCCCGCATTTATCAGGACCACAACTTCCAGCACCGCCTGCGCACGGATGCGCTATAAAGACAGGATGCTGGCCGGGGCGCCTGGTAGCCGCTCTGACCGTGTGGGTCCCCTGCTGCTTGCCCGCATTTATCAACTCCACAACTTCCAGCACCTCCTGCGCGTTGACGCGCTATAAAGACGGGACGCCGGCCCGCGGTGCCTGGTAGCAACTCTGACCGTGTGGGTCCCCTGCTGCGTGCCCGCATTTATCAGGACCACAACTTCCAGCACCTCGGCCCGCGGCGCATGATGCCCGTGGGGGCGCGCCCGGGCCAAGGCTGGGCCAAGGGCGGGCCCATCCAAGCCCGTCGGAGCCCGGAGGAGAGTGGGTTGGGCCACCCTTCCAACGTCTCAAATCGGACCCAGGTTATAAGGTACTACTTTACCTTCCTGTATTTGCTGTTTTATTTCGCACTGGTAGTCTGATTCCATGAGGAGAAGGAAGGTTCAGGTGGAGAAAACAGGGGGCGGACAAGTGGCTACACTCGATGCATTTCTGTCATGCGCAGCAAGCGATCTCTCTCATGAAATCGAACTTACAGAGAGACGCCTATCCATGGAAACACTTTTCCTTTCCAATAGGTCACCATCAGGCACCATCTCAATTAATACTCCTTCCACTCCATTATTTCAAGAGGCCACATTAGACGACCTTCTAGCTAGCCAATAGGAGCCCTCACCCGCCACCCAACCCCCTCCTATCTTCAACAGGAGAAATGATGACCCATTACTTCTCTCTGACTCCGAAATAGACCCTCCAGCAAAGCGGAACAGGGGTGCTGGTGTTGCCAAGCCCAAACCACCTAAAAGTACTCGAGTAATTAAACAAACCGTGCTAAACCTTCCACCCTAAAGTCCCCCGTAACATTGCTGCCCTTGACTGAGAATGCTCTCCCTTGTGAACCAGTCCTTAACAAAAACTTTTGGGAAGAAGTGATCAAATTGATGTCCACCTTTCTTGAACCCATCATGCTGAAATTAAACAAAATTGAAAAGAGTCTAGTTAGCTTTGAGGCCTATAAAACATCTGCCCCCCACTAAATGCCACACATTCTGCTGACACACCCTCGGTCATTTCGAAGAAGTCCCATTCCACTGCGCCTGTTGTCCTGGATGCAAATACCATATCGCACCGGAGTTCTATAACACAGCTTTCTGCATGAGCTGATTTGGGCCATTCCTCCCGTGCTCAAGTTAACGAACATCCAGAGGCACGATCCACAACCCCTTTAGCTAGAAGAGACAAGGACTATCAAGCACCACAACGTCCGGGCGAATCAAGCTCTGGTTCCTGTTCTGAAGGTATTCAAGGACCACATGTGGCACCGGGGCCAAACTACTTACATCAAGTCCTCCACCTCCCACCGGCCTCCTCGCCACTCATGCTGGTCCTGGCAAATGTTCCCCCTCTGCAGGACCAGCAGCACGAATCCACCACCCAGCTACTGGACAAATGCCTACATTGGCTATCAGCTCACCTCTCGGACTGGGGTACAGGGAGCTATCAGCTAGCAAACCAGATTATTATGGCAAGGAGAGTGGGGTGGGTTGGTAACTCCACTAAATCTATTGCAGGGGACTGCGTGGTGATACATTTTAATAACCCACTTTTTGGCACTGCACTCCTTAACAATTTTCATAGAACACACCCTAGAAGGACCCAAATAACCCTTCTTGGTTTGGAATTCTTCTATAAGCAGGGTCCCCCGCTCGGCTTCATTAAAAGGAGGGGCAAGTGCCAATTACACATATACCACCCCACCCGATTTATGCGTCCACCACCCCGGGGATCGGGTTACATAATAGATTTACTCCCCTATCAGACCTGGAAGCATGTGATTGACCATCAAAAACCACTTCCTCTCCAGTTACCACACAAGCCAACCCCGCATCTGGACCGCTGGTGTCCTTAATGCTCCCAAAATCTTCGGCATCTATGGTCAATAAGAAGATCAGTATGGCTACATGGAATGTGGCGGGGATCGGCTCCAAGATTGGAAATTTGGAGTTGCAGAGTTATTGGTCAAGGGTGAACATTATCTTCCTTCAAGAAACATGGGCAAAAGACCCGGTATTCTTCGGTACATTCCACACCCCAACGACACCCTCAGTGTGAGGCTGTGAGGCAGAGCCAAAGTCGGCCTATTAACCTTAGTTTCTAACACCTTAGCCCTTCAAGTAAAACAGGTAGGCGCTCAGAAGAATAATTTCCAAATCTTCAAATTGGAGCACAAAAAGGTTGACCTCTGGCTTTTAATACATTTTTATAATAATGCATTCGGGGGTAATATGAAATGTGTGGCAGAGGATTTCAAAAAGGAGCTAGGCTCACTCGACACACGTTTGCACCAGGGCCCATTTAGTTTCATCTGGATGGGGGATTTCAATACACATTTGTGTAAGCATAATGAGGCGAGGGTGTGTGTGCGGGTTGGACGACTCCCAGGGTAACCCCCTTCTTCATTTCACCCATAGGGATTACGGCGAGACACTAAATAGCTTACTCTGTTCGAGATGCCTGAGTATAATTAATAACTTGAAGACTGGCCTGGTAGAGAAAACATTCAGGAGGAACAACAGCGAGTCCACAATAGATTTTGTTTTAGTTTCCACAGCAGTCAAAGATAGAGTAGGCCACTCAGCTAACCTGTTTATATCATATAGCGATCACGCAATCCTATACACTTACTTATATGAGCATTCTTCAGAAAATTGAAAGATCCCAACAGGTAGCGGGTGATATTGTACTTTCCAGGAAAAACAGATACCAGTTAAAGTGGGCACAGGTCCTGAAGCAGACCTTGCCCCCTGCAATATTAGCCCAAGTAAGGGACAATAATTAACACTGTGAGTGAGGAGCTGTCCCCTCCTCTCCTAGTCACTCAGTTCATAACCCTCCTATCGAAATTAAAAGCTGCACTCACTAACCATAAGCCAGCACCCAAACTCCAACAGAGCCGCTGGTTTGATACAGTGTGCTCCCTAGCAAAGAGACGTCTTGTTACTGCCCTAAAATCCCAGTCTAGAGATGTGGCTTTGGTTAAAACATTAAAGTATGAGTATAAACAAGCCAGAAACAAACATGTAAAAGATTTAAGGGCGAAAGCCTGGGAGGATCTCAAAGAAGCCGCCATTTTAGGAAATAGTAGGGAGTTCTGGAAACTTATAAACGCTCCTTATTTTAAAGATACAAAAGACCCGTCCCTGGACACGCATGTAGCGGAAGGGGCAAGCATAGAGCACTTTGAAGGCATCTTCATGCAAAAATCCGCCACTGAGCCACCTCATCCCGCTCCAGTGCCCCTTCCCCCGAGACCACTGACATTTACGATACACGAAGTCAGAATAGGGCTAGAAGCTTGCACATTGGGAAAGGCCCTGGGACCTGATGGATCCCAATTGATCTATTCCAGGAAAACTATGATATCTGGGTTCCCTACTAACAAATGTCTTCAATAGCATAGCGGTAGAGACCCCTCCATCCTGGAAGCACAGCGTCATAGTCCCTATTTTCAAGAAGGGTGACAGGGGCAGTCCAAAAAACTATTGCCGAATCTCCCTTCTTGACACAACAGCTAAATTAATGGGCCGGTTGCTACTAGCCAGACTGGAGGATTGGGCACGGGAACTGAATATTTTAATGCAGGCACAGTATGGGTTCTAGAAGAGGAAGGGGACCGTGGACCAATGTCTCAACCTCTCGCTCTGCATAGATAAATATACAAAGGCCAAAGGTGGTAAGCTATACATGGCCTTTATGGACTTGTCAGCCGCCTTCGACTGCGTGTCCCATTGGAAGCTATGGCCGATCATGGAGGAAATGGGGATAGATCCCCAGGTCATCTGTTTCGTACGCCAGATGTACGCAAATGCTACCGCTTGTGTGAGGTATGGCGTTAATGGGGAGTGCACGCGTCAGTTTAAAATCGAGAAAGGGGTCAGGCAGGGCTGTGTACTCGCCCCGTTTTTGTTTTTCTATCTATACTAACGGGATTGAGGCAGCCCTGTCTGGCTCATCCCCAGACGTGGTGAAAGTGGTAGGATGCACACCGTTTAGTCTTATATTTATCTTTGCTTGTCCATACTTCAACTTTAAATGAGTGCGTAATGGTTGTTATGCCTGCCCAGGTGGCACCTCTATGACAACGAAGAAGGGTGGGGCAACCCATGTTACCCCAAACCAATCGCACAGCAACAACAAGCCGCTATTGGCTTCGTTTAGACAATACATCATTTCTCCATTTTTTTGTCCATTGTTTAATCCATATTTTCTATCCTTCATTATTCGTCTATAACTGTATATAATTCCAACTCCAATCCACACACGGGGTTCGTTCTGCCATTTTCCTAAGTTTCTAGTGTTCAGACTGTGCCCTCCGGACCTCAAGTTCAAACATGACATATGCAGAGGTTCGTCCAAAGCAATGTTTATTAAAAGTCCAATGCATTTCGGGCACCGCACTGCCCTTCGTCAGGGAACACTACAAATGACAATAATAAAAAAATAATGAACACCACATATACACATATACACGTTATTCAATATCCAATCATTAATCTATACAGTCGTCAGATTTACGCAATAATATAACCATTCCTCAAAATATAATTCTGCAGAGCCCCCTTCCTGCGCAATGTAGATAATAACCCTTCGTTTTTACAAATACAACCAATCCCTCTTCAACACAATTTCCTTCCTTCATCCCCCATAGTTCTCTCGATCAAAGGTGTCTAATCTTACTCTCCCATCAGTATTTATGTAGCGTCCTCGGTTGTCCCTTGTCTCTCTCCCTCATTGCTTTCTCACATTTCATTTCACCCCGTGACCTCCCTGATTTCTCCCTCCTTATACATACTATCTTAACCGCAACTTTCCTGCTCGTGCTAACAAAACCTCTTTCATTATTCAAATGCTACACGCTGTGTTTCCTCCATCCGCTTTCTCCCGAATTCTTTCTCCTTACTTAATCCTACCGCATTTCACGTACCTGCCTCGGACGCTAAAACCACTCCGCTCTCATTTCCGTTCCGATAAGAATTTAACACCCTGTTGCAACACCTTTATTTAAATCTCGTCCTCTCTAATACCTTCCTCCTGATTGGCCCAGCCTGTATGAGGCTGGATGGGTGCAGCAGGTTCGGAAGGCTCCGATATGTGGAAGCAGAACTCTCCGCTATTGGGCAGGTAGATCTTTATAGAGATCCTGCTAATTGCAGAAAGGTCCCTAAACAGAAAATAATCGAGCTATTCTTACAGACGGCTAGCTTAGGAAAAGAACGGTCAGCTGAAATCATTCAGAGCCTATGCCCTCATTCTGTCTAGACCAGGGGAAGCTTACTCTTACCTTTCACGTTTTACATTAGCTCACCATAGATTTATTTTGCTACGTTTTCGCTTGAGTTTCATTCCATTGATGCTTGGGTTTCCCCGAGAGGAAGTTCAAGCATGCTGACGTAACCTCTTCGACGCTGATGACGTAACCGCTCCGTCATCAGCCGCGGTGGCGCTGATTTCGCGCCTGCGCGGCGCGTTCTATTGAGCGGGCGGGGCCATGACGGAACCGCTCCGTCATCAGCACAGCTCACCCGAGGCTGGTGACGGAGCGGTTCCGTCACCAGCGTGTGAGCGCCGCAAGGCCCCCCGCCCCCTTAGCGCTGCGGCGGAATAGCCGCCGCAGCGAAGGTGGTAAGCTTTTGCCCCTGTGACAATGGCTCTCCCCAGAAGGAT
This sequence comes from Lissotriton helveticus, assembly GCF_964261635.1. Lineage (NCBI taxonomy): Eukaryota > Metazoa > Chordata > Amphibia > Caudata > Salamandridae > Lissotriton > Lissotriton helveticus. Next base: position 645,762,592 of record NC_136073.1, on the reverse strand, counting down.
TTACATTTGGTACTGTTCTGCAAATATTATCATAGCGAAAGAGAAGCGTTTTTTCTCCCTATTTTTAGATGCCATAATTTTAAACAATGTAGGGTTGCTTTGTACTTTTTAAATTCCCTACTTTATCCGTATGTATGTTTCTCAGTCGCATCATTCTTGTGGGCTTGTATAAGGAAAAGAAAGTCGCTGGGTCCGTTATCTCAATGATCTATGAAGAGGCACCTAACTTTAAGAACGATTTTAACCTGTTTTTCATGGTTTTTATGATAACAGTGTGTTATGATGAAAATGTGCTTTTAATATCTATTTGTAAAGAGATCAAATAAATATTTTAAAGAAACAATAAGGAGCGAATGTAATCATCTGATGTAAATCAATGTGCCTAAGCGCTCCTTTCCCAACCTAAAAAAATACTTCGCATCTTAAACTATTCATTGCCAAATGAAGCCCAATACGATTGAGAAGACACAAAAACACATTTAAAATGTGGTTAGGCACTAAATAGCCCAAGGAGATAGACATTTTCCAGGAACTGCCGCTCTGCTGCCTCAGCAGTTCCTCCAAGCAAACCCTTTAAAAATTCTGGGGCCAGGGAACACTCAGTGTACCTATAAGACCCTTCCACATTCGCACAGCCCCAGATAAAATCCCTCTGCATAGACAGAATGGCCTCAATCAGCACACAACGAACATGGATCTTCAAAAGCAATATTAAACCTCACTCCAAAAAAGCTCACCTGGTATTCCACACAGGCACCTCCCCATGTCACTTTTCACAGTTAGCCTCACCGCTTTAAACGCCAGCTCCCTGAAATGGAATCCACTGTGAATGCACGTGTCTAGTGAAGCCGCATTTTGCGCCACAATAAATACGATGAAGGTCTCCGTTCCACTGCAAGGAACTGATGCAATAGAGTTGTAGTGTCAGCCACACATCATACACATACTCTTGAGTGTGTTCGCGGACGAACAGTGAAGCCATCTTAGTCCCTTCCAAGAGTTGTGGGTCTAAGTGGTTCCACAGCACTCACTCTGAAGGCGCTGCCAAAGGTAGAATGTTTTCCACTGAAAACAACTTTGTTCTTCTCTGACATAGCACTAATGCGTGGCCAAGTGTGCCACAGCTCAGCTGATTCGTTAAATAAGTACTAGCATCAGGGAAAATGCAACAGGAGTTGCACAAGCCTTGCGCTGGTGACCGAGGCTAGCCAAAATAGAAAACAAAAAATAATAAAAATAGTGGTAGAGTGTCAGCTGCACACTATATTAAAATCCTCGAGTGTGAACAGTGAAACCGTGTAAGCCCTGAGTGTAAGTGGTTCCACTGCACTCACTCTTTAAGATTACGCAAAACACAAGCAGGTAAGAAAAAACTAACAGCCTGATTCATGTACGGGCCGTTTTGCGTGTCCCTAATAGCGAATCATAGCGATTCGCTATTGAGGACACGCAAAACGGCATTCATGTAGGAATTGCTACTTAAATAGCGATTCCTACATGTTCTTTATTTGCGAGTAGCAATTTGCTACTCGCAAATACTCCCCATTCATTCCTATGGGCCAAGAGGCCCATAGGAATGAATGGGGATTTGCGAGTAGCAATTTGCTACTCGCAACTAAGATAGCGATTTAAAGGGTGCCAGGGGTGTCCAAAGGACACCCTGTAGCACCCCTAAAATGCACTTTTGGACAGGTGTTGCGCACACACATGTCCAAAGGACATGTGTGTGTGCAACATGCAACTTTGAAAAATGCTTTTAAAAGCATTTTTCTGAGTTTTTGCTATTTACCGAGAGGTCTGACCTGTCGGTAAATAGCGGCCCCAAAAGTTCAAAATCGCTATTTCTTGATGTTTCATGAATAGCATTTGAGGAATCTCTATTAGAGATTCCTTAAATGCTATTCCTCGCATATTTGCGACTTCTTAAATAGCGATTTTTGCATTTGGTATCATGAATACCAAATGCAAAAATCGCACTCGCAAAGGGCCAGATTCTCAGAATCTGGCCCTTTGCGAGTGCAATTTACCTACATGAATCAGGCTGTAAGTAGTCCCCTGAGGAACACATAAATACTGAAAACACAAGGAGAGAACTTGGCCGGTGCTCCGTGGCAGGAAAGCGGAAACATAAAGAAGGAAAAAGAGGGAGGATTGCCCAGTAGCAAGCAAGGATTTGTAACGGACAGTGGCATAGACATATAAAAAGCAATGGCAAGCAAGAGGCGGATTTTAACTGCACAAACCATATACAACAGGTCGCTAAGTGACACAGCAAGCGCTGTCTAGGCTTGACCTAAACATGGGGGAAGCTTTAGGTCCCATCTAACAAATGAACTAAACCAAACGTCATGAGGTTAATTCAACGACTCCAGGTTTAGGGAAGGTTTGAAAGTTCCTATTTTCAAGGATTCCTTTGATACATTATTGCCTGCGCTAGAGCACTCCTTATGACAAAGAAGATCCTTCCAACACCTTGTACCCTTCATATTTTTGGCACAGGAAGACTCAGGTCTCTTCCATTATAGAATCCACCTACACCATACTATAGCAAAATATGTCCTTTACAAACCATCATTTCTGATTAGAGGCTTTTCAACTTGTACTAAATCTAAAGGTTCTTTTAAAAATACAAAATAAATAAAAACAAGTGTGTTTTTTACGTTTTCAATTAACTCAATACAATGACATAATGCCATATGGACCAAGTCACATGCACGAGCCAAAAAATAAAGCACAAGAAAAAAATGCTGGCACAAACCTAAACGAAGTACAATGATGGCAACACGACACCGATTCAGAACTTCTTGGGCGTAAAGTGGTAGGGTCATTGGTTTTGTAAGAATGATAAGAAAACACAATTGCACAGGCAAACCCTTCTTTTGCAAAAGGTCCTTTAGAGGACAGAACTGTTGAGGAATAATAACTCCTAAATTCAGCCAGGCCCTACGCCCTCAAGTGCTTGATGACTTGCAAGCAGCCAGAGAGTTCCTTCCCCTTTGGATACAAATCTGAATAATGTCTCACAAGTTGCTGCAGCTGTCAGGCTCAGGGCAACCCAGCAGTGAATATTGGTGGTCCTCCTGGCATTCCCTATCTGTTCAATGGTATCCTCAGCATTAGTGATGCTGGTAGAGGTGCTATTTACTATCTTTGTTTCACACTCGTTCCAGGACACATTCTTTTCTTCAGGGACTGCAGGAGGATTTGCTGAAAGGATGTCACACCCATGATCTTCAAAGACAGCTCTCCGAAGGGGCAGCAAGGCGACATGTTTTAGGATATTACGAAACCGCTTCAATAAATTAATAAATGAATCTCGTCTTACACCTATGACTTTCAACCTACCTAAATGCATTAGAAAAGCGTTCTTAATTAGACACACTGACGAATCATTATCTTTGTCTGTGTGAGAATGACCACATTATCCGCGTATGGCAAGGCGGGATAAAAAAGCAGTTGGGTATGGGATTGTCAAGATCTAGCAAGAGTAATACAGCTCCATGGTCACTGGGAAATAAGGTAAGCAAGGTAGGGTACATGAACACTGCCCTGTCTTCTTCTCCCTGTAAGTGAATACATATCTTGTTTGGCTTACATGAGTACCATAAAACACTCTGGGTGTAGAGTTTTTGTGTGGTGTAATTTGTGACGTAAACCTGAATCATACTACTTTTTCAAGTGAAAGACAAAAATTAAGTAATTTTCTACTTAGGAGACTGATTTGAGGTGTATAAAGTGTGCTTGCATTTTGCACTGTTGAAGTGCAAGATTAATCCTGATTAGGGTCCCTTGGCACTGAAATCCCAAAACAAGTCCAGCACTACGGATTGAAACAACAGAGGGCCGACAGAACTATGAGATAAGATTAGAAGGTAGGGAATTACAAGTCCTTCACTAGTTTTTTAAACTTTCAGTAAGACAGATTTCTGGCATAGATCCTGTGATAAAGAATTGCGGCTGTGACTGAAAGAGACCTGGCGCCCAAGATCTTCAAGGGAATATGGGGATCTCTAAGAGAACCTTACTCTTGGATCTCAGCAGACGACCAGGAGAGGACCACTTCCAACAGTGCCAAAGAAGAGACCCCTCAAGAGGATAGATTGCCTTTTGTACAAAGTACATAGCCTTACAACTGCAATATAGCCAATATAAGAAGCCTAAAGCTGGTGTAATGTGAACCCCCCGTGTATGTCAACAGCCCTCTACCAGCATCATTTCAAATTAGTTACAACTTTTTGAATCAAATAGGCTGGCAAGTGTAAAGGGGAAAAATAAAAGGAATTTTCATGACATTTACATACTTAACACCGATAAGCTGGAGCTTAAAATGCATTGAGTGAGAGGACCAATGACTTTGCAACCTGACTGTGAATCTGTCGCAATATTTTCCCCTTCATTCATTCCTGGAAAGGACTAAGTGCAAAGTTGTATAAAAGATCTTTACAGTTGAATCACAAAGTGAAATTGAACGGTGAATGGAAGGGTCCCCGCATTTTCCTTTTTGTTAGAGGAATAATAACAGCTGCTCTCTACGAGACTGGAATTAAGCTTGTTTTAAAAATTGCAATCTAACTAGTAAAACAAATAGGGCTTGTGAGAATGTGGCTTAGTATATGCTGTCAACTAATTAAAGTGGGTACCCTGTACCAATCCACACGACCCTTATGATGTATGAGGTCAGAGATAACCTTATTGAAAGCTATCCTAGTGGAAGCTATGGAGAGCAGCCTTCAGGCTTAATCTTGAAGGGATGTTAAGCAGCTTGTTTTACCAGAATATCACCTCCTGAATGACTAAATAAAAGAGAACTACAAAGTAGGTATATAAAATATGTATTTATTAGCGCATAAAAATGGTGTAAGCCCCGCCTCGCGGGACGCCGGGCAAAGGGCGGGCCCTCTTAGGCCCTCAGAGGCCTGAGGAGTCTGGTCTGTGCCACGTCTCTTGGTTACACCAGCAAGCCATCGCCCAAGGTAATTCATCTGCGGACCTGTGTGTGAATAGATTGCGGCTTAACATAGTATCTGCTTAGGCGCTAAGTGGAATCATGGTTAAAAAGACACCAATGTCAACTCGATCCACGTCAAGGAAATTAGCACAGGCAACAACCCCACTCCCAAGCTTAACTGCGATTGACAAAATGTTGCAACAGACAATAGGGGTAGTTGTCACTGCCATAGAAAACACTGAAAGGCGTCTTTCACTACCACCAAGCATGTGTTTGATAACTCACCCCACGCAAGGAACTAATATACCAGCAAACTCTTCCATAATAACAGCTTTGTCACAGAACTCAATATTACTGCAATCATACGCGGACTTGCCGGGGAATGATCAGAACTATGTTGATGTACTACAACAGTCACTACCCACCGATTTTGCGGCTCGGGAGAGTAGGCTGTCACTAACCCCCAACTTACAGCCAAGTGAGGTTCGCCTATCAGCTATTAACATGTCTAATGTTAGAGATGAGTTAGACGATTGTGGCGATGATGATGTTAACCCAGTAGAAAAGACAGCCGATATGAGCCCATCACAAAGTATAAGTGGTAATGAACCGAGTGGATCCAAAGAAAGATCGGTACCCAGTAGGAAACTGGTAATTGTAAATAGATACGGGGGGAGACATAGAAGTAAAAAGAAGAGATCAACTCAAATTTCCTCGAAACAAGGGGGGGGGAAACAAATCGGAGCAGAGCAGCAACTCACAATTAAACGAAAACCAGGGTACTGCTCAACAAGACTTACTTCCTGTTAACATGGAGGGTCTCATAACACAGCTTGAGCACCTAGTAAAGTCACAAATTACCACAATAACCGAAAGACACAGGGTCTTAACTGACAAGGTAGAGAATTTAGAAAAGCTGGGAATAGCTAATCTAGATTTGTTAGAACATATTAGTACACAGAACAAGCAACCTACAATTAGTGCCCAAAAGGGGAAGCCTAATAACAACCTGACTGGTGGTGACACGAGAGTAGCTAGCCCCCTTGCACCGGCAATTGTAGTCACTGCTCCGGAAAAAGTAACTACTAACATCTCTTCAATAACAACGGGGCAAAAACCTGTTGTGGAACAAAGGAAGAAAGGCAGCCTAAAACCAAACAACATGGACAGGGTAGCACCTGTCCGGAACACCAATAATATAATCCCCGCAACGATTAACTTGCCACCGGAAAGCAGCGCGTATGTAGCCATCCTTGCCAATGTACCAAAGCTAAAGCCAACCAAATTCGAAAACCAGCAAACACTTAAGAATAAAACATTACATTGGCTCACTAGAAACTACGGGTTTCCAATGCGGGGAGCAAATCAGATTATATCAACCCAGAGAGTAGGTTGGGTGGGACCCAGTAAAAAGGACATAAATGGTGACTGTATAGTTATAAACTACAGGACATCCGACTGGGCCAGAGACTCAATCTTAAATGCACCGATACCCTCTGAACGGGAATATAACACAACCCTACTACCTTTAGACTATTTTTACAGGGGCCAGTCAGGGAAACATCCTATAGCACGGACAATCAACCATCACAGAGCTACCCATTCCAACCAATATAACTCAGCCTATGATTTTGCTCCAATATATAACCCATGGGATAACTTCACAATCCCGACCTACAACAGATTTCAGGTGTTTGGCTCATTGGATGAGAATGATTGACTGAGGGAACAAACCACATTACCTCAACCACCAGACATAACTATCACTATGGGAATGGCTGAAACCGATACAGGTACACCTGGCATAAATAGGGTAGCCGGGGATATAGTAGAAATGTTAGCAATTGATGGTTCGTACATAACTGACAATACAGTTCAGATTAATGTAACTCCCGTCATAGACACCACCCCGGCTGAAAGTCTAGAAACAGTTGCACCTTATGACACTGCACAGGACAATACCGATGAAGGCCTTAACATCATTACCTGGAATATAGCAGGTATTGCCAGTAAATTAACTACCCCTTTTTGGAACACCTTTATTACACAGGGGCATGATATAATTTGTCTCCAGGAGACGTGGCATTGAGCCCAAATACAAGTTATGGGGTACACATCATATAGTGTGGATGCAACAATCCCCTTAGCAGGAAGAGCAAAAGGGGGACTTCTGACTTTGGTATCAACTACCTTAACTGAGTTCAGCCTTGGTAGCTGTGTAGAGGTGTCCCCGTATGCACAGATTTTGCGTCTGGTACATGGTAAAGGTAGGGACCTAGTTATAGTTAACTTCTATAATAGCATAATTGGAGCCAATCGGGGCATGATTGTACAAGATATAGAGCGGGCAATAGAGGGAGTAATAGAGCAAATAGGTGACCCCCCTGTAATAATTTGGGGGGGAGATTTTAACATTCAAGCGTGCAGTCACGCACTGAAGGGGATCTGTGGTCATCGAGGGGAGTACTATAGCGGAGGTAGTAATGTTTATAACCATTTCCCCCACACCAACTACGGAAGCGCTTTGAATAATTTAGCCGCTAAATTAGATCTGGAGCTACTAGACTGCACAAAGAATAGAAACAATGTAGAGTGCCCGTCATTTAAAGGGAGGGATGCTCACTCCAACATTGATCACATTCTGGTGTCCAATGGATCAGTCTATTCCAACCTATGGGTAGTTGAGCAGACCGTGAGCGATCATAACAGCATATCGCTAGTACTATTTGGATGGGGGCGAAAAACCCATGCTCATGGAAGACCCGTTCAAGGGATCACAGCAGAAAGACCGAACGGCATAAGAATAAAGTGGGTTAGAATCAACCCCGCCCAATTTATGATGGAAGTACTCTTAAAATGTAGTGTAGAAATAGATTATTGTCTTGGTTCCAAAGTGACTCCAGGTAACTTACTTATTAACTTTTTAAAAATAACTAAAGTGATCGATGACTCACTTAGTCAGGAGCCGAAAGTTGAGGAAAATTCAAGTGATCTGGTTCGACAAGAATTGTGCACAGTCACTAAACAAACTCAAACTAGCTCTAGATACCAAGCCCAGAGATATAGCAAAAATTAGAGAGGAGCGTCACAATTATAAGATCTCACTGGCCACCAGAAAAAAAGTACTACAAAATGAGGCTTGGACTAATTTGGACATGGCAGCCGCAACGAAAAACCACAAATTATTCTGGGAAACCATTAATAGCCCGCTCCTAAAGAATGACAACATCCCTGAAATTACCTCACATGTAAGCTGTCGCGCCTGGATAGCCCACTTTACTGGGATTTTTAATTCTGATTTAAATTTAGATGGGCCGATTTTAGATACAGATACAGCACCCAGTTCAAAATGGCAAAAAAAGCAGCTATCTGTGACACTAACCGAGGTCACAGAGGCAATTAGAAAGAGTAAGGGCGGTAAAGCCCCGGGCCCCGATGGGGTGCCCATGGACTTTTATGAACATGAAATGAATTTATGGGCACCTATCCTGACACGTTATTTTAATGCTGCCATAGAAGATAGGCATCCACCAACATGGGGCCAGTCCATTATCGTACCTCTTTACAAGAAAGGCCCCAGGTCAGAGGCACGTAACTACCGCCCCATCTCGCTTCTGGACTCGTCAATTAAAATTCTTAGCCGAGTCCTTCTAGAGAGACTGGAAGCCTGGGTTGAGGAAAATAACATCTTATCCCCAGTGCAGTACGGGTTCAGAAGGGGGATGGGAACAATGGAGCAGTGTGTGAACCTGGAACTAATCATCAGTAAATACACAAAGGCCAAAGATGGTAATTTATTTTTGTGTTTCGCCGATTTAAGCTCGGCTTTTGATCTGGTAGAACATTCGTTCTTATGGCCAGTTTTACTAGAAATGGGCGCCCCTACTGAAATTATTTACTTCTTGGCCAGACTCTATGAAAACTTGTCCAGTAAAGTTAGATTCGGTACTGCTGGCGAATGCACACCTTTCTTTAGAATCAACAGAGGCATTCGACAAGGATGTGTTCTTGCTCCTCTTTTATTTTCTTTGTTCATAAATCATATCGATCAAATCCTAAGAACAACCCAAGTAGAGGCCCCCATTATAAATGGTAATCCCATTCCAATCCTTTTATACGCAGACGATGCGGTCCTTCTCTCCCGGATCCAAAACGGCCTGCAATGTCTAATTAATAAGTTTCAGACCTTCATAGAAAGTAGAAAGCTGATAATTAATAAAGGAAAAACATTTATAATGTCATGCGGAAGGAAGACAAGGAAGAACAGGACCTTTTATTTAGACAGGGAGAAATTGGAAACTGTAAAAAAGTTCTGCTATCTGGGTATTACATTTTCAGGAGATGGAAGGTGGAATAACGAACAGGAAAGTGCTCGTTTTAAAATGGTCAGGAACACCAGTAGCGTTTTAGATTTGCGGCGAAACTAGGTGGCCGTAGAATACAAGCGATGGTGTCTATCTATAATTCCAGATGCATATCATCAGCCTTGTATGGGGCAGGGATATGGGGCTATCATACTCAGAGTGGTAACCAAATTCAGTATGAAGAGAATGCCTTCTTGAAACGACTGCTTTGTGCCCCGGCTGCGGCCTCAAATGAGTTAACACATAGGGAAGTGGGCTTAAACTATGTTAAGGACCTGGCTGCTCTACGCCCCCTAGCCCTATGGCACTCAATCTGGTCAAAAGAAGAAACAAAATTCACTCAGGATATGATTATTGACTGTTTAAAGCTCGACCACCGCTCAAATATACCCTGGTTATGCCATATTCAATCCTGGTATAAAACACTCTATGATTTTGATGTTTTCAGAGAACCCACCATGGGGGCAGGTTTATCAAAAAAGAGCTTAAAGTCACCTTCCTGAACCATAAAAGAATCACCAGAATGACAGAATATGCAAAACAAAGCACGTTCAACTCTTACTTAGAGTACAGCGTTAACGAAGGCTTTCAGTCATACCTTACTGTTGTTACCAAAAGCTCCCATCGCTTTGTTTTAACTAGTTTACGCCTAGGAATTGTGCACCATCTAGTAGCATTCCCACTGGTCAAGCAGCATGGCTCATGTTTATGCCCCTGTGACAGCATTTCAAAGCAGAGTAGCTGTCATTTTATGTTGTTTTGTAAATTTTATATTCCTTATAGGACATTTTATCTGAAACCCATCTTTTTAAAATATGATACCCGTAGTACTAAGAAAGCGATGCAGCTGATGTTTAATTTAGGGAGCCCAGACATATGCTTCCATGTGGCTACATACATTTTAAAATGCATATTTGCACGGAAATCAATAATTGTATGAATTTAATACATGGTTTTAACTCATATGCACCGTATTAATATTAGTTCGCACATGTATTTTAATACGAAGGCATACATTGTTTTTAACTTATACGCACTTTGTCATTGCCATTTTGCACATGTGCCTGAAAATGAGTATTTTACATTGTGTTTGCCAACTTTACACATCTGATTAACTCGGCTATCTTTTCAAAATATGATATATGTTAAACCAAGACAGCACTACAGCTGATGTTTAACTTGGGGAGCCCAGACATATGCTTTCATGCGGCCACATACATTTCTAAATACATCTTTGCACAGAAACCAATCATTATATGAACTTCATACATGGTTTTTAACTCATATGCACCTTATTGATATTAGCTCTCACATGTATATAAGGATGAAGGTACATAATGTTTTTAAATATATGCACTTTGTCATTGCAATTTTGCACATGCGCCTGATAATGAATATTTTATATTGTGTTTGCCAATTTTGTACATTTGATTAATTCGGCTATCGCATTTTATGATTGTTGTCCCATATTAAATCGTCAAGACACGTAACTCTCATGACAAATGTTTTTATCATGAAAAGTAAATCCCTTGTTACGCGCCCCCCCAGAACTAATAAGGAGCACATAACGCTGTATTTGGTACTTGATAAATTAGGGTTCGATGTAAATTAATGATGCACATGCAATTTTTATTCTGTATTTGCTGCTATATGGTTATATTTATATATACCGAATAAAGCATTTTGAATCTGAAATCTGACTGGAAACAGTGCTTAGTGCACATAGAATCGCTGGGACCCCAAGGAACCACCCAAGGTGATGACACAGGATACCCACAGAGGACGGATGCAATGAGGAAACACGACTGCGTGCTCCGTACAACTCTATGGGAAAGTTGTGGTTGCAAAGTTAAAGTTCAAGGATCCTTCTAGGAGGGCTTCGAGCAAACCCATTGGAACTTAAGAATTTAAAGAGCCACCCCACCCGTGGATTCCATAGTATCAGAGTTACCTATTCCAGGGGAGCCGGGTGCATGGGTCTGAAGTGGCGTTGGAAACTCTTGTCGATCTCTATGGAAGGAAGTGAAGAATACTGCTGCTGTTAAGGTGAAAAGGGTACAGTGGAATCCAAGCCTGGATTCTGGATGGAAGGAACCTGAAAGCAGAGGGGACAGAGTCTGGGTCACTTCAGAGTGACCAGGGGCTCGGTAGACGAATGCCCACCGATGTCGGGTGCTTCAGGTGTGAAGAAAGGATGCTTGACTCTGCAGCCACGAGGTCCCGGATGTGTCAAGTACGACCAGGAGCCGGAGGTGAGCTGTCCCACAAAGGATGTCGAGTGCTGAGGGGTCGGTGTCCAGCGGGAGCACCAACAAGCCTTGGCAACAGCAACCCATGCAGGAAGGACAAACAGGCTACGGTGTGGACCAGCAAGGTCCAGGGGACTCACCAAGCAATGGGGAGTCAGAAAACGTCTGGAACAACCAGGAAAGCCCATGAACAATCAAGGGGACCTACAGGCCAAAGAACCAGGAGTCGCGAAAGGACCTCAAACAAGATTGCAAAGCACCAGCCCATGGAGCACTCAGTGTGAGGAGGCCGGAGTTCTTTGGTGCAAATTCTGCTCAGGGTCAGGACTACACGAAGTTCAATGCAGAAGCTCCGGAATTGCCAACAAGCATATGCACTTACAAATGGACGCGGTGCACAGGGGTTCGGGTTACGGGGTTCGGGCCAGTATCCCATGAGGGATACTGGCCTCAAACTAGGTGAGAAGGCAGATCGACCTTAGGGACCTTCAGGAACCCACCTCCTATATCTTCAGAGTCTGCAGGAGCTGAGGAGCAGCTACTGGTCAGTTGCACTTTAGGTGCCTGCGATGCAGGGGAGTGACTTCTTCACTCCAAGGGAGATGTTTCTGTTGTCTTAAGGGCTCCACAGGTCCTGCACGGAGTCTGTATGGAATCACGGCACCAACTCGGCTTTGGACGGAAACGGGACGAAGTCAAGCCCAGTCGAGGTCCAGTGAAGTTCCAGGTATCCAGACGGTCAAAGGTCAGTGGTTTGTTCTTGTAGAATCTTGAACACGTAAATTCTAATGTCCTGTAGCCAGGTAACCCATTTTGTACCCGTGGGAGAGGGTTGGACATATTCAGGGGACCCTCCTAGGGGAAGGGCAGGACAGAGGGGTGGCTACACCCATGTCCTTTGTCCAGTTTCATGCCAGAGCAGGAGCCAATGGCTCCCAGAACTGGTTTGTGCTGGACTATGCACAGGGACACTAAATGTTCCCCCTAGTGCAGACTTTCAGGCACTCTCAGAGTGCATTCACCCAGCCCCAGTACACTAAACCCTGTCTGGGAGGTGGTCACACCTCCCCGTGACAGGATGCCTATTGTGCTGCTCCCCTGCTCGAGTTTGGCTCGGCAGCAGGAGGGCAGAAATGTGTCTTTGGCTGGCAACATCCATTTTGTGCTTTCTGGGTCGAGAACGCTGGCACCGGGTAGACTGGTGACCCCATGAAGCTCGCTTCAGATGGGTGGAATCATATCTCCCACAACAGGTACTGGTGTGGAGGTATGATTCCAAGGTGTTTGATACCAAACACGATATGTTTCTATCCAGCCGTTTTCGAGATAGCATTTACCGCAAGGTTATAATGCACCTCTACCTATATGGCCGTCTGACTCACATAAAACCCATCACCCTGCCTTCAGGATTGATAATTCCTGCTATAGGGGTGACTTATAAGTTTTAAGTGTAGTGACCATTAGATATAGTGAACGTATATCTAAAGTAAGCGGTGCAAGCACCATCTTACACAGGCTGCAGTAGCAGACCTAGAGTTCCATTTTGCATGGCCTCTCATGGGTGGCATAATACATGCTTCAGCCCATGGGAGGCCTCTGGGGTAACTATGCCCTAGGTACATGGTATACCATATACTAGGGACTGATAAGGGTACGCCAGTATCCAATCTGGAGTGTACCAAAGTACAATTATGTCAATTTACGGAGAAAGCAGATAGGCTGGGGTCCTGATTAGAAGGATCCCAGCCAGACTAGTCAAAAACAGTGAGACATCAAGCAAAAAGTGGGTGTTACCATAAGAAACAGATCCTACTTTCCTACAGGGCTCTTATTACAAGATATGATCAAAGAGGTGAGCTGCATGTGTCCATAACGGTCATCAGTTTCAGAGACATCACACTAATAGGCTTCATTAGCTTCAGTCTCATAAGAATTTAAACAAACACAGACAAACCCAATATATCTGGCCGTGGCAAGTTTCGCATGTTATTTTATTTATCTGTGCCAACATACACAATGTGCAAAAAAAACCACCCTATGAAAATGTAAAATATATTAAATTGAAGGTGTGATTAGCAGTCTAGACATACCAATCCGGACACTGAAATGTGTTCCTTTACCGGACATCACACATGTGGTCAGAGAAGATGCCGTCACTCACAGTGCAAGATGGCAAACGGTGATCCTCTGTAACATACTTTATGTTGTGGTGGGCGGGAGAAAATTGTGACTGACACTTGATCAGACTAATGGATAAAGAGGACTGACCTTACGCACCTCCATGTACGTATGCATATATAAAACAATTATGTATTTTTATAATGATATTTTGGGAAACGTGAGACAGATATATGGGTCTACGTCAGACCTAAATATTGTCTCTCCAGCTGCAGTAATATAGCAGTATAACGTTTTAGAGTGGCACTTTGCAGGCTGGGTAAGCGCGTCGCTAAACCTCTTCAAATTCCTGCCTTTGCACCAGCTCTGCCCCCAGCAGTTGTTGCTAATGGCTTTTCTTTGGCCCAGTCAGATTTAATGGCCCTTAGTTCAGTAGGATTTTTATTCTGGCTACATTTGGTTTTAGCCAGCATATAGAATTTAGCTTTCATGGTGCTACATTTTTAGTTCAACGAATAAAAGGGTTCAGTGAAAGAAAATTGTGGTCTTTTAGTCGCTGTGACTTTGTTGTAAGTTCTTCCATCAGGGGCTGGTTGTAAGATTCTCAAAATGCTTAACATTTCTGCCATAATCTGTGGGAGAATAAAGGATTTATTAACAGGTTGGCAGTTATTGCAAACCCGTCAAGCGTCCTGAACCTTAGAAAAACTGTGTGTAGAGAAATAATACAAAAGACCAAACGTGAATGATTAGGCATGGGCGCATCAGATCTCCTAACCTCAGTGAAGTCAGCAAGATATCCCTGGCTTCGACACTGATTAGGCAATAGTCAGTTACACTGCTTTCCTTCCTGTTAGTGAACTGAAGGATCAGGCTGTGTCTGATGAGTTATATATCAAAACAATCTGCTGTCGTTCCCATTGACGGAGAAAACCTAACAACTTTGGTAAAAGATCTAGATCTATTTCTCAGCGACACATTAGTACCACGGAAAGAGATTTTACACCCCATTTAAAAAAAATACAGTATACACAATAGACTTTCTGCAAGTGCTCTCCTAACAGAAATGATGAGTTTAGATATTGCTTGTGCCTTGGGGAGATTTATGCGAAAAGTTAAACAAAATTTGAAATGTGAGTAGTCCATGTCGCGCGTGATCTATTTTAACGAGATATAAGCTATACATTGTTTTAAAACTTTTATGGAAAAATTATTGTTTTTATGATGTTTTTATTTGTTTAAGGACTATGGTCCAAATAAACTTACATTTTGAACTGAACTGACACATTAGTAAAAATAGTTGATAGGGTCTCCACGATTGAACATAGATTAAATAACTGCCTAATAACCGGTATTAAAACGAATATTGACAGCAATTCCCAGAATAGTAATGGCTGAAGGGAAATAACAAAGACAGCAGGTATTGCAATTACACAAGCCAAGTCATCTGAGGGAACCAGCAATAGGGAAGGGACACAAGGCAAGGTCAGTTATGCTGGAAAAACTTTACAGGCATTGAAAGAACTACCAGGTTCTGTCTGGTCTGATAGTCCCAGGACAAAATAGGAAATATGAGACAGGCACCCAACTTCAGAAACGCGAGCCCGGCCCAACTATTTACTAATGACCACCCCCTATATCCAGTTGTATTGAGAACTCCAAAAATCCCAGACTGTCTAGAGTTACCACCAGCAGCTACACCTTATACCGTCATCCTTGCTAATGCCCCTAGTCTAATGGCGCAGGAAAATGAAACATGGAAGGAATTCTCTAAGAAATGAAGCATTGCACTGGTGGGGGCCAAGATAGGGTTAACTGAGCTATTTTTCTCAGACCTTAATATGGTAAGAAGAGTATGCTGGCTTGGGAAAGGCGGTAAAAATTACCGGGGGACTGTATTGTCCTGTCTTTTAAAACACCCAGATTAGTAGAAAACATTCTCTGGAAAGCAGGAAATAACACCATCACACCATAAAGTATTAATGTGTTACCCATGGGCTATTTCTATCAGCCATCCCATCATAGTAGCTCCAGAATGATTAGGGGAGGCGGATCAGGAAATGAACATAATATTCACAATGTGGTGGTAAGAAACAGATTTGATCCCCTATGTAGGCTAGAGGAGATAGATTGACTCAAAAATAGGACATGTAGTAACAGGTTGAAAGAGAACACTGACACCTATACTTCCCTATATATTTCTGGTAGCAAATTAAAAGCATCGATGAAACCAGTTAATGAAACCTTAACAATTTATGCAAATGTCGCCTACGGAACCAATAACCTTGGGAAGTGGGGGGAAGGGAGTAACGGGGGAGGATTATCCGAGTATGGGGGACACCTCTAAAGATATTCAACTAGGTATCTCTGTGGATAGCTCATCCTGTGAGTCAGACATGCACGATACATCTCACGTGGAATGTGTCCAGCCTGGAGGGTCAGTGTTTGATCAAGGCAATACGGGGAATATATCTGTATTATTTTGGAATGTAGCCGGTCTCCGCTCAAAGCTCACAAATTCAATATGGCTAGAGTTTATTGATGATTTTAACATACTATGTTTACAAGAAACTTGGACGGTAGATGAAACACATATTAACCCCTTCAGCGCGGGTGACAAAGCCAGCTCGTCATGGGCGTTACCTGCGTTGCGCGCATGACGAGCTGGCTTTGTCACAAACAAGCCATTTTTGAAATTTCAGCGCACGGCGGGAATTCGCGGTAGCGCTGAAGCGGTTAATGGTTATATGATGTTCCATACTCCGGCTGTCCCTGCTATACATGGGAGATCTAAGGGGGGTTTATGCATTTACATCTCTAATCGCTTGAATATTGACAAGATTACCCTGATACCCACTGATATTTTTTATCAAATTGTAACCATGTACGTGGACAAACACTGCTGTTATGCATTGGTAAATTTTTATAATAATGCTGAAAGAGACCAAATTGTGAACGTTTTAAAAAGATTGGCTAGAGATTTGAACAAGCTACAGAGCGGGAATGCAAGGGAACTGATGGTTGTATGGGGGGCGATTTTAATATGTGTCTGTGTCCATTGAGTGGAGGGAAGAATTGTGGATTGCACCTAGAGAATAATGACGCTTGTTCTCACTTTCCCCATTCAACATATGGGGAATCGGTAAATGAGATTATATTTTCCTTTGACTTAGGTTTCGCGAACAATCTCTGTTCCCCCTCTGTCTCCTTCACCCAGACGTTTAACGGAAGAGGCATGAACTCAATTATAGACTATATAATATTTCCGAATAGATATGCCTCCAGACTTATGAACTTCGGAACGCATAAAATCGCCCTAAGCGACAACTTCCTTCTTAGTATAAATCTAACCTGCACCGATGAACTAAAAAATCCTAAGTGTAATTCAGTATTCTCGGTTAAAAACATAGCTGTGAATAAAAAAAATGGTTATTCCTTACAATGGGGGACGGTTGATCCATTGGAGTTTACTCGGAAAATTGTGGCAAATTGTTTAAACTCCTTTTTAACCTGCCTGGATGAAAAAAGCACCCATGTTGAAATCTTAGAATCTTATTCCCAGATTGCAAACAAAATAAAAGAGGCCCTGTGGATTGTGAACAGGAAAGATCAGACATGCAGTCATGGATGGTTCGAATTGTGGTGCACTAAAGCTTATATAAGATAAAAACAAGCCTTACACAAACCAGATAGATGTATCAATGAGATCAGGCAGTGCAGAAAGGAATACACTCAGGCTCAGAAGTCAAGTAAAAAGGAACTAAAAGATGAAACATGGGTGGTGCTGCACGAAGCTTCACAAAAGAGGGACAGTGCAGCTTTCTGGTGAGCGGTCAATGCTCCATTCCTTAAAGCCGAGGATACAGCCACGGTAGAAATTGCTACTGGAGAAAACCTGTGGGTGGATTTTTTCTCCAAAGTATATAAATCTGGAAAAGTGGACAGTACATCTAAAAATACAACTATAACACGAGGAATTACAGCCACAGCCGGTGAGCACATTAATCTCTCTTTTTCCCTGGACGAAGTAACACATGCAATAACTGAGAGTAAGGGAGTTAAGGCACCCGGCCTGACGGTGTCCCGGTAGACCTTTTTAAATCTAATGTGCTTTTATGGGGTCCACTTTTAACGCATGTTTTAGCGGCCTGGTGTTCTACTGAATTCATTGAGTCGTGGTCAGAATCCATTCTGGAACCCATTTTTAAAAAAGGTGACCGGCAGGATCCAGCATGCTACCGTCCAATATCCTTGCTGGATTCACTGGTAAAAATGGCGGAGAAAACCAGGTGCTCTCAGACCTACAATTTGGGTTTCGCCAGGGCTTGGGAACGCTTGAACAGGGACTGAACCTTAACATCCTGAGAGGGAAGTACACGCGGTCAAAAGAAGGAAGGTTATATCTCGTCTTTGTAGACCCATCGGCAGCTTTTGACTGCGTGGTACACGATAAATTATGAGAGATTTTAACTACTATGGGGTGGAGACATCATTAATTTCATTTTTAAGACAACTGTACTGCAATGCCAAAGCAAGGATCCTTTATGGACTTAAAGGAGAATGCACTGCACCGTTCAAGGTCGAGAGGTGGGTTAGGCAGGGATGCGTCCTGGCACCGTTTTTATTCACTCTTTACACCAATGGTCTTCAACAAGCACTGGCAGAGAGGTGTCAGAACCTGCCACAAATAAATAGATGCCCTATACCCGCCATCTTGTATGCAGACGACGCAGTACGGATGGCCCTTACTCCATTGGCACTCCAAAGGGTACTTACTAGATACACCGAGTACATGGAGAAGCTTGGCCTGCACGCTAATATCTTCAAAACTATTATAATGAAGTGCGGCCAAAATAGCTCCAGGTGCAGGGAGATTTTTATTGGCAATAGAAAGGTTGAACCTACCACAACATTCCTTTATTTAGGTATTTTATTTAACAGCAAGGGGACATGGTATCAGGCTGTAAAAACAGGAGTTTGCTCTTTATGAAAGCTACAGAGGCCCAGGCTAACTTTGCAAAGAAGCTGGGAAGAAAACCTCCAGACGAAGTCCTGGAAATTTATACGGCAAAGTGCACCAGCATAGCAATGTGCGGGGTGGGTGTATGGGGCTACCGCGATACCAAACCTAACCAACAAGTGGAAAATGCTTTTTTAAAATACCTCCTGGCGGTTCCAGACAGCACTTCTATTTATGTATGCCACTCAGAATTAGGTTTGCCTTATATCTCAGATACAACTAAGATCCAACCGGTCCTGTTGTGGCACAGGATTTGGACCTCCACTACAACGTCCATTAACCAAGATGTTTTAAAAGACAGCCTCACGCTAGACCGGGCTCTGGAGATCCCCTGGCTGAACTATATGAACATTTTAATGAAAGATCTGGGTCACCCAGAATATTTAAACAATCCTGATATTTTGCACAAGGTAAAAAGAAAATTTCTTTAAAAATCCTGCATGACACTCATGGAGGCAAATCGATTTGCAAATGAGGCAGTCAAATCATCGGTACAATACAATCAACTTATACTCACTACATATGGTACACAGCCGTACCTAAATTCTGCATTAAGTGGGTATGACTGATTTGTTTTAACCCGTTTTAGATTTGGATTTTTCCACCGTGCAGTAAGCTTTCCTGAACCAAATGACTGGTCTCCAACACTAATTGGCATGATTTTATGAAAATGCATGAGATGTCAAAAAGATTTTGAAAAACGCAGTGGGTACTAATCAATATATTTTTTAGTAATTCATTTTTAATGTATTGGGTATTATTTTAACTACATACTCTTGATATTTTAACAGTTTTTGCTTTTACGATTTTCTGTACAAAAAATCGAATAAAGCTGTATTGAATTGAGTTATATCACACAAAACGAGTGTGTCTTGAGTAATCCAATGTCTTGGCCCAACTCTGATTCATTTACTATAGCAAAATGAAAACTATATTTGAGTACTGTAAGCACCATTCTGAGCTCGTCTGTATGCCTTCATAAACGCTAACTGAGATATAGAAGAATTAAATTACCCCCAACACACCAAAGTATGTGCTGCACAGACTCTTCTGAACCGAGTTGGTAGTTATGAAGCTCTTCCAACACCGTTTGCGTGGTCTAAAGTGGCCTCTCGATTGAGTAGGTAGCTATGCCTTATGTTGGTGAACAATTGGGTACTAAGCCTGAAATGTGAAAGCAGGCCAGACATGCAGGGTGAGGCTTCAAGTACCCTGGTATGGGAAATGCTGAGAGTGTCAGAAATAGACATTCTAGGAGAATGTCATTGACACAGCACGGCCGAAATCTCGACATGGCAACCAAAGTATCAATGACCAGTTAACCATCAGGGTAAGTATGTATAGCCTAGGGTAGATATACTTTTATTGACTCCAGCTCTACTCACGTTGACAATGTAAAGGTAGTTGATATTATAGATGGTATCTTGTCGCAGATCGGTATTTTGACCTTAATACTGTAACCCCCTTCCATCCTCTAGGCCGTCACAGGCACCTTGAAGTGGCTGAAGAACCATTGTTAGCGACATCCCTATTAAAGTTATTTAAGTAATCGAAACTACTATTCCCCACTCCTAAAGAGATGTGCAATTTGCTGCCTGTTGCAAACTGATGCACAGAGCTACAACCACCACGTGAGACAGCATACATTTTGCCAGGACATCCGAGGAGTGACCTCTGACGGATTTAGTGACCTGTAGGGTGACCAACTGGCATGGGTGCAAATTCAGGACAGTAAGTGTAAAAATTCAGGACAAAGGGTCCAAATTCAGGACAAAAATTCAGGACATAAGGTCAACATTCAGGACAAAACTTCAGGACGAAAGGTATGTTTTATAGACACATCAGAGGAAGTTGCGTGATAGTATAAAAGTAAGTAAATAGACAACCACTTAAGTACAAGTCAAAATAAGTTTATATTAGGTTGAGACAATCGTGCACTTCACGTTTTTTGGTATGCTTGAGCAACTGTGCAGGTTTTTTGTGGTTTTTCATATGATAATCTATTTATGTGGTTACTGCACTGGGTGGTCCAGTCTGATATTTTGTTTACAACTTGTGGCCCTTAGCAGGGATGTTTAGTGGGAGAAGTTGTCAGGAATATCTGCTCAGATAGACTTTGTTACTAGCATCTCATATCTCAGTGCCATTGTGAGATGTAAAGCGGCACGCATTGGCGAACTAAACAGAGGATTGCTGTGATGAACCCACTACAGGAAACGCATTATGGGTGTTTCAGCAAGTGGAACTTAAAAATATGGACTCTGACTTTGCTTATGGGGGCTTCGCAGAGAGTTGCACTAGCAGACAGAAGTCACAAATGTGCTTTTACCTGCAGCTTTCTTAAAGAAGGCACTGTAGATACACTATTACATCCTTTATTTTTGACGCCTTGCCTTATGCTACAAACATGATATACATCTCAAGCACATCTCATGGCACTATGAAGCTCTCCCTTAACCTTACACCTAAAACAAAACATGCAAAGATTTACAATTATTAGTGTAAAATTCAAGTAGCAGTTGTGTGACACTCAAAATGTCATATGCATGATGTATAGATTCCACACATAAGCACACAGCAGAAACAGAATAGTAACACATAGGCAAGGGAGTAGCCAGAAAATGTAAATGTCTCCCACTTTGAACTAAAGCTCTTATGGCACCAAGAAAGCAAAATAAGTCATCACAACCATCCCCAGAAGAGCTCTCTTGTCCAAGGGTCTAGCCATGCATCCTTCCCTCAAATTCCTGATATCCACCATTTCAAATTTACATTCTGTCATCAATTAATTCTTTCATTCCTCATTCAGTTTTTCACCATTCATTCTGTCCTTCCATCTGTGTGCCCATCCATATCGAAACCTTTTCAACCAGTTTCAAACCTATCCATCATCTATCCTTCCATCCATCAATTCACTCATCCATCCCTCTATCCACCCTTTCACTCATCCATACATCATCCATCCACCCTTTCACCCAATCTATCATTTCACTCATCCATCCACTCTTCCATCCACCCACTCACTCATTCATCCAACCATTTACCCTTTCACCCATCCAGCCACCCTTTCACTTACTCATCAATCCACCCAGTCACTCATCTGTCCACCCATTCAACTTTTCACTCATCCATCCATCCTTTCTTCCAGCTCTCCACCCTCCCTTTCACTCATGTATGCATTCTTTCACTCATCCATCTTTACTTTCTTCTTTTCACTCATCCAGACACCCATTCGCCCACCCATTCTGCCATTCGCCCACCCATTCTGCCAATCATTTTTCCATGCTTTCACTCATCCATCCATCTATCTATCCTCCCTTTCTCTCTCCATTCCCCTTTCACTTAGCCGATCATCCTTCCATCCTCCCTTCACCCATCCACCCACTCATCCATTTACTCATCCACTCATAAATCAATCCATTGATTCTATCACTCATTCATCCTTTCATTCATCCATCCACCCTTTCACTCATCTATCCATCCTTTTGTCCATCTAACCTCCCTTTCACTGGTTCATCCATCCACTCGTCCACCCATCCATCCATTCACCCATCCATCCATTTACCCTTTTCGCACATCCGGCCATCCTTTGACTTACTCATCCAACCACCCAGACACTCATCCGTCCACCCATTCAACTTTTCACTCATCCATCCATCCTTTTTTCCAGCTCTCTACCCTCCCTTTCACTCATGATTAAACCCAGATCTTTTGACTGGGTGTGAGTGTTTGATTGATTCAGATGCTCCGTCCATCACCACCCCCTTTTGTATCGTAAATGTGTGCAGCCAGGGGAAGTTAACAAAAAAATCAAGTTCCACACAAAAGCGAATGAACACAGTAATTCGGCTACGGCAACTGATAAGATCCCCCCAATTAAGATATATTAAATACAGGAAATTTGAAAAGCACCGTGCAATCGCTGTGCAGGCAAAACCTAAAAAGAGAGCCATGTAGTATGGACAATTGGAGTGGAATAGAACATTTAATTTTGTCCAAATAATACTTGGAATAGGAAGCTTACACACAATGGGCCAAATGTGCGAAGCATTTTACTGGTTGCAAACGGCCTACTTGGACTGTATGCAACCGGTAAAATGCATTTTGTCATGTACAAAGGCAGAATGCAACTCAGTAACTTGTTATTGAATCGCATTTTGCTTTTGCGGTTCGGTATTAAGAAGGGGTGTGTTTAGGGCGTCCCTCCCTAATACCAAATAGCACTTTAATGTTTTGAAACCGGAATACAGTTGCAAAACATTCATAATTTACCAACTCCGTAGATGAGGCGGTAACCCATTCGCAAACGAGAAGGGGTCCCACGGACCACTGCCTACTCTTAAAAAACTGGAAAGAAAACTTTTCATTTTTATTTTTGTAATGCAGCCCGTTCACCTTTAAGGAAAATGGGCTGCATTACAAAAAAAAATACTGCTTTATTTAAAAAGCAGTCACATACATGGTCTTCTGCCGCCTTCAGCATTCCAGCATCCGTGTGATTATAGCCATTCCCAATGGGTCGCAAATTGCGACCTGCCTCATAAATTTTGATGAGGCAGATCCATTTGTGACCCATTGGGAATTGCAAACAGTGTCTGCCACATTGTTGTACATAGCTGTTTGAGATTCTCTCATTTCGAATCGCAAAAATTTGCAATTAGAAAATCGCAAACTGACTTCTTGGTACATCTGGCCCTATGTGCCTTATTTAGAGTTTGGCGGATGGGGTACTCCGTCACAAACTTGGCAGAAGTCCGTCCACTGTATTACAAGATCATTTTAGGCTATGGCATTTGTAATAAGATGTTTTGAAATAGCCCGTCTGCCAAACTCCAAACCTGGCCCTAAATCTCCACTCTGCTGCTGCAGGAGCCGTTTGGAACTGAGACCAGCCCCTGTATTCTTACTGAAGATCATTACTCAATCCTCTGCTTTTACAGGCAAAACTCTTTTCGCATTGTTTTTTTTTTTCTTTTTTAAAAAAAAACATTTTTATTTTCATTTTAAGATAATTCAACAATACAATCATGTCATTTTCATCACAAGTTTCTCGGTCTCCCAATTCCCGCCCTCCCCTCCATACATCTCTATCTAGTTCCATGTCAGTGTAAACCAGAGTCCAAAGTGCAATAGTCCTTCATAATCGCCCGTTGATGTCTCCCTAGACTCTTTTCGCATTGTTAAGCTGTTCTTACCTGGCTAGACGGTCTGTGAATAATTTCACCCTTTGAACTTCATCTGGGTCATCAGGGTTCAGCACCATGATACAGTGGAAATTTCCGTCTCCAACATGGCCAGCTATAGGACCTATGGGGAGAAAGTTACAAATAAAAATCAACAAGAAAATATAGACAAGCATTCCTTTACTTAGTAATATGTACATAAAACATCCTCAAGGCTCAATAAAAATGTAATCAGCAATAATTACTGAACCCACAACAAAATAAATAACAACACACACGTTATCAATGATGGATGTAATAATGATGTGCCTTGTAAAATTTCAACTCTCGTGTAAACACTATTTGCTAGGGTGTTGTAATTAAGAGTATATCAGAAAAACAGGCATCAGCCGGAATTTTCATCCAATAAGTTGTGGCAGGTCAAACATGGCTACATTTGCTGAATGAAAAAGGCACAGTAAGTAATGGAACATGACGATTTTGGTGCAGTAGGCACATGCTATGCCCGATTTAAGGGACTAAACCTGTATTTCATCCGATAAATTTCAAACCCCAGGGTATCGTTATTTATTAGATGTGGTAACTAATGAAGCAATTACAAAGAATTTGCAACTGAGGATCTAGTATGGGTTGTCTCATAATAAAGAACCAAGGCTTCTCCAGGAACCAAGCATTATGACCACTCTAAAAACGTAGAAAAAAGTTCCAGTCACTGATGAAACACTAACAAACTAAGGTCCTGTTTCGATACCGGTCGGTCAGACCACCGCCCACTATTGCAGCAGTCAGGAGACCGGCCGACAAGTAGGCAGCGCACTGACATCCGCATTTCGATGTGACCACCATGCTGACGGCCAAAAAGTTCTCTGTAACAGCTGCTTCTGCTGCAACCAAGGAAAAGGGCCACAGCACAAGCTGCTGTGATACGGAGCATCTCCTGCACGTCCATGGACCATGTGTAATGCACCATGTCGTGCATGGCACACAATGCATGGAGGTGAGTGGGGGAACTACATGTGCTCCCAGGGCCACTTTGCAGTGGCCCACGACGGATGGGGACCCCATTATTCTTTTCCGACAGTCTTTATATGGTGGTGTTCCTGCAATGAACAGGCTGCGGGAAAGGGATATCCAAGTCCCGGTGGTGGTGCCTGGCTCGGCACAGCCATAATTCATGGCCACGACTCCGACAGCTGTCCTGTCGGGATCTAAGACCCTGACGATGGCGGCTGTCTGTACTCCGGCCGCTGAGGTCCGACCGCCAGCATTGAAATGCAGCGGTCGGACCGAAGAGTTGTCAGCCGTCGGACCACCACTGATGGCCTGTCGGTTGCAGTCCGACTGCTATCATAATGAGGCCCTTAGAACTGAGCAAGGTAAGCTATACGCATCTCTAAACTGAACCAAGCTATTTCTAAGTACCAATGATGCTCAAATTACTGAACTTTCTTTATTTATAAGCACTGTTCTATCTCAAAGTACTGTGCCACCTCTATGGACTGAAGCCACTTATGCAATAATTAAACTATAACACTAACTTGTAAAATATTGTTCCTTTCAAATAATTTTTGCAGAATCCATCATTTTTAAATGTTAAATGTTAAATGTCGTATACTTGTAAAGCGCACAGCTGCCCCAGCAAAGGGGCGTCCCGGCGCTGTATACCGCTGGGGAACCCGTCCTGGCTTTCCCTGTGGGATGGTCCCTACTGGGAATCCCCAAGGTGGAGCCAGGCATCCCCAGCGTTGATGGGGTCATTGTGGAGATTAGGCAAGCTAATGCCCAGAGTTGCCAAGTGGGACCCCAGGTTAGAGTAGGCACCGAGGCGAGAATTGTCGAGTCTGCTGACCCTGGTCCACGACCCTGCCGCGTTGGTAATTGAACCCTGGTCCCAAGCCGACTTCTGCTCCCGGGTCTGCAGCCTCTAACCAGTGAGCCACACCACTCCACTATGGAGGGTTTTCCATCATTACTTCAGGTAAATTTCATAACATGTATTCTTAATATTATATATCTGTGTGTGTGTGTGTATATATCTTATATATTTACATATATATATTTAAATGTAAGCGTTAGCATATTTATTTTTAACACATATATTTACTGAAGAAAGTTAAATTGACGTTATAGTTAGCAAATGAAATAATATCTTCAAGTCGTCAGTCATCTTTATTCGGTTTATAAAACACTTAAACCATAAAAGAACATACAATAAAATATAATTACTTACATTATTAAAAAATATATAAAATCCATAAAATCTACATAGCTGCAGCCAAAAATTGTCAAAATGTATGTACTATAATTCAGAATGTATACATTCCAAATGAGTTAGGGACTTTCTTATAAGCACATCCTATTGGACAAAAGTTACATTGCATTACAGACCATTACATCGCCTAGATTAACCAAATATGTCAGTTCTATATGTAGTACAATTCATGTTTAAAAGTAGAGATGTTAAACACTTCCTTCTTGGAAGACTGTATTTATTTATTTATTTTGATAGTTTTTTAAGGCGTGAACTTGAGTTTTGCAAGTATCAGAGCGCTTTACAAATTTACAGAGAGCAACACATTGATAATAATAAAATCATATATGAAGAAGAAAAATACAGGATTTAGTTGGCACCCAGAGAAGGGAGGGCAGCTTGGACCTCCAGGGAAATTTGAACCCACCTCGTGTGATGCTGGAGCCTTCGGACTCTGCAGGAGCTCAGGATCAGCAGACCAGTCAGTTGCATTACGGTGCCAGCGACTGCAGGGGAGTGACTCTCTCACACCAAGGGAAATGTCTTCGGTTGTCCTTGATGCTCCACAGGTCCTGCACGGAACCTGTATGGTGCACGGGCACAGATGATGCTTCAGACTTAGAGGGAGACAAAGTCGGGCCCAAACAAAGTCCAGCGAAGTCCAGAATGTCCAGATGGTCGAAGTTCAGTGGTTTGTTATCAGAATCTTGTCCATGTCGAATCTAGGGTCCTACACCCAGGTAAGCCCTTTTGTACCCACGGGGCAGGGTTGGACAGATTCAGGTGACCCTCCCAGGGGAGGGTCGGGACAGTTGGGAGGTTACTCCAATGTCCTTTGTCTAGTTTCGCCCCAGAGCAGGAGCCAACGACTCCCAGAACTGGTTTGAACTGGACTATGCACAGGGACACCAAATGTGTCCATCATGCAAACTTTCGGTCACTGGCAAGCGCACCCACCCAGGCCTAATACACTAAATCCTGTCTGCGAAGTGGTCATACCTCCCTGTGACAGGATGCCTATTTTCTGCCTACCCCTGCTTGAGCTTGGCTCAACAGCAGGAAGACAGAATTGTGTCTCTGGTCGGCACACCTTTTTGGCTGCCCGGGACTAGAAGGCTGGTACAGGAAACACCAGGGACCTACCAAAGTTCACTTCTGAGGGGTGGAATCATATTTACAAAACACAAATGAACCATTTCCTAGAACCATTCCAGCTGTACAGCCAAAAACCTGGACTGTATGAATCCAATAAATCAAATGTTCCCATGCTTCTCTGTGTACTCCTTATTTTTACCATTTTAATCCTCTTTTCACGTTTGCTTAATCAATTTATTTTACTCATGGGTCTCTCATGCTGTGACTGATGACTCAAACACAAATGGAGCGTGCGTTTCCACAAATCACGATTTTATTGGCATCACCCAATGCATTTCGGGAATAAACATTCCCTTCGTCAGGGGTATTTACAAAGCAAAGAGAGTATTCAAACACCACCAACAGTGTCCTGTATTTTTACTAACTTCATTAAAAAGTTGCATTTCAAACCTACATTGTAATCCATGCTTTCTTCAAGTTTACAACCTTATAGCAGTTATTAATAGACATTACTATTTTATATGTGCATTAACCCCAACTCTACAACCCCATTTCTGCTTTACCCACTCTGTTCACCCCCTCCTAAACTTAGGTTGAAACAACTAACCTAAAACCCTTCATAACGTAACCTTTTCTCAAGTTGTTACCCTCCATTATACTAATCAGCCCTACTATCTCCACACTCTTCCCTCCACTCACCGTGACTTGCGTACAAAATTTCTTTTAAAAGAACGGCATCCCAAGCTGACACTTCCAATCCATTTGTCTCTCAATTGCTGCCATACTGCTCCATATTAACAGTGTGCCGAAGCACATTGCTCTATTTAAACAAGAACTTAATTTCATGCTGAGAGGAAATGCAGTGCAAAGTAGTACTTTTTAAGGAGACATATGGTAAGATGATTTAAATTAAAAGGACACCCTGAGACGGTGGTGAAAATGCAAGAAAGCAGTATGTCAAATAAAGGGAAGTATGATTTACCCTAACTATTGTCAGAGGATATATGCAAAACAATATGTCTGGTTATAGATTACAGTTTAAATGCAAACCAAATTTTTGATAGGGTGAATAGACAGTGAAACAGTTTGATGACAGGAAATGTGTTTTAAAGCATTTTTGGAAACAGACCTCAAATAACTCATAAAAGATTGTGTTATTTGACTAATGATACAGGGCATATCCATTTAAAGAGCAACAAAGACACAGAATGGTTGACCAATGTTGAAGGTTTTTTTCTGCAAGAGGTGCATAGTTTTACACCAACAGTGCAGACGAAAAAAAGAATACAAAGTGCCACACAAAAATCGCAAAATGCTGATCGAATCATTGTGAGGTAAAAATCACAAGAGATTAAGCAGGAGGTAACAGCTTCTCGCACAGCATCCACATAGTCCCGAAGAATTTAGCAAGAAGTATGGCAAGTGATAGATAACAATCGGATCTCAGTATGTGGAGTGCTACTAAGTGGCTACGCTAGCATAATCGCCTGGAGATGGGAGATAGCCAACACATGCTGGGTTTGCATAGGCAGGGCAAAAAATGTAAGTCATTGTAAACTGAAATATGTTGGAAGCACGATAACTCCAAAAGATGAGAACTTGAAACACAAAGGAGCCATAAGCAACAAGGCTTTCACATTTCCTGTGGCAAGACATTTCTTTCAAAAATATGAAAGTAATGGAGAACTTATACTATGTAAACGATACTGTTGAATTAAACAGAGGCGGCAGCAGAACAGGGAAACTGTTTCATTTAGAGTAAAAATATATGATTTCACTGAAGATAAAACACCCTTTAGGCTTAAAGATTGATGAGGAATTGAATGAGCATATGGAAAACTGATGAACAGAGTTGTCTTACAATGAAACTGAAGAGTTGCTGGGGGACATAGACTTGACCAACCTGCAAGCCGTGAGAGCAACGGCTCCTTACCTTACCGCAAACGCCGTGAGGGTAACATGCCACAAGTCGAGTCGAAACGTCGACAAACACTTCCCCTGTACCTGGACCTACTACGCCCCTAATGTTCACGTGCCTCAGATGACTACAATCTGTGATTGTACCAACGATACCAACGAATGTAAATAAACAATGTAAAATATACAACTTGGCCAGGACACCCAGATTGATACGATCGATCAATCCTTCCTTGAATCTATCTACTCACTTTCTCTTCTAAGACTTCACGTTGGGATTAGTCCCCCACTCACTCATACTTCTGAGCACCGTTTTCTCTGCACGTTCCCCTCGGAGTAACCGTTGATTCTCATGATGAGATGTCAGAAATTTGGAATGAATATAAATATGATGACTAACTGTTAACCAAAGCTAAGGCTCTGCACATCCATCTTTTTTCCTTGTTTTTCGCCAATATTACATTCACTGTATGTATAGAAGTGGTTAACATTGCAAATACTATATTACTGGGATAAGGTTACCCCAAAGGAGCATCAGCTCTACTCATTTTTTGCTCCAGAACTAGAAAATGTATTTGGTATACTTTTAACCGTGCAAAAAATAGGTTTTTGGACCACTGTTTTTCTTTACTGAACGTTACCCAGGTCCACAGACTTAACTGGGTCACCCCATACCTGTAATGGCTGATCTGGAGGCCAAGCACATTCATGGTTCGGGACCTGAGGTGGGTAGCAGTCAGGCCCTGTGCCCACAGGGCCGTTATAGGCAACACCCCCCCCCCCCACTGTCAGCGCATGCATGATGACATAAATAAATACACAACACAACATTCGTTTGGGGAAATATTGCTGCAGGTTTAATCCATACAAAAGTATGCTAAATGGTAGGTTATCTTAAGGGCGATCCAAGGGCAGGCAGCTGTAAACAACCTATGCTGCCGTGCCCACATGATGAGCCAAGCAATGTGGAGAACCCAATTAGTGCTACACCTTATGGGGTGATCCTCTTTCCGGATCACGTGACACATTGGTCCCTTATTACTCACGCCCTTTCAGGGCAGAGCGTAGCAAGGCAAGCCCCCAGTTGTTCAGGCCCACAACCGCCTGAATGACTAACAGGGCACCAACGTAATTCTTCCAGGAACATCCCATGAGGCCCCAGGGATTTGGCTCTGACACCCCTATTGTGCTCCTGCAGAGGTACCCTTCTGTACCCATCTGCTTCCAGATCGCTCTGTAACTCCGCCACAGTTCTGGAGGCAGCCCAAGTCGCCTAAGTAGCCCCCCAATACAGCTGATTTCTCACTGCAACCTGCTATTTCCCGGGCCTCCTTCGTTTCGAGCAGGAACAGCTCCATTCCCATCTGTGAGAAGTGCACCCCCAACTTTCCACAATCACCTTTGGTGATCGTCTGGATTAGCCCATGCCTGATGAAGCAAAGCCCCATGGCTCTGCGAACTTGCGCATGGCGCTGTTCATCCTTCTCCGGGAATAGTGGACTGCATCACATAACCTGTAGGAATGTGATGGCCACCCAGGAGGGAGTTCTACTCTTAGCCATAGCTATGTTACCCTTCAAGCTAATGTAGGTTCCAACCTGTGGTTGCTAAACCTCTAGCACTTGTGTGCCTAACACCTGTTTCCCTAATTTATGGAACAGTAGCACCCTTGTTTAGGTGACCGCTTCCACAACCAGCCTGTCTACAATGGCTATGAGGGCGGGGAATTTTATGCATAACTGAAGCACCCCGTAACCTGCTCATGGAGCAGCATTCACATACTTTGTTGCAGTTGACCGGACATTTGCACAGGCATTTTCGATTGCTCAATCATGGCGACCAAGAATGCTCGTATTGCGCACTTTAGTGCAGCCACAGCACCCTGGGTAGAGTGCCAACTTCCTCTGTCTACCAGACTTGCTTAACTAACGTTCGATCAGTTGTCCCTTGGAGCTCAAACCAGCTATAGACCTAGTTCACTTTGTTATCCCTGGAATGATTGCCCTCCCTTAAATCAAAATTGCAAAAAACACAGTTGATGGACAGAATGTAGAACAATGTCATACATTCACCCCAGTACAAGGATCTGGGCCTAAATCCATTGTTTTTTTGCACTCAACACCACCCTGGGTTAGACACTGGCTATATGCAAATCAGCTCTGACCCTGTGCCTCATGGGAACAGTCCAGTCCGAACTACCAAGCCATGTCTTTCCCAGACCGGAATCAAGCATCCAAGGACAGGTTTCTGGCTATCAGCCTTCATCAGCCTGGATAGCTTGACTCCAGTGGTGTGGAGAGCCTGGGACTCACGTCTGAGCATCCTCAGCCCACTCGGGGTGAAATTGCAAAAAACACAGTTGATGGACAGAATGTAGAACAATGTCATACATTCACCCCAGTACAAGGATCTGGGCCTAAATCCATCGTTTTTTTGCACTCCACACCACCCTGGGTTAGACACTGGCTATATGCAAATCAGCTCTGACCCTGTGCCTCATGGGAACAGTCCAGTCCGAACTACCAAGCCATGTCTTTCCCAGACCGGAATCAAGCATCCAAGGACCGGTTTCTGGCTATCAGCCTTCATCAGCCTGGATAGCTTGACTCCAGTGGTGTGGAGAGCCTGGGACTCACGTCTGAGCATCCCCAGCCCACTCGGGGTGAAATTGCAAAAAACACAGTTGATGGACAGAATGTAGAACAATGTCATACATTCACCCCAGTACAAGGATCTGGGCCTAAATCCATCGTTTTTTTGCACTCCACACCACCCTGGGTTAGACACTGGCTATATGCAAATCAGCTCTGACCCTGTGCCTCATGGGAACAGTCCAGTCCGAACTACCAAGCCATGTCTTTCCCAGACCGGAATCAAGCATCCAAGGACCGGTTTCTGGCTATCAGCCTTCATCAGCCTGGATAGCTTGACTCCAGTGGCTTGGTAGTTCGGACTGGACTGTTCCCATGAGGCACAGGGTCAGAGCTGATTTGCATATAGCCAGTGTCTAACCCAGGGTGGTGTGGAGTGCAAAAAAACGATGGATTTAGGCCCAGATCCTTGTACTGGGGTGAATGTATGACATTGTTCTACATTCTGTCCATCAGCTGTGTTTTTTGCAATTTTCACCCCGAGTGGGCTGGGTATGCTCAGACGTGAGTCCCAGGCTCTCCACACCACTGGAGTCAAGCTATCCAGGCTGATGAAGGCTGATAGCCAGAAACCGGTCCTTGGATGCTTGATTCCGTTCTGGGGAAGACATGGCTTGGTAGTTCGGACTGGACTGTTCCCATGAGGCACAGGGTCAGAGCTGATTTGCATATAGCCAGTGTCTAACCCAGGGTGGTGTGGAGTGCAAAAAAACGATGGATTTAGGCCCAGATCCTTGTACTGGGGTGAATGTATGACATTGTTCTACATTCTGTCCATCAACTGTGTTTTTTGCAATTTTCTCCCTTAAATCAAAGCAGCATTCGGCTTACCTTTTGTTCACCATAAGATTTAGGGTGGGACATACAAAACCCGCATGGCCAGGGAGTTGTGCGTATATTAACAATGATACTGTTAGAATCTAATATTCCCAGTTGCAAGTACTGCCTCCGACCCCTTTTGCGGGCAGCTGGGACCACACTGCCTCACTGCACATTACCTTCTACCTCATGCAACTCCATTATGCTCTTGTTTGTCCCCCCTGAAAAGCACCTGACATGCTACTATCTGATGAACTAGGAGTAAGTGACAATAAGAAAGTGTGTCCTCTTGTACTTGCCATGAATCCCTTATTTGTTACAAAAAATTACATCTGTTCGGTGGGAAAGGGAGGTCTAACCTTAACCACGGCTATATTACCCTTCAGGCTAATGTAGTCTCCAACCTTCTGCAACCTGTAGTTGCCGTCCTTCTGGCACGGTATGTGCCTGACCGCCTGTGGCCTCAATCTATGGGATAGCAGCCCACTTGTTAGGTGACTGCTCCCACAACCCGCATGTCTACTTTGGCTATCAAGCCGAGAAGTTTTATGCTTAACTGAAGCAACCCGTAACCTGCCCATGGAGCAGAGTGCACATATATTGTTGCGGTTGACCTGACATTTGCACAGTCCTTTTTGATTGCTAAATCATGGCGCACAGGAATGTTCATAACTAGAACTATGTGACACTGAGCAAGTGTGTCCTCATGCACTTGCAATGTATCCCTTATTCCTTATGGGAATTTCGCCTGCTCAGATTCCTCCGTGGTGAAACCCCCTAGGATTTCCAGGTTTGTGATTCTGTCTGATTTAATCCAGTGTGCACTGTCTGAAACATAGTGCCTAAGATTCAGGATTGACTAAGCCCTTGTTTAACCCCATACTAGATTATCCCCAAATTTGGGGGTCCACACTGCCCACCCTGTGCAGCCCCAGCAGTGCAAAATTACCTGCTCCATTAAATTTTTATTTTCTTGAATACTGGACGTCCCAAATGTTCTTTTTACATAGTAGCCTTTTGTGCTTGACACCTTGTTTCCCCAATTATTGGGACAGCAGCACACTATGTTGGCTGACAGCGTCCCCACCCAGCCCGACTAATATAGCTATCCGTGCAGCGCATTTGAGCTCAACTGAAGCAACATGTCACCTACCCTCGGTTCTGGAGTGCACTTACTTCGCCCCGTTGACCAGACAATTGCACATACCTCTTTGATTGCTAAATCCTGGTGAACACATTAATGGTGTCAAATCTGGTTTGAAAGAATATATGTATTGTGCCCACTATTGGAGACACCTCACCCTTTCGCAGAGTGACAACTTACGCAGCTCACCAGGCTTGCTTAACTGCCGTCCCATCACAGATGCACAGTACCTGCTATCCAGCTGTGACCCTAGATGCTTAAACCAGCAAGAGTGTCGGAATCCAAGAGTCCCAGTTTCATGTTTAGCTGTGGCCCACCTTCAGTGGATCCGCTGGGACCCCTCTGCATCCCTGCAAATGACCATGTTACTTAATACCGCCCCTTAATGCCCTTGCCTGTCACTCAACGACACCTAGCAACAAAATGCCCAGCAGCTTGGTGAAGAGGATTTTTGAGCCCAACATACCCCAGTGTGTGTTTCCAGCATTTATCCTTTATAGGGGCTCCAGTTCATGTGAAGTATGTGTCACTGTCCTTGCAAGGCATACCCAATGGCCTGTCCCACCTTGGCGACTATCCCCCATGCAATATGTGATCGTAAGCCAGGGAGTCCTCGTGTACTTGCTATTCATCCCTCCTTTCGTACAGGAACTTTGCCTTTACAGTTTAATCTGTGGTATTCGCCCCCAGGTTGCATACTGCTGGCTATGCGTGCAGCTGCTGACGTTAATGAGGGAATCTTCCGGTTGCAATAAAACACCACCCGCCTTAATGTGCAACGTTGTAAGTGATTAGGTGCCTAACTTATATTTCTTCCTCTTGAAAAGATACCACAAACCGCATTGGTCATGAGAACCTTAAGAAGCACACAATTTTCACCTGGGCGTACCGCTAAATGAGAATGGCTCTAAACAGCCGAAGGCCAGAGACACTCCTATATTAAACCTATTTACTGGTTTTTGCCACTTGGCACCCTTCTGGTTGGTGATGCGGAACCTCCTACCGAGCATAAGCAAACAGTCTTGCGTTGCCGTCACACCACCTGTGTCCCTTGACTCAACCTCAATCCTCATGTGCAATAGTCATACTGCTAAATGGGCAATCAATTCAGGTAATTGAAACACTCACATGTGTAGTTGCTGTGAACAACAAGGTGCATGGCCAAGGTTTTTTGTTTTTGGGGGGGGCAAGTTAGTATAGCTCAATAATTCCTTGATGTCCTGTATGGGTCCAACCCAACACTTACAGATATGCGTGCTTTCTTGGTGTAGGTGATGCAGCCCTCATATAATACGCTAAGAACAGAGTGCACTTGCTCTGTGATCCCCTGGCTGCTTGTCTGACCTTCCTTTATGCCCAGGGATACTAAGGCAACGTTTCAATTCTGAAATGATGGGACTATGTAAGAACTGTAAAAAGTCTTCTACATAAGTCACCCAACAAACAAGTTGGCCTTGACTAACCTTGTGTTCTGGTGCCAGATTTGGAAAAGAGTTTCCCACGTTCTTTCAATTCCTGTGCTGTTCTGCACACACTCTTCCCAGGCCATATAAGTTGCACAACTTAAAACTGTACAGGTTCCCTTTTCCATCACCCATCACATGCCCCTTTTTAAAACACCATTTGACCTTCATGCGCAAATGGCCATTTGACTGAAAGCCCAGTAGGACCTAGCCATGACTGTGAGTTGGGAGCTACCTCACTGTGAGGGCCCCGCTTCCAAGGGCGTTAGAACACCTAGCCTTCTGCTGGGAGGGTTTCTTCGCTTAATAATCTGACCATTATTAGCCCTGCATTCTGGCACCAGATTTAGAAAGATCCTAGCCTTCGCTTGCTGCCCCCTAGGGGCAAATACAATGCCCCTGCAATGTCCATGACTGTAATGCCCTCGTGTAGCATCAGGTGCATGATCAAAATCACTTGCCAGCTCCAACTACTCAAACCTATACCATGACAATAGTGCAACCACCAGACAAGCACCTGCAAACTCGACAAGCTCACTTATCTTTTTGAATGCCTCCACCTGGAGGTCCGATTCCACATGGCGGCATGGATTAAATATTTACGCATAACTCATAGATAAATGAGAATGCCACAAAAGGTTGGTATCCTTGTGACAGAGTGCTTAGTATCATCTGTACTGTAAATTGAACCGCTTGCACCCAACAAAGCCATCCACTTCCACCCCACAACAGACTGCTCACAGCACACGCCACCAACAGCACCATCCAGGCGCCAAACAGGACAGGCCGGGTTTGAACAGAGCATCCCACTCCAAAGGAAAGCACCACAAACCACCACCACAGCGCAGGGCACTCACAAAGGCAACACTGTAAGGACCCAACCTTGAACAACGCCCCCTATATGAAGCTTGAGTGCACCCTGTGAATAATGTAGGCTGTGCTTGAGAATGCCATGTAACAGCAGGGTCCTTCCCAACCACCTCTGCAGGCACTGGGCAGTGGTCCACATTCCAGCTACTCCTACACACCTGCCACTGCTCCACGGATGTCGCGCAACGGTCTCCATCTCAGGAACCACCGGCAACAATAGGCACTGGGGGTCCCTTCCCATTTTACATAACTTTCGTGTCTGGGCGACGATGGAATTAGGC
This sequence comes from Lissotriton helveticus, assembly GCF_964261635.1. Classification (NCBI taxonomy): domain Eukaryota; kingdom Metazoa; phylum Chordata; class Amphibia; order Caudata; family Salamandridae; genus Lissotriton; species Lissotriton helveticus. The sequence continues at coordinate 645,726,219 of NC_136073.1, read as the reverse complement.
TAGGGTCCTGGATTGTTATGCCAGTGAGCTTTGCACAACCACGCAGGATATTTCAAGCGCAATACTGTCCGGGTGCCCGACCCGTGTGCCACAGCAAAGTAGCCCCACACAACCTTTTCCCCCCTGAAACAACTCAAACGATCTGATCACCCAGTGTGCTTGCTATTGGCATGTTGCTAAAGCACCAGCGCAGACATGCCGCATGGAGCACTTTATTGAGTCCCGGTTGCATTGCGCCAGATCAGATTTATTTTAAAAAATATATATTTTTATTAACATATAAAACAACATAAAAGGCATAAGGTGACGGGCAATCAATCACAACGGTTATACATACGTTTCCATAACAAACATTTTATCTAGGATTTTACTCAGGGTCAGGTGACTCCGACATCACAGCATCTTACACAACAGACGGAGGAGTACATATAGCCAGATCAGATTTTAATTAGCAAGGGGAATTAATTGATTTGCCCCGGTCACTCAGTTTAGAGCTGACTATGGGACTTAAAATTGGTTTTGCAGTTCCAAGTAGCCTGCCTCGGCGTTAGTGCCCTCATCTTGTCTCCAAAACAAGCGTAGATACTGCCCCGGTAGCCACACACCGCGACCGCCGGCGGCACCCCATATTACTGCTGCCTAGCTACTTGCTTAAGATTACATTTAAATTAGGACCGGACTCCCTGCTCACGTGATAACAAAATTTGCCGGGGGGGGGGGGGTCTCAGTGGGGTCACACTCGGTCGGAGACAAAGACTGGTGTCCCCAAAACTCGTGCGGCGTGGACGCGTGGTCAGCTGGAGCGGGCCACCGATGCTAAATACACACCCCTGGACCCCCCCCTGCTGTGGCCTTGGGCTGTCACACCAGGGAGGCCTAGAAACCGCCGCCTAAATCTCCTCATGTGTAAGACGGCCCCCTCGGCGCCCCGTATCCCAAACGGTACCTGGGAATGCTGTGTTAAGGTTATATCATATAATTTCTGTCAATTGTTTATATAAGACATAATCGCTATCTGTCAATAAGTGGTGTGGAAATGAAAATGGACCTGGATTCACTTTCTGGCTGAGATTGGAAAAATAAAAGAATAGGATTGTGGTCAGAAGTTATCCTAGGCAAACTTCCATTTTAGCAGATTGTAGTACTGGATTGGCAACCCAGGCCATGTCAATCCTGGAATACTGCTTATGTAGGGCTGAATAACACGTATACCCCGGCACTGCTGGATACAGTGAGCGCCACACATCTTACAGTCCATTTACCCATGCTAATTAGAGAATAGACGTCCTTACTTTCATCATTCTTGATGCAGCACGGCGATTAGTGGAATCTATAGCATAATTCACAACACAGTTGTAATCCCCCATAATTACAAACACACCCTGCCAATTTAGTAATTCCAACCTTAAAACAAATGATTATATCCAGATCATCTGCATTAGGTTCATTAGTAGTACAACCTACATATTTCAAACCCAATATTTCAAGCTGGGCAATTGCCCATCACTCTCATAATTTGGGCTGGGAGGGCGGTATATCAGGTGGATACGGGCCTTATACAATTAACCACAGGCCAAACTGATTTATGCTTGCCTACAGCCTACCCCATTTAGTATATATCGGGGAACATGCCAGGGATGCGCCCATCAGTGTTATTATTTTTGCTATACATTGAACCGTTCTTACGGGCACTACATAGTAATACAAACATACAACCCCTCAGATCAGGATTGAAGGTCACTGCTTATGCGGGTGACATTGCTGTGTTTACACCTGGCCCAGTGGCCTCTGTAGATTTCATTAAACATGAATCAGATATTTTTGGTTCTTTTTCAGGATATAAATCAAACTCCGATAAGACACAGTTACTATCTAATTTTAAACCGGATCGACCAATTTTTGAGGGAGTGTTAAACTGTTACTTACTTGAGGATCCGTATTTCCCTGCAGACTGAACAAATAATACAATTTAATTATGATTTCTTGTTACAATTTGTAAATAAGAAGCTGAGAAGCTGGCACAAGCTGCTAATCAGCATAATTGGGAGATGTAATATAATTAAACTGAAAATACTTCTAAAATGTTTATATCTATTTTGTTCTATTCCCTTGTGTATTGCTAATTGTTTATCAGGGCTATACTCGGCCCTAAAGCCTAAATGTGTAGGGTCCAGTGATTGATTGATCTGAATGAACTGTGTCAATTGTGTATTTATTCATTTTTCTTATATTTTTGCAGGAAATGGTAACCTGGAAATGGGACGATAGTTTGCAGGACTATCTGGGTCTAAATTAGGCTTCTTAAGTATTGGCAAGATGAAGGCCTTTTTCTACTTATCAGGAAAAATCCCAGGACTGAACATCCCGTTAAAGTTGTTGGTTAAATATGAGGAAATAGGAACAGGGATTTGTTTAAGTATGGAAGGACTGGATTTGGTGGAATTGATCAAGTTGAGGACGTCTGATACAGTGGCAAACGAGAATTAACTGAGTGTAGATAAGGAGCTATTAACAAGAAGATTGGAGTCATTAGTAGAGAATTGAGCTGTTGGAGAGTTAACACTAGAATCATTGGGTCTAAAAGAAGTGAATTGATTATAGATTTGTCCAACTTTGTCACGAAAATACGAGGCTAATTTTTCGCCGAAAGATTGACTATTGTTAAATATGTCTCTGGGGCTTTATTAAGTTTATTTATAACCTGTAAGAGTTATTTAGTAAAATGCTTGGAGTCTTCAATGTGTTGCGTAAAAAAGATAGAATTTTCATTATTGATAACTGCTTTTTACTTGGCAAGGGAGAGTTTATATATTTCTTTGTCAAAGGAGTTGTAGTTGGAGCTCAATTTCCTTTCAAGCCTTCTACATTTTTGTTTCTCAAGGCAAAGTGTTTCTGTAAACCAAGGTTCAGATTGTTTCGATTTATTTTGGCCGAGGAGGAAACAGTTAATTCGAAAACAATAGCTTTATGGTCAGACCATGTAAGCAGGAGAAACTCCTTAACAGAAATAGAAGGGTTAGTAAAAGAAATAGCATCTACTATATGACCAGCACCGTGAGTGGGCTGATGAACTAATTGGGGAAGACTGGGCGTGATGGAGCGAGATTTAGAAATATATTTATTTCAGCTCGCAAAGTTGAACTTCCATAATCAATAATAATATTAATAATGTGTGCAGTGAAGAATACTAACCAACCTAGAATAAAACTTGCAGATCAACACACGCGGGAAACTAATATGTGTGCTCATACATGTGCATTATGTGCAAAGTGCTTGCATGTGAGAAATAATAAATTAATTTTGTCAAATTGTGATGTCAGAATTAAATGCGGCTGTTTAAATAATGACGTGCTTATTTTTGTGTGCTCATGTTTTGCTAGATAACATAGATTAATGGGTTAATAAATTAGCAAAGGTGGGTGGGTAACAGAATGACTTCTAATTCTTGCATTAATTATTCTTTTGTGTTTGTTTATATACTAGTTGCAAAGAAAGAGGCTTGAGGCCTAGTTCAACTTATTATGCAGTTGGCAAAACCCTGCTCAGTGAAAGCAAGAGCCCAGTGTGGAAAGTTTCTGCTGTGTTTAAAAAGGAAGAAAAATACAAACTTGATTAAATAAGTGAACTTTTTGTGCCTTGGTCGGCTAGACCAAGGTCAGGAACCGGCAGAGAGACTGACAAGCTAAGGAAGTCATGGATCATTATTTCAATTGTTGCAAACTGAAGGAAGCTACATGACACGAGAATAAGGAACAATAGACTCTAAGAAAGAGTTGAAACTGGGCTTCGAAAATGTGATGATTCAATGTGGTCTGTTGCTTGACAGCCAATCAGCGTTTTGCTCAAATGAGAAAAGTATACTTTTACTTAGATTAGTTAGTTAGGAAAGGTATAAAAACTGACCTCTTTGGAAGGAGGGCGCTTCTCGCGTTCCAAATCCAGATGGGCGTGTCGTGCTGATGGACTTCTTTGGAGCACGTAAGAATTAATAGAATTAAAAGACTTTACAATTTATTTTAGGTGAAGTGAGTTTTAGACAGGGAAATAGGGTTTAGGTGATGGAAAACTGTTTATTCTTCTTTATAATTGCTATTTGATTCTGCTTGAAGACTGTTTGACTAATTTACAATTTCTCAAATCATGCTGCTTAAATAAAAAGATTCTAATAAAATGCACTTTTCTTTGAATAAATAGTTAATAAATAAGTTTAAAAAAAAATACAAGCTGGCCTTGTTATTTAGAGAATTTGGTTACCATCAGCTGATCTTATCGCCTGTGTGGCTTAATTAAATGAAGAATTATAAAACTATGGTAAAGTCAGTATATTGCAGTTGTATATAATTGTATATATATATATAGTTGTGAATAGGATTTATTAATTAAGTCACATGATTCAGTTGCTCAAAATATGTCATTATTAGTTTATGGGCCTTGTGAGTGATTTATGATTAATGGTAAGTATTGTAGAGTTGGGTAGTGTAGCTATGACATCATTATCCTCTGCACAGTCCAGATGAAAGTTGAAGTTACTGAATACTGTAAAATCCTTGTTACAGAGTATGGTTGGATTGTAAAAAGTCACGACTTGGACCAGGTGGGTGATAAATAAGCAGGGCTCTAAATGAGAAATTAGTGGTTAACTCAAAACAAAAGGAAAGAGTCTCACAATCTGGATTGAGCATGGAGTCAGTTTTACACTTGACGTTATTTTTGTAAAGTATCCCTAAGCCCCCTCCTTTTTTGTTCAATCTATCTACTCTGGTCATAGAATATCCTAGAGGAGTTGCAGCTAGGAGATCAGGACTGGGGCGATTCTTTGCCCAAGTTTCTGAAATAAATATGACATCCAGCTGATGATTTCAATGAATTCAGCACATTCCTGGGCATGTTTTACTAATGACCGTAAATTAATAAGAGAGAGAGGGAGTTCAGAGGAGATTTTATACTGACTATTTTTGAGAGGAGTGGAATTTGTAATAAGCAATGTATTCTGGCAGGAGATATGATAGCCATAGTTGTTACACATAGGTTTTAAAACATCCTGACTAAGATCAATTTGAGAGCAACCGTGATTGAGTTTGTTGAGGGAGTGGAGGTCTTTACCTGACCTGGTAATCCTGTAATCCTTGCTTGGGAAAAAAAGGGCAGCATCTCCGGTGATCCGGGAGCGGAGGTGCGCAGACGAGCTTGCCTTTGGCGTGCCATTGGTGCGCCCGCTCCGTTTCTGGCCCAGCATGCTATTTTATAGCTGGCATCTGGAAGAGCGTAGAGAGCTGACCCATGACCCCCAGTCGGAAGCTCGGCAAGTGAGGAGAGGGGCTGCACCCCTCCTCAGAATCGGCAAGAATTGCAGCGGCGGACCGGGGCAGCAAAGACCAGAATATACAAATCACTTAAAACTATGTTTAAAAGTGAGCAACTGGGGGGCATGGCCAAGATGGCAGCGAGGTAGGAGGTATCTCTCTACCTCTCCACCGACACCGTATCTTAGCACCGGCTCATAGGCACTCACTGCACAGAATTCAGCAAACGGTGGCCTCCAACAGCCACGCACCGTCTGAGGTCGAGGTGATGTTGATTCCTGTGCCCTGAGGCCGAGCTGCCGGCTCCTGATCCGAAGCTGGTGTTGAGCAGCGGAGCCCTGCGGCTGGCGATGGAGGTGCTTCTGCGGCGGCTGGGCTGCCGGGCCGTGTTGACTGTCAGTGACATCTACTGGCAGAGGATGGCCCACCCAGCGACTCCGGGTTGGACAGCGAAATCCCCATGGCAGAGCCCTGTTGGCGAGCGGGTGCTGGGACTCTGGACCCGCCATTTTGTCAGGAGGCAACAGACTTCCGCTGTGGGATCCTGGCGGCGAGCGGACAGCAGTGCGGCCTCCGGGGGCTCCACGGGAGCCGGCCAGCTGAGGGGGAACCACGCCTGCAGGGGACAGCCTTTTGGCCCGACCTGAGGGACAGACGGCATGAGATCCCGAGATGAGTCCGCCTGCTCCATCCACTCCCGAGGCGGACCCTGCCTGAGGTCCCGACTTCATCTGGGCCTTGCCAGCCATCTCAGTGGCCTAGTTCCTGTACATAAGGCGATCTTGACCCCGCCCCATAGACTGCTTTGCTCCACGCATCCCTTTCCTCCTTGTGGGGTTGCCATTCAAAAGGAGAAGTGCATTACTATAGACTTCCTCTGCAAGGCCTCTGCTGGATTGGACCTTTCCCTGCATTGACGCCAGAGACGCGGGCCGGGTATCGTTGGCCGTGGCGGTGCCCCGCCATCTTATCGAGCAGAGCTCGGGCCAGCACTGAGTCCCATTCTGATTGGTGGCCTCTGGGGGCAGGGGAGGCGACGTGGGGCCTTGTTCACTACCCGTATTGAGCGAGGCCTGCGTACCATGGACTCTGCCTGGGAGAGCTGGGGAGGCGGTCGCCGCTGTCCGCCGCTGTCCGCCGATGTCCGCCACTGTCCGCCGCTGTCCGCCGCTGCAGTTTGGATACCACCAGAGTCAGGTGCAGTTGGCCCAGGATGAGTCCGGGCGGGGGGGCAAGTGGCGTGGGACCCTCAGGCCTGGGATGCCCCCTTCCTGAGTGGCGGAGCGGGCCGGACTCCAGGGCATTCCTGTTGCTGCACCCTGCGCCCAGCTTTCTACAGATATTGCACATGGAGTGGGCGCTGGGGGGCCAGCCCGCTGCGCACCTGCCCGACCCGCGCAGCCTCACTCCAGCACTTCGCGAGTCTGGGTCTGCCTTGCTCAGCCCCCGCGACATAGACCTGGGCTATGACCTCCACCGAGTCAAGAAAGATAGTAGCCAGAAGGTCTCCATACCGGACCTTACGGTGAAAGACCTCTTCTCTCGCACCCTCCGGGCCCCCCCAAGATGGCTCACTCGTACCGGGAGGCCGCAACCACACTATCACTGGGAAACGCACGAGAGGAGCCAGTGCTGCGTGCCTTCCTCGAGTCCCTCTTCACGAAGCTCCGGGAGGACATACGGAGACCGTGAAGAGCGATCTCACCTCTGAGATCAAGGACATCAGAAGATACGTCTACAACATCGGGGAATGGGTTGCAGAACTCGAAGATAAAGGAGACAGCAGGGACACAGAAATCTCCACGGTCCAGCAAGAGGTTATCCGCATCCATGAACAGGTGGACCTCCAAGCGCACCTTGAAGATCTTGAAAACCGCTCCCGGACACATAACATTAGAATTCGGGGAGTTGGTAGAAATGCGGAAGGGGGGACATTTTCTGCATATGTGAGGGGGCTGTTTAATTAAGTTCTGGGGAACCCTCCTGATTTCGACATCAAGGTTGACAGAGCCCATCAGGTGGGGCCACCCAGAGCGGACAGGGCAGATCCGGCTGACAATCTGACTTGCATTCAAGACTTTCGCACAAAAGAGGAGATCCATCGCAAGGCCAGAGCCATACACCCAATTACGTATCAGGACCAAAGCCCTACCCTTTACCAAGACCTCGCGGCGATCACCTTGTAGAAACGCAGGTGGGAGATTTCTTACTCCTGGTGCACTCGTTCCGACTAATTTTCCACTTAGAAGGGAAACAGTATCAGCTTCGTTCCCTGTCAGAGGCCTGCAGACTTCTTGGAATTGAGATCCCATAAGAAGAGGGGGGAAACGATGGCTCGAGCCCCATTGTGGGTGTCCCGCCAATGGGCTGACAGCAGCAGAGACGCCGAAGATGCCCTAAACGCCCAGACCCCACAGAAATCGCACTGAGTCAGAAGGCTACCCCGGAGTCCCTCCCGGGAGAACTGGCAAAAACATATTCCTCATGACTCTAGGAGGAGCCGCCTGTTCATTATTATATTGAGGTGGGAGGAGGGAAGTGTATAATCTTGGCCACTCTATGGACCCCCTGACGCATCTTTCCTGGTCATTCTGGGATGACAGACTACTATGTTCCAAATGTTGGTTGCCTGTTGCTTTCCTCTTTCCCTCCGGGGGAGTTTGCCTTCAGTCCTCTACATGGGACAGTTCAGATTTCGTTCATTTTCACAACATTGTGGTTCTTGTAGTTTTGTTTGTTTTTCCTTCTACTTTATTTCTTTTGTGGGCCCTCGGCCATTGTTTTTTAATACTCAATCAACAACAATCACCAAAACTTTATTTCGATCAATATGATCATAAAAGCATTTTCAACATCTCATTTAAGTAACAAGCAAGTAAACAATAAAAAGGTATACAGTCATCGGGTAACAAAGATCTAATTCAGTCCTGATACCTCGATCTGCAGTTGCCTGTATATATAGTACTTAGGTTCAATTTATAGCAGCAAGATGGTTTATCTGGACTTGATATAAACCTCATATCAACTAACACTTGATAATGCATATCATTATATACAGTATTTGTATTGGTCATTAAAACAATTATTAGCAGCATGACTAGTTAAATTAAAGTGCCTGTGCATGAGTATAATAGAAGAATTGTAGACTGTAAATATGGATAGAAAAAACATTGTTGTAGACCGTTGAACACCAGTCCTAAATCTTAATAGTCTTCTAACCTGGCATTGCATACCTTAAATATGATACATAATTAAAATACTTTTAGGCTAAGCATAAAATCCAACTAAAATTCCAGCAGTTAAAAACCTGACAATATATGCACTGAAGTAATCATCATCTTTGGAGTCATTTTTTAAAAGGGTTCGTCGAGTGCACCACATGGAACATAAAAAGCCAGCCACTGAGAACAGCTGTTCCGCGCTACCGGTAGGAGCGCCTCGCGTGGGGGGTAGGTCTTTCCACCCTTGCTGTTCGTCGCTACAGGTATTCTACCTCCTCGAACAGCCCCACGGGAACAGACTGCGGGGCCCTTCAGGGTTGTTTTTTAGGGTTCCCCTTTAGAGTAGGACCTGCTGGCTTGCTCCCTGATTGACCCAGTGAGGTTGTATCTTTTACTTCTAATTTTTATTAATACTTTCACTGTGTAGTACATAACAATCGAGGTCCTGAAGAATTGCCAGACAGGCATGAAACATGTCGACCTTTTAGAGGGTTGAGTCAGTCCACTGTCAATTAAGCAGTTCCTTTCTCCCCCTCCCACCCTTTTAATAAGGGAGTCAGCCACCCGAATAAAAGTCCCTTGTGGACTGACTCACCTCCTTTTAAACCTCACGTTTCCCTCACGACTACACTATCACCAGACCCCTCACACGCACTCAAACCATTGGCTGGAACAAAAGATCTCCAACAAAGAGCGCCTACGGCGCCCGTCAGACATTGCAGCGCCAGTCTGACGAGGAGCAGGAGACCAATGATGAAGCATGACACCTAGGTATCTGGGTGTGTGAGGTCTCCTAGTTCCAACAAGGGAACACCCTGTTCCCTGACTTTGTTTTTGGTTTTGTCTCCACATTCCCATACCTCCTTCCTATCTCCGGGGAACTTAGTATTCTTTTTGCTTATAAGTTATCTGGACATATACTCTGGACCCCGTTAAACACTGTCCACCACTGGTTCCTTATTTTGTACCAAAGTCATATTTCAGTAGCCTAAAGGCCTCTGGGCATTGCCTGGTTCCTAGATTTTTACATATCTGAACCAGCCATCGTTTTCTTGCTTTTTTATAGCCAGTACAGACAAAGAACATATGGCTTTCAAATTCCTCTGGACACTTGCATGCCGGGCAACCCAACATTTGTTGGCCTGCCCATTTATTCATAAAGGCACACAGTGGCAGTACCCCGTGCCTGTACTGTAAATAAAGCTTTCTTGCGGCAGCCGGCTTGATATCATTAAGCGCCAGCTCTAGTGTGTACTGGTCTTTGATTTCCATAAACGCCGCAGTAAGTTTCCTCATTGAGTGGTCCCCCTGGAGCTAGGTCAGTTTAGTTTCCCAATATCGACCCTTTAGCTCTTCCCTTGAGACTGTGGGGCATTGCATTGCAGGATTATCCCAAATATTACCCAGACCCATTAGTGTAAGGGTATTCCTGACATAAGTAAACCATGGTAGTCTCCGTGTCCCTGGTAGATTCAGCACCTCTTTGAGTTCTTTCCTATACTCAGGCAATTCTGGAGTAACCCACAGGTGCCTGCAGAATAAAATGGGTCTCAGAGATGCTTCATCCGCAATTGGCCTAACACCCAGGTCTAGGCGTAGTGGGGTAAGTGGGGTACTGGGGGAAGACCAAACAACTGCCTAACAAAGAGATTTTCTGTTTGTGTTAGGCTATAGGTGCGGGCATACCCCCAAATTACGGCTCAATATAGGGCAGCAGCTCTAGCTTGAACCCTGTATATCTCTACTGCTGGGCCCACAGGTTTGTGGCTAGAGTTGCGAAACACCTTGGACAAACCCCCTGTTGTTTGCACTAACTTCATACTTGATTTTTTAGTCTGAGCTCCCCAATCCATTTCTTCAGTGATAGTAATACCGAGGTAATCAAAAATAGATACCCTCTCTAATGGTCTACCTCCTAGACATGGGTTTGACCAGGTACTTTTTGCTGGATTAAATACCATGAATTTAGTTTTTTGCAGATTGATCTCTAGCCCCCTTTCTTTACAGAAATCATCAAATTTATTTAGGACCCTCTGTATACCCATTGGGCTTTTAGATAATAACAGGGTATCGTCGACGAACATCATGGCCGGGATATTAGGTGCTGCCAACTTAAGTGCATCTTGGTCTTTCTCAGAGTTTAAAAAGATAACAAAAGACTAAAAAGAGTTGGGGCGAGGACACACCCCTCGCGCACTCCTCTGTCTACAGGGATTGGTGTAGTGAGGTCCTCAAGTTTGCCAAATCTTATCTGTGCACAGTTTCCTTCGTGCAACCGTTTTATTACTTGACACAAATATGGTCTAACCCCCATTTCTAGCAGGAGTGTCCACAACTTTTCTCTTGAGACCTTGTAGCCTGAAAATCTGGTCTAGAGTGGCCATTTGTTTCTCTAAACCCTGATTGAAACGGGCTGAGGACTTTATGTTCCTCAATCCAGCTCTGCAAACGATATAACAATACACGTGCAAAGATTTTTTGACTAATGTCAATAAGGCCTATAGTTTGTGGGGCAGCATCGGGGAACCCTTTTAAAAATTTGGAATTAATTCGGCCCTGGCCCAACTTGTAGGGATTGCCATACCTTGCATAACAGCATTGACTAAAACCCAAAGATAGGGAGCCCAAATGGTTGGTTAATTTCGGTACAAATCCCCGGGGATCTTGTCAAGCCCTGGTGCCTTATATGATGCAGTTTGACTTATGGCACCAGTTACCTCTGTGAGGGTTATCATTGGGGTATCAGCTACTGTTCTAGGGGTGTTTTTATATGGATTAGAGCAGTCTGCCTGCAAATGGTGCCTTGGTTCATTCATTGCACTAGCCCCAAGCTGAGCTGAGGGACTCAAAGTGGTCTCTCCACACATTTGCCCCTAGATTTGGCTCTATTGCCGGTTTGCCTTCAGTGCTACCCGTGTTCACCACATTCCAAAAGGTCTTCATGTCACGGGTTCCCAGGGAGTTTCTGAGGGTTTCCCACTTTTCACTTTCCCACTGGTTGGTTGTAAAAGCTTTTATTCGACACTTGGTCATAAAGCCAACACACGCATATAATACATGCAAACAACATGTTCATAATTAAAAATTTGATTGCAATTGACAAAACATTCATATATACAAAAGTGCAATAAGTGCAAACCCCGATCCATAGTTACAATTTACTTATAATTTTAAGGAGATTCTTTAGTCATATATTGATATAGAACCTACAATCAGCTATATTACATGACCAAATATTAAAAACAATTTTTATACAATTATAAATAATTAAAAAGCCAGCAATAAAAACACTTTTATTCCTACAATGTCATTCCGAGTTTCTTCCTAGTTAAACAAACACCATGAAGATACCTGCTCACACCAAATGTTATCAACCTGGCGGTTGAGGATCTAAGTAACCGCTCTGCCTCTTTATATGACCGTGTGCCCAGGTTTTTACAAAGTGGTATGATCCATTTCTTACGTTGTAAGCTGTATGACGGGCAGAAAAAGAGGATATGAGCCTCATCTTCTCTTTGTTTTAAATCACATAGTTTACAAATTGGGTCGTTTTTAGCTCCTCCCCACCGACAAGTATTCGCATTAATCTGTAAAAACCCCATATCTATAAAGGAGGTAAACAGTTTTAGCCAAGGGTGGCTCAATTTCATCCAAGAAGTATTCAAATGTGGGGTGGTCCTTAAATTGTAAAAACTTTTGCGTTAGTGAGCCAGTAGCACGTTCATATACATTAATATTCACATAGTTCCAATAGGCAGATTTTACTTGTTCTTTACAAATGGTTAACGAGATAATTGATGACGCTGGTGTTTCCCAGAAGTGTGAAAGGCCTATTTTTGTAAGCCAATGGGATACATGTCTCAGCCACTTGATTGAGTTAAAAGAGTCTAGCTCCCTAACTTCCAGTAGTCCTGCTCTATAATCAACGAGTTCCGGGGTGGACCATAATCTTACCCAATAGAGCAATGGCCTCAACCAACACAGATGGTCTGTACGTTTTAGGCTAATGTCTAGATAGACTGGCACTAGGGGCGTTCTTCCTGGTAGTCTTAATAGACGTCTAAAAAAAACATTTTCATCAATGTCAAATGTTTTTTTTGTATAAGGCCCCCAAATCTCGGCCCCATAAAGGGCGGCAGATTGTGCTTTGGCTTTAAACACTTCAATCGCAGGGGTTATAGCTTTTGAACTACTCCCACCATGAATTTTTAAAATTGGGAGGGAGTTTTGCTTGAGTGTTAGCCTACTTTTTTCTAGTTGGTTTATCCAAGACATTCTACTATCCAGCCTAATACCTAGATAATCAAAAAAGTCCACGTAGTCAAGTTTAGTATTGTTTAAGGCCAAGTTCTTCTTAAAAGTTTTAGGGGGATTGATGGCCATATACTTAGTTTTAGATGAGTTGATTTCTAACCCCTTTAGCTCGCAATAACTATTAAATTTGTTTATTAAGTTTTGCAGGCCTTTTGGTGTTTGGGATATTAAAATGGTGTCATCAGCAAATAGCAGTGCTGTGACTGCCTCATTACACAACTTGGGGGAATCATGATTACATTGTGCCAGGTAGAGGGGAATATCATTTACAAATAAAGAAAAAAGGGTTGGGGCCAGCACACACCCTTGTCTGACCCCCCTTTTTACCGGTATGGCTTGGGTAAGTTCGCCATTTCTTCCCCATCTTACTTTGGCAAAATTATCAGTGTGGAGCTTTATAAGATTGGCCAACAGATCGTCTGGAACCCCCATCTTCCTTAATGTTTCCCATAATAGGTGACGAGGGACAAGATCGAACGCTGAGCGTAAATCCACAAATGCCACGTATATACTGCACTTCTTTATCTGGATGTATTTCCAGCAAATACACATGAACCTATACACTTGATCCACAGTGCTTGTCTTAATTCTGAATCCTGCTTGATATTTTGAAAGGATTTCAGATTCCTCTATCCAATTTAAAAGTCTATTTAAAATGTGTCTGGCAAAAATTTTCTGTAAAATATCAATTAAACTTATTGGTCTGTAATTACCCGGATTGTAGCGGTCCCCTTTTTTATAAATAGTAACTATTTCAGCCCCTTTCCAAGTTTCTGGGATCGGGGTTCCCAGCAGGATAGAATTACACAAGAAGTTTATGTAGGGGCACCATACTTCAATATTATGAGTAAATAAGTCACCAGGTAGTTTATCCGGGCCTGGAGCCTTTCCTGCCTTAATTGCTTTTATTGCACACAGGGTTTCGTTAATACTAAATTTCACTATATTAGTGCACTGAGGCGAAGATCCAAAATAGTTGGACTCAGGGGATGGCCCAGCCAGATCATAAAGATTTTCAAAGTGATCAAACCAGATTTTTTGGTCCAAGAAAAAGTCTCTATTGGAACTGCCTATTTTATTATTTTTAGCTATCAAATTCCAGAAGGTGCATTGGTCTTGTTTCCTAGCAGCATTTAGTAGATCTTCCCAGATTAAATCATCCCATTCCTTTTTTGCGTTATACAAGAGTCTTTTATATTCGTGTCTGCATTCTCTAACCCTCATCTGATCTTTAGATTTTACGGCAATAATTAAATTAGTTTTGGCTAGATGACACTGTTTGTTATACCATGGTGTCTCTAGTTCCAATTGCCTTCTTGTATTATCATGTTTGTTATTACAAGGTTTACTCAGGAGGGGAGTTAGTGAATCTATTAGATGGTTATGCATTGTCAAGACATCATGAGAACCCAACCTTAGATTTTCATATAAAGGGATGATATCTGAGAAAGTGTTATAAATGCCCACAAGCGTATCTTCTTTTGCTAGAATGTTAGGCCATTTTACTGCTTTTCTATTATTAGAGACAACAACCTCAGCCACCTCTCCTTTATGTTCAGTCTCACTAGCAGTTATCAAAAAGGGATCCGATTGTAACCCCAATTGTAAGGGGAAGTGATCACTTTCTGATCTGTTCACAACCTTAAAATCCGACAATAGGTACCAGAGATTGGTTGAAATCAACATAAAGTCGATCAATGATTTTGACAGCCCCTTGCTGAATGTATCATTAGCTGGCTTATCTGGGTCCAATCGTCCATTACAAGCCCTCAGGTTATAGGATACAGTCATTTCATAAATTTGTATAGCTGCCACTGTACTTTTTACTGGCTTTACACTGTCTAGGGGAGGGATATTGTGTGCTCTGTCTTCGTTTTCCAATAGATTTTCAAGCCCCAATATGGGCTCGAATCGACAGTTGAAATCCCCACCTATGATTATTTTCGAGTCTGTCTCTAGATTACATAAATAGGAGCTAAATTGTTCTATGACTACTGATTCCTTTTTTTTTTGTGGGTTTGGTGTATTATAAACATTTATCATATATATATCACCCAAATCTTTCGTAGCTATCTTAACCCCAAGCAAATCATTAGAGGCAAGGTACAAGGGCGATACAACAACATCCAAAGATATACTGATCCAGATTATTAAACCACCTGATGGTCTACCTCTTACTGATGCAATAGCACCACAATAAAATGCTTTATAACCCAGTCTATGTACAATGTTAGTTGCTCAAGTTTCTTGTAGGAGTATAATGTCGTGTTCCTCCAAAAAGGAGCTCCAATTCCTATCACAAAGGTTTCTTACCAACCCCGCGATATTCCATGACATGATTTTTAGATCTCTTTTTGGCTTACGTTGTACTAGGTTGACTGAGTGCCTATTCCTTGTATTCAGTGATACCCCCTCAATGGATTCCACCATTAACTCATTTCCACGCATCTGGGCCCCGGATTCATCATTTAACAAATTTCTAGCCCTCGTAGATTTAGCTGACTCTGTTGCAGAAAGCAAAGCGCCAATACATGTGTTTGGTGATATGCTTAATTCCCACTGGTCCACACTAACCAAAGGGGAAGGCAATCCATTGAGTTCGTAGTCTTCTTTTGTTTGTCAGTGGCCCCACCATGACCAGTTTTTGTCCATTTCATTGGTCGGTGGGTATGTTATACCAACAGGAGTCGGGGGGTCAAAGAATGAGAATCTACTATCCATCAAACCTGGCTGATGGGGGGCCCTGCTGTCTTGCTTCCATTGCATTGGATAAAAATAGCTGAGATCGCAGGTTCCAATTCCTCGATTACTTCTTCGTGGCTGTTGGTTATACACGAGTTGTGCTACAGAGGGATCTTTAAAATTAACCAAAATGCAGTCCCCTTCAATGTCTTTCTGCCTAGAACCCAGCCAACTAACTCTTCGGACTTGGATAACCTGACAATTAACAGTGTACGGTAAAGGTCTGTTTTCCCTTAACCAGTATAAGGTCTTATTTTTTAGTTCATCATAAGACTCCCTTTTATTAGATTTCAATGGGGGAACGCCAGTAAGTACTACCACATACGGTTGGCACCCAGGTGGAAGATGTGCATTTGGAACCTTCTTTGACACTTGAATTCCTAAATTGCCATCAAATGTTTGAACGTTGTTACTGTTACCACAGACTGGTGTGGGGACTGTAAGTCGCATCCCATTCATAGGTTTTGTAAGCACCGAAGTTGGCGAAGTGGTAGTATTAATTATTTGTTTAGATCTACGCGGAGCAGGCTTTGGAGGAGCAGCCAATGATAGTCCACCATTCCTCGATTGTGCTTTGGTGGGCTCCACTCTTGGTCCCCCCAATACAGCATTAGTCCCACCTAGATCTGTCGCCTTATCATTCCCAGGAGGACAAGCTGATTGTACTGGGTTAGAGGTCATTGAGCTCCCCTCCATCCTTACAGAATCCTGTCCAATTTTAGAGTGAAGTTTGACCAGTGATTTTATTGCAAAGAAGTTGTCTAAGGCCTTTTGCTCAAAATTGTCCAGACGCTCCGTTAATCCTTTCAGTCTTTCTGTTACTGGTTGCAATAAACTTGTCATAAGGGATTGTATCCGTTCCATCAGTAAATCTGGTACTAATGAGGCTTCAGAGTTGTTTGCTAAATCAATGACCGGAGTAGTACCAACAGAAATATTCGGTAGGTCACACTCTTGAGGTTCGCTTCGTTCTGTCCCATTGTTCATAGAGTTAGTGTCTAGTGGTTTGCAATTAGCTCCCCCATTCATGTAATTTTTACGAATTCTTTTTAGAGCCTTTAGTCTATAAGCTTTGCGTGGGGTGAGTATTCTTTTCCGTTTTACGGCAGCCCTACTTATTTGCTGAGGTGGTGATTGAAGAGCTTGTTCTGTAGGGGTGTCGTGTATCATTATTGAGGACAAGACAGGTGGGACAAGCACTGCGGTGTTAGGCACATTTCTTATTACAACATTAGCTGGTATTTTGTTTAACAATGCTGGATCTGGTGTTATTTAAAAAAAGTCACTGTCCGGTCTCGGATCAACAACACAGGGTTGCTGGTCGCTAGGGAGTGGGGGGGTGTTGAGTTCCGATGAAATAGTATTTGGCGGAGATTTGGCCTGCGCTAGTGACCCCATAGAAGATCGCTTATTCGCCAAGTATTCACGCGATAATCTACGTTCTGCTAGGATGATTTCTTTCTCAACAACAGAAACGGCACGTGTAATGAAATTATCCATGGTCCCTAGCGTTGAGTTTCCCCCTCTACGTGAGCATCTGCCAGAGCGGGTAGCCATTGGGGAATATGCAGACATAAGGGTCAAGTAACACAGTAAGCAATGTTGTATATCCCTGCGCAATACTCCTCTGATTTACCTGGATTGTTAGGGGGGTGGCCCGTCCCGGCCCCTGATGGCCCCGGACGGCCACAGACGGCCCGCCCTTTGCCCGGGCTTCGCCCGGCGTCCCGCTTGCGTCCCGCAAGACGGCTCTCCTCTGGTGTTATAGGACGGGCGGTGGTGGGCGGGGCACGCAGGGGGCGCTGACTGGATGTTACGTGGTCAAGCAGGGACTCTTGGGATAGTGAGTCCCTGCCGCGCTACCCCTGCAGCCTCCACAGGTGATGCACTCACTCGTCGGCGCGGCAACCAGGCAAGGACAAACAGCGTTGGTGGGTTGGTGGATCTCCCACGTATCGAAGCGGCTCCCGCGCAGCGGGAGCGGCGAGCTGCAAACAGCGACAGCAACAGCAAAGGCAGAGGGGGCAGGCAAACTCCCACGTCGTCCAAGTGCACAGTGAGAAAAGGATCACCACTTTCCCACTGTTTTTTTTGCCTCCACAAACTTGTACGATGGGCTGTTCTACAGATTTTGCTCAGCGGTCTGTTCTTGGCCTTAATGGCAGAGACCAAAGCTTTTTTGGCCTTTTGCCTATTTCCATTAAACCATGAGTGGCGAGGTATTCTTTTATTACTGACCTTTTTTATTGGAAAGAAAAAGTCAGTCATGGTAGTTTTGTATGGTTAAGGGCAACCTTTGGTAGTTCAAATTGGGTATTATCGGCGGAGACAGACTGAATGGAGTCCATAAGAATCAAATGACAGATAGATACAGGGCGCCTAGCTTTTCTTGAGATTTACTCAAGCCCGCCCATCGGACTCTCCTCCTACAATTAGGAATAATCAAGCTGCCATCAGCAGGAGTAGCCAGGTTGTTGGTGCTCTCGGGGGTTAATATAAGTAGTTCTAAAACAGCGCATTGTGGTGACTGTCATGATATGGCACAATATTAAAATCAGCAACCCTATGCCATGAGGTTATACTGACCAAAATATAATCAATCAGCGTGTTTTGGTCAATTCTATTAAAAGTATGCTTACCAGGGGTATCGCATTCAGTTCTACCAGTACAAGCTCTCAATGAATGTTTTAGTGCCAAGGAATTCTTCTGAAGTACCACGGGAGTCCATGCTCTTACTGATGGACAGGTTGAGTCTGGTACAGCCCAATGCAGATCTTCTTCACATGGGGTGTCCCTATTAATGCCCACTAGGGGCTCATACTGACAGTTAAAATCACCCCTACAATCAACAGGTAGTTGTCAGGAACGTTAGCAAGGAATGACGTTAGCTCATCAAGGGTTTTCGACTCTTTGCTGCGGCTAGCTGGTCTGGAATAGATGTTTATTAGGGCAACAGAGGTCCTCGGAGGGGAATTAAGGAGGACACACAATATGTCATTTAAATCTGTTTCTAGCTGGGTAGATGTACAACCCAGGTGTGTCGCTACCCAAGTACTCAGCCCCTCGATGGACTCCCCTTTCCTCCTGATGTCGCTGGAATGATAAATATGGCATAACCTTGTTTAAGTTTCTTGGAACATGCAAATTTCATGTTGTTCAATGAAACTCCCCCAGTCAGGACTATCTAACTTGGGGGCAAGGCCGGCCTCATTCCAAGAGATAACTCGCAGCCTCGATAGATCCGGCCCTATATCAATGGTTGTGCATTCTGGGGACAGGGGAGCATAATCTCACCAGTACATGAACCTAACTTCTGGGAGGACCCACAGTTGGAGAGGCGTGGTTGGCTGTTAGTTATTACCCCTCCTGGGTCTGACTTATTGCCTCCTTCTGTCACTTTCTGCCTCCCACTGAACTCACCCTCCTCTACTATCATACACTGTACCATGGTCACCCTTGCTTGATGTTTATTGTCCTTTGTCCTATACCCCTTAATTAAAAGTCAATCCACTTCTTCAAGGGCCCCAAACCTATTAGTAGTGGGGATAGAGATGAGTGGTTGCCTCGGTGGTTGGAGTCCCAATATGTCTGTTTGATAGTTTTGACTTAGGGGCCTCCTCTCCCATCCAATTCCACCATACTGTGGGCCTTGTGGGGGTATGAATAACCCAGCGGGACAGCTTTTAGTGTTCCTTCCTATCTCCAGTCGTCCCTTGGCAGGAGTGTGCACAAGATGTATGCCTGCCTTGACTATCTACTAGGCTCGGAGGCTCTTCGGACTCTGATGGTGGGTTCGGAGATCCTGACCGCCTCCCTCTCTGCTCATGCTCTGGTTGTAGTTACACTTCCACTTTCCCCAATACAGCGACCGTCCCACCAATGGCGCTTGCGCAATACACTCCTCCACTGTGCAAATGTGGTCAAACGAGTACAGAGGGCGTTAGGCGACTTTCTGATGCATAACGCCAACCATGACACTACACTTTCCACACAATGGGCAGCACTTCAAGGCAGGGTTGAGGGGGAAAATCATCGCAATTGCGACAGCTGACAATGCCGATCGCAGGCGTAAAAGTGAAGACTTCACACAACGAACCAGGGAGCTGTAACAGATGCACCAGCGTACTGGGGCACCTAGGATCTGGAGACAACTGTGCGCAGTAAGTGCCCAGTTGGTGGCCAGTGATAACGACAGGGCGGAATACGCAGCCCTGCGCCTGCATTGGGCCTTCTATACCGAGGGCGGGGACCGGTGTGGCCGTTTACTTGCCCACAAGCTACGCGAGCTTAGTCAGCGACAGGGGGTTCAAGAACTACACAAAGATATGGAACAAACGGTGACAGAGGACAAGGACATCTCAAACACTTTCTGTGACTTTTATGCCCACCTCTACGCGGCACAGGAGCTGGATGGCTCACTCTGCAAAGCATATATAGAGGCGGCACAACTCCCCTCTCTCACACAGGCACAGGCTGATCACTTGGGGAGGGAGATACGAGTCGAGGAGGTCATAGCAGCGATTTCCCGCCTTAAACATGCCACATTTTCTGGGCCCGACGGCTACACGCTGCCCTTTATAAAACTTTCTTCCCAACAATAGCACCCCTTCTAACTCGCCTCTTTAACTCCTTCGCGCTTACCGGGGCAATCCCGGAGGACTTGTTGTGAGAAGCCATTGTGGTCATTCTGGAGGTCGGAAAGAACAAGACTAGCTGCGGGGCATATCACCCTATCTCCCTTCTCAACGTCGATCTCAAGCTCTTTACATGGATTCTTGCTTCCTGATTGGCGCCCTATATGCCAGGACCCATTGACCTGGATCAGGCTGGGTTTATCCCCAGAGCCAGACCAGTGACAATACTGAAGGGTACTCCACTTAATCGAGAAGGCCTCCCGGGTACCTGGGGAATAGATGCTCCTTACCATCGATGCAGAGAAGGCCTTTGATAGGGTTCATTGGCCATTCTTGGAGCAGGTATTGATACATACAATGATGGGGGAGAGGCTTCGAACCCTAATCTTCAACTGCTACCGGCGCCCCACAGCTTCCGTACGAGTTAACGGACACATCTCGACCCGCCTCCCTATTGCCAGGGGCACAAGGCAGGGGTGTCTTCTCTCCCCTCTGCCTTTTGCACTATATATGGAACCTTCATCCAAAGTGTTCGAAGCAACCCCCTCATTACCGGGATAAAATTTGGGGGCGACACCCACACCATCATCCTTTACAACGATGATGTACTGGTATTTCTCTCTCATGGCAGAAATGGATTGCTTTGCGCAGGCATCGGGCTTTAAGGTTAATGTGGAAAAGTCGGGCGCCTTTAACCTCTCAATGTCACCCCCTACCCTGGCGCACTTACGGTCCGCACA
The DNA here is from genome assembly GCF_964261635.1 of Lissotriton helveticus. Classification (NCBI taxonomy): domain Eukaryota; kingdom Metazoa; phylum Chordata; class Amphibia; order Caudata; family Salamandridae; genus Lissotriton; species Lissotriton helveticus. The sequence goes on along the minus strand of NC_136073.1, from coordinate 645,705,265 downwards.
CCTCCTTCAATGGGCAGAGGGTACTGTCCCCTACCTCGGCATTCAGCTGGCAACCACGCTGCCAGAGGTGGCCGCCATGAATTATGCTAAGGTGCAGACTCAGATCTGGGCGTAGTTGCGGAGGTGGAAATATTTTCCAATTTCCTGGCTGGGGAGGGTGGTGGCTATCAAAATGACGATTCCCCCCCAAATACTGTACATATCTGAGTTGTCGCAGTTCATCTGGTGGGGCCACCGGCCACGCAAGAAGGGAGCCCTTACAATGCAGCCCCCTGAGGAGGTCGGCCTGGGGGGGCCAGACCTCCGGCTCTACTTCTAGGCAGCTCAGATCTGACATTTGGTAGAGTGGAGCAGGTCCAAGTCTGAGACACACACATATTCACAACGCTGGGCGAACACGATGGGAACGGGACCTAGGTCGGGCCCTTAGTCATAAAAGAATGGGAGGGGTTATATTATAGAGCCCGCCACTCTGCAAGCAACATAGAACTGACGGAGACTTTGACAAAGGTGACCACATACTGGTATTACACGCCCGATCGCTACACACAATGGACCGTCAACAAAACGCAGACTGTTAGTGGGGTTGTGGGAAACGGCACGCTGGTGCATCTTTTGTGGGACTTGACAACAGCTGCACTCCTATTGGACGCAGGTCATTGATGAAATAGACAAACACTTCGACACCCAGCTGCCAGGTTTTCCAAGTTAAGTTATGTCCTTCTGGGCCTCTCGAACCCTCTCACATACCCGCTCAGATCAAGGTGGAGCCGCCAGATAGCGACAGCCCTAGGCTCGGCCACAAAAAGTATCTTACTCCATTGGTGGACCACCCGCACCCCCACATTTACTGGTTGGCTGCAGCGTCTGTGGCAGGTCCTGAAGATGGAAAAGATGACGGTCACGATAGCCGGGAAGGGTTCCTCTTTCGTGGACCTCTGGCAGCCATTCCTCACTCTGCTAGGTTCTGAGTTCAGGGAGCTTATTTGCCCAAGATACCTCTGTTTATTGCGCCTTTCAACCCCCCCCCCCCCCCTTTGGGAGAGCCACAGGATGCCCAGTTGAAAGAAGAAGAGTAGCCCTGACTAGTACTGGCATTTTGTTCGAGGGATGGGGTGGGGGGTGGGGGGCAGATAGAGTAAGTTTCCTTTTTTGGTCAATTGAATACGTAACATTGTTGGTTCTCACTACTATGCGCATATCACTGATGGTCAATCTGACTCGCTTTAGAGGACAGCCATGTATCGCACTTTTGGACTTTGTTTTCAAAATGCAACGAAAAAGATTTAAACCTAAAAGTGAGCAATTCATTTCTATTTTAGGGGGTGATATACGCCAAAGAACCTTCATCAATTAAAAAACAAGCAGCACTTTGCAGAGTAGCTTACTAAGCGACTAAATCGCTGCGCATCCTGCCCAGCAGGCTTTTTTATAGTTGGCGTCTGGCAGAGCATAGATCACTGACCTATGACCCCCAACCAGAAGCTCGGCAAGTAAGCAGAGGTGCTGCTCCCCTCTGCACAATCGACTAGAATTGCCGCTGCGGACCGAGGGAGCAAAGACCAGTGGGAGGAACAGGTAAGTAATACAATTACATGCACAACATACAAATCATTTAAAACTATGTGTAAAAGCGAGTAATTCATGTCTACATTAGGGCAGAATGATTAACTAGGCCACCCCTGTGGACCCATGTTGGTGTTGCCTGCAGCTGATAGTATCGCTTCCAGTTTATATCACTCACTGTGACTGGCACCTCCTCCTCCCATTGCTGCCCTCCTTTCTGTTAGTGGTGTTACCACTGGTGACTGCTCCCCTCGGCCGTTTAATCACTCAATTAACTCAGATTTGTAGGGCATGGCTAATCACCCAAGAGGTTCTTGATGGGATCACTAGAAAAGCCCGGTCTTGAGCCCCTTTCTGTATCCCGGGAGAGAGGATGATGTTCAGAGATGAAGGGGAAAGTCATGCCAGGACTTGGCGAAGAGGTAGGAGACGGATCGTCCTCCACTGTAGCTCTGGCGGATGTGAGGGGTGGGTTTGAAGGCAAGGGAGGTGGAGTGCAGGTGTCTGGAGAGTTGGTGGAAGTTCAGGTGGTGATTGATGCATGCTGGTCCTTCGTCGTGGAGGGTCTTGTAGGCATGTGTCAGCATCTTGAATTTACATCTTTTCTGGATGGAGAGCCAGTGGAGGTTTTTGAGGTGGGGGTGATGTGAGTCCATTTGGGGAGGTCGAGGATGAGTCTGGCAGCTGTGTTCTGTATCATCTGAAGTCTCTTCAGGAGTGGGGTGGTGGTTTCTGCACATTGTCGAAGTCCAGCTGGGCGATGACTAGGGCTTGAGTGACGGTTTTCCTGGTGGTGACAAGGAGCTATCTGAAGATCTTTCAGAGCATGCAGAGGTTGTAGAAGCTGGCGGAGGAGGCTGCATTGATCTGTCATTCTTGCTGTCCAGCATAATGCCAAGGTTGAAGGCGTGGTCTGTCAGTGTGGGTACGATTTTGGAGGGCTACTAGGTGTAGTTACATGGGGAGGCGTTGTTCCCAAAAATCAGCACATCTGTCTTATCCATGTTGAGCTTCAGGCAGTTGGTCTCCATCCAGTCGGTGGCACTCATCATGCAGTTGTGGTAATTGGTTCTAGTGGTGGAGGAGGTCTTCTGAGAGTGAGAGGATGAGTTGGGTGTTGTCTCCGTAGGATCTGATGTTGAGGCACTGGTTTCTTACGATGTCGACCAGGGGTGTTATGTAAATATTGAACAGGGTGAGGCTGAGGGATACCCCTTGAGGGACGCACATAAGGTGCTCTTAGGTTTTGAAGTGAAGGGTGGTAGGAGGATACTCTAGGTTCGTCCTGTGAGGTCTTTGACACTGACATATAATGCCCTTGCATGACACCTACTTGATGCATTCATCAGGTCTGTACTCTATCTCTTTCAATCACAAGAGTTTTGTAGACTGTGCTTACTTTGTACTCATCGCACTTCGTCCTTGAATCCGACCTGTGTGGACAATTGGGTTCTGTCTTTGTAATTGATCCTAAATGCTCTCTTCTTAAGTATGCACAATTTCGAATAAGGAGAAATAAAAAAACAAGAAGCTTCCTGAAAGAACAGTTTGCAACGAATGCATTAGAAAATATGCCCAGGGAGGTTTGCTGTAGTGTGAGCACTTTTCCTAAACCAATCTTTCCCTTCATTATCAAATCTGTACCATAGAGATGTGGATGGTCAAGGGAAATGTGCCTGTACAACCGATTCACAGAGCGTTTGCCCACTGCCTGAAATCTACTGTCCACCTAGATGTTCTTTCTCGCTGTTGTTCCATACATTTCTGCCCTTGCTTCTCACATAAACAACAGAGGGGGTAAATGCACCAAACATCTCAGTGTAATTTGTGTCTATCCACATCAATGTCCAGGTTCTCCTCCAGGAGGACGTTGGGGCAAGTCTTGTATTGGGAACAAGAGCCCCAGCATCTGATGTCTTGATTTTATATGAAAAATCTTGGTCTAATCCATTTTATGTAAAACTAATTTGCATCAATGCTACAACTATAAGTTCTGTCTATGCATATATTTTTTCTAACATTGCATGTAAAATTTACTGGTATGAAGTTCAATGAGCTGAATGAAAAAGAACATACTTCTTTTTCAGAAAACTACTATTTAATGTTACTAGTTCACAAGACCCTACTGAAGACGGCTTTGGAGTTTGTGCTTGCACAGAGGGAAGCACAAACGTCTCCAAGTGAGTGCTGGCATCAGCAGCAGGATCCAGCAGTGTTCTGTGGATATAAGTACTGAGGAATGAGGACATGCAGTAAAGTCTGGTGAAATGTCCAATGTGTCCATCACAGAGCCATATGCATGGGCTGAAAAACCAACAAAAAGAGCAGAGTCTTTCAAGACTTCGGATGGCCTTCTTATGATTGGGTCATCCTGAACTGCAAATAAAATAGCCACTCCAACCAGCCATCCAAGGGTCAGGCTCGCATTAGAGTCTTGACACAAACATAAATGAGCGAAGGCTGTCACTTAGTGGTTTGCATCCACAAATGAGGCCGGCCCTTAGCAGGTGGCCAACAAGTTACAAGCAATGTAGTATTCCATTTTAAGCTACAACCTGGCAAGTTGTTTAGGCAAGATCTCATCAGCTCCCCTCCCTCAAACACACACGGGTAATCATGACAGATATACAACAATAAGGATTATTAAGAGAGACCTTCATTATAGTACAAGCACCTTCACAGTCCTTGCATGGCAATGGAAGCACTCCGGCAAAGAGGACATACTCCTAAATGAATCAGCATAATGTGAATAACACTTTCTGCTAACTTTAGCACACGGGTCTGACCCATAGCACTTAGTTACTAGAGAGGGCTGCCCAAAAGTCTCTCTATGAATATGTTTTTGTACATGAGATGAGGTCTAGTCCTCTTCTGAAGCCCTAGTCACACCTAAAAAGAGCACTATTGAATGAAGTGGAGCCGTGGAGAATGAGGGGAACAGGATAAACAGAATCACTGAAATAAGTTCAGAAAACAATAGATTTGTACCTGTAAGCTGTGATTCCATCAGGTCTTTCTTCGTCTCCACTACAATTTCAGGAAGCCTAGAGATGGGGACACACACATCTGTAGCGTAACCCTAAAAAAACAACAAATACTATTTATTCACCATTATCAAGGAGGCAAGAAGATATGGATTAAAGCTGCCCGAATGATGATAAGAAACGTGACCATGAAGAGAACAAATTATAATTCAGACTATGTATATAATTTCAGGTGTGGAAATGTCTGCATCACTGATGATTTCAGGGGAGGAAAGGAGTATTCCCAATGTGTGAATGATGATTTGTTTTGGTCAGCAACTGAGGGTTCTAGGTGTTCAAATCATCTTCCAAGTATGTGTCAGTCATAATTGTGGGTGTGCAACCAATTCTAGTTGTGTGAGTAATATTGTGTTGAAACACAATTATAGCAGATATATTTACATAAGGGGAACAATTGTATATTACACAACAAGATACAAGTGTGTATCAGGCCATTTAAATATAGCTGCTTCTATGGTCATACTTACAAACTGGTGTAATTACAGAGGGTTTGTGCCTCGTTCTTAAACTTTACGTAGTGTCATGTGTATATACGTATAAGTTAATTTCAGTTATAGTTTAAAAAAATCTTTGGATACTTCACCACAAGATACATGTGCATATTAAACCATGAAATATTTCTGTGTCTGTGTGTGTGTGTATATATATTATATATACTTCACTGAAAAAACCATAGGTTTCAGGCCTTATATAGTGAGGAATTAGCTTTTAAAAAACCTATGAAATTCACTCAAAAAACTATAAGTTTTAGGGGTGTTATAGTTAGCTGGACATTTCACTCATACAAAACCATTGAAATTGCTCCTATATAGTTAGTTGTACTAACTATATTTCGCGCACCCACATTCCACTGCTGATGATGTCACATATTACATCATTCATGACATGGTCAGTGACATCACTGATGACATCTCAAATGACATCAATGATGACATCACTGATGACATCATCCAGTAAATGTGGTTTGCTTCGTTATTTAAATATGCATTATATATATAGCAATTTGCATTGAAGTATGAGTGGATATATAAAAATAAATATTTGGATGGAGGACTTTAACAATGCATAGTGTCTCACTAAATATAGTGGATAGTGACTAAACTGTGTGAATATCAGTATCACTTTGTCAGTTGTTGTGTAAACTGGTTCTCCAGTTGGTTACTAGCTATGTGAAAGTCTATATTAGTTATTGATTAGTTAATTGAGTATTTGTATGGGAGAGTGAATGTGTGTGTGGTTCGGTGGAGGGTGTGTGACTGCCCAAAGATGTGTGAATAGTTGATTCAGTAGATATATGAAGTTAAAACTACATGTTCTAACATTTGTTTGGGTGAGTGAATATCTTTATGGGTGTGGTGATGAGCAAATATATTTCTCAATGGTACATGTCCAACAAACTAGAAAAATAAAAGGCAGTGTATGTGTCAGTTGTTTTATATAAATAAGTATACATAAGACTCAATGATTGTGCGAGTGACTGTATGGATAACTGTATACTTGTAATAATGATTTTATAATATACTAAATATGACTTACTATCTAAATGAATAGATGAAGTGGTGTTTGCATAAGTGTGTAGCCAAGTAAGTATGTAAGTATGATCCATTGTTTGCATAAGTGAGTAGGATAACTTCATATGTGAATAGGTTGTGTGCTGGTGTGTAATGTCGAAATAGGTGTATAAGTATTTTTGATAGTGTTCTATTGTTCATTGACAGCATGTATGAGTGAATCTACAGGTAAGTGATTAGATGTGTGTATACCTCTAGGAATCAATGAGTGGGTTTTTAGATACTTGCATTGCTGTGTCAATGGATTCAAATATGATACTCTATATTTTACAAAGAGTGATGAAAGATTTTAATAGTGTATGAAAAGGTGTATGTGATTGTCATGTGGATGATGTCATCACTGATGTCATCATTGATGTCATTTGAGATGTCATCAGTGATGTCACTGACCATGTCATGAATGATGTAATATGTGACATCATCAGCAGTGGATTGCGGGTGCGCGAAATATAGTTAGTACAACTAACTATATAGGCAATTTCAATGGTTTTGTATGAGTGAAATGTCCAGCTAACTATAACACCCCTAAAACGTATAGTTTTTTGAGTGAATTTCAAAGGTTTTTTAAAAGCTAATTCCTCACTATATAAGGCCTGAAACCTATGGTTTTTTCAGTGAATTTGCAAGGTTTTTAAAATGCTAATTCCTAACTATATAAGGCCTGACACCTATGGTTTTTTCAGTGAATTTGCAAGGTTTTTTAAATGCAAATTCCTAACTATATAAGGCCTGAAACCTATGTTTTTTTCAGTGAATTTGCAAGGTTTTTTAAATGCTAATTCCTAACTATATAAGGCCTGAAACCTATGTTTTTTTTAATTGAATTTGCAAGGTTTTTTTAAATGACAATTTTTAAATGTATTAATTTGGTTTTTTTATACTGATTTACTACATTTTTGTAGGCAGGGTTTCAGAGGGCACGCCCCCTTTTTTACAACACTCTGCAGCGCAACCCCTGGCGCGTTTGCAGAGGAGGAACTAATTCCCCTTGCATACTGGGGGTCCCTGGGGGGCAACTAGGCCACCAGGAGCCTCCAGTATAAGCCAGGGGGCTGCATTGCAGAGAGGTGTAATGAGGCCACCCCCTTTTTTACACCTCTCTGCAACGCAGACCCCGGGCGTGGTTGCAGAGGGGGAACTAATTCCCCTTGCATACTGGGGGTCCCTGGGGGCCAACTAGCCCACCTGGAACCTGCAGTATGCGCCAGGGGGCTGCATTGCAGAGAGGTGTAATGAGGCCACACCCTTTTTCACACCTCTCTGCGCCGCAACCCCTGGCGTGTTTGCAGAGTAGGAACTAATTCCCCTTGCATACTGGGGGCCAACTAGCCCATCAGGAGCCTCCAGTATGCGCCATGGGGCTGCATTGCTTTGCCCCGGGGGTGGCGGTCCCCGGGGAAGTGTGGGGGGGATTGTGGACCCCCCACACTTCTTTATCACTATGCCCCCGCGATTTGGTCCCCCCGGGGGGTAATTTTTTAAAAAACAGACCAGGTTTAAAAAAAAAAAAAGAATTTGCTCCTTTTTTGTCCTTGTGGGACCACCTGGGCAGGCCTAGGGTGTCAGGGTGTATCTACCCTGCCCCAAGTTTTTTTTTTTTGCTTTCTTTTGCCTTTGTCTATCGAGCACAAGATGGATGTCAACACTTCCTGGTTAGAAGTGTTGACAGCCAATGAGCATGCAGCTTTCTCGGGAAGGCATGCTGATTGGCTGCCACTGTCTGTCAACACTAGCACAAGATGGATGCCAACACTTCCTGGTTAGAAGTGTTGACAGCCAATGAGCATGCAGCTTTCTCGGGAAGGCATGCTGATTGGCTGCCACTGTCTGTCAACACTCCAACACCAGAAAGTGTTGGCAGCCATCTTGTGCCTCGGTAGAACCAAGGCACAAGAAAGCAGTGAAACAAAGGTGCAAACCACGCAAAGGGAAGCACCTTGACCCCCCTAGGCCTGCTCAGGGGGGTCCCACAAGGACCCCCCCCAGCCCCCCCCCCCAAAAAAATATTTTTTTTAAAATCGCCGGGTACGCGTACCGTGCGTGTACCCCGCGACTTTTTTGAAAAAACTAATTTTTTTTTTGCCTTGGGGGTCCTTGTGGGACCCCCTGAGCAGGCCTAGGGGGTCAGGGTGCTTCTACCCTGCCCCCTTTTTGAGTTCTACACGTTTGTTTTTCTGCTTTCCTGTACCTCAGTCTACCGAGGCACAAGATGGCTGCCCACAATTTCTGTTTTGGAGTGTTGACAGACAGTGGCAGCCAATCAGCATGCAGCTCGTGCATGGAGAGGTACGCGCACGTACGCGTACCGGTAAGCGTACGGGTAAGCGCTCGGAGCGCGCCTATAGATATATATATATATATTTTAAGTTAATTTTCGTAAAAACCACTGGAGCAACTTTCACCAAATATAGAAAAGGCACTTCTGCGTACCAGTCCCTACAATGTTGCAAGGTTTGGTGTAATTCCGTTCAGCGGTTCGGGTTGTAGCCTTGTCTATTCGTCCTATGGAAATTACCATGGGGAAAACACGTTTTGGGACCCCCCTTTTTTCTCGGCCCCCGCATGACGAATCTCCCCGAAACTTCCAGGGAAGAGGCGGAGCGGAGCTGGCCTAAATTTTGGAAAATTACACGCAAATTCCTCAACCGGCGCCAAAGTTATTCCCAATAGAATGTTGCGGATTTCCTATGGTAGCTAGGTCCTAACTATATATACCTACTGGCTATCGCCAGTAGGTAATATATATATATATTTTTTTTTTTTACTGAAAAAAACCATAGATTTCAGGCACGTTATAGTTATAAATTAGCATTTAAAAAACCTTAGAAATTCACTGAAAAAACCATAGGTTTCAGGGGCGTTATAGTTAGTTGGACATTTCACTTGTATAAAACCAGTGAAATTCCCCCGTTATAGTTAGTTCAGCTAACTATAACTCGCGCCGCCTGCAATGTACTGCTGATGACGTCACATATTACATCACTCATGCCCCTTAGCGCTTGGACGCCCCCGGGCATCAATCGCGCTCTATAAATCCACTTACAATTACAATTACAATTACTCATGACATGGTCAGTGACATCACTGATGAGATCTCAAATGACATCACTGATGACATCATCCAGTGACTCTGTGTTTCTGTAAAGTTTAAATATGTTTAATATATATAGGGAAAGGCATATTTAAAAATGAGTGGGTGTATAAGTGCCTGAATGGATGATTTAGTAGGTGCGTGACTGACTCTATAAGTGAGTGATTAAACATATCTTACTGAATGCATGGCGACAATTGAGCAGAAGGGTGCCTGCGGCTGCGACAATAGGTCTCCGCAGGACACCCTTCATTTTGTACTTTTATGCCCATTTTATCAGAATCCTAGGTGGAAATTTTTGGTGGAGATTTTAAAAGAGAAAAAGTTCCGTCAGGCGAAGGCTGCTTTACTTTTCTTACAAAGGGCAAGCGACACAAGAACTTTATGTTTTATTATTAACTTTCTCAGAGTAGCTGTTAGTCTAAGAAACACAAGAGGTGAACATTAATGAATATGAATTTGTGGATATGACGAGGATATGTATACTACAATGGTTCTTATGAGTCTTATCTGTCTATCTAATGTACTTGGTTTTAAAGTAATTGTTCAGACATATGATTTAATTGTATTTTAAATGTACATATGTATTTTTATGATGGTTTTTAATCATCGAAATAAAATCTTACTGAACTGAACTGAATGCATGGGTTAGTGACTAAACTGTGTGAATGTCTGTATCCTTCTGTCTATTGGTGTGTAAGCAGCTGCATGGGTTTGTGAATAGCTAAATGAGTGTCTATATGAGTTATTGATTGGTTGTCTGAGTATCAATATGGGTGCCTGAGTGTTTGTGTGGGTGGGGTGTGTGTGACTCTGTGCATAGATGTGTGAGTGGGCGATTCACTGGGTGCATGGTTTCAAGAGTGCATCTGTGATGGACTGTATGGGTGGGTAAGTGTGTGTATGGGCGTGTTAGTGAGTGAATGTATATCTCAGTGGTACATCTGTCAGTAGGCAGTATATATGTGTGTTAGCGTATATAAATGGCTATAAGTGAGAGTGTGTGATTGTGAGAGTGGCTGTATGGATGAGTGTGTGCTTGTATCAGTGATTGTATAAGAGTGTAAGACTGTGCTAGTATTTGTATGAGTAAGTGAGCTGGTGTGTGTATAACTGTATAGGTGAGTAAATGGGAGTGTGATTAATTATTTGCCTGACTGACTAGGTGTGTGAGTACCTCTATGGATGAGTGGTGGTGTGCGAGTGTCTATATAGGTGTATGAGTGCGTATGATAGTCCTATACTGAGTGATTGTAAGTATGAGTGACTGTACGGGTGAGTGAGTGGATGTGTGTGTAGACCTAAGAATCAGTGAGTGGGTATGTAGTTATTGGTGTTGGAGTGTCTATGGCTTTGAGAATGGCAGACTGTAATTTAGAGTGAGTGTATCAAAAGTTACATTAGGGTGTGAGAAGATGCATTAAATTATCCCATGGATGATGTCATGAGTGATGTCATTTGAGATGTCATCAGTGATGTCACTGACCATGTCATGAGTGATGTAATATTTGACATCATAAGCAGTGCCCCCTGGTGCGTTGTAAATTGGGGGATTAAGTACCCTTGAACCCAGAGGGTTCCTGGGGTCCAACTAGCCCACTAGTAAGTACCACAGAGCTGCGTTGTAGAGATGTGTAAAAAGGGGCATGGCCTGGAGCACCTCTCTGCAATGCAGCCTTGTGGCTCTTACTGGAGGTACCTGGTCGGGTAGTTGGCCCCCAGGGACCCCCAGTATTGAAGGGGAATTGATTCTCCAATTTAAAACGCACCACAGGGCGTGTTTGCAGAGTGTTGCTGGGAGGGGCGGGGCCTCTAGCAAGATTGCGGTCTTTTTGTAAAATTTAAATTTTTAGAAGGGGGCCTGTGTGGCCCCCCTTCTTTTGGGCCCTGGGACCCAATCCCCCAGGGTCGGACCCTTTTAAAAAAAAAAGTAATATATGAAGAGGAAGGGGGCCGCGTGGGCCCCCCGCCCATGGCCAATTCTGGCCCCGGGGACCCCATCCCCGGGGCATGGCCACATATATTTTTGGTTTTTATGTAGGGTGGCTGCATGGCCCTCTCCTGAGGCCTCTATTGGCCCCAGGGACCTCATCCCCCGGGGCCGGCCTTTATTTTATTTATTGGGGAGGGGGGCCACTTCTCGCCATGGGGACCCCATCCCCCGGGGCAGGCCCTATCCATTGGGGACCGTGGGGGGAGCCCCAATGCACCCATGGTCCCGCCGGCTCCCCGCATCCTGCAGGAGCCAGCATTGCTTTTCCACATGGGGAGCTGCTGACATGCAGCTCCCCTTGTGGAAAAGCAATTCTGCTTTGCTTCATTAAAGCGAGAGCAAGTTTTCCTGCTCGCGCTTCAATGAAGCAAAGCAGTTTGTAATGACAGGACGGGAGCAGCACGGCTCCCGCCCTGTCATTGCAAACAGCTGTGTCCCGGGGGTGGGCACCCCGGGACACTGCAGAAGCCAGCCCTGGGGGGTGGCGCTCCCCAGAGCCATCAAGGGCTCCAGGAGGGGGGGCCATGTGGCCCTCCTCCCAACTTGTGCACAGCCCTGGGAAGGTGGTGGTCCCCGGGACTCAGGGGTCCATTACGGACCCCTCGCATTTACGTACTTAGTGCCTCGGGGAGGTGGCGGTCCCCAGGGTGTGTGAGGGGCTTGAGCACCCGTACGCAGGTTTTTTTTAAAAAAACAAGCCCCGTGGGGTGGCGGTCCCCGGGGCTGCGGGGAGCCATGTGCCCCTGCAAATATTTAAGAAAAGCCCCAGGGGGTGGGGGTGCCTGGGGCTTGGAGGGGCCTTGGAAGCCCCCCAAGCATTAAAAAAAAACAAGCCCCACAAACCCCAGGGGGTGGCGGTCCCCCGGAGTGCGGGGGACCGTGTGCCCCCCAAAATATTTAAGGAAAACCCCAGGAGTGGCGGTCCACGGGGCAGCGGGGGCCCCCCTGGGCCCCCGCAATTACAATATGCCATGCCCCCGGGACTTGGCCCACCCGGGGTCTAAATAATAACGAAGCCCGGGAGCACGCGCTTCATTTTTTAAATTTTCACGGCTGGATCCTCCGCAACTTTTGCTATTTAAAGAAAAAGAGAAAATGCTTTTTTTGGCCCTGGGGGTCCTTGTGGGAATCCCTAAGCAGGCCTAGGGGGTCAGGGTGTTTCTACCCTGCCCCTTTTCTTGTTTTTCGCATTTGTTTTTTCTGTTTGCTTGTGACCTGGTACTAACGAGTCACAAGATGGATGCCATTACTTCCTGGTTTAGACAGCCAATTAGAATAAAGCTCGTGGTCGGGAGGGTCCGCGGATCCATCGCGCCTCTAGATATCGAAACTTTTATTTTTTGATTTTCTCAGCAACTACTGAACGAATTTACACCATTTAAAAAAAGGCCTCTACAGTTCGAGCTGTAGCCGTGTCTAAAGTTTACAATGGAAAATAACATGGAGAAAACACGTTTTGGGACCCCCCTTTTTTCTCGGCCCCCACTTGGCGAATCACACCAAAACCTTCAGGACAGAAGCTAACCGGAGCGGGCCACTAGTTTTTAAAATTTCGTGAAGATTCATCAACCGTCGCCAAAGTTATTCGGAAAAGAAAAAACACTTTTCTTATTGAAACTAGGTCCTAACTATAACTATCTACTGGTGACCGCCAGTAGATAATATATATATATTTCAGTGACTTCTGAAAGGTTCGAGCGCATTGGGATACAAATGACTGGCGCAGTTGTTCGGCCGCGCAGGAGAGCACCATCTGAAGTGAGAGGCTACGGCTGGAAACTAGGTCCATCCGTGTAGCACAGCAAGCCCGACTTACTAAAGACTTTGCCTCAACGAACTTGGAAAATTAATTGAAATGCTTTTACACAAACATGACAACTGAAGCCCACTGTGGCTAATTAGCTGTTTCTCTTCTAGGACCACATGTCCCTGCATACAGTTCGGCGCATGAAGCGCGGCCCACTGGGGGCAATTAATTGAATATGCATAAATTAAGGAGAGTGTTCAGGCGCCAGTAATGAGAAGCCAGCCCCTAACGAGAGGCTGACGGCCTCGAAACGCGTAGGGCTTACCAACGACACTCCAAGAAGCTGAGGCGGAGGTGAGCTGTTAAGTGACTCCTGAAAGCTTCGAGCGCATTGGGATACATATATATATATATATATATATATATATATATCAACGCTCAGAGTTTATCCCCAACTTGAAAACGCACACCAACTTCTACTAATCACGGGTAAAAACAGAGGCAGCATGCGGCAAGTTGCAGCGGCACCAGAGTCTTCCTGGCTGCTCAGTTCTTAACGCCTGACGCGTTTCAGTGCTTCCGCACTTCTTCAGAGGCGTGGTCATACCATACCACTCTATATATATATACCAGGCACGAAACGCGTCGGGAGGGACTGTTTATTTTATTGCTGTGCAAGAAGTCGCTAAGAAATGCCTCCTGGTCAACCAATAAAGCAAGACAACAACTCTCCTGTGTGTGGTCCTCTCTCCAACAGGCAAACTTGTGTGTTTGATGTGATGTGGCTCTGCCTGGGTCACGAGAGGATCCCGCTGCGCTTCGCGCAGTCCTGCAGAAGCGTCAACATACGCTTCAGCCTTGGGACAGGAGAGCGCGGCTGATGGGAGTAAGCGGCACTCCGTGCGACGAACTTGCCACAACAAACCCACTTGGGATTCATTCTCTGATACACGCCGTGGTGCAAAGCAAAGACTCACTAGAGACAAACAAACAACACTACATGTACCATCAGGCCACGTTGGTGGCCACGCCCACTGGGGCGGGACTCTGTTTTACCTGAAAAGGAGTGTTGGAAATCTTCGCTTTCTCCACTGTTTCCAGCCCACAACCCCAGGAAGAAGTGCCTACCAGGCACGAAACGCGTCGGGAGGGACTGTTTATTTTATTGCTGTGCAAGAAGTCGCTAAGAAATGCCTCCTGGTCAACCAATAAAGCAAGACAACAACTCTCCTGTGTGTGGTCCTCTCTCCAACAGGCAAACTTGTGTGTTTGATGTGATGTGGCTCTGCCTGGGTCACGAGAGGATCCCGCTGCGCTTCGCGCAGTCCTGCAGAAGCGTCAACCTACGCTTCAGCCTTGGGACAGGAGAGCGCAGCTGATGGGAGTAAGCGGCACTCCGTGCGACAAACTTGCCACAACAAACCCACTTGGGATTCATTCTCTGATACACGCCGTGGTGCAAAGCAAAGACTCACTAGAGACAAACAAACAACACTACATGTACCATCAGGCCACGTTGGTGGCCACGCCCACTGGGGCGGGACTCTGTTTTACCTGAAAAGGAGTGTTGGAAATCTTCGCTTTCTCCACTGTTTCCAGCCCACAACCCCAGGAAGAAGTGCCTACCAGGCACGAAACGCGTCGGGAGGGACTGTTCATTTTATTGCTGTGCAAGAAGTCGCTAAGAAATGCCTCCTGGTCAACCAATAAAGCAAGACAACAACTCTCCTGTGTGTGGTCCTCTCTCCAACAGGCAAACTTGTGTGTTTGATATATCTATCTATATATATATTCACTGAAAAAACCATAGGTTATAGACCATATATAGTTAGGAATTAGCATTTACAAAACCTTGAAAATTCACTGAAAAAACCATAGGTTATAGACCATATATAGTTAGGAATTAGCATTTAGAAAACCTTATTTTACTCACACAAAACCATTGAAATTCCATATATAGTTAGTTGCACTAACTATATATCGCGCACCCGCAATCCACTGCTGATGATGTCACATATTACATCATTCATGACATGGTCAGTGACATCACTGATGACATCACTGATGACATCTCAAATGACATCACTGATGACATCATCTAGTGTCTGTGTGTTTTTGTAAAGTTTAAATACGTTTTACATATTGAAGAATGACTGGATGTATGGAAGACTGAGTGTGTGTGTGGCTGGCTGGGAGGTGTGTGACTCTGTGCATATCAATGTGTACTTGTATCAGTGATTGTATAAGAGAGTAAGTATGTGTTAGTATATGTGTGAAAAGTATGGTGTTCTGTGTTTAACTATAGATGAGGAAATCGAAGTGTGATTGATTCTTCACAGGACTGACTAGGTGTATGAGTGCATATGATAGTGTTCTAATAATAACTGACTGTATGTATGAGTAATTGTATGGGTGAATGAGTGAATGTGTGTGTAGACGTACGAATCAGTGAGTGCGTATGTAGTAACTGGTATTGGTGTGTCATGATGTCATCAGTGATGTCATTTGAGATGTCATCAGTGATGTCATTTCAGATGTCATTAGTGATGTCATCAGTGATGTCACTGAAGTATGGTGTTCTGTGTTTAACTGTATAGATGAAGAAATGGAAGTGTGATTGATTCTTTACAGGACTGACTTGGTGTGTGAGTAACTCCATGGATGAGTGGCAGTGTGTGACTGTCTGCATAGGTGTATGAGTGCATATGATAGTGTTGTAATAATAAGTGACTGTATGTATGAGTTATTGTATGGGTGAATGAGTGAATGTGTGTGTAGACGTAGGAATCAGTGAGTGCGTATGTAGTAACTGGTATTGGTGTGTCATGATGTCATCAGTGGCTGATCATAGTGGTGGCAGCACTGTGAGATTCCGCTGGGGAAAGAAAGGCAGACTGCGAGTTTACTCTTCTGCCTACTCGCTTTCCTGCATTCATCTTTTAGCGCTTTTAAAAACCGAATTTGCACTTTTACATCTAATTGATTAGAAAATTCTGATGTATGTATTTTTAACAATTTGGACCCGTTTTTAACCTTTGTGCTGTTGTCCCGGTTCCCCTGCGCCCCGTTCCACCGCGGCTGCTCTGTGCCGATTGTTGTGGAGGGCCAGGTCGGGCGGCGCCATTTTGAGTGAGGTCCGGTCCCTGGCTGGTCGGGAGGTAGCGGTCCAGCTCGGGGAGGGGCTTGGGGGTTAAATAGATTTGGTGCTTCCCTGACCCTCGTGGCTGATCATAGTGGTGGCAGCACTGTGAGATTCCGCTGGGGAAAGAAAGGCAGACTGCGAGTTTACTCTTCTGCCTACTCGCTTTCCTGCATTCATCTTTTAGCGCTTTTAAAAACCGAATTTGCACTTTTACATCTAATTGATTAGAAAATTCTGATGTATGTATTTTTAACAATTTGGACCCGTTTTTAACCTTTGTGCTGTTGTCCCGGTTCCCCTGCGCCCCGTTCCACCGCGGCTGCTCTGTGCCGATTGTTGTGGAGGGCCAGGTCGGGCGGCGCCATTTTGAGTGAGGTCCGGTCCCTGGCTGGTCGGGAGGTAGCGGTCTAGCTCGGGGAGGGGCTTGGGGGTTAAATAGATTTGGTGCTTCCCTGACCCTCGTGGCTGATCATAGTGGTGGCAGCACTGTGAGATTCCGCTGGGGAAAGAAAGGCAGACTGCGAGTTTACTCTTCTGCCTACTCGCTTTCCTGCATTCATCTTTTAGCGCTTTTAAAAACCGAATTTGCACTTTTACATCTAATTGATTAGAAAATTCTGATGTATGTATTTTTAACAATTTGGACCCGTTTTTAACCTTTGTGCTGTTGTCCCGGTTCCCCTGTGCCCCGTTCCACCGCGGCTGCTCTGTGCCGATTGTTGTGGAGGGCCAGGTCGGGCGGCGCCATTTTGAGTGAGGTCCGGTCCCTGGCTGGTCGGGAGGTAGCGGTCCAGCTCGGGGAGGGGCTTGGGGGTTAAATAATGGTTCCTCATAGGGCGCGCAGCGGCCGCGCGCAGCGGGCGTGCCGTCTTCGCGCCGAAGGAGCGCCTAAGGAGGGCCCGTCTGTGCCCGTCCGTGCCCCGGACGGGCCCAGGGCCAGCCATTCTGCCCGTCTTCCTGCAGGGATGGCAAATCTAGAGAAACGTATGTATTCTCGCCACGATCTTGTGAAGCTTGCCCCCCCCTGTGTAGGACTGCCATGTCGACGTGTAGATCTGGGTGGAACCTGGGTTGAGTGCCCTAGCTGTGGCTTCCTCCCCCAACCTGTCTTACCCCCACGCTTGGTCAGGAACGCCGGTGTTGCTACCATTAGGGCGGGACTGATTAATGCTAGATCAATGGTTAAACATGCTGCGGATATCTTCGATCTTCTGGTGGATGGCCAGCTGGATGTGCTGTTCGTCACGGAGACGTGGATGACCAGCACCTCCGCTCCGAGTGTGGAACTTGCTGTCCCCAGAGGCTTTAAGATTGCGAGGGTAGACAGATCCCAGGGGAGAGGGGGCGGACTGGCTGCCATTTACAGGGAGGGGTGGTCCTTTGTTGCTGAGCCTCCGATTGCGGGTGTTGATGGCGAGGTTCTTCACTTTGCTATAAAATTATCCCCGCACTTCACCTTAGGTGGTTCCGTGATCTATAGGCCCCCTGGCCAGGCAAATCATTTCCTTGACTCCTTAGAAGAATATATAGTGCCGCGGGCCTTAAGCTTCCCTAGGTTCCTTTTGGTTGGCGATCTTAATATTCATGTAGATACCCCTGACTCACCGGATGCCCGCAGGCTCGGCGAAATTCTTGCCCTGGCGCAGCTCAGTCAATGGGTTACTGTCCCAACTCATGAGGGAGGTCATCTGCTTGATTTGGTCTGCTCCAATTTCCCGATTCAATCTGTGTCAGTGGAAAAAACAACTTGGTCTGACCATGACCTGGTCAGGTTTGAATGGGTATCGGAGGAACCTGGTCCCGCGCCCACCATCTATCACGCCCAAAAGATCAACTTGCCCGTGTTCAGACAGGCCCTGTCCAGAGCTCGCCCGAAAACTACGATGCTTCTGGACAAGGCCGTCGGCGAATTTAGCGAGTGGGTGCGGCAGGCGGCCTCTGCTTCCATCAAACGTACAACTGTGTCTAGGGTACGACACTCTCCCTCCCAACCATGGTTCTCTCCTGAACTGAGGGTGATGAAACTTGGCTGTAAAAAATTAGAACGTGCGTGGAGATGCAGCTATAGCTCAGAGGCTAAAGCTGCTCTACGTTTAGGACAGAAAAGTTATTATGCAGCCATCAAGGGAGCAAAGGGGAACTACTATGCAGGGCGTATCGCAAAAGCAGATAACAATAGCAGAGAGATCTTCGCTATTGTTAAGAGCTTTGTTGCGCCGGTAGCTGATGCAGTTGCCCTTCCGTCCTCTGCGCAATGGTGCGAGGACTTGTCCACCTTTTTTATCAGTAAAATAGCGAGGATCCAGCAGGACCTTATGATGGCTATGTCTGCTGACTGTGTAGTGACTGACATGTGTCCCATACTTTGTCCCTATTCTGGACAACAGCTTTTGAACTTTGGCCAAGTTACTGAGGGTAATATTCTCCCCCTCTTGCAATCTCTGAAATCGGGCTCTCCCGCTGACCCGTGCCCGGCCCGGGTGCTTTCGGAGGTGGCGGATTTGGTCTGTTCTGAGATCACTCAGATAGTGAACCTCTCCTTGGCTTCAGGGGAGGTGCCGCTTGGGTGGAAACAGGCCAAACTTCTGCCGCTTTTGAAGAAACCAGGACTGGACGCGACGGTTCCTGGGAACTATCGTCCAATTTCTCTTTTACCAGCACTTACGAAAGTTTGTGAGAAGGTGGTGCTTCAACAATTGGAGAATTTTGTTGAATCTTCCAATGCCCTCCATTCTGCCCAATCGGGTTTCAGAGCTACTTATAGCACTGAGACAGCGCTAGTGGAGATGACTGAGGCGATTCGGGACTGTTTGGACGGAGGCGGTAGAGCGGTCCTAATTTTATTGGACCTCTCTGCCGCGTTCGATACCGTCCCCTACGAACTCCTTCTCGCTAGGCTGTCCTCTATTGGCATTGGGGGAACGGTGCTGTCCTGGCTGTCTTCGTTTCTCTCCGACAGGTCCCAGCAGGTTTGGATGCCCCCCCATGTTTCGAATTCTAAACCACTTCTCACGGGGGTCCCCCAGGGCTCCACTCTTAGCCCCTTACTGTTCAATATTTACATCACCCCCCTGGTCTATCTAGCGGAACAGTATGGGGCTAAGATAATTGGGTATGCGGACGATACCCAACTGCTGTTCACCTGGCCTGATGATCAATTGGACTCATCAGTAGTTCATCGGTGTCTGTCCTCTGTATTTCGCTGGCTGACTCAGGCCCAGCTGAAGTGCAATGAGGACAAGTCGGAGGTGCTTTTTTACGGTTCCTTCCCCCCTCTGTTTAAGAACACACTGTGGCCCCCTAACATCCCTAGTCCGAAAGAGATGGGAAGACCGGCTAAAAACCTGGGCATCTGGTTTGCAGAGGACCTCAGATTTGAGGAGCATATAAAAAAACTGACAGGCACCTGCTTTGCCACACTGAAAATGCTCCGCAAGTTTTTCCCGCTGCTCCCTAATGAAGCTAAGGAGACGGTTGCCCGAGCTCTTATACTGGCAAGGCTGGACTACGCGAATGCTTTGTTCAGCGGTATTCCGGCCTACCTGGTGAAGCGCCTGCAAATCATCCAGTACGCGGCCGTCCGTCTGATTTTTAACATCCCCAGATGGAGGAGCGTACGTGCTGAGATGAGCACCATTCATTGGCTCCCGGTTGCGCAGCGCATTTTGTTTAAATCTCTGGTGCTGGCGTTTAGAGCCATTCACGACCAAGGCCCCGTTTATCTGAGAAAGAGATTTATTTGTTATGTGCCAACTCGCTCTCTTAGATCATCCACGCAGCTGAAACTGTACCTTCCCCGTTTCAAACGTGCCAGACTTGGTGGCCAGTCAATCTCTGTGATTGTGGCCAGGGCGTGGAACGCTCTACCTCTTTATCTGCGTTCCTCCCAAACTGTGGCGCTATTTAAGAAAAATTTAAAAACACACCTATTCAAGAGTTTAATATAAGTTGTTTTCTCTGCGGTTCTGTTTCCCGCCTTTCCCCTCGCGCCAGGATACTCTCAAGTAACGGAGCGCGCTACAAAATAGTTTATACATACATACATACATACATACATACATCAGTGATGTCATTTGAGATGTCATCAGTGATGTCATTTGAGATGTCATCAGTGATGTCATCAGTGATGTCACTGACCATGTCATGAATGATGTAATATGTGACATCATCAGCAGTGGATTGCGGGTGCGCGATATATAGTTAGTGCAACTAACTATATATGGAATTTCAATGGTTTTGTGTGAGTAAAATAAGGTTTTCTAAATGCTAATTCCTAACTATATATGGTCTATAACCTATGGTTTTTTCAGTGAATTTTCAAGGTTTTGTAAATGCTAATTCCTAACTATATATGGTCTATAACCTATGGTTTTTTCAGTGAATTTCATTGGTTTTTTAACAGCTAATATCTGTAGCTGTAAAATGTATTCTTCTTTAAATCCAAAAATATATTTTATATGTTTATGAATAATTTTTTTTTAAAATATTATTTTTTCTTCGTTCCCGCTTCGCGAATCGGGAAGCTTCCCGTTAGCTGACCTTGATGCCGCGAAATAGACCGCGAGCCGGTAAACGTTTCTTTACCGCAAGTGCCGCGTTAGAAAACAACATCGTGACGCCTCCCGTCCGCATGACGTTTCACGTTGTCGCGTGATACGTCATATGACGTGCTACGTTAGCGAACTGGTACGCGAAGCGAGTCGCAAAGCGCAGGTTTCTGGAAGCAAACCGGGAGGCCCTGCAAAGCGCTTAACGTAAACACAGCAAGTCATGTGACTTGGTAATAACACTTTTCATTGGTTCATTTCACTTTTGGTTTCCTAATGATGTAAGACTAGGTCATATAATCTAAAATGAACACTTTTGATTGGTTGAGAACTCTTGTTTTTCCCAAATGATGAAAATCCCTCCTTCTTTCCTCACTCTGACTTTCATCATTGTGAGAGAAAGACCCTTTGTGATCACTGAGCAATGGCTTCTTTAGTAGCTTCAGCTGGTGCTTCCCCACCACCTCCACCACATCCAAGGAAGAGTGGACCACCTGCTCAAGTTATAATTCAGCAAGAAGAGGAAGAAGAGGAAGACGAGGAAGAGCAGGAAGAGAGGCAGTTTTTGCCTGAGGAACCCAGGACGTCTCACCGGAAAGAAAACTTCATTTGGCAATTTTTTTAAATTCCCAAAGGTCAGAAAAAAGTAAATGCAAGATACGTAACTTGCCTTATATGTCAAGATAGACTGTCCAGAGGAACCGAGAAAAAATACAGTTTCGGAAACTACACAATGCATCGCCATATGACTAGGTGGCATCCTAACAACTACAGTGCTGCACAGTTTCGGAACGACCTAGATAATCTCCCTATTATGGCCAGAAGATCTGTTGTACCGGAAGTAACGGGACCAGAGGGCAGGGAGATGGTGCCAAATATACAAATGAGATTTGGTGAAGTAAAACACATCTGCGTATTTTGCGATGGATTCATTTGCTACGGAGAAAGAAGCATCACTCTGATCAACAGAGCTATTGACTATCATATGCAAGTTTGTACGAAACGCCCAAAATAATAAATACTTTTTTTTTGTTTTGTTGCTCCTGTTGAGCCCTTTACAATGAATCGTTTTCATTGCCCCCTCCAAGAAAAACCCCCAAAAATATAAAACTGTTCAGAAAAATTCAAAAAAAGTAAAAAAATGTTCTGAAAAATAATAAAAAAAATATAAAACAACAAAAACAATAAAAAAAAAGTTCTTTTCAGAACTACCTCCCCGTTATTAAAAAATTGGTACAATATTTGGAACTGTGCCAACCTCTATTTCTCTTAGTTCGCTTCCCAGTTCGCTCGCCGGTACGCGAACCGGAAGCGAACCAAAAACAGTAAGTATAAGGGAAGGAAACAGACACTTATGTTAAAAGAAAGACAGCTATAGGGGAGTAAACTAGAGATACTATTACCCGTAATCCACTGCTGATGATGTCACATATTACATCATTCATGACATGCTCAGTGACATCATCAGCAGAGGATTAAGGGTTTTTTGGCAACGTGCCTTATCCACGGTTTAATAACGCTGCCTTTTGCTTTATATAAGTTTTCAAATTGTATGAAATATATACCAATAGGTCGTTATGAACCTTTAGGTAGTGCTTTTCTTCATGAGGTCTGGTCGCTTCCATACACATACAGATGTTTCAAAGATGATCAAGAAGTTTATCTGAATGGAGAGGAATGCACTGAGACGCCAGATCATTCACTAATGTGTAGGCACATACAGTTACACGGTTCATGCAACAAACACCGACCAAATATGGCTTGCGTGTTGCAAGGCACGCCTGTTCCTGCTATCATCCCCACGTTCAAGTTGTTGGAAAATGGTAGTTATTTGATGCTCAATAATGAAGATTGTTCTGAGTTAATTAAAAGTATTCCTTTTATCGTAACAGTAAGTGAACGGGTTATTTGCTGCAGAAATGTTCTATTTTCTCCCACACATGAACATAGGGAGTTTTCAATCTGGCCACAAATACCAACCTTGGGAGAGATTTCAACGGCATGGCAAGAATAAGAGCTCTTTTGTCTCAGAGAGAGGTGGCCTTGAGTTCGGCCCGTGAAACTTTCGTGCTTCACATAGCGAACACCCGTACAGAGGTGCAGACCCTTTTCAATTCAGATTTGCCTTTCAATTTCAGCAAGATGGTTCGGACTATCTTTAACGCATCCTCCACAAAGGCCCTGGCGCACTTTTTTAAAGTTGTTACCAGTGGTCTCGTGACTTCATTTGAGAAAATCTTTGGAGTCATCCCTGCTTTCTTTCATTCTATTTTCTCCACTCTGCTTCGTGGATTGGCATTTTTACTTGCATTACCAGCGGACGCTCTTGTGCTTTTTTAAATTTTTAAATATGGATGTCCCTCCTATGCAACCTCCCACCCTGCAGCTGCTGACACTGTTCCGCAATCGGATGCTAGAATATTTTGGCACAATGCCGTTGGCGATATTAAGCACGGCATATGGATTATCTTTTCGATTCTCCTACTTCACCTGTGTCCAGCCTGTATTTCACTGCCTGACCTGTGATTTCGATTGGGCCATTGATTTGTGTCTCTGCGGACCGGTTTCTCCTGACGTCGACTTTAATCAGCTGATGACTCCTATCATTACTCACGAGTTGGTTTGTCCTGGCGAAAGGATTATGGCTGTGGCATTGATGCATGGACTAATTGGTCCCTGGAATTTATTGGCGGCAGCACAGTCTTTCTTGGAACAGAGCTTTCTTGAAAACCCACCGAGCTGTCCTCTGATGGTGATAGAGGATCCGGTGCTGGGAGAGCACGTATGTTCTTTTCCGCTTTTAAATTGGATGGCTGAACTGTTTTCGGATGAAGACGGTGACTTCCTATTGGAGGCGGTTGCAGCTTATTTTGCATACACAGTTATGTCATAGACCTTTTTCATGTTTGATATGCTGAGTACTAGCATTTCATTGACAATTCATTGACTTATTTGTCAAGTTTTTATTATTTACCTTGCCTATTGGCTTAAGACTCGATAAAGTACTTGGCTGTTTTATTTTTCTTTAGCATTAAATTTTCCTAGTTTTTAATGCTTTACCTTGCGGACCGTCCACATATAAACTTGCAATCTGCTCTCATGAGATGGCACTTCTATTATCTTATTCAGTTCGTTTCCGGATCATGGGGAGGTGTCATCTAGGTCCTGGATATCTTTACACCGTGTTAAGTTAGCATGGGCTCATTACCGGTTTAAACGCCATTTTTCCTTTTTTGCAACTTCTGCACACGACACTTAGTTGTTGCTTTAGCTTTCCACCTAGTAGTTCATCGTGGTTTACATGAGAATAATATGTTATTGCTCTACTATCTGCTTTGCTTGTTAAACTATATCTGTACAGCGAGTGCTAAAGTTTCAAGAACAACACGATACAGAATTGTTATGAGGTCTGATCTCCACGACTTCATACTCATAACATAAGTGCAACTTCTGCCAATTCTGGGCATGAGGCGGGTTTTATATTGCTTTGCCGAACACACATACACAACAGTTGATGCGGTTCACATGAAGAGAGAGCTGGTGTATGCTGATGTGATTCCTTCAAATCTAAGACACTAAAGTATGGGCACGCCCTAAACCAACACAAAGAGACCTTCTTAGCAAATAATATAATATGTGTATTAGGGAGGGTGAGATATAAGCAGCCGCGGGCCGTGGAGGGAGTTACGGTGAGGCAGGGAGGCGGGGAGGGGGAGAAGCAGGGTGGAGCCCTCTCTACCCTGCCCCTCCCCCTCCCCGCCTCCCTGCCCCACCGTAACTCCCTCCACGGCCCGCGGCTGCTTATAAGTGTTGCTAACTCTTATTCATTTACAGCATGTTAACATACTGTCACCATTCGCTTTTTATGTACTAGTAACTATGCTGGTAATTTTGCTACTGATAATATGTGTACTTGTATTCTCCACCCTGCTTCTCCCCCTCCCCGCCTCCCTGCCTCACCGTAACTCCCTCCACGGCCCGCGGCTGCTTATAAGTGTTGCTAACTCTTATTCATTTACAGCATGTTAACATACTATCACCATTCGCTTTTTATGTTCTAGTAACTATGCTGGTAATTTTGCTACTGATAATATGTGTACTTGTATTATCTAAGATACTACGCCTGAGAAGACGGCATTAGTAAATAAACATTTCAAATACACATGTGTTCTTCTTAACTCCATGTTCTGGTTTCTAAGAAATATATAACGACCGACTGTTCATGAGTTCCACGTATCCTGAGGTACTATAAGTTCATATTCTGGATTGTCTAAACATTGAGAGTTTGTTATATCCAATGTGACACTGTACCTAGCTTGCTAAGGGGTTTTTGATTACTAACGTGAGTTTTGGGACACCCTAATTCGCCGAGGTTCCAATCCTCTGTCCACAGTTCTGTGTGAGAACAGAAACCCTGCGACAGGGGCACCCCCGACCCTTGCTGGAGCTTCATCACACTTGCGATACAACTCCAGCAATGCGCCACCTTTACGGCACAGATACATCACGCATCTGTGCTGTTTTTGCCCCATGATGCGCCGCATTGTAAATGCAGCACACCATAGGTGACGGAACAGCGGCACAGAATGACTAACACATCCCTGGTGATGCGCCAGTCATCATAAATGTATCCCTATGCTTCTTATCTTGTTAGAGATGAACCGCCATATGTATCATCAAAGTTTTTTGCATTTCCTAAATAGCGAACTTTAAGGAATAAATAGCGATTCTTTACCATTCCTAGTTTGCGATTAGCTATTTGCTAATTACAAATTACCCATTCATTTCCTTCATTTCCATCGGGCGGTTGGACTCACTTTTAGCTCGAACGGCTGAATGGATTTCCACGAAACTTGGCAAAATTGTAGGGACTGGTAGCCCGATGTGCCTTTGCTATGTCTCAAGATATATGCTCCAGTGGTTTTTACGAAAATTAACTTTGAAAAATATATATTGGGCTACATTGGCCTATATATATGTTGGAGCCCAAATGTAGCCCAATGTAGCCCAATGAAGCCCAATGTAGCCCAATGTAGCCCAAAGATGGCCGCCAGACACACAAAAAAACAAATGTAGCCCAAATATCAGCCAGATGTAGCCCAACTATAGCCCAGTGACAGAATGACCAATCAGCTTCGCAAACCTCCGTTACGCGAAGCGGAGCGCTGTTACAGATATATATCTTTTTTTGAACGTTAATTTCTCAAAATCCACTGGAGCACATATATTGAGACCTAGCAAAGGCACATCGGGCTACCAGTCCCTAATATTTTGCCAAGTTTCGTGCAAATCCATTCAGCCGTTCGATTATTATTATTATTATTTTTTTTGCCCCGCGGGGCCCTTTTAAAACCTCCACATCAAACCTAGGGGGTCAGCGAGGATCTACTATGTCCCCTTATGGTTATTTCCCCCTTTGTTTTGGCCTCCTCTTGTCTCTCGATCCTACCGAGAGACAAGATGGCGGCCGCTACAGACTTTTTGGAATGTTGACAGACGCCAGAGAACCAATCAGCTTCGCTTCACAAAGCTCCGTTGCGCGAAAAGTACGCGTCCTGGGACGCTGCCCGGTCCGCTGTTACAGATATATATCTTTTTTTAAACGTTAATTTCTCAAAATCCACTGGAGCACATATATTGAGACCTACAAAAGGCACATCGGGCTACCAGTCCCTACAATTTTGCCAAGTTTCGTGCAAATCCATTCAGCCGTTCGGGCTAAAAGTGAGGCCAACCGCCCTATGGAAAACTCAATGTTAAAAACACGTTTTGGGACCCCCCTTTTTTCTCAGCCCCCCCTTGACGAACCCCCCCCAAATTTTCAAGGGCTGCTCAGAAACAAAATGTGCCATTTTCCTGAAAATTTCAGCCAATTCCGTCCACAAAGGCCAAAGTTATTAGACATAGAATTTTCAAAAATCCCATAGAGAAAAAATCCTAACTATATATACCTACTGGCGACCGCCAGTAGGTAATATATATATATATATATATATATATATATATATATATATATATATATATATATATATATATATATATACACAAAAAAAGGACGCCTCTTGAAAAGAAACAACGAGAGACTCAGCGGGCAGTTGACAGGTAGGTTTATTCAGGATAATGTTGGCATGACGCGTTTCGGAATGTCTCCTTCATCAGATGCCTTGAAACCCCCAAACTGACGCCGAATGCAGTCCCTCATTTATATGCATAGTGCATCCTCCTCATTGGTGGTAATCGCAGGACTGCAAGTTCCAGCATCCTTCATGACGGATGATGGAAAGGCTGCCAGAATCCAGAAAAGTTTCATGTGGGGCTGAATTGCCGTCCTTTACTACCCAACGCCTTCTGCAGCCTCCGTGGTGGGCGCATCCGGGAAACGCTGTGACAGTGCTCCGTGTCTCCCCGTGCAGTCACGGTCCCAATTAGGCCGGAAATTCGCCCTCCTGTGGCCGCAGCGGACCAAGCACAATATCGCTGCCACGATTCACCTCCATTGTGCCACACAGGTGCTTGGTTCGTTATACATATATATATTTGTGGCTTTACTAGCGTGCATCCTAATTGCCGGTGGTGCAAGAAAGAGGCAATACCACAACCACCTCATTTAACTACAAAACACGTTTCTCAACCTCCAGAGAGGTACATCTATGAAATGACTCTTTATCCACTGATGTTATCTTTACCTTGTATCTCCTAAGCTGTTTTTTAAGATTTTGTGTTCATTTATATTTGATTGAGTGCACTTTTGAAAGTTGTTAATCGCATCATCTCTATCTGACTTTTTTACAGATATCTACCTGGGATCAGTTAGAATTACAGGGGTGTCAATCTGAACATATTTATTATGGGGATATGAAAAATACATATAGCCTGGATCCGATTGATGCCTAGATGCCCAAACGTCTACTAAAGCTAGGCTCTCCCTAAGTTGAGAGATAGCTCTAAAGACTTTTGGTTTCCTTCCAGTGTAAGCAGGCATATCTTGAATTTGACACGTATCCGCAGGGCCTAGAGAAACATTAAAGTCCCCACAGAGTATCAGTATCCTAGGCCAAGATGCTAGTTCCAATTCTAGATCTTCGAATATTTGTGGATCATCGTGATTGGAAGCATATATTGAACAGATTTTGATAACCCATCTACCAAAGGTATCAACTAGCTTGTGTTTGGCCTGTCCTAGAAAAGCCCTGGCTAAAATAGCTACCCCACAAGTTTTAGAGGTCTGCGTAGTGGCTGCCAATAGGTTGTAGCCAGGCATTTTTAGCAGATCTCTCTCTTCCCATGAGATATGGGTCCCTTGAAAGCATAGTGTATCATAAGCCCCTTGCCTAATTAATTCATGTAAGCTAGCTCTCTTTGCTCTATCATTGAGCCCTGCAACGTTCCAAGAGCATATTCTCATCCTCCCCATGACCCTTTTGGGTTGATTATCCAGGTTATCTCTTTACCAATTTTAGAAAACATTCCTTTTATTCTTTTTTGTAAATTCAATATACATACTGAGTTGCTATTTTTTTCACTTTCTCCCCCTACCCTAACCTCCCACCCCCTTGCTACTACCCTCCCCCCTCTCCCCCCTGTCCCCGAACACCCAAAGTGAGGCATTTAGACTCTGTAAGAGTCTATTTGATGAATATGCTTCCCTGGACCAGTGCCAAAACCATATATATAATCATAATAGCCCTTTTACAGAATCAGCAGTTTCCAATATTTCAAACAAATTTAAACACATTGACCCCAAAAAAAACACCATGATTGTATTAACACTAGTGCACTTATACCTATACATAGATACTATCCCCATTTTTTGACATACGAAAAGCACCTCTCTGCCCTACTAAAATGGAGAGCCTCTTACATCCTACTCCTCTCTAAACACTTAATTAAATTAAAGACCATCAAGATATTCCTTAGCTTTAATTTCGGATGTAAAGAATGTATTTACTCCCCCATTGATTACTTTAAGACGGGCAGGATTATTCAAATATGCCACCGCTTTCTTTTCCTGAAAAGGTTTAATCAATTGGCGGAGACACCATCTCCTCTCCACAGTTGTGTGGCAAAAATCGGGGTGAACAAAATAGGAGATGGCACCACTAACAAGCTTATTGTATTGCGTTGAATTACTAGTGAGTAGCTGCAACCAAGTCAGTAATCCCACCGCTAGGCACCAAATGTTAGAATCTGGGGTAGCCTGGCCTAGGGCAAGACATACATTTCAGAGGCACAGTGTTAAGGTTGCAGACCACCCAAAAATAAATCCACGCAATATCACACAAAAACAACACTACACCAATTTGTTGTAAAAATACGTTCTGGTTTATAAAAATAATTTCTTTGTATTTTTACTTTTAGGATTCACAATTAAATTACACTTCAGTTTGTGTGGAATAAAGCAGGAATACTTTTCAATGCTAGATCATATTAACAATTGGCATTTATGATATAGTCAATGCACATGGAATACTAGCAGATAATTCTTATTCTTTCATAGCTCAGTTAAGTAATGACTGTACTCAGCTTACTTTAAAATTTGGCAAGTTCAGCTCCTAAATCAGACCAGAGCAACACTCTCATTTACATGGAAAACATTTAGATTTTCTACTACTTATTTGAATACAATTGGGTTAGACCCACTTAATTCAGCATTTGATTAAGCCCCACTAGTAGTTGAATGGGATTATTATGTAGTACACTATACTTATAATACACAGTCACTGAGGATTTCTTCAAGTTCCTCCCCACTGTAGGCTGCACAACTGTGGAGAAATGACCATTGAATAAGTTATCCTTAAGTAAATCGTCAGCGTCACTCTCCCCCTTTCAGAACTCCTCCTTACTTGTTTATACCAGATGGTGGTTCTCGCTGTACCAGAGGGTGAGGGAGGGACAGAGAACTAGACAAAAGAGGACCACGCGCTGGCGAGTTATACCGGCCTCAGGGCCCCTCAGCTCTCCTCCGTGTAATACCAGCCACTCCAGAGGCAGAATTCCTCAGAGCTCTTCAGCCGCTTTTGGGCTTATGAGAACTCCCTTCCCGCTCGCGCCCGCCTCACTTGTTTGGCGCTCGGGCAGGGGGAAGAGAAGCTCCTGCGTGCAGCTGCCGCCGAGGGACTCCCGGCGCTCCTCCTCACACTGACAGGGGACGCGCTGATCACGGGGGCATGCGCGAGGCGCTCCTTCTCGCTCCGGCAGGGGACGCGCTGATCACGGGGGCATGCGCGAAGCGCTCCTCGCTCCCGCCTTCACTGATCCAGCTCCGCCTCACGGAGCCCGGCGGCGCCACTGAGCATGCGCGAGTGATGCGTGTCTCACCGCCTGAGACCGCGCTGGTCGTCCGACGCTGCTCTCCCACTCGGAAATTGACAAAGGCTTCCCCAAGTCCGCTCCTCACCTCAGGGCACTCGAATACAGCTCCACAACGGCGCCGCTTGCCCAGTACCGGATTGAGGGTTTGGAAGGGCGGAACAGCCCGTTTTCTCCTGGCTTCTGCTCTCCTCAGTGGCGCTCCACCACAGCAGGTGAGAGGTGTCGCTCCAGGGAATTATGAACAAGGGGACAGTCTAGCTCAATTACCAGTCTCTGGACAGAGGCTGAGGATAAAGGCACACTTCTCACAGGTCCCTCCAACTGGGCAGAGGACTGCGCTCCGCAGCGCTGCAGTCTCCTTCTCCTATAGACTTCCCCTCTATGATTTAGAAAAGGGGCAAGCTAGGCGCCCAGGGTCTCCAGCAACTTCCCACAGCGGGGCCAAGACAAGTAACCAACAGGGGAATAGTGGGTTAGACCAATAAGGCAGCTTCCCAGTCCAGGAGGTCAACCCTAAGTCTAACCTCTTCCCACCCTCAACTACAGCCTGTCCTCCAGCTGACTTCCACAGGTAGACAAAATGGCTGCCCCGCATTCCGCCTTTTATAGGCTGCCCTTCAATGGTCCAGCATGGACCAGAAGGTTCTGGAATGCCCTATGTTAG
This sequence comes from Lissotriton helveticus, assembly GCF_964261635.1. Taxonomy (NCBI): domain Eukaryota; kingdom Metazoa; phylum Chordata; class Amphibia; order Caudata; family Salamandridae; genus Lissotriton; species Lissotriton helveticus. The sequence goes on along the minus strand of NC_136073.1, from coordinate 645,674,588 downwards.
GCTACGGCCAAGTCCTGAGTGCGACAGTTGGGGCAGTTGGAAGCCACCATTTTGTGTGGTTCCAACTTTCCTGTCAGAACAGGCCTCTGGGCCTGAGGTAAAAGACTATGGGGGGAAGAAAGAACACCTATCCCCTTGACCAACACCTAAAAAAAGTAGTAGACACAAAAAATATTAAGGGTATGAGGGGCAAAAAGGGGACAAAATAAAGAATAATGAGGAGGGACTGCGCAAAAAATCCAGACAGGTCTAACACCTCTGGCCTGGCCTTCTCAGAGATCGCCTGCCTGAGAAGAAAATTGCCAAAATAGACAAGAATGGCTCGTGGATAGCCCCCGGGTCTCACAGGCTGCCTTACATTCAATGGTACACAATACGCGCGCTGAATTTCTAAGTCCCAATTCCAAGTAGATAGTTCAGGCAGGGAGTCGCGAAATAATTTAACCACAAATGAATGGGCATCCCCCCCTCCAAAGTTTCTCGGGTATACCCAATACGCGGAGATTATTTCTCCGGAGGCGATTTTCCAAGTCCTGCAGTTTCCACCTTACGTCTGTCAATTCGGCTTCGTGTGATTCAACTAGCTCGTGGTTTGCCGCGATCTCTGTTTCATTGGAGACAATGCGGGATTCAAGTTCTACCATTCTATCCCCAAAAGTGCTGACAGTTCTGGTTAGTTTGCGTACCACCCCTTGTACTTTCCGCAGGGCGGCTTGGGCTTTACGTCCATCGTGAGAGGTCTCTTCCCGATGGGCCGCGATGGCTTGGAGGACTGTTGCCAGTAATGTATCCAGTGTAGCAGCTGGTGGATCTGTGGGCAAATCTGTGGGCAAATCTGTGGGCAAATCTGCGGATCCGGGACCCCCTGATTGATGAGACAGTAGTAGGGCTCTTGTCAGGGTGTGTTGTGAGGTAAATTGTGTTGTAGGGGTATAATCCCATACCAAATCGGTTGCACCATGGTGTCCCCTTTTCTTTCTCATTACTGTTTTTTGAGCTCCTCGACTATTTTCGTTGTCACTTCCTTCAGTCGAAATGGAGCATGTCTCATCAGACCATCAAGCTCGTCTGAGAAGGAATAGAAGTCAGTCGGATCCTTTTCCACATCTGTATCTGTGGCTTTAGAGCTAGCTGCCTCAATAATCTGTGTCGTTTTGCCAATTCTTTTTATCTGAGAATCAATGGATTGACTCAGCAGATTTAAACAAGAAGTTTCCCCAGGTAGGTTACTTAGGCTCGCTTTTTCGCCAACCTCCAAATCCATCGCCAGCACTAGTATTGGTATTGGTGCCGAGATTAGAGTCTCATTACTGATACTGCCCATATTTATTTCTGTCAACTGAAGAGTGAATACAGGGGGGATACTCTCACCCACTTCGTTCTGCCCGGTTATATTAGCACTAGCCCCCCCTACTGCCATAGTCTTATGTGGGTCAAGACTTACTTCGATATTAAGAACCTCTGGCACTTCGGAGCTTACAGGGCAGCTTTGTTCAGCAACATTCCTGCTGTTCACATTGATCATTCCTGGCGCTTGTTCCTCTAGGTCTGCTGGCTTACTCTGCCTGCTCTGACCCGGAAGGGCTGCCCCCGGTGTTCGCCGAAGGAGATCAGCTACCGACGGGCCGGCCACACTCCCCTTCCTTAACGCGGCAGCTACCTGCTTCGGAGTTCTTGAACTGAAAGCTGCAACTGGCTTGAATCCATTATCTCACCTCAAGCCCCCAGCGTCCCCGGCGTCATCTCGCTGAGCCTGTTTCGCTGACGCAGCCCTTGCCTTAGCAGCAGCGGCCGCTCCCGCGTTCTTCGGGGCCATCTCTATACC